>NC_083604.1:13330811-14580811 GCF_029168945.1 Cannabis sativa
ATGATTTAGTACATGTTAAAGTTCAGGGGCAAAATTTTTAATTAGCCTCAAATTTATAGCTACATGTATCGCATCAAGATAAAGCCACCAAAGAAACACTATAATAATAAAAGAAAAAAAACAAAAATCTGCTCACACTGCTTAAAAAAAATGAAAAAAATGGTTTGTTAAATTTAATTAAAACACTATAATATTTTTTGTGTACTAAAATATATTTACTTATTTAATATATATTACTTAAAATAAAAAGGAATTTTGAAATAAATATATATTATAATAAAGTAAATAATACTTTAATATTTTTTTTTTAAAAAAAATATATTATATGTATTACTGTTGACGGTAAAAATTCGTAAACTAAACTTTAGTTAGGAAATCAAATGCAAAAGGGTAAAGATGAAAAGCTTAAGAGAAACTCAGAACATCAATGGAGAAAATGTTGGAATTTATTTTTACCAGGATCTTAGATCTACTCACAAGTATGTTTATTAACATCCTAAATATGAACTTTCTAAAACGATAAATTAAACACATATAAAGTTTAAGAAACCTTACATTGGGTGCAGCGGAATAATATGACTCCTTCCGTTCAGATATCTAGCCCTTGATTCCTTTACGTAGCGAGCATTATCAATATCTGAACCTGGATCTCTTTCTCTGAATCTTTGATGCTGAAACTCCTTTGCTGATGATCTTTCTTCACGATCTTCCTCACTATGATTGAGGTATCACTTGATGTGTGTGGGCACTACTCATACACTAAGAAATTTCGAAATTTCAATGGAAGAAGAAAGAAGAAGTGGCAGCTAAAGATAGGGAGAGAGAAGGCTTAGTTTTTTCTCTGAAGGAAAAATAGAAAATTTAAGTGTAAATTTCCTGAAGCCTTCACTATCTATTTATAGCATTCCAGTAGGGTTAGGTTTGAATTATTTGGCATTAAAAAAATGAAAAAATCATTTAAAAAAGCTACAAAGGTGGCCGACCATACACTTAATGGATTGGGCCTTGGGCTTTGCAATTTTGCAATTTTAACACCTTTTGTATCTGATTTTCTCAAAAATGCCAATTTCCTAATTCAATCATTTAAATGCCAATTCTAACTATTTAATAACTATAAATAATTATTAAATAATATTGTCATTTATCATATTTATTAATTGAACCATACAAAGTATCATAATTAACAAATATGCCCCTATAAACTCTTTCTTTACAATTTCGCCATTACTTAGTGAAAATTTCACAAATAGACATAGTCTAATTCGTGAATTATAATTGATTAATCAAAACCAATTACATGAGTCTTACAAGCAATATTATCTCAACTAGTGGGGGGACCATGGGTCTATATAACCGAGCTTCCAATAAGTAGATCAAGAATTTAGCACTAAAATTCACTAACTTATTAATTCTTCGTTGAATCCACGCATAGAACTTAGAATTGCACTCTCAGTATATAGAATGCTCTATATGTTCCACCATATAGACACATCATTAGTTATCCATTGTTATAATCCTAATGTGATCAATGATCCTCTATATGAATGATCTACACTGTAAAAGGGATTAAATTACCGTTACACCCTACAATGTATTTATTCCTTAAAACACTTGACCCCGTATAAATGATATTTCAGCTAATGTGAAATGAGTACTCCACCATTTATGTTCGTTTGGTCAAGCTCGAAGGAGATCATCCTTTGCTTACTATTCGCCAGATAGAAGCTATAGATTCCATGTTTATGATAGCGCTCCCACTCAATTGCACTACCGTGTTCCCAAAATGTACGTATCACCCTGACCTAAAAGTAGGCTTAAC
The DNA here is from genome assembly GCF_029168945.1 of Cannabis sativa. Classification (NCBI taxonomy): domain Eukaryota; kingdom Viridiplantae; phylum Streptophyta; class Magnoliopsida; order Rosales; family Cannabaceae; genus Cannabis; species Cannabis sativa. Next base: position 13,332,631 of record NC_083604.1, read on the forward strand.
TAACAAATCAAAGAACACGAATAGCCTTTCAAGATTGAGCCTAATCATATCAGGATTAAGATCATTTGATCTAGGATCAACTAGGCGATATTGACTTGAATAGATATTACGGTAAGTTTAATAAATCTAAGTCAAAGTTCAATATCGGTCCCTTCCGATGCATACTCCATGCATCCAACCTGAGCTTTACTTTAACCAATGCTCTGGAAAGAACATAGTATTTCTCCAAATACAAGTAAACTCTTGTTGTAGATTATCATATCAGTAAAACCCTGTGTCTGATAAATCTAGGAAACTTTATTCACATAGTCATGTTTACTTTCCAATGTGTTGACGGCACAATAAACAGGATCAAGTATGTGAAAAAGGGTTTCAGATGAATTTATACATTATGTACATATAATCATGAAATAAATCATGTGAACCATGCAACATTAAATGTTATTTCTGATCTATATTAATAAACAAATCTGATTATATTGAAATGAGTTTTATTTAGGGCATAAAACCCAACAAACTCCCACTTGCACTAATATAAAACAAAAAGTGCGTTTCAAATAATCTCAACACCTTGATATGCAAATCAAGTGTAGTAGTAGTAAACTCCTCGTAATAGGATCTGAAAGGTTGAATTAACCACAACCTTTTCTCCACTATTACTCTTCCTTTAATCACAAAATCATTGATAATGTGAAATTCCTCTCTATATGTTTACTCTCTTGGGATACTGGATTCTATACCTTTGGCAACTACTTTTGGTTAATCAGGAAATTAACACTAGTAGTTTAAGGCAATTTGGAATGGTGCCAAAGATGTATAGAACTTTCCTTAGACTGAATAAGTAACTTTCCTGCAGCTTTAACATTCAGTCCCTTTCTGGTAGACCTAGAGACTTCAGATAGGTTTTTACACTTCTCCAAAATCACTATTCCACCCCCAGAGTAACCACCATCTTATCAGAAAGATTTACTAGCACATAGGCAAATTTCGAAATCTGATATGGTGTAGTCTAAGAGTTTTAAACACACCCTTATAGACTAACATATAGTTCCTCTTCTTTATCTTAAGATTTACTTGATTGTCTTCCAATGTTCTTCTCCTGGATTAATCTGATACCTACTCATTACTCCCACTCAACAGCAGGTGTCTGGTCTAAGGCATACAAAAGCATATCTAAGACCTCTCACTGTTGATATAAGAAATTTTTCCATGGCTTTATCTTTTCTGGAATAGTTGAGACTTTTCCTTAGATAAATAAAATCTATGCCTAAGAAGTTGTGAAGCTTCTATAGATTGCCATTAGAAAGAAAATGCTTCAGCATCTTACTAAAGTAAGTTGCTTGCATTAGAGTAAGTAATTACCAGGTATACCACAAGCCATAGGTTTAGATAAACTCAAACCTATAATACTAGGAACAGGAAGTTTTGTTAAGTCCATAGAATAGACTTATTAACGAAAATTTCCTTTTATGTCCTTGTAATAGAAAACTTTAGGTCATTCCATGTGAATGGATTAAACCATAGTTCTATTGGCTTTCTTCTTAGTTTCTTATCTTGACAATCCATTACTTGTTTAAACTCACAATGGATTTTAATCACTAGTGTCTCCCAAGTCATAAGAAGGTGAGTTCCTAGAAACTCTCCCACTACGACAAGGTACCGCGAATTATGTCGAAGAAAACTAAATGGTATTAACCTCTTTGGTTGTGACAAGACAACAGAGGCAGTGGGATCATCATATGTCATATAAGATGATAGAACACTTTTGGAATCAAGAATTAAATATCTCCTTTATTTGCTACTTGTTTTCAGACTTAGTCATTTTCTTAGAAAAGTAGTATTTGTTTGAACAAACACTTTCTTATCTATTGACAATGGGATGGTCCACCCCTAATCACTTAGAAAAGCTAACAAACCATGGTTAACAGTTCTAGCCTTTCTTAAGATTTTGATTAGGTCATCCATGAATCTAGTAATGATTTACATTAAGTATACAACCATTACATCATTCTGAAATTGTATTACCATAGAAGGATTTAGGCAACGACTAGTAACTAATCATCAACATGCAACTCGAAATTTCTGGGGAGGTAAGTTTGGATATAATTCAAAAATCAATGTAATGATCTTTGAACTGCATATCTACTAACTATTTCTCCACCCCTATCAGTTCGCAAGATCTTTAACCACATACCTTAATGGTGTTTAACCATTGCTAGAAATTGATGAAATTTTTCAAACATTTCAAATTTCTTTGCATAAGGTATAATCTAGAGTTATCGTTTTAAGAATACAACGAAAAACTCATATCCACCCCTGAATGTACATCCATCTGCGAATGAGATGAACTACTTTCAGTGGATATAGGCATATTAACTCTTTGCAGAGATTGATCTTGTCAAATCCATTATGAACAAGATACAAATGCCATAGATTAAAAAAAAAATGTGGTAGTGTCTATTGATGACATAGGTTTAGTTACATCAAAGAGTTCTTAGAATAGTGCAAGTGGATCCTGATCACAGAATACCTAACTCATATTCCATACAGTTTTAATCCATTAATAAAAGATGGATATTAAACACTTGAGAAAGTGTAACTGTATTGTATTCTGGAATTAGAAATTTAAGAAAATTTCTATTTGGAATCTAAAATTAAAGTCAAAGATTAAATTCAACCAAATTTAATGAGTAATTCTTTCTTGGACCACCACTACTAATACAAACTCTAAGTCAGATTTGCCCATACAAGTAGGAGATTTCTAAGATTGAGGATTTATATCAATTGGGAATAGAATTTCGGGATTATAATCATAAGCGTCATTTAATTTTTTAAGAGAAAATATAATGACATGAAATGATTTATAGACCATTCATCCAATGATATATTATGGAGCTAATTCGAAATGAATAAGCTAAGAGGAATTAGGATAATTTCGTTTATAAATAAGAATCCAACGATGCTTCGATTAGCGAAAGACAAAGTAATCTTATTTATGTAATCTTCTAGTTTCATATTGTAAAAATACTAGTCTAAGGTGTCATCAATTGATGAACAGCTAGATGTTGCATATACAATATTTATCTTTCGAGATCTTACACTATTATGTATGTCTAATGGTGAAAATTCATTAGGGATTTATCTCATTAGAAAAACAAACATGTTAGACCAACAATGAAGATTCGAAATTAAACTACAACTTAATAACAGAAAATAACATGGTTCAATATAAATTCATACACAATTCAGAAATTATAAACATATAGTAAGTAGGAATGACAAGTGAAAATACTAAAACTTACAATCCTAAATAATTTCCAAGGTTTTCAACAAACTGATATCAGTGTCCCGTTTAGGCGAGAGTCAAAGCTACCATTCATTGAATAGAGTTGTCAGCTCGTCTAAAATGTTAAACATTCTAGCAACCTTTTATTCGATCAAGATTGGAATTCAGCGTTGTCCCGTTTAGGCGAGAGTCAAGGCAATTCTATCTTATGAGCTTCCACCATTGTTTCATAATTTGCAAGTCAAGTATGGTCGCCACCATTAGGGTGATCCATACCATACAAAACACTTACAAACTACTTATCATGCGAGGTTAAACGGTGCGAAATTGCTAATGAACGTTCCTCCATTAGGGAGGATTACTCACTAAAACAAACGCGGTGTAAAACCCACAATGGAGATCGAATGTCTCTATAATAAAGCTCATTATTTGAAAAGAGTTGTATTTTCTTTTATTCTCTTTATTTATTCTATTTATTTTAAATATATATTTATTTAATTAAAATTTCCAATTTAGAATGAAAAATTCTAAATATAAATTTTAATTTAATATTTATAAATTTTACTTAGATGGATATGAAAATAACATGAATTATTTCCATCTTAGTAATAATTTCCAATAAATATTTAGAAAAAAATATTTAAGTTGTTACAAAATTAATTTAAATTAATTTACAACTCAAATTTAATTTTCTATAAATATATATTGCATTTCGAAAAATTAAAGTATATAAGAACACAATTTTCGAAAAATGCATATTAAAATAAAAAATAAATCCTGGAAAAATTATTCTAATTTAATGTTGGCCCAAAATTAATTAATAAAATTAATTTACAACAAAAAATATAATTTTCCTATTTAATTAAATATATAAGAAAAATTACAAATATTTAAGTATGATGATGAAAATCAACTTAAATATTAATTTTCTATTTAATTAAATACACTAGAAAAATACTTCAAGCAAAAATATCACCTATCTAGATTTTCCTTTGACTAATTAATTCAATTTCTAATAATATACTTTAATTCAATTTATTTTAGATTAATCAATAAATGAAAAAATCATTGATTTAAGTTGATCCAAGAATTAATTAAAATAAGTAATTAATTTACAACTTAATCTATTTTTCAAGATAAAATTCGAAATTCTAGCATTTAAAAAATGCAATTTCGAAAAAAAAAAATTGATTAATAAAATAAAGAAAAAATATATTTTGAAAATTATTTAAATTTAGTTGAAAAATTAAATTTCAACTAAAAATAATTTTCTATTTAATTAAATGTCATGAAAAAGAAATATTTAAGTATCATGATGAAAATCAACTTAGATATTTAATTTTCAAATTAATTAAATGTATTAAATTCAAGAAATAAATAATTAAGTGTAGAGAAGGCTTAATTATTAATCTCTAGTTTAATACTAGGAAAAATATACTTAAAATAAATTGTACCAAAATTAATTATATAAATAATTAATTTCACAATTTATAATATTTTCCTATTTAATATTAGAAATAATAAGTAGTCTATAAATAACTATCTAGAAAATATCTTATTTGGCTAAGTATCTTTTCCACAAAATTTGAAAAAATATCTAATTTAAGTTGTACTAGAAAAATCTAGAACTTAAATATTTTCAAATTTAAATTTAATTAAATATCAAAAATTAAGTTGTAACCACTTAATTTGAAAATATTCCATTTTAAGTTAATATTTGAAAAGATATTAACTTAAAAAAATATCTAAAGAATCTTAATAACCAATGCCTAAAATTCCTCAACTTAATTTTTTTTGAAATTTTGAATTCAAAAGATATTCAGATTTAAGTTGGTTAGTTGAAGATAACTAAATATCAACTTAAATAGGAATATTTAATGAAAAATTTAAATTAAGTTCCAGAAAGAATCTAGATGGTTATAATTCTATATTTAATTAAATGCAAGAAAATACATATAGTTTAGCTTAGAATATAAAATTCCTTAAACTATATTTTTCTTAAATTAATTTCAAAATAAATGAAATTAATTATGTTGCTAATCAATTTTATTAGGTTAAACTAGTTTAATTAACCTAGTACAGTCATTCAAATCAGGCAAATGGGCCTTCACAATTGGGGTAGTTTGTGTGAGGGGGTGCTGGGTTCAGTATGTCGTACCCACTTCTATGGCTCCCAACTCTCACACAAGGCCCAAAAGAGAGGAATTTAACCTTAATAAGAACAACTGTTATTAATTGAATAGGCCCAAAAACTAAATGGGCCTAAATAAAATCTATCAATGACTATGACATTTTATTTAGCAACATTAACCTATATGCATCTATAATAAAATTAAACACATAGGCTCACACAGGCACACTTTGGATGGGTCCTATCATGTTGCTAGGTCATACACAGATGAAAGAAGATTGTAAATATACCTGTTACAAATTATTATCTTGACCAAGGGAGCCATCAGATCATTAGATCTGGCAAAAAGTAACCATGGCTATTTGCAATCAAGTAATAATAGGTTTTAAAAACTTACACATAAGCTAAAACACATACTCCTGCAACAAGGTTAGTTGGATAGTTGGATGTAGGATTTATTTAATTTTAAATTAAATATTTAATTTCGAAAATAATTAATTAAATAAAAAAAATAATTTTTCGAAAAATTTAAAAAAAATTTGAAAAATTCGAAATTTTTTTTTTTTAAAAAAAATTTAAATTTAAAATTAAACCTACAATTTTTGAAAAATTAGGTTTCAACCAACCTAAATATCATTTCAAAAAAAATTTGCTAACTACTTTTAAATTTTAAATGTTATTTTATAAATAAAAATTAAATAAAAAATTAGAAAAGATAAATAAATATCTTTTTCAAATTTTAAATGTAATTTAAATAAATAAAATAACAAAATTTAAAAAAAAATTAGCAAAATATCTTATATCATTTAAAAATTACATGATTATAAATATCTTATTTTAAATTTAAATATGGTCAAAATATCTAAAAAGATTTAATTAAAAAATCTTAAAAGATAAGATATTTTTAAAATATCTTAAAAGATATTATAAATATCTTAAAAGATATTATAAATATCTTAAAATATCTGACCTTAAATTTAAAAAAATATAATCAAATTTAAAAATAAGATAGATTTTTAAGCAAAAAGATAAATACTAATTCTATTCAAATTCAAATTACACTAATATCTTGAATTAAATTAAAAAAAATTTAAATTAATTCAAAATGATAATTAGAATTGAATTAGGAATAGTAATAGTATATATACAAAACCATACAAAAAATTGGAAGTTAATTCCATGAAAAAGTATGAAAAATTGAAGAAAATTGAAAAAATTCGAAACTGTACGGACAGTTCTGCGATCATGAAACTATCAAGACCTTATTTCGATTTTGTCAAATCTTCAAAAAATCATAACTAATTCAAATAAAATCCAAATTGAGTTCTGTAAAAGGCTAACTTGCTTAATTTTTTCCATACTATCCAATAAAAATAATGCCAGAACCGAAATAACAATTATTTTTCACGAAAATTTCACAATCATCAATCAATCATCAAATAACACTCAATACAACATGATACCATCCAAAGAACATACAAACAATCGTTTTAAAGTCCAAATTACATGTAAGTAAATCAATTAACCTGGCTCTGATACCAGTTGTTGGAATTTATTTTTACCAGGATCTTAGATCTACTCACAAGTATGTTTATTAACATCCTAAATATGAACTTTCTAAAACGATAAATTAAACACATATAAAGTTTAAGAAACCTTACATTGGGTGCAGCGGAATAATATGACTCCTTCCGTTCAGATATCTAGCCCTTGATTCCTTTCTGTAGCAGAGCATTATCAATATCTGAACCTGGATCTCTTTCTCTGAATCTTTGATGCTGAAACTCCTTTGCTGATGATCTTTCTTCACGATCTTCCTCACTATGATTGAGGTATCACTTGATGTGTGTGGGCACTACTCATACACTAAGAAATTTCGAAATTTCAATGGAAGAAGAAAGAAGAAGTGGCAGCTAAAGATAGGGTGAGAGAAGGCTTAGTTTTTTCTCTGAAGGAAAAATAGAAAATTTAAGTGTAAATTTCCTGAAGCCTTCACTATCTATTTATAGCATTCCAGTAGGGTTAGGTTTGAATTATTTGGCATTAAAAAAAATGAAAAAATCATTTAAAAAAGCTACAAAGGTGGCCGACCATACACTTAATGGATTGGGCCTTGGGCTTTGCAATTTTGCAATTTTAACACCTTTTGTATCTGATTTTCTCAAAAATGCCAATTTCCTAATTCAATCATTTAAATGCCAATTCTAACTATTTAATAACTATAAATAATTATTAAATAATATTGTCATTTATCATATTTATTAATTGAACCATACAAAGTATCATAATTAACAAATATGCCCCTATAAACTCTTTCTTTACAATTTCGCCATTACTTAGTGAAAATTTCACAAATAGACATAGTCTAATTCGTGAATTATAATTGATTAATCAAAACCAATTACATGAGTCTTACAAGCAATATTATCTCAACTAGTGGGGGGACCATGGGTCTATATAACCGAGCTTCCAATAAGTAGATCAAGAATTTAGCACTAAAATTCACTAACTTATTAATTCTTCGTTGAATCCACGCATAGAACTTAGAATTGCACTCTCAGTATATAGAATGCTCTATATGTTCCACCATATAGACACATCATTAGTTATCCATTGTTATAATCCTAATGTGATCAATGATCCTCTATATGAATGATCTACACTGTAAAGGGATTAAATTACCGTTACACCCTACAATGTATTTATTCCTTAAAACACTTGACCCCGTATAAATGATATTTCAGCTAATGTGAAATGAGTACTCCACCATTTATGTTCGTTTGGTCAAGCTCGAAGGAGATCATCCTTTGCTTACTATTCGCCAGATAGAAGCTATAGATTCCATGTTTATGATAGCGCTCCCACTCAATTGCACTACCGTGTTCCCAAAATGTACGTATCACCCTGACCTAAAAGTAGGCTTAACTAACAAATCAAAGAACACGAATAGCCTTTCAAGATTGAGCCTAATCATATCAGGATTAAGATCATTTGATCTAGGATCAACTAGGCGATATTGACTTGAATAGATATTACGGTAAGTTTAATAAATCTAAGTCAAAGTTCAATATCGGTCCCTTCCGATGCATACTCCATGCATCCAACCTGAGCTTTACTTTAACCAATGCTCTGGAAAGAACATAGTATTTCTCCAAATACAAGTAAACTCTTGTTGTAGATTATCATATCAGTAAAACCCTATGTCTGATAAATCTAGGAAACTTTATTCACATAGTCATGTTTACTTTCCAATGTGTTGACGGCACAATAAACAGGATCAAGTATGTGAAAAAGGGTTTCAGATGAATTTATACATTATGTACATATAATCATGAAATAAATCATGTGAACCATGCAACATTAAATGTTATTTCTGATCTATATTAATAAACAAATCTGATTATATTGAAATGAGTTTTATTTAGGGCATAAAACCCAACAGAAAAATGGTGTTGTACTGAATCTCTAAACTCCCTTATAAATGATTATTTTCCAACTCTTTTACTAGTGTTTAAATGGGGCTTTTATACTTGAGCTCTAATGGCTCTGAAATACAAGTGATCCCAAAAATAAGGAGACAAAGTTATGATTGTACTATAAGGGTCACCGTGTCAAATATTAGTGGAACAGTATTGGTCAGATGTCAGTTTGTATCTAGAGTGAGATAAATAGTATCTCCACTGCTCCCTTGGTACATGTAGGAAGTAATGAGAGTGGGGAGCTCCCTTAGCTGACTGGGGAGGAAAGAGAGAGAAGGAGGGAGCACGGAGCTCCCTGTTGGAAATTATTTTACCAGGATCTTAGATCTACTCACAAGTATGTTTATTAACATCCTAAATATGAACTTTCTAAAACGATGAAATTAAACACATATAAAGTTTAAGAAACCTTACATTGGGTGCAGCGGAATATAATGACTCCTTCCGTTCAGATATCTAGCCCTTGATTCCTTTCTGTAGCAGAGCATTATCAATATCTAAACCTGGATCTCTTTCTCTGAATCTTTGATGTTGAATCTCCTTTGCTGATGATCTTTCTTCACGATCTTCCTCACTATGATTGAGGTATCACTTGATGTGTGTGGGCACTACTCTAATCACTAAGGATTTCGAAATTCAAAGGAAGAAGAAAGAAGAAGTGGTAGCTAAAGATAGGGAGAGAGAAGGCTCAGTGCTTCTGATTCAGAAAGTCTGAAGAAAAGTCTAATTTTCCTGAAGCCTTCACTATCTATTTATAGCATTCCACTAGGGTTAGATTTGAATTATATGGCATTAAAATAATGAAAAAATCAACTTAAAATAGCTACAAAGGTGGCCAGCCAAGCATTAGTGGATTGGGCCTTGGGCTTTGCAATTTTGCAATTTTAACACCTTTTGTATCTGATTTTCTCAAAAATACCAATTTCCTAATTCAACCATTTAAATGCCAATTCTAACTATTTAATAACTATAAATAATTATTAAATAATATTGTCATTTATCATATTTATTAATTGAACCATACAAAGTATCATAATTAACAAATATGCCCCTATTAACTCTTTCTTTACAATTTCGCCCTTACTTAGTGAAAAATTCACAAATAGACATAGTCTAATTTGAGAATTATAATTGATTAATCAAAACCAATTACATGAGTCTTACAAGCAATATTATCTCAACTAGTGGGGGGACCATGGGTCTATATAACCGAGCTTCCAATAAGTAGATCAAGAATTTATCACTAAAATTCACTAACTTATTAATTCTTCGTTGAATCCACGCATAGAACTTAGAATTGCACTCTCAGTTATATAGAATGCTCTATATGTTCCACCATATAGACACATCATTAGTTATCCATTGTTATAATCCTAATGTGATCAATGATCCTCTATATGAATGATCTACACTGTAAAGGGATTAAATTACCGTTACACCCTACAATGTATTTATTCCTTAAAACACTTGACCCCGTATAAATGATATTTCAGCTTATGTGAAATGAGTACTCCACCATTTATGTTCGTTTGGTCAAGCTCGAAGGAGATCATCCTTTGCTTACTATTCGCCAGATAGAAGCTATAGATTCCATGTTTATGATAGCGCTCCCACTCAATTGCACTACCGTGTTCCCAAAATGTACGTATCACCCTGACCTAAAAGTAGGCTTAACTAACAAATCAAAGAACACGAATAGCCTTTCAAGATTGAGCCTAATCATATCAGGATTAAGATCATTTGATCTAGGATCAACTAGGCGATATTGACTTGAATAGATATTACGGTAAGTTTAATAAATCTAAGTCAAAGTTCAATATCGGTCCCTTCCGATGCATACTCCATGCATCCAACCTGAGCTTTACTTTAACCAATGTTCTGGAAAGAACATAGTATTTCTCCAAATACAAGTAAACTCTTGTTGTAGATTATCATATCGGTAAAACCTTGTGTACCGATAAATCTAGGAAACTTTATTCACATAGTCATGTTTACTTTCCCATGTGTTGACGGCACAATAAACGGGATCAAGTATGTGAAAAGGGTTTCGTATGAATTTATACATTATGTACATATAATCATGAAATAAATCATGTGAACCATGCAACATTAAATGTTATTTCGATCTATATTAATAAGCAAATACTGATTATATTGAAATGAGTTTTATTTAGGGCATAAAACCCAACAAACTCCCACTTGCACTAATATAAAACAAAAAGTGCGTTTCAAATAATCTCAACACCTTGATATACAAATCAAGTGTAGTAGTAGTAAACTCCTCGTAATAGGATCTGAAAGGTTTAATTAACCACAACCTTTTCTCCACTATTACTCTTCCTTTAATCACAAAATCATTGATAATGTGAAATTCCTCTCTATATGTCTACTCTCTTGGGATACTGGATTCTATATCTTTGGCAACTACTTTTGGTTAATCAGGAAATTAACACTAGTAGTTTAAGGCAATTTGGAATGATGCCAAAAATGTATAGAACTTTCCTTAGACTGAATAAGTACCTTTCTGCAACCTTAACATTCGGTCTCTCTGGTAGACCTAGAGACTTCAGATAGGTTTTTACACTTCTCCAAAATCACTATTCCACCCCCAGAGTAACCACCATCTTATCAGAAATATTTACTAGCACATAGGCAAATTTCGAAATCTGATATGGTGTAGTCTAAGAGTTTTAAACACACCCTTATAGACTAACATATAGTTCCTCTTCTTAATCTTAAGATTTACTTGATTGTCTTCCAATGTTCTTCTCCTGGATTAATCTGATACCTACTCATTACTCCCACTCAACAGCAGGTGTCTGGTCTAAGGCATACAAAAGCATATCTAAGACCTCTCACTGTTGAAATAAGAAATTCTTTCATGGCTTTATCTTTTCTGGAATAGTTGAAACTTTTCCTTAGATAAATAAAATCTATGCCTTAGAAGTTGTGAAGCTTCTATAGATTTCCATTAGAAAGAAAATGCTTCAGCATCTTACTAAAGTAAGTTGCTTGCATTAGAGTAAGTAATTACCAGGTATACCACAAGCCATAGGTTTAGATAAACTCAAACCTATAATACTAGGAACAGGAAGTTTTGTTAAGTCTATACAATAGACTTATTAACTAAAATTTCCTTTTATGTCCTTGTAATAGAAAACTTTAGGTTATTCCATGTGAATGGATTAAACCATACTTCTATTGGCTTTCTTCTTAGTTTCTTATCTTGACAATCCATTACTTGTTTAAACTCACAATGGATTTAAATCACTAGTGTCTCCCAAGTCATAAGAAGGTGAGTTCCTAGAAACTCTCCCACTACGACAAGGCACCGTGAATTATGTCTAAGAAAACTAAATGGTATTGATCTCTTCGGTTGTGACAAGACAACAGAGGCAGTGGGATCATCATATGTAAGATGATAGAACACTTTTGGAATCAAGAATTAAATATCTCCTTTATTTGCTACTTGTTTTTCAGACTTAGTCATTTTCTTAGAAAAGTAGTATTTGTTTGAACAAACACTTTCTTATCTATTGACAATGGGATGGTCCACCCCTAATCACTTAGAATAGCTAACAAACCATGGTTAATGGTTCTAGCTTTTCTTAAGATTTTGATTAGGTCATCCATGAATCTAGTAATGATTTACATTAAGTATACAACCATTACATAATTCTGAAATTGTATTACCATAGAAGGAATTAGGCAACGACTAGTAACTAATCATCAACATGCAACTCGAAATTTCTAGGGAGGTAAGTTTGGATATAATTCAAAAATCAATTTAATGATCTTTGAACTGCATATCTACTAACTATTTCTCCACCCCTATCAGTTCGCAAGATCTTTAACCACTTACCTTAATGGTTTTAACCATTGCTAGAAATTAATGAAATTTTTCAAACATTTCAAATTTCTTTGCATAAGGTATAATCTAGAGTTATCGTTTTAAGAATACAACGAAAAACTCATATCCACCCCTGAATGTACATCCATCTGCGAATGAGGTGAATTACTTTCAGTGGATATAGGCATATTAACTCTGTGCAGAGATTGATCTTGTCAAATCCACTATGAACAAGATACAAATGCCATAGATTAAAAAACATGTGGTAGTGTCTTTTGATGACTTAGGTTTAGTTACATCAAAGAATTCTTAGAATAGTGCAAGTGGATCCTGGTCACAGAATACCTAACTCACATTCCATACAGTTTGAATCCATTAATAAAAGATGGATATTAAACACTTGAGAAAGTGTAACTGTATTGTATCTGGAATTAGAAATATAAGAAAATTTCTGTTTGGATTCTAAAATTAAAGTCAAAGACTTAAATTCAACCAAATATAATGAGTAATTCTTTCTTGGACCACCACTACTAATACAAACTCTAAGTCAGATTTCCCATACAAGTAGGAGATTTCTAAGATTGAGGATTTATATCAATTGGGAATAGAATTTCGGGATCATAATCATATGCGTCATTTAATTTCTTAAGAGAAAATATAATGACATGAAATGATTTATAGACCATTCATCCAATGATATATTATTGAGCTAATTCGAAATGAATAAGCTAAGAGGAATTAGGATAATTTCGTTTAAAATAAGAATCTAACGATGCTTCGATTAGCGAAAGACAAAGTAATCTTATTTATGTAATCTTCTTGTTTCACATTGTAAAATACTAGTCTAAGGTGTCATCAATTGATGAACAGTTAGATGTCGCATATACAATACTTATCTTTTGAGATCTTACACTATTATGTATGTCTAATGGTGAAAATCCATTAGGGATTTATCTCATTAGAAAAACAAACATGTTAGACCAACAATGAAGATTCGAAATTAAACTACAACTTAATAACAGAAAATAACATGGTTCAATATAAATTCATACACAATTCAGAAATTATAAACATATAGCAAGTAGGAATGACTAGTGAAAATACTAAAACATACAATCCTAAATAATTTCCAAGGTTTTCAATAAACTGATACAGTGTCCCGGTAGGCGAGAGTCAAAGCATCATTTATTGAATAGAGTTGTCAGCTCTTCTAAAATAGAAACCATTCTAGCAACCTTTTATTCGATCAAAATAAGAATCCAACGTTGTCCCGGTAGGCGAGAGTCAAGGTTATTCTCATTTTATGAGCTTCCACCATTGTTTCATGTTTCATAAGTTTATCTCTAAGTAGTCACCGTGGGGGAGAGTCTAATAGAGACGAAAACTTACAAAACACTTATCAAATGAAATCTTACGGTGTTAAATGCGTTCAACGAATAACCATCCATAGGGGGACGAAGTCTAGCGTCTCGAGGTTATATTGAAAACATTTAACTTTTGTAAGACCAACAATGGAGATCGAATATCTTAATAATAATCAAGCTCATTATTTAAAGTGAGTTGTATTTTCTTTGATTCTCTTAATTTAATTTATTTATTTTAAATATATATTTATTTAAAATTTCCAATTTAGAATGAAAATTCTAAATATAAATTTTAATTTAATATTTATAAATTTTACTTAGATGGATATAAAAAATAACATGAATTATTTCCATCTTAGTAATAATTTCCAATAAATATTTAGAAAAATATTCAATTTAAGTTGTTACAAAATTAATATAAATTAATTTACAACTCAAATTTAATTTTCTATAAATATATATTGCATTTCGAAAAATTAAAGTATTTAAGAATACTATTTTCGAAAATGCATGTTAAAATAAAAAATTAATCCTGGAAAAATTATTCTAATTTAATGTTGGCCCAAAATTAATTAATAAAATTAATTTACAACAAAAAATATAATTTTCCTATTTAATTAAATATATAAGAAAAATTTCAAATACTTAAGTATGATGATGAAAATCAACTTAAACATTAATTTTCTATTTAATTAAATACACTAGAAAAATACTTCAAGCAAAAATATCATCTATCTAGATTTTCCTTTGACTAATTAATTCAATTTCTAATAATATACTTTAATTCAATTTATTTTAAATTAATCAATAAATGAAAAAATCACGGATTTAAGTTGATCCAAGAATTAATTAAAATAAATAATTAATTTACAACTTAATCTATTTTTCAAGATAAAATTCGAAATTCTAGCATTTAAGAAATGCAATTTCGAAAATTGATTAATAAAATAAAGAAAAAATATATTTTGAAAATTATTTAAATTTAGTTGAAAAAATAAATTTCAGCTAAAAATAATTTTCTATTTAATTAAATGTCATGAAAAAGAAATATTTAAGTATGATGATAAAAATCAACATAGATATTCAATTTTCAAATTAATTAAATGTATTAAATTCAAGAAATAAATAATTAAGTGTAGAGAAGACTTAATTATTAATCTCTAGTTTAATACTAGGAAAAATATACTTACAATAAATTGTACCAAAATTAATTATTTAAATAATTAATTTCACAATTTATAATATTTTCCTATTTAATATTAGAAATAATAAGTAGTCTAGAAATAACTATCTAGAAAATATCTTATTTAACTAAGTATCTTTTCCACAAAATTTGAAAAAATATCTAATTTAAGTTGTATTAGAAAAAATCTAGAACTTAAATATTTTCAAATTTAAATTTAATTAAATATCAAAAATTAAGTTGTAACCACTTAATTTGAAAATATTCCATTTTAAGTTAATATTCGAAAAGATATTAACCTAAAAAATATCTAAAGAATCTTAATAACCAATGCCTAAAATTCCTCAACTTAATTTTGAAATTTTGAATTCAAAAGATATTCAGATTTAAGTTGGTTAGTTGTAGATAACTAAATATCAACTTAAATAAGAATATTTAATGAAAAATTTAAATTAAGTTCTAGAAAGAATCTAGATGGTTATAATTCTATATTTAATTAAATACAAGAAAATACATATAGTTTAGCTTAGAATAAAAAATTCTTTAAACTATAATTTTCTTAAATTAATTTCAAAATAAATGAAATTAATTATGTTGCTAATCAATTTTATTAGGTTAAACTAGTGTAATTAACCTAGTACAGTTGTTCAAATCAGGCAAATGGGCCTTCACAATTGGGGTAGTTTGTGTGAGGGGGTGCTGGGTTCAGTATGTCGTACCCACTTCTATGGCTCCCAACTCTCACACAAGGCCCAAAAGAGAGGAATTTAACCTTAATAAGAACAACTGTTATTAATTGAATAGGCCCAAAAACTAAATGGGCCTAAATAAATTCTATCAATAACTATGATAATTTATTTTAGCAACATTAACCTATATGCATCTATAATAAAATTAAACACATAGGCTCACACAGGCACACTTTGGATGGGTCCTATCATGTTGCTATACACAGATGAAAGAAGATTGTAAATATACCTGTTACAAATTATTATCTTGACTAAGGGAGCCATCAGATCATTAGATCTGGCAAAAGGTAACCATGGCTATTTGCAATCAAGTAATAATAGGTTTTAAAAAACTTACACATAAGCTAAAACACATACTCCTGCAACAAGGTTAGCTGGATAGTTGGATGTAGGATTTTATTTAATTTCGAAAATATTTGATTAAATAATAAAAAAAAATTCGAAAAATTTAAAAAAAATTTGAAAAAATTCGAATTTTTTTCTTTTTTAAAAAAATTTAAATTTAAAATCAAACCTACAATTTTTGAAAAATTAGGTTTCAACCAACTTAAATATCATTTCAAAAATTTGCTAACTACTTTTAAATTTTAAATGTTATTTTATAAATAAAAATTAAATAAAAAATTAGAAAAGATAAATAAATATCTTTTCAGATTTTAAATTTAATTTAAATAAATAAAATAACAAAATTTAAAAGTTAGCAAAATATCTTACATCTATTTAAAATTACATGATTATAAATATCTTATTTTAAATTTAAATAAGGTCAAAATATCTAAAAAGATTTAAAAAAAATCTTAAAAGATAAGATATAATTAAAAATATCTTAAAAGATAAGATATCTTAAAAATATCTTAAAAGATTTTATAAATATCTTATAAAATCTGACCTTAAATTTAAAAAAAATATAATCAAATTTAAAAATAAGATAGATTTTTAAGCAAGAAGATAGATACTAATTCTATTCAAATTCAAATTACACTAATATCTTGAATTAAATTTAAAAAATATTAAATTAATTCAAAATGATAATTAGAATTGAATTAGGAATAGTAATAGTATAAATACAAAACTATACAAAAAATTGGAAGTTAATTCCATGAAAAAGCATGAAAAATTGAAAAAAAACAAAAAATTTCGAAACTGTACGGACAGATTTGCGATCGCAGGAAAATATCAAGACAAATTTACCGATTTTTTCAAATCTTCAAAAAATCATAACTAATTCAAATAAAATCCAAATTAAGTTCTGTAAAAGGCTAACTTGCTTAATTTTTTCCATACTATCCAATAAAAATAATTCTAGAGATAAAATCGCAATTATTATTCACGAAAATTTCACAAACATCAATCAATCATCAAATAACACTCAATACAACTTGATACCATCCAAAGAACATACAAACAATCGTTTTAAAGTCCAAATTTCTTGCAAGTAAATCAATTACCATGGCTCTGAGGCCAGTTGTTGGAAATTATTTTACCAGGATCTTAGATCTACTCATAAGTATGTTTATTAACATCCTAAATATGAACTTTCTAAAACGATGAAATTAAACACATATAAAGTTTAAGAAACCTTACATTGGGTGCAGCGGAATATAATGACTCCTTCCGTTCAGATATCTAGCCCTTGATTCCTTTTACGTAGCGAGCATTATCAATATACGAACCTGGATCTCTTTCTCTGAATCTTTGATGCTGAATCTCCTTTGCTGATGATCTTTCTTCACGATCTTCCTCACTATGATTGAGGTATCACTTGATGTGTGTGGGCACTACTCTAATCACTAAGGATTTCGAAATTCAAAGGAAGAAGAAAGAAGAAGTGGTAGCTAAAGACAGGGAGAGAGAAGGCTCAGTGTTTCTGATTCAGAAAGTCTGAAGAAAAGTCTAATTTTCCTGAAGCCTTCACTATCTATTTATAGCATTCCACTAGGGTTAGATTTGAATTATATGGCATTAAAATAATGAAAAAATCAACTTAAAATAGCTACAAAGGTGGCCGACCAAGCATTAGTGGATTGGGCCTTGGGCTTTGCAATTTTGCAATTTTAACACCTTTTGTATCTGATTTTCTAAAAAATACCAATTTCCTAATTCAACCATTTAAATGCCAATTCTAACTATTTAATAACTATAAATAATTATTAAATAATATTGTCATTTATCATATTTATTAATTGAACCATACAAAGTATCATAATTAACAAATATGCCCCTATTAACTCTTTCTTTACAATTTCGCCCTTACTTAGTGAAAAATTCACAAATAGACATAGTCTAATTTGAGAATTATAATTGATTAATCAAAACCAATTACATGAGTCTTACAAGCAATATTATCTCAACTAGTGGGGGGACCATGGGTCTATATAACCGAGCTTCCAATAAGTAGATCAAGAATTTATCACTAAAATTCACTAACTTATTAATTCTTCGTTGAATCCACGCATAGAACTTAGAATTGCACTCTCAGTTATATAGAATGCTCTATATGTTCCACCATATAGACACATCATTAGTTATCCATTGTTATAATCCTAATGTGATCAATGATCCTCTATATGAATGATCTACACTGTAAAGGGATTAAATTACCGTTACACCCTACAATGTATTTATTCCTTAAAACACTTGACCCCGTATAAATGATATTTCAGCTTATGTGAAATGAGTACTCCACCATTTATGTTCGTTTGGTCAAGCTCGAAGGAGATCATCCTTTGCTTACTATTCGCCAGATAGAAGCTATAGATTCCATGTTTATGATAGCGCTCCCACTCAATTGCACTACCGTGTTCCCAAAATGTACGTATCACCCTGACCTAAAAGTAGGCTTAACTAACAAATCAAAGAACACGAATAGCCTTTCAAGATTGAGCCTAATCATATCAGGATTAAGATCATTTGATCTAGGATCAACTAGGCGATATTGACTTGAATAGATATTACGGTAAGTTTAATAAATCTAAGTCAAAGTTCAATATCGGTCCCTTCCGATGCATACTCCATGCATCCAACCTGAGCTTTACTTTAACCAATGTTCTGGAAAGAACATAGTATTTCTCCAAATACAAGTAAACTCTTGTTGTAGATTATCATATCAGTAAAACCTTGTGTCTGATAAATCTAGGAAACTTTATTCACATAGTCATGTTTACTTTCCAATGTGTTGACGGCACAATAAACATGATCAAGTATGTGAAAAGGGTTTCAGATGAATTTATACATTATGTACATATAATCATGAAATAAATCATGTGAACCATGCAACATTAAATGTTATTTCTGATCTATATTAATAAGCAAATCTGATTATATTGAAATGAGTTTTATTTAGGGCATAAAACCCAACACTCCCTTGGTTGAATAGGGAGGAAAGGGGAGAGAGAGGGAGGGAGCAGGGAGCTTCCTTGGTTGAACGAGGAGTAGTGGGGAGAGAGAGAGAGAGAGAGAGAGAGAGAGAGAGAGAGAGAGAGAGAGAGAGAGAGAGAGAGAGAGAGAGAGAGAGAGAGAGAGAGCAAGGAGCTCCCTTGAGCACTTGCGACGTGTGATGGGGAGCGGGGAGCTCCTTTGGGCACATGGTGATCTGTAGTGGGGAGCTTGGGTGTGCCAGGAAGGAGGAGCGGTTGGGTAGCGGGGAGCATGGGTGCGAGGAGCTCGACCCATGCCTTTGCTCCTCCTCGTGCCAGCACATCCCCTTATGTGTATTGGCCTCATCGTGCCAACACATCTCCTTAAGCGTATTTTAGAAATTATACTTGGTGAATTTTCGGGTATGACACCAATGATTCAAAAAATTACACTTAGCAATTTTTGGGGGTTAACACTACTTCTCCCCTAGTCTATAAGAATTCTTTCAAGTGTTCTTGTAAATTAATTTTGGTGAGCTTTGTCTCTATCTCTTAGTCCCTAGGCTAGTGTTGTGGACATTTACGACTTTTTTTTTTGGGTTACCCTTTATAGGGGAGTGTAGGCTTTATTAGCTATCTCGGCCACCCTTTTTTGAGGGTACTTATCGTAATGAAGGATTGTCAGCTTGTTAAGATTTCTCAACCTCTTCTATGAGGTGTCATTATTTTTTAGAGGTAGCATTTTGCCACTTAGGACTCCTCAAACTTTTTACTTATGTTACCTCTCCATTGAAAGAGTATAGACTTTTTAGAGAAGTCTCGACCTCTTCTCAGTTATTCTTTTTATTTGAGGGAGATTTTCACCACTTGGGCTTTCTCAACCTCTTTTATGGTGTAGCCTTATTATGGAAAGAGTATAGACTCTTCGAGCAGTCTCGGCATCTTATTAGCTACTTATCGGATATAAGGGAGCTTGTGGTCCCTTAGGCAGCACTCAATCTTTTTTAAGATTTTACAATTTTATTGGGGGAGCTTCTAGCCTCTTAGGCAACACTCAACCCCTTACATTGCATCCATGGCACTTAGAGCATGTTTTGAAGGCTAGAAAATTGGAACTCCTTTTAGAGAGGCATCACTCTCAGAGTCGTATTCAGTTCCTCTTTTCTTTTAATATTTTAAGGGAGATGATGGTTCTCTAAACCAACTGGACCTTTTGCACTTAACTTTTATTTGTTTTCCTACGCGCACTTCAAGACTTATTTGATTTTGAGGAGCTTCTCCCTCATTTATTGCGAGTGCTCTTTCTTGTGGAGATATCTTTAGGCTTTAACTCTTTTCTTGGACCGTTAGGGGTAGCCAATCCTTGTAGTTCTAAGAGTTCTTTTTTTTTTTACTTCGTTCACTTTGATATTTTCAATTGACAAGTATAGCGAGCAAGTCACACAGTCGTATGGAGAGTGATGTGTTGGGTTTTATGCCCTAAATAAAACTCTTTACAATCTGATTAGTTATCAATATAAGAAATTTGAAGTGATTGATGTTTGCATGAATTTTACATGCTAATGGTTTAATATGTTTAACATGTTTAATATATTTATTACATTCATACACACAAAATCAGTTAAATCCAGATCATATGTTTATTCACAATTACAGTATCGTCAACACAATGGAATGTGATTGTGATCATATGAATCAAAAGACTTGGTCCCTGTTTCATCAGTGTTATTGGATTTACACTAATGTGATAATCAGCGATGATGTGTACTTACACTTGGAGTAAGTGTTATGTTCTTTCCAGGACATTAGTAAAGTATACTAGTTTCGAATGTATGGAGTATACATTGGACTGGACCGATATTGCAACTAAGTTAAGATATTACAAACCTACCGTTATACATATCTTTCCAAGTCAATATCCGTAGTTGATCTTAAGATTAAAAGAATCTAAATCCTGATATGCTTGGGCTCAACTCAGGAGTGCTATTCATGTTCTTAGATTTATTAGTTAAGCCTACCTTTGGGTCAGGGTGATACGTATATTTTGGGAACATGATAGTATGATTGAGTGGGAGTGCTGAACATAAATATGGAATCTATAGCTTCTACTGGTGTATAGAAGTCAAGTGATGATTCCCTTCGAGCTTAGCAAATAGAAGTAAATGGATGAGCTCTTGTTTAACTGACTAATTATTAGATCACTAAATACCATTTACAGGTAGCTAAGTGTTTTAAGGGGCAAAATACATTGAGGGGTGAGAACGGTAAAGAAATCCCATCTCGATGTAGATCATCTATATAGAGGATCTTTAAATCACAATAAGATTATAACAATGGTTAAATGAGATAGTATATTGATATCGTGGAACATACAATATGCTCTATATAAGTCTGAGAGTGCAATTCTAAGTTCTAAGAGTGGATTCAACGAAGAATTAATAAGTAGGAATTTACTTGGTAAATTTGGTTCACTTATTGGAAGCTCAGCATATAGATCCATGGTCCCCATTCTAGTTGAGAACATTCTGCTTGTAAGACTCATTAATTGATTCGTGATTGATCAATTATAATTCTAAAGTTAGACTATGTCTAATTTTATGAATTTTCACTAAAATTGTAAAGAAAAGAGTTTCTAGGTTTATTTATTTATTAATGGACTTTATATGTCTAATTAATAATTAAATTAAATGACAATATTATTTAATAATGTATTTTAGTTATTAAATAATTAGTTTTGGCATTTAAAAGGTTAGAATTAGAAAATTGGCGTTTTTGAGAAAATAGAGATAAAATTTGATAAAACTGCAAAATCAAGTGAGGCCCATTATAACACCATGGCCGGCCACTTATTGTGGGATTCTAAATTAATATTTTCATTATTTTAATGCCAAATAATTCCTAACCTAAACCTAGTAGTTGCCTATAAATAGAAAGTGATGGCTCAGTCAAAACACAAGTTTTCACAAGCCTTTCTGACAGAAATTTCTCTCTTCAGAAAAACTGAGCCTTCCCCACTTTCTATACCTGGCCGAAACCCTTTCTCTTCTTTTCTCCTTCATCAATTTCGACCCTAGTGAAAGAGTAAGTGCCCACACACAGCAAGCAGTAACTCAATCATAGATTGGATGACTGTGAAGGATCAAACTTAAAGAAGAAGGACATTCGGGCTCAGATCTTGATTATACTCTGCTACAAAAAGGATTCAAGGGTTAGAGATCTGAGTGGAAGGAGACATTAATTCTGCTGCATCAATGTAAGGTTTTCTTAACTTTATATGTGTTTAATTTATCGTTTTAGAAAGTTCATATTTAGGGTGTTTAAACAACATACTTGTGAGTAGATCTAAGATCCTGGTAAAATAAATATTCCAACATGATGAACTCCATATGTAGATTGGAAACTTAATTTCATTGATAAGGCAAATATGTGATCGCATGAGTACATAAGCTATGTTTGGAGGACCTACGCGCCCTCTTTAATTTAGTATAATGTACTAAAGGTAAACTTTCCATTGCTAGGAACACTCTCCTGTATGGTGGAACTTCACTTTTAGGAACATCTTAGATGTTTGATTTTTACGGGTCGTAGATTGAAGGCTTCACTTGAATGTGTCAGCTTATGAGTGTTGGGAGTATTATTTAATAGACCTTGTAGGGTTTTGACGAGCTTCCCAAAGAGCACTCACTTGTATCTTCTCTTAAGACTCTGTTTCCTTCCTCCATACAAATATACTTCTTCACTTTTTTGTAGAAGTTGTCTAAGCCATCCAACTCTCTATTCAGCATACTCCCCCACAGGCCACCTCCAAGGTATACCTCGAGGACTTTGGCAAACTTGAGTTCATCTTTGGAAACCTTCCCTACTTTGGTAACTTCAGTGTTGAAGCGCTGGATGTAGCTTCACAAACTTTCTTGTCCCCTTGCTTCACATTGGTGATACTTGTGACAGACATAATGTTATCACATGTAGCCTCATGTTGTTGGAGGAATTCTTCTGAAAGTTGCTTCCAATATGTGATCTTCTCTCCAGTCCTAGTCGTTTGAACCATTTATACGCGACTCCTTTTAATGTGATTACGAAACATTGACACCTTGCCTTACATAACACCTTTTTCATCTTCATTAGCTCATTAAATGCACTAAGATGGTACTTTGGGATAACGGTACCATCATATGGTGTCATCTGTGGCTCCTTGAATTTTGATAGAAGTGGTTTCATTCGAATCTCCCTCGAGAGAGGGGATTCTTCATCAAACTCCTCATCATCATTCAAGTCTCTTTGCATGGCGATAGCTATCTTTCAACGTAGGCCTTGTATTTCTGCCTCCAACTCCTTCATCCTTTTGCTCATCCTCTTTTAAGGGTTAACGAGTGGAAATCGGGTCTTCTGTGTGGTTCGCATTGGCTCGTGAGAGGTTCTCCTCTTGTTCGATTTGTGTGTGACTTATCACTAAAGCTAATGGATAAGCCCTTTTTACTTACCTTGATCTTAGGGGGAGCTATAGGCGAGGTTCCCCTAGTATGAGACCTCTTGGGTGAAGTCTCTTCCATAGGTTATGGGGTGTTTCCCTCACTTAAATCTCTTTTATGGTGGGTATTGGGTAGGCTCAAGCTGTCTCAGTTGGCCCATTGGGCTCTTGTCTTGCAACATGCTCCTTCTATGTTCATCTCTTGGGGTGCTATTAGTGGATGACATGGAATCACCTTCGCTAGCATATGCAGTTGAGATCTCATTCCCCAGTTGGTGGCTTTTGTGACGGAAATGCAAGGCTTGGGTTTTACCTTTGAGTATGCCATTCAACACTTCTTGCATACCAGCCACAGTGGTTTTTAACCTCTTATTCTTCTAGCGGAGGTCACCTATTTCCTCTTCATATTAGTGAGCCCGGGATCTTAACTCACCGAGTACAATTGCTTTTCCTTTCTAAGCCCACGCCTTGAAGTGTTAAGGTTTGATGGCACAAACTGTGGAAGGCACTACACCAGAGATGACCTTTTCGATAGTTGAATACTTCTATCAATGGGATAGCCATTGGTGTCTTTATTAAGTCACATAGTGCTAGGGGCCCTCTTTGAGTGTTTGCTTGGTGGTCTGCACTTTGGTTATTCTTCTTTTGGCTCTCTCCGACGATAGGAGGTTGATGTCCTCTTACTACGGTGGTCGGCTGGATTTCATTTGAATGAACTCCATTTTCTTAGAGATGATGGGAATGTCTTGACATTTAAAAAATGATAGTTAATAGTTTAGGAACTAACATAGCTAGAGCTTGCCGTTCCCACAGACGATGCCAAAATATTGACGGTAAGAACTCGTAAACTAAACTTTGGTTAGAAAATTAAATGCAAAGGGGTGAAGATGAAAAGCTTTAGAAAAACTCAAAAAATTAATGGAGAAAATGGTGTTGTACTAAATCTCTAAACTCTATTACAAATGATTATTTTCCAATCCCTTTACAAGTTTTCAAATGGGGTTTTTATACTTGACCTCAAATGGCTCTGAAATACAAGTAGTCCCAAAAATAAGGCGACAAAGTTCTGATTGTACTATAAGGGTCAGCGTGTAAGATGGGGTAGTGGTGGAGTGTTGGTCAGATGTCAGCTTGTATCTAGAGTGAGATAAATAATGTCTCCACTGCTTGTACTTGTATTCGTTGTACAACCACCTTCACTCTACAGGCTTTGTCAGAGGCGTGCTAGCTTTAACGAGCGCGCCCTTGGTCGTAAATCCCTTTGGTATTCTTTCCATCACCACCTATACATATGATGAGGGAGAAACACTTGGTGATTTGGCTAAGTGTTGAGGGAGGGAGCAACGTTTGGTATTTTGGCCAATTATTGGGAGAGGGAGCAACAATTGGTAATTTTACTAAGTGTTAGGAGAGGGGAGCTCCCTTGGTACATGTGGGGAGTAATGGGAGCGGGGAGCTCTCTTAGTTGAATATGGAGGAAAGAGAGGGAGAGAGCGCGGAGCTCCCTTGCTTGAATAGGGAGGAAAGGGGGGAGAGAGGGAGGGAGCGGGGAGCTCCCATGGTTGAACAGGGAGCAACGGAGAGAGAGAGAGAGAGAGAGAGAGAGAGAGAGAGAGAGAGAGAGAGAGAGAGAGAGAGAGAGAGAGAGAGAGAGAGAGAGAGAGAGAGAGAGAGAGAGAGAGAGAGAGAGAGCATAAGGAGCTCCCTCGAGCGTGTGTGGTGTGTGATGGGGAGCAGAGAGCTCCTTTAGACACATGACAGGCTACAACAGGATGTAATATCCTGAAAACTTAATTATGAATAATTATGATTTATCATATATTATGAATTAATTAGGTAGTAATGCGTAGGATTACGATCTTGCTAACCTAATTTAGCATAAATTATAAATTTGGCTATAAGTGGATAAATAAGCGTAATTTATTAATTACAGAGATTTATTTAGAATATGTGGATATAATGTAAATTATTTGTAAAATAAAAATATTTTTAGGTTCGGCGACCCAAGAGACTCGATTAGAGGCTAAAAATATCACAACGGTTTTAGTTAGTAATATTGAAGAGATTATTGAAATAAGTTGATATTAAAAATGTCAGAGTATTTTGGGGTACTCGAGGTTGACCAAATACCCAAGGGTTAAAGATTTCTTAGTGATTAAGAAATGATAAAATAATTATTATTAATAAATTTTTTATTTATAATATTAATATTATTATGATTTTTTATTATTATATATATAAAATTTATGTGTTAATTTTTTTATACATATATTATGTTTAAAACGTAAATAGAAGAATGAACGAAACCAACTCCTTCGGTGCGATGAAATCCTCCTCTTTTTTAATCTATTTTCTTTGATTTTTAACCCGAAACCTAGTAATTCAAGCTCCGGTAGTAGTGGGATAATAAATCATTGAAGAGAGAAAGCTCAAAGTAATAATTGGTTTTATTTTAAGTTGAATACAATTGGTTTTATATAGTGACTTTGTGATTTAGTAGTTATAAAGATTTTGACATCATAGATTTTTTCTTGGGTAGCTATGGGACTAGTTTCGATATTTACTTGTTGGATTTGAGGTGATTTTGAGTTAGAAATTGAGTTTAAAACTTTTTAAAGCTTAAGTCTGAATGTTAATGGCGTTTCCCGTTTAAGGGCTTGATTTTAATTTCTGTTATGTAAGGATTGTTGTATTTATGGTATATATGTGCCCTATGAAGTTTGGAATGATTTGATAGGTTTCGATGAGTGTAAAAATTAAGATTTACGACCCCTACTACTAAGAACTAGTCCACCATTTGGTGCAACCAGTTAATCGGTTCGTTGGGAAACGGTTAACCATTTCCCAACCGGTTTACCATTTCTGGAAATTTCAAGAAAATTGAGAATCATATTTTTATCATAACTTTTTACTCGAGTGTCCATTTTTGACGTTTTATATACCATTTTGAAGATTGCAACGAGCTATACAATTTGGTGTATGTTTTAGAGCTAAAATATAAGTTTTATTTTAGTGTATTTATACTACATGATTTAGTAGGAAACCCTAGGTTATCCTTTACAAATATTAAGCAGTGTTTTGGAATAAACAGTTATTAGTTTACCATTGTTGTGACACAGGGCTGAGATCATCGGGGAGGTTTTAACACTTGGGTTAGCCGACATGCATAAATCTAGATCGAAAGTAAGAAAAGTATAATGTACCACATGACATGACAGGTTTAGTAATTATCGATTGTCTGATTAGGCAATTATAATGTGAATGTGATATGCAAGCTCAACTGATTAAGTGATGTGATATATGAATGCCAGACTATGGCATGGATTTGCCTGATTAGGCAATGTGATATACAATTGCACCTAATTAGGTGATGTGATATATGGATGCCAAACTATGGCAAGAGTTTGCCTAATTAGGCAATGTGATATACAAGCTCACCTGATTAAGTGATGTGATATATGGATGCCAGACTATGAATGGGTTTTCCTAATTAAGCAATGCAATATACAAGTGTACCCGATTAGGTGATGTGATATATGGATGTCAGACTATGACATGGGTTTGTCTAATTAGGCAATGTGATATACAAGTGCACTTGATTAGGTGATGTGATATATGGATGCTAAGTTATGGCATAGACTCATCTGATTAGGAGATGCGGTATATGAATGCCAGGCTATGGCATGAATTTGCTTGAGTAGACAATGTGATATGTGGATACCGGTATTTAGGTTGTTCTTGTGAGGCAACCGTTAT
Organism: Cannabis sativa; assembly: GCF_029168945.1. NCBI lineage: Eukaryota > Viridiplantae > Streptophyta > Magnoliopsida > Rosales > Cannabaceae > Cannabis > Cannabis sativa. Next base: position 13,360,253 of record NC_083604.1, read on the forward strand.
AAAGTCATAACTATAAACTAAAAGTGTTGTTAGGTTTCTTCCTGTTGGCGATGCTTGTTTAAGCACGGACGGTAGTGACACGTGAGTGCCAGGCTATGGCACAAACTAAAACTGTTGTTAGGTTTCTTCCTATCGGCAATGCTTGTTTAGGCACTGGCGACAGTAAATTATGACATTATAGGATACACATTTTTATTCTATTTTATATATCTTATGAATTTGTTTTAAATGGGCGCAGTTTACTTGCAATTTAACTTAAGAAAATTTTAAGTTATTTTATTTTTGATTTTATATGTATCAACATTTATTTTACCTTAATCATATTTAAAGAATTAGTGCATAAAGTCAACCTGGGCATTGGGTCAAGTTTCAGGCCTCCTGGAAGTTCTGTTTGGTCCTCCAAAATAGTTGAATCTTAATCTTTGATGAAAATAGAGAATATGCCCGGAAGACTTTTCAAAAAACTCTTCGAAATTGGCCCAGGCTGACAAAATATCAACTTGGGCGCTGGTCCCTTATTGTGGCACCCAGGATGGGATGTTTCTTTCTCAAAATCACTTGTTTCTCCATTTTTGATGAAGACGAAGAAGATTCACGAGTCAGATTTCTGATTTGATGCTTGGAAGTGCCCAGGTTGACAAATTGTCAACCTAAGCACTGGGTCAATGAAAGTTCTTTGAATTTGATTCTGATGCCTCAAATATGTTCTTGGTATTTCTAATTCATGTTCCAATGCAAAGTTTGACCCATTTGCACTAAGATGGTCCCGAAAACTAAAACCCTAGTTGGGGTTGTCAACTTGGACGCTGGATGAAACCCTAGGTGCCCAGGTTTATTTTTGAGGTGCTAATTCGTGTATTTTCAGCTCTCGGGGCCTGGTCTTGGATGCTTCATGTCTTCATCGTACAGAATACTGAAAGATAGTGAGTTAGAAACAACTTATCAGAATCTGAACACCCATTCCAAAGTTCTCGGAGTCAACTTGGGGGCAAGGCTAGGGAAGGTCAACCATTATGACTCGGGACTACTCAACTCTGAGATGTTATCTTTCTTGCCACGTGTCAAATATTGATGTTCACGTCACCAGGAAAAGTTTCCAAGTTAACACACACATACACAGGTGTACATATTGATCATCTAGTTGGTATTTAACAGTGTTATATAACTGACACCTAAAATTTACAAAAAAAAAAAAGATAAGGGGGTTAAGTGTATAAAAATTAAAATATAAGGAGGTTTCACCACCAATTATTCTAATAAATCTTTCCAAATAAAAGAAGGAGAGTCTCCCTTAGCATCATCCAAAAAGAATTGCATATGAAATATTTAGCCTTTACAAAAAAAATGAAATATTTGGTAGCATTTGGTAATATTTTTTTAATTAGAAAGTGAAAATATTTTTTAAAAATATGTTCTTTAAAACTGTTTTCACTTTTCAATTTATTAACTAAGAATCAAAATTTTAAAAATTGTAAAAATAATTAAAAAAAGTCACTTTCAAAAATTTTTTAATTGTTTTTTTTTCTTAATCAATATTATAGACTCCAATCAGACCCAGACTTGGACCCAGACCCGAACCCCAGCCCGAACTTAGAACCCAGCTTCGGACCCCAAACTTAGCCCCGAACCCCAGACCCGACCCCGAACCCCAGACCTCGATCCTCGGCCCTGACCCAGGACCCGAACCCGGACCCTGACCTGGACCTAGACCTTAAACTTGGACTCGGACCCAACACCCAAACCTGGACCGAGACTAGGAACCGGACCCAATCCTAGATCGCAGCCCCAGACTCGACCCTAAACCTCGTACTCGATCCCGGACCCCAGCCCTAGACTCGAACCCGAACCCAAACTTGGCCCCAACCCCAGCCCTGGACCCTCGCCCCAGACCCAGACTCTAGCCCTGAACTCGATCCCAGTCCCGAACCCAGACCCCGGCCCTGGCATTGGGCCCAGACTCGAATTCGACTTAAATAAAATCAAAAAATAAAAATAAACTTTATAGAGGACACTTTATTTTTTATTTTTAAAATTTGAAAATAAAAGTGATTATAAAACATATTTTTGTTTCTTAGAAATAATATCTTTAAAAATAAAAAATCTACTTTCATTTTTGTGATTAAAAAATTATATAAAAAAAATATTACTTAACGTCACTTTAGCTTTTAAAAATCTTGCGAAAAGGGAACCAAGATTATTATTTGTTATTTATTTGTTTGTGTTTTGGTGGTAAATTTAGGATGAAAAAGAAATCTAAGATTAATTAATAAAAAAGAAGTAGTGTATTTTTTTTTTAAAAATGATTAGTAATTGAGTATTTAGCAATCTTAAGATACACCATTTTGAAAGTTAGGTGGCGTTTGTGTGCTTATTACCCTCTCTTACTCAATGGTGACACCATTTTTCTTATTCGTACACTTTTTTTTTTTCTTTCTCATTTTAGGACTAAAATCATTTAGCATTCCTTTGTTAATATTTTTTTTTAATTAAAAAAAATAAAAATATTTTCTAAAAACATGTTCTATAAATTTGCTTTTACTTTTCAATTTTTTAATTGATTGAAAAAAAATCATTTTCAAAAATTTTTTAGACAATTTTTTTTCTTAGTTAATACTTTGGACTGCGACCTCAACCTGAACCTTGAGACCCAGACTCCGGCCTCAATCCTAGTCCCGGACTAGGACCACAGCCCCGATCCCAAACCTGAATCTGGATGCAACTTAAATAAAATCAAAAAATAAAAATAAAAGTTATAGAACACACTTTTATTTTCTATTTTTAAAATTAAAAAACAAAAATAGTTATAGAACACATTTTTGTTTTTTAAAATTAAATTTTCAAAAACACAAATTTGATCACTTTCATTTTTGCAATTAAAAAATTAAAAAACAAAAATGTTACCAAACACCCCCTTAATTTTCAATCATTGTTTTAGGTAAAATCGTTAGGAAATATCTTTTGTACACTCTCTAAAAGGTTGTTTCAGTAGACTTCTGTTTCACTATTTAGATAAACTGTTTAGTCTAATTTTTTTGCGATCACCTACATTAATTGTAGCTATTTAGGATTGTAAATTTTTAATTTTTTTTTTAATAGTTTACAGTGACGAAAATAAAATTTGAATAGTTACTAACCATTTGTATAAAAAAAAAGTAACAAAATATTTAAATTTTATTTTTGATAATATAAATTTTTTAAATTTTTTAAAAAATTACAAATAATCTTATATAGTTGCAATGTACGTGATAACAAAAAAAAATAATAAATAAATAAAAATTAAAATTATCATAAATATCAAAAGAGAAAAAAAATTTACTAAAAATAACTATTTTAGAGGTACACGATAAACTTACCTAATTGGAAAAGTTAAAAGTCACTACTCTCTTGAGTGAAGAGGGTGAATGATAGACACAATTTGAGTATGTTTTGAGAAGGACGTACAACCATACATAGATATTAAAATATTTTAATATATATTCATTAAATATCATAATTCATATCTATAATTTTTTTTGAAAAGGAAATTCATATCTATAATTGATTTACACTTTCATTTATTTCATATATCCAAACTTAACGTAACTTTGTATATCTCATGTCATGCCATATTATTAATACAACAATATTTACACTTTCATTTATTTCATATATCCAAACTTAACTTAGTGTATATTCATCCATTCAGAATGAAAGAAAAAAGTGCATATTTCATAATTTGATGTACAGTAAATGTATAATTATCTGTTTATTATGGTCAAAGTCAAAGCAGTCGGCTCCAATCCAAGCTTAAAATCTTCGTATCCATAGTGCTCTTTTTAATTGAATATATGAATGTGAAATTATAGACCAAAAACCCACTCACTCACTCACTAGCTATGTTTCACACGTGGATTGATGATAAGGATAGAAAAAATATATAAAATATAATGTTGTTATGGAAAGGAGAGCATTCAGTCCGAAACACACAGATTGAGGACAATGTAGGGGTGGTGACTGGTGACAGCCGTATTTGGCGTTCTAATGACTAATTAAAAGAATAATTTGTGGCCTAATTAGTTAAATTTAATTTTTAGTTATAAATAAATATTTAAATTTAAATGTTAATTCTTAAATAAATTATTACTGGCAAATCCTAATTGATTCAAATTATTAAATTTTTGTTTTTTTTTTTTAAAAAAATAATTTTAAAAACACACTAAATAAAAAAATGTATAGATAATGACTTAACATTCAATGTTTATAAAAAAAAAAAAAACATTCAATCTTCACTTACCTATAGAATTATAAAAATTTAACTAAAATATTACCACCGCTAAAAATTAAACTTAAGTATTTAAACTGCAAATTACTCTAATTAAAATATTTTACTACGATTTTATTTGGTAACATTTTTTTAATCATTTTTTGGTTTTTAAATTAGAAAAGTGAAAATATTTTTTAAAATATATTTTATAAAATTGTTTTCACTTTATAATTTTTTAATTGAGAATTAAAATTTTAAAAATTGTAAAAACAAACGAAAATCACTTTTAAATTTTTTTAAACAGTTTTTTTTTTCTTAATCAATATTTTAGACTTCGACCCTAACGTAGATCTTGGAACTCGAACTCGGACCCTAGCTCTGACCCCGTACCTAGACCAATTCACAATCCTGGCCTCAAACCTAGACCCAACTTAAATAAAATCAATAATGAGAATAAAAATAAAATTTACAAAATACATTTTTATTTTCTGTTTTTGAAATTGAAAAATAAAAGTGTTTATAGAACATATTTTTGTTTTTCAAAAATATTTTTAAAAATTTTACTTGTATTTTTGTGATTGTTAAAACTAAATTTTGACTTGCAATAAGAAACTGACACGTGTATCAGGGCTGGAATATGAACCAACTTAAATCATGCATTATTAAATGCACATTAAATGACTCGCTTCAGAAGGTACATCTAATAGAATCATTCGAACTCGCCGCCACATAGGCAATACTGAGATGTGAGTAATAACTATTAAATGTTGAGACCAGCAAGATAAACAAGTCCATCTAGGGATAAACGGAAAACATAATAAAGGGTATTCAGAACAGTTTAAAAATTTTAAATAGTTTTTTTTCTTAATCAATATTTTAGGCTTCGACCCCAACGTAGATCTTCGAACTCGAACTCGAACCCTAGCTCTGACCCCGTACCTAGACCAATTCCCAATCCTGGCCTCAAACCCACACCCAACTTAAATAAAATCAATATTGAAAATAAAAATAAAATTTACAAATACACTTTTATTTTCTGTTTTTAAAATTGAAAAACAAAAGTGTTTATAAAACATATTAAGTGTTTATAGAACATATTTTTATTTTTCAAAAATATTTTTTAAAATTTTACTTGTATTTTTGTGATTGTTAAAACTAAATTTTGGCTTGCAATAAGAATCTGACACGTGTATCAGGGCTGGAATATGAACCAATTTAAACCATGCATTATTAAATGCACATTAAATGACTCGCTTCGGAAGGTACATCTAATAGAATCATTCGAACTCGCCGCCACATAAACAAGTCCATCTCGAGATAAACATAAAACATAATTAAGGCTATTCAGAACGAATAAACAATGAGCTTACAGCTCATTGATCCACATACTTGTGAGTAAGAGCTTGCAACTCATTGATCCACATACTCGCGAGTATGCTTAAGGAATGGAAACTTCAACATTTATTCATATCGCTTTCAATGTATGGAAGTAACCACCTTGCTAATACCATTTCAAATGAGAAAGGAGAACCGCGAGATGCATTGTATCTTAACACAACATTTTCCCTACAAAGATGATTAAGAAAGATTACGTGTACTCGGAGAGAACTATCCAATACATTCAACATAATCGTCAATAGATAAAGACAAAAAATAATTGAACAGTTATTTAACATTACCCCATATACATAAAGAATAAAATGTGGGGAGTGTCCACGTTTCATGAACGGTTATGAATGAGTAGATCCTAAGAGAATAACTGTCATCCCGTATATCTATAAATAGAGACGGAACCCAAGATAAAAAGGACGACCAATTTAGAGAGAAAGAAGAAATACTGTTGCTAAATCATTTCATTGTATTTTGTATTCAAACATATTTATCCTTATTAAGATGGACTCGTGGACTATGAAGATTTAACTTCAAAACCATGTTAAAACCTTCTTGTTATATATTAATTATTTAGTAATTAATTATTGTATAATCAATTCTGTATTTATTATAAAAAGGCTAATATTTTAGTTTACGAAAATTTGCTTTAGTAGTTTGGTGCTTTTATTGAGAGCTAGTAAAACTCAGAATAATACCCTTTTCAAAAATACAACTCAAAATTTGTACTCATGGCAGACGATACTTGGCGTAATGAAGAGAATCAACCAGAGGAGATAACGCATCGTCCTGAAAAGGAGCCTCAGGCTTTGCAAAGAACTAACACTGCTAAAACTCCCCGTTCTTGAAGAAACTATGGAGATTTCAATCCAACTGGTGAATAGATCCCAGAAAGGCGAAGCAAAGATGCTTATGATCCAACCAGATACGTTCCACTAGTAGAACTGGAAAATAGACAACTTTTACAATGCCTGACTGAATCAAACAGGAGGAATGTCGAGTTAGAGTGCGAAGTAGCGGTTGCAAGGAGTGCACAAGGAGTGGCCCCTCAAAATCAACCTAACCCATCTATAAGACGACCATGGTGGAGGCCCCGAGGTTCTAGAACCAGGAGACAAAAGAATATCCAAGGGAATCCCTCAAACACCCAGGAAGAACAACTTGAAAGTGTGAGAGATATCCCAATGGATGGAGAAAACCCACAAAATACTGGAAACATAAGAAATCAAGAGACTCAATGTAACAATCCAAGAACTTCCCATGGAGTTGCAAACTAAGGGAATGAACAACATGATGTACCAGAGTCTTTTCGCATGAATGCAAATGCCAGGCAGGAGCGAGCTGGAAACCAGGAAATTCTATAGCATGATGCGAGAAATACTAGGAATCAGCTTAGGACAGGTCGACCCCTAAGGCATCCACAGAGGTCTACTTGCAACGATAGAGATAGTGCACACACTTACTTAAGTAGGGGTAGTGTGTCAAATCTCTTTTGAAGAAGAGGGCCAACGCAAGAAGAGTCACATGAGATTGGTGTTAGGTTTTATGCCCTAAATAAAACTCCATTTCAATGTAATCTATTTTATTCAACATCAATAAAGAAACAGAAGTATTTTTCATTCATTTGTGTATGTTTTGGCTCACTTTATCAATTGCTTGTCCAATTGATTTATAAATTCATCTTAAACCCTTTTCATATACTTGATCATGTTTATTGTGCTGTCATCACATTGGAAAGTAAACATGACTATGTGAATAAAGTTTCCTAGATTTATCAGACACAGGGTTTTACTGATATGATAATCTACAACAAGAGTTTACTTGTATTTGGAGAAATACTATGTTCTTTCCAGAACATTGGTTAAAGTAAAGCTCAGGTTGGATGCATGGAGTATGCATCGGAAGGGACCGATATTGAACTTTGACTTAGATTTAATTAAACTTACCGTAAAATCTATTCAAGTCAATATCGCCAAGTTGATCCTAGATCAAATGATCTTAATCCTGTTATGATTAGGCTCAATCTTGAAAGGCTATTCGTGTTCCTTTGAATTGTTAGTTAAGCCTACTTTTAGGTCAGGGTGATACATACTTTTTGGGAACACGGTAGTGCAATTGAGTGGGAGCGCTAGCATAAACATGGAATCTATAGCTTCTACCTGGGGAATAGTAAGCAAAGGATGATCTCCTTCGAGCTTGACCAAACGAAAAATAAATGGTGGAGATCTCATTTCACATAAGCTGAAATATCATTTATACGGGGTCAAGTGTTTTAAGGATAAAATACATAGTAGGGTGTTACGGTAATTTAATCTCTTTACTGTGTAGATCATTCATATAGAGGATCATTGATCACATTAGGATTATAACAATGGATAACTAATGATGTGTCTATATGGTGGAACATATAGAACATTCTCTATACTGAGAGTGCAATTCTAAGTTCTATGCGTGGATTCAACGAAGAATTAATAAGTTAGTGAATTTTAGTACTAAATTCTTGATCTACTTATTGGAAGCTCGGTTATATAGACCCATGGTCCCCCCACTAGTTGAGATAATATTGTTTGTAAGACTCATGTAATTGGTTTTGATTAATCAATTATAATTCACGAATTAGACTATGTCTATTTGTGAAATTTTCACTAAGTAAGGGCGAAATTGTAAGGAAAGAGTTAATAGGGGCATATTTGTTAATTATGATACTTTGTATGGTTCAATTAATAAATATGATAAATGACAATATTATTTAATAATTATTTATAGTTATTAAATAGTTAGAATTGGCATTTAAATGATTGAATTAGGAAATTGGCATTTTTGAGAAAATCAGATACAAAAGGTGTTAAAATTGCAAAATTGCAAAAATCAAGGCCCAGTCCACCTAAGCCATGGCCGGCCACCTTTATAGGTATTTTAAGTTGATTTTTTCATTATTTTAATGCCATATAATTCAAATCTAACCCTAGTGGAATGCTATAAATAGATAGTGAAGGCTTCAGGAAAATTACACTTTCTGAATCAGAAAAACCTGAGCCTTCACTCTCTCTTCTCTAGCCGCCACTCTCTCTCTTCCTTCTTCCTTTGAATTTCGAAATTACTTTAGTGATTAGAGTAGTGCCCACACACATCAAGCAATACCTCAATCATAGTGAGGAAGATCGTGAAGAAAGATCATCAGCAAAAGGAGATTCAGCATCAAGGATTCAGAGAAAGAGATCTAGGTTCAGATTTTGATAATACTCTGCTACAGAAAGGATTCAAGGGTTAGAGATCTGAACGGAAGGAGTCATTTAATTCCGCTGCACCCAATGTAAGGTTTCTTAAACTTTATATGTGTTTAATTTATCGTTTTAGAAAGTTCTTATTTAGGATGTTAATAAACATACTTGTGAGTAGATCTAAGATCCTGGTAAAATAATTTCCAACAACTGGTATCAGAGCCATGGTAATTGATTTACTTGCAAGAAATTTGGACTTTAAAACGATTGTTTGTATGTTCTTTGGATGGTATCATGTTGTATTGAGTGTTATTTGATGATTGATTGATGTTTGTGAATTTTTTCGTGAAAAATAATTGCGATTTTATCTCTGGAATTATTTTTATTGGATATTATGGAAAAAATTAAGCAAGTTAGCCTTTTACAGAACTTAATTTGGATTTTATTTGAATTAGTTATGATTTTTTGAAGATTTGAAAAAATCGAAATTTGTCTTGATATTTTCCTGGGATCGCAAATCTGTCCGTACAGTTTCGAATTTTTTTGTTTTTCTTCAATTTTTCATGCTTTTTCATGGAATTAACTTCCAATTTTTTGTATAGTTTTGTATTTATACTATTACTATTCCTAATTCAATTCTAATTATCATTTTGAATTAATTTAATATTTTTTAAATTTAATTCAAGATATTAGTGTAATTTGAATTTGAATAGAATTAGTATCTATCTTCTTGCTTAAAAATCTATCTTATTTTTAAATTTCATTATTTTTTTTAAATTTAAGGTCAGATTTTATAAGATATTTATAAAATCTTTTAAGATATTTTAAAATATGTTATCTTTTAAGATATTTTTAATTATATCTTATTTTTTTAAGATTTTTTTTTAAATCTTTTTAGATATTTTGACCTTATTTAAATTTAAAATAAGATATTTATAATCATGAAATTTTAAATAGATATAAGATAATAGTAGATTTAATTTTAAATTTTTTATTTTCGAAATTTAAATTTTATTTCCTAAATTAATTTTTTTTTAAATTTTATTTTATTTTTTTTTTTCGAAATTATTTATTTAAAATTAAATAAATCCTACTTCCAACTATCCAGCTAACCCTGTTGCAGGAGTATGTGTTTTAACTTGTGTGTAAGTTTTCAAAACCTATTATTACTTGATTGCAAATAGCCATGGTTACCTTTTGCCAGATCTAATGATTTGATGGCTCCCTTGGTCAAGATAATAATTTGTAACAGGTATAATTTACAATCTTCTTTCATCTGTGTATGACCTAGCAACATGATAGGACCCATCCAAAGTGTGCCTGTGTGAGCCTATATGTTTAATTTTATTATAGATGCATATAGGTTAATGTTGCTAAAATAAATTATCATAGTTCTTGATAGAATTTATTTAGGCCCATTTAGTTTTTGGGCCTATTCAATTAATAACAGTTGTTCTTATTAAGGTTAAATTCCTCTCTTTTGGGCCTTGTGTGAGAGTTGGGAGCCATAGAAGTGGGTACGACATACTGAACCCAGCACCCCCTCACACAAACTACCCCAATTGTGAAGGCCCATTTGCCTGATTTGAATGACTGTACTAGGTTAATTACACTAGTTTAACCTAATTAAAATTGATTAGCAACATAATTAATTTCATTTATTTTGAAATTAATTTAGAAAATCATAGTTTAAAGAATTTTATATTCTAAGCTAAACTATATGTATTTTCTTGTATTTAATTAAATATAGAATAATAACCATCTAGATTCTTTCTGGAACTTAATTTAAATTTTTCATTAAATATTCCTATCTAAGTTGATATTTAGTTATCTACAACTAACCAACTTAAATCTGAATATCTTTTGAATTCAAAATTTCAAAATTAAGTTGAGGAATTTTAGGCATTGGTTATTAAGATTCTTTAGATATTTTTTAAGTTAATATCTTTTCGAATATTAACTTAAAATAGAATATTTTAGATATTTTTTAGGTTAATATCTTTTTGAATATTAACTTAAAATGGAATATCTTCAAAATTAAGTGGTTACAACTTAATTTTAAATTTAATTAAATCTGATTTGAAAGATATTTAAGTTGATTTTTTAGATTCTTCTAAAACAACTTAAACAAGATATTTTCAAATTTGTTCCATTTTTATATTCAAATTTATTTTTTTAATTTAATTAATAATTGAAAATTAATTAAAGTTGATTTTTTTATTTAAATCAATTTTGATTTGTAATTTTTCATTATTATATTATGGAACTTGTTCGATATTTATTTGAATTTATTTTTCAATTTAAATAATAATTGAAAATTAATTAAAGTTGATTTTTTATTTAAACCAACTTTAGTTTGTAATTTTTCATTATTATAATATCGAATTTAAATGATTATACAAAATACATATATTATTTTTAAATAATGAGCTTTTAATCAAGAGACATTCGATCTCCATTGTGGGTTTTACACGTTTGTTTTAGTGAGTAATCCTCCCTAATGGAGGAACGTTCATTAGCAATTTCGCACCGTTTAACCTCGCATGATAAGTAGTTTGTAAGTGTTTTGTATGGTATAGATCACCCTAATGGTGGCGACCATACTTGACTTGCAAGTTATGAAACAATGGTGGAAGCTCATAAGATAGAATTGCCTTGACTCTCGCCTAAACGGGACAACGCTGAATTCCAATCTTGATCGAATAAAAGGTTGCTAGAATGGTTATCGTTTTAGATGAGCTGACAACTCTATTCAATGGATGATGCTTTGACTCTCGCCTAAACGGGACAAAGTATCAGTTCGTTGAAATACCTTGGAAAATAAACTATGTTAGATTTAGTATTTCTATAACATATGTCATTACTTGTTATTTTCTAAATTGTGTATGAATTTATGAGCCAAAACCTTACTTCTATTTTATTGATGTGTTGTAGTGTCATTATGAATAACCCACCCCCCGATCCTCTCTTAGTTACTATCTTAGCAAAAGAACTTTATAGTGTGAAAATGCATCCTGGTAGTTGCATTAACTCGCACCTGTTGATGATGAATCTGAAATTCCAAAAGGCAAATCTACTAGGAATTAATTTATCAAGAGAACAATGGGTCCAACTTATCCTTAATAGTCTTCCTCCGGAGTATAATGAATTTGTTATCTCTTACATGATCAACAATTCTAACTCCTCCGACATGGACAAGCTCGAAACAGAATTACGAGCCCATGAACGGAACTTGATTGCAATGGGTCCCCCTGGGTTTGCAATCAATAATCGAAGGAAAAGGAATAGGTATGAAGGATGTAGCAAAACTGCTTCTTCAAGTACAATTATCAGACATAATCTTCTATGTTCGAATTGTAATGGAAAGGGTCATCATGAAGAACGATGTCCCAGGCTTCTAAACAATTCAAACGAAGGTAATGCTTTTGTCTTTGAATCATGTGTTTTAGAGAACGACAAATCCATCTGGATTGTTGATTCTGGGTCTACTAACCATGTATGTTCTTCACTGCAGTTGCTTGAAACTTGGGAAAATCTGCTTCCAGGAGAGTTACAGCTTAAAGTTGGCAATGGCAAATTAGTATCGGTCAAAGCTAGAGGAAAAGCCCGCATCAAGTTTCAACAAAGATTTTTAATTTTAGAAAATGTTTTATTTATTCCAAACTTTAGTAGAAACTTGATTAGTGTCTCATGTTTGCAAACACAATCTTATATATTGAATTTTTCGAGTACAAATTGTTCAATTTCTCGTAATGGATTTCAAATATGTGTTGCTATAATGGAACAAGGGCTTTATGTTTTAAGACCGAGTACTCAAATCTCACTAAATAGTGAACTTTTCAGTGTAGCTAGACCTAGAAACCTAAAAAGAAAAGAGATTGATAATGATGATCAAACTTATCTATGGCATTTACGTTTAGGTCATATAGGCTTTGATAGACTCAATAGGCTCACCAAAGACGGTCCATTGAAAAATGTCGTCTTAGGTGAACCGCCGATGCGAGTCCCGCCTAGAAGGAAAAATGACTAAACGTTCTTTCTCTGCAAAGGGAGAGCGTGCCAAAATCCCTCTAGGGTTAGTGCATTCCGATGTCTGCGGACCTTTGAATGTCAAAGCCCGAGGTGGTTATGAGTATTTTGTCACTTTCATTGACGATTTCTCTAGATATAGTTTTCTTTACCTAATGCAAAAGAAATGCGAAACGTTTGAAAAGTTTCAGGAGTTTCATGCTTTGGCCCAAAACCAATTAGGTAAATCATTAAAGATCTTGCGAACTGATAGGGGTGGAGAATATATGGATATGCAGTTCAAAGATCATTTAATTGAACTTGGAATTGAATCCCAATACACTGCCCCAGCCACTCCACAACAAAATGGAGTTGCAGAAAGAAGAAATCACACTCTTTTGGAAATGGTTAGGTCTATGCTGAGTTATTCAACTCTGTCTACGTCCTTCTGGGGATATGCTATACAGATGGCAAATGACATTCTAAATGTTGTTCCATCTAAAGCAGTCCCTAAGACACCCGTCGAACTTTGGAATGGTCGAACACCTAGTTTACGCCATTACAGAATTTGGGGGTGCCCTGCTCATGTCTTAAGAAAGAAAGAAGGCAAACTTGAATCACGTACCGAAGTATGCATGTTTGTCGGAAATTCTAAAGAGACTAGGGGTGGACTATTTTATAGTCACAAGGATAACAAAGTGTTTGTTTCTACAAATGCTACTTTCCTTGAAGAGAACTATATTAAAGACTACAAACCGAAAAGTAAAGTTGTTCTAGAGGAATTGCTATCAGATATAAGTCCTTCCAATGTTCCGTCCTCTTCCACTCGTGAAGAAGACGATCCCACTCCCTCAGTTGAACAAACTGAGAAATCTACTACTAAAGTTTCTGTTCAGAAGACAACCGTACCTCGTCGTAGTGGGAGGGTTTCAACAAAACCTGCTCGTTATGGCTTGGATGGTGAAATCAATATGGTCGTAGGTGACGGTATTGATGACGATCCATTAACCTATAAACAGGCAATGGCTAGTCCGCAACGGAAACGATGGTCGGCTGGCATGGATTCAGAAATGGATTCCATGAAAAAGAACAAAGTCTGGGAATATGTAGACGCACCTGACGACTATCATCCGATAGGATGCAAGTGGGTTTACAAGAAGAAAAGAGGAGCTGGAGGCGAAGTCGAAACTTTTAAAGCTAGACTTGTAGCCAAGGGTTATACCCAAAGAGAAGGCGTGGACTATGAGGAAACTTTTAGTCCTGTTGCCATGCTCAAATCCATCCGAATTCTTCTCTCCATAGCTGCTGCTTTCGATTATGAAATCTGGCAAATGGATGTCAAGACTGCCTTCCTTAATGGGGTACTTGAAGAAACCATCTATATGGAGCAACCAGAAGGTTATGTTCTTCCTGGGCAGGAAAAGAAAGTTTGCAAGTTAAACAGGTCTATCTATGGACTTAAGCAAGCTTCTCGCTCATGGAACAAGAGGTTTGATGAAATCATCAAGACCTACGGCTTTCTTCAGAATGAAGATGAACCTTGTGTTTACCAACTCAAGGAAGACCAAATAGTAGTATTCCTGGTCCTTTATGTTGATGACATTTTGATCATTGGAAACAATGTCAAGAAAATGACTCACATTAAGGAATGGCTCAACACTCAATTCGATATGAAAGATTTGGGTGAAGCAGCCTATGTTCTTGGTATTCAGATTATCAGAAACCGGAAGAACAGATCTCTTGCTCTCTCTCAAACAACCTACATAGACAAAGTCTTAGAGAGATTCTCCATGAACAACACCAATGGGGCAAATATGCCTTCTAGATATGGTATTCGTCTATCTAAGGAACAGTCACCGACTGATCCTCAAGAGATAGAGGACATGGCGAAAATTCCCTATGCCTCTGTAGTTGGAAGTCTAATGTATGCAATGTTATGCACTAGACCTGACATCTGTTATGCTGTTGGAATCGTGAGCAGGTATCAGTCTAATCCAGGACAAGAACATTGGAATGCGCTAAGTATATTACGAAATACTTAAAGAGTACAAGGAATCTTGTGTTAGTCTACAAGGGTGGTGCTTTAAATCCCATAGGCTACACTGATTCAGATTTCCAGGCAAGTCTTGAAGACAGGAAATCAACATCTGGGATGGTGTTTACTCTTGGGGGTGGAGCAGTGGTTTGGAGAAGTGCTAAACAAACCGCGATATCGGACTCAACTATGGAAGCTGAATACATAGCAGCAGCCGAAGCTGCTAAAGAACTTGTCTGGCTAAGAAAGTTCTTCACCAGCATAGGAGTTGTTCCTGGAATGGAAAAGCCTCTGGTACTACTCTGTGATAACAATGGAGCAATAGCAAACAGTAAAGAACCTCGAAGCCACAAGAGAAGCAAATACATTGAAAGGAAGTATCACATTATCAGAGAATACGTGGCAAGAGGGGATGTACTAGTCGAGAAAGTTGACACAGAGGACAACCTGGCTGATCCATTTACCAAAGTCTTGGCCGTGATAGCCTTTGAAAAGCACCGTCAGAATTTAGGATTAATTGATATGTACTAATTAGTTTTATATTAGTGCAAGTGGGAGTTTGTTAGGTTTTATGCCCTAAGTAAAACTCCATTTCAATGTAATCTATTTTATTCAACATCAATAAAGAAACAGAAGTATTTTTCATTCATTTGTGTATGTTTTGGCTCACTTTATCAATTGCTTGTCTAATTGATTTATAAATTCATCTTAAACCCTTTTCATATACTTGATCATGTTTATTGTGCTGTCATCACATTGGAAAGTAAACATGACTATGTGAATAAAGTTTCCTAGATTTATCAGACACAGGGTTTTACTGATATGATAATCTACAACAAGAGTTTACTTGTATTTGGAGAAATACTATGTTCTTTCCAGAACATTGGTTCAAGTAAAGCTCAGGTTGGATGCATGGAGTATGCATCGGAAGGGACCGATATTGAACTTTGACTTAGATTTAATTAAACTTACCGTAAAATCTATTCAAGTCAATATCGCCAAGTTGATCCTAGATCAAATGATCTTAATCCTGTTATGATTAGGCTCAATCTTGAAAGGCTATTCGTGTTTCTTTGAATTGTTAGTTAAGCCTACTTTTAGGTCAGGGTGATACATACTTTTTGGGAACACGGTAGTGCAATTGAGTGGGAGCGCTAGCATAAACATGGAATCTATAGCTTCTACCTGGGGAATAGTAAGCAAAGGATGATCTCCTTCGAGCTTGACCAAACGAAAATAAATGGTGGAGATCTCATTTCACATAAGCTGAAATATCATTTATACGGGGTCAAGTGTTTTAAGGATAAAATACATAGTAGGGTGTTACGGTAATTTAATCCCTTTACTGTGTAGATCATTCATATAGAGGATCATTGATCACATTAGGATTATAACAATGGATAACTAATGATGTGTCTATATGGTGGAACATATAGAACATTCTATATACTGAGAGTGCAATTCTAAGTTGTATGCGTGGATTCAACAAAGAATTAATAAGTTAGTGAATTTTAGTACTAAATTCTTGATCTACTTATTGGAAGCTCGGTTATATAGACCCATGGTCCCCCCACTAGTTGAGATAATATTGTTTGTAAGACTCATGTAATTGGTTTTGATTAATCAATTATAATTCACGAATTAGACTATGTCTATTTGTGAAATTTTCACTAAGTAAGGGCAAAATTGTAAGGAAAGAGTTAATAGGGGCATATTTGTTAATTATGGTACTTTGTATGGTTCAATTAATAAATATAATAAATGACAATATTATTTAATAATTATTTATAGTTATTAAATAGTTAGAATTGGCATTTAAATGATTGAATTAGGAAATTGGCATTTTTGAGAAAATCAGATACAAAAGGTGTTAAAATTGTAAAATTGCAAAAATCAAGGCCCAGTCCACCTAAGCCATGGCCGGCCACCTTTATAGGTATTTTAAGTTGATTTTTTCATTATTTTAATGCCATATAATTCAAATCTAACCCTAGTGGAATGCTATAAATAGATAGTGAAGGCTTCAGGAAAATTACACTTTCTGAATCAGAAAAACCTGAGCCTTCACTCTCTCTTCTCTAGCCGCCACTCTCTCTCTTCCTTCTTCCTTTGAATTTCGAAATTACTTTAGTGATTAGAGTAGTGCCCACACACATCAAGCAATACCTCAATCATAGTGAGGAAGATCGTGAAGAAAGATCATCAGCAAAAGGAGATTCAGCATCAAGGATTCAGAGAAAGAGATCCAGGTTCAGATCTTGATAATACTCTGCTACAGAAAGGATTCAAGGGTTAGAGATCCGAACGGAAGGAGTCATTTAATTCCGCTGCACCCAATGTAAGGTTTCTTAAACTTTATATGTGTTTAATTTATCGTTTTAGAAAGTTCTTATTTAGGATGTTAATAAACATACTTGTGAGTAGATCTAAGATCCTGGTAAAATAATTTCCAACAATTGGCTCAAGTAGAGATCCAAGTGGATCAAGGTCAAGGACCCGCAGAAAAAGTAGATTAACTCGAGCTCATGCCCATGATAGGCGAACACAAGATAAGGGTGGATGACGATGTTATCATCAAGGTGACTAAGAGAGTATTAGTAACTCTTAAGGTTACCAATCCAAAAGTTACTCGGGGACAAGATCTGTGAGTAATTATGATCAGGCATCGGGACCTTAATCTTTGCAATCAACTAAACCAAAGATAGCCTGACTTATGCGAGCATTTAAATTGTAATGCGCCAGATTTACACAATTAAGTAAATCAAAATGCATGTGTACAACAACCAAGGAAGCAATAGCCCGTGGATCCAATACAATTGCGAGTAATACAATTAGAAGATAAGTTTAGGAAATACCGGTGTTGACCGAGATTTTCGGCAACTAGTAAAATATGATTATACTATTGAGCTGTAAGAAAGTGAGAGAAGGATTTTTACGTGGTTGGGGCGTTAATGAGCCTTAGTCCACGAGTCTTTGTTATTAATGGATGTATTTAATACAGATTCTACACTTGAGAGAATGTCACCCTTATAAATACAGAGAATGTTCTTGGTGAGTATTTACTCTTCTTGCTCATATGCAGCCCAAGATTCTCGATCCCATTTAATGAGCTTTGAGGGGGTATTTATAGTGTTTTGGTGGGGTAATCCCTAGAATTGTTCTTACAAGTGTATCTGTAAGTATCCATAAAGTTGGGTATTCCCAATGAATATACCATGGGTAATGCATGGTCAAATCCCTAGGTGCTGTAGGGTTTTTATGAAGAATGTCCTTTTTGCCTTGTGATTGATGTGACTCTTCGCAGTGTAGCCGTCGCTAGACTTAAATGATCATTACTGTGGCGCTGCTGGTTGGAGGTTGTGCCGTAAGACTTTATTGCGTGTTGCAGTCTCAACACGCTTCCTCCCATGCAGCATTAAATGCGACTTGATTGCTCAGGAGAAGCCTGACACCTCACGGAGAGGCTTTTTGCTATGCGAGCGTCCGGGAGCACCTTGCACTCCGGGTGCCTCCTCCGGGACCTATGCCCAGGGTGTTTCCTTGTGGCATACAAAGACTTAGCAAATATTCATAAGTTATCTGATCCACGTGTCCTTGTTCGGTTGGTCCACGTATATTGGGTGAAATCAGGGGCAACATTTACCCCCCAAGCCTTGTTTACTTGAAAAATAAACCAAGGCTTGCTCAGGGCCTCCGGTTCACTCCTCGGTTCCCTGGCTCAAGCTTAGAGCGCGTGAGGGCGTATTTAATGATGGCATTTAATGCATCGATTCGCTTTTTGCAGAGGTGTCTCCGGCCGACTCCTCGGTTTCCCGGCACGAGCTTGGAGCGCGTGAGGGTGCATCTAATGATGGCATTAAATGCAGCGATTCGCTTTTTGCAGAGGTCGATTCGTTTCATGCCCATTGATTGATGCGGCGCATTAATGGTGTCAGACGGATACTCAAACGTTTCCACCGCCTTTATTGCAAATCAATCTGGCCCGTTGATTTTTGGGTATTTGAATCGTGCGTTTCCCCCACCGTTCGATTGGTAGGTGGTGACGCCTGTTCCTCATGCCCTTTTGCCTATAAAAGCCACCATCTTTCCTTCATTTCGGTTACTTTCCATTTCTTGCCAACTTTGCTTGAATTTCCTAGAGAGAAAACTCTCAAAACCAGCACGAAACCTTTGAACACTTTGCCATTTTTCCCAGTTCTTCCTTGCTTGCTGCTATCAGTCCTTCTCGTCTTTACTCGACTCACATCAGGACCCCCAGTTCAACACTTCACTGTAAGTTTCCTGCATCCTTTAGTAGCGACATGCTTTTACTCGTTCTGTTTGTTCTTTTCTGGGTTCGCATTTTGAGATTTCTGGGTATGCAAGTGTTTAGGTTCTTCATGCATTCTGTTTTGCATTTACTGCTTTAGTTGTAGGATCGCCATTATCATGCCTCTGTTATTATTGTGCATTTTTGTCGAAGAAGACCTTACGTTCTTCGTTCAATGGTTGTTTAGGGCATAGAATAGGGTCTTTTTCTTTCTGTTCCCCTTATTGTGTAAAACCACCTTCTGCGATTTCACTGCACCCGACACTTATTCAGGGAATCTTTCTAGGGTTTCCCGTGTGACACGTGTCCGGAGGGGGCCTCTTTCCAGCGGTTAGGGGACCCCCATTCCCTTTTTCTTGACTTAGGGTTTGGTACGGGGCCTAACTGCTGGAATTTTTTCTTTCTTTTTTTTTTCACAGAATAGACAATGTCTGCCTCTGGTTCGAAGTCCTCAAAGGCAAGTGGGAAACGCATGGCTACTCTAGAGGAGGTCTCCTTGGGACCCGTTGCCCAGGAGGGGTATAAGTCCCGGGCGACCGGATGGGAAGCGGCCGAGCTTCATTCCACCTTAACCTGTCCCCATCAACTGGAGAATATTGTGGAAGTTGCTGGGATCAAGCCTTCCACATCAGGAACCTACCATCAGCCACCTCGCGACTCGGAGACGCCCAACCATAATTATGACGGCTTCGGAGCCTGGAGCCAGACGCACCTGATGGCCGGTGCCATGCTTCCTCTTCAGGACTATTTTATTAATTTTCTTGTTTTTGTCGGCCTTGCGCCATACCAACTCATTCCCCAAGCTTATCGCCTGCTCTCAGGCTTATTCATTTTTTATTCCGCCCGCGGATGGGGATCTCCCCGCCCGGCGGAAATTTTGTATTTTTATGAACTTGTATCCGTCCCCAAGAAGGGGGACAAACTTAAGGACGGTTTTTATGGGTTCCGGATCCATCCTGCTAACGAAGGGGTGGTTCCGTATAATAGGCAGACTCACGTCAAGGAGTATCGCCGTCGCTTTTTCTTTTCCTCCGGGTTCAGGGCAGTGGACCACCCGGAGCTCCTTAGCGAGTGGGTGAGCATCCCTCCCTATCAGCGGACGGCCCCTACACAGACCTTCCACCGGAGGGCCCAGGCCTTTGCCTCCTATGACCGAGCTGACCTCGATGTCGGGGGTTTGGTCACTACGGAAAACTGTAGGAAGGCCAAACTTATCCTTCCGCATCAATCCGTGGAGGACTCAAACCTCTCCCGGGTCATCTGTCCCAATGTAAGGGCGCCGGTCGCGGAGAAGACCTTCCGGGACGAGATTATCGCCACGGCGGAGAAAAAATATCAGGACTATCTCTACCGGAAGGCACAGGAGAAGGCATACTCTCAGGCCCAGGCGGCCCCCGGGAGGGGGCTTCGCGTGGGGAGTCCAGTGGTAAGAAGAAGTCAGGCGATTGCCGGGAAGTCCGAGGCTAAATTTTTTGACAAGATTCTTCAAGAAGAGATTGGAGATCGTCCCGCCGGGAGGTCCGTTCGCATTGAGGATTCTTCGGAGAGAAGGGCTCCTAGGCCCCAGCCTTCGGTTCCGGAGCCAAACTCAGGGGCTCCTGGTGCCAGCACTTCCGGTGCCGGCGGTAAGTCTCCTTTGATAATTCATTATGTTCCTTCTGTTGGCGAATATGCCAGTCGTAGGCCCGTTGGGTTCGACGAGCGTCTATATAGGTTTAGGATGCCCTCGACTCGGTGGGGGGATCGTTTGAAGGAGTTCTATTTTTCAAACTTAGGAGATTTTCTAGGTCGGTCCCGGATGGGTTCTGGGCCTCCGGAACCTGTTCCCTTAGGTCCTTCAGTTTACATTACATCCAGCTGGTTCCGGCCTTCGGAAAGCTATCTTGGAGATGATGATGCCAGCATTAAAGTTCAGGACTTTGCTAGGGCTGAATTAGGAAGTTCGGGTAGGAGTAGCTTATTTGCCATATCTTGTGTAAGGGGTTTCCCACGGATGTCTAACACTTGCCTATTCTTTGTTAAACTGGTACCTCCATGGACGCCATCTTGGACCAGCTTGCCGGAGTTCATACTCCTGAGGCTCCTCCGGCCTTTACTTCTTCCCTAATAGCCCCTGCCCTAAAGGCCTCTTCCAGCGCTCCTCCTGACACTATTGACTTAGTGGATGACGAGGAGGTGCTATCGGGAGAAGGTCAGGAAAAGCAATGGGGCTTTTCTGAGGAAGTCGCAGAAGGTGCGGGAGAGCTCCGGGCTCTTCCTGGGGACGCTGAAGAAGGTGAAGAGGAGCCTGAGGTGGCTCTGATTCGCAAGCGCAAGGGCAAGATGGTTGCCCAGGATGAGCCCAAGCGGCCTCGGAGAGTTGACACTCCTGCCCATGGTCTCGACGGTGGGGTCTCCCCCATGGAAGAACATCCTGCTCCTCCCAACATTGTGCTGACTCTAGTTCCTGGGGATGAGGTGAGGCAGGAGCTCCGGATAGCCAAGCATAACTATGCCATGGACGAGTACTCCCGGGGGTATGCCGAGGTGGAAGCCCTTAGGAGGGTTTTGCGGGTTGAGGTACAGGAGAGTATCAACAACCCGGAGTACCAGGATCTGTGGGACCTTAACTTGGACCCCCTGTCGGACTGGTTCCGTCGCTTCCTTGGGCCCACCTTGGCTCCCTTCGCCGCGGAGATGACCGGCGAGTTTGCTTCTCAGCTTACCCGGTGCGCGCCTAAGCGGTTCGCAACTTGCGCCTCCCTGAACTCTATCTTCCAGGTCCAGGACCTCAGCCACTCTCTCACCGTGGTAAGTACTTCGCAATTTTGCTTTTCCCTTCATTTTTCTTCTTGGGAATTCTTTCTTACACTTGTGTTATTGTTCAGCTTGCTGCTGAGGCTGGCCGCCTCTCCAAGAACATCTTTAATCATGGCTTCGTTCTGTCTTATTTTGGGGACATGAACGACGTCAGGAAGGTCCTTCAGGACCTCACTGCGGAGAGGCAGCTCTACCAGGAGGCTGCTGAGCGCCGGGAGGCGGCTGCCAAGGCCAATGAGGAGGAGGCCAAACGGAGGGAGGCCCAAGCAGAGGCAATGATCCGGGACGAGGCCCAACGGAGGGACAGGCTGGAGGCCCAGCATCAGGAGGAACTGAGGGCACAAAGCGAGGCTGCTGATAAGGCCAAGCGGGAACTCCGGGAGGCCAGGGAAGCTTTGGACGAAATGGTTGCCAAGGTGAGATCCTTAGAGGAAACTCACCAGGCGAACTTAGAGTCCAAGGCCGCTCTAGCCGCGGAGTTGAAGGAGCTCAGGGACTTCAAGGAGCAAACCACCAAGAAGGCAAAAAGAGCCGAGCTCCTTTCTCCTGTTTCCTGCGGCCGGTGCCCGAAGCGCTTCGACGATGGGGTCTACATGGCTTGGTCTACCAACGACCAAAATATCAAGCTTACCTTCTATCCCAAACCTGAGGAAATGATTGCCAAATTTCAGGAAAAGAAGAAGAAGCTTGATGCCATGGTAGAGGCACGCATTGGACCTCGCCTTCCTCCGCGCATTAACTGAGCCGCTTTGAGATTGACCCAGTATAACCAAGATTCCACCCGCTTCTTTTATTATTATTCTCTTTTTTTTTTCTTTGTACATATTTGCTGCTGCCTTGGAACAATATATTTAGGTAGCAGTTTTTATTCGAAGGGGAGACAATTTTTTAAGGCCTATCCCCGGGCCGTTTGTATGTATATGACCTGCCATTTGGGTCAGGATATTTTATATGTGATCTTTCTTTTGCCACATATTTCTCTTTTTAACCTGTCCTTTGGATCAGGGTTTTTATACTTATGCTTTTTATTTTTGTGCATACTTTTGACCTACCCTTTGGGTCAAGATATTTTACTTAGTTTGTCTTTCTGTCTGTCCGTGCGGTATACCCTAGTACCCCCCTGAGTGGCGTAGAAACTTTGTTTTTAAGGCACTCAGTTTTATTCAACATGTAGAGGAGGTATACATTTGGACGGTACAAACTCTTTGAACAAAATCTAAGTTATATTTTTGCTATTGGTAATATTTTCTGAGGTGATCGGCATTCCAGGCTCTTGGCACAATGGTTCCATCCATTCTTTTTAGCTTGTAAGTGCCGGAGCCGATTTCGTCCTCGATTTCATATGGTCCTTCCCAATTTGGCCCAAGTACCCCCACTCCGGGTTCCTGGGTGGCTGGGAAGACTCTTCTTAGGACCATATCCCCAATAGCAAATTTTCTGTTTTTAATCTTAGAGTTAAAATACTTGGTCACCTTCTTTTGATAAGCAGCCATCCGTATTTGAGACTCATCCCGGAGTTCTTCGACTTGATCCAAAGCCTCTTGAAGCAGAGCTTGATTCGTGGCAGGATCGTAAGTCGTCCTCCTGTGGGATGGGAATAATGTTTCTACCGGGACCATCGCTTCACAACCGTACGCCATTGAAAAAGGCGAGTGACCGGTCGTGGTTCTGGGGGTCGTCCGGTAGGCCCATAATACCCTTGGCAATTCTTCAGGCCAGTTGTTTTTGCAGGCCATCAGCTTCTTCTTCAAGGTGACCTTTAGGATTTTATTGACTGCTTCCGCCTGACCGTTTGTTTGAGGCCTGGCTACCGCGGAGAAGCTTTTCACTACTCCGTGTTGGTTACAGAAGTCAGTAAATTCCTCGTAATCAAATTGCTTTCCATTGTCAGAGACTATTTTGTGAGGCAAGCCGTATCGACATACTATGTTTTTGATAACAAAGTCCAATGCTTTCTTGGCAGTTATTGTCTTCATAGGCTCAGCCTCTGTCCATTTGGTGAAGTAGTCTATTGCTACTATTGCATACTTTACCCCTCCTTTTCCTGTTGGCAGGGACCCGATGAGATCTATTCCCCAAACCACGAAGGGCCAGGGACTGGTCATCAGGGTGATCTCATTTGGAGGGGCTCTTGGTATGTTCGCGTACCTTTGGCACGAGTCACACTTTTGGACATAGTCTATACAATCTTTTTTCATTGTTGGCCAGAAGTACCCTTGCCTCAATATTTTCTTTGAGAGGCTGGGTCCTCCCGTATGATCTCCACAGAACCCTTCGTGGACCTCTAGCATGATTTGTCTAGCTTCAGGGTCCGGTACACACCTTAAATAAGGCATGCTGAGTCCTCTCCGGTAGAGAATTTGATCCATCATCACATAACGATGAGCCTGATACTGAATCTTCCGAGACAGTGCCCTTTCTTGGGGCAACTCACCTTGTGTTATGTATTTTATGATGGGGACCATCCAGCTGGGTTCTTGCCCAACCCTTAGTGTGGTCTCTTTTATTTTGATGCTTGGTTCTGCCAAGCGTTCCACTGGTACTACCCCCAGCTCTTCGATTTCACTATCCGAGGCTAACTTAGCCAGACAGTCCGCGTGAGCGTTCTTTTCTCGGGGGATTCTTTCTATTTTGTAGTTCGCGAACTCGTGGAGCAGTTCTCGGACTATTGTTACGTACGCGGCCATCCGCTCGCCGCGAGTTTGGTATTCTCCGGATATCTGGTTTACGACCAGTTGGGAGTCACTGTAGACTTCCACTCTTTTGGCTCCTACCGCTTTTGCCAATTTCAGCCCTGCTATCAGGGCTTCATATTCGGCCTCATTGTTTGAAGCTGCGAAGTCGAATCGGAGGGCCGCCTGGAGTCGCAGTCCAGTTGGTGATATCATAGCCACTCCGGCTCCAGAACCGTTCTCATTTGAAGCTCCGTCCACGAATACCCTCCACGTGGGGATTGGTGGTACCGGCGTGTTTGCTGTTGCCTCGGCTTCGTTGCATTCGGTAATGAAGTCTGCCAAGGCTTGGCCTTTTATAGAAATCCGGGGGACGTAGTGCAAGTCGAGTTGACTTAGTTCCATTGCCCACTTGAGGAGTCTTCCGGACGCTTCAGGCTTTTGGAGAACTTGCCGGAGCGGGTGATTGGTCAGAATTTTGATCGGATGGGCTTGGAAGTATGGCCTTAACTTCCTTGACGCCATCAGGAGGCAAAATACCAGTTTTTCAATGACCGGGTATCTCATTTCGGCCCCTATCATGCGCTTACTGACATAATACACGGGATGCTGAGTTTTTCTTCTTCCCGGACCAGAGCAGCGCTGACCGCGTGTTCGAAGACGGCCAAATAAAGGAACAAGTCTTATCCGAGGATGGGTTTCGATAGGATAGGAGGCTTGGACATGTGGTCTTTTAGCTTTCTGAATGCCTCCTCGCACTCGTCCGACCATTCGAACTTCTGGCATTTCTTTAGCACGTTGAAGAAGGGTATGCTCTTATCCGTGGACCGTGAGATAAAACTGCTCAATGCAGCTACCTTTCCGGTCAAGCTCTGCACATCTTTATGCTTCTTGGGGGATGGCATACTCAGGAGAGCCTGGATTTTCTCCGGGTTTGCTTCAATCCCCCTTTGGCTGACTATGAAACCCAGGTACTTTCCTGATTTGACCCCGAAGGTGCATTTCTTTGGGTTGAGTTTCATACCGTATCTCCGGACCACTTCAAAGCATTCTTCTAGGTCGCTCGCATGGCTGTTGCATGCTTTGGATTTGACGAGCATGTCGTCCACGTACACCTCCATGTTCCGCCCCAGGAGGCCTTTAAACATCCGGTTAACCATTCTTTGATAGGTTGCTCCGGCATTTTTCAGTCCGAAAGGCATGACTAGGTAGCAGTATACCCCCTTATCGGTCCTGAAGCTAGTGCACTCCTGGTCCGCCGTATGCATTTTGATTTGATTGTACCCAGCATAGGCATCCATGAAGGATAACAGTTTGAATCCGGAAGTGGCATCTACCATTTGGTCGATCCTGGGCAGCGGGAAACAGTCCTTTGGGCAAGCTTTGTTTAGATCGGTGAAGTCTATACAAACTCGCCAAGTTCCGTTCGGCTTGGGCACCAGGACCGGATTGGCCAGCCACTCTGGATAGTACACGTCGCGGATCATGCCGTTAGTCAAAAGTTTGTCCACCTCTTTCTCTAGAGCTTCGGCTTTCACCGAATCGAGCGGGCGTCTCTTTTGTTGGACAGGAGGCATGTCTGGGTTGACATTGAGTACATGTGTGATGACATGAGGGCTTATGCCGGTCATGTCTTCTTGGCGCCATGCAAAGATGTCGATGGCGCCTTTCAGTGCTTTTATTATTTTGTCCTTTTCCTCCGGGTCCAGGTTCTTCCCTAACCGGAGTACTTTGGTGGAGTCGACGTCGCACACTGATATTTCTTCAGCATCCTCCATTGGTTCCACGATTCTTTTGGACCCTACACGAGGGTCCAACTCATCCTCTTCAGCCATTTCTGGCTCAGCGGATTCCCGGACCATAAGTACGGGCAGGTGGGTTGCAACATTATAACATTGCCTTGCTTCCCCCTGATTTCCCCTCACAGTCCCGACTCCGGCTTCCTGGGTAGGGAATTTTAGGCACAGATGTCGGATTGAAGTGACTGCACCAAAGTCTACTAGGGCCGGTCGGCCGAGGATCGCGTTGTAGGCTGTCGGACAGTCCACCACCACGAAGGTGCAGTATTTAAACGTGCTCTGGGGGGTGTCCGGGCACAGGGTAACCGGGAGCCTCACTTTTCCCATTGGGATAAGTGTCGTCCCGTTAAACCCTGTGAGCTGGGATCCACTAGGCGAGAGGTCACGATCTGTGAAGCCTATCGCGGTGAAGGCTTCTTTGAAGAGCAGGTTCACGGAACTCCCATTGTCAATTAAGACTCTGGCCACCACTTTATTCGCGATGGGGGTCTCTATGACCAGCGGGTCGTGATGGGGAAAACGCACCGTCTTGGCGTCTTCTTCCGTGAACGTGATGGGTTGGTCCATCAGCCGAGGCCTTTGAGCTGAGAGTTGAGTAACTTCCCATATCTCATTGTGTTTTGCGGCCTCAGCGTATCGCTTTCGCTCCTTGCGAGTATTCCCTCCGATATGGGGACCTCCGGAGATCATGGCTACCCGTCCATTAGGCCGGGACGGCAGTCCGGGGATATGCTGGGCGTCACCTGCGGGAGCAGCTGGAGCCAATACTCCTGCTGTACCCCCTGGCGTTCCCGGAGGCATACCCCCAGCCACCTGACCCGGATTAAGGTGGGGCAACCTATTCTTGATCCACTCATAGAGGTGGCCCAATCGGATTAGATTTTTGATCTCGTCCTTGAGATTCTTACATTCATTGGTGCTATGACCAATGTCATTGTGGTACTCGCATCTTTTGCTCGGATCTCTCCGGGAGCTGTCTTTGTACAACGGCTGTGGCCTTCGGTAGTGTGTATTTTGCCTAGTGGCGAAGTACACACGTTCTTGGGAGTCCGACAGTTCCGTGTATTGAGTATATTGGGGGGTGTACCCCTTTTTCTGGCGCTTCTCTCCCGCCCGGGTGCTGCCTTTGGAAGACCTTTTACTCCTTGATCCCTGGGAAGGGCCTGTTAAGCTAGCAGCCGGAGCAGAGTGTGAAGGAGCTTGCCCATTTGCTCCAGACGGATTGCCAAAATGAGAAGATGCTGGTGCCAAAGCTTGGCCCTGGCTATACGCGGGGGTAGCAGAGAATTGTATACCACTTGTTTGTGGGGTCGCAGTCGGGGCAGTACCCGAGGGTGATACTCCGGGCATAAACCCTGCTATTCTGGTGGGGTAGTAGCCCCCATAAGCCACGATTTGGGCTTCTTCGAGGTTGATATGTTTTTGGACTCTCTTCTGGAAGTCCTGGAGGCTAGCAGCCCCCTCTTGTTGCAACTCATTCCAGAAGGGAGTTCCAGTACGGATTCCTGCTTGGAGAAGTGCAAGCTGTTGTCCGTCATCAACCTTCTTGGTTTTCGAGGCTTCCTCTCGGAACCTCTTGATGTAATTTTTCAAGGTCTCGGTGGGCAGTTGCTTGATATTAGTCAAGGCACTGACCTCCAGGTTGACCTTTCTTGCGGCGACAAACTGTCTCCGGAAGTTGGTCTGTAGCTTGTTCCAACAGCCCACAGATCCTGGTTCCAGTTTTTTGAACCATTCCTCCGCGGACCCACTTAAAGTGAGTGGGAAGCACAGACACTTGGCGTCATTGCTGACCCTCATGACCGTCATGACACGGTTGAACCGTGACAGGTGGTCGCTGGGATCGGAGTTCCCGGTATATGCTGCCATTTCGGGCATCTTGAAGTTTTTAGGGAGCTCCGCCTCCAGGATGTGCTTGGCACATGGCTCTCGATCCTCGCTGTCCGAATCGGAGTCGTCTCCCTTCTGCCTCCGGGAGACTCGGGCAATGTCTTTTCGGAGTATGGCAAGTTCCGCCATAATTCCCTCATTCAACGTACCCGAGGAAACCACGGGTCCGTATCTTTTTTGGTCAAGGTGATCCCGAAGGTCACCTTGGTTCCCATTGATTTGATTTCTCAGATCAACGGGAGGACATCTCTGTCCTCTTCTCCCTCTACCCCCGGGTTCCTGGTGCACAGAAACGCTTTTCCGGTCCCCTCGATCCTGAGGGCCAAGACTCCCTTTTCGGGGCTTGCCCCTCTGCGGACCTTTCCCTTTAGGGAAATCTGAGCGGACCTTTCGCGGATCCTGCACCTTTTTCTTTCGCCCAGGGGTAGAAGTAGGGTTTTTTGTTTGATTCCCCTCAGCAGGATATCTTATAGGGCTAGGCTCCCTAGATTTCTGCTGCTGGGAATTAGGCGAAGATGTCGCTGGCTCCTTGTCGAGTCCAGCGGTCATTGCCTTGGGGTGCACGTGAATGCCAGCTGCTTCCATGGCTTTTTGCATGGCCAGCATCACTTCCTGCATTTTCTGGTTTTGCGCTTTCTGAGCTTCGATCTCGGCTTCGTGATCGATAGCTTTTTGTCTAAGAAGCACCAGTTCTGAATAACTACCTTCGTCATAGGCGTACTCATCGAGGTTTCCCTCGTAGTCATCGTCGGGGACTATTTCTTCTTCCTCGGACTCCTCTGCTGCTCTTGAGGCTACATCTTCCTCGTTTGGGTCTTGAGCGTCTTCCAGAGGGCGAGGCTGACGAGTATTTCTTCTTGTCTCCACCATTTTTGTGAAGTCAAATGCTTGTTTTGTAGCAGCTTTCTTCAGCTCTCAATGAAAGCACCAAAATGTTGACCGAGATTTTCGGCAACTAGTAAAATATGATTATACTATTGAGCTGTAAGAAAGTGAGAGAAGGATTTTTACGTGGTTGGGGCGTTAATGAGCCTTAGTCCACGAGTCTTTTTTATTAATGGATGTATTTAATACAGATTCTACACTTGAGAGAATGTCACCCTTATAAATACAGAGAATGTTCTTGGTGAGTATTTACTATTCTTGCTCATATGCAGCCCAAGATTCCCATTTAATGAGCTTTGAGGGTGTATTTATAGTGTTTTGGTGGGGTAATCCCTAGAATTGTTCTTACAAGTGTATGTGTAAGTATCCATAAAGTTGGGTATTCCCAATGAATATACCATGGGTAATGCATGGTCAAATCCCTAGGTGCTGTAGGGTTTTTATGAAGAATGTCATTTTTGCCTTGTGATTGATGTGACTCTTCGCAGTGTAGCCGTCGCTAGACTTAAATGATCATTACTGTGGCGCTGCTGGTTGGATGTTGTGCCGTAAGACTTTATTGCGTGTTGCAGTCCCAACACGCTTCCTCCCATGCAGCATTAAATGCGACTTGATTGCTCAGGAGAAGCCTGACACCTCACGGAGAGGCTTTTTGCTATGCGAGCGTCCGGGAGCACCTTGCACTCCGGGTGCCTCCTCCGGGACCAATGCCCAGGGTGTTTCCTTGTGGCATACAAAGACTTAGCAAATATTCATAAGTTATCTGATCCACGTGTCCCTGTTCGGTTGGTCCACGTATATTGGGTGAAATCAGGGGCAACAACCGGGATGGAGAATATGGAAAACTACCGGGGTACGACTCAGACGAAGAGGCAGAACCATTCCATCTTGATATTTTCAATTTACAATTTCCTCAAGGATTCAAAAGCCCCCATGTTGCATAGTATGTGGTTAGGGGTGTTCGCGGTGCGGGTGGTGCGGTTTTTGAATATTTTTTCAAACCAACCCGCACATGCAGTTTTTCCAATTTTCCAAACCGCACCCGCACCGCGAAACTAAAAACCCGCAAAAACCGCACCGCAAAAAATAGTGCGGTATGGTGCGGTTTTTGTGGTTCATGCGGTTTGACTATCACTAAATAATTAAACTATTACAAATACAACAAACTTTGAGCAAAACTTGTCAAAATATCATAAGACTTGAAAATAAATATGAAAAAAAAAGTGTCCACAATACAATAATTAGTGGACTTTGAGTTGAACATTCATATATTGGACCTAAATAAATAAAAAAATTGGTATTTTTATAATGTGCGGTGCGGTTTGATCATATTAACAATTCAAAACCGCAAACTGCACCGCACCGCGCGTGTAACGCCCTAAATAATTAGGCATGCTACCCAATAAACTTATGAAACCCTAATCCCCTAATCAGGATTACTAGTAAAATAAGCGCGGAAATTAAACTTTATTAATAAACGGAATGAAAATAACTAGGGGTGTTCGCGGTGCGGGTGATGCGATTTTTAACTATTTTTTCAAACCAACCTGCACATGCGGTTTTTCAAATTTCCCACACCGCACCCGCACCGCAAAATTAAAAATCCGCAAAAATCGCACCGCAAAAAATAGTGCGGTGCGATGATGTTTCTGTAGTTTATGCAGTTTGGACTATCACTAAATAATTAAACTATCACAAATACAACAAACTTTGAGCAAAACTTGTCAAAATACCATAAGGCTTGAAAATAAATATGAAAAAAAATATTAGTAGACTTTTAAGTTTTTTTTTTTTTTTTGAAAGAATAGTAGACTTTAAGTTGAATATTCACATATTGGACCTAAATAAATATAAAAATTGGTATTTTTATAATATATGGTGCGGTGCGGTTTGAACCGCATATTAACTATTCAAAATCGCAAATCGCATCGCACCGCGCAGTTTAGGAAAAATTCAAACCGCGACCGCACCGCAAAGAATTTCAAACTGCATTTTTTTTGCGGTGTGGTGTGGTGCGGGCGGTTTGAGCGGTTTGGGCGGTTTGATGAACACCCCTAAAAATAACTTGTAATAATTTAAACCTTATAATTTTAAAGTTACAAAAGTTGGGCTCCCAAAAGTATTTACAAAACACTATTACAAGTTCTTTTCCTTTGGCCGACCTAAGCGGCAAAACAGAGTCTCAAAATACATCACTGGTAGACCCCAACCCGCTTGGTCTAGTGTGGGCCGAACATGTACATTCTTAGTTCAGCTCCCATACTCATGGCTGATCAGAAACAACTTTACCCTTTCCTGCACAGTAGAGCACCCGTGAGCAAAGCCCAGCAAGACAGTATAAAAAAATGATAACATATTTATCACACTATATAATCAGTAATGCCATTCACATATGCTTGTATGACACTGTAATACCCTGGACTTAAAAAAGGATTAGCAAAACCCTAATTAGATAATTATGAATAATTGAAGAATTATATTATTATATAGTTCAATATATGTGAAATTATATGAAATTTAACATGTTAAGACTCCGTCGGTGAGCCAGGGGCATTTTGGTAATTATGACCCGAGAAGGGTAAATTGATAAGATTAATTTAATTACGTGCTTAATAGAACTATATTATTATATAGTATGCCTGTGTTGTCTTTTCAGGTGTGTTCTGACAGGTTAGCGCGGTATAGTCACAACCGGGAATTTCGGGCCGAACCGGGTTCGGGCCCGAAATGTAAATTGGATTGGTTATTTGGCATCTTTATTTGATATGTGATAATCTGAAATTATTTGTGAATAATTGAATATGAAATGTCTAAATTACCTTTGAGTGGGAGAATATGTGAGTTTTGGGCCCTAAGGGCATTTTGGTCATTTGACCTCTTACTACTAAGTTTGGAAAAAAATGATTTTTGAGGGAATTGATATTTTATTTTCTGGTTTGTTCATCCTCTCACCCTCTCCCTCTCCCTCTCTTACCCTCTTAGTTTTCAAAGTGTGATTTGTGAGAAATAACTTGAATTAAGAGTGTTGGTTGGAGGATTTGATTGTGTTGGAGATTGGGTTAAAGCTTGTGCAAGGAATCAAGGTAGTTTCTTGCTGAATTAATTGAAACTAAATACTGAATTCTTGCTGAAATTGTAGGGTAAAAAGCATGTTCTTTGAGTTTTGAATGTTCTTGTTGCATGTTGAGTGAATTGATGTTAATATTGTGAAATTGAGCTTCTATTTATTGTATGATTTGTTGTTGAGCTTGGGCAGAGATTGTATGGTATTTCTAGGTTGGAATTTCATGTTTAAAATGATGTTTTCATGGCTGGAATTTATTTGAGCTGTTAGAGATGAAGCTCTTGTTCAAGAGCTTGAGTTTTGTTAAGTTGGATTGGGTTTAGTGTGAGCTAAAGATGGGATTCTTGAAATGTTTTCTAGCTTGAATCCATGTGTTTGTTATGTTTTGGTTGCTGGAAAATAAGGTTCATTGATGCCTAGAGATTTAAGGTTACAAGTATGAAGTTTTGTTGAATTATGTTCTTGAATGAAGCATGATGTTCAAAGATTTGTAATCTGAAATTATGAAGTTTATTGTTGGATTTGATGCATGAGATATGTGTTTTTGATCCTCTGATTTATGCTAGCAGCTCTATTTGGTGATTTTGAGATATATGCATGTTTGGGTTGGATTGGGGGTGAGTTGGCAAATTTTCGAAGCTGAAATCTAGGTTTTCTGGGTTTTTAAACCCAGTGGTCGCGACCATGATAATGACAGATTGTTATTTTTTTTAAGTTTTTGTTTTTGCCATAACTTTTGACTCGGGACTCCGTTTGGGACGTTCTTTATACCGTTGGAAAGCTCTTTTCGAGCTCTATGTGATTATCCGTGATTTGGATGCCAATTTTATATTTTTGTGGAAATGAAATTTAGGGATTAACCCTATTTGAGTAAATCCCGGTATTGTGACTAGGATTACCGGCACCTAGTCAGGAGCACCCAGGGATTTGGAATCTCTATTATTGCGAGACAACAGGTAAGACAGTGATCAGCACGTAGAGTATGCGCAGTGGCACTTATATTGAGAATGATATGCATGAATGTTTAGTAACCGGGATTAGGGTTATTACCCTAATAGGAAGGATCTAATAGCCTAGGGTTATTACCCTAGTGAAATATGTGTATAAATGCCATGCCGTGTTAATTGAAATGAAATTTAGGGATTATGCGCTCAAGGCATAATCAGGTTGGACTCGGTACACATAACCGAGATGAACCACTTCTAAGGCCTTAATGTAATTAGACGTGTGAGAGCAACACGTGGGTCTACATCATGTAGATTTAATTAGATGTGTGAGCGCAACACATAGGTCTACAGCACGTAGACATAAATGGGCATGTTGATATAATGATCAGGTCTGTGCTATACACACATATGTGAATGAGCATATTATATTTGTTATGATTTATACTGTCTTGCTGGGCTTGGCTCACGGGTGCTCTACTGTGCAGGAATGGGTAAGGCATTAGCTGATCAGCCATGAGTTTCACGAGCAAGACGAAGAATGTATATGTTCATGCCACTTCAGACCAAGCGGGTTATGGGTCTAACAGTGTTGACTTTTGTATTCTGTTTTGCCGCTTAGGTTGGCTAGTAAGAAAGAACTTGTAATAAGTTTGTAAATATTTTTGGGATCCCAACTATTTTGAAAAGTTTAAATATATTACAAGTTTATTTTCATTTTGATTAATATAAAAGTTTAAATTCTGCGCTATTTTAATTAGTAATCCCGATTAGGGGATTAGGGTTTCATAAGCATTTTGGGTAGCGTGCCTAATTATTTAGGGCGTTACAATTTGGTATCAGAGCGCCAAGATTTTTAAACTTCCTGTAGACCGGCCGAACATGTACATTCATCGTCAGAGATAAGCTCAACTCATGATACAGTAAGTATTAAGAGTAAATACTTGACTGTATGTGTGATCATCTGTTTACCGCTTTCCATTTTAGGCAGTATGCAAGCATCTAGAGTATGTATGTGTTATGTGTGATGCCATGCTATAAATGCTATTTGTTTATGTAAATATGTATGAGGTAAATAGATGAGTTAGGGTTTAAGGCGATAAGTGCGTAAGTGTGGTATTGGTGCTTAACTCCCTAGGGTTGTTGATTACAGGGGTATTAGTAATGGACCCTCCGCAATCATCTAGACCACAGGGCGAGCAAGTAGAGCCCGGGGTTACCCAAACCGATCAACCAGCACCGCCTCCACCTCCGCAAAATCTAGGGGATAACGCGGGGGCTGTTAATGCTAATCCTCCTGCTGACTGGCAACAGATGTTTCATGAAATGCGAAGTGTCATACTTCGTCAAGAAGAAGAGTTGCAACGTTTGAGGCAACAAGCTGTCCCAATTAATCAAGGGTTACCACCAGCTCCTGTGCCAGTGGTGCGTAACCAAGGGTATGTTATGCCGCACCGGGACTCTGTGTTCGAGTGGTTTGTGAAGCTGCAACCTCCGGTTTTTCTGGGAGGTATTGATATTATTAAGGCTGATTAGTGGATGAGCACTGTTACCCGTATCCTCGATAATATGGGGGTGACGGGAACTGAAAGGGTGAATTGTGCGGCCTTTATGTTTCAAGATCATGCCCGCGTCTGGTGGGACATAGTGAATCAAAACTGGGATGTCAGTGTGATGACATGGGAAGAGTTTAAGAAACCTTTTGAGGAAAAGTTCTATAATGTGGCTGTAAGGACTTCACACCAGGAAGATTTTGTGAAGTTGACTCAAGGGAAAATGTCTGTGGCCGAGTATACTCTGGAATTTGACCGGTTATCAAAATTTGCTGGTGATCTGGTGCCTACCGATTTTACCAGAAAATAGAAGTATGTTCGAGGACTGAATGCTACAATCAGTCGAGACTTGAAAATTACCACATCCCATGACACTCTGTATAAGAGAGTGGTGGACTTGGCCTTAATTGCTGAAGAGGCCGAGCAGCAAGTGATGAAAGAGCAGGCTGCAAAGGATGCCGCAATGGCATCAAACCCTCCTGCTGGTGGTAATGTCAGTAAGGGGATCGACAGTAGCAACCCTGAGCACAAGCGGAAGGCTGAAGCTTCCGGAGCTTCAGGAGGAAATAGGAAGTTTCGAGGAATCAGAGGTGGTCGTCAAGGTCGCGGGTCTTCATTCCGGTCATACCCCGAGTGCCCTAAATGTAAGAAGCATCATCGTGGTGAGTGCCGAGCCAAGGCATGTTTCCACTGTGGCGTGGTGGGCCACTTTATCAGGGACTGTCCCCAAGCTAAGAGAGAAGAGCCTAAGAAGAATGTTGCTCAGAACCCGGGGTGACTTTTTACTATAACTCAGGCAGATGCTGATGCTAGTCCGTCAGTTGTGACAGGTCAGTTCTCTATTAATGGTTGTGCTTATATAGTGTTATTTGATTCGGGAGCTACTCATTCATATGTATCGATTAGAGTGATAGAAAGTTTACATAAGCCATGTGATATTTATGCTTCGGGGTTTGGAACCCTGTTACCCTCGGGAGACCTGATAGTGTCCACAAGGTGGATTCGGTCTTTATCTTTTTGGATTGACGGTTGTGAGTTGACCGCCAATCTAATTGAGTTACAATTGTCTGATTTTGACATAATCCTGGGAATGGATTTTCTGTCTAAGTATGGAGCAATGATTGATTGTAAACGGAAGATGGTGGTGTTTGAGCCCGAGAGTGCTAACCCAGCGGTGTTCGTGGGTAAAGTTCAGGGGGCACGCATACCGAGAATATCGTTGTTGAAAGCTAAAGACCTGATGGGTAGAGGTTGTCTAGGGTTCATAGTTATCGTAGTGGACACTAGCCAACCTGTGACATCAGGGCCTGAGAATACGAGATTGGTATGCGAGTTTCTTGATGTCTTTCTAGAAGATTTGCCGGGATTGCCACCTGTCCGGGAAATTGAAGTTGTTATTGAACTGGCTCCGGGAGTGGATCCAGTATCTAAGGCACCGTACCGAATGGCTCTAGCTGAGTTGAAGGAATTGAAGATACAATTGCAAGAGTTGCTGAATCTGGGATTCATTAGACCGAGCTACTCACCTTGGGGAGCTCCGGTTCTATTTGTGAAGAAGAAAGACGGAACCCTGCGAATGTGTATTGACTAACGGGAGTTGAACAAGCTTACCATTAAGAACAAGTATCCTTTACCTCGGATTGATGATCTGTTTGACCAACTGAAGGGGAAGACGGTCTTTTCCAAGATCGATCTTCGCTCAGGCTATCATCAGCTAAGATTTCGAGAGGAAGATATCCCGAAAATCGAGTTCCGTACTCGGTATGGACACTATGAATTTCTGGTGATGTCTTTTGGACTCACTAATGCCCCGGCGGCATTCATGGATTTGATGGATTTAATAAATAATTATTAAATAATATTGTCATTTATCATATTTATTAATTAAACCATACAAAGTATCATAATTAACAAATATGCCCCTATAAACTCTTTCTTTACAATTTCGCCCTTACTTAGTGAAAAATTCACAAATAGACATAGTCTAATTTGAGAATTATAATTGATTAATCAAAACCAATTATATGAGTCTTACAAGCAATATTATCTCAACTAGTGCGGGGACCATGGGTCTATATAACCGAGCTTCCAATAAGTAGATCAAGAATTTATTACTAAAATTCACTAACTTATTAATTCTTCGTTGAATCCACGAATAGAACTTAGAATTGCACTCTCAGTATATAGAATGCTTTATATGTTCCACCATATAGACACATCATTAGTTATCCATTGTTATAATCCTAATGTGATCAATGATCCTCTATATGAATGATCTACACTGTAAACGGATTAAATTACCGTTACACCCTACATTGTATTTATTCCTTAAAACACTTGACCTCGTATAAATGATATTTCAGCTTATGTGAAATGAGTACTCCACCATTTATGTTCGTTTGGTCAAGCTCGAAGGAGATCATCCTTTGTTTACTATTTGCCAGATAGAAGCTATAGATTCCATGTTTATGATAGCGCTCCCACTCAATTGCACTACCGTGTTCTCAAAATGTACGTTTCACCCTGACCTAAAAGTAGGCTTAACTAACAAATCAAAGAACACGAATAGCCTTTCAAGATTGAGCCTAATCATATCAGGATTAAGATCATTTGATCTAGGATCAACTAGGCGATGTTGACTTGAATAGATATTATGGTAAGTTTAATAAATCTAAGTCAAAGTTCAATATCGGTCCCTTCCGATGCATACTCCATGCATCCAACTTGAGCTTTACTTTAACCAATGCTCTGGAAAGAACATAGCACTTCTCCAAATGCAAGTAAACTCTGTTGTAGATTATCATATCAGTAAAACCCTATGTCTGATAAATCTAGGAAACTTTATTCACATAGTCATGTTTACTTTCCAATGTGTTGACAGCACAATAAACAGGATCAAGTATGTGAAAAGGGTTTCAGATGAATTTATACATTATGTACATATAATCATGAAATAAATCATGTGAACCATGCAACATTAAATGTTATTTCTGATCTATATTAATAAGTAAATCTGATTATATTGAAATGAGTTTTATTTAGGGCATAAAACCCAACAAACTCCCACTTGCACTAATATAAAACAAAAAGTGTGTTTCAAATAATCTCAACACCTTGATATACAAATCAAGTGTAGTAGTAGTAAACTCCTCGTAATAGGATCTGAAAGGTTGAATTAACCACAACCTTTTCTCCACCATTACTCTTCCTTTAATCACAAAATCATTGATAATGTGAAATTCCTCTCTATATGTCTACTCTCTTGGGATACTGGATTCTATATCTTTGGCAACTACTTTTGATTAAT
Source organism: Cannabis sativa (assembly GCF_029168945.1). NCBI lineage: Eukaryota > Viridiplantae > Streptophyta > Magnoliopsida > Rosales > Cannabaceae > Cannabis > Cannabis sativa. Next base: position 13,398,371 of record NC_083604.1, read on the forward strand.
TAGGAAATTAACACTAGTAGTTTAAGGCAATTTAGAATCATGCCAAAAATGTATAGAACTTTCCTTAGACTGAATAAGTACCTTTCCTGCAACCTTAACATTCAGTCCCTCTCTAGTAGACCTAGAGACTTCAGATAGGTTTTTACACTTCTCCAAAATCACTATTCCACCCCCAGAGTAACCACCATCTTATCAGAAAGATTTACTAGCACAAAGGCAAATTTCGAAATCTGATATGGTGCAGTCTAAGAGTTTTAAACACACCCTTACAGACTAACATATAGTTCCTCTTCTTAATCTTAAGATTTACTTGATTGTCTTCCAATGTTCTTCTCCTGGATTAATCTGATACCTACACATTACTCCCACTCAACAGCAGGTGTCTAGTCTAAGGCATACTAAAGCATATCTGAGACCTCTCACTGTTGATTTAAGAAATTCTTTCATGGCTTTATCTTTTTTGGAATAGTTGAGACTTTTCCTTAGATAAAATAAAATCTATGTCTAAGAAGTTGTGAAGCTTCTATAGATTTCTATTAGAAAGAAAATGCTTCAGCATCTTACTAAAGTAAGTTGCTTGCATTAGAGTAAGTAATTACCAGGTATACCACAAGCCATAGGTTTAGATAAACTTAAACCTATAATACTAGGAACAGGAAGTTTTGTCAAGTCTATTGAATAGACTTATAAACGAAAATTTCCTTTTATGTCCTTGTAATAGAAAACTTTAGGTTACTCCATGTGAATGGATTAAACCATAGTTCTATTGGCTTTCTTCTTAGTTTCTTATCTTGACAATCCATTACTTGTTTAAACTCACAATGGATTTTAATCACTAGTGTCTCCCAAGTCATAAGAAGGTGAGTTCCTAGAAACTCTCCCACTACGACAAGGTACCGTGAATTATGTCGAAGAAAACTAAATGGTATTGATCTCTTCGGTTGTGACAAGACAACAGAGGCAGTGGGATCATCATATGTTATATAAGATGATAGAACACTTTTGGAATCAAGAAAAATATCTCCTTTATTTGCTACTTGTTTTCAGACTTAGTCATTATCTTAGAAAAGTACTATTTGTTTGAACAAACACTTTCTTATCTATTGACAATGGGATGGTCTACCCCTAATCACTTAGAACAGCTAACAAACCATGGCTAACAGTTCTAGCTTTTCTTAAGATTTTGATTAGGTCATCCATGAATCTAGTAATCATTTACATTAAGTATACAACCATTACATCATTCTGAAATTGTATTACCATAGAAGGAATTAGGCAACGACTAGTAACTAATCATCAATATGCAACTCGAAATTTCTGGGGAGGTAAGTTTGGATATAATTCAAAAATCAAATTAATGATCTTTGAACTGCATATCTACTAACTATTTTTCCACCCCTATCAATTCGCAAGACCTTTAACCACTTACCTTAATGGTTTTAACCATTGCTAGAAATTAATGAAATTTTTCAAACATTTCAAATTTCTTTGCTAAAAGGTATAATCTAGAGTTATCGTTTTAAGAATACAACGAAAAACTCATATCCACCCCTGAATGTACATCCATCTGCGAATGAGATGAACTACTTTCAGTGGATATAGGCATATTAACTCTTTGTATAGATTGATCTTGTCAAATCCACTATGAACAAGATACAAATGCCATAGATTAATAAAAATGTGGTTGTGTCTTTTGATGACTTAGGTATAGTTACATCAAAGAGTTCTTTGAATACTGCAAGTGGATCCTGGTCACAGAATACCTAACTCATATTCCATACAGTTTTAGTCCATTAATAGAAGATGGATATTAAACAGTTGAGAAAGTGTAACTGTATTGTATTCTGGAATTAGAAATATAAGAAAATTTCTATTTGGAATCTGAAATTAAAGTCAAAGACTTAAATTTATACCAAATATAATGAGTAATTCTATCTTGGACCACCACTACTAATACAAACTCTAAGTCAGATTTGCCCATACAAGTAGGAGATTTCTAAGATTGAGGATTTATATCAATTGGGGATAGAATTTTGGGATTATAATCATATGCGTCATTTAATTTCTTAAGAGAAAATATAGAATGACATGAAATGATTTATAGACCATTCATCCAATGATATGTTTTGAAGCTAATTCGAAATGAATAAGCTAAGAGGAATTAGGATAATTTCGTTTATAAATAAGACTCCAACGATGCTTCGATTAACGAGAGTCAAAGTAATCTTATTATGTAATCTTCTTGTTTCATATTGTAAAAATACTAGTCTAAGGTGTCATCAATTGATGAACAGCTAGATGTTGCATATACAATATTTATCTTTCGAGATCTTACACTATTATGTATGTCTAATGGTGAAAATTCATTAGGGATTTATCTCATTAGAAAAACAAACATGTTAGACCAACAATGAAGATTCGAAATTAAACTACAACTTAATAACAGAAAATAACACGGTTCAATATAAATTCATACACAATTCAGAAATTATAAACATATAGCAAGTAGGAATGACTATTGAAAATACTAAAACATACAATCCTAAATAATTTCCAAGGTTTTCAACAAACTGATACAAAGTTGTCCCTAAGAGGCGAGAGTCAAAGTATCATTTATTGAATAGAGTTGTCAGCTCATCTAAAATAGAAACCATTCTAGCAACCTTTTACTCAATCAAAATAAGAATCCAACGTTGTCCCGGTAGGCGAGAGTCAAGGTTATTCTTATTTTATGAGCTTCCACCATTGTTTCATGTTTTATGAGTTTATCTCTAAGTAGTCACCGTAGGGGAGAGTCTAAATAGAGACGAAAACTCACAAAACACTTATCAAATGAAATCTTACGGTGTTAAATGCGTTCAACGAATAACCATCCATAGGGGGACGAAGTCTAGCGTCTCGAGGTTATATTGAAAACATTTAACTTTTGTAAGACCAACAATGGAGATCGAATATCTTAATAATAATCAAGCTCATTATTTAAAGTGAGTAGTATTTTCTTTGATTCTCTTTATTTAATTTATTTATTTTAAATATATATTTATTTAAAATTTCCAATTTAGAATGAAAAAATTCTAAATATAAATTTTAATTTAATATTTATAAATTTTACTTAGATGGATGTGAAAATAACATGAATTATTTCCATCTTAATAATAATTTCCAATAAATATTTAGAAAAATATTCAATTTAAGTTGTTACAAAATTAATTTAAATTAATTTACAACTCAAATTTAATTTTCTATAAATATATATTGCATTTCGAAAAATTAAAGTATTCAAGGATACAATTTTCGAAAATGCATGTTAAAATAAATCCTGGAAAAATTATTCTAATTTAATGTTGGCCCAAAATTAATTAATAAAATTAATTTACAACAAAAATATAATTTTCCTATTTAATTAAATATATAAGAAAAATTTCAAATATTTAAATGTGATGATGAAAATCAACTTAAATATTAATTTTCTATTTAATTAAATACACTAGAAAAATACTTCAAGCAAAAATATCATCTATCTAGATGTTCCTTCGACTAATTAATTCAATTTCTAATAATATACTTTAATTCAATTTATTTTAAATTAATCAATAAATGAAAAAATCATTGATTTAAGTTGATCCAAGAATTAATTAAAATAAATAGTTAATTTACAACTTAATATATTTTTCAAGATAAAATTCGAAATTCCAGCATTTAAGAAATGCAATTTGGAAAATTGATTAATAAAATAAAGAAAAAAATATATTTTGAAAATTATTTAAATTTAGTTGAAAAAATAAATTTCAACTAAAAATAATTTTCTATTTAATTAAGTGTCATGAAAAAGAAATATTTAAGTATGATGATGAAAATCAACTTAGATATTTAATTTTAAAATTAATTAAATGTATTAAATTCAAGAAATAAATAATTAAGTGTAGAGAAGGCTTAATTATTAGTCTCTAGTTTAATACTAGGAAAAATATACTTAAAATAAATTGTACCAAAATTAATTATATAAATAATTAATTTCGCAATGTATAATATTTTCCTATTTAATATTAGAAATAATAAGTAGTCTAGAAATAACTATCTAGAAAATATCTTATTTGACTAAGTATCTTTTCCACAAAATTTGAAAAAATATCTAATTTAAGTTGTATTAGAAAAAATCTAGAACTTAAATATTTTCAAATTTAAATTTAATTAAATATCAAAAATTAAGTTGTAACCACTTAATTCAAAAATATTCCATTTTAAGTTAATATTCGAAAAGATATTAACCTAAAAAATATCTAAAGAATCTTAATAACCAATGCCTAAAATTCCTCAACTTAATTTTGAAATTTTAAATCCAAAAGATATTCAGATTTAAGTTGGTTAGTTGTAGATAACTAAATATCAACTTAAATAGGAATATTTAATGAAAAATTTAAATTAAGCTCCAGAGAGAATCTAGATGGTTATAATTCTATATTTAATTAAATACAAGAAAATACATGTAGTTTAGCTTAGAATAAAAAATTCTTTAAACTATAATTTTCTTAAATTAATTTCAAAATAAATGAAATTAATTATGTTGCTAATCAATTTTATTAGGTTAAACTAGTTTAATTAACTTAGTACAGTTATTCAAATCAGGCAAATGGGCATTCACAATTGGGGTGGTTCATGTGAGGGGGTTCTGGGTTCAGTATGTCGTACCCACTTCTATGGCTCCCAACTCTCACACAAGGCCCAAAAGAGAGGAATTTAACCTTAAAATGAACAACTGTTATTAATTGAATAAGCCCAATAACTAAATGGGCCTAAATAAATTCTATCAAGAACTATGATAATTTATTTTAGCAACAACAACCTATATGCATCTATAATAAAATTAAACATATAGGCTCACACAGGCACACTTTGGATGGGTCCTATCATGTTGCTAGGTCATACACAGATGAAAGAAGATTGTAAATATACCTGTTACAAATTATTATCTTGACCAAGGGAGCCATCAGATCAATAGATCTGGCAAAAGGTAACCATGGCTATTTGCAATCAAGTAATAATAGGTTTTGAAAACTTACACACAAGCTAAAACACATACTCCTGCAACAAGGTTAGCTGGATAGTTTGATGTAGGATTTATTTAATTTTAAATTAAATTATTAATTTCGAAATAATTAATTAAATAAAAAAATAATTTTCGAAATTTTTTTAAAAAAATTTGAATAATTCAAAATTTTAAAAATTTTAAATTTAAAATTAAACCTACAATTTTGAAAAATTAGGTTTCAACCAACCTAAATATCATTTCAAAATTTGCTAACTACTTTTAAAATTTAAATTTTATTTTATAAATAAAAATTAAATAAAAAATTAAAAAAGATAAATGAATATCTTTTTCAGATTTTAAACGTAATTTAAATAAATAAAATAACAAAATTTAAAAGTTAGCAAAATATCTTATATCTATTTAAAATTACATGATTATAGTTATCTTATTTTAAATTTAAATAAGGTCAAATTATTTAAAAAAAGATTTAATTTAAAATTTAAAATCTGACCTTAAATTTAAAAATAAGATAAGATATAATCAAATTTAAAAATAAGATAGATAATTAAGCAAAAAAGACAGATATTTACTATTTTCAAATTCAAATTACACGAATATCATGAATTAAATTTAAAAAATATTAAATTAATTCAAAATGATAATTAGATTTGAATTAGGAATAGTAATAGTATAAATACAGAACTACACAAAAAATCAGAAGTTAATTCCATGAAAAAGCATGAAAAAACGAAGAAAAACGAAAAAATTGTGAGCTGTACGGACAGTTTTCACGATCGCAGGAAAATTTCAGCACAGTTCCGATTTTTCCAAATCTTCAAAAAATCATAACTAATTCAAATTAAATCGAAATTGAGTTTTGTAAAAAAGTAACTTGCTTAATTTTTTCCATACTATCCAATAAAAATAATTCCAGAAACAGGATCGCAATTATTTTTCACGAAAATTCACAAACATCAATCAATCATCTAATAACACTCAATACAACATGATACCATCCAAAAACAAACAAACAATCGTTTTAAAGTCCAAATTTCTTGCAAGTAAATCAATTACCATGGCTCTGAGGCCAGTTGTTGGAATTTATTTTACCAGGATCTTAGATCTACTCACAAGTATGTTTATTAACACCCTAAATATGAACTTTCTAAAACGATGAAATAAACACATATAAAGTTTAAGAAACCTTACATTGGGTGCAGCGGAATTAAATGACTCCTTCCGTTCAGATATCTAGCCCTTGATTTCTTTCTGTAGCAAAGCATTATCAATATCTGAACCTGGATCTCTTTCTCTGAATCTTTGATGCTGAAACCTCCTTTTTGCTGAAAGTCTTTCTTCACGATCTTCCTCACTATGATTGAGGTATCACTTGCTGTGTGTGGGCACTACTGATACACTAAGAATTTCGAAATTCAAGAGGGAAGAGAAAGAAGAAGTGGCAGCTAAAGATAGGGAGAGAGAAAGGCTCAGGTTTTTCTCTGAAGGAAAAATAGAAAATTTAAGTGTAAATTTCCTGAAGCCTTCACTATCTATTTATAGCATTCCACTAGGGTTAGGTTTGAATTATTTGGCATTAAAATAATGAAAATATCAGAGGGAAAACCCTACAAAAGTGGCCGGCCCTACATAGTAGATTTGGGCCTCACTTTTTGCAATTTTGCAGTTTTATCTTTTCTGCATCTGATTTTCTCAAAAACGCCAATTTTCTAATTCAACCATTTAAATGCCAATTCTAACTATTTAATAACTATAAATAATTATTAAATAATATTGTCATTTATCATATTTATTAATTAAACCATACAAAGTATCATAATTAACAAATATGCCCCTATAAACTCTTTCTTTACAATTTCGCCCTTACTTAGTGAAAAATTCACAAATAGACATAGTCTAATTTGAGAATTATAATTGATTAATCAAAACCAATTATATGAGTCTTACAAGCAATATTATCTCAACTAGTGCGGGGACCATGGGTCTATATAACCGAGCTTCCAATAAGTAGATCAAGAATTTATTACTAAAATTCACTAACTTATTAATTCTTCGTTGAATCCACGCATAGAACTTAGAATTGCACTCTCAGTATATAGAATGCTCTATATGTTCCACCATATAGACACATCATTAGTTATCCATTGTTATAATCCTAATGTGATCAATGATCCTCTATATGAATGATCTACACTGTAAACGGATTAAATTACCGTTACACCCTACATTGTATTTATTCCTTAAAACACTTGACCCCGTATAAATGATATTTCAGCTTATGTGAAATGAGTACTCCACCATTTATGTTCGTTTGGTCAAGCTCGAAGGAGATCATCCTTTGTTTACTATTCGCCAGATAGAAGCTATAGATTCCATGTTTATGATAGCGGTCCCACTCAATTGCACTACCGTGTTCTCAAAATGTACGTTTCACCCTGACCTAAAAGTAGGCTTAACTAACAAATCAAAGAACACGAATAGCCTTTCAAGATTGAGCCTAATCATATCAGGATTAAGATCATTTAATCTAGGATCAACTAGGCGATATTGACTTGAATAGATATTACGGTAAGTTTAATAAATCTAAGTCAAAGTTCAATATCGGTCCCTTCCGATGCATACTCCATGCATCCAACCTGAGCTTTACTTTAACCAATGCTCTGGAAAGAACATAGCACTTCTCCAAATGCAAGTAAACTCTGTTGTAGATTATCATATCAGTAAAACCCTATGTCTGATAAATCTAGGAAACTTTATTCACATTGTCATGTTTACTTTCCAATGTGTTGACAGCACAATAAACAGGATCAAGTATGTGAAAAGGGTTTCAGATGAATTTATACATTATGTACATATAATCATGAAATAAATCATGTGAACCATGCAACATTAAATGTTATTTTTGATCTATATTAATAAGTAAATCTGATTATATTGAAATGAGTTTTATTTAGGGCATAAAACGCAACAAATAGCTTATGCTTCTCGGCATATAAAGGAGTATGAACAGAGGTACCCTACTCACGATTTATAACTCGCAGCAGTGGTATTTGCGCTAAAGATTTGGCGGCATTACCTTTATGGCGAGAAATGTGAGATATACACTGATCATAAAAGTCTAAAATTTTTCTTCACTCAAAAAGACTTGAATATGAGACAGAGGCGTTGGCTAGAATTGGTGAAGGATTATGATTGTGAGATCCTTTATCACCCTGGTAAAGCCAACGTGGTTGCTGATGCCCTGAGTAGAAAAGGTCAGAGTCAGTTGAATTCTATGAAGCTAATCTCCCAACAGCTGGCAAATGAAATGACTCGAGCTAAGATTGTGTTGGTTGTGGGGCAATTGGCTAATGTTACCCTACAATCCACTCTTCTTGAGAGAATTAAAGAAGCACAAAAGCAAGATTCGGAATTGATAAAAACCCAAGCTAGGGTTTCGGCTGGGAAGGCTAGTGATTTCTCAGTGGACAAAACGGGAATGTTGAGATTTGGGAATCGAGTTTCTGTGCCTATGGATGAGAACATCAAGAAAGAGATCATGGATGAGTCTCACATGACTCCTTATTCAGTTCATCCAGGGTCGACAAAGATGTACCAAGACCTGAAAGCCATGTTTTGGTGGCCAGGCATGAAGAATGACATCGCTGAATATGTTGCAAAGTGCCTTACCTGTTAGCAAGTGAAAGCTGAGCACCAGCGACCTGCAGGGTTGCTGCAACCACTGAATATACCAGAGTGGAAATGGGAAGACATTGCTATGGACTTCGTGGTAGGTATGCCTAGAACCACGGGACAATTTGACTCTGTGTGGGTCATAGTGGACAGGTTTACAAAGTCTGCTCACTTTTTACCTGTTCGGACGAATTTCTCCATTGACCAGTATGCTGAGTTGTATGTCAGAGAAATTGTTCGTCTGCATGGTGTCTCAAAGTCCATTGTGTCGGATAGAGATCCAAAGTTTACATCAAGATTCTGGGAGAGTCTGCATCGAGCTATGGGTACTCAGTTAAAGTTCAGCACAGCTTTTCATCCTCAGACGGATGGGCAATCCGAGAGGACCATTCAGATTTTAGAGGACATGCTACGGGCATGTGTGCTTGACTTTAAGGGATCATGGGTAAAGTACCTTCCCATGATCGAGTTTTCTTATAATAACAACTATCAGGCAACAATTGGGATGGCTCCTTACGAACTTTTATATGGAAGAAAATGTAGATCACCTATTCACTGGGATGAAGTAGGTGAAAGAAAGTTCTTGGGTCCCAAAGCTATTCAGAAAACAAGTGAGGCAGTTGATAAGATTAGAGCGCGAATGCTCGCGGCTTAGGGTAGACAGAAGAGTTATGCCAATCTAAAGCGTCGAGATATTGATTTTCAGGTCGGGGACATGGTATTTTTCCGAATATCTCCGATGAAAGGCATAAAGCGCTTTGGGAAGAAAGGAAAACTTAGCCCAAGGTTCATTGGACCTTTTGAAATCTTAGAGAGGATAGGGAAAGTAGCGTACAGGTTGGCTATGCCCCCAGCGCTGGCAGCTGTACATAATGTGTTTCATGTTTCAATGCTTCGGAAATATGTCTTAGACTCGTCCCATGTTCTGAGTTATGAAGCATTGGAACTCCAGCCAGATTTGTCATATGAGGAGCAACCAGTGCAGATACTTGATAGAAGAGAGAAAGTCTTGAGAAGCAAGACTGTGGCACTGGTGAAAGTACTGTGGAGGAACAGTAAAGTAGAAGAGGCAACCTGGGAGCTCGAGACGGATATGTAGCAGAAATATCCGGAGTTGTTCAGGTAAATTTCGGGACGAAATTTCTATAAGGAGGGGGTAATTCTAATAGCCTGGAATTAAAAAAGGATTAGCAAAACTCTAATTAGATAATTATGAATAATTAAGGAATTATATTATTATATAGTTCAATATATGTGAAATTATATGAAATTTAACATGTTAAGACCCCGTCGGTGAGCCAGGGGCATTTTGGTAATTATGACCCGAGAAGGGTAAATTGATAAGATTAATTTAATTACGTGCTTAATAGAACTATATTATTATATAGTATGCCTGTGTTGTCTTTTCAGGTGTGTTCTGACAGGTTAGCGCGGTATAGTCACAACCGGGAATTTCGGGCCGAACCGGGTTCGGGCCCGAAATGTAAATTGGATTGGTTATTTGGCATCTTTATTTGATATGTGATAATCTGAAATTATTTGTGAATAATTGAATATGAAATGTCTAAATTACCCTTGAGTGGGAGAATATGTGAGTTTTGGGCCCTAAGGGCATTTTGGTCATTTGACCTCTTATTACTAAGTTTGCACAAAAATGATTTTTGAGGGAATTGATATTTTATTTTCTGGTTTGTTCATCCTCTCACCCTCTCCCTCTTCCTCTCTTACCCTCTTAGTTTTCAAAGTGTGATTTGTGAGAAATAGCTTTAATTAAGAGTGTTGGTTGGAGGATTTGATTGTGTTGGAGATTGGGTTAAAGCTTGTGCAAGGAATCAAGGTAGTTTCTTGCTGAATTAATTGAAACTAAATACTGAATTCTTGCTGAAATTGTAGGGTAAAAAGCATGTTCTTTGAGTTTTGAATGTTCTTGTTGCATGTTGAGTGAATTGATGTTAATCTTGTGAAATTGAGCTTCTATTTATTGTATGATTTGTTGTTGAGCTTGGGCAGAGATTGTATGGTATTTCTAGGTTGGAATTTCATGTTTAAAATGATGTTTTCATGGCTGGAATTTTATTGAGCAGTTAGAGATGAAGCTCTTGTTCAAGAGCTTGAGTTTTGTTAAGTTGGATTGGGTTTAGTGTGAGCTAAAGATGGGATTCTTGAAATGTTTTCTAGCTTGAATCCATGTGTTTGTTATGTTTTGGTTGCTGGAAAATAAGGTTCATTCATGCCTAGATATTTAAGGTTACAAGTATGAAGTTTTGTTGAATTATGTTCTTGAATGAAGCATGATGTTCAAAGATTTGTAATATGAAATTATGAAGTTTATTGTTGGATTTGATGCATGAGATATGTGTTTTTGATCCTCTAATTTATGCTAGCAGCTCTATTTGTTGATTTTGAGATATATGCATGTTTGGGTTGAATTGGGGGTGAGTTTGGCAAATTTTTGAAGCTGAAATCTGGGTTTTCTGGGTTTTTAAACCCAGTGGTCGCGACCATGATAATGACAGATTGTTATTTTTTTTAAGTTTTTGTTTTTGCTATAACTTTTGACTCGGGACTCCGTTTGGGACGTTCTTTATACCGTTGGAAAGCTATTTTTGAGCTCTATATGATTATCTGTGATTTGGATGCCAATTTTTTATTTTTGTGGAAATGAAATTTAGGGATTAACCCTATTTGTGTAAATCCCGGTATTGTGACTAGGATTACCAGCATCTGGTCAGGAGCACCAGGGAATTTGGAATCTCTACTATTGCGGGACAATAGGTAAGACAGTGATCAGCACGTAGAGTATGTGGAGTGGCGCTTATATTGAGAATGATATGCGTGAATGTTTAGTAACCGTGATTAGGGTTATTACCCTAATAGGAACGGTCTAATAGCCTAGGGTTATTACCCTTGTGAAATATGTGTATAAATGCCATGCCATGTTAATTGAAATGAAATTTAGGGATTATGCGCTCAAGGCATAATCAGGTTGGACTCGGTACACATAACCGAGATGAACCACTTCTAAGGCCTCAATGTAATTAGACGTGTGACAGCAACACGTGGGTCTACATCATGTAGATTTAATTAGATGTGTGAGCGCAACACATAGGTCTACGACACGTAGACATAAATGGGCATGTTGATATAATGATCAGGTCTGTGCTATACAGACATATGTGAATGAGCATATTATATTTGTTATGATTTATACTGTCTTGCTGGGCTTAGCTCACGGGTGCTATACTGTGCAGAAAAGGGTAAGGCATTAGCTGATCAGCCATGAGTTTGAGGAGAAAAATGAAGAATGTACATGTTCATGTCACTTCAGACCAAGCGGGTTATGGGTCTAACAGTGTTGACTTTTGTATTCTATTTTGCCGCTTAGGTCGACTAGTAAGAAAGAACTTGTAATAAGTTTGTAAATATTTTCGGGATCCCAACTATTTTGAAAAGTTTAAATATATTACAAGTTTATTTTCATTCTGATTAATATAAAAGTTTTTGCGCTATTCTAATTAGTAATCCCGATTAGGGGATTAGGGTTTCATAAGCATTTTGGGTAGCGTGCCTAATTATTTAGGGCGTTACAGACACAGACCTGCATGTTACGCTCACATGCCTATTTATGTCTACATAGCGTAGACCTACATGTTGCGCTCACACGTCTAATGACAATAAGGCCTTAGAACGGTTCCTCTCGGTTCTAATTACCGAGTCCAACCTGGTTATGCCTTGAACACATAACCCTAAATCTTACATATTCATATACTCATATATATATATCATGGCATAGCATTCATACAACATATATCACTAGGGTAATAACCCTAGGCAATTAAACCGCTCATGTTAGGGTAATAACCCTAATCCTGATTTCTGATTACTCACATATATCATTTCCAATATAAGTGCCATCACGCATAACTCTACGTGCTAACTACTGTCTTACCTGATGTCCTGCAATAACAGAGATTCCAAATCCCCGGGTGCTCTTGACCAGGTGTCAGTAATCCTAGTCACAATATCGGGATTTTACACAACAAGGGTTAACCCCTGATTCCACATTCATAAAATATATTCATGGCATTTAAAATTTAAATAATCACATAGAGCTTGGAACGAGCTTTCCAACGGTATAAAGAACGTCCCAAACGGAGTCCCGAGTCAAAAGTTATGGCAAAAATAAAAACTCAAGAAAATTACTACTGTCAGTATCATGGTCGCGACCAGACCTATGATAGTCGCGACCACTGGGTTTAAAAACCCAGAAAACTCAGTTTTCAGCTATGAAAATTATGCCCAAAACACATCCAAACCCAAACCAAAACTTAGAACCATCACATAGGTTTTCAATCACTAAACAGAGAGTCTAAAGCACCATTTCATGCATTAAACATCAACAACAAACTCTCAAAATTCAGATTGCACAATAATCAAAATCAAGCTTCAAACCAACAAAGTTCAAGCTCATGAACTTGAGCTTTAAATCCTTCAGCCCCAAACATTTTCCAGCAACATATCACCTTAAAAACACATGAACCTAAGCTAGAAAAACACTCCAAAAATCTCATCTAAGCTCCATCAAAATCCATACCTAACATATAATCAAAGATTCATGTAAAAACATGCTTAAATCATAAGGAGAATACTAACATGCAACCTAAGCTCATCAACAACCTTTTTCATGCTCTTAACCGTAAAATCCAGCAAGAGAAATTCAATTAAAATCTGAAATAACTACCTCAAGACTTAAGCAAGCACAACCCCCACAATCTAGCTCCAAGAATTAGCTCTAAATCACACCAATTCACCAAACCAAATTTTGAAACCAAAGGAGGGTTTGAGAGAGAGAGAGTTCAGGTCCAAGGGAGAAGAAATCGGAAATTGAATCCCTTTTCGCCAAAATTACTTCTTTTATTAAATATAAATTAAGGGTCAAAATGACCATTTTGCCCCTAGAGCTAAATAACATACCCACACACATACAAGGGTAGAAATGTCATTTCACATACACATAAATCCAATTAAATTTCAGATTACTCATCAATAAATAAAATGACAACAATTCCATTTCAAATCGCATTTCGGGCCTGAACCCGGTTCGGCCCGAAATACCCGGTTATGACTATACTGCGCCAACTTGTCAGAACACACTTGAAAAGACAACACAGGCATACTATGTAATAATATAGTCCCATAAGCACATTATTAATAAATAAATTTCACTGTTTTACCCTTCTCGGGTCAAAATTACTAAAATACCCCTAGCTCACCAATGGGGTCTTAACATAGCATAAATCATATAAATTCTCATATATTAAATTATATAATAATATAATTTCCTCAATTACACATAATTATCTATTTAGGGTTTTGCTAATCCATTTCTTGAATCTAGGATATTACAATTACCTCCTCCTTATAGATATTTCTTCCCGAAATTTACCTGAACAACTCCAAATATTTCTGCTACATATCTGTCTCGAGTTCCCAGGTTGCCTCTTCCACTTTACTGTTTCTCCACAATACTTTCACCAGTGCAACCGTCTTGCTTCTCAAGACTTTTTCTCTTCTATCAAGTATTTGCACTGGTTGTCCCTCATATGATACATCTGGCTGAAGTTCCAATGCCTCATAACTTAGAGTATGGGACGAGTCTGAGACATATTTTCGAAGCATTGAAACATGGAACACATCATGTACAGCTGCCAGTGCTGGGGGCATAGCCAACCTGTACGCTACTTGCCCTATCCCCTCAAGGATTTCAAAAGGTCCAATGAACCTCGGGCTAAGCTTCCCTTTCTTACCAAAGCATTTAATGCCTTTCATCAGTGATATTCAGAGAAATACCATGTCCCCGACCTGGAAATCAATATACCGACGCTTTGGATCAGCATAACTCTTCTGTCTACTCTGAGCCGCGAGCATTCGCGCTCTAATCTTGTCAACTGCCTCACTCGTTCTATGAACAGCCTCGTATTGGAAATATTTTACCAGGATCTACATTTACTAACAAGTATGTTTCATTAACATCCTAATATGAATTCTAAAACAATGAAATAAACACATATAAAGTTTAGTAAACCTTACATTGGGTGCAGCAAAATATAATGACTCCTTCCGTTCAGATATCTAGCCCTTGATTCCTTTCTGTAGCAGAGCATTATCAATATCTGAACCTGGATCTCTTTCTCTCCTTCCTTTGATGATGATTCTCCTTTTTGTTGGATGGTTTTCCACGGTCTTACACACTATGATTGAGATACCACTTGATGTGTGTGGGCACTCACTCATTCACTCAAGGAATTCGAAATTTAGAGAAGAAAAGAGAAGGGAAGAGGTTCGGCCTATAGAGAAAAGATAAAGGCTCAATTTTCATCTGACTGAAGTTCACAAAGTTAAGTGTGAATGAGAGCCATCACTATCTATTTATAGGTAACCACCTAGGTTTAGGTTAGAATTACTTGGCATTAAAATAATGAAAAAATAAATGATAAAAGCCTATAAGTGTGGCCGGCCATGGGCCTTGGATAATGGGCCTCACTTATGCAATTTTGCTATTTTATCAATCCTGCATCTGTTTTTCTCAAAAACGCCAATTTTCAAATTCAACCATTTAAATGCCAATTCTAATTATTTAATAACTAAAAATTAATTATTAAATAATATTATCATTCAATATATTTATTAATTAGACATATAAAGTCTCTTAATTATTAAATAAATCTAGACTCTCTTTTCTTTAACAATTTCGCCCTTGCTTAGTGAAAATTCATAAAGTAGACATAGTCTAACTTTAGAATTATAATTGATTAATCAAAATCAATTAACTGAGTCTCACAAGCAGTATGGTCTCAACTAGTATGGGGACCATGGGTCTATATATTCGAGCTTCCAATAAGCAGAACAAGAATTTATATCTTAAATTCACTGACTTATTAATTCTTCGTTGAATCCACGCATAGAACTTAGAATTGCACTCTCAGTATATAGAACGCTCTATATGTTCCACGTTATAGACACGCCATTAGTTATCCATTTTTATAACCCTAATGTGATCAATGATCCTCTATATAGATGATTTACACTGTAAAGGGATTAAATTACCGTAACACCCTACAATGTATTTTATCCTTAAAACAATTAACCCTGTATAAATGATATTTCAGCTAAGTGAAATGAGATCTCCACCATTTATTTTCGTTTGGTTAAGCTCGAAGGAAATCATCCTTTACTTTCTATTCGCCAGATAGAAGCTATAGATTCCATATTTATGTTAGCGCTCCCACTCAATTGCACTACCGTGTTCCCAAAATGTACGTATCACCCTGACCCAAAAGTAGGCTTAACTAACAAATCAAAGAACACGAATAACACTCTTGAGATTGAACCTAATCATATCAAGATTAAGATCATTTGATCTAGGATCAACAGGTGATATTGAATTGAATAGATATTACGGTAAATTCTAATATATCTAATCAAAGTTCAATATCGGTCCCTTCCGATGTATACTCCATACATCCGATGCTTGTAAACTTTGCCAATGTCCAGGAAAGGACATAACACTTATCCAAGGTGTAAGAATACCTATCGCTGATTATACCATGTCAGTCTAAATCCAGTGTTCTGACAAATCAGGGAATAAACTTTCGAACATATAATTAAGATTATATTCCACTATGTTGACAACACTATAATCATTAACAAATTGATATGTTCTGGACTTAAATAGAATTCATACATTATGCACATATAATCATGAAATAAATCATGTGAACCATGCAACATTAAAAGTTATTTCTGATCTATATTAATAAGTAAATCTGATTATATTGAAATGAGTTTAATTTAGGGCATAAAATCCAACAAACTCCCACTTGCACTAATATAAAACAAAATGTGCATTTCAAATAATCTCAACACCTTGATATACAAATCAAGTGTAGTAGTAGTAAATTCCTCGTAATAGGATCTGACAGGTTGAATTAAACACAACCTCTTCTCCACCATTACTCTTCCTTAATCACAAAATTATTGATAATGTGAAATTCCTCTCTATATGTCTACTCTTTTGGGATACTGGATTCCATACCTTTGGCAACTACTTTTGGTTAATCAGGAAATAACACTAGTAGTTTAGGCAATTTGGAATGGTGCCAAAAATGTATAGAACTTTCCTTAGACTGAATAAGTACCTTTCCTGCAACTTTAACATTCAGTCCCTTTCTGGTAGACCTAGAGACTTCAGATAGGTTTTTACACTTCTCCAAAATCACTATTCCACCCCCAGAGTTATCACCATCTTATCAGCAGACTTTCTAGCACAAAGGCAAGTGTCGAAGTCTGATGTGGTGTAGTCTAAGAATTTTAAACACACTCTTATTGACTAACATATAGTTCCTCTTCTTAATCTTAAGATTTACTTGATTATCTTCCAATGTTCCTCTCCTGGATTAATATGATACTTACTCATTACTCCCACTCAACAGCAGGTGTCTGGTCTAAGGCATACTAAAGCATATCTGAGACCTCTCACTGTTGATATAAGAAATTCTTTCATGGCTTTATCTTTTCTGGAATAGTTGAGACTTTTCCTTAGATAAATAAAATCTATGCCTAGAAGTCGAGAAGCTTCTATAGATTGCCATTACAAAGAAAATGCTTCAGCATCTTACTAAAGTAAGTTGCTTGCATTAGAGTAAGTAATTAACCAGGTATACCACAAGCCATAGGTTTAGATAAAATCAAACCTATAATACTAGGAACAGGAAGTTTTGTTAAGTCCATTGAATAGACTTATTAATGAAAATTTCCTTTTATGTCCTTGTAATAGAAAAATTTAGGTTACTCCATGTGAATGGATTAAACCATAGTTCTCTCGGCTTTTCTTCTTAGTTTCTTATCTTGACAATCCATTACTTGTTTAAACTCACAATGGATTTTAATCAATAGTGTCTTCCAAGTCATAAGAAGCGAAGTTCCTAGAAGCTCTCCCACTACGACAAGGTACCGTGAATTATGTCTAAGAAAACTAAATGGTATTAACCTCTTTGGTTGTGACAAGACAACAGAGGCAGTGGGATCATCATATGTCAAATAAGATGATAGAACACTTTTGGAATCAAGAAAAAAATATCTCCTTTATTTTCTACTTTATTTTCATACTTAGTCATTTTCTTACAAAAGTAGTATTTGTTTAAACAAACACTTTCTTATATATTGACTATGGGATGGTCCACCCCTAATCACTTAGAATAGCTAACAAACATGCAAACCACGGTTAACAGTTCTAGCTTTTCTTAAGATTTTGATTAGGTCATCCATGAATCTAGTAATGATTTACATTAAGTATACAACCATTACATCATTCTGAAATTATATTACCATAGAAATACTTAGGCAACGACTAGTAACTAATCATCAATATGCAAATCGAAATTTCTGGGGAGGTAAGTTTGGATATAATTCAAAAATCAATTTAATGATCTTTGAACTGCATATCTACTAACTATTTCTCCACCCCTATCAGTTCGCAAGATCTTTAACCACTTACCTTAATGGTTTATCACCATTGCTAGAAATTCAGAAATTTTTCAAACATTTCAAATTTCTTTGCTTAAGGTATAATCTAGAGTGATCGTTTTAAGAATACAACGAAAAACTCATATCCACCCCTGAATGTGCATCCATCTGCGAATGAGATGAACTTACTTTCAGTGGATATAGGCATATTAACTCTTTGTAGAGATTGATCTTGTCAATACCACTATGATCAAGATACAAATGCCATAGATTAAAAATGTGTGGTTGTGTCTTTTTGATGACTTAGATTTAGTTACATCAAAGAGTTCTTAGAATATTGCAAGTGGATCCTGGTCACAGAATACTAAACTCATATTCCATACAGTTTGAATCCATTGATAGAAAATGGTTATTAAACACCTGTGAAAGTGTAACTGTATTGTATCCTGGAATTAGAAATATAAGAAAATTTTTGTTTGAAATTTAAAATTAAAGTCAAAGACTTAAATTTATACCAAATATAATGAGTAATTCTTTCTTGGACCACCACTACTAATTTAAACTCTAAGTCAGATTTGCCCATACAAGTAGAAGATTTCTAAGATTGAGGATTTATATCAATTGGGAATAGAATTTCAGGATTATAATCATATGCGTCATTAAATTTCTTAAGAGAAATAGAATGACATGAAACGATTTATAGACCATTCATCCAATGATATGTTATTAAGCTAATTCGAAATGAATAAGCTAAGAGGAATTAGGATAATTTCGTTGTTTTAAATAAGAATCCAACGATGATTGGACTAACGAGATTTAAAGTAATCTTATTTATACAATCTTCTTGTTTCATATTGTAAAATACTAATCTAAGGTGTCATCCATTGATGAACAGCTAGATGTTGCATATACAATATTTATCTTTCGAGATCTAACACTATTATGTATGTCTAATGGTGAAAATCCATTAGGGATTTATCTCATTAGAAAAACAAACCAAGTTAGACCAACAATGAAGATTCGAAATTAAACTACAATTTAATAACAGAAAATAACGTGGTTCAATATAAATTCATACACAATTCAAAAATTATCAAACATATAACAAATAACAATGACATGTGAAAATACAAAACAGGCACATCTTAAATAATTTCTAAGGTATCCAACAAACTGATACAGTGTCCCGGTAGGCGAGAGTCAAAGTATCATTCATTGAATAGAGTTGTCAGCTCATCTAAAATGCAAACCATTCTAGCAACCTTTAATTCAATCAAAATAAGAATCCAACGTTGTCCCGGTAGGCGAGAGTCAAGGTTATTCTTATTTTATGAGCTTCCACCATTGTTTCATGTTTTATAAGTTTATCTCTAAGTAGTCACCGTAGGGGAGAGTCTAATAGAGACGAAAACTTACAAACCAATTATCAAATGAGATCTTACGGTGTTAAATGCGTTCAACAAATAACCATCCATAAGGGGACGAAGTCTAGCGTCTCGAGGTTATATTGAAAATATTTAACTATTGTAAGACCAACAATTGAGATCGAATATCCTAATAATAATAAAGCTCATTATTTAAAGAAAGTGGTATTTTCTTCTATTATTTATTTTAAATATATATTTATTTAATTATTTCTAATTTAGAATGAAAAATTCTAAATATAAATTTTAATTTAATATTTATAAATTTTACTTAGATGAATATGAAAATAACATGAATTATTTCCATCTTAGTAATAATTTCCAATAAATATTTAGAAAAATATTCAATTTAAGTTGTTACAAAATTAATTTAAATTAATTTGCAACTCAAATTTAATTTTCTATAAATATATATTGTATTTCGAAAAATTGAAGTATTTAATAATACAAATTTCGAAATTGCTTGTTAAAATAAAATAAAAATAAATCCTGGAAAAATTATTCTAATTTAATGTTGGCCCAAAATTAATTTACAAAAAAAAATATAATTTTCCTATTTAATTAAATATATAAGAAAAATTTCAAATATTTAAGTATGATGATGAAAATCAACTTAAATATTAATTTTCTATTTAATTAAATACACTAGAAAAATACTTCAAGCAAAAACAGATAATATCTATCTAGATTTTCATTAACTAATTAATTCATTTTCTAATTAAATATATTTTACTTCATTTATTTTAATTAATCATTAAATGAAAAAATCATTAATTTAAGTTGGTCCAAAATTAAAATAAATAATTTAAACCTTTAATCTATTTTTCAAATAAAATTTGAAATTTTGCATTTAAGAAATGCAATTTCGAAAAGATTAATAAAATAAAATAAAATATATTTTGAAAATTATTCAAATTTAAGCTATATGAAATAAGATTTCAAACTTAAAATAATTTTCAATTTTAATTAAATAACATGAAAATAATAATATTTAAGTATCATGATGAAAATCAACTTAAATATTTAAATTTTCAATTTAATTAAATGTATTAAATTCAAGAAATAAATAATTAAGTATAGAGAAGACTTAATTATTAATTCTAATTTAATACTAAGAAAAATATACTTAACTTATATTGTACCAAAATTAATTATTAAACAATTAATTTCACAATCTATGATATTTTCCTAATTAAATATTAGAAAAAATAACTAGTTCTAGAAATAACTATCTAGAATAATTTCATTTACTAAGTGTTTTCCTAAAATTAACTTTAAAATATTAAATGAAAAAATAAATTTCATATATTTTAAAAGTTAATTATGTTGCTAATTCAATTTTAATTAGGTTAGACTAATATAATTAACCTAATACAATTATTCAAATAAGGCAAATGGGCCTTCACAATTGGGGTAGTTCATGTGAGGGGGAGCTGGGTTCAGTATGTCGTACCCACTTCTATTGGCCCCCAACTCTCACACTAGGCCCAAAAGAGAGGAATTTAACCTTTAAATAAACAATTGTTATTCATTGAATAAGCCCAAAATCTAATTGGGCCTAAATAAATTTACTTATGTCAAAATTTATTTTAGCAACCTAGTCCATTTACTTAGTAAAACTTAAATGGGCTTCCTATATGCATCTAAGCCCAATAGCAAACATATAGGCTCACACAGGTCAAAAGATTTGGATGGGCCCTATCATGTTACTAGGTTTACACAGATGAAAGAAATTGCAAAATTTACCTGTTACAAATTATTTATAAGATCTATCGACAATTAACTATGATTAAAATCAGATCGTTGGATCTGTCAACAAGTTAATCATAGCAATTTAGATCAAACAAATAATAGGTTTGTAAAAAAAATTTTGAATACATAATAATATAATCAAACAATACAAACAAATAACTGATCTGGAATATCTGGAAAGTAAGCTAAAATATCTCAATTTTAAAATTTAAAAAAAAAATTAAGTTTTAAAATAAATATCTTAACTAGAATTCAAATTTAGGTTGTTAGAGAATATTTGAAAAAATTCAAAATTCAACAAACTCCTAAATTTCTTAAATTCTAACAAAAAATCAAAAATATCTAACCAATTTTTCAAATATCAAGTTTATTTAAAATTTAAATTTATTTAAAATTTCTAATAAGATAATATAATATAATATCTTGAATTTTAAATTTAGATATTTTATTATATTCTGAGTCTTATAATTTAATAAATTTAAATATTACATAAATAAACTAATTGAAAAATAAGATATTTTATATGGTTAGAATATTTAAAAAAAAAAATAATAAAATAATAAGTTTGAAAAATTTATGGTTTGAAACCCTAAAATATCTATTCAAACTAAACTAACTAATTTTCCAAATTTCATGTTATATTTGCCAAAATATAATTTTAATAAAAAAAAATGTCTAATAAGATAAAATGCTAAACCTAACATATTCCTAATCTTATAATTTTGATTAATAAAATATATTTTAAAAATAACAAATTTGAAAAAAAAAAATATATATATGATATGGTTAGCAAATTTTGAAATTAGAACAAGATTATTTTAAAAAGATAATATTTTAATATCAAAGTAAGATCATTTAAAATTTAAAATAATATCTGATCTTATAATTAAAATAAATAAAATAATCTAAAATTTCAAAATTAACCATAAGGCTCCTTTTGTGAGAAATCAAATTTTCAAAATTCAAAGCCTACTAATATCAGACACTAATTTTAATTAACTAAAAAATTAATAAAAATTAATTTTATTCTGACAATTAGATTTTAATTGAAAATTCAGATTCTACACAAAATTCTACCAAAAATTGGCTTTTGTTTCAATGAAAAACGATTTTTGAATCAAAAGTTATGACGAAAACAAGTTTGAGGCACAGGGGTATGCAATGCATACCCCTGCGCGCGCGGAATGCTGGTTTTGGCCTAGGAATGAGGCTGCAAGCAGCCTCATTTGACCAAGGGACGTGGGCGCGAGCTGCCCTTCAGACAGGGGTGCTGTCCGAGCGTCCGCCCGCGCGTGTGCGCATTCAAATCCTGATATTTTCGTCCAACTTCAAAAAATCATAACTAATTCATAAAAAAATTCAAATTAGGTTCTGTAAAAGCCTAAATTTATTAATTTTTCGTCTAATTTCCAGAAAAAACAATTCCAGATCGAAATAAAAAATATTTCAGTAACATATATTGCGATTTCTAAACTATCATCAAATAAGCACGTAAACCACATGAAACAATCCAAATCAACACATAACATCGTTTTAATTCATATTTCATGAAAGTAAATCATTACCATGGCTCTGAGGCCAGTTATTAGAAATATTTTACCAGGATCTAGATTTACTAACAAGTATGTTTCATTAACATCCTAATATGAATTCTAAAACAATGAAATAAACACATATAAAGTTTAGTAAACCTTACATTGGGTGCAGAGCATTATCAATATCTGAACCTGGATCTCTTTCTCTCCTTCTTTTGATGCTGATTCTCCTTCTTGTTGGATGGTTTTCCACAGTCTTACACACTATGATTGAGATACCACTTGATGTGTGTGGGCACTCACTCATTCACTCAAGGAATTCGAAATTTAGAGAAGAAAAGAGAAGGGAAGAGGTTCGGCCTATAGAGAAAAGATAGAGGCTCAGTTTTCATCTGACTGAAGTTCACAAAGTTAAGTGTGAATGAGAGCCATCACTATCTATTTATAGGTAGCCACCTAGGTTTAGGTTAGAATTACTTGGCATTAAAATAATGAAAAAATAAATGATAAAAGCCTATAAGTGTGGCCGGCCATGGGCCTTGGATAATGGGCCTCACTTATGCAATTTTGCTATTTTATCAATCCTGCATCTGTTTTTCTCAAAAACGCCAATTTTCAAATTCAACCATTTAAATGCCAATTCTAATTATTTAATAACTAAAAATTAATTATTAAATAATATTGTCATTCAATATATTTATTAATTAGACATATAAAGTCTCTTAATTATTAAATAAATCTAGACTCTCTTTTCTTTAACAATTTCGCCCTTGCTTAGTGAAAATTCATAAAGTAGACATAGTCTAACTTTAGAATTATAATTGATTAATCAAAATCAATTAACTGAGCCTTACAAGCAGTATGGTCTCAACTAGTATGGGGACTATGGGTCTATATATCCGAGCTTCCAATAAGCAGATCAAGAATTTATATCTTAAATTCACTGACTTATTAATTATTCGTTGAATCCACGCATAGAACTTAGAATTGCACTCTCAGTATATAGAACGCTCTATATGTTCCACGATATAGACACGTCATTAGTTATCCATTGTTATAACCCTAATGTGATCAATGATCTTCTATATAGATGATTTACACTGAAAAGGGATTAAATTACCATAACACCCTACAATGTATTTTATCCTTAAAACACTTAACCCTGTATAAATGATATTTCAGCTAAGTAAAATGAGATCTCCACCATTTATTTTCGTTTGGTTAAGCTCGAAGGAAATCATCCTTTACTTTCTATTCGCCAGATAGAAGCTATAGATTCCATATTAATGTTAGCGCTCCCACTCAATTGCACTACCGTGTTCCCAAAATGTACGTATCACCCTGACCCTAAAGTAGGCTTAACTAACAAATCAAAGAACACGAATAACACTCTTGAGATTGAACCTAATCATATCAGGATTAAGATCATTTGATCTAGGATGAACAGGTGATATTGAATTGAATAGATATTACGGTAAATTCTAATATATCTAATCAAAGTTCAATATCGGTCCCTTCCGATGTATACTCCATACATCCGATGTGTTGGAAATTATTTTACCAGGATCTTAGATCTACTCACAAGTATGTTTATTAACACCCTAAATATGAACTTTCTAAAACGATGAAATAAACACATATAAAGTTTAGGAAACCTTACATTGGGTGCAGCGGAATAATATGACTCCTTCCGTTCAGATATCTAGCCCTTGATTCCTTTCTGTAGCAGAGCATTATCAATATCTGAACCTGGATCTCTTTCTCTAAATCTTTGATGCTGAAACTCCTTCTTGCTGAAAGTCTTTCTTCACGATCTTCCTCACTATGGTTGAGGTATCACTTGCTGTGTGTGGGCACTACTCATACACTAAGAATTTTGAAATTTAAGGAAGAAGAAAGAGAGAGTGGGTTCGGCCAAAGATAGGGAGAGAGAAGGCTCAGTTTTTTCTGAATCAGAAGTGTCAGAAGAAAAGTGTAATTTTCCTGAAGCCTTCACTATCTATTTATAGCATTCCACTAGGGTTAGGTTTGAATTATTTGGCATTAAAATAATGAAAATATCAGTTTAAATTTCCTACAAAAGTGGCCGGCCCTACTTAGTGGATTTGGGCCTCACTTTTGCAATTTTGCAGTTTTACCTTTTCTGCATCTGATTTTCTCAAAAACGCCAATTTTCTAATTCAACCATTTAAATGCCAATTCTAACTATTTCATAACTATAAATAATTATTAAATAATATTGTCATTTATCATATTTATGAATTGAACCATACAAAGTATCATAATTAACAAATATGCCCCTAAAACTCTTTCTTTACAATTTCGCCCTTTCTTAGTGAAAAATTCACAAATAGACATAGTCTAATTTGAGAATTATAATTGATTAATCAAAACCAATTACATGAGTCTTACAAGCACTATTATCTCAACTAGTGCGGGGACCATGGGTCTATATAACCGAGCTTCCAATAAGTAGATCAAGAATTTAGCACTAAAATTCACTAACTTATTAATTCTTCGTTGAATCCACGCATAGAACTTAGAATTGCACTCTCATTATATAGAATGCTCTATATGTTCCACCATATAGACACATCATTAGTTATCCATTGTTATAATCCTAATGTGATCAATGATCCTCTATATGAATGATCTACACTGTAAAGGGATTAAATTACCGTTACACCCTACAATGTATTTATTCCTTAAAACACTTGACCCCGTATAAATGATATTTCAGCTTATGTGAAATGAGTACTCCACCATTTATGTTCGTTTGGTCAAGCTCGAAGGAGATCATCCTTTGCTTACTATTCGCCAGATACAAGCTATAGATTCCATGTTTATGATAACACTCCCACTCAATTGCACTAACGTGTTCCCAAAATGTACGTTTCACCCTGACCTAAAAGTAGGCTTAACTAACAAATCAAAGAACACGAATAGCCTTTCAAGATTGAGCCTAATCATATCAGGATTAAGATCATTTGATCTAGGATCAACTAGGCGATATTGACTTGAATAGATATTACGGCAAGTTTAATAAATCTAAGTCAAAGTTCAATATCGGTCCCTTCTGATGCATACTCCATGCATCCAACCTGAGCTTTACTTTAACCAATGCTCTGGAAAGAACATAGCATTTCTCCAAATGCAAGTAAACTCTGTTGTAGATTATCATATCAGTAAAACCCTATGTCTGATAAATCTAGGAAACTTTATTCACATAGTCATGTTTACTTTCCAATGTGTTGACGACACAATAAACAGGATCAAGTATGTGAAAAGGGTTTCAGATGAATTTATACATTATGTACATATAATCATGAAATAAATCATGTGAACCATGCAACATTAAATGTTATTTCTGACCTATATTAATAAGTAAATTGATTATATTGAAATGAGTTTTATTTAGGGCATAAAACCCAACACGATGCTGGTAAACTTTGCCAATGTCCAGGAAAGGACATAACACTTATCCAAGGTGTAAGAATACCTATCGCTGATTATACCATGTCAGTCTAAATCCAGTGTTCTGAAAAATCAAGGAATAAACTTTCGAACATATAATTAAGTTTATATTCCACTTTGTTGACAACACTATAATCATTAACAAATTGATATGTTCTGGACTTAAATAGAATTCATACATTATGCACATATAATCATGAAATAAATCATGTGAACCATGAAACATTAAATGTTATTTCTGATCTATATTAATAAGTAAATTTGATTATATTGAAAAGAGTTTTATTTAGGGCATAAAACCCAACACCTCGTGACCCAAGAACTTTCTTTCACCCACTTCATCCCAGTGAATAGGTGATCTGCATTTCCTTCCATATAAAAGCTCATAAGGGGCCATCTCGATTGTTGCCTGATAACTGTAATTATAAGAGAACTCGATCAGGGGAAGGTACTTTACCCATGATCCTTCAAAGTCAAGCACACATAGCTCGATGTAGACTCTCCCAGAATCTTGATGTAAACATTGGATCTCTATCCGAAATAATGGACTTCGGGACACCATGAAGACGAATAATTTCTCTGACATATAACTCAGCATACTGGTCAATGGAGGAATTTGTCCGAACAGGTAAGAAGTGCGCTGACATTGTATACCTGTCCACTATGACCCAGACAGAGTCAAACTATCCCGTGGTTCTAGGCAAACCTACCACAAAGTCCATAGCAATATCTTCCCATTTCTACTTTGGTATGTTCAATGGCTGCAGCAACCCTGCAGGCCTCTGATGTTCATCCTTTACTTGCTGACAGGTAAGACATTTAGCAACATACTCAGCTGTTGGGTTTTATGCCCTAAATAAAACTCCATTTCAATGTAATCTATTTTATTCAACATCAATAAAGAAACAGAAGTATTTTTCATTCATTTGTGTATGTTTTGGTTCACCTTATCAATTTCTTGTCTATTTGATTTATAAATTCATCTAAAACCCTTTTCACATACTTGATCCTGTTTATTGTGTTGTCAACACTTTGGAAAGTAAACATGACTATGTGAATAAAGTTTCCTAGATTTATCAGACACAGGGTTTTACTGATATGATAATCTACAACAAGAGTTTACTTGCATTTGGAGAAATGCTATGTTCTTTCCAGAACATTGGTTAACGTAAAGCTCAGGTTGGATCCATGGAGTATGCATCGGAAGGGACCGATATTGATCTTTGACTTAGATTTATTAAACTTACCGTAATATCTATTCAAGTCAATATCGCCTAGTTGATCCTAGATCAAATTATCTTAATCCTGATATGATTAGGCTCAATCTCGAAAGGCTATTCGTGTTCTTTGATTTGTTAGTTAAGCCTACTTTTAGGTCAGGGTGATACGTACATTTTGGGAACACGGTAGTGCAATTGAGTGGGAGCAATAACATAAACATGGAATCTATAGCTTCTATTTGGCGAATAGTAAGCAAAGGATGATCTCCTTCGAGCTTGACCAAACCAAAATAAATGGTGGAGTACTCATTTCACATAAGCTGAAATATCATTTATACGGGGTCAAGTGTTTTAAGGATAAAATACATAGTAGGGTGTAACTGTAATCTAATCCCTTTACAGTGTAGATCATTCATATAGAGGATCATTGATCAAATTAGGATTATAATAATGGATAACTAATGATGTGTCTATATGGTGGAACATATAGAGCATTCTATATACTGAGAGTGCAATTCTAAGTTCTATGCGTGGATTCAACGAAGAATTAATAAGTCAGTGAATTTAGGTAATAATTTCTTGATCTGCTTATTGGAAGCTCAGTTATATAGACCCATGGTCCCCCCACTAGTTGAGATAATATTGTTTGTAAGACTCATATAATTGGTTTTGATTGATCAATTATAATTCTCAAATTAGACTATGTCTATTTGTGAATTTTTTACTAAGTAAGGGCGAAATTGTAAAGAAAGAGTTTTAGGGGCATATTTGTTAATTATGATACTTTGTATGGTTCAATTAATAAATATGATAAATGACAATATTATTTAATAATTATTTATAGTTATTAAATAGTTAGAATTGGCATTTAAATGGTCGAATTTGAAAATTGGCGTTTTTGAGAAAATCAGATGCAAAAGTGATAAAACTGCAAAATTGCAAAAAGTGAGGCCCAAATCCATACTGCCATGGTCGACCACTTTTATAGGAATTATCCTCTGATATTTTCATTATTTTAATGCCAAATAATTCAAACCTAACCCTAGTGGAATGCTATAAATAGATAGTGAAGGCTTCAGGAAAATTACACTTTTCATTCAGAAAAACCTGAGCCTTTCTCTCTCTATACCTTGGCCGCCCACTCTCTCTCTCTTCTTCCTTAAGATTTCGATACACTTAGTGATTAGAGTAGTTCCCACACACAGCAAGTGATACCTCAATCATAGTGAGGAAGATCGTGAAGAAAGACTTTCAGCAAGAAGGAGTTTCAGCACTAAAGAATCAGAGAAAGAGATCCAGGTTCAGATCTTGACAATACTCTGTGACCGAAAGGATACAAGGGTTAGAGATCTGAACGGAAGGAGTCATATTATTCCGCCGCACCCAATGTAAGGTTTACTAAACTTTATATGTGTTTATTTCATCGTTTTAGAAAGTTCATATTTAGGGTGTTAATAAACATACTTGTGAGTAGATCTAAGATCCTGGTAAAATAATTTCCAACAACTGGTATCAGAGCCATGGTAATTGATTTTCTTGCAAGAAATTTGGACTTAAAATGATTGTTTGATGTTTTGGATGGTATCATGTTGTATTGAGTGTTATATGATGATTGATTGATGTTTGTGAATTTTCGTGAAAAATAATTGAATATCTGTTTCTGGAATTATTTTTATTGGATAGTATGGAAAAAAATTAAGCAATTTATTTTTTTACAGAACTCAATTTCGATTTAATTTTAATTAGTTATGATTTTTTGAAGTTTCGAAAAAAATCAGGAATCATGCAACAGGGTTCCGCATGCGGAAATCATGCTGGAACCCTCCCAGCACCGAGAAACCTCGGCTGTGCACTCCCCTGCGCGCGCGGACGAGTATGCACAGCATACCGTCCGTACAACTTGCAATTTTTTCGTTTTTCTTCGATTTTTCATGCTATTTCATGGATTTAACTTCCGATTTTTTGTGTAGTTCTGTATTTAAACATTTACTATTCCTAATTCAATTCTAAATATCATAATTAAATTAATTAATATTTTTTTAAATTAATTCATGATATTAGTGTAATTTGAATTTGAAAAAGGTAAATATCTATCTTTTTTGCTTAATTATCTATCTTATTTTTAAATTTGATTATATCTTATCTTAATTTTAAATTTAAGGTCAGATATTAAATTTTTAAATTAATTTTTTTTTAAATAATTTGACTTAAATAATTTGACCTTATTTATATTTAAAATAAGATAACTATAATCATGTAATTTTAAATAGATGTAAGATATTTTGCTAACTTTTAAATTTTGTTATTTTATTTATTTAAATTAAATTATAAAATCTAAAAAAGATATTTATTTATCTTTTTTAATTTTTATTTAATTTTTATTTATAAAATAACATTAAATTTTTAAAAGTAGTTAGTAAATTTTGAAATGATATTTAGGTTGGTTGAAACCTAATTTTTCAAAATTGTAGGTTTAATTTTAAATATTATTTTATTAATTTCAAAAATATTTAAATTTTATTTATTTTATTATTTTTCGAAAATAAATTTTTTTATTTAATTAATTTTTTGAAATTATTTATTTAAAATTAAATAAATCATACATTCAACTATCCAGCTAACCTTGTTGCAAGAGTATGTGTTTTTAGCTTGTTTGTAAGTTTTTAAAACCTATTATTGCTTGATTGCAAATAGCCATGGTTAACTTGTTGACAGATCCAATGATCTGATTTTAACTCATGGCTCCCTTGGTCAAGTAAATAATTTGTAACGGGTATATTTACAATCTTCTTTCATCTGTGTATGACCTAGCAACATGATAGGATCCATCCAAATTGTGTGCCTGTGTGAGCCTATGTGTTTAATTTTAATTATAGATGCATATAGGTTTTTGTTGCTAAATAAAATATCATAGTTCTTGATAGATTTTATTTAGGCCCATTTAGTTTTGGGCCTATTCAATTAATAACAGTTGTTCATTTTAAGGTTAAATTTCTCTTTTTGGGCCTTGTGTGAGAGTTGGGAGCCATAAAAGTGGGTACGACATACTGAACCCAGCACCCCTTCACATGAACCACCCCAATTGTGAAGGCCCATTTGCCTGATTTTAATAACTGTACTAGGTTAATTAAA
Source organism: Cannabis sativa (assembly GCF_029168945.1). Taxonomy (NCBI): domain Eukaryota; kingdom Viridiplantae; phylum Streptophyta; class Magnoliopsida; order Rosales; family Cannabaceae; genus Cannabis; species Cannabis sativa. Next base: position 13,429,152 of record NC_083604.1, read on the forward strand.
TTAGTTTAACCTAATAAAATTGATTAGCAACATAATTAATTTCATTTATTTTAAAATTAATTTAAGAAAACCATAGTTTAAAGAATTTTATATTCTAAGCTAAACTATATGTATTTTCTTGTATTTAATTAAATATAGAACTATAACCATCTAGATTCTTTCTGAAGCTTAATTTAAATTTTTCATTAAATATTCCTATTTAAGTTGATATTTAGTTATCTATAACTAACCAGCTTAAATATGAATATCTTTTGGATTTAAAATTTCAAAATTAAGTTGAGGAATTTTAGGCATTGGTTATTAAGATTCTTTAGATATTTTTTTTAAGCTGATATTTTTTCAAATATCAACTTAAAATGGAATATTTTCAAATTAAGTGGTTACAACTTAATTTTAATTTAATTAAGTCGAATTTGAAAGATATTTAAGTTGATTTTTTAGATTCTTCTAAAACAACTTAAACAAGATATTTTCAAATTTGTTCGATATTTATTCGAATTTATTTTTTGAATTTAAATAATAATTGAAAATTAATGAAAGTTGATTTTTTATTTAAACCAACTTTAATTTGTAATTTTTCATTATTATAATATGGAATAAAAGATTATACAAAATACATATTTTAAAATAATGAGCTTTAATCAAGAGACATTCGATCTCCATTGTTTGTTTTACATCGCGTTTGTTTTAGTGAGTAATCCTCCCTAATGGAGGAACGTTCATTAGCAATTTCGCGCCGTTTAATCTCGAAAGATAAGTAGTTTGTAAGTGTTTTATATGGTATGGATCACCCTAATTGTGACGACCATATTTGACTTGCAAATTATGAAACAATGGTGAAAGCTCATAAGATAGAATTGCCTTGACTCTCGCCTAAACGGGACAACGCTGAATTCCAATCTTGATCGAATAAAAGGTTGCTAGAATGATTATCATTTTAGATGAGTTGACAACTCTATTCAATGGATGATGCTTTGACTCTCGCCTAAACGGGACACTGTATTAGTTTGTTGAAAGACCTTGGAAAATAAACTATGTTAGATTTAGTATTTTTATAACATATGTGATTATTTGTTATTTTCTGAACATGTGTGTGAATTTATGAACCAAAACCTTACTTCTGTTTTATTGATGTGTTGTAGTGCCATTATGAATAACCCTCACCCCGATCCTCTCCTAGTTAATATCTTAGCAAAAGAACTCTATAGTGTGAAAATGCATCCTGGTAGTTGCATAAACTCGCACCTGTTGATGATGAATCTAAAGTTCCAAAAGGCAAATCTATTAGGAATTGATTTATCAAGAGAGCAATGGGTCCAATTCATTCTTAATAGTCTTCCTCCGAAGTATAATGAATTTGTTGTTTCTTATATGATCAACGATTTCAACTCCTCCGACATGGACAAGCTCGAAGCAGAATTACGAGCCCATGAACGGAATCTGATTGCAATGGGTCCCCCTGGGTTTGCAATTCATAATCAGAGAAAAAGGATTAAGCATGAAGGCTCTAGCAAAGCTGCTTCTTCAAGTACAATTATCAGACATAATCTTCTATGTTCGAATTTTAATGAAAAGGGACATCAAGAAGAACGATGTCCCCGGCTTCTAAACAATTCAAACGAAGGTAATGCGTTTGTCTTTGAATCATGTGTTTTAGAAAACGACAAATCCATTTGGATTGTTGATTCTGGGTCTACTAACCATGTATGTTCTTCACTGCAGCTGCTTGAAACTTGGGAAAATCTGCTTCCAGGAGAGTTAAAGCTTAAAGTTGGTAATGGCGAGTTAGTGTCGGTCAAAGCTAGAGGAAAAGCCCGCATCAAGTTTCAACAAAGATTTTTAATTTTAGAAAATGTTTTATTTATTCCAAGCTTTAGTAGATTTTCGATTAGTGTCTCATGTTTGCAAACAGAATCTTATATATTGAATTTTTCGAGTACAAATTGTTCAATTTCTCGTAATCGATTTCAAATATGTGTTGCTACCATGGAACAAGGGCTTTATGTTTTAAGACCGAATACACAAATCTCACTAAACAGTGAACTTTCCAATGTAGCTAAACCTAGAAACCTCAAAAGAAAAGAGATTGATAATGATGATCAAACTTATCTATGGCATTTACGTTTAGGTCATATAGGCTTTGATAAACTCAATAGGCTAACCAAAGGCGGTCCATTGAAAAATGTCGTCCTAGGTGAATTGCCAGTATGCTAGTCCTGCCTGGAAGGAAAAATGACTAAGCGTTCTTTCTCTGCAAAGGGAGAGCATGCCAAATACCCCCTAGGGTTAGTGCATTCTGATGTTTGCGGACCTCTGAATGTAAAAGCCCGAGGAGGTTATGAGTATTTTGTCACTTTCATTGACGATTACTCTAGATATAGTTTTCTTTACCTAATGAAATGAAATCTGAAACGTTTGAAAAGTTTCAGGAGTTTCATGCTTTGGCTCAAAACCAATTAGGTAAATCATTAAAGATCTTGCGAACTGATAGGGGTGGAGAATATATGGATATGCAGTTCAAAGATCATTTAATTGAACTTGGAATTGAATCCCAATACACTGCTCAGGCACTCCACAGCAAAATGGAGTTGCAGAAAGAAGAAATCGCACTCTTTTGGAAATGGTTAGGTCTATGCTGAGTTATTCAACTCTGTCTACGTCCTTCTGGGGATATGCTATACAGATGGCTAATGACATTTTAAATGTTGTTCCATCTAAAGCAGTCCCTAAGACACCCGTCGAACTTTGGAATGGTCGTACACCTAGTTTACACCACTACAGAATTTGGGGGTGCCCTGCTCATCTCTTAAGAAAGAAAGAAGGCAAACTTGAATCACGTACCGAAGTATGCATGTTTCTCAGAAATTCTAAAGAGACTAGGGGTGGACTATTTTATAGTCACAAGGATAACAAAGTGCTTGTTTCTACAAAAGCTACTTTTCTTGAAGAGAACAATATTAAAGACAATAAATCGAAAAGTAAAGTTGTTCTAGAGGAAATGCTTTCAGATATAAATCCTTCCAATGTCCCGTCGTCTTCCACTCAAGAAGAGGACAATCCCACTCCCTCAGTCGAACCAACTGAGAAATCTACTACTAAAGTTTCTGTTCAGAAGATCACCGCTCCTCGTTGTAGTGGGAGGGTTTCAACAAAACCAGCTCGTTATGGCTTGGATGGTGAAATCAATATGGTCGCTGGTGACGGTATTGAAGACGATCCATTAACCTATAAACAGGCAATGGTTAGTCCGCAACGGAAACGATGGTCGGCCGGCATGGATTCAGAAATGGATTCCATGAAAAAGAACAAAGTCTAGGAATATGTAGACGCACCTGACGACTATCATCCGATAGGATGCAAGGGTTATACCCAAAGAGAAGGCGTGGACTATGAGGAAACTTTTAGTCCTGTTGCCATGCTCAAATCCATCTGAATTCTTCTCTCCATAGCTGCTGCTTTCGATTATGAAATCTGGCAAATGGATGTCAAGACTGCCTTCCTTAATGGGGTACTTGAAGAAACCATCTATATGGAACAACCAGAAGGCTATGTTCTTCCAGGGCAGGAAAAGAAAGTTTGCAAACTAAATAGGTCTATCTATGGACTTAAGCAAGCTTCTCACTTATGGAACAAAAGGTTTGATGAAATCATCAAGACCTACGGCTTTCTTCAGAATGAAGATGAACCTTGTGTTTACCAACTCAAGGAAGACCAAGTAGTAGTATTCCTGGTCCTTTATGTTGATGACATTTTGATTATTGGAAACAATATCAAGAAAATGACTCACATCAAGGAATGGCTCAACACTCAATTCGATATGAAAGATTTGGGTGAAGCAGCCTATGTTCTTCGTATTCAGATTATCAGAAACCGGAAGAACAGATCTCTTGCTCTCTCTCAAACAACCTACATTGACAAAGTTTTAGAGAGATTCTCCATGAACAACACCAATGGGGCAAACATGCCTTCTAGATATGGTATTCGTCTATCTAAGGAACAGTCTCCTACTGATCCTCAAGAGATAGAGGACATGGCAAAAATTCCCTATGCTTCTGCAGTAGGAAGTCTAATGTATGCAATGTTATGCACTAGACTTGACATCTGCTATGCAGTGGGAATCGTGAGCAGGTATCAGTCTAATCCAGGACAGGAACATTGGATTGTAGTTAAGTATATTCTGAAATACTTAAAGAGTACAAGGAATCTTGTGTTAGTCTACAAGGGTGGTGCTTTAAATCCCATAGGCTACACTGATTCAGATTACCAGGCAAGTCTTGAAGACATGAAATCTACATCTGGGATGGTGTTTACTCTTGGGGGTGGAGCAGTGGTTTGGAGAAGTGCCAAACAAACCGCGATATCGGACTCAACTATGGAAGCTGAATACATAGCTGCAGCCGAAGCTGCTAAAGAACTTGTCTGGCTAAGAAAGTTCTTCACCAGCATCGGTGTCGTGCCTGGAATGGAAAAGCCTCTGGTCCTACTTTGTGATAATAATGGAGCGATAGCTAACAGTAAGGAACATCAAAGCCACAAGAGAAGCAAACACATTGAAAGGAAGTATCACATCATCATAGAATATGTTGCAAGAGGGGATGTACTGGTTGAGAAAGTGGACACAGAAGATAACTTAGCAGATCCATTCACCAAAGTCTTGGCCGTCACTGCATTTGAAAAGCACCGTCAGAATTTAGGATTAATTGATATGTACTGATTAGTTTTATATTAGTTCAAGTGGGAGGTTTTTGGGTTTTATGCCCTAAATAAAACTCCATTTCAATGTAATCTATTTTATTCAACATCAATAAAGAAACAAAAGTATTTTTCATTCATTTGTATGTTTTGGTTCACCTTATCAATTGCTTGTCTATTTGATTTATAAATTCATCTGAAACCCTTTTCACATACTTGATCCTGTTTATTGTGTTGTCAACACTTTGGAAAGTAAACATGACTATGTGAATAAAGTTTCCTAGATTTATCAGACACAGGGTTTTACTGATATGATAATCTACAACAAGAGTTTACTTGCATTTAGAGAAATGCTATGTTCTTTCCAGAACATTGGTTAAAGTAAAGCTCAGGTTGGATCCATGGAGTATGCATCGGAAGGGACCGATATTGAACTTTGACTTAGATTTATTAAACTTACCGTAATATCTATTCAAGTCAATATCGCCTAGTTGATCCTAGATCAAATGATCTTAATCTTGTTATGATTAGGCTCAATCTCGAAAGGCTATTCGTGTTCTTTGATTTGTTAGTTAAGCCTACTTTTAGGTCACGGTGATACGTACATTTTGGGAACACAGTAGTGCAATTGAGTGGGAGCGCTAACATAAACATGGAATCTATAGCTTCTATCTGGCGAATAGTAAGCAAAGGATGATCTCCTTCGAGCTTGACCAAACGAAAATAAATGGTGGAGTACTCATTTCACATAAGCTGAAATATCATTTATGCGGGGTCAAGTGTTTTAAGGATAAAATACATAGTAGGGTGTAACGGTAATCTAATCCCTTTACAGTGTAGATCATTCATATAGAGGATCATTGATCAGATTAGGATTATAACAATGGGTAACTAATGATGTGTCTATATGGTGGAACATATAGAGCATTCTATATACTGAGAGTGCAATTCTAAGTTCTATGCGTGGATTCAATGAAGAATTAATAAGTTAGTGAATTTAGGTAATGAATTCTTGATCTGCTTATTAGAAGCTCGGTTATATAGACCCATTGTCCCCCCACTAGTTGAGATAATAATACTTGTAAGAATCATATAATTGGTTTTGATTAATCAATTATAATTCTCAAATTAGACTATGTCTATTTGTGAATTTTTCACTAAGTAAGGGCGAAATTGTAAGGAAATAGGTTTAGGGGCATATTTGTTAATTATGATACTTTCTATGGTTCAATTAATAAATATGATAAATGACAATATTATTTAATAATCATTTATAGTTATTAAATGGTTAGAATTGGCATTAAAATGGTTGAATTGAAAATTGGCGTTTTTGAGAAAATCAGATGAAAAAGTGATAAAACTGTAAAATTGCAAAAAGTGAGGCCCAAATCCATACTGCCATGGCCGACCACTTTTATAGGAATTATCCTCTGATATTTTCTTTATTTTAAATCCAAATAATTCAAATCCAGGTCAGGAACACTGGAATGCAGTTAAGTATATTCTGAAATACTTAAAGAGTACAAGGAATCTTGTGTTAGTCTACAAGGGTGGTGCTTTAAATCCCATAGGCTATACTGATTCAGATTTCCAAGCATGTCTTGAAGACAGGAAATCTACATCTGGGATGGTGTTTACTCTTGGGGGTGGAGCAGTGGTTTGGAGAAGTGCTAAACAAACCGCGATATCAGACTCTATGATGGAAGCAGAATACATAGCTGCAGCAGAAGCTGCTAAAGCGCTTGTGTGGCGAAAAAAGTTCTTCACCAGTATCGGTGTTGTGCTTGGAATGGAAAAGCCTCTGGTCCTACTTTGTGATAATAATGGAGCAATAGCCAACAGTAAGGAACCTTGAAGCCACAAGAGAAGCAAACACATAGAAAGGAAGTATCACATCATCAGAGAATATGTGGCAAGAGGGGATGTACTGGTTGAGAAAGTGGACACAAAAGACAACTTAGCTGATCCATTCTCCAAAGTCTTGGCTGTAACTGCATTTGAAAAGCACCGTCAGAATTTAGGATTAATTGATATGTATTGATTAGTTTATATTAGTGCAAGTGGGAGTTTGTTGGGTTTTATGCCCTAAATAAAACTCTATTTCAATGTAACCCAATTTTATTCAATATCAATAAAGAAAGAGAAGTATTTTTCATTCATTTATATGTTTTGGTTCATGATATCAACTGCTTGTCTATTTGATTTATAAATTCATCTGAAACCCTTTTCACATACTTGATCCTGTTTATTGTGTTGTCAACACATTGGAAAGTAAACATGACTATGTGAATAAAGATTCCTAGATTTATCAAACACGGGGTTTTACTGATATGATAATCTACAACAGAGTTTACTTGCATTTGTTAAATGCTATGTTCTTTCCGGAGCATTGGTTAAAGTAAAGCTCAGGTTGGGTGCATAGAGTATGCATCGGAAGGGACCGATATTGAACTTTGACATAGATTTATTAAACTTACCGTAATATCTATTCAAGTCAATATCGCCTAGTTGATCCTAGATCAAATGATTTTAATCCTGTTATGATTAGGCTCAATCTCAAGAGTGTTATTCGTGTTCTTTGATTTGTTAGTTAAGCCTACTTTTGGGTCAGGGTGATACGTACATTTTGGGAACACGGTAGTGCAATTGAGTGGGAGCGCTAACATAAATATGGAATCTATAGCTTCTATCTGGCGAATAGAAAGTAAAGGATGATTTCCTTCGAGCTTGACCAAACGAAAATAAATGGTGGAGTACTCATTTCACATAGCTGAAATATCATTTATACGGGGTTAAGTGTTTTAAGGATAAAATACATTGTAGGGTGTTACGGTAATCTAATCCCTTTACAGTGTAGATCATTCAGATAGAGGATCATTGATCAAATTAGGATTATAACAATGGATAACTAATGACGTGTCTATATAGTGGAACATATAGAGCGTTCTATATACTGAGAGTGAAATTCTAAGTTCTATGCGTGGATTCAACGAAGAATTAATAAGTCAGTGAATTTAGGTTATAAATTCTTCATCTGCTTATTGGAAGCTCGGTTATATAGACCCATGGTCCCCCCCCCACTAGTTGAGACAATATTACTTGTAAGACTCATTTAATTGGTTTTGATTAATCGATTATAATTCTCAAATTAGACTATGTCTATTTGTGAATTTTTCACTAAGTAAGGGCAAAATTGTAAAGAAAAAGGTCTTAAGGCATATTTGTTAATTAAGATACTTCGTATGGTCCAATTAATAAATATGACAAATGACAATATTATTTAATAATTATTTATAGTTATTAAATAGTTAGAATTGGCATTTTAATGGTTGAATTAGAGTTGTGGACAATGGTGGTTCTCCCATGGTGGACCAGCAAAATTGCAAAAGTGAGGCCCAAGTCTATTAAGCCATGGCCGGCCACTTTTATAGGAATTATCATCTGATATTTTCATTATTTTAATGCCAAATAATTCAAACCTAACCCTATGTGGTATGCTATAAATAGATAGTGAAGGCTTCAGGAAAAATAGACTTTCACATCTTGTTTCTTTCAGAGAAAAACCTGAGCCTTCTCTCTCTCTATACCTAGCCGCCACCTTCACCTTCTTCTTCTTCCTTGAATAATTTCGAACCTCTTAGTGATAGAGTAGTGCCCACACACAGCAAGTAATACCTCAATCATAGTGAGGAAGATCGTGAAGAAAGACATTCAACAAGAAGGAGATTCAACACTAAAGAAAGGAGAGAAAGAGATCCAGGTTCAGATCTTGATAATACTCTGCGACAGAAAGGATACAAGGGTTAGAGATCTGAACAGAAGGAGACATTTTATTCCGCTGCACCCAATGTAAGGTTTCTCATACTTTATATCTGTTTAATTTTATAATCGTTTTAAAAGTTCATATTTAGGGTGTTAATCAACATACTTGTGAGTAGATCTAAGATCCTGGTAAAATAATTTCCAACATGCTCGTACTCCTTTAACTGCCGAGAAGCATAGGCTATTACCTTTCCAGCTTGCATAAGCACACATCCGAGACCCTATCTCGAGGCATCACAATAAACAACAAACTTTTCCTTATCTGAAGGAAGGGTTAGTACTGGAGCGATAATCAAGCGCCGCTTTAATTTCCTCAATTATACATAATTATCTAGTTAGGGTTTTCCTAATCCATTTCTTAAATCTAGGGTATTACAACACGATTTAGGATAAGTTCAAACCGCGACCACACCGCAAAGAATTTCAAACCATATTTTTTTTACGGTGTGGTGCGGTGCGGGCGGTTTGAGCGGTTTGGACAGTTTAATGAACACCCCTAATGATGGTACAACTAATCATGTGGCTCACTTGAACAACTTCAATACCATAAGGCGAGGAAGTAATATTTCAAATAACTTGCGATGCATATTATTGCCAACTTCCCTAACAGAAGCTGCAAGTAGTTGGTTTGACAAATTTACCAACCATTCCATAACTTCTAGGGAGCAATTATCAAAGGACTTCAAAAAGTAATTCCAAGCTGTAAGAGATTGAAGACCGAAAACATCTTCGCGAACCAATGTTAAGCAACCAAGAGAATCCGTAAAAGCATACTTAAGCCATTTTACTATGGCCGCAGCCAAAGTTAGGAATTTGAATGATAGTATTTAGTTAACAGCTCTTCAAGCTCGAATAATAACTGACTTGTCAACTACAGGGGGAGATTTATGGGATGATTTGCAAGGTTGTCATGTTAGAAACATTAACGAGTTCAATGAAAGAGCATAAATTTTTGTGCGGAACGAAGAAGAATGTAATGAAATAAAACTACTAAATTCTGGCTAAGGAGAGAAATCCAGCACAAGCACTACAACAACGAGTACTGTGATAACCAAAGCCAAAAATTCAAATCCTACTGGCTCAAATGCTAAGAGAAAGGATGAGTCAAGAGACTCATTAAAAGATAAAAAGAAACAAAAGAAGCATGACAAATATGTTCCAATATACTCAGTGTATACGGAGTTGAATAAAACTCGCAAAAATATCTATATCGCCAATGAAAATTGGGTCGCATTTTGCAGACCCGATCCAATGAGACATGCAAGAAAAAAGTGAGATCCTAATAAATATTGCCGTTTTCATAAAGACATTGGGCATACCACTTAAGAATGCCTTTAGCTAAAAGACGAGATTGAAAATCTCATCTCGCGAGGTTACTTGAGGCAGTATGTGAGGCCCCAAGAAAATGAACAGAATCTACCCAATAACCTGAATAATCAAAGATTAAAACCTCCCCCCATTAAGGGAAAGGATATCTTGGTCAATTCTGGAGGGCCACACCTCACAGGAAACATCAACAATGCACAGAAAAGGTATATAAATGAAGTGAAAAACGAGAAATCATCCTTCACTCCAGAACCTCTAAAAAGAGGCAAATCTGATGAACCTCCCATTATCTTTACTGATAAAGATGCATTGCATGTACGATTTCATCACACAGATCCTCTAGTAATAATGGTGCAACTCACTCATAAGAGGATAAAGAGGGTTGTCATAGATAATAGGAGTTCCATCAATATTCTTTACAAAGAGACTTTAAAGAAGATGGGCTTAGAGGAAGCAAGGTGGAAACTATTCATGGTTAACCTATGCAGGTTCACAGGCGATACTGTCGCAAGCTTAGGCAGAATCGATCTCCCATTCACCATGGGAGAGCCACCATTGTCCACAACTCAAATGCAAGAATTTATAGTTGTCGATATCCCTTTGGCTTACAACATACTAATAGGTCACCCAACCTTAATAGGAATGGGGGAAATAAACTCAATTAAACATTTGTCTCTAAAATTCCCCACCCATTATGGAGTAGGGATTGTTAAAGGCGAACAATTATTAGCTTGTCAGTGCTATAGTGTGGAATTGAAAAATAGAAGGGAAAATCATCAATTGATGGTGATTTTGATAGAAGAAAACAAGAAAGAGATGGAAGATCTGGATCCTAAAATCCTTGATGAAAACAACCAACTCAAGCCTATTGAAGAATTGGAAGAGGTGAATTTAGATCCAAACAATCCTACTAAATGTTTAAACATTAGGAAGGGTTTGGAGGAAGAACTAAAATAGCCACTAATCACTTTTCTAAAGGTAAACCAAGATCAATTTTCTTAGAGCCATTCAAACATGGTTGGAATTAACCCGAATGTGATATGACATCACCTCAACATTGGCCCAGCTTATCCTTCAAAATGCTAGAAATGATGACCTTTAGATCCCCAAAGACAAAATACACTAAAAGAAGAGGTTGACAAACTGCTGACTAATAACTTCATACGAGAAGCATTTTATCCCTCGTGGATATCTAACCCAGTGCTTGTTCTGAAACCAAATGTGACATGGAGAACTTGTATAAATTTCTCTGAATTAAATAAAGCTTGCCTTAAAGACTACTTTCTATTATTGAGGATCGACCAATTGGTAGATGCAAAAGTAGGACATGAACTAATGACTTTCATGGATGCATACTCTAGTTATAACCAGATAAAAATGCATGTCCCAGATTAAGAGCATATAAGCTTCATGACAAATATAGGACTGTATTATTATAAAGTCATGCCATTCAGATTGAAGAACATAATATGTCGATTCGGGCATCCCCAAAAGATTGTGTCAGACAACGGTAAGCAGTTCGACAGTGACATGTTCATTGATTTCTGCAACAGGCATTACATCATCAAAAGCTTCTCTGTCGTGGCCCATCCTCAAGCAAATGGACAAGTAGAAGCTGTCAACAAAACCCTTAAGGACACCCTGAAGAAGTGCCTTGAGGAAGCAAAAGGCAACTGGCCTAAACTGCTCCCAGAGGTCATATGGTCGCATAGGACTACCAAGAAGACAGCCACTGGGAAAATTCCATTTGCTCTAGCTTATGGCTACGAGGTTATGTTACCTGTAGAACTAATGCCATCATCTCACAGGAGAACAACCTATGACCAACAAACAAACAACCTGCTGGCAGAGTCCCTTGACGAAGTAGAAGAAAGAAGAGAACAGGCCAACCTAAAGCTGCAAGCCTACCAGCAAAAGGTAGCAAGGCACTTCAACAAACACATCAAGAGTAAAAAAAAAATTATAGACTTGGTGCTCCGAAGAGTGTTCCTGAAGACTAAAGATTTAGCAGCAGGAGTGTTCAAACCTAACGGGGAAGGCCCTTATTAGGTTATAAAGATAGCTAGTAAGGGAGCCTAAAAGTTGGGAAGGTACGACAAGAACATAAAGCTCATCCTCTTACGAAGAAACTGGAATGAAGAGCACCTTCGCAAATACTATCAGTAACTAGCTTACAGAACTCTACTCCAAAGTAGCAGTTTTACCTACTCAACACTAGAGTACAAAAAGTGCTAGTACCCATGGCCTCGTAGGCGTGGTCTCCCATTGTTCTTCAACAGTGGCCTCTACTTTTCTAGGCGAGCAGGGGTGGTCACTTGACATCTAGAAGCTAACTTTATGTAATGTAGGCTTGTAGATTCAATATATGTAAGTTGCACAACAACAAAGACCAATTAATGAATAATAATATTTGTATTCTTGTTTATTGTCTCAATGAACCACTTGCGCATAGATTCACTTCTTAAAGTTAGTCTTTTAGTTCCACATGCGTACTGTGGTACCCTTGTAAGACAAAACCCAGGCAATGTTTGTGAAACTTGGTGAATAGCAAGTGACTAAGAGACTTATCTGCATGGTCACTTGGGGGCACCCATACTGTAAAATGCATCGAACTAGCACAAAGAACTTATACAAAGAAATTTTAAAGCTTAGTATAACCTACTAAACCTGCCTCTATGTCATCCAGGCATACTTCAGCTTGGCAAAGTAAATCTGAACCCTTACTTGTCAAGGCCATAAGAAGACAGCCAAGATTAAAGACTGATTGGTTGGTCAGACAATCCATGATAAAAAAAGCAACAGGTCCAAATACTAGTAGTGTTCAAAAATGGAGGGCTTATGACAAAAGATACGAACATGAAGGCCTTGGGGCTGAAAATAAAGTAGTGTACTAAAAAGGCCACAAGCCACATAGGACATGAAAGTAGTGTTTTAGAAAGGCCACAAGCCACATAGGACATGAAAATAAAGTTTCAAAAAGGTCACATGCCACATGGAACACAAAAGCGAGCAATGTTCTAAAGGTGAAAGGCCACATGCCATAAAAAGCCACAGGTTAGGTGGAACATGAAAACATTGTTTATGTGATACAAACATAATGTTGAATGCTAATAATAAAAATACTGTCTAAATGTGTGCAAGGGTAGAATGAGCTGAATCTCAAGTCGCGAGATCGAGATCCATAGAGTCCAGGCTGGTCCCATCATCAGCATGTTGGCCGGCCTGGTGGTCAATGTCTTGGCTAGCCACCTCCTCCACAAGTGGGTCAGCCAACTCCTCATCATGTGTCCTCAATGATGACCCCTCTCGATAGGCACCAACTTGGTCTATCTCCATTCGACTCTTGAACAGTGCCTTTCCACGGGCTAACATTCTCTCCATAAAAGCCTTACTGTCCATGTATGACAATACAACTCGAGTGTTGTACAACTGGAACTCATAGGCAAGTTCAGAGGACAGGTCGACATACTCTTCCCTAATGGTTTGCTGGACATCAAGAGCCTCCTGCAACTTATTCTCATGATCATCAAGGTCAGATTGCAACACAAAGATGAGGGCAGCCTGGGCGGTGTTCTCTACATTCCTAGCGCCAAGCATGGTCTCCAAGCCTGAAACCATCCTTTGCCTCTTTGCCAAGAGGGCTTCCAAGTAAGAATTGACTTTTTCCTTTACCATGAGAGAAGCCTCCAAGGTCTTCACGCGCTCTTGAAAAGCATCTAAAGATCCCCAAGAGCCATCACGAGCTGAGCTTAGTTTCATTATGGCCTGAAAACAAACCAAAACACATTAGTGTCAAACCACAACACTAGTCGGCTAGTCCCTCCTTGGGACTGCTATGGTTGGCCAACCCCCCACATAAGCTTCCAAGGCCGACCAAGTGTCAAACCACAACACTAGTCGGCTAGTCCCCCCTTGGGACCGCTATGGTCGGCTGTTGTAGACCGAAATGGTACATTTTACATTATTCAACTCGCAAGCGTACGAATCTTTATTGTAGTGTGAAGATTGTGAAGAACGAGGTCGAACCCATGGGAATTGCGTGAAATCGAAGAAAATACTTATTTAATCTAAGCTAATAAAACTCTAACCTAGTTCCGAAAATGGTGAGGTTTTTGGTAACAAAATAAAATAAAGTGTTTAAACGATAAAAATGACAGTAACAGATATTTTCAATGATATTTGGGGATATTATTAAGGGTTCAGAATCCACTTAAGTGTATATAAAAATATTTATGTTTATATTGATTCTCATAATTTAATCAGTAATCAAACCAATTATTTTCTAATAAAAAATAGATTTTCCTTCGCTTTAAAATTATAACTTCTAAGCATTAAATGTGAAACAATTTAATGTAAATACAAAAAATCAAAGAATATTATTTTTAATAAAATATGGAACCAAGCATAAATAATTTCTAACTATCAAAAACACTTGATATTAAAGATGAAAGAAATTATTTTAAGAAGCGAAAATCATAAGCATATATTGTAATGAAAATTAAAATAAAAATAAATACTTAATTAAATACACTGGGTTTCATCGTCCTCCTTAATAATAAGGAAACTTAGAAACCCATAAGAAAATTAACTAAGAAAGCGGTAAACTAACACTAAGCGCTCTGAGCGTTTTCTCTGGATTTTTCTGTCTGAAACTGAAACTTTAACTGAATTCTAAAATCCTAAGCTTCTATTTATAGAAGGGTAAAAGGACTAATGCACAATTAAACTTATTACAAATTGCATGTGGGTATTTGTGTAAATAAAATAAACTAATCCGGAGTTGCCACGTGTCACTGTCGGATTGGTTGCATGTTGACACGTGGCAAGTGGAGAAAGGTGGTGTTGGCTGAATTTGTTGTGTCATTGGACACGTGTCTCGCTCTTATTGGCTGAAAGTGGAGCAGGTTTGACTTTTGGTGTGTTGTTGGGGTGCCGGACCGAAGGAGAGCCAACCGTGTGGCTGGCGAGTGGGGCAAACGAGAGGCCCAGGACGGGCCGTGCGCTTCACGCGCGCGTGAGGAAGGGAGAGGGAAAAAGGAGCTACTGCTCCTTTATGCTTCTGCCGCACGAATGACAGCCCGCCACGTGGCGGGGCTGTCCTTTGAAATGCAAAAAAGGGCCGGTTGGGCCTATTGGGCTGGACCTTTGTTTGTGCTTCAAAAATGCCATTTTTTTATGTGCTTGGGCCACATTTTTATCATCTTTTTATTTCTTTTCCACTCTTTTCACAAATGTTATTTTCTCAATCAAACACAAATAAAATTAAATCCAAACAAAATATTTTGAACTTAAGCTATATCACCATAATTTTAATGAAAATATTTATTTTAAATTTAATTAATTTGTATTTCTTTAAATAAAAACAATGCATTTTCTTAACTTTTTATTTCTTTTTCTCTATTATGTCATAAATACTATTATTATTTATAAACAAAGATAAAATTAATCTTAAATAAAATATTTTCAACATAATAATATGTTGCATTAATTTCTTGAAAATATTATAAAGAATTAATTTTATTTTGTATTTTTACACTATAAAATATGTAATATTTTGGCATTTAACATCGGCCAACTCCCCACATAAGCTTCCAAGGTCGACCAACCACATGCAAGAAGCCACATGGTCGGCCAGCCAGTACAATGCCAAGAAGATGAATAGAGTTGAAAGTACAACTTACAGAGAATGATCCCGAAGACCGGTAGAGTAAAGCCTAGGTCCACTATCACCTAGCTCCTTTAGATCCTCGTCCAAGAAAGGAAGAGACTATGCACTAGTTGGCTACCTCAGCAGCCCTCTATCTAACAATTGACCTCGCTCCTCTGCTGGGCCTCTTAGTACCTTGGCCGGTAGGCCGTATCACATGGTGTCTAACTGGTGTAGGCCCTAGTAGATGAGGAGGTAGTGATGGCCCGACAACATTCTCAACATGAGAACTCTTGGCCACCTTGGCCCTTACCTGTCCTGAAGGCTCATCCGAAGGTCTCCCGATAAGACCTCTCAACTTGGAAGACAGATCTGCAAAAAGAAAGTAGCAAAGTCCGAAAGTAATCATAAACATTTAATACAAGAACGAAAGCATGATGTTAACAACTATCAAATACCATCATCATCAGAAGAGAAACCATCAGAGTCCTCAATGGCAGCCTTGTCCTTGCCCTTAGATGCGGGCACGGGGTGTGTAGGTCTATTAAAAACCTGGCCTCTAGGCTTGATATGAAGAGAAGCATCACCTATAGGACCCCCACTGGCCAAGCGTCGGTGGAGAGCCTTCTCTTCTTCTCTAGATTCCGCACAATGCGAGACAAAGGTACTTCATCATCATCTAGCCAGGAACTTGCCCATCACCAAGGCAGACCCTATATGCATTGACACTCTTGCGACTCCAAGAGTAGAAGGATATAAGCCATACTTTCAGAAATTGTCCATACTGGTCAATCGGGTTATGTTTCTCTGTTCTGTCGATAGAACATGACGTGATTTGCCCTATCCCTTATTTGCAAAGTAGGGATAGAGCGTCTGAAGGATGGCACTGGCTGAAATTTATAGTGCCCAACCCTACGAAGACCATATGAAATTAAGTACTTTTGGCATACTCACAGACCTTCGACATGGTTGTGCAATCAGTGTCACCCATCCATTCGTGACCAATCTGGCTGAAATAAAAATATCCAATCCTATTTTACTTCGGCGCATACTTCAGATCAAAGTAGTACTCAGATCAAAGTAGTACGCCATGAGGACATAAATTGGGATAACATTTGCGTGACATGATTACATGGGCAAAATCAGTGTCGCATGGCAGTATAGTTCACCAATAGGAAGGCCAAGTCAGAACCTGAATAAACGGAGATCCCGACACTCAAAAATGCATCAAGTGACGGACTAGCTCCCTCTCAGGAGCTGGCCGGCCACCCCTAGTCGGCCCCATGGCCGGGACTGCACCACGACCGGCTAGCCTGGCCTCCACAGAGACTTGGCCGACCAAGATGTGCTCAGCAGGCTTTCCTGGACACTTCTACACGTGAACAACAACTCATGGGCTACAAATTGGGCCCTAAAAGCCCAACAGAATAGCTGAATAATATCTAGAATCAAGGGCACTTTGGTCTTTTATAATTATTTAACAAACTATGAAAATATCTGGGGATCTAAATTGTAACCTAGGGTTTTCGACCTCCTATATAAAGGTCTTAACCTTAGCCTAGAAATCTAAGTTGCCTCTAAGCCTGAAACCTGCATCCAAGCTTTAAGTCTAAGTTTGATAAATTCTCTCTTCCTCACTTCCTCTCTCACACGCCTACCCTAGCATCCCCTTAACACTTGAGTTTTGCCATTATTGATTCATACCTTTTATTCCTAAGGATGCTATAGCAGATCCCACATATAGTGATCTGAATAGTTTTAACTCTCGGTATAAATATAACTAAAAAGAAAGTAGGTCATTACCCGTTATCACAAGGGGGTCGTACCTCTATAACAAACCTGTTGTTTATTTCTTTTCATTATTTTTTATGCAAACACGTGGCAAACATCAAATTCATATGACCTCACTGTCGGTTGATCACTTTTTGAGGTCATCAGCTTCCATGAAATTAATTTAGGTATATTAGCTAGTCATGAAATTAATTAAAATAATATTTAATTTAGCATTCAAAAAATAAATATTTAATTTAATTTAAATATTTTTTTATTTTAAATTAATTATTATATAATTTTAATAAAGTAAATTTCTAAATTTATAATAGGTTTTAAACTGGAAAAATGAATTAATTTTTAATACTATGGCATTAGTTTTTAAGCCTTTATTGTTGATTCTTAATGCATATGGCGTCGGTTATATGTTAATAATTGACGCCATAATGTACATATAGCATCAATTAGTATTAAATAACCAACGACATAGTGTACACTATAGCCTCGAATAAGTTTGACCCTACACTATTGCCTCGATTAGTGTGGGTAGTAAATTTTGCCAAAATCGACGCTGAAAGGCCTTAAAAATCCTCTAAAGTCCAGATTTACAGTAGGGAAATGACATGTTGATAAAGACAACTTTATTCATATCGGTCCTTGTCATATATAATCTCTAATATATACAACACCTTCACTTTGATGTCAAACTACATCTGTAATCCGAACCAAGATTACTTGTACTGAAGAACGGGCATCAGTGAACCGTACTAGCAACTATTGATTAAAGATTTCGTAACTTTAATATGTTGCTGACTGTATATTCATAGCTAAGTGGTCTTAGTTCTCTATACAACTACAAGTCACAGCCTCATATATGAATAAGGAGTTTTCTAATATTTAATATAAATTATTAACAATTTAACATTCACACATATATCAAAAGTTTACTCTTTATATAATTAGAGATATCTTTGGAGAATTTTCAGGATATAAATTCTAACACCAGGCCCAACAATTCAAACTATAACGTTAAAATAATGTATTTTACCGCATCAGTGAGTTTTATTACACACAACCCTAGAATAGTCTGGATTAGTCTCACCCATTAAGCATGTGTGCATATAAACATGACATCATCCTCCATGAAAGGGGTTGTAGAGCTTTATTCCACAAGCTAAAAATATACATACAAGAATTGTAAAATTGCCTCGTGAACTAAGATTCTTTAAAGTTCCAACCCAACCACGTAAAAATCCTGTCTTATTTTTTCTGTAATTTTATTTTCTTTGGTTTAATCACTTAAAAATATTTAGTTTAGTGAATATTGAAATGTTCTAATCTAATCAGATTTTAGTAAATTTTAATGCTAAAAATATATATAAATATTTAAAGTTTTTCTTTGTAAATAGGGGATGTCTATCTATAATAACTTGTACCTTTCTCAATAAAAAAAATCTCATACTTTGTTAAAAAAAAAAATAATCATAGCATCAATAAAGGCGGACCCATGTCTGCACAGAGAAGTGATAATTGTACAAAACGGCAAAACAATATTTTGAAGCTGCTACACATATAAAGCCATATATATATATATGATGAGATCTCATAAAATAAATAAATGGTTGTATGATATAATTTGATAGATATATGCACCTTTCAAATATAAGTGTGTTGATGCTAATTATTGAGAAGTTTAGAATAGGTTAACATCCTCAAAATAAAATTTAAATAGTTTGTTGTACATACACACATATATTTTTTTTATTATTATAACTGCATTTGAAATAAACTATTTAACCCTAATTTTCGTATTATAAAATAGTCTAAATTTATAGAAAAAATTATTTAAATTATATATATTTAGATTTATAGAAGGAGTGCATCATTAAAGCACTTGAATATTTATTGGAGAATGAATTAGTCAGCAGTCTTGAATAGGAACTAAAGATAGTTTGCCTCCATAAATCTCCGGGAGCTGCTCTTCATGGATGTCATTCAGCAAAGTTGGTTTTAGCTTTTTGTTATCCACAAATACGATCTGCCCAATCAATTAATATTAACTTAAGTAATTAATTAATTCTTTTATTATGCATAGATATTAAGAAAAAAAAAAAGCGGTTTTCAAAAGTAAAATTTTCTAAAAATTTAATAGTGCTAGAATAGTACAGCTTGTAATAACTAGAAATATTTGGTCACCATCTTAATTATCATCTTTTATGAAAATACAAAGTTAAAATATAATTTTTGAAAATGTAGAATCCAAATTAATTAATAATTGGTCAAAACAGTGATTCTAAATAATATTAATCCTATATATATATATAAATAAATTATATATATGTATACTAGGTACCTTCTTCTTTGTGTTTTTGTCAATGAATGGGTAGACCATCTTCCAAGCAGTCATGAAAATGTAGGGGACATTAACTAAGAATAACTTGCCAAGCCTTTCCGGATAGCAGTCCTTATACATATAAAAAATATATAGGGTTAATTTCACAAATGCACAAAAACAACGAAAATATGGTTTCACGGAATTTTAAACATTTTTACGATTTTTTTTTTATTTTATTTACATAAAATACAGTCTTTTATGTTAATTTTTTTTTTAATTTGTTGTTATTTTTTGTTGTTATTTTCATGTTACTTTTATGTTGTTTTCTTGTTGATTTTATGTTGTTTTCGTGTTATTTTTTGGAAAACCGTAAAAATGTAAAAAAAATATTTTTTAAACGTAAAAATGTAAATCTTTTACAAAAATATGTTAAAATACACTAATACATTTTTGTACATAAACAATAATTAATTATGAAATATGCATTTATATATATTTATATTTATAACTACCTGCAAAATGGATAGACCTGCTAGGTATCCACGAATGTCACAATTGGCATAACCCCAGCCTTTAAGATCTCCAATGGCTACAAACATTTCATGCCCTTTTGGCATTCTACAATAATAATAATAATTAATCAATAACGAATAATTAACAAGGATTTATGTATTTTTTTTTTACTAAAAATTAACACAAGAATATAGCTAGATAACACGTTTTCCCATTTCACGGGATGGAATGTATACTGTCTATGATCAATTACTGAACCAAAACAGAGGAGAGATGTAATAATGTACGACCTACCTGGTACATAGTTTTTCAAGGCAATAGACAGCAAAACCTGATGATCATCATAATGAAATTATTAATAATAAGAAGAGAAAGTCATAACTATTAATAAGATATATAAAAAATATATAATTTACTTACGTTTAAGGTGATCAGGGTTATGCTGCTTATGCCTGCCGCCATAGACGAGGAGAAGTGGGCGTCCTTGTTTGTCATGGCCTTGCATAAACACCTTGTTGTGAGCAATATCAGTGGCAACATCTGAGTTTGTGAAGCACCCACCATTGGGTGGCATGAAAGAGTGCCTCCAGCTTAGGTACTTTAGGAACATTTGAGATGCTTTCTCAACATCCATGTCTCGAGCTCTAAGAAATCTTCGAATCATCAAATCATCATTCACTTCCTTACAATTTGAAGGATCTTGTTTTTGGACTAGAGCCCTCATTATCCCCACTTTGCTCTTCTCCATTTCGCTCATTTCAACTTTCACTTCTTCTTCTAGATTTTTTTCTTTTTTTACACTACTAGTACTACTAATTTTCATCTGATGATCAATCTCATTGGTATTAGTAGTAGTAGTAGTTGTGTTGAAACTGGCCATATCTATCAGTATATATGTTGTTGTATTCGTTTTTGGTCTACTACTTTTGGATCCACAGAGAAAGGAAGAGATATCTGTTTATATAATTATTTGATTTGATAATAAGAAGAGTAGTATATGTAGCTGTACGTAGCAGTGATGAGGTGGGTAGAATTAAATTGACTTGAACTGAATTTAAAGAAAAAAGAGAATTTATGATATTAATCTCATGATTTGAAAAATACCATCCTAATAAGTGAACTTTAATTTTGCGCAGTGGGTCTTACATTAATGCAAGAAATGATAAGTCACACCAAGTACTACATGAGATGGTATATTACTATCCATACATTCTAATATTTTCTCTCACATTTTAATTTCATAAATATTATAAATTTTTTTAATTAATTATAAAGTTATTAAGCAAATAACTATGCTCCATCCAAAGCATATTTGAGATGAGATACAACATTTTCAAACTAATATATAGCTACTATATTATTGTCAAAATGCTTGATCAAATCCAAACAAAACACTGTGCCCCCAATTTCATAGACAAATTATTAATGAGAAAAGATTAAACATTTTCACCAATTAAATGAGGGAAACTACACAATTCATGAACTGAGATGCATTTATTTAGGGCCAAACTCTAAAATTTAAATTTGATGAAAGATTTTAACACTAATTTTTTTTTTTTATTCCAACTACAATACTAAAAAATACACTTTATTATTATATTATTTTATTAAAATATAATACGTACATATTCAACAAAATTTAATTTTCAACCATTTTATAATTATTAAAAATTAAAAAAAAAAATTATCTGGTATACAGTACCCACTAAATTTAGTGGGACCCTACCATACTCTTTTTTTTTTGATTCAAGCGTTTATATATTACATCATGTTTTACATGGGACTCGAACCCAGGACCTCCAACACTCACACACCCACCTATGGCCACTTGAGCTAGCCCCAAGTGGTTTACCCTACCATACTCATATTTGATTAAATTTTATTATTATTATTAACTTTCTTATTTTATCAAAATTTCACATATATATTCAATAAAATTTAATTATGCAACCAATATATAATTATTAAAAATTAAAAAAAAAAAATGACTGGTATAAAATACCCACTAATTAAAGATAGTGGGACCCTAGCATGAGAAAGTGTGAAATGAGTTTACATTTTTTTTTTCTCGGTTGAAAAGAGTTTACTCAAGCTTCTCAGAAAAAAAAAAAAACAGAGTTTACTTAGTGGGACATGTAAAACTCTAGTGACTCTACAAAAAGTTTAATTTTACCCTTTAAAATCATGTACAACCCACCAAAAATTAACATTTTTCCACATTTAAATTTAAACCAAATAATAAAATGTGTACAAATTCTTCCACAATCATACACTACCCATTACACCTCTCCAAATATCCGTGTAAGACCACACTATATTTGACATTTTGTCATCATTCAATTAGAGTTGGCCTTAAATCAACTTTCCCTAAATTTAATTGAGCAGTGGTACTCATAAAATTTGCAAAGTCATCCATACATATGTATAAAACTCATTCATCAACATTTCTGTAGCATTTTATTCATGGTAAACTCAATCTTGAATCCAACATGTTTAAAAATGGACCCGTGATCAATTATATTGTTGGGAGAAAAACTATGAATGTGGTTGATTTTTGCATATTTATTTGCTTCTTTCATTAGTTTTGGTTTATTTATCCTAAATGAGCATTGTTATTAGTTAGTAATTTTTTGTATTACTTATTAAAATAAATTAGGTGAGATTCAATATTAATTTATACTAATAATAATAAATTACCTCTTGTACGATTATTGGGACCATAAAATTAAAATGTTGCTTAAGTAGTATATGTTTAAAAATCTAATTTTTTCGATAAATTTTCAAGTGACAAATGCATCAAGTCAACTTATATATTTTATGGTTATTAATTACTGTTAGGACATTTTAGGGTCCAAATAATTCGATTTAAAATTAATAAAATTATAATATACTTATATGTCAAGTTTAAAAATCTAGTTTAAATTAATGTTAAAAACTAAGATATGAGATAAACATTAATTAAATCAATATTAAAAATATCAAACTGTCATCCTTAAAATACAAAAAAAAAAAATTATATTATAATATAGTCTAAATTCTAAATTTAACTTTAATTCTCAAATAGAATAAAATCAAAATCAATAACTTTAAAATCTAAAAATCAAATAAAACACCATTAATCGTAAATTTTAAATAAAAAATAATTTAATCATTAAGCATAATTTATGTAATTTTCTTTAAAATAAATGTAAACTGATTTATTTGGATTATTTTGAGATGGTTGGAATAATATTTAATCCGCTTATTATATATGTCATTTTTGCATTTTTTTTTTCAAGAATAAACTTCATTAAGAAGAGCAATCATTTAAAAATATAGAGACAAACTTAATAGGAAGATTATTCATATTAAAAAAAGTGATCTGGCCATTCAAAAAAAAAAAAGTGATCTGGAAAAAAGAAAGAGGTTTTAAAAACTTTATTAACCACTCTATTAGCATAACAATAAACAACAAAGAGACACTACTGTAAATATCAAGCAAATGTTTACCATTTCATATATATTAATTGTGTATTAGATTTTTATTAGGTTATTTAGATTAAAATTTTCGTTAATGTAATCAATTTAGTTAGAGGTTAAAAAAAATTGGAAATCCACAAAGTATAAAGTATAAAAGTATCTTTAAAAAAGTGCTATAAATATGGTGTATATATACATTTCAAGCTATGTTTATAAAATTAAACTAATAGTGGAGTATAATGTAGCTGTCAAATTTAACATAAATATTATGGCATAAGCTAAATTTTATATATTAATAAATAATTTGACACATGTTAAAATTTATGTGAGAAGAATGATAGTATTTTTAACAAATAATTATTAAAAAAATAAGTAAATAAAAAAAAATAACCTTAAATATAAACACAGAGATAATGACATATATTAAAAAAATAATTTTACATAAAATCGTTTTTAATACATTTTCTTAAAAATTATCCAAAAAAATTTAAAAATTTTATTGACTTTTTTATTAAAAGAAAAATTAATTTTACCTTTAATATATTAAAGCACAATAATAAAATGTAACATTAAATTATTTTTTGAGTCAAATTTAAGGTAAATTTTACACCAAGTACCCATAAAATACTCAACAAAATGGGACAGTGGCAGTTGCGCCGAATTTAATAAGCTTAGCTGTGCCGTTATTATCAAGCTAATAAAGTCCAACTGCCCCATACGTATCCCCCTTCTACTATTAATTTTCTTTTTTTATTTTATACAAAACTATAACCCACCTAACGAAACTGATAATCAGATTTCCAAATCAAATTTCTGGAGTGAACACAAGTTATATATTTTCCATATTTATGCACATTATTTATGTACACAAACTCTACTCTTACAATAATTTATTTAGATATTAGAGAGGAAGAATCCAAATTGCAACCTCTTCCTTATAAGAAAAGAAGAAAATCTTTTAAGTTATGTGTATATGATCCCTACGTAAGTTGATATTAACTTTTTTAAGGAAATTAAGATAGATATGACTAAATTTTAAATTGAATGCTTACGTACGGATGTAGAATAAAAAAAAAGATCCCAAAGAATTACTCCGAAAAGAAAGAATCAAGAGATATTGTTAATAATTGGCTTTCGCTTTTACAAACTCGATTTAATGAGAAATGTGAAAATATTAAACTATACACGTGCACACTATTTGATCATTTTTAAATGCTCACATCTATCATCAATGGCCAACTTTTTTCAACTCAATACAACTAGGAGCTAGACCAAATAAGGACATGGGAAGTCATCTAAGCATTATAACCACAAATTGGGCATAGACAAAATTACTACAACAGATTGGATTGAATTTTTGTAATAACACGTACATACATATTTGCTTATTATTTAAAAATTTTATTGTTTTGTTTTTATTGTAAAAATTTTATTATCATATAAATTTTTAATAATAAATAATTCAATTTTAAATAAAAAAGAATAGTAATACTTACTTACAAGCGTTAAAATGCGGAAAAACTGTAATGTCCTTTTTCTTTATAAACATAAAATATTTCATATTTAAACTCAGTTTGGACTTACATAATAATTAATAAATAATAATAACTGCGACATTAATGACACTTAATAAAACAAATAGAGTGTGCCCTAGCCACTCTCAGTTATATGGTCCTCAGCGAGTACACACAAGCCTCCAAGGTCTCACTTGTTAGATTTTTATTTGGGCTTACATTAAATTTTATTGGTTTTATTAAAACTTGGGTTGATTGGATAGTTCTTTGTTGTGTTAGCCCATGTTGTTGGTGATCAATTGTTAATGGGCTTAGCATCTGTGTGTAAAGTCTAGGTGAAGCAGAAGTGTGGGCTTTTCTAGTTGACTGAAGCCTTTGATAAGCAGGTTCAGCCCAACTAGGGTTTTGTAGCTAAGTCCTCTCCCTAACTCTATAAATACATATTGTCTCATCACAATTGTATACCTTTGGATAATCAGATAAATAAACTGCTTCTGATTTAGAGATCTAGGGAGGAAGACTTAGTTGATAGTATTGTACTATCGAATTGGAGTAACTGATGTCGATCAAACTGAGATAATTGCTATGGATCAATCAGGTACACATACCTAATTATTATGTATTACTATTGTGTTCTATGTTATATACAAATAGATCTTGGGTATATTATTAATTTTTCTAGCATGTGGTATCAGAGCCAGGTTATTGTATATGATTTAGAACCTATAATTAGTATAATTAATTTGTATAAGTTAATTATCAATAATTACATATCAATTTCATTATTATTTTATGTTGGATTTTTTGTTTTTAAATCTTAAAACTTTAGGAGTATTATTCATCGTTAAATTCTCTTTCAATTGATATATTATATGTTTGAATTCATTGTGTATATTAAGAGAATTTTAAGTTTAAAGTTTTAGGGTTTATATAATTATATTATGAAATTATAATTTGTATTTTGATTTTATTGTTTTTGATCTCAAATTGATTATAGATATCTCATTATCAATTGTTTAAGAATGTTCTTACATTATTAATTTCGTATTTTGGCCAAGATTGGAATTACAATTATTTTATTTTATGTTCTTAATTTTTTCGGATTGCTTTTGCCATTAGATCTACATATTTAGCCTTTAATACCCCAAATTAGTAGCGTAGATCGACTAGAAATAGATTTCCGAACAAAACCCAATTTCCTGATGTTTTCCGTCAGTTTTTTGCCGAAATTTCACTGCAGACCCGAACTGGACAAATCGGGTCGCGTGACCCGTTGCACAGGACCCGCTGGAGGAAGGAGAAGGAGTCCAGCCGCAACGCCCACTCGGACAGCCGCCGCGTGGGGGCGCGTGCGGCACCGCTAAGTGTCGTTTTTCGACGTTGTTTTTTTCCAGCGTGCTTAGAATTTAATTTCTGATTTTTTTATGATTTTTAATTAATTTTTTAACTCCTTTTAATAATTATTATTATTTTAATGATAGTTATGTAGTTAAAAAATTATTAAAAATATTTTTTGATGATTTTTCGAAATCTGTCAATCATAGAATTTTTTTTGGGTTTCTTCTCGTTCCATATGACATAGTCACTCTCTTATTTGATTTATCTTGACTATGTAGTCTCCACCAATTTTCTCATATTCACATCTTTCTATTATTTGTTGTTCTAAAATTATAAAACTTGGTTGTTTGATACAAAAATAATGTGTTATGGTGGACACTTTATTTTTTGATTATCAATATAATAAAAGCAATTATATATCTCTTTTGGAAATTTGGTTGAAAATTATTAATCTTCAATGATTGTTTTATAACCAAATTTCACATGTTGAAGAAAATATATCTTTTGGTTGACTATATGTGTAATTACTTGCCCAAAGGTAGTATTTACATATATTAGTTCACATTCCATGAAGTGAGTTAATATTAAATGTATATATTTTAATTATTTGCCCAAAGGTAATAATTTAAATATATAAATTTATTATTATTTTTTGCTTGAATTATTACATATTTTTAAAAATTTATTTGCCCAAAGGTAATAAATTCTTAAATGATATGTATTTTTTTCTTTGTTGTTAACTTCATGAAGGTAGATCATGTGTGTGTTATATTCTCACCTCAAAGGGGAGTTTATAATGACCAGTTGATTCTACAATATTTTCTAATGCATTGCTCATATTGCTTATTCAAGTTTTAATTTTTTGAATTTCTCAGTCTCCTTTTCTGTGAACAACAATAATGCTTCCATCCATATTTTGAATGCTTCCAACTACAAGACATGGAAACGATATGTGGAATTTACTTTAGGCATAATGGATTTGGACTTGTGCCTACGAGAAG
Organism: Cannabis sativa; assembly: GCF_029168945.1. Lineage (NCBI taxonomy): Eukaryota > Viridiplantae > Streptophyta > Magnoliopsida > Rosales > Cannabaceae > Cannabis > Cannabis sativa. Next base: position 13,456,569 of record NC_083604.1, read on the forward strand.
AAAAACCTGCTGATCTTACTGACTCCAGTACAGCTGCCCAGAGAACCCATCATGCACAATGGGAAAAGTCAAGTCGAATTAGTCTTCTTACTATGAAAAGATCAATTCCTGAACATCTATTGAGTGGTTTGCTAGAAACTACAAATGCCAAAGAGTTTTTCAATGTTGTAGAAAAACTATATGACACTGGTGAAAACGCTGAAACTGGACATCTTATGGATGAAATGACAACCATTAAGTACGATGAATTAAAAGGAGTGAGAGATTCTATTCTGAAATTGGTGAATATTCGGTCCAAGTTGAAAGATCATAATATTCCTCTTCCTGACTCTTTCATTATTCATCGAGCTCTTCATGCACTTCCTGCCTCTTTCAGCCTTATCAAGACAGCCTACAACACTTACAATAAAACATGGACTATCAGCGACCTAATTTCTCAGTGTGTAGCTGAAGAAAGCAAGCTTAAAAGGGGGAAGAATGAATCTGCTCACTATGTTTCTCACCTCAATGTTAGCCCAAGATATGTTTCCAAGAGGGGGGGTGAATTGGAAATTTATACTAATTTCGGAAAATCAAAACTTTTAACACAAAATTAAGCAATTAGCCACTTAATCAAATAAAAGCAAGTAATATGGCAAGCAATATATTATTACAAATAATCAAACTTGTAAAATAAAGAGTTTAAGGATTAGAAGATGCAAACTCTCGATTTTTACAAGGTTCGGTAGAACTATGCCACCTACGTCCTTGGTCTTCAAAGCTATGGACCTAGCTTTGAGTTCCAATATCGAGCCAAGTTAACGGGCTTGACTAACCCTTACAACCGGGGAATTTTTCACCAAGGTTTTTCCCAAACCTCTCACAATAGTTTTCTTCCAAGGACTATCAACCTCGCCGGATTGTTGAAGTGCCAATCTCACTTTTCTCGGGTTGTTTACAAAATCGGTGTCAACCTCACCTACAACCGAGTTGTTTTTCTACCGGTGCCAACCTCACCTCTCAATACAATTAATATGTAACTTTGAAATACAAAGCAAACTCTCTCTAATTAGATGGAAAACAAAGTAAAATCCTAGAGAGAATTGCAAGCACACTAGAGAAGATAAGAACAAGTTTGGCTCAAGTGTGTGTGGTTGGTGTGTTTATGAAAAGATGATAATTCTTTAGTTTAGAACACTTAGAATGATATTATATGATGAATAGAAGCTCAACCAACCTCCATTTTTGAGTGAAAAACGAGTTTATATAGTGTAGGAATGAAAACTAGCCGTTTATAGCCGTTAACACATTTTTCGAGGCCACTTCAGCCATGATCCGGAATTCCGGATTGGTTCCAACCGGAATTTCGGTTGGCAACCGGAATTCCGGATGGGAACCGGAATTCCAGATGCAAAAGGTTCATTTTTTTTAACTAAAACGTGCATAACTTTTTACTCGTTTATCCGATTTCAAAAATTCCAGTTGCGTTCTCTTAGTTAAATGATATGTGATCTTAAAAATCAATTTAGAAAATTTAGATATCATTTTTTGTGAAATAACTTGTCGCACAAGTTAGTGAGCCAAACTTTTGAACTTATAAATCCTAGTGTACTATGCAAATCACTTTAACAAGACTAAAGCAAATTTATACCATTTTATTTTGAGTAGTCTTAATGTAGATGAGCCTCCTAGCTTGATTTGCATGTTTTTGATCCCATGTTGAATTTTCCCGAGAGTTGACTTTTGACATTGACTTTGACTTTGACTTTGACTTTGACTTTCGGGTTGACTTTTGACTTTAAGCTTTTTGAAGACCTTTTTTGAATAGGGTCTTGACTTGTTGATCCCTTGATGAATCTTTTGCTCTTATGAAGTATGAAGTAGTTTATATACTTGTTAAATCTACTTCTTTGATTATGTTTGACTTTACCGAGCAAATATAGATACTCTGTGAACTTGCTTGCAAAATAATCAAGAAAAGATTAGTAACAAATAATAATCAAATATTTGTTTATCATCAAAATAAATGAGTGAATGACTTTTGGTCAACATTCTCCCCCTTTTTGATGATATCAAAATATTTGATTATTTTAACGGAAAGAAAAAGTAAATTGAAACATGTTGAGTTTAGCTCCCCTTTAATGTATGCATATGTTGTTTATACCGTTTTACCTTTGCATATTTAATGTTACCCTTTCTTAACATTACAAAGCTCCCCCTTAATCATATACTCAATAAACTTGTTAATACTTGAAAACATAATATGATTAATGCCAAAATAATCAATTCCAATATTTCTCCCCCTTTTGATTTCATCAAAAAGGGTGGCAGAGGAAGCAAGGTCAAGCTAAATATATTTCTCCCCCTTAATCATACAAGATATGACTTGTATCAATGAAGCACAATGGGTAAAGAGAAATTTCAAAATGCATAAAAAGATGAAAGTTCATAAAGTCAAAACAAGTTTAAACTTTCAATCTACCGAAAAAAAATATGTCAAAAACCTTGAAAGTAAGAGATGCAGGTAAATAATGGCATGGTTATGATTTCAAACCTTTTTTCATACCTCAAGTATGATAAAACAAATGTGTTCATGCACTTAAATCAATTAGATGACAAGAGTTGAGACTTTTTGCTAAGTTTTTCAAAAACTTAAGCAAAAACAACATATGTACCAAAAATTAGTTTTATGCATCCTTTTTGAAAAATTCTTTTTGTATCAGCTTAAACATGATTAATATGAAGTGTACAAGCTGGAAAAATAGAAAAAGCTTCAAAAATGAGAGATTTTGGCAAGTTTTACTCGTTTTGGTCATATAAGGTCATTTTAAGCAACTTACTTACTAAAAATTGATTTTATGCAAAATTTACATGCAAAATCTTTTTTGACAGCTGATATATGATAAAACAAACATGCTCAAACAAGAAAATCAGAAAAAAGTCAAAAATCATAACTTTTCGGTAAGCTTTTCGATTTGCTTAAAAACTAGAAATCTACCAAAAATGAGTTCTATGCAACCAAATTGAAAAATTCTTTTTCCAGTAGGTCAAAAATATCAAATGTGAGGTGTACAAACTTACGGAATTGAAAAATAATGAAAATTGAGCACGTTTAGAGAAAAACACTCTTTTAGGTCTTAAAAAGTCAAAATTATGCAAGATAGTACCAAAATCAAGATTTGAGCATTATTTTTGAAAAATTCTTTTTGAGACAGTTTATATATGAGTATTTAGAGATGTACAAGCTTTCAAAACAACAATTTTCTCAACAATATGAAATTTTGGCTAATTTCACCCATTATGGCCTTAAAAAGTTAAAAATAAGCAAATGACATACCAAAATTTTGTTTAAAGTATATTTCAATCATGAAAAACCTTTAGGCGTGCTAAATACACTCATTTGGACATGTTCAAACATATAAACACATATATTAGCCAAATATGTAAAAATTCACATATTCACTAGTTCAAAGGTATGTCCAAAGTTCACCAAAAATTTGCATAATGACCTATAATGTGAATTTTTCACCATGTATAGTTCAAGAATGTCAAAACTCAACTAATCAAAACTTTTATTCATAGAAATAGTATGTGACATACCAATTAAGCATGTATGCATAAGAGAGTGAACAAGAAGGATCAAAAGCAAGTCAATTAGCCAAACACTTCAAATTTCATTTTCTTTTTATCTAGGCATCTTAATCTCATCAAAATAAGTAGAATGAATAAGAATAATATTACCGATTCCCAAATTTGTTAATTTAGGTTGTGTTCAAGAATTGACACGCTCTTTTTCTATGCTTTTTGAGACTTGTTGGTAATGTAGGAAATTGGCATTCTTCTTTAAGCATCAACACCCAAGAGCCAACTTTGGTTCCTCTTTATTGATACCTACAAAACAAACTTATATCTTTCTTTTGGGTACCCACATGAATTTGGGTCCTTTGATGTTAGTCTTTAAAACCTTTGGTATCCAAATAGCCTTACCAAAATAGGCATTCTTTTTCACATGGCAATAGGATTTAGTATGACCATCTTGGTTACAATAAGTGCAAGTTAAGTTCAAATTACTAGATGATTTGACAAAGAAATTCCTAAGAAATTTTTGTTTCACACTAGTGTTATATCCTATACCACTTTTTGAAAAAGCACATTTTTGACTCCCAAGTATCATTTCAAAATTCTCTTTTCCTTTTGTAAAATTGTAAACCACCTTATTTAAGTCATCAATTTTAGCTTTCAAGTTTACAACATCTTTTTCAAATAAGGAACACTTTTTGCATTGGGTTTCAATCAAAAACTCAATTTCTGTGACTTTCAAAGCCTCAACTTCTTCAAGCAATAAACTTATTTTCTTTCTTTGAGTTGAGTTCTTAGCAAGCAATTTTTCAAAATCAACAAGCAAATCATTGAAGGATTTTGATAATTCATCATAAGACATATCAAGTGCATCATCATCACTTTCACTTTCAAAATCACTTGTATGGTTAGGATTACTTACCTTATCATCAATGGCCATAAAGCAAGTGTTGGCTATCTCATGTTGTTCATCTTCAGAACTTTCTTTCTCACTTTCACTCCAAGTAGCCATCATTGCCCTTCTTCTACTCCTCTTTCTCAAAGGACAATCCGTTTTCATATGACCGGGCTTTTTGCATTCATAGCAAATAATTTGATCATCTTTTCTTGAGCTCTCCCTTGAGTTGTAAAATCTATTTGCATTCTTCTTGAACTTCAAAAACTTCTTAAAGTTCTTTGTGAGTAGGGTTATATCCTCCATATCACTATCAACATCCTCACTAGCTTCACTATCATCATGTGAAGTGGATTTGAATGCAATTGTGTTCTTCTTCTTTTTATCAACTTCCTCTTCTTCTTGAGCATTCATGAAAATCTCATGATTCATGAGAGAACCAATGAGCTCTTCCAATGGTAGAGTTGAGAGGTCCTTGGCTTCTTGGATGGCAACTACTTTGCCTTGGTAGGCTTTGGTGAGACTTCTCAAAATTTTGGTTACCATATCCTTTTGTGTAAGTACCTTGCCAAGAGAGTTCAAACCATTAGTAATAGTTGTGAAACGAGTATACATGTTAGCAATGGTATCATGTTGTAACATCTTGAAATTTTCATATTGAGTAACTAAAAGTTGAATTTTAGTTTCTTTCATGGCACTAGTTCCTTGATGAGTTACTTCTAACATTTTCCACATGTCATGAGCCGAGGAGGCATGCTCAATATTTTTAAATATATCTCTATCTAGTCCACATATTAAAGCATACTTAGCCTTAGCATTCTTAGACATCATCTTCTTATCATTTTCATTATATGCATCATATTTCTTTATAGTTTCTACACCATCTACAACATGCATAGGAATGTAAGTGACCATAACATACAATATGCCACAAATCATAATCAATGGATTGAAGATACGTTTCCATTCTAATTTTCCAATAAGGAAAGTCTACCCCATCAAAGAATGGTGCTCTACTTGTGCTTAAACCTTCTGAAGCATGTTATTGTGTGAATTGCTTGGAAACGCCATGCTCTAGATTGTGAAATCTAATCAAATTATTTGAGCCCTTGCTCTGATACCAATTGTTAGCCCAAGATATGTTTCCAAGAGGGGGGGTGAATTGGAAATTTATACTAATTTCGGAAAATCAAAACTTTTAACACAAAATTAAGCAATTAGCCACTTAATCAAATAAAAGCAAGTAATATGGCAAGCAATATATTATTACAAATAATCAAACTTGTAAAATAAAGAGTTTAAGGATTAGAAGATGCAAACTCTCGATTTTTACAAGGTTCGGTAGAACTATGCCACCTACGTCCTTGGTCTTCAAAGCTATGGACCTAGCTTTGAGTTCCAATATCGAGCCAAGTTAACGGGCTTGACTAACCCTTACAACCGGGGAATTTTTCACCAAGGTTTTTCCCAAACCTCTCACAATAGTTTTCTTCCAAGGACTATCAACCTCGCCGGATTGTTGAAGTGCCAATCTCACTTTTCTCGGGTTGTTTACAAAATCGGTGTCAACCTCACCTACAACCGAGTTGTTTTTCTACCGGTGCCAACCTCACCTCTCAATACAATTAATATGTAACTTTGAAATACAAAGCAAACTCTCTCTAATTAGATGGAAAACAAAGTAAAATCCTAGAGAGAATTGCAAGCACACTAGAGAAGATAAGAACAAGTTTGGCTCAAGTGTGTGTGGTTGGTGTGTTTATGAAAAGATGATAATTCTTTAGTTTAGAACACTTAGAATGATATTATATGATGAATAGAAGCTCAACCAACCTCCATTTTTGAGTGAAAAACGAGTTTATATAGTGTAGGAATGAAAACTAGCCGTTTATAGCCGTTAGCACATTTTTCGAGGCCACTTCAGCCATGATCCGGAATTCCGGATGGGAACCGGAATTCCAGATGCAAAAGGTTCATTTTTTTTTAACTAAAACGTGCATAACTTTTTACTCGTTTATCCGATTTCAAAAATTCCAGTTGCGTTCTCTTAGTTAAATGATATGTGATCTTAAAAATCAATTTAGAAAATTTAGATATCATTTTTTGTGAAATAACTTGTCGCACAAGTTAGTGAGCCAAACTTTTGAACTTATAAATCCTAGTGTACTATGCAAATCACTTTAACAAGACTAAAGCAAATTTATACCATTTTATTTTGAGTAGTCTTAATGTAGATGAGCCTCCTAGCTTGATTTGCATGTTTTTGATCCCATGTTGAATTTTCCCGAGAGTTGACTTTTGACATTGACTTTGACTTTGACTTTGACTTTGACTTTCGGGTTGACTTTTGACTTTAAGCTTTTTGAAGACCTTTTTTGAATAGGGTCTTGACTTGTTGATCCCTTGATGAATCTTTTGCTCTTATGAAGTATGAAGTAGTTTATATACTTGTTAAATCTACTTCTTTGATTATGTTTGACTTTACCGAGCAAATATAGATACTCTGTGAACTTGCTTGCAAAATAATCAAGAAAAGATTAGTAACAAATAATAATCAAATATTTGTTTATCATCAAAATAAATGAGTGAATGACTTTTGGTCAACACTCAAGCCTAACAAAGGAAAAGGAAGTTCAAGAATAAAAATGATGGTGCTTCTAAACAGAATGGTAATGGTAAGAAGCATAAGAATAAACACAAGAATAACAATGGAAAGTCCAAATACTCTAATGTGAAGTGTTATTACTTTTGTGAAAAATTGGGGCATCGGAGAACGGACTGTCACAAATTTTAGGCTTGGTTAGAAAAGGAGCAAGCACAATCAGGGGCTAAGGGATCTCAGGAAGCCAAGTGAGAGGGAGTCCAAGCTTAAAGTGGGAAATGATGTTGGTATTGACGTTATCTATGTTGCAACATTTATTCTTGAATTACAGTCTCTTGTTAAGTTATTTTGAACAATATTTTTTATGTTCCTACTTTTAAAAGGAATTTAGTTTCGCTTCCGCTTTTGGTTAAACAAGGATATTCTTTTCATTTTGCAAATGATAATGTTGACATTATGCTTGACTCTCGAATTAATGGAAATTTCTTTTATTCTGATGGTCTTTACAAGTTGTCATTGGCTCCTGTAGATTCCTCTTTTCATGTTGTGAATACTGTGGGTAAAAGACCTCATATTAAGGAAACATCCTTATTGTTATGGCACAAAAGATTGGGTCATATTTCTAGAGAAAGGGTTGATCGTTTAATTAAATCTAAAATACTTCCTCCTCTTGATGCTTCTGATTGGGATACTTGTGTTGATTGTACTCGTGGAAAATTAACTAAAACAAGAAAGAAGACTGCAAACCGCAGTCAATCTTATTGGAAATTATCCACACTGACATCAGTGGTCCTTATTCCACCACGTTGTGCAGAAACAAGTATTTTATCACTTTTATCGACAATTTTTCTCGTTATGGATTCACCTATTTAATTAAAGAAAAATCTGACGCCCTTGATAAACTCAAAATTTTTCGAAATGAGGTTGAGAAATAATTAGGAAGAGTCATCAAAGTTGTTCATTCTGATCGTGGAGGAGAATATTATGGTCGTTATACAGAATCTGGACAACACATGGGGCTTTTTGCAGAGTACTTACAAGAAAATGGTATAGTTGCTCAATACACTATGCCTGGTTCACCTGAGCAAAATGGCGTTACTGAAAGGAGAAATCGCACTCTCATGGATATGGTTAGAAGCATGATGAGTAGAATAAATCTTCCAGAGTTTTTATGGGGTGAAGCACTTATGACTGCAACTTATATTTTAAATCGTGTTCCCAGTAAATCTGTTCCCAAGACCCCTTTTGAGTTGTGGAATAAGCGGAAGCCTAGTCTGAATCATCTTCGTGTATGGGGTTGTCCAGCTGAAGTAAAGATTTATGATCCTAATTTGAAAAAGTTAGATCCGAGAACAAATGGTTTTTATTTCATTGGTTATCCAATGCGCTCAAAAGGTTATCGCTTTTACTGTCCCACTCGTGGTACGCGAATTGTTGAATCTCAGACTGCTAAATTTCTGGAATTTGATGTTGCTGACAATATTCCTTCAACATCTCTTGAAATGGGGGAGTCATCTAAAGGAATTTGTATTCCTATGTCATTTTCAAGAGATGATAATAGTAGTCTCAATTCTACTCCAGTTGGTAATGCTCCCATTGTTGATGAATACATTGCTCTCGATATCGAAGATGATGAAGGTCCTATTATTGATGAAGGGCCTATTAATGATGAAGCTCCTATTGTTAATGAGAATCCTGTTATTGAAGAAATTCCAATTGTGGAAGATGTTATTCAAAACAATGATCAACAAAGAGAAGTTATTCCAGAAGTACCTCCTCTAAGAAGATCTCAGAGACAAAAGAAGTCAACAAAATGTCATGATAATTTTGTTTATATTGGAGAAGGAGAATATGATATTGATCATTTTGTGGATCCTGTCACTTTTAGTGAAGCACTTAATAGTCCACAATCTTCAAAATGGTTAGCAGCTACGGATGATGAGATCGACTCCATGAAGAAAAATGGTGTATGGGAACTAGTTTTATGACCTCATGGTTTTAAACCAATAGGTTGTAAGTGGATTTTAAAGGCTAAAAAGGGATAAAAAGGGATAGATTGAAAGGTTTAAAGCGCGTTTAGTGGCTAAAGGCTTTACTCAAAGAGAAGATATTGATTACACTGAAACTTTCTCACCTGTCTCCACTAAAGATTCATTCAGAATTATTATGGCCTTAGTTGCGCATTTTGATTTAGAGTTGCATCAAATGGATGTTAAAACTGCTTTTCTTAATGGAGAATTGAATGAGGAAGTCTATATGTCTCAACCTGAAGGCTACAAGGAGAATGGAAAAGAACACTTGGTTTGCAAGTTAAAACGATCCATTTATGGTCTCAAACAGGCATCTCGCCAGTGGTACTTGAAGTTTGACAAGGTTGTGACATCGTTTGGTTTCGTAGAGAACAAGTTTGATCAGTGTATTTATATGAAGATCAGTGGGAGTCGTTATATTTTTCTTGTTCTTTATGTAGACGACATTTTACTTGCCAACAGTGATTTGTCATTACTAAATGAGACCAAAAATTTTCTGTCTTCCAATTTTGATATGAAAGATCTTGGAGAGGCATCCTATGTTTTGGGGATTGAGATCCATCGTGACAGGAATGGAAAAGTTCTTGGCTTATCTCAAGAAGCTTACATTAATCGTGTGCTCAAAAGGTTCAACATGGATTTGTGTAAAGCTGGTTCTGTTCCTATTCTGAAAGGGGACAAGTTCACTAAGCAACAATGTCCTAAGAACGACTTGGAAAGAGAGCAATGAAGAACATCCCTTATGCAAGTGTAGTAGGGAGTTTGATGTATGCTCAGGTTTGCACTCGACCTGACATAGCTTTCGTAGTCAATGTTCTTGGGAGATATTTATCTGATCCTGGCCATGATCATTGGGTTGCAGCCAAGAAAGTTTTGAGATATTTGCAAAGAACGAAGAGTTTTATGCTTGTGTATAAGCATGTTGACAATCTTCGAGTTGTTGGTTATTCAGATTCAGATGTTGGTGGTTGTGTAGATGATTTAAAGTCAACTTCTGGCTATATTTTCACCTTGGCAGGTGCTACTATTTCTTGGAAGAGTGTTAAACAAACTTTGATCACATCATCCACTATGTATGCTGAGTTTGTTGCATGTTATGGGGCATCTTTGCAAGCTTTGTGGCTGAAGAATTTTATTTCGGAGATACGAGTGGTTGATTCTATTTCCACACCTATGCTAATCTATTGTATATGATTATGCTGCTGTTTTCTTTTCAAAGAATACAAGATTAGTAGTGCTTCTAAACATATGGAAATAAAGTATCTCACTGTCAGAGACTTGGTCAAGAAAGGAGACATTGTCATTGAAAATTGCAAGACCGAGTTGATGTTAGCAGATCCTCTAACCAAAGGGTTAAGTGCCGTGTTGTTTAATAAACATGTTGTTAATATGGGCATTTTAGAATCTTTTGATCTTTTGGGTTAATGGGAGTTTTGTTTTCTGTTTGTTTTTAGAAATTATTATTTATAATTTTCTGAATAAAGTTATGAACTACATTTTATGTTTCAATATTTTATTATTGAATGGATATGTTTTCAACTATGTTTTGTTATATTCTCGAGAATGATTGAATTGAAAGCATGTGGCTCATATTGTTGTGATCATTGTCTTTTAAATTTATTTGCTTAATGACAATGATATGTTGTTGGCTTAATTCTTTAAGCATATTTAGTGACACTAACTTATTTTAAGTGGTTTATGATGAATTTCTCTGGCTTATTTATTAAGCATCACGGTATCAGTGAAATTGAGGACTGATAAGGATATTGTGTTATTTTAAATTGATCACATGTTGAACATAATTCCTTACCACACTACTAGACTTATTGACCATGTCGATTTAATACTTTGGTATTTGTGGTTATGAATGTCTTTTGTTGAGTTAAAAACAATATGACTGTCGTAGTTCATTATCAAAGGTTAAATTGGTCCGGTATGTTGAGATGCTATCAGAGAACTATCATTTTTTAAAGTGGCCACAAATGTTTTCCTGTTGTTCAACCCATGAGTCGTTTTCAAACAAAATTATTTTAATATAATATATATATGTATTAAAATTAATGTAGCCCAAGTGGGAGAATGTTAGACTTTTATTTGGGCTTACATTAAATTTTATTGGTTTTATTAAAACTTGAGTTGATTGGATAGTTCTTTGTTGTGTTAGCCCATGTTGTTGGTGATCAATTGTTAATGGGCTTAGCATCTGTGTGTAAAGTCTAGATGAAGCAGAAGTGTGGGCTTTTCTAGTTGACTGAAGCCTTTGATGAGCAAAGTTCAAATTTCAACTAGGGTTTTGTAGCTAAGTCCTCTCCCTAACTCTATAAATACATATTGTCTCATCACAATTGTATACCTTTTGATAATCAGATAAATAAACTGCTTCTGATTTAGAGATCTAGGAAGGAAGACTTAGTTGATAGTATTGCACTATCGAATTGGAGTAACTGCTGTCGATCAAACTGAGATAATTGCTATGGATCAATCAGGTACACATACCTAATTATTATATATTACTATTGTGTTCTATGTTATATACAAATAGATCTTGGGTATATTATTAATTTTTCTAGCATCACTTGCCATCTGCTTTAATTCTACGTTTTATTACAACCTTAATCTGCACATGGTAAGTTTAATAAGGGTGAGCTACTGACTCAGTTTGGAAATACTTGTAAACGTAGTCACATAAAAGAAAATAAAACTAAAACGTACATGCACATATATTTAGAGAAGTAGCAATACATAAACTTAATTGTATCACTAGTAACTAACAACTAGGTTATAAGCTAAATCACATAATAATGATTACGCCCGAGTTTGACTTTAGCAAATAAACCTAAGCTATTGGACTAAATGGCGGAGGGCTGGGTTCAGTAAAATCGTACCCACTACTAAATGGCCCCCTATTTACCATATAGACCCATAAGTCAAGTATTTAACTATTATCTTCTCAGTCAAATCATATCACATAAGCTATAATCTACCTAATTTAAATAATGTCAAACTACTACACATTATTTAAATAACATAACAATCATAACTAAATAATGTGAATCTTAAAAACACACTATTTATATACATACTTAAATAACATGAATCTTATAAATATATTATTTAAATATATAACTTTAGCAATGGCCACGCTCTAATATTGTAAACATACATAAATAACATGAATCTTATTTGAAATTCCGTATTTTAATATTCCCACTTTAATTATTGAATTAATTGATTAATTAAATGCGGAATAATGAAACTGGTACTAAAAACAATTTTTCCGTAGTTACAGAATACAACTCTGTAACTCCAGAGAAACCCAGAAAAATAAACAGTGCATAAAGTAAAAACACACAAGATTTTTTAACGTGGTTTCAACAATCCTTTCAGATTGTTACTAGTCCACGAGGCCACGCCCAGCGATAAGATTCATTAGATCGGTATCAAAAATACAAAGTAATTGACTTATGCATAAATAGACTCCCTCTTATTGTATGCCGCAAGCTTGATGTATTCCACCTACTAACCGAATCTTGCTAAAACTCAAAGAGCTCGAACTCCCTTCGATCACCTTGAAGAGTGCTTGAATCCTCCCGATTCAAGGCTTAAAGGCTATCTCCCGAAAGCCTATACAACCATCTCCCGAAGGTTGTGTGCTTGTATCATCCTGATGCAAGACTTCAAAAGCAATCTCCCGAAAGCTTGTAAAACCCTTCTCCTGAAGGTGTGCTTGTATCCTCCCGATGCAAGACTTCAAAAGCAATCTCCCGAAAACTTGTAAATACCTTCTCCCGAAGGTGCACTGATGTTCTTCTTTGTTGTAGACTTGAATACAGACTCAAGACAATACAAACAACAAATTAACAGAGTAAGAGTCGAACAGCTCTTCTCTACATAACAAAGACACTCTTTCCTAAATATATGAAAGTTAATGAAAGAGATACAAAACCTGTTAACTCAAACTTTTCGATCTCCTTGTTTTGATGATTAACAAATATTTGATTATTATTTGTTACTAATGATTTATTGATTTTGTAGCAAATTTAAAAGAGAAAATAAATATTTTGGTATTTTTACCAAACTTTTGAAAGCAACACTAAATGGATTCAACAAGCATATCAAGAGCAAAAGATTCATCAAGGGATCAACAACTCAAGACCCTATTCAAAAGAGGTCTTCAAAAGCCCAAAGTCAAAAAGTCAACCCGAAAGTCAAAGTCAAAGTCAAGGTCAAGGTCAACTCTCGGGAAAAGTCAACTTGGGATCAAAAACATGCAAATCAAGCTAGGAGGCTCATCTACATCAAGACTACTCAAAATTAAATGGTATAAATCTACTTTAGTCTTGTTAAAGTGATTTGCATAGCACACTAAGTTTTTATAAATTTGAATTTTGGCCCATTCACTAACTTGTGCAACAAGTTTTCTCACACGATAGTTCAAAAATTTTTTTTGATTGAATTTCTAAATCACATTTTGTTTAACTAAGAGAACAAAGTTTGAATTTCTGAAATCGGATAATCGAGTAGAGAGTTATGGCCGTTTTAGTGCGAAAAATCGAACTTTTTCCCACTGCTTGGATTTAGGTTAACCGGTTTCAAAGAGGTAAACCGGTTCTCCATGAACCTTGCTATTCTATTGTAAACCTATGAACCGATTTTCCTGCAGGGAGTCTCGTTTTTCGTGCCCAACGGCTATAAACGGCTATTTTTCACTCAAACACTATATAAACTCGATTTTCACTCAAAAAATAAAGTTGGTTGAGCATTTATTACATATATCTAACCTATCTAAGTGAGATTAAGGAGCTTCTAAGTTTGAAATCCAAACCAACACATTTCACACACTTTGAGCCAAAATTTGATTATATTCATCTTAAGTGTGCTTGCTTTTCACTCTAGGTTTCCATTGTATCATCATATTTCTAGAGTGATTTTAGCTTGTATATCAAACACATTTCCATATTGTGATTGAGGTGAGGTTGGCACCGGTTTTGTAAACAACCCGGAAATAGTGAGATTGACACTTTAACAATCCGAGAAAGAGGTTAATAGTCCTCGGGGGTGCGAAACTATTGTAAGAGGTTTGGAAATACCTTGGTGAAAATTTCCCGGTTGTAAGGGTTAGTCAAGCCCGTTAACTTGGCTCGATATTGGAACTCAAAGCTAGGTCCATAGCTTTGAAGACCAAGGACGTAGGTGGCATAGTTCTACCGAACCTTGTAAAAATCGAGAGTTTGCATTTTCTAATCCTTAAATTCTTTACTTTACAAGTTTAATTATTTGTCTTAATATATTGCTTGCCATACTATTTGCTTTTACTTGATTAATTGACTAATTGCATAATTTTGTGTTAAAAGTTTTAATTTTCCGAAATTAGTTTAAATTTCCAATTCACCCCCCTCTTGGAAACATATCTTGGGCTAACAATTGGTATCAGAGCAAGGGCTCAAATTATTTGATTAGATTTCACAATCTAGAGCATGGCGTTTCCAAGTAATTCACAAAATAACATGTTAGAAGGTTTTAGCACAAATAGAGCACCATACTTCAATGGAGTAGATTTTCCTTATTGGAAAATTAGAATGGAAACTTACCTTCAATCTATTGACTATGATTTGTGGCATATTGTGTCTAGTGGTCCTTATGTTGCTAAGCATGTCATAAATGGTGTGGAAGTAATTAAGACTTATGAAGCATATGATGAAAATGATAAGAAAATGCTTTCTAAAAATTCTAAAGCTAAATATGCTCTTATATGTGGTTTGGATAGAGATATTTTTAAAAATATTGAACAAGCCTCTACCGCTTATGATATGTGGAAAATGCTTGAAGTTACTCATCAAGGAACTAGTGCTATGAAGGAAACTAAAATTCAAATTTATTCCACTCAATATGAGAACTTTAAGATGAAATCTGATGAAACCATTGCTAATATGTATACTCGCTTCACTACAATTACTAATGGTTTGAACTCTCTTGGCAAGGTACTTACTCAAAAGGATATGGTGACCAAGATTTTGAGAAGTCTCACCAAGGCTTATCAAGGAAAGGTGGTTGCCATTCAAGAAGCTAAGGATCTCTCAACACTTCCCTTGGAAGAACTAATTGGCTCACTCATGAACCATGAAATTTTCATGAGTGCTCAAGAAGAAGAGGAAGTTGAGAAGAAAAAGAAGACTATTGCATTCAAGTCTTCCTCCTCCCATGCCATTAGTGAAGAAGATGAGGAAAGCTTATGTAGTGACATGGAGGACTTGGCACTCTTCTCTAAGAAATACAAAAAGTTCATGAAATTCAAAAAGAACTTTGGGAAGAAGCCACAAAGAGGGAGTGACTCAAAAGAAAGAAAAAGCAAAGATGATCCACCAATTTGCTTTGAGTGCAAGAAGCCCGGACATATGAAGATGGATTGTCCAATGAGAAAGAAGAACAAATACAAAGGAAGGGCAATGTTGGCGGATTGGCTCAATAGTGACGAAGAGGACTCCGAAGAAGAAGGAAAGAATGAAGTGGCAAACATGTGCATGATGGCACTTGATGATGGGGTAAGCATTTCTAACCAAAATGATTGTGATAGCGAAAATGATGATGATAACTTAGATATGTCATATGATGAGTTGTCTAATTCATTTAAGGAACTATTTGATGATTTTGGTAAATTGCTTGTTAAAAACCAAATCCTTAGAGAGAAGACCAACATGCTTTTAAAAGAAATTGAGATTTTGAAAATAAATGAAAAAGAACTTATAGCTAAATCTCAATGTGCTACATGTGCTTCACATAAGAAAGAAATTATTGATTTGAAAGCCCATGTGAGAAGCCTAAAAAATGACATATATACCTTCACTAGAGGTAAGGAAGGCTATGATCTCATGGTGGGAAACCAATCATGTGGTTTTTCAAAAAATGGTATTGGTTATGATCCTAGTAAGAAACAAAAATTTTTGAGAAACTTTTTTGTGAAATCATCTAGTCTACCTCACTTTACATGCACATATTGTAACCGAGATGGTCATACTATTTCCTATTGTCATGTAAAGAAATTTGCATATCTAGGCAAGACTAAATGGGTACCAAAGGGTTCTATAACTAACATGAATGGACCCAAAGTTATATGGGTACCAAAAGCCAACAAATGAACTTGTTTTTGTAGGAATCAACAAGAAAGAGCCAAAGCTTATGGTTCTTGGATAGTGGATGTTCAAAGCATATGACCGGTGATCCATCAAGATTTTCAAGCTTTAAAAGCAAGGAAAGTGGCTTTGTCACTTTTGGAGACAATTCAAAAGGAAAAATCTTGGGCATTGGTGATATCGGTAACATATACTCTCCATGTATTAAAAATGTGCTTCTTGTTGATAATCTTAAACATAACTTGCTTAGTATTAGTCAATTATGTGATATAGGTTTTCGTGTTGTGTTTGAATCCTCAAAATGCTCCATTGAAAATGTTTCAACCAATGAAGTTATTTTCCTTGGAGTAAGGAAGGATAATGTGTATGTTATTGATGTTGATTCTTTTGATAGTAAAAATAAATGTTTAACCGTTATGAATGATAATTCTTGGTTGTGGCATAGAAGATTAGGACATGCTAGTATGAATTCTATTTCAAAATTGGTTAGAAAAGATCTTGTCATTGGTTTGCCATCTATTCCGTTTGTTAAAGATAAACTTTGTGATGCATGCCAATTTGGAAAACAAATTAAAACATCTTTTCATTCCAAGAAAGAAATTTCAACTACTAGACCTTTGCAATTGCTTCATATTGATTTATTTGGTCCTTCTAGAATTGCTAGTCTTGGTGGCAAATACTATGCATTTGTAATTGTTGATGATTTTTCAAGATTTACTTGGGTTATTTTCTTGACTCTTAAAAGTGATGTTTTGGAAAACTTTGTCAAATTTTGTAAAAATGTGCAAAATGAAAAAGGATATTCTATTACCTCCGTTAGGAGTGACCATGGTGGTGAGTTTGACAATGATGCCTTAGAATTGTTTTGTGATGATCATGGTTTTAACCATAACTTTTCTGCACCAAGAACTCCACAACAAAATGGAGTTGTCGAAAGGAAGAATAGAACAATTCAAGAAATGGCTAGGTCAATGCTAAATGAAATTTCATTACCAAAATATTTTTGGGCCGAGGCCGTTAATACCTCTTGCTATATTTTGAATCGTGTTTTCATTAGGCCCAACATGAATAAAACCCCTTATGAGCTTTGGAAAGGAAGAAAACCCAACATTGGTTATTTTAAAGTTTTTGGATGCAAATGTTACATTTTAAACACCAAGAACAACCTTGGAAAATTTGATGCGAAATCCGATGTTGGAATTTTTATAGGGTATTCAACACATAGTAAAGCTTATAGAATTTATAACAAAAGAACTAATGTTGTTGAAGAATCTATTCATGTTGCTTTTGATGAGACTAACCCGCCTACAAGCAAAAGTTTAGATGATGATGTTGTAGGTTTGGGAGATGAGGTTCAAAATCTCGAAATTGGAGAGACTTCCAATGCTCCTTCACAAACTCCCAAAGAGGAACCACCCGTGGAAAAGGTAAATGAAAGCCAAGGTATGAACTCTAACCTTCCACATGAGTGGAAATTCAAAAGTGCTCATCCTATAGACCAAATTCTAGGTGATCCTTCTCAAGGTGTCACTACTAGAAACTCCCTTAGAAACTTGTGTAATTTCATTGCTTTTATTTCTCAAATTGAACCAAAGAATTTTAAAGAGGCCGAAGTTGATAAATTTTGGCTTCTAGCTATGCAAGAAGAAATAAATCAATTTATAAGAAATAATGTTTGGGAGTTAGTTCCAAGACCGTCACATCAATCGGTGATTGGAACAAAATGGGTCTATAGAAATAAGGTAGATGAGCATGGGGTCATTGTGCGTAACAAGGCTAGATTAGTGGCCCAAGGTTACAATCAAGAAGAAGGAATTGATTATGAGGAAACCTTTGCCCCGGTAGCAAGACTTGAGTCCATTAGAATGTTGTTAGCTTTTGCATGCCACAAGAATTTTATCTTGTATCAAATGGATGTAAAAAGTGCATTCTTAAATGGGTACATTATGGAAGAGGTTTATGTCTCTCAACCACCCGGTTTTCAAAATCATAAATACCCTAACCATGTTTACAAATTGAAAAAGGCTTTATATGGTTTTAAAGCAAGCTCCTAGAGCTTGGTATGAAAGATTAAGCACTTTTCTTATTTCAAATGGTTTTTCAATGGGTAAAGCGGATAATACACTTTTTATAAAAAGAAAATCTAAAGACATTATTATAGTACAAATTTATGTTGATGATATTATTTTTGGTGCTACTAATGATGCTCTTTGTGAAGAATTTTCTAAGTGTATGCATAGTGAGTTTGAGATGAGCATGATGGGAGAACTCAACTTTTTTCTTGGACTTCAAATCAAGCAACAAAAGGATGGCATATTCATAGGTCAAACTAAGTACATTAAGGATCTTCTTCAAAAGTTTGACTTGGCAAATGCAAAGTCCATGAATACACCCATGAGCACATCCATAAAGATGGACAAAGATGAAAGCGGTAAGAATGTAGACATCACCAAGTATCGAGGTATGATTGGCTCTTTATTATATTTAACCGCTAGTAGACCGGATATTTTGTTTAGTGTTGGTCTTTGTGCTAGGTACCAATCTTGTCCTAAAGAATCCCACTTGAGTGCCGTTAAGAGAATATTTAGATACTTGATAGGCACAATGAATCTAGGACTTTGGTACCCCAAGAACTCAAACTTTGAAATAGTTAGCTACTCGGATGCCGACTTTGTCGGTTGTAAGACGGATAGAAAAAGTACTAGTGGAACTTGTCACTTTCTAGGAAATTCCTTAGTGTCATGGTTTAGCAAGAAACAAAACTCGGTAGCTCTATCCACAACCAAAGCCGAATATATAGCCGCGGGTAGTTGTTGTGCACAAATACTTTGGATGAAACAAACTCTTAAGGATTTTGATATTGATTTTGAATGTACACCCATAAAATGTGATAACACTAGTGCCATTAACCTCTCTAAGAATCCAATATTGCATTCTAGAGCCAAGCATATTGACATAAGGCACCACTTCCTTAGAGATCATATCCAAAGAGGTGATATTATGCTAGACTTTGTAAGCACCGAATTTCAATTAGCGGATATATTCACCAAGCCTCTTAGTGATGAGAGATTTAGTTTCATTAGAAGAGAGCTAGGCATGACCAACTTAAATGAAATATAAGGTTTGCTAGCTATAAAAAATTTCATATCTCTTTACTTACTTATTTATGCATAATTGTTCCAAATATGATATTAATGAGATTTATATGCATAGATGAGAAAATTTATTGATACTTGACCTATATGAACTCTCCTTGTTGAAAAACTTAAAATTATAGGTCAAAATGTGGATTTTTGGTGAACTTTGGACTTGTCTTTAAACAAGTGAACATGTGAATTTTTGCATATTTGATTTTCTTATGTGTCTATATGCTTGAATATGTGAAATTGAATGTATTTAGTATGCCTATAGGTTTGCCTTGATTGAAATTTGCATGAAACAAATTTTTGGTACCTCACTTGTTGAATTTTTAGATTTTTAGGCCTAAAAGAGTGTTTTTCGCCAAACTCTCTCATTTTTCAACATTTTTCGATTCCGTAAGTTTGTACACCTCACATTTTATTTTATAAAACTGCTGGAAAAAGAATTTTTCAATTTCGTTGCATAAAACTCATTTTTGGTACGGTTCTAGTTTTCTTGGCAATTTTCGAAAAGCTTACCGTAAATCGTCATTTTTCATTATTTTTGAGCTTTTTATGTTTGAGCAATTTTGTTTTATCATATTTGAGGTGCTAAAAAAATTTGGGGTCAAACGGTTGGACAAAACGGGTTTTCAAGCAATTTTCGGGAAATTGGCCTGCTGCAGAAACCGGTTTACCGGTTCTGCGTGTACCTGATAAACCGGTAAACCGGTTTTTCGCTGGGCCCGATTCCAAGGCTGTTTCAGTCTTTTCAAAACTGATTTTTTTTGCTATAAAAACCCTATTAACGACTTCCTCACCCCCATTCAGATACCTTAACCCTAAATAGAGCCTCAAACCCTTTTTCTCTCAAATTCTCACTCTCTAAACCTAATCTCCTTATTCTCTTCAACCTCCTACCACCATGGCCTCTTCTTCAAGACCAAAGAGGAAAAAAGTGTCAATGCAACAAAAGGAGCAAAGGACTAAGGCAAAGCATGATCTCTTCTCACATGGAAAAATTGCAAGGAAGTTCAAGGAAGATTACTCTCAAAGGGATGTCATCAATGGTAAGCAATGTGATCTCCAAGCCCTTGAGTATGTCAACTTTAATTTTCTTATTGAGCGTATGGGATGGGAAAAATTGTTAGAAATTCAAACAAATATATATCCTAGGTTAGTTAGAGCCTTCTATGCTTGCATTGAGTTTCAATGTGATCCATATAGCGTTAGGGGAGATCTCAAAGGAGTACATTTTGAGTTAACTATTGACTCGCTTAATGATTTTCTTAATGCACCTAAAGATGGCCTCTTGCTTGACCATAGACCTCGCCTTAAAAATAATGCCTTTTTCAATTTTAACCTCTTTAATAATCATGTGTGTGTAGGTAACTCCTTTAGGTTAAAACAAAAAAGAACCTACCTCACCCTTCAAGGGAAAATAGTTCATGCCTTTATATGCTCTAATCTTATTCCTAGGAAAGGCCATCAAGATGAGGTAAGTGCCATTGATCAAGTTCTCCTATACAATCTTATAATGGGCGAAAACCAAATTAACCTAGGCTATCTCATCCTTAAAACCATGCATGAAGTGTTTAAACCTTCCCTAAAAAGGGCATTACCCTATGGTTATCTCCTTAGCTATTTATTCCCACTTCTAGGAATCCCAATAGAAGATGAAATTGATGTTTATGAACCCAAGGATTCCGACACTCTTGGTGAGATCACATTCAAATTCATGCGCTACAAATTCGATGAAGAGGAAAAGAAGTGGATTCCCACCACTTCAATGTCCCATGTCCATGAGGATGAACACTTGGTCCCAAGTGAAGATGAAGGGGAAGAGCAAGATGTCCAAGCTCAAAATGAAGAGGAAGGCGAAGAGGAAGTGCCTCCAATACCCCAAGCTCCTCACTTTAACCTTGAAGAAGCTTTTGCCAACCTTACCACTTCCATGACTTCCAATTTCACCACCTTGAGAGGTGAAATGAACAACCAATTTTCAACTCTTCAACATGAGATGACAACCATACGGAGTGATATTACCACATTGAGAGTAGACATGGAGCAAGGGTTTGACAACATGCAAGAGGAAATGACACAATGGAGGGCATACATGGATCGCTTTGGCCCCCCACCAAACTAGTTTTTGCATATATTTTTTTTTTTTTTGCATCTTTATTTTATTTTATTTTTTTTGTTTTTGGTTGTGTGCAAAGGCTTCATGCCTCTTGACTTTGTGTTAGTTGGTCTTTTTCTTTGTTTTATTTTTTTTGTTGTTGTGTTGAATGTTATTTTGGATATTATGTTTTTTTTTTAATGCATTGGATTGTTGCTTTGTTTTTATTTTTATTATTAATTTTTTTTTCTCTTTTCTTTTATATTTTGTGAATTCCTTGCCACCCTTTTTGATGAATCAAAAGGGGGAGAACAACTATTGATTAATTTTTGGCATCACCTCAAATTTTTTTTTGGTATCTAATTCATTTATCATAAGTAAAAATTGAGGGGGAGTTTTCAAAATCATGCAAGGTAAAATTAAAAAGGTAAATTTTTTGCACACATTAAGGGAGAGCTAATCCAATATACATTGTTTAAATTTTTTCCTTTCCCTTTTTAAAATAATCAAATATTTGATATCATCAAAAATGGGGAGATTGTTAACTCAAACTTTTCGATCTCCTTGTTTTGATGATTAACAAATATTTGATTATTATTTGTTACTAATGATTTATTGATTTTGTAGCAAATTTAAAAGAGAAAATAAATATTTTGGTATTTTTACCAAACTTTTGAAAGCAACACTAAATGGATTCAACAAGCATATCAAGAGCAAAAGATTCATCAAGGGATCAACAACTCAAGACCCTATTCAAAAGAGGTCTTCAAAAGCCCAAAGTCAAAAAGTCAACCCGAAAGTCAAAGTCAAAGTCAAGGTCAAGGTCAACTCTCGGGAAAAGTCAACTTGGGATCAAAAACATGCAAATCAAGCTAGGAGGCTCATCTACATCAAGACTACTCAAAATTAAATGGTATAAATCTACTTTAGTCTTGTTAAAGTGATTTGCATAGCACACTAAGTTTTTATAAATTTGAATTTTGGCCCATTCACTAACTTGTGCAACAAGTTTTCTCACACGATAGTTCAAAAATTTTTTTTGATTGAATTTCTAAATCACATTTTGTTTAACTAAGAGAACAAAGTTTGAATTTCTGAAATCGGATAATCGAGTAGAGAGTTATGGCCGTTTTAGTGCGAAAAATTGAACTTTTTCCCACTGCTTGGATTTAGGTTAACCGGTTTCAAAGAGGTAAACCGGTTCTCCATGAAATAAGCTACCCTATTGTAAACCGGTGAACCGATTTTCCCAGAGGGAGTCTCGTTTTTCGTGCCCAACGGCTATAAACGGCTATTTTTCACTCAAACACTATATAAACTCGATTTTCACTCAAAAAATAAAGTTGGTTGAGCATTTATTACATATATCTAACCTATCTAAGTGAGATTAAGGAGCTTCTAAGTTTGAAATCCAAACCAACACATTTCACACACTTTGAGCCAAAATTTGATTATATTCATCTTAAGTGTGCTTGCTTTTCACTCTAGGTTTCCATTGTATCATCATATTTCTAGAGTGATTTTAGCTTGTATATCAAACACATTTCCATATTGTGATTGAGGTGAGGGTTGGCAACTTGGCTTTGTAAACAACCCGGAAATAGTGAGATTGGCACTTTAACAATCCGAGAAAGAGGTTAATAGTCCTCGGGGGTGCGAAACTATTGTAAGAGGTTTGGAAATACCTTGGTGAAAATTTCCCGGTTGTAAGGGTTAGTCAAGCCCGTTAACTTGGCTCGATATTGGAACTCAAAGCTAGGTCCATAGCTTTGAAGACCAAGGACGTAGGTGGCATAGTTCTACCAAACCTTGTAAAAATCGAGAGTTTGCATTTTCTAATCTTTAAACTCTTTACTTTACAAGTTTAATTATTTGTCTTAATATATTGCTTGCCATACTACTTGCTTTTACTTGATTAATTGACTAATTGCATAATTTTGTGTTAAAAGTTTTAATTTTCCGAAATTAGTTTAAATTTCCAATTCACCCCCCCTCTTGGAAACATATCTTGGGCTAACAAAACCTAGCTGCTATAAGATGTATTTATAATGAATATACATCTTATTGACAGCTTACATTCGATCTGAACAAGACCTCAGTCCACTAGAAACTTCCCTAAAATAATTCTTCAATCAGTCCAGGAATTTCCGTTTCTGTACCTACAGAATCGTGGGCAGTAATTACAACTTTCCTTTTATAGAAAAGGAAAGTTTAGCTCTGGTTTTCTCTTCAAGAAATCTGATCTGAGAAAATGAGAAACTCAACAAAGGATCAGATTATACAGCTGGTTAGATAAAAAAGAAATGGGTAACTAAACTTACCATTTTTACCTTTTTTCCAAAAATAGGAAAGCTGGACAACTTTCCTTCCAAGTTTGAATACACAAAATAGGAAAACCATATTAAACACTAGGAAATAATAAAATTTTTTTGTCAATTAAATATGCCAAAAATGGAATTAACAATCTCCCCCTTTGGCACTTTGATTGACAAAACATTTTATTATGAGAAAACTTGCATCAAGTGTTAGAAACCAAAGCAAATAACTTTTTAAAGATACAAGAGTATAGAAAATACTCCCCCTGCATGAAAGCACTCTAACACATAAAACAAATAACTTTTTTTGGACGGAAAAACTTACAAACTGAAATCACAACAACTTTTTAAACGGAAAAGTGCACAAACCACAAACAAGCAACTCCCCCTAAAACCAAGGGTCCAGAGTTGTAACAAAGAATCCAAACAATGAATCCAAAAAAAAATAATACTACTCCCCCTTTTTGTCTATCAAGGAGCCAAAGATAACAAAAACAAACATGGACAAAGTCATAAGTCCAAGCATACATTAATAAAAAGCAAGAGATAAAAAGTTGAACCACTTATTCATCATCATTGGGTCGGAAATATTTCATGATGTTGTCCATCTTTCTAAGAAGCAAGGCCTAACTTGTCTCCATTCTTCCCAAACGCAAATTGAATTCTGCCATTTCTGTAGGAGCAAAAGTTGAAGCAGATGCAGCAACAGGATCATTTGTAATACCAGGGGAAGCAGACCGAGCCTTTCTTTGAGCAGCTTTTCCTTGAGGAGGCTTCTCAGGAATTTTGAAAGTGGTTCCAACAGCAGGCATCTCAATTGATTCATTCTCAAGAATCAATTCCTCTTGATCAGATAAAATCTTATAGATTAAATGAGGAAAAATAAGATTGAGCCTACGTTTCTTGCCCTTTCGAAGAGAAACAATTTGCTCCCAAATCATGTCAGCCAAATCAATTTTAGCACCAATTGAAACTTTATACAAAAAGAAAGCAAGTTCATTTGAAACATTTACCGGATTGGAGCAAGGAAACCAATTGGATAGGGCAAACCTCATGAGAGCAGCATGTTGATAGGTGAGTTGAGACATATGCATGGTGTCGGAGAGTTCAACATCATTATCACCAGTGAGATAACCGAACACCTTTTGACGATCAAACTCCACATCAGTTGGCTCAATTCCCATAGGCAGATTGAGAGCTTCAGCCACATCCTTCACAGTAAAGGAATACCAGTGTCCTCTGACAAATACTTTGCCAAACATAAAAGAGTCCTCATCGAGAAACTCATCAGTGATGTTAGCATAAAATTCCTTCACAATTCTATCCACATAGCCATCAAAACAAATAAAGGTATCTACCCATTGTCTTTCTTTCAACATGTTATATACTCCAAAAGGCTTCTGAGCAATAACATTAAAATTTTTCTCCACAGTAAAATTCCTATTCTCATAGAATTTCATATCTCTAGCATGATCATTATAACAAAAATAATGAGAGTGGGGCTTGAAGTTATCAAGAGAAATACCAGAGGGCCTCTTTCTTTTCTGTGGAAGAACAGGATTTGGAGAGACAATGGGCCTTTTTCCTTTGTCCTTCTTTGGAACTGCAGCAGGGACAGGAACAGGTTCTGTAGTGACAGGATCAGCCTCTGGTTCTTCACTCTCAGATTCAGAATCATCAACAGCAGGTTGATCTTTGGGCACGAATTCTTCACTTGAATCGGACAAGCCCTCTGATTCATGATCCTCCTCAGTTTCTTCTGGTTCAGAATTCGAGGATGAGATCAAAGGGGGATTCTCCTTGAGATTTTTGACCTTTGAAGATGAAGACACCACCTTTTTCCCTTTGGATACCTTTTTAGGTTGAACCACTTTGGGCTTTTTAGGAGTGGAAACCTTGGACCTTGTTCGAGAACTCACCGTGGGCAAAGTCACCAAAGCTTTGTCGACATTAGGAGCACCATTCGAAGAAGAGGACTTCGACAATGTGTGATCGGATGAATGAGATTCATCATGATCACCAAACCCAGGTGTTGAAGAAGCAATTGGAGAAGCAACAACAGGTGGAGAGGCGAGATTGATCACGGATTTTCGAGCTTGGGTCTTCGATTTTCTGGCAGATTTCGTCGGAGCAGAGGACGAACCAGAAGCTCCGGTTGCTGGTGCAGGTGGCGCAGGAGGGGTGATCGGAGATGCAGAGGCAGAGCCACGAGAGGGCTTCTTGGATGGTTGGGCATTCTTAGTTTTGGCCATTTCTCTTTGAAACCCTAGAACACAAACACTCTTACACTTTGAAAAAATTAGACCTTTGAGAGAAAACTAGAAAGAGAAGAGAGAGTGGTGATCGTGGGTGAGAGGGTAGTTGAGCATATATAACATTTCAATTTTAATTACCCAATAAGTAAAAAAAAATAAAAAAGGAAAGTAACTTACTTACCTTAATCACCACGTGGGGAGAGAAAAAAAGGAAACCAAAAAGGTTTTTCAAAAAATGGTCAAAGTTTCCTTAAATGGAAAAAGGAAACCAAATATCCCCACAAAATCTAAGAATTTAAATACCCTACCAAAACTGAAATTTCCACCAAAGAGGAAACAAAAAATAATTAATTATTTAAGGACAAGTTTCCTAAAAAAACAAAATATGACCAAATCTCCAAAATTAAAGGAAACACAATATAAAGAATACAATTAAACCATGTTTCCAAAAATGAAAAAATAAAAGAAAAAAAAATTACAATGATTTGAAAAATATGCCCCCCTTTTTCTTTAATTTTTTTAAAAAAGTGCCCCCCAAAAATTTTTTTGCAAATAATGAACAAGAGAACACAAAGAGACACATAAAACACTAATAACCACTTAAGAACAAAAAATAGTCTCTAAGAATATAATGAAACATAACAAGATAAATAACAAGAAATTTTTAAGAAAGCTCAAATGACAAATTCGGTCACAACAATTTTTTTTTTATTTTTATTTTTATAAAAGACAGAAAAAGAAAATAACCTTGATATTTTTGTAACTAAAATTCACATTGTCCGCTTGTCTTTGTCCCTGATGAAAAAATCAAACTCATAAGAATAGTCAGAAATTATTTTATCAAGCTAATGAAGTAATAGAATGAGGTCATAGCGGTTACACAGTAAAAATTGACTCAGTCACCAAGAATATTAAAGTAAATCAAACAGTATGTAACAGCTTTATAACACCATTTTCGAGGATAGAAATTTTTTTACCACAAACTGTGTCAAGCATAAGTGTGTGAAAGTATAAGCAGGGAACATTGCCCAATTTGTCAAAAAGACTTTTTCTGATAAGTTGTAACCATAGGAGACGCTGTCACACTACCTCAATGGTAGCTCTTTTCAATGGTAGCGTATCTTCTACATAACTCCCAATTACATAATTCCAACTTACTTAGAGATGGCTTTCACACATTGAGATAGGTAGCTCTATTCATCTAATGGAGCTTGAACACACAGTTTTTAAACATCATTATTCGAAACTGGTAGCTTACATAACACTGTTTGATGGACCCGAATATTCCTGTGAGGAGTGAACCATTTTCCTGACAAACCTGTATGACACCATAATATTACAGCATTAGCAATAAAATAATGACTGTAATTCTTATAAGGTTGAGATTTTCTTCTAGGACAAGGACAAGACATTATGAACTCTAAAACAACTCAAATATCAAGGATTAAGAAGAACAAAAGCATTAAACAGTACAAACCCCTAAGGATTTCCTTAAAGAAATAAAACGGACCGAGTCAAGAGCTTTAGTAAAAATATCTGCAATTTGTTTGCTAGTTTCAACATATTCTAAGACAAGAATTTTACTTTCCACAAGCTCTCTAATAAAGTGATGACGAATGTCTATGTGCTTTGTGCGAGAGTGTTGAACAGGATTCTTAGAAATGTTTATAGCACTAGTGTTATCACAAAAGATGGTTAAAGTTTTCAAATCAAACCCATAATCCGCCATCATTTGTTTCATCCATAACAATTGGGTACAACAACTACCCGCAGCAATATACTCAGCCTCAGCTGTGGACAGAGAGATTGAGTTTTGCTTCTTGCTGTGCCATGAAACAAGATTGTTTCCAAGATAGAAACATCCACCACTAGTACTTTTTCTATCATCTGTATTACCTGCCCAATCAGCATCACTAAAGCAAACAAGGTTAGAGTTAGTGTCTTTAGAAAACCAAATCCCAAAATCAATAGTGCTATTTACATAGCGAATGATTCTTTTCACAGCAGAAGATGGGATTCCATGGGATTTGCCTGATATCGTGCACAAACACCAACACTATAACAAATGTCAGGACGACTAGCAGTAAGATAAAGCAAACTACCTATCATACTTCGATACAAAGTTTGATCTACCTTTACTCCTTGTTCATCTTTGCTTACTTTCAAAGTTGTGCTCATGGGACTGTTGGTATGTTTTGCTTTCTCAAGACCAAACTTTGTCACCAAGTTCTTAGCATACTTGCTTTGAGTGACAAAGGTTCCCTCATCTGATTGCTTCACTTGAAGACCGAGAAAATAAGTGAGTTCACCTACCATGCTCATTTCAAACTCCTTTTGCATTTGGGAAACAAAAACCTGCACTTCAGAGTTAGAAGTAGAGCCAAACACAATATCATCAACATATATTTGAGCAACAATTACATCAGAATTAATGTTTTTAACGAAAAGTGTTTTATCAACATTTCCTCTCTTGTAATCATGAGAAAGCAAAAATTCAGTTAGATGCTCATACCAAGCACGTGGTGCTTGTTTTAGACCATACAAAGCTTTGTCTAACTTATAGACATGATCAGGAAAATGAGGATCCTCAAACCCTTTAGGTTGTTCAACATACACCTCTTCTTTTAACAGCCCATTCAAAAAAGCGGATTTGACATCCATTTGATACAATGTAATACCAAGAATGCAAGCTATGGAAAGAAGTAACCTGATCGATTCTAGTCTAGCTATTGGAGCAAATATTTCATCAAAGTCAATACCCTCAACTTGAGTGTATCCTTGGGCAACCAACCTTGCCTTGTTTCGAATGATAGTGCCAAACTCATCACTCTTATTTTTGAAGATCCACTTGGTTCCAATGATGTTCACAAACGGTGGTCTTGGAATCATTCTCCAGACTTTGTTTCGAACAAACTGATGTAGCTCATCCTGCATAGCAAGAAACCAATCTTCATCCATTAGTGCTTCTTTTACAGATTTTGGTTCTAAAGAAGAAATAAAACATAAGAATTGAATTATATTAGCATATTTTCTTCTTGTAACCATGCTCTCATCCAAGTTTCCAAGGATGAGATCTGAAGGATGATTCTTTTTAACCCTGGGGGATGGTTCCCTCTGTAATGGATTAGTGATTGAATTTGAAGAATGCTCGGATTCTTTTGTTGTTGGAAATTCTGTAGCAACAGATTCCTGCATTGTAGCCTCGACAACTGCTTCTATAGCTTCGTCAGGTTCCTTTTCCACAGCAGTAGGTTTTTCTAGCAGATCTTCAATCTGTTCTTCTGTAGAAAAATCAGACAAATCTTTTAGGTCATCAACAACAACATTAGCAGATTCCATAACAGTTTGGGTTCTCATGTTATACACACGATATGCCCTACTATTTGTGGAATATCCTAAGAAAACACCTTCATCACTTTTAGCATCAAATTTACCAATGTAATCACGATCTCTTAAAATATAACAAACACATCCAAACACATGAAAGTGACTTACATTTGGTTTTTTACCTTTCCGTATTTCATATGGTGTTTTGTGAGTACCTGGACGTAAGAATACTCTGTTGATCGTATAGCAAGCAGTGTTAATAGCTTCGGCCCAAAGACGCCTCGTAAGCTTCTTGCTATTCAGCATTACTCAAGCCATTTCTGTTAGAGTACGATTCTTTCTTTCAACCACTCCATCTTGTTGAGGAGTTTTAGGAGCAGAAAATTCATGAGAAATACCGTTAGCTTTACAAAATTCATCATATATGGTATTTTCAAATTCCTTTCCATGATCACTCCTAATCCTAACAATTTTACCAATGTTACAATCTTTTTCAACTCTTAATTTCAAACACAAAGATTGGAAAGCTTCAAAAGTATCAGATTTTTCTCTCAAAAAATCCACCCATGAAAATCGAGAAAAATCATCAACACAAACAAAAATATACCTCTTACCATTCAAGCTTTCTACTTGAATTGAACCCATTAAATCCATATGCAAGAGTTCGAGAACTCTAGAAGTATTCACATCCGGGACACTCTTGTGACTCCTTACCTAATTTAGGTAATCCTCGAACAATCCCTGAAACAGACAATTTTTTTAGATTTTTAAAATGAATGTGACCAAGTTTTTCATGCCATAGATCAGTAACATTTTCAATGACAGAATGACAAGTAGCATACGTAGTGAGAGTATAACAATTATCACTAGATCTCAGCCCTTGTAAGACAATTTCATCAAGAATATTATATACATAGCAATGATTGCTATCAAAGCTCACAGTATAACCCTGGTCACAAATCTGACTAATGCTAAGTAGATTAGCTTTTAGTCCTTCAACCAACATGACATTCTTTAGTTTAGGAAGCCCTTCGAACTTGAGAGTTCCCATTCCTATGACTTTTCCAGTAAGACTATTACCAAATGTAACTTCTCCACAGTGCATTGGTCTTATGTTCACAAGATATTCTTTTTCACCTGTCATGTGTCTAGAACAACCACTATCAAAATACCACATGTTAGAAGCAATAGTTTTAAAACAAGTAGAACCTACCAAGCATTTGTTTTTGACAACCCATTTTTGTTTTTGTAAAACATGTTTATTTCCAAGATAATTAGATTTAAACATGTTTTGCATGGTTATGCACTTAGGTCGAATGTGACCTTTTATTCCACAAAAATGGCAAATAGGGATGAAACGTCTTCCAATCCCTTTGAAATTGTCAAACTTACCGTGCTGCTTCTTTTCTGTAACAGCAGAGTGCTTTGCTGTAGAGACAGAAACCTGCGAGGTAGAAATAGTTCTTCCAGAAACAAAACTATTAGATTTAACAAAAGTGGTATTAGAATTAGGTTGATTAGAAACATAACCCAGACCCGCATGATTAGTTTGGCCAGATTTTTGAATTTTTTCAAAAATGGTGGAGCCTGGATTTAGCATTTTAACATTCTTTTTAATGTTATCAAGTTCCTTGGTTAAAGAAATAATCTTACTCTTTTAAAGACAGTACAGATTCACAACATTTAAGTTTATCTTCCAACTCATTAATGTTGTTACACAAGACTTTATTATCTTTAACCAGGGAGCAATTTTTAGCACATGTTTCCAACCACTTACCAAACATTACCTTGTAGGATTCAGCCATAGAATTCTCATCAATTTCTGACTCATCTGATTCGGATCTGGATTCTTCCTTGTCATCGATCAGGATATTATTCAAGCAAATGCTCTTTTCTTTTTCCTGCAAATTTCTTGACAATACACTTGTTAGAACAACCTTTTCTTTTTCATCCTCACTACTCTCAGAATCATCAATCCAAGTAACATTTAATCCCTTTTTATTTTTCTTTAAGGTATTAGCACATTCGGATTGAGTGTGACCAAAACCTTCAAATTCTGTGCATTTAATACCTTTTTCATTGCTAGATGAAAAAGGTTTAGAGGGCATATTACCAGAAATGTTACCTTTTGGGCTCTTTGAAAAATTCTTTTTATTTCCAGCAGATTTCATGAATTTTTGGAAATTTTTTTCCAACAAAACCATTTCATCATCATTTTAATCATCAGAAATAATATTTTCAGAAGCATTAAAGGCAATACCTTTACTTTTCTCATTCGAGAGACTTTGCTTACTCTTTTTCTTGATCTGTTGATTCAACTCAAAAGGTCTTAAAGACCCCATGAGTTCCTCAACCTTCATTTTGTCAAAGTCTTTTGCCTCTTCCATTGCAAGCAATTTTGTGTCAAACCTGTCAGAAAGAACTCGAACAATCTTTCGAACTAAGACAGATTCATCTAATTTTTCTCCCAAGGCAAAAAACTCATTAGAAATATCAGATAATCTTTCATAAAAATCATTTGAAGTTTCAGTTTCTGACATTCTCAATTCATCAAATCTAGTTTGCATCATGGTAAATCGTGATCTCTTTACATCAGCAGTACCTTCAAATTGAATTTGAAGGATTTCCCATGATTCCTTTGCAGATTCACAAGAAGAGATTAATTTAATAAAGCCTTCACCAAAACCACTAAAAATAGCATGTAAAGCCTTATTATTATAACCAGACAATTTTTCATCTTCAGTGGTCCAACTGAGTTCAGATTTTACCTGAGTATTACCTTTTTCATCATTTTCAGTAGGTTGAGATCAGCCTGTAAGAATAGCTCTCCATGCCTTCTCATCTTGCGATTTGATGAATGCTCTCATCCTGACCTTCCAATAAGGATAATTTGACTCATTTAACAGAGGAGGTCCAGAGATAGAGCTTCCTTCTGCAAACAAAGACATCTCACACAAAACAAGTTAAACGGAATAACCTCAAGATCTCACTAAGAATTTAGTGACTTGCTCTGATACCAATTGAAATTCCGTATTTTAATATTCCCAGTTTAATTATTTAATTAAATGATTAATTAAATGCGGAATAATGAAACTGGTACTGAAAACAGTTTTTCCGTAGTTACAGAATACAACTCTGTAACTCCAGAGAAACCCAGAAAAACAAACAGTGTATAAAGTAAAAACACACAAGATTTTTTAACGTGGTTTCAACAATCCTTTCAGATTGTTACTAGTCCACGAGGCCACGCCCAGAGATAAGATTCATTAGATCGGTATCAAAAATACAAAGTAATTGACTTATGCATAAATAGAC
Organism: Cannabis sativa; assembly: GCF_029168945.1. Taxonomy (NCBI): domain Eukaryota; kingdom Viridiplantae; phylum Streptophyta; class Magnoliopsida; order Rosales; family Cannabaceae; genus Cannabis; species Cannabis sativa. Next base: position 13,489,234 of record NC_083604.1, read on the forward strand.
TCCCTCTTATTGTATGTCGCAAGCTTGATGTATTCCACCTACTAACCGAATCTTAATAAAACTCCAAGAGCTTGAACTCCCTTCGATCACCTTGAAGAGTGCTTGAATCCTCCCGATTCAAGGCTTAAAGGCTATCTCCCGAAAGCCTATGCAACCATCTCCCGAAGGTTGTGTGCTTGTATCATCTCGATGCAAGACTTCAAAAGCAATCTCCCGAAAGCTTGTAAAACCCTTCTCCCGAAGGTGTGCTTGTATCCTCCCGATGCAAGACTTCAAAAGCAATCTCCCGAAAGCTTGTAAATACCTTCTCCCGAAGGTGCACTGATGTTCTTCTTTGTTGTAGACTTGAATACAGACTCAAGACAATACAAACAACAAATAAACAGAGTAAGAGTCGAACAGCTCTTCTCTACATAACAAAGACACTCTTTCCTAAAGATATGAAAGTGAATGAAAGAGATACAAAACCTAGCTGCTATAAGATGTATTTATAATGAATATACATCTTATTGACAGCTTACATTCGGTCTGAACAAGACCTCAGCCCACTAGAAACTTCCCTAAAATAATTCTTCAATCAGTCCAGGAATTATCGTTTCTGTACCTACAGAATCGTGGGCAGTAATTACAAATTTCCTTTTATAGAAAAGGAAAGTTTAGCTTCGTTTTTCTCTTCAAGAAATCTGATCTGAGAAAATGGGAAACTCAACAAAGGATCAGATTATACAGCTAGTTAGATAAAAAAGAAATGGGTAACTAAACTTACATTTTTACTTTTTTTTTTCCAAAAATAGGAAAGCTGGACAACTTTCCTTCCAAGTTTTAATACACAAAATAGGAAACCATATTAAACACATACCAGCCAAAATTAATAGGAAATAATAAAATATTTTTGTAAATTAAATATGCCAAAAATGAAATTAATACTATTAACATATTATTTAAATATATATTATACAGTACATTAAATAATAAACAATTTTCTTAGTTAACTTCTCTTTTACTACTCCCACTCTTCCTATGAATGTTATTACAAACAGAAAATTTATCTTTTTCTACTTAATTTCCTTACATCGAATATGGAGTACTAGCCTTGACTGGAATGAGAGTGATCCTTGAGAAATAATTATTTTACAAAAAACCTAAATTTCATACTTATTAATTACGATTTATCATAATGGTACATATATATATATGAAACTTTAACAATGAATCTACAAACTCAAAATTATAAAATGATACCTTAATTTTTAAGAAATCTAATTGAGCACTAAAACTTGAATGCAATGATAAAATTGTGATGGTGGTGATACTGATATAAATGTATAGGAGAGGACAATGGTGGTGATATTAATATTGTGACTAAGATAAGATAGTGAGGTTCTTTAGCTTAAGGGTGAACAACACTAATGATCCTAAACTCATCTATTTATAGGCCAAAGTTCAACTGAACCTCACCCTTTGACCTTTCAAAATCCTAACCTCCCTCATTTATTCTCTCCATGATTTCATCTTATATTTTTAAATTGTTTCAAACTCAACAAAACTCTACTCTAACTAGCTTGGTTGGCCACGTGTAATTGTTTTTCCACAAACACATGTTTATAAATTCAAATCTAAATTTGAAAAGATGTTGGATTTAAAAGAATATAAGATTAAAGCTATTACATTCACCTTACAACTTTGATAACATAGTTTAGGTAATTAATTGATTTCCTTAAAAAACTGAACAAACATTTCTATCACTTAATCTCTACTTTGTTGATTGTTGAGAATTTTGAATTTCTTACTTCTAGATGGTTCCATGCACTCCTACACGTATGAAAGGTTCCTATTGAACCTTAATGATATAAGTATTATTTGTTGTTGACTAATGGGAGCATAACCCTCCATAGCTCCCACGTATACCAAGCCTTGGCTTTCCACATTGCTAACTAAGCCACTAACTTCACTATTTCCATGTTAGCTTCTTATATGACTTGGTATACCCCTAGTACCTTTATTGCTTCTATTTATTTGAATCAAATAACGCTATATAATTCTACATATCTAATACATTCAAGCTTACTCTAACATTAAGTATCATTTATATTATATATATTGTATTACTCCACCCTATGCATCAAAATAATCACTACAAAAAATGTCACTTATACTAGCAGAGTACTTTCACCAGCGCATTTCGCATACTGCACTGGCAAAGAGGTCAAAGTTTTACCAGCATACATTTGCAGTGGCTAAAATCTAACTTTTACCAGCGCATTTACGCACTGGAAAAAGTCATTTTTACCAGTGCTTTTCATTTTATGTTGGCAAAAGTTCTAATACCAAAATTGATTTGTCAACCCTCTTTTGCCAGCACATCACAAGTAATTTTATTTTACCAGCGTAATACTAACTTTCGCCAGCACAAAAATGTGCTGACAAAAATGATATTTCTTGTAGTGAATCTTATATTGTCACTGACATAAAATGTTTAATTCTTACTATATATATCATATCTCATATTTATTCGTAACTTAATTCTCATATAAGTGTCAATATTTTTTTTTTCACAAAGTGATTAAAATCACTCATGAATTTACGACGCCCACGTCCGCCGGCTAGAACCTTCTCGAACCAGGATAGCTCATCGTCTAACCGCAGAGCATGCTTTGCCAACCATGAGCCGCGAAAATCTTAGAGCAAGCCCCATGGGACAAAACTGCCCCCGGAAATTTAGACAATAAAGCTATAACATCTTCAAAGAACGCTCCTAACTCAATAAAATACTGAAGTTCCACCTAAAAAAAACATAAAAATAGCATAAAACTTTAATTAGAAAACTATTCAAACTGAAGAGAATCAACCAACCACCAAAACTAAGCAGCTAGATCTCCGTATAAAATACTAGAACTAGCCAAAGGGATTACCCTTTGGCTAGTTACAACTAAATTATAACATTATATTTCATAACCTTCATAGGATACCTATTCCTTAATTTTACCCTTTTAAAATCAAACATAAATAAAATTTTCCTTTTAATACCTATTATTCCTTAAATATTCAAAATATTATATACTAATTATTTCATTTTATCTCTTAAAAATATTACTTATTTATAGACTAAAACATGTCAAAATCCTTAATAAGTCAAATTATTTATTATTTTTTTATAGCGTAAAACATAGTATCTATAATCTTTATTCAACCTAAATTAAACCAAAATTGTATTAATATCCTTAAAACTTAATATTGCAATTTTCACATTCAAAAGTACCATTTTCCTATTACCACTTCATCATACATTTAATTAATAATATTAAATTAATATTAATTAATCCAATTCGGTATTATGACATAATGCTTCCTTAATTATTATTTCAATAGATAACCTCCTAATTATTATACCATTCAAATTATTATAAAAACTATTCATATTAGTATTTTCCTATACAACTAATAAGGCAATAATCCCAATACTTCATTAGCATTTATTTCAATATCTTTCCAAAAATAAAAATAAAATAAAACAAAATATTCTCAATTCACAATTAATGTCCCTATCTCCAATTTATTACAAAATCCCACATTTATATTTATATACCAAAATTAATATTATGTTATCTATAATAAACTCATATTTATATTTTATATACCCAAAATTAATATTATGTTATCTATAATAAACTAATAAGGCAATAATCTCATAATTATATACCATAATTGTTAGCTATTAAATTTTATAATATTTTTAAAATTCATTATATCTTATAATTTTAATCAATTATCCTAAATAATTAGGGGCCAGCCATAAATCATGCGCAAAAACCTGAAAAGGCACCAAAGCCATAAATAATGGCGCAGCTCATCCTTCAAATTTGTACTTCCATTTCTTCCATAAAAAACTAATAACACTCATCCAGAAATTCTTTAAAAATACAAATAATAATAATAATTTTGGTACATTCCCATAATATTGAGAACAAACTAAATTTTCATAATAATTTGCTTCCCAAATATATCTAAACCAATATATTAACCATTAGTGTTTCCACCTCCCTTTATTACAAGATCCTCAAGATTCTTATTCTTCATTTTACTTAATTAAGTACAATATTAAAATCTGAATACTAAAATTCCAAACACTTTTCTTTTATGCAGAAAATTCCTAAAAAATATAAACCAAAACATAGCTAATAAGAATTAGCGTTTAAAGTAAAACCTCTTAAACCTTATTTCAGTTTAAAATATTCTTTAAATCATAGCTTAATCAAAATAATCTTTTTATTCCGACTAATAAATCTGTATAGTGCATAACTTATTAACTTTAAAATATTATTGTGTCAAAATTTTCTTATACATTCAATACCAAAAAACGTAAAAATTTAAACAAACTACCCTAAATAATTAGGGGCTCAACCATATAATAGGTGCTAAAGCCTTGTAAGGCGCCAAAGCCATAAATAATGGCGCAAAATAGAACAAAATCAATATAAAACAAACCTATAACAAAAAGAAAAATATTGAAAAAAGAAAGAATATAAAAGAGTTGTGAAAAAAAAGAAAGAAAAACATTGAACTCCTTTGCAACAACAAACGATAGACAAAGAAAATTAAAATAGAAACCTCTTAAGGTAACTTGAAGAATGAATATGATCAAGAGTCTTCACTTTTAAATAAGACAAATATATGATGATTGAAAAATGTTAAAGAAAAGAGAATAAATCAGATCCACTGGAAAATGACAAACAAAGGAATTGTAAACAATGACTCTGTAGAGTAGAGTATTAAAGGAGTGCTTAGCTTAGAGACTTATTCTTGGAGATGATTCCGTAAGAAATAAGCAGATCCTATAACAACAACAGAAACCAGTCAGTACCTATTCCAGTTCAGGTTGACGAAGACGAAGACACGCTATAAGAGAGACCCTGCCAATGGAAGCTTAAAGATGAATTAATTTTTACATATAGTAAAGTTGAAAACAAGATAGAAAAACTTGCAAATATTAAAATTTGGAACAACTAAGAGATTATATATCTAATAAAAATTAATATGGAATGAAATAAAGAATTATTGTCAAAACTCTTTCATATAAGTGTCAATATTTATTCACTAGTATACTTAATAAAGTTTTAGAGCCCCAATTGATAATATTTGTCCATGACCAATTACAAAATAAATAGTTATCTCGTAATAGAATAACATTCATATTTTCTCCTAAACCAAATTGTGAAATGAAATTATGCACAAAGCCCACAATAATCTTTGAAAATCTAATTTATCAAAGTTACATAATTTTCATAATTTAAGAAAATACTATAAAAATGATATATTCTAAGCAATCAACTATTTCCACATTGAGATTACTAAAACTAAGTACCATAGAATAATAGTCAATATTTTGGTTATTACAATCTATCCTCCTTAAAGAAATTTCGTCCTCGAAATAATTTACTTTTACCCACATATTGTCGGGGTATCATTCCCTCATATCCTTACCCATTCACAATGTTCCTGTTAGAATTTCCACTCTACATACAGGACCTTATCTAGGGGTATACTCTTATATTTTAGTTTCCTTTTCTACCACGCCTACTAACGTGTCATATAAGCATCTGTGTGGGATCGGATACGTACCTTCTTTACATTGAGATATTGAATCAGTTATGCATATTCACTATCGTAGGTGATAGCGCAAGTCTATACACTATTTGGCCAACATGTGTAAAGAACTTATTTATCTCAGGCTTTACTCGCCCTTTTTCTTGAAATCCATAACATTTCTTTATTGAAGTAACCTTCAACAACATACGGTCACCAACAGTATGTAACCTTTTATCATTTCTAAATCATCATCATCCGTTAGAGCGGCGAGCATACTAAGTCGTATCTTGTCTACTATTTTTGATAATTCTCTTACTTCTTGCCGACTTATAGGTGGTACCTCACTCCAAGTAAATTTAGCACTCATAAAACACCTCATAGGGTGCCATACATGTTGTGGCCAACCAACTGTCATCATAAGAGAATATTATCAACTACAAACACTAACTCTAACTTACCAAGAAGTATACTATTTGTAACATCTTTGCTTCAAGCCTCCACTAGGTCCTTACACCCACAGAATGATGGCTCTTATACACGAGTACGTCACTTTGGCTACTTCCTGGATAATGCTTCTGCTAGTTTACATGACTTCATCTAGTTCTCTAAAGGTTTGTATATGACTAACACTTGAAAATATACTAAAATTCAAATTGAGATCACCTTCTTTGGGAATGCAAAGGTCGTATCGGTTTCATTAGTTTTCTTAATGCTCTACTCTTAAATGCTGGCATGTACGACGTCTAATCACAAATCTAATTCCCACCTTCTTCATACTCATCCACCATTTACCTAATTATTGTATCATTTTACAACTAACTCGGGATGCATCTAATGTGGTGTAGGTTGTGCTTCTGTCATTCTCTCGACCTTAAGTTTCCATTGCAGTACGTTTTCTCCTTGCCTCCGAGCAGCAACACTAACATAGTTTCTTTTCTGATTACAAATTCTGGTCATATCCTTTGTTTCATACTCTCCTTGAGGTTTGTCAAGGTGTAGGCTACTACATATTAGGCCTAGGAAGCTTTCAGTCTCTCTTCGGTCTTTGTGCGCCGACAGCTCTAGAATACTATCACGCTTGTAGGATCAACCACAAGTTCTGTATTAAGAAATAAGCATTTTCTGAAAGCCAGCTCTTTTAACCAATAGCTTTGATCTTCTAATCCTCCAGTTCAGTCAAGTCTTCTAAACTCAGTTTGGGATCGTATCTAGGTATCCTTAAAATCCTTCCAAAGATTGGAGTATGGAAAACATAATCAACACTTCGACAACAAATTCTTCCACCAAATTTTTGAACACTCACACCATCCTTTAGGCATTGAATAATTTAAGACCAAATTCCTAGTGCCCCCGGTGTTTGAGTGTTGCTTTAGATGTCACATTCTTTTGCACTTCTTGTTCTTGGTGTCTAGTTTAAGTATTATGCCCGATTTAAGAATTAACATTACTTTATTAAAAAGTTATAGATTCCTAAGTAGAGGCGAACTGACTTCCTTGTTAATTTTGTAAGGAGTTATTTTGGTCATAAGAGAAGAATTTGATTGAAGAAAAATAAATCTTTATTTACTTAAGAGCGTACTAAATCTCTAGTTACATAGTCACTAGATTATTAGAATAGGAACAAAAATATTTTCTTTGGATAAAATTTGACAAGTTAAAAAAGACTATTATTCGTCCTCCACGCATGACTCGGCTTCAAATTCTTCTTCTTCTTCTAGGTGTTCCCTCAAAGTTTATTTCCATTTCTACATCTGCTGGAATTGGTGCTGGCATGTCCTCGAATTCAGAGTCTGACCTGTCAATTTCTACTTCAAAATTATAATCAGGTATGTCATCTTCTAGTTCATCGATGTTGGTTGTTGTGAATGGATCTAAGTCCTCGCTCTTTAGTATTGGAGAGTAATCTGGCTCATTGGACCCTTCTGGCATTTCCTCATCTTTGGATTCTTCGTCTGAAAAAATCTCTATTACTTCTACTATTTCCTCTGCTTCTATTTGAGGTGGGCTTTTTAGTTCAAGTTCCAACATATCTGCTGTCACTTCAAAATAGTCTAGCATTTCTGATTCTTCCAAATCTTGTTCATTTGTTACGTTCACAAATTTAGTTATGTCCTCCATACTGTCATCATTTAGCTTATATCGTATGTTCTTGACGCGCTCTTCTTCCATGCAGTTTGTTTCCACAATATAAGTCTTTTCAAAAATAAAGTTGTGGAAGTCAAGCGTTAGTTCACATATGAATGCTGCGTATCGAATTGCATCACCAAGGTCCAATACCCGGTGCCAGACGTCATCGATATAGTAGAGAAGTTCAGGGACATGTGACAAAGCAGCCCTTAGCACTATAAACTTTTCTCGTGATTTGATGAATGCTCCCCTCACCTCTGCTACTCTTTTGATTTCTTCATTAATCACGATAACCTCTCGTAGGGCTCTAAGAATCGTATCCTCTTCGTGACGGATATTTTCGATCTTAAGTGACAGAATGCTTTTTATATGTGCAACTACTATTTTGTTTGACGCCTTAATTCTAAAAGACATATCTCTTATATCCGCAACAATTTTTCCTTAACTTTTCAAGAAGACTTATCATAAGTAGATATATGTATTTATATAAATATTTAACAGACAAAATAAAACCTCTTTATTTATTTATAAATTCCAAAAAATAACAAGCTAAAGGAGTTACACTAAAACTCCTAACTAAAATGGAGCCATACTAAAACTCCTTATTACATAAACAAATAAACACATAAAATAAAATGCAACTTGACTTTTCTACTCTTCTATGTCTGACCCTTCCTCTAACATATCTTCTCTCAAATCTACGTAGTCGAGTTCTAAGTACACCAGGTTTGATGAGATTGGTAACTTTTGAAGGAATTCAAACCTAACAACATTATTGGGTCGATGATATATTTCTTCTTTAGAACCATCAGGGTGATATATGGTGTCGGTAATTTTGTACTGATCCACTAGGTTGATCATGAGTAGGTCATATCTTTCGGCCTCATCTACCCAGACATACCCTAAATGTTCCTAGTTTTCTCTTAGACTACGTTGGACATGTGGCATGCTGAGAGCATGCATCAGGGCTATGTACTTCTCATGTGACTTCAATAAACAATTCCAACAGTCTATTATCTTATCCATCCCCTCATGTATTTTGTTAATTCTATCAAAGACTTTGTTTTCTTCTCGCATGGGTGGGGTCTTGGGGACTCTCTTTAAGGCTTTAATATGCCTAACAATGTGTTCTACTTGCTCTGGTCTCATGATGTTGGTGCTTAGTTGGCTCTAGGGTTCTGAAAATAAAAAGAAATTTTGAAATTACTAAAATGCACATAAAATACAATCATGTAAAAATAATACTTACTTGGTAGCGAGTGGAGCCTTTTTAACCGATATGTGTAACTCGTGAGAACATTCGGGACCTATATAACTGTTGCTTTGATACCAACTGTAACGCCCGTACTTTTTCATAAATTACTAATTTATTTACAAGCCTTAAAATGCAGAAAAACTATAATGTCTCTTTTATTTATAAACATAAAATATTTCATATTTGAGCTCAGTTTGGACTTAAAAGACATAATAATTAATAAATAAAAAAACTGTGACATTAATTTAATAACACTTAATAAAATAAATAGAGCGTGCCCTAGACCACCCTCATTATATGGTCCTCAGCAAGTACACACACAAGTCTCCAAGGTCTCACTTGCCACCGACTTTCTACGTTTTACAACCGTAATCTACACATGGTAAGTTTAATAAGGGTGAGCTAGTTAACTTAGTAAAGAAATGCTTTTCACGTAGTCACATAAAAATAAATAAAACTAAAACGTACATGCACATATTTAGACAAGTAGCAATACATAAACTTAATTTTATTACTAGTAACTGACAACTAGGTTATAAGCTAAATCACATAATAATGATTACGCCCGAGTCTAACTTTGGCAAATAAACCTAAGCTACTGTTTATAGGTTCATGGACCGTCATCAATACCGTCACAACCAACCATAGTGATTTCACCATCCAAACCATAACAAGATGGTTTTGTAGAAATCCTCCCACTACGACAAGGAGCCGTGATTTTCTAAACAGGAACATTAGTGGTAGTTTTCTCGGTTGTATCAACTTGTATTGGTTCAACCAAGGGAGTGGAATCATCCTCTTTTTGAGTAGAAGATGATGGAACATTAGTTGGAGTTATTTCTGAAAGTATTTCCTCCAATACTACTTTGCTTTTCAGCTTGAAGATTTTAATATAGTCATCTTCAAGGAAAGTGGTGTTTGTAGAAACAAATACTTTATCATCCTTATGACTATAAAATAGTCCACCCCGAGTCTCTTTAGAATTCTCAACAAACATGCAAACTTCAGTTCACTTTTCTAGCTTTCCATCTTTCTTTCTTAAGATATGAGTAGGGTACCTCTAGATTTTGTAATGGCGTAAACTAGCTATACAACCATTCCATAATTCTAAAGGTGTCTTATGGACTGATTTAGATGGAACAATATTAAAAATTTCAGTTGTCATCTGAATTCCGTATCCCCAGAAGGACATAGACAGAGTTGAATAGCTAAGCATGGACCTATCCATTTCCAAAAGAGTGTTATTTCTTCTTTCTACAACTCTATTTTGCTGTTGAGTGTTAGGGGCAGTCAGTTGGGATTCAATTCCAAGTTTAATTAAATGATTTTTGAACTGCATATCCATATATTCTCCACAGTCCACGAGTCAATCTTGTTAGATTTCTGATACAGTTCTCGGGCCTTTTCTCTTATGAATTTTTTTGTCCTCTTTTTAGTGTAACATGCTTCTATTTATAATTACATAGTCAAACAAATAATTACATAGTTGATTGATCTCTTTATAAAAATTATCCCTTGAAATCGTGGGGTTTGATTACATTTCACGTCAAATAAATGCGCTTAACATTTGAAAATCACAGAGCTGTGATAGGTCCGCTTTTACTGGGTTAAGATAATCATGTATTAAGCATGTTGTTAATCGTAACGTTCTGAGATGCCTCGATAGAAACACGCTATCAATATCCTTGATAGCGAGCTAGAGCTTTTCCCACATCTTCTCCGAGGTTAATAATGTTAGCCTTGTCGCTTCTGCGAGCTTGGCGACAAGGTGAACTTCAACAGCGAACGTCATTTGAATGTGAGCTTCTATATGAGAGAACTGACTCGTTGATACTAGTTATCTCATTGAAAGATATATGTAGCTGATTAGTGAAAGTACCGGAAGCGTGCCTTTCTATAGCGAGATGGACGTCTCGCTATCCATCACTTAGGTTCTTCTAGTTATTGTACTTAGTTAGTATAATGTGAAATATACGCTAAGTGTCTTAACATTCATTATATCTCGCCTTTGTCTCTTCATACATAATGAGGTTGATGCCTCGCCTTACACATCCAATGGCACATGACTTCTCGTTAACGTATATGAGACAACAGTCTGTATATCTTTATCTCGCGTAAGACGTTATAGTCAACAAGTTATAAATCTACTCTGTTATTTCCATATTCATGAGTTATTTCATTTTCAAATGTAATTACCGTTACACTCATTGATTTATATTTTTCCCAACTTGACACGTGTCTTCCTTTGAAATGATAGCTGAATTTTGGGTATAACATAGGTTTTTAGGCCTAAAAGAGTATTTTTTGCCAAACATTCTCATTTTCCAACATTTTTCGATTCCGTAAAAGTGTAAACCTCACATTTTATATACTTAAACTACTAGAAAAAGAATTATTCAATTTTTTGCATAAAACTCTTTTTTGGTAAGGTTCTAGTTTTCTTGGCAATTTTTGAAAAGCTTACCGTAAATCGTCAATTTTCAACATTTTTTTAATTTTTCTTGTTTGAGAATTTTTGGTTTGTCATATCTAAGGAGTTAGAAAAGGTTTGGGGACAAAAGGATTTTTTAAAACCCGAGTTATGATAATTTTCTTCCATCAGCCATTGTACTAAGAAAACGGCGGACCATTCCCAATACTTGAGAAAACAGTCTACCGTTTTCTATAGGATGTCGTGGCTGTGGGGGGTTTTTGGTCATTTAAAACTAAAAAATTTCCCTATAAAACTGATGCTAACCTCTTATAAACCCCCATTTGATATGATAACCCTAAATAACAGCCCATATTCTCTCTTTAAACCTTTCTCACTCTCAAAAACCTAATTCTCTTCTTTTTCTTTTCAAAGTCCATATTATTCTTAATCCCTCTTTCTTCTTCAATGGCTTCATCATCTAGACAAAGGAAGAGGACAATATCTTCCTTACAACAAGAAGAGCAAAGGAGAAAGCTTAGGCGTAAGCTCTTCTCTAATGGAAGATTTGCACAAAAATTTCATGAAGACCTCTCAAAAGAGACATACTCATTGGTAAGAAGTGTGATTTAGATGCCCTTCGCTATGTTAATTTTAGCAATCTTTTTAGAGATATGGATTGGGAAACTTTGATAGGCATTCAAACCTATATCTACCCTAGGCTAGTGAGGGTTTTTTGTGCTTGTAATGAAATTTCTTGCAATCCATATAGCATTAGGGGAACACTCAAAGGAGTTAGATTCACCTTAACCATTGATTCCTTGAATAAACTCCTAGATGTCTAAAATGAAGGACTCTTACTTGACCCTAGGCCTAGACTTAAGAATGATGCCTACGATAATCATACCCTATTTTCTAATAAAATTTGTGTAGGAGAAGGTGTCCTTGATAAGCCAAAATGCCATAACCTTACTCTTCAAGGAAAACTCATTCACTCTTTCATTTTCAACTTAGCTCTTAGAAAGGGCCAAATCCTTCTTCTCAACATCATTGTCCAAAGCAAGACCATTAACTTAGGCTATCTCATCATTAGAACCATCAATGAGGTCTATAAGCCTTGACAAAGAAAAGCCTTACCCTATGGTGCCCTTCTTAGTTACCTAATTTCTCTTCTGGGCATTCCCGCTGATGATGAAACCGAGGTCCTAGAATTTAAGGATTCTAATATTTTAGGTGAAATCACATTTAAGGGTATGTCTTATGAGTATGATGAGGAGGAAGAAAGATGGATTTACTCCAACCAAGACCTCCAAGCTCATGGAGAAGCCCAAGTACTTCCGAGTGCTAGTGAAGAAGAAGAAGAAGAGGAAGACGACGAAGAAGAAGTGCAACCTCAAGCACCTCCAATGCCTCAAGTTCCTCACTTCAACATCGAAGAGGCATTTTCTCGTCTTCACACTTCAGTTGGTACTCAATTTCAAAATTTGAGAGATAACATGAACTCTTAATTCACCAACCTCCACAATGACATTAGCACCGTGCGAAGTGACATGGTACATGGGTTTGCTAATGTTCAAAATGAGATGACACAATGAAAAGTATATATGGACCACTTTGGACCTCCACCAAATTAGATCTCTTGCATTCTTTTAGCATCTTTTCTCATATTTATGTTTTCTTATTTTTAGTATGTTTCCATTGTTATATTATTTATAATAATATAATATATAGATTAAATATGTGTAATAAACTAATAATATGTAACATATGACTATATTAATTGTCATCTTTTTGTAACATTTGGGGAGTTGTTACTATGAGTAACCTCCCACCATTATCACCAACATTAAGAGTGTAAAAGATGTTACACACCTTTATTTGAAATTCTTAATGATATAGGAGTTATGGTGTGTGTAAGAGTTACATTTGAGTCCATAACATCTATAGAGGTTATGAGTTTGAATTTCAAATGGTGATATCCTAAACATTATATAAAGAGGTCTAAGGTGCTCATTTTGGAGAGGAAGTTTTCTATCAAAAAAGCACATTGCTAGAAAACCCTAAGACTTGATAATTCCTAAAGCTATTTCCTAGAGAGTTCCCTTAGTGCTTAGAGATAGGGGGAAATAAGCTTTTGGACAAAGGTGTAATACCTTGTTCAAGTCATGGTGATCCCCACTAATCTACACTCAAGGTTGTGAGTGAGTGTATACATATATTATATTACATGCATGTGTTGTAATCTTCTCTTCTACCTTTCATATATATATATATATATATGTAATATATAGTGTATATATATGTATTGTAACGTATATTTAATCAAATCTCTTTTATTGTCCTTGTATTATTTTTACAATTGAGTTGTATATATCTTGGTTTATCTTCCATTGTAATAATATCTCTAACAATCAAAAGCTTAACCCTTTTCAATGGAAGAGGTGATAAATCAAGATTGTGAGAATACAAGGATAAGAGATTTTATGTAAAAATCATTCATGGGTGAGCATGGTGGTGTATATTATGTGATTTACTATATTTTATATAATAGTTATATATATGAGTTATATATATGTGATCATGTGTTTATATCATATTATATATATGATATTTGAAATTTATATCATGTTATTTTATGTATATATGTGAGATATATAATATATAGCATGTATATATATGAGTAATATATATTATATATATGTAGAGCATGTGATATAATATATATTAGTAAGATTAAATATGTAGAAATAATTATTTTTATGTATTTATATGAGACATGCATAAATAATATATGTTATATATGTGTATATAATATATATCATGTATATTAATGTGTATATATATGTTATATATGTGTGAGGTATGTAACATATATAGTTGTGTAATTAATGTAATATATTATGTGTATATGATATATATGTATATTATAGTATATATGTTATATATATGAGATATGTAACATATATATTGTGAATTTAATATTGATCTCATGTGTATGTTACATATAAGATGTTGATTAGTAACATACATATTATATTAATGTATGAGTTATATAGTATGATAATAATGTTGATAGTAATAATATAATATTGTTTATTGCTATTGATGTGGAAATTATTATCATCTATTTTGTGAATAAAGAATATTTTAAATTCATTTTCAATTTGGTAGTGAACATCTCACTTTATGAGATAATAAAAGATGGCTTTTGAGAAGTTACATCTTTTATTGGGTTATAAGAGATAAGCATCTCATATTTGAGATAAGAAAAGTGGACTATGAGAGTTACACTTTTATTGGACTTGCATTGTCATAAGCAAGAACAAATGGATTAAAAGTGGATCCAAACTTGTGAAATGAGCCATAAATTGGAAGAGCAATTTTGGACTCAAAATAAAGTGAATCAATGTGGATTCAAAAATAGTGAAAAGATAACAAAATTAGAGAAGCAATTTTGAATCTTAAATGATCAAAGTTGTGAACAAAATTGATGAGAATTTTGTTAACTTTGGTATAATTTTGGGCTAATCTCAATAAGGAGATAACCTTAAAATTATGAGTAAAAATAATCACATTATTTTATGAGTAGTAATGTAAGTTTGATATTTTAGTTTTGTTGAGAAAATTAAAAATGTCAAATGGTATTTTTAAAGTGGCCTTAAAGAGTCATTTGAAGAGGAAAATACACAAAAGTGATATTTTATATACACTTTATGGTAAAAATGTGGGGGTGAGCCACAAATTTAATCAAAATGTGTTGAGACATTATTGATTAATTTATTTGATTTTGAATTCAAATTCTAAATCAAATTTGGCTATGTGTATATGTAAAATTTTGACATATTTTGGTGTCAAAGTTAAGTAAAAATAATTTCAAGAAGGAAATTAATTAAAAGAGTTATAGAGACAAAGTGGTCTTCTATATTTTAAAATCAAGATATTGTCTTGATAATGAAATGTGAAAGTGTGGGGGTGTATACTCTAATATGAGAAAGTTTAGACATACTTGGTGTCTAAAAATAAAATATGAGAATTTAGACATGTTTGGTGTCTAAATTGGTGTATTTTTGATATGTTTGGTATCAAAATTATTGAGAATTTGAGTTGTGTGAAAATTAATCTTTTATGATTGAATTTTCAAAGCTTAAGTACTTAAGGAGAAAAGTGGTCACAAAGTGAACACTATATTTTGGCATGCATGATTCACATGGAATCAATAGTGAGAGGTTATAACAAATCGCTTAATCTCCGTACAAGATTAAAGCATGAATTTTTGAGGGATGGGACCTAAACTCCCTTAGTGTTTTGCTCATTGATGGTAACCTATCTTAACACTAGTAAACATCTAGTCTTAAGTTCAATAGGTAATAACAAGTCAATAGAGTGAATATGGTACTCAATTGTCTCATCTATGAATGAGTACATGTGGTGAAAATTGAGGGTTAAAACCGAAAGGTTTTTTAATGGAGCTTAAGCTTAAGAAAACTCACTTAAGCTTAAGAAGCGTCTAAAGAGTGGTGAGACACTAAAACTCCACATATATGGGCTAGAGGTGGTGCCGCCTCTTATGAGAATTAGGAGTCTTCTCTAGAGAGTCCATGAATTGGAATTTTGTACATGGCAATTAACGGTGCAAGAGCGAGACATGCGGTCTCAAGTGAGCATTAGCGAGGGTGTGTGTGTTATCACCGGTTTGTATTAAAGGAATAATGGTTCAATGCTACGGCAACCGAAATTTCATCAAGCTTTGTGGTAACTACACTAAGGTAAAATTCAAGTCGAAAGACATTTTACCTAATGCACCTAAGCAAGATTTCTTTAGAAGTGTGTATTTAGTCAATCAAAGTGGGGGAATGTTATATTTTGATATAATATTTTTGATTGATTAAATAAATGTTACAAATGTTACAAGTTTGTTACTAAAGAGATAATATTTAATCTAGTGGGGGATTGTTATATTATTTATAATAATATAATATATAGATTAAATATGTGTAATAAACTAATAATATGTAACATATGACTATATTAATTGTCATCTTTTTGTAACATTTGGGGAGTTGTTACTATGAGTAACCTCCCACCATTATCACCAACATTAAGAGTGTAAAAGATGTTACACACCTTTATTTGAAATTCTTAATGATATAGGAGTTATGGTGTGTGTAAGAGTTACATTTGAGTCCATAACATCTATATAGGTTATGAGTTTGAATTTCAAATGGTGATATCCTAAACATTATATAAAGAGGTCTAAGGTGCTCATTTTGGAGAGGAAGTTTTCTATCAAAAAAGCACATTGCTAGAAAACCCTAAGACTTGATAATTCCTAAAGCTATTTCCTAGAGAGTTCCCTTAGTGCTTAGAGATAGGGGGAAATAAGCTTTTGGACAAAGGTGTAATACCTTGTTCAAGTCATGGTGATCCCCACTAATCTACACTCAAGGTTGTGAGTGAGTGTATACATATATATTATTCTCTTGTTATATATATATACATATATTATATTACATGCATGTGTTGTAATCTTCTCTTCTACCTTTCATATATATATATGTAATATATAGTGTATATATATGTATTGTAACGTATATTTAATCAAATCTCTTTTATTGTCCTTGTATTATTTTTACAATTGAGTTGTATATATCTTGGTTTATCTTCCATTGTAATAATATCTCTAACATCTATGGCTTAGTGCCTGTTAACTTTCTAGGTGCTAGTGTGTTATGCTATTTGTATTTTTTTATGCTTGGATGGTATGTGTTTGAACATTTATGGTTTATGGATCTATATTTTTCATTTTTTATTTTATTTCCTTTTGCTATTTATTTTGTGAATTCCTTTGCCACCCTTTTTGATGAATCAAAAGGGAGAGAATTTTATAGTGATTTTTATTTTTATTTTTGGCAACAAACTAAATTTTTGGACTTCTAATGGTTTTTGAATATAAGTATAAAATTGAGGGGAAGTTACAAACTTATGCAAGGTAAAACTAAAAAAAAAAAAATAACCCTTGCACACATTAAGGGAGAGCTACTCTATTTATTCAATTCTATTTCGTTTCCCTTTTAAAAATAATTAAATATTTGATATCATCAAAAAGGGAGAGATTGTTAACTCAAACTCTTAGGTCTCCTCATTTTGATGATTAAAAAATATTTGATTATTATTTGTCACTAATGATTTGTTGATTTTGTAGCACAATTAAAGATAAAATAGTTAGAAAACTAAGGTAAAATTAACTCCAAGGGCAAAATGGTAATTTTACCAAAATTCCCGAAAGTGACCCAAAGTAGATTCTAAGACTCAAGGAACTCAAGATAAGACTTCATGAAGGTTTATTTATATTTTCTAGTCTTGTACAGTAATTTTCAAGTCCATACTTAAAAAGTTTTTAAGTACAAATTTTGGCCCACTAACTTGTGTGATAACTTATTTCACCAATGATATATAAAAATTTTAAACTGACTTCTTAAATTACATATTATTTAGCTAAAATAATAAAATTGGAATTTTTAAAATTGGATAATCGAGTAAAGAGTTATGCGCATTTTAGAGCTGAAAAAATAAGATTTTGTCGTACTTCTCTATTTTCGGTCTACCGTTTACTAAACGACAGACCAATTTTACAAAAAACGCCAGGCCGTTTGGAAAACAGTAGACCTTTTTTTCTAAGAATTTTTTTGAAAAATGTGCTAACGCCTATAAACAGTTAGTTTTTGTTTAAACACTATATAAACTTAATTTTTACTCAAAAATTCAAGTTGGTCAAGCATTTATTTTATATACCTAACCTATTCAAGTGAGTTTAATCACCTCCCAAGTCTAAAATACAACAAATACTTTTCGCACACTTTGAGCTAAAATTAGTGTTTAATTCTTTAAAGTGTGCTTGCTAATCACTCTAGGTTTTCTATTGTTTTATCATACTTTTAGAGTGAGTTTGCTTGTAATTTCAAACACATTTTTATATTGTGATTGAGGTGAGATTGGCACCGATATTGTAAACAACCCGATTAGAGTGAGGTTATCATTACAACAACTCAAGAAAAATTCCCAGTTGTAAGGGTTTGTCAAGCTCGTTAACTTGGCTGGATAGTGAAACTCAAAGCTAGGTCTATAGCTTTGAAGACCAAGGACGAAGGTAGCTTAGTTCTACCGAACCTTGTAAAAATCGAGAGTTTGTAATTTTTTACCCTTAAACTCTTTATTTTACAAATTTGATTATTTGCTCTATATAATTACTTGTCATATTACTTACATTTACTTGATTAAGAGACTAATTACATAGTTTTGTGTTAAAAGTTTTAATTTAACAAAATTAATTTGAATTTTCAATTCACCTTCTCTCTTTAAAACATATCTTGAATTAACATTTAACTCTAAGAACCATTAATTATAAATACAAACTTTAATTATTACATATGTTCTAAAAATAAATAAAAATATATAGTTAATTCATGAATTATAACTTGATAAAAAAAAAAGTAATTCAAATTTATTAGTAGACATGCGGCTCGCTCACTAGTATATAATATAAATATATATATATAAAAATAAATAAGAGTAATTTACAGTATAAATACATAAATTTAATTCTTAGTTACAAATAAATACTTAAATTTAATTTTTAACGCTAATAATAATTAAGTTATAATTCTCGAAATTCTGTGAGTATTTGGCTGATAAGTGTTAAGTAAATTTTCACGTGATAATCCCTAATTAGTCTAAATTATTAGATTTTTAATTTTTTTTTTTTTTAAAAAAAAGAATAGTTTAAATTAGGGGTGTTCATCTGATTCAATCCATACTATTTTGCTCATAGTGCATCGGATACGCACTAAGTGCAGATTTTATATTTTGGATCTAATCTAATTCGTATAGTAACTCAAATCCAATCCAATCCAATCCGCAAAAGTGCAGAATGGATCAGTTATTTTGGATTGATTACTTTTAAATATCGGATTATTTAATATTTATTAAAAAAAAATCACATAACTAACAACAAAATAAAACAAATTATTGTTATTTTATATATGTATCAAATAACAAAATAAAATAAATAAAACAAAAAATAACAAATTAAAAAAAATTGAGGAAAACAAAAAAAATAACAAATTTAAAGCAAAACGAAAATAATTATTGTTGGGTTTTATGCCCTAAATAAAACTCTTTACAATCTGATTAGTTATCAATATAAGAAATTTGAAGTGATTGATGTTTGCATGAATTTTACATGCTAATGGTTTAATATGTTTGATATGTTTATTACATTCATACACACAAAATCAGTTAAATCCAGATCATATGATTATTCACAATTACAGTATCGTCAACACAGTGGAATGTGATTGTGATCATATGAATCAAAAGTTTTGGTCCCTGTTTCATCAGTGTTATTGGATTTACACTAATGTGATAATCAGCGATGATGTGTACTTACACTTGGAGTAAGTGTTATGTTCTTTCCAGGACATTAGTAAAGTATACTAGTTTCGAATGTATGGAGTATACATTGGACTGGACCGATATTGCAACTAAGTTAAGATATTACAAACCTACCGTTATACATATCTTTCCAAGTCAATATCCGTAGTTGATCTTAAGATTAAAAGAATCTAAATCCTGATATGCTTGGGCTCAACTCAGGAGTGCTATTCATGTTCTTAGATTTATTAGTTAAGCCTACCTTTGGGTCAGGGTGATACGTATATTTTGGGAACATGATAGTATGATTGAGTGGGAGTGCTGAACATAAATATGGAATCTATAGCTTCTACTGGTGTATAGAAGTCAAGTGATGATTCCCTTCGAGCTTAGCAAATAGAAGTAAATGGATGAGCTCTTGTTTAACTGACTAATTATTAGATCACTAAATACCATTTACAGGTAGCTAAGTGTTTTAAGGGGCAAAATACATTGAGGGGTGAGAACGGTAAAGAAATCCCATCTCGATGTAGATCATCTATATAGAGGATCTTTAAATCACAATAAGATTATAACAATGGTTAAATGAGATAGTATATTGATATCGTGGAACATACAATATGCTCTATATAAGTCTGAGAGTGCAATTCTAAGTTTTAAGAGTGGATTCAACGAAGAATTAATAAGTAGGAATTTACTTGGTAAATTTGGTTCACTTATTGGAAGCTCAGCATATAGATCCATGGTCCCCATTCTAGTTGAGAACATTCTGCTTGTAAGACTCATTAATTGATTCGTGATTGATCAATTATAATTCTAAAGTTAGACTATGTCTAATTTTATGAATTTTCACTAAGCAGGGGTGAAATTGTAAAGAAAAGAGTTTCTAGGTTTATTTATTTATTAATGGACTTTATATGTCTAATTAATAATTAAATTAAATGACAATATTATTTAATAATCTATTTTAGTTATTAAATAATTAGTTTTGGCATTTAAAAGGTTAGAATTGGAAAATTGGCGTTTTTGAGAAAATACAGATAAAATTTGATAAAACTGCAAAATCAAGTGAGGCCCATTTATACACCTTGGCCGGCCACTATATGGAGTTTTTCAAATTAATTTTTTTTTTCATTATTTTAATGCCAAATAAATCCTAACCTAAACCTAGTAGTTGCCTATAAATAGAAAGTGATGGCTCAGTCACAACACATGCTTTGACAAGTTTTCAACAAGCCTTTCTGACAGAAATTTCTCTCTTCAGAAAAACTGAGCCTTCCCCACTTTCTATACCTTGGCCGAAACCCTCTCTCCTCTTTTCTCCTTCATCTTTTTCGACCCTAGTGAAAGAGTAAGTGCCCACACACAGCAAGCAGTAACTCAATCATAGATTGGAAGACTGTGAAGGATCAAACTTGAAGAAGAAGGACATTCGGGCTCAGATCTTGATTATACTCGCTACGTAAAGGATTCAAGGGTTAGAGATCTGAGTGGAAGGAGACATTAATTCCGCTGCATCAATGTAAGGTTTTCTTAACTTTATATGTGTTTAATTTATCGTTTTAGAAAGTTCATATTTAGGATGTTTAAACAACATACTTGTGAGTAGATCTAAGATCCTGGTAAAATAATTTTTCAACAACTGGCCTCAAAGCCATGGTAATTGATTTACTTACATGAAATTTGGACTTTAAAACGATTGTTTGTTTGTTTTTGGATGGTATCATGTTGTATTGAGTGTTATTTGATGATTGATTGATGTTTGTAAATTTTTGTGAAAACTAATTGCGATTTTGTTTCTAGAATTATTTTTATTGGATAGTATGGAAAAAATTAAGCAAGTTAGCCTTTTACAGAACTCAATTTTGATTTTATTTGAATTAGTTATGAATTTTTGAAGATTTGAAAAAATCGGGGTTGTGCTGAAATTTTCCTGCGATCGCAGAACTGTCCGTACAGTTTACAATTTTTTCGTTTTTATTCGATTTTTCATGCTTTTTCATGGAATTAACTTCCGATTTTTTGTATAGTTTTGTATATATACTATTTCTATTCCTAATTCAATTCTAATTATCATTTTGAATTAATTTAATATTTTTTAAATTTAATTCAAGATATTAGTGTAATTTGAATTTGAATAGAATTAGTATCTATCTTCTTGCTCAAAAATCTATCTTATTTTTAAATTTGATTATATCTTATCTTATTTTTAAATTTAAGGTCAGATTTTATAAATATTTTTTTTTAAATCAATTTTTTTTTAGATATTTTGACCTTATTTAAATTTAAAATAAGATATTTATAATCATTTATCTTTTCTAATTTTTATTTAATTTTTATTTTTAAAATAACATTTAATTTTTAAAAGTAGTTAGCAAATTTTGAAATGATATTTAGGTTGGTTGAAACCTAATTTTTCAAAATAGTAGGTTTAATTTTAAATATTTTTTTTAAATAATCTCGAAATTTAAATTTTTTTTATTTTCGAAATAAATATTTATTTTTTATTTATTTTTCGAAAATTAAATTATTTTTTTTAATTATTTAATTATTTATTTTTCGAACTTATTTATTTAAAATTAAATAAATCCTACTTCCAACTATCCAGCTAACCTTGTTGCAGGAGTATATGGTTTAAACTTGTGTGTAAGTTTTTCAAAACCTATTATTACTTGATTGCAAATAGCCATGGTTACTTTTTGCCAAATCTAATGATCTAATGGCTCCCTTGGTCAAGTTAATAATTTGTAACAGGTAAATTTTACAATCTTCTTTCATCTGTGTCTGACCTAGCAACATAATAGGATCCATCCAAAGTGTGCCTATGTGAGCCTATATGTTTATTTTATTATATAGATGCATATAGGTTGTTGCTAAATAAAATGTCACACCATGATAGATTTTATTTAGGTCCATTTAGTTATTGGACTTATTCAATTAATAACAGTTATTTATTTTAAGGTTAAATTCCTCTCTTTTGGGCCTTGTGTGAGAGTTGGGAGCCATAGAAGTGGGTACGACATACTGAACCCAGCACCCCTTCACATGAACTACCCCAATTGTGAAGGCCCATTTGCCTGATTTGAATAACTGTACTAGGTTAATTATATTAGTTTGACCTAATAAAATTGAATTAGCAACATAATTAACGTTTAAAATATATGAAATTTATTTTCATTTTAATATTTTAAAGTTAATTTTAAGAAAAACACTTTTAGTTTAGATATTATTTCTAGACAAACTATTTGTATTTTTCTTGTATTTAATTAAATATAGAATTTTAACTAACTAAGATTCTTTCTGGGGCTTATTTAATTAAATATTCCTATTTAAGTTATAAATTAGTTGTATCAACTGATTTTTCTTATCTAACTTAAATTTGAATATTTGATTTAAATTTTAAATCAAGTTGAGGAATCCTAGGCATTAGTTATTAAAGATTCTTAAGATATTTTTGAAGTTAATATCTTTTCAAATATTAACTTAAAATGGAATATTTTAGATATTTTTTGGTTAATATTTTTTCAAATATTAACTTTAAAAAGATATCTTCAAATTAAGTGGTTACAACTTAATTTTTGATATTTAATTAAATCTAAATTTGAAATTATTTAAGTTTTAGATTTTTTCTATCTAACCCTAATTAGATATTTTTCAAATTTTTTGAAAAGATACTTAGTCAAATAAGATATTTTATAGATAGTAATTTCTAGACTACTTATTATTTCTAATATTTAAATAGTAAAATATTATACTTTGTGAAATTAATTATTTAAATAATTAATTTTGGTACAATTTTATTAAGTATATTTTTCCTAGTATTAAATAGAAATTAATAATTAAGCCTTCTCTACACTTAATTATTTATTTCTTGAATTTAATACATTTAATTAACTTGAAGAATCTAAATATCTAAGTTGATTTTCATCATGATACTTAAATATTTATTGATTTTTCATGACATTAATTAAATAGAAAATTATTTTTAGGTTGAAATTTAATTTTTCAACTTAAATTTAAATAATTTTCAAAATATATATATTTTTTTATTTTATTAATCAATTTCGAAATTTGCATTTTATTTATGCAATATTTTCGAATTTTTTATTTTGAAAAATAGATTGAGTTGTAAATTAATTATTTATTTTAATTAATTTTTGGACCAACTTCAATCAATGATTTTTTCATTTAATTGATTAATTTAAAATAAATGAATTTAAAATATATATATATTATTAGAAATTGAATTAACTAGTCAAAAGAATATCTAGATAGGTGATATTTTTGCTTGAAGTATTTCTTTTCTATTTTTATTATTTTTCGAAAATTGTATTTTTATATACTTTAAATTTTCGAACCCAATAAATATATTCTCAAAATAAATTTTTAAGTTGCTAATTATTTAATTTAATTCAACTTAAATTAATTTCCTTAATATTTATATTTAAGATTACTACTAAGATGGAAATAATTAATTTTATTTCAATCACCATCTAAGTATAATTTTATAAATATTATATTAAATTCTTATTTTGAATTTCAATTCTAAATTTAGAATTTAATGAGATTTATTTATTAGAATAATAAAGAAAATACATTTTAAATAATGAGCTTTATTATTATTAAGATATTCGATCTCCATTGTGGGTTTTACACCGCGTTTGTTTTAGTGAGAAATCCTCCCTAATGGAGGAACGTTCATTAGCAATTTCGCACCGTTTAATCTCGCATGATAAGTGGTTTGTAAGTGTTTTATATGGTATAGATCACCCTAATGGTGGCGACCATATTTGAGTTGTAAATTGCGAAACAGTGGTAGAAGCTCATGAGATCGAATAGCCTTGACTCTTGCCTAAACGGGACAATGCTGGATTCCATTCTTGATCGAATAAAAGGTTGCTAGAATGTTTAACATTTTAGATGAGCTGACAACTTTATTCAATGGATGGTAGCTTTGACTCTCGCCTAAACAGGACACTGATATCAGTTTGTTGAAAACCTTGGAAATTATTTAGGATTGAATTTTTAAGTATTTTCTCATATCATTCCTACTTGCTATGTGCTTATAATTTCTGAATTGATTTTGTGTGTTAAACCATTATTTAATTTCTATTTGTTGATTTCTATTATTTTGTAGTATCCTGTATTGTCAAAATGAATCCCATGTTATCACTGTTGACTGAAAATAAGCTGAATGGATCTAACTTTAATAAATGGAATGAGAACATTAATATTGCTCTCATAGGAGAAAGTGCCTTGTTTGTTTTAACTGAGCCGTCACAGAAGTGCACAGGGATAATGCATCCAAAATTTGTGAAAGAAAAGTATGAGCGTTGGCAGAAAGCAAATGACAAAGCTCTATACTTTATGCTTTCTAGCATGGTTGACACCCTCGAAAACTCGGTTTTCTAAAGCGAGAATTTCCTGAAGTTATGACGAAGTTAAATGAGCTATTCGGTAAGGCATCACTTCAGTCACGCTTTGACGCGATTAAGAAGTACATTAATGCACGGATGGAACCTCATCAAAACGTGTGTGACCATGTTCTCCTCATGTCCAGTTATTTCCAAGAAGCCCAGGATCATGGTGCTGAAATGGACAGTGCTACTCAAGTTAGTCTTATCTTGAATAGCCTGACTCCAGCATTTCTACCATATACATTAAATTATGTCATGAATAAGAAGGAAATTGACTTTCATGAATTAGTCAATGACCTTCAAACTTATGAAAATTTGATTGGAGGACCCAAGAAGAAAGGGAGTAAACCTCACAATCTTGGGAATGGTAATGGGACGATAACACCTGAAGCAAATGTTGCCTCTGCTTCAAAGCCCAAATCGAAGAAGAAGTGGAAGAACACCAAGAAGCGAACAAAAGCCATGAACAAGGCTGCTCCTTCTGGTGATGCTACACTTAAAGGAAAGTGTTTCCACTGCAATGAAAAAGGTCATTGGAAACCACAGTGTCCTAAACTTCTTGCAAAGAAACAAGGTATTTCAAATTATACACTTTAAGAGTTTAGTGAATTGTTATCCAATTGGATTTATGATTCTGGACTAACTTTGTTTATTTGTTTTCTTCTTCTGATAGGTCAAGCTGCTTGAACTCAATTGAGTTGGATCAGAAAGCTGGACCAAAGGGTGAAATCGTCCAGATGAAGATGAAGCTCTTCATTTTTGAATTAATTTTTTTAGTTTAAAGACAACTTGGATTTCAAATTTTAGTTAGGGATATTTATCCCTGTTTTCTCTCATATAGTTGCAATACATTTTTTTTTAATATTAATAAAGTTTTATTTTTCGAAATTCACTATTGCAATTTATGAGATTGAGCTTCATTTAATTTTATCTTCATCAATTATTACCACATTATATTTATATGTTTGTATGTGTAAGTGTTTTATTATTGATGCAAATTCTATAATATTTACAACTCTTCATAGAGTTATATTATATAAACACTAGAAATTATTTCTATGTTTATCAATAATTGTTCATTCTCATACAATTATTAAGAATTTGTTTAATAAAAGGATCTTATGATCTGATAAGGGTGGAGAAAAGTTAAGAAAACTATGCAGTTCAACGATCTTTTATATCTAATGAACTCTGGATAGTATTCAACTCCACATAAACTCTATCACAGTTAGAGAATCATGATCTTTACAACCTTTAGGGGTGGATCATAATCTCTATATACTTAGGGGTGGAGGTTATCCATAGTACCCTATATGTATATTCTTAGGGGTGGAGTCCATTCCACAATTCCCTATGAAACACATATCTTGTTTAAACATGGAAGTAATATAATGAGTCAGCTATTGTCAATATAAATTCTTGATCTTGATTGTATGTTCCATTTCGTTTTTTACTGTTGTAAGTAAAAGTTTGATACCTTTGAAAGTTCTTTGTTAAAGTTTCACACTACCTTAATTGAGTGGGAGAATTTTAAATTTCTATACCCATCTTCATCAGGTTGATAATTGTGATAGGTACTTAAAAACACTACTGAAAAGCGAATCTAACAATTCACATGGATAGGAATAGCTTATCAGAATTATGAGAATAAGATAAAGAACTCTAGTTCGGTCCATTCGAATGACTTGAACCAAGAATTCTTAATCCTCATAAGTTTTGATGGTATCTTAATTTTGATTACTTTATCTCTGGCATGTATTTTTCACTTCAAATACTAGTCTGCTATGTTGATGACTTAGTCTTGACTTAAAGTTTCAGACTAATACAAAAGTCACAACTAGGTAACTCTCCAAACAATCAGAGGTTAAAAGTATTATTTAACCAGACATCTGCTATTGAGTGGGAGCTATCTGAGATGTAATCAAATAGGGAACATTAGAAGTTATTCAAAAAGGATTTATGAAAGTGATCTATATGTCAGATATTAAGGAACTATGTATCAGTTGTCCTTGTATCTCACCATCTAATTTCGAAATTTCTATGAGATGGTGCTTACTTTGGGGGTGGAGGAATTATTGAATAATAATTCAAGCTCTACCAGAGAAGAATTGTAACTTGGTCTATTCGAAAATACCAAATAGTTATATCACTGAAGAAAAGTCTACACTGTATTATCTCAATTACATATTTTAAAATATGAGAGATATGTCCTCTATTAATTCAGATGTACTTTTAAAACAGTAAAGATTTCAGTATCCCTTGATGAGTAAAGCATATAGTAAAGAATGTTTCATAAGTGTATTTATGAACTAGTTTCCAGAAGTTTGGGTGGATTCAAATATACTACACTTGATCTGAAGATCAAGACATCAGATTGACCTATTTGCACAGTTTGTTTTATATTAGTGCAAGTGGGAGTTTGTTGGGTTTTATGCCCTAAATAAAACTCTTTACAATCTGATTAGTTATCAATATAAGAAATTTGAAGTGATTGATGTTTGCATAAATTTTACATGCTAATGGTTTAATATGTTTGATATGTTTATTACATTCATACACACAAAATAAGTTAAATCCAGATCATATGATTATTCACAATTACAGTATCGTCAAAACAGTAGAATGTGATTGTGATCATATGAATCAAAAGTTTTGGTCCCTGTTTCATCAGTGTTATTGGATTTACACTAATGTGATAATCAGCGATGATGTGTACTTACACTTGGAGTAAGTGTTATGTTCTTTCCAGGACATTAGTAAAGTATACTAGTTTCGAATGTATGGAGTATACATTGGACTGGACCGATATTGCAACTAAGTTAAGATATTAGAAACTTACCGTTATACATATCTTTCCAAGTCAATATCAGTAGTTGATCTTAAGATTAAAAGAATCTAAATCCTGATATGCTTAGGCTCAACTCAGGAGTGCTATTCATGTTCTTAGATTTATTAGTTAAGCCTACCTTTGGGTCAGGGTGATACGTATATTTTGGGAACATGATAGTATGATTGAGTGGGAGTGCTGAACATAAATATGGAATCTATAGCTTCTACTTGTGTATAGAAGTCAAGTGATGATTCCCTTAGAGCTTAGCAAATAGAAGTAAATGGATGAGCTCTTGTTTAACTGACTAATTATTAGATCACTAAATACCATTTACAGGTAGCTAAGTGTTTTAAGGGGCAAAATACATTGAGGGGTGAGAACGGTAAAGAAATCCCATCTCGATGTAGATCATCTATATAGAGGATCTTTAAATCACAATAAGATTATAACAATGGTTAAATGAGATAGTATATTGATATCGTGGAACATACAATATGCTCTATATAAGTCTGAGAGTGCAATTCTAAGTTCTAAGAGTGGATTCAACGAAGAATTAATAAGTAGGAATTTACTTGGTAAATTTGGTTCACTTATTGGAAGCTCAGCATATAGATCCATGGTCCCCATTCTAGTTGAGAACATTCTGCTTGTAAGACTCATTAATTGATTCGTGATTGATCAATTATAATTCTAAAGTTAGACTATGTCTAATTTTATGAATTTTCACTAAGCAGGGGTGAAATTGTAAAGAAAAGAGTTTTTAGGTTTATTTATTTATTAATGGACTTTATATGTCTAATTAATAATTAAATTAAATGACAATATTATTTAATAATCTATTTTAGTTATTAAATAATTAGTTTTGGCATTTAAAAGGTTAGAATTGGAAAATTGGCGTTTTTGAGAAAATACAGATAAAATTTGATAAAACTGCAAAATCAAGTGAGGCCCATTTATACACCTTGGCCGGCCACTATATGGAGTTTTTCAAATTAATTTTTTTTTTCATTATTTTAATGCCAAATAAATCCTAACCTAAACCTAGTAGTTGCCTATAAATAGAAAGTGATGGCTCAGTCACAACACATGCTTTGACAAGTTTTCAACAAGCCTTTCTGATAGAAATTTCTCTCTTCAGAAAAACTGAGCCTTCCCCACTTTCTATACCTTGGCCGAAACCCTCTCTCCTCTTTTCTCCTTCATCTTTTTCGACCCTAGTGAAAGAATAAGTGCCCACACACAGCAAGCAGTAACTCAATCATAGATTGGAAGACTGTGAAGGATCAAACTTGAAGAAGAAGGACATTCGGTCTCAGATCTTGATTATACTCTGCTACAGAAAGGATTCAAGGGTTAGAGATCTGAGTGGAATGAGACATTAATTCCGCTGCATCAATGTAAGGTTTTCTTAACTTTATACGTGTTTAATTTATCGTTTTAGAAAGTTCATATTTAGGATGTTTAAACAACATACTTGTGAGTAGATTTAAGATCCTGGTAAAATATATTCCAACAATTATATGTATAAAAGAAATGTTTAACATTATTTTAGATTATATTTTCCTCGTAAGTAAGAGTGAAATATACATTTGATATACTAAATTTTGAAATATATTTGTATAATATGTATTAGGAGTGTTCGCGGTGCGGGTGGTGCGGTTTTTAACCATTTTTTCAAACCAACCCGCACATGCAATTTTTCCAATTTTCCAAACCGCACCCGCACCGCGATACTAAAAAATCGCACCGCAAAAAATGATGCGGTGCGGTGCGGTTTGAACTATCACAATTTTTTTTTTTTTGAAATCATCATAAAATAATTAAACTATCATTAATATAATTACTCCAAAACACTTAAGAAAATACAACAAACTTGAGACTAATAAAAGTTATAACAACAACAATAAGTCAATAATCTTTTTAAAGTTTCAACAACACACCTAAATCAAAATAACAAACTTGAAACTAATTAAATTCCAACAACAATATAAATGTACAACTAACATACTTACATCAATAGATTAAAAATAAAACAAACACAAGCTTCCAACTCCAAATTTTAATACACATGTATGGGCTTGGGTTTGTTGCTAAGAAAAGAGGGTTTGTGAAGAGTTATGGATTTTGCCCTAAGATTTATAGGCTTGTGTTGGGCTCATATGCATGGGCTTAATAAAATAAATATAAAAATTGAAATTTTAAAAGATGCGGTGCGGTGCGGTTTGAATCGCGGTTTAATAATTCCAAACCTTAAACCGCACCGCACCGCGCGGTTTGGGAAAAATTCAAACCGCAACCGCACCGCGAAGAATTTCAAACCGCAACCGCACTGCGAAGAATTTCAAACCGCATTTTTTTTGCGGTGTGGGCGGTTTGAGCGGTTTGATGTACACCCCTAATATGTATTATATTTTTATATTGAAATATTAATTGTATATATAATTTTTTAAAATATATATAAATATGTGTAGATTTGATTGAATCGGTTATTTTTACATGTCAATCAACATTTAATCCGCATTTAAATTTTCCAATCAAGTTTGGATATTTTATTGCGAATTGGATTAGATTGGATATTATATGAACACCCCTAACTCTTTAAATATACGAATAAAAAAATAACACGTGAATAATGACTTAACATTTAACGTACCTACGAAGTTCTAAAATATAACTTATATATTATTACCGATAAAAATTAAATTGAAATATTCATTTTACAATTGGAAATTAAACTTAAATATGTATACTGCAAATTATTAAACAAATAAATTATGATTCTATAAACAAAATGTCACCGTACGTCTGCATTGAGGATTCTGAAGTAGATCCTTGCTAAGACCCATAAAAAATAAGAAATGATAGGAGCTAGGTGGTTGGACTTTATTTAATATCAACGGATACAGCTAAGCTTTATTAAATTCAGCTCAACTGCCACTGCCTAATTTTCTCTATAAATTCAGCAGTTTAACTCAATATTTACCCATCTCATAAATACCTACCACACACTTCTTATTCAATTCAATTTAATTTAATTATAATATAATAATTTTTCTTCCAATCTTTATGAACCGATATCCTTAACCAAAAGAAATCAACATATATGGCCGATTTGAACTCAACAAATAATCAGGAGCACACCCATCAGACAATAACTGGTATAATTAGTACTGGTACTAGCACTAGCACTGTAAGTACTACAAGTGGGAATGAAGAAGAAGAAAAAGAATTGGTAATAAAAGTAGTTGAAATGAGTGAAATTGAGAAGAGCAAAGTGACCATTATGAGGGCTCTGGTCCACACACAAGATCGTTGGAACTCGAAGGAAGTGAGTGATGATGTGATGCTAAGGAGATTCCTTAGAGCTCGAGACATGGATGTTGAGAAAGCCTCGCACATGTTCCTCAAGTACTTAAGCTGGAGACAATCTTTCATGCCACCCAATGGTGGGTGCTTCACACACTCAGATTTTCCCGATGAGATTGCTCAGAACAAATTCTTTATGCCAGGCCATGACAAACAAGGACGCCCTATTGCCCTCGTCTTTGGTGGCAGGCATAAACAGAATGACCTCGATGAGTTCAAACGTACATACCTAATAATATTATATTATAGTATTCCTGAACCTTTAATTAATTACAGACTAATTATTATGATAATTTATTCTTAATAAATTAATTTTATGATCATCATCAGGTTTTGTTGTCTATGTCCTTGATAAAGTATGTGCAAGGTAGGTCTTATATCGTATCTCTCCCTTCTCTCTTGGTTAATTTTGTTAATAAGAAAAGAAAAGAAGTAAAAAAATGACATGAATAGACAGTATCCCAAGATATGTGGACAAATGTTAATCTTGTCTTTTGAGCAAAACTATACTATATATATCCTTTAATCCATTTAATTTCTTTCGAAGGAAGCTAATATAATTATATAATTAAATTAAATTAGTTGTGATTAATTGTTGTTGTAGAATGCCAAGAGGGCATGAGAAGTTTGTAGCCATTGGAGATCTTCAAGGATGGGGATATGCCAATTGTGACGTTCGTGGATACCTAGCAGCTCTATCCATTCTACAGGTTACATATTTCATTCAATCATTATTTATTGATAGGTACCATTAATTATTAGTTACAAAGATATAAGTGTGTGTATATATCAAAATAAACACTCGTTCATGAAACTCTATTTAAATCTTGTATTCTAACTTATCTGAAAATTTGAGAAAGGGTTTTTTTTAAATAAAATTATACCAAATATAGTATTTATCTAATTACTAAAATTTTATTATGAGGTTAAAGTTTTGTAATTACTAGTGTAATATAAATATTATAAATTACTAGCAATATGAACAATGTAGGACAAATGCATACACAATTTTTTTTTTTTATATAAAATCACACCAAAGAATTTTATGTTACTACATTATAAACTATCATATTATAAAAATAGAGTTGTAATTATATATGAATAAAAATACTTGTAGATGATTAAAAATAATTACTACCCAATAATTTTCCATTATAGATGTGTATGTACATTGATATATAATTATTAGTCTTGGAATTTTTTTTCTCTGAACTATTAAAGTTTTTCCCTAACCATCAAAACTATCCAAAATTCACCCCTTTAATTGTATTGAGCTTTTTTTTTTCTAAACAGTTTAATGATACACAACTAATGTGATGGCAATCTGACATAGTGCATGAGTTCAAGCAAAAAAATATATCTATAAATAACGATTTAATGTATATCAGCTAGCTTAATATAAATATCTATAAATATATCTGACATTGTTAGAGTTAATATTTACATATTTAGTGTCGGTAAACTAGATATCAGCTAGCTTAATCAAATTAAATAAAGGTGTACATATGGGAACAATACTTGTGGTAAATGAAACATAAGCATTTGAGAAAATGAACAAAATGTAAATGAAATAGACGTTTACAATGATATGTATAGTTGAAGGAGACTCTATTCTAAAAAATAAAATAAAAAAAAATGAGATGACAAAACTTTATAATAATCATAATTCAAAAGAAAAGTTCTGTTTATTTTCATATTAACATATGTATATACATTAATATAAAGGATTTTTACCCGGAGAGGCTTGGCAAGTTATTCATAGTCCATGTATCCTACATTTTCATGACTGCTTGGAAGATAGTTTACCCATTCATTGACAAAAACACCAGAAAGAAGGTACATAATTATAACGTCCCATATAAAGAGATTCATTAATTAAGTTGATATATATGCAATGCATGATGTTAATTGATTGGGCAGATAGTATTTGTGGATAACAAGAAGCTAAAAGATACTCTGCTAAACGACATCGCTGAGGATCAACTTCCGGAGATTTACGGGGGCAAACTATCTCTACTTCCCATTCAAGACTGCTGACTACTCTGCAATACATTAATTCATATCTATATTCTACATATCATTTTATCATAATTTGTTTCATTTCATGAGATTAATATAATATCATATCATACAAACCTTCATTTGTTATGAGAGTAATTATAACGTGTATACCATATTTATTTATATACACATATGCCGCCTCTAGAAACCACTAGTGATGGTAGCATATATATAGTGATCACTAGTGATGGTAGCATATATATAGTGATCACACATATGCAAGATTTTGTGTCGGATCGTTTAAATAGGATCGATTTCAATTGCAGTTTAAGTTATTACATTTCCTCTATATTTTTTTAGATTAGAGTGACTTACTTGGTAAGTTATCTAGATATATATTACTATGAATGAAACATTTTCTATTATCATTTTAGCTGTGATTCTAATACATTCTTTGAATGGTCATAAGTTATAAGGGAGTGAGGACTCTACAGATACACAATATAATTTTGTGTGAAATATATTTGTGGTGATTGAATCACCATTCAAGAATAACAAATTCAAGAATAACAAATAGATCAAACAATGTTAACATGACAAATCAACATAAACCAGATGAACAGATGACCAGATGCAAGATTAAACAGAAATAGCAGAAAGAACAATAAGAACACAAGAGTTTACAAGGTTCAATCACAAGTGAGAAACACTTGGATCTAATCCTTGGGAGGAACCGCCTTGAGGCTTTGCATTGATGTTATTAGATTCAGCTCAGAGAACAAGTATTACATATATGAATTTCATGGAGTCATGCTCCTACAACACCCTCATGTGTTACTCGAGAGCCACTGAGTTTCAAGATCTCAGGCTCTATTACAAGACCAATTACTCTCTCTGTTTTCACTCTCTTAATGCTAACTGAAATAACAGAAAAATGACCTTTATATATAGGTCGAACAAGAGTACAAGATTGGGCACAAAACATAACAGAAAACTGTTAACAACCAACTGTAATAACTGCCTGAATACTTACACCAATAAATTTACAGTTAAAACTGCCTGAATACTTACACCAGTAAATTTTTGGTAAGTGGTTGGAAATATGTGCTGAAAATCGCTCCCTTGTTCAGACCGAATGTAAGCTGTCAATAAGATGTATATTCATTATAAATACATCTTATAGCAGCAAGGTTTATTATCTCTTTCATTCACTTTCAAATCTTAAGGAAAGAACGTCTTTGTTATGTAGAGAAGAGTTGTTCGACTCTTACTCTGCTTATTTGTTGTTTGTATTGTCTTGAGTTTGTATTCAAGTCTACAACGAAGAAGAACATCAGTGCACCTTCGGGAGAAGGTATTTACAAGCTTTCGGGAGATTGCTTTTGAAATCTTGCATCGGGAGGATACAAGCACACCTTCGGGAGAAGGGTTTTACAAGCTTTCGGGAGATTGCTTTTGAAGTCTTGCATCGGGAGGATACAAGCACACCTTCGGGAGAAGGGTTTTACAAGCTTTCGGGAGATTGCTTTTGAAGTCTTGCATCGGGATGATACAAGCACACAACCTTCGGGAGATGGTTGTATATGCTTTCGGGAGATAGCCTTATAAGCCTTGAATCAGGAGGATTCAAGCACTCTTCAAGGTGGTCGAAGGGAGTTCGAGCTCTTGGAGTTTTATCAAGATTCGGTTAGTAGGTGGAATACATCAAGCTTGCGGCATACAATAAGAGGGAGTCTATTTATGCATAAGTCAATTACTTTGTATTTTTGATACCGATCTAATGAATCTTATCTCTGGGTGTGGCCTCGTGGACTAGTAACAATCTGAAAGGATTGTTGAAACCACGTTAAAAAATCTTGTGTGTTTTTACTTTTATGCACTGTTTGTTTTTTTGGGTTTCTCTGGAGTTACAGAGTTGTTTTCTGTAACTACGGAAAAACTGTTTTCAATACCAGTTTCATTATTCCGCATTTAATTAATCACTTAATTAAATAATTAAACTGGGAATATTAAAATACGGAATTTCAATAATTAAAGAAGTAAAAGTATTTTCAAAAAATATGTCTTATCAAACTGTTTTCACTTTTTAATTCTTTAATTGAGAATCAAAAATTTTAAAATTTTGAAACAAAAAATAAATAAATAAAAAACTTTCAAAACTTTTTGAAATAGATTTATTTCTTCTTAATCAATATTTTAGACTCCAATCCCAATCTGGATCTTGGGACCCGGACTCCGGCCTTGGCCCCAGTCCTGGACACAGACCACCACTACAAATATTGTTACTTTTAGTGACAACTTTTTAGTTGCAACATAATTTTTTGTGACTAAATGTGACTTTTAATCACAATAAAATGTTACTTATGACTAAAACGTAGTATTTAATTACAAGTTGTCACTAATTTTGTTTTAGTCACAACAAGTATTATGATTATAAATATATTTTGTCATAACAAATTGTAATTTTTGTGACTAATACCTTTAGCCCGGACATTTTAGTCACAATATAGGAATGATAATTTATAATTAGTTACAATTTTTTCACTTTTAGTCACAAGTTTTGTTGTGATTAAAAGTAAGATATTTTTTGTAGTGCACGACCTCGGCCCCAGACTCGAACCTAAACTTGACTTAAATAAAATTAAAAAATAAAAATAAAAATGAAAGTTATATTTTTTTTATTTTTAAAATTAAAAGCAAAAGTTGTTATAGAACATATTTTTATTTTTTAAAAACAAAAAATTTACTTTCATTTTTGTAGTTAAAAAATTAAAAAACTGAGTTGGTAACACTTTTGTTTTTTAATTTTTAATTTAATCACAAAAATGAAAGCAAAATTTATGTTTTTAAAATTTTATTTTTTTAAAAAATAAAAACGTGTTCTATAACCACTTTTCACTAAAAAAAAAAAATCACCTTTAGTGACAACCTTTTAGTCACAACAAAAAAAATTTGTGACTAAATGTGACTTTTAGTCACAACAAAAAAATTCTTTGTGACTAAACATAGTATTTAGATACAAGTTGTCACTAATTTAGTTTTAGTCACAACAGTATTATGATTAAAAACACATTTAGTCACAATAAATTGTGATTTTTGTGACTAATACTTTTAGTCACGGACTTTTTAGTCACAACGTAGGAATAATAATTTATAATTAGTCACAATTTTTTCACTTTTAATCAAAAGTTTTATTGTGACTAAAAGTAAGATTTTTTTGTAGTGTTTGTTTTTTAATTTCAAAAATAGAAAACCAAAGTGAGTTCTATAACTTTATTTTTCATTTTTTATTTTTGATTTTATTTATGTCAGGTTAGGTTCGAGTTGGGGTTGGGGTCGTGGTCCATGTTCGTGACTGGGGTCAAGGCCAGAGTCCGAGTTTGAATTTTAAGGTCCAGATTGAGGTCGAAGTCTAAAATATTAATTAAGAGAAAAAAAAAACTATTTAAAAATGTTGGAAGTGATTTTTTTTTTTTTCTGTTTTCAAAATTTTTAAAATTTTGATTTCTCAATTAAAAAATGAAAATAATTTTATAAAATATATTTTTGAAAAATATTTTTACTTTTCTAATTAAAAAAATAGAGAATTGATTAAAAAAAAGTGTTAACAAACACATTGGTAAATGCTCCCAAAGTAAAATAATAAAAATCAATATAAATTAAAATTTAATTTTAATTAATAGAAATTATTAGTAAAATTACTATTTTAATGATGGTTTTCTAAAAACTTTAAAATTTTAAATATATACACATGTTATGTGTATCATCTGACATGTTAAAAATGTGTTGAACATAATTATTGATTATAAATATAAATAATAGGCCAATTATGTAAAACCTCAAGTCATATTTGAGGAATGTCACACCTCAATCATTTTTGAACTATTAGATTGATAAAAAGTATGTTTTTTTGGTATCCTATGGTAAGTATATCTCAATCTAGAAGCAAGGATAGAAAATTTAGTTAAAAATGGTAACCGGCTCAATATAGCTACTATTGTACTATCATTTATTAAAAAAAAATCCATTAAATTGGCAAAACAAATTATATTTTTGTTAAGTTACTCTGACCTACATTATCTCAAAATAAAAAATTGCAGTAACATATTTTTTTTTCTAAAGTGAAACATGCTATTTGCAATTTTATTTTATCCTTTGTTTAAATTATTATATGAGTGAATAATATTATGATTTGTATTAGAATTAATAATAATTATAATTCTAATTGATTTTATTCAAAGTTAATATTTAGTTTAATTTTGAACAATATACACTACTAATCATAGAGCTTGTAGAGCAACCAAGTCAACAGGAGCGGCATTTTCTGCTGGTGTGTTTGTTTGTTGCTGGAGATCGGTATCGGTCGAGATTTGATCGGAGAAGAGAATGTGGCGGCGGAGAAGAAAACCTTCTTTTGCCTGCGCATTTTTGCACTGGCAAAAGTACACTCAATGCGCCGGCAAAGCTTTGCTGGCGCAATACTGTTGGAATTTATTTTACCAGGATCTTAGATCTACTCACAAGTATGTTTATTAACATCCTAAATAAGAACTTTCTAAAACGATAAATTAAACACATATAAAGTTTAAGAAACCTTACATTGGGTGCAGCGGAATATAATGACTCCTTCCGTTCAGATATCTAGCCCTTGATTCCTTTCTGTAGCAGAGCATTATCAATATCTGAACCTGGATCTCTTTCTCTGAATCTTTGATGCTGAAACTCCTTTGCTGATGATCTTTCTTCACGATCTTCCTCACTATGATTGAGGTATCACTTGATGTGTGTGGGCACTACTGTAATCACTAAGGATTTCGAAATTCTCAAGAGGGAAGAGAAGAAGTGACAGCTAAAGATAGGGAGAGAGAAGGCTCAGGTTTTTCTCTGAAGGAAAAATAGAAAATTTAAGTGTAAATTTCCCGAAGCCTTCACTATCTATTTATAGCATTCCACTAGGGTTAGGTTTGAATTATTTGTCATTAAAATAATGAAAAAATCAGTTTAAATTTCCTACAAAAGTGGCTGGCCCTACACTTAGTGGATTGGGCCTTGCTTTTTGCAATTTTGCAATTTTAACACCTTTTGTATCTGATTTTCTCAAAAATACCAATTTCCTAATTCAACCATTTAAATGCCAATTCTAACTATTTAATAACTATAAATAATTATTAAATAATATTGTCATTTATCATATTTATTAATTGAACCATACAAAGTATCATAATTAACAAATATGCCCCTATAAACTCTTTCTTTACAATTTCGCCCTTACTTAGTGAAAAATTCACAAATAGACATAGTCTAATTTGAGAATTATAATTGATTAATCAAAACCAATTACATGAGTCTTACAAGCAATATTATCTCAACTAGTGGGGGGACCATGGGTCTATATAACCGAGCTTCCAATAAGTAGATCAAGAATTTAGCACTAAAATTCACTAACTTATTAATTCTTCGTTGAATCCACGCATAGAACTTAGAATTGCACTCTCAGTATATAGAATGCTCTATATGTTCCACAATATAGACACATCATTAGTTATCCATTGTTATAATCCTAATTTGATCAATGATCCTCTATATGAATGATCTACACTGTAAAGGGATTCAATTACCGTTACACCCTACAATGTATTTATTCCTTAAAACACTTGACCCTGTATAAATGATATTTCAGCTTATGTGAAATGAGTACTCCACCATTTATGTTCGTTTGGTCAAGCTCGAAGGAGATCATCCTTTGCTTACTATTCGCCAGATAGAAGCTATAGATTCCATGTTTATGATAGCGCTCCCACTCAATTGCACTACCGTGTTCCCAAAATGTA
Organism: Cannabis sativa; assembly: GCF_029168945.1. Classification (NCBI taxonomy): domain Eukaryota; kingdom Viridiplantae; phylum Streptophyta; class Magnoliopsida; order Rosales; family Cannabaceae; genus Cannabis; species Cannabis sativa. The sequence goes on from NC_083604.1 coordinate 13,528,487, forward strand.
CGTATCACCCTGACCTAAAAGTAGGCTTAACTAACAAATCAAAGAACACGAATAGCCTTTCAAGATTGAGCCTAATCATATCAGGATTAAGATCATTTGATCTAGGATCAACTAGGCGATATTGACTTGAATAGATATTACGGTAAGTTTAATAAATCTAAATCAAAGTTCAATATCGGTCCCTTCCGATGCATACTCCATGCATCCAACCTGAGCTTTACTTTAACCAATGTTCTGGAAAGAACATAGCACTTCTCCAAATACAAGTAAACTCTTGTTGTAGATTATCATATCAGTAAAACCCTGTGTCTGATAAATCTAGGAAACTTTATTCACATAGTCATGTTTACTTTCCAATGTGTTGACGGCACAATAAACAGGATCAAGTATGTGAAAAGGGTTTCAGATGAATTTATACATTATGTACATATAATCATGAAATAAATCATGTGAACCATGCAACATTAAATGTTATTTCTGATCTATATTAATAAACAAATCTGATTATATTGAAATGAGTTTTATTTAGGGCATAAAACCCAACAAACTCCCACTTGCACTAATATAAAACAAAAAGTGCGTTTCAAATAATCTCAACACCTTGATATGCAAATCAAGTGTAGTAGTAGTAAACTTCTCGTAATAGGATCTGAAAGGTTGAATTAACCACAACCTTTTCTCCACTATTACTCTTCCTTAATCACAAAATCATTGATAATGTGAAATTCCTCTCTATATGTTTACTCTCTTGGGATACTGGATTCTATATCTTTGGCAACTACTTTTGGTTAATCAGGAAATTAACACTAGTAGTTTAAGGCAATTTGGAATGGTGCCAAAGATGTATAGAACTTTCCTTAGACCGAATAAGTACCTTTCTGCAGCTTTAACATTCGGTCTCTCTCGGTAGACCTAGAGACTTCGGATAGGTTTTTACACTTCTCCAAAATCACTATTCCACCCCCAGAGTAACCACCATCTTATCAGAAATATTTACTAGCACATAGGCAAATTTCGAAATCTGATATGGTGTAGTCTAAGAGTTTTAAACACACCCTTATAGACTAACATATAGTTCCTCTTCTTTATCTTAGAATTTACTTGATTGTCTTCCAATGTTCTTCTCCTGGATTAATCTGATACCTACTCATTACTCCCACTCAACAGCAGATGTCTGGTCTAAGGCATACAAAAGCATATCTAAGACCTCTCACTGTTGATATAAGAAATTCTTTCATGGCTTTATCTTTTCTGGAATAGTTAAGACTTTTCCTTAGATAAATAAAATCTATACCTAAGAAGTTGTGAAGCTTCTATAGATTGCCATTAGAAAGAAAATGCTTCAGCATTTTACTAAAGTAAGTTGCTTGCATTAGAGTAAGTAATTACCAGGTATACCACAAGCCATAGGTTTAGATAATCTCAAACCTATAATACTAGGAACAGGAAGTTTTGTTAAGTCCATAGAATAGACTTATTAACGAAAATTTCCTTTTATGTCCTTGTAATAGAAAACTTTAGGTCATTCCATGTGAATGGATTAAACCATAGTTCTATTGGCTTTCTTCTTAGTTTCTTATCTTGACAATCCATTACTTGTTTAAACTCACAATGGATTTTAATCACTTGTGTCTCCCAAGTCATAAGAAGGTGAGTTCCTAGAAACTCTCCCACTACGACAAGGTACCGTGAATTATGTCGAAGAAAACTAAATGGTATTGATCTCTTCGGTTGTGACAAGACAACAGAGGCAGTGGGATCATCATATGTCATATAAGATGATAGAACACTTTTGGAATCAAGAATAAATATCTCCTTTATTTGCTACTTGTTTTTCAGACTTAGTCATTTTCTTAGAAAAGTAGTATTTGTTTGAACAAACACTTTCTTATCTATTGACAATGGGATGGTCCACCCCTAATCACTTAGAATAGCTAAGAAACCATGGTTAACAGTTCTAGCTTTTCTTAAGATTTTGATTAGGTCATCCATGAATCTAGTAATGATTTACATTAAGTATACAACCATTACATCATTCTGAAATTGTATTACCATAGAAGGATTTAGGCAACGACTAGTAACTAATCATCAACATGCAACTCGAAATTCTGGGGAGGTAAGTTTGGATATAATTCAAAAATCAATTTAATGATCTTTGAACTGCATATCTACTAACTATTTCTCCACCCCTATCAGTTCGCAAGATCTTTAACCACTTACCTTAATGGTGTTTAACCATTGCTAGAAATTAATGAAATTTTTCAAACATTTCAAATTTCTTTGCATAAGGTATAATCTAGAGTTATCGTTTTAAGAATACAACGAAAAACTCATATCCACCCCTGAATGTACATTCATCTCGCGAATGAGATGAACTACTTTCAGTGGATATAGGCATATTAACTCTTTGCAGAGATTGATCTTGTCAAATCCACTATGAACAAGATACAAATGCCATAGATTAAGAAAATGTGGTAGTGTCTATGATGACATAGGTTTAGTTACATCAAAGAGTTCTTAGAATACTTCAAGTGGATCCTGGTCACAGAATACCTAACTCACATTCCATACAGTTTTAATCCATTAATAAAAGATGGATATTAAACACTTGAGAAAGTGTAACTGTATTGTATTCTGGAATTAGAAATTTAAGAAAATTTCTATTTGGAATCTAAAATTAAAGTCAAAGACTTAAATTTATACCAAATATAATGAGTAATTCTATCTTGGACCGGCACTACTAATACAAACTCTAAGTCAGATTTGCCCATACAAGTAGGAAATTTCTAAGATTGAGGATTTATATCAATTGGGAATAGAATTTCGGGATTATAATCATATGCGTCATATAAAATGACATGAAATGATTTATAGACCATTCATCCAATGATATGTTTTGAAAGCTAATTCGAAATGAATAAGCTAAGAGGAATTAGGATAATTTCGTTTAAAATAAGAATCCAACGATGCTTCGATTAGCGAAAGTCAAAGTAATCTTATTTATATAATCTTCTTGTTTCATATCGTAAAAATACTAGTCTAAGGTGTCATCAATTGATGAACAATTTAGATGTCGCATGTACAATATTTATCTTTCGAAATCTAACACTATTATGTATGTCTAATGGTGAAAATCCACTAGGGATTTATCTCATTAGATAAACAAGCCAAGTTAGACCAACAATGAAGATTCGAAATTAAACTACAACTTAATAACAGAAAATAACATGGTTCAATATAAATTCATACACAATTCAGAAATTATAAGCATATAGCAAGTAGGAATGACTAGTGAAAATACTAAAACATACAATCCTAAATAATTTCCAAGGTTTTCAACAACCGATACGTGTCCGGTAGGCGAGAGTCAAAGCATCATTTATTGAATAGAGTTGTCATCTCATCTAAAATAGAAACCATTCTAGCAACCTTTTATTCGATCAAAATAAGAATCCAACGTTGTCCCGGTAGGCGAGAGTCAAGGTTATTCTCATTTTATGAGCTTCCACCATTGTTTCATGTTTCATAAGTTTATCTCTAAGTAGTCACCGTAGGGGAGAGTCTAATAGAGACGAAAACTTACAAAACACTTATCAAATGAAATCTTACGGTGTTAAATGCGTTCAACGAATAACCATCCATAGGGGGACGAAGTCTAGCGTCTCGAGGTTATATTGAAAACATTTAACTTTTGTAAGACCAACAATGGAGATCGAATATCTTAATAATAATCAAGCTCATTATTTAAAGTGAGTTGTATTTTCTTTGATTCTCTTTATTTAATTTATTTATTTTAAATATATATTTATTTAAAATTTCCAATTTAGAATGAAAAATTCTAAATATAAATTTTAATTTAATATTTATAAATTTTACTTAGATGAATTATTTCCATCTTAGTAATAATTTCCAATAAATATTTAGAAAAATATTCAATTTAAGTACATTACAAAATTAATATAAATTAATTTACAACTCAAATTTAATTTTCTTTAAATATATATTGCATTTCGAAAAATTAAAGTATTTAAGAATACAATTTTCGAAAATGCATGTTAAAATAAAAAATTAATCCTGGAAAAATTATTCTAATTTAATGTTGGCCCAAAATTAATTAATAAAATTAATTTACAACAAAAAATATAATTTTCCTATTTAATTAAATATATAAGAAAAATTTCAAATATTTAAGTATGATGATGAAAATCAACTTAAATATTAATTTTTTATGTAATTAAATACACTAGAAAAATACTTCAAGCAAAAATATCATCTATCTAGATTTTCCTTTGACTAATTAATTCAATTTCTAATAATATACTTTAATTCAATTTATTTTAAATTAATCAATAAATGAAAAAATCATTGATTTAAGTTGATCCAAGAATTAATTAAAATAATTAATTTACAACTTAATCTATTTTTCAAGATAAAATTCGAAATTCTAGCATTTAAGAAATGCAATTTCGAAAATTGATTAATAAAATAAAGGAAAAATATATTTTGAAAATTATTTAAATTTAGTTGAAAAATTAAATTTCAACTAAAAATAATTTTCTATTTAATTAAATGTCATGAAAAAGAAATATTTAAGTATGATGATAAAATCAACTTAGATATTTAATTTTCAAATTAATTAAATGTATTAAATTCAAGAAATAAATAATTAAGTGTAGAGAGGCTTAATTATTAATCTCTAGTTTAATACTAGGAAAAAATATACTTAAAATAAATTGTACCAAAATTAATTATTTAAATAATTAATTTCACATTGTATAATATTTTCCTATTTAATATTAGAAATAATAAGTAGTCTAGAAATAACTATCTAGAAAATATCTTATTTGACTAAGTATCTTTTCCACAAAATTTGAAAAAATATCTAATTTAAGTTGTATTAGAAAAAATCTAGAACTTAAATATTTTTCAAATTTAAATTTAATTAAATATCAAAAATTAAGTTGTAACCACTTAATTTGAAAATATTCCATTTTAAGTTAATATTCGAAAAGATATTAACTCAAAAAAATATCTAAAGAATCTTAATAACCAATGCCTAAAATTCCTCAACTTAATTTTGAAATTTAAAATTCAAAAGATATTCAGATTTAAGTTAGTAAGTTGAAGATAACTAAATATCAACTTAAATAGGAATATTTAATGAAAAATTTAAATTAAGTTCCAGAAAGAATCTAGATGGTTATAATTCTATATTTAATTAAATACAAGAAAATACATATAGTTTAGCTTAGAATAAAGAATTCTTTGAACTATAATTTTCTTAAATTAATTTCAAAATAAATGAAATTAATTATGTTGCTAATCAATTTTATTAGGTTAAACTAGTGTAATTAACCTAGTACATTGTTCAAATCAAGGCAAATGGGCCTTCACAATTGGGGTGGTTTGTGTGAGGGGTGCCTTGGGTTCGGTATGTCGTACCCACTTCTATGGCTCCCAACTCTCACACAAGGCCCAAAAGAGAGGAATTTAACCTTAATAAGAACAACTGTTATTAATTGAATAAGCCCAAAACTAAATGGGTCTAAATAAAATCTATCAATGACTATGACATTTTATTTAGCAACATTAACCTATATGCATCTATAATAACATTAAACACATAGGCTCACACAGGCACACTTTGGATGGGTCCTATCATGTTGCTAGGTCATACACAGATGAAAGAAGATTGTAAATATACCTGTTACAAATTATTATCTTGACCAAGGGAGCCATCAGATCATTAGATCTGGCAAAAAGTAACCATGGCTATTTGCAATCAAGTAATAATAGGTTTTAAAAACTTACACATAAGCTAAAACACATACTCCCTGCAACAAGGTTAATTTGGATAGTTGGATGTAGGATTTATTTAATTTTAAATAAATATTTAATTTCGAAAATAATTAATTAAATAAATAAAAATCAAAAAAATAAAATTTTTTTAAAATTTTTAAAAAAATTTAAAAAAAATTCGAAATTTAAAAAAAAAATTAAAATTAAACCTACAATTTTTGAAAAATTAGGTTTCAACCAACCTAAATATCATTTCAAAAATTTGCTAACTACTTTTAAATTTTAAATGTTATTTTATAAATAAAAATTAAATAAAAAATTAGAAAAGATAAATAAATATCTTTTTCAAATTTTTAAATGTAATTTAAATAAAAAAATAACAAAATTTAAAAAATTAGCAAAATATCTTATATCTATTTAAAATTACATGATTATAAATATCTTATTTTAAATTTAAATATGGTCAAAATATCTAAAAAGATTTAATTAAAAAATCTTAAAAGATAAGATATTTTTAAAATATCTTAAAAGATATTATAAATATCTTTAAAAGATAAGATATTTTTAAATATCTTAAAAGATATTATAAATATCTTAAAAGATATTATAAATATCTTAAAATATCTGACCTTAAATTTAAAAAAAAATATAATCAAATTTAAAAATAAGATAGATTTTTAAGCAAAAGGATAAATACTAATTCTATTCAAATTCAAATTACACTAATATCTTGAATTAAATTAAAAAAATTTAAATTAATTCAAAATGATAATTAGAATTGAATTAGGAATAGTAATAGTATATATACAAAACCATACAAAAAATTGGAAGTTAATTCCATGAAAAAGTATGAAAAATTGAAAAAAATTGAAAAAATTCGAAACTGTACGGACAGTTCTCATGATCGCGAAACTATCAAGACAAACCTCGATTTTGTCAAATCTTCAAAAAATCATAACTAATTCAAATAAAATCCAAATTGAGTTCTGTAAAAGGCTAACTTGCTTAATTTTTTCCATACTATCCAATAAAAATAATGCCAGAACCGAAATAACAATTATTTTTCACGAAAATTTCACAATCATCAATCAATCATCAAATAACACTCAATACAACATGATACCATCCAAAGAACATACAAACAATCGTTTTAAAGTCCAAATTACATGTAAGTAGATCAATTACCATGGCTCTGAGGCCAGTTGTTGGAATTTATTTTACCAGGATCTTAGATCTACTCACAAGTATGTTTATTAACATCCTAAATAAGAACTTTCTAAAACGATAAATTAAACACATATAAAGTTTAAGAAACCTTACATTGGGTGCAGCGGAATATAATGACTCCTTCCGTTCAGATATCTAGCCCTTGATTCCTTTCTGTAGCAGAGCATTATCAATATCTGAACCTGGATCTCTTTCTCTGAATCTTTGATGCTGAAACTCCTTTGCTGATGATCTTTCTTCACGATCTTCCTCACTATGATTGAGGTATCACTTGATGTGTGTGGGCACTACTGTAATCACTAAGGATTTCGAAATTCTCAAGAGGGAAGAGAAGAAGTGACAGCTAAAGATAGGGAGAGAGAAGGCTCAGGTTTTTCTCTGAAGGAAAAATAGAAAATTTAAGTGTAAATTTCCCGAAGCCTTCACTATCTATTTATAGCATTCCACTAGGGTTAGGTTTGAATTATTTGTCATTAAAATAATGAAAAAATCAGTTTAAATTTCCTACAAAAGTGGCTGGCCCTACACTTAGTGGATTGGGCCTTGCTTTTTGCAATTTTGCAATTTTAACACCTTTTGTATCTGATTTTCTCAAAAATACCAATTTCCTAATTCAACCATTTAAATGCCAATTCTAACTATTTAATAACTATAAATAATTATTAAATAATATTGTCATTTATCATATTTATTAATTGAACCATACAAAGTATCATAATTAACAAATATGCCCCTATAAACTCTTTCTTTACAATTTCGCCCTTACTTAGTGAAAAATTCACAAATAGACATAGTCTAATTTGAGAATTATAATTGATTAATCAAAACCAATTACATGAGTCTTACAAGCAATATTATCTCAACTAGTGGGGGGACCATGGGTCTATATAACCGAGCTTCCAATAAGTAGATCAAGAATTTAGCACTAAAATTCACTAACTTATTAATTCTTCGTTGAATCCACGCATAGAACTTAGAATTGCACTCTCAGTATATAGAATGCTCTATATGTTCCACAATATAGACACATCATTAGTTATCCATTGTTATAATCCTAATTTGATCAATGATCCTCTATATGAATGATCTACACTGTAAAGGGATTCAATTACCGTTACACCCTACAATGTATTTATTCCTTAAAACACTTGACCCTGTATAAATGATATTTCAGCTTATGTGAAATGAGTACTCCACCATTTATGTTCGTTTGGTCAAGCTCGAAGGAGATCATCCTTTGCTTACTATTCGCCAGATAGAAGCTATAGATTCCATGTTTATGATAGCGCTCCCACTCAATTGCACTACCGTGTTCCCAAAATGTACGTATCACCCTGACCTAAAAGTAGGCTTAACTAACAAATCAAAGAACACGAATAGCCTTTCAAGATTGAGCCTAATCATATCAGGATTAAGATCATTTGATCTAGGATCAACTAGGCGATATTGACTTGAATAGATATTACGGTAAGTTTAATAAATCTAAATCAAAGTTCAATATCGGTCCCTTCCGATGCATACTCCATGCATCCAACCTGAGCTTTACTTTAACCAATGTTCTGGAAAGAACATAGCACTTCTCCAAATACAAGTAAACTCTTGTTGTAGATTATCATATCAGTAAAACCCTGTGTCTGATAAATCTAGGAAACTTTATTCACATAGTCATGTTTACTTTCCAATGTGTTGACGGCACAATAAACAGGATCAAGTATGTGAAAAGGGTTTCAGATGAATTTATACATTATGTACATATAATCATGAAATAAATCATGTGAACCATGCAACATTAAATGTTATTTCTGATCTATATTAATAAACAAATCTGATTATATTGAAATGAGTTTTATTTAGGGCATAAAACCCAACAAATACTGCACCAGCAAAACTTGTCTGGGAATCTTGGTCGATAAAAGACTTTTTTACCGGCGCGTAGACTAAATGCGTCGGTGAAACTCTATTTTACCGGCGAGAAATCACGCCGGTGAAAAAGAAGCGACGGTGTTAAAAAATACCCTTATCCGCTATGGACCTGCTTTGATAACCTTTTGCCGGCGTAATAGTGCGCCGGCAAAACTGTTGGCGCCAATAGTTTTGTCGGCACTATATATGCGCCGGCAAAACTATTGGCGCCAATCTGAGGATTGGCACCAGCAGTTTTGGGCCACTTTTTACCGGCGCAGGAATGCGCCGATAAAAGTATTTATTTTTTAAAAAAAAATTAATTAATTATATTTAATTAATTAATTAAATATAATTAATTAATTAATTTTTTTTTAAATAATTATAATATTATATTAACAAAAAAATCAACATAATTTACATTAAAAGATAAACAAACATTAATTATATTATGTTCTACTAAAATCAGTATATAAACAAAATGTTAAAAGATTGATGTTCGAATCGGATAATAAAAAAAAAGTAAAGTTCTATAGGCAGGTAATGTCATCATCGTTATTTCTCTGAGTCTCGGGAGGCTGCGATGACGATCCAGCACCAGGAGCAGCCGATGACGATCCAGCATCAGGAGTGGGCAATGGTGGAAGATCCATGAGAGGCAAGTTGAAACTTGGCACAGCTCGAGAAAGATACTCAAACTGATCTTGGAATCGTCTGAGGTAGAGTTGTCGTGTCTCATACTGCTGCCTCGTATGTTGAGTTGTCTGCTCCGCTTCCTCCACTTTTTTCTGTAAAGCCTCGTACTGTTCCATTGTAACAGTCGGTGGGGCCGAAGAATGCGTGGCAGGTGCTCTTTTGGCCCCAACTCCCTTCAGTCTGGGGAGATGGCCAAAGCCTCTAAGATGTCGAGATCGTTCCCCGAGTACTTGCGTCATAATAGGTAAGTCTCGGGGGTACTGTGTAGGATCGACAGCAGGCTCATCGGGCTCATCTTCAGTGGGCGCTGGTTGAGGTGCCGCTATTTCAACCATTTGCTCCTAAAACAAACAAATAAGTTAAATGGTTAATTTTAATACAAAATAAATTGAAATAAATAAATAAAAATTGAATTAAAATGTAAACTTACGTAAGCTTGTTGTGCGTACTCGTTGCGCCAAATGTTGCCTTTATGGTGAAACTTTTGAAAAGTTTCCACCGCAGTTGGCAGTTCTCCTATGTCGGGGTTAGCCTATTTTCAAGAGAAAATATATTACTATTGTTATTTTACTAGAAAAAATTAAATCAATGATAATGTAATATATAAACTTGCTCGCTCGACAACATGTGAAACAATAGGCTTCGAGCCCCAGCCTCCTTGAAGTTTCATCTTACCCCGACTTTCTTTATTTTTCGCTGCTCTCGCCTAAAATTAATAATTTTTCTAACAATTAATTACACTTTATTGAGTATATAAATTAAACATTACTAAAATTAGAAATTTTAAAAAATGTACCTTTTGTTTGTTTGTGCTCCAATAAGCGATGCAGTCACTCCACACCTCTTGAGTTACTCCGTCAGGAGATGACATGTCGGCCCTCTCCCGTCCAAGCTCCCCAATGTTTTGTATCCACTTTTTCTTACAGTATGCCCTCCAGTCACGTAAACCCTTTGACATTTCGTACTCACCATAGTCTACGAATGTAGGGTTATCTCGTGGGAGGACAAACTTGGTCTGCAAAAAGTTACACATTAATACATTAATTACAATTTAATAAGAATATAGTAATTTAAAAATTAAAAAAATTATTACAACATACGTCAAGTCTATCCCAGAGTGCATTGATGTCAGCTCTACTGACATCTTCCCATTTGAATTTATTGATGGGGATAGACATCTGAGTCATCCATTTAGCCATGTTGTTGAATTTTTTTCCGTTTTTGCCGACGGGGGTGCCAGTCTCTGCATGCAACTCAATCTGTAACTTGGCAGATTGTGTTTTGGAGAGCTCCTCTTCAACATTCTTGCCTTTGTATTTATCTCTGACCTCTTTCTTTTTCGAACTGTTGTCACCTGGTGTAGACATACTACATATACAAGAAACTAACATATTCAAAACATATTAAAGAAGAAGGGTTGTAATTTTTATTTTATTTAAAATACTATTTCAATTACAATTCATCATCAGTTACATATACAGCATTATCATCACTGTCACTCTCTAATTCTAAGGAGTTGTCTTCTTCGGTATTTAGACCCTCGTTGTCATCATCGACAATGAAATCATCTAATTGTTGAGGCTGTGAATTCACACGATGGATGTTTGCAACTTTAGTTGGGTCGACATCATGGCGAACATAGTCAACATCATCCAACTGTAGAGGTTGAACAACGAACTCGGTTTCAGCTGAATTGTTTTCCTGTACAAAGGGTGTCTCCCCATCAGTGTACGGGAAGTCCCAAACATTTCGCGGTATGTACTCATTTACAATCAGCTAGTCTTTACCGTTCTTCAAATCAGGAATGTAATAGATCAATTTTGCTTGAGATGCAAGTATGAACGGTTCATTTTGGTACCACTCTCGGTTGACGCAAATGCTAGTAATAACACCGTCACTATCCATTCTACTCCCATTAGTGTCAAACCACTTACACAAAAATAAGAGAACACTGTAGTCTTTAAATAAGTGAACACCATAATTTTTTCAAGTGTGCCGTAAAAATTTTGTCCATCTTCACCAGGCACTATGACACCGCTATTTTGTGTTTTGCGGTTATCATCCCTTTCCTTGACCAAAAATTTAATACCGTTCATTATGCACCCTGGATAAAAAATAAATTACTGCATTCGCTGGGTTAGCAATAGCATACAACTCATCTGACACTGCACCCTGGTTGCTCAACCGTAGTTCATTAATCTACATTTCAGGAAAAATATTAAATTAAGAAAAGTTGAACAATTATTGAGAACAAGATTATGAGTATTGAGAGGCAACAATGCTTACTCAAGTTTTGAACCATTCAGAGAACTGAGTCTCTTGCACTTTTTCAATATTGCCTACACCCCTTGCTTGAAACAACTCCTTGTGCTCACTATATAATATAATGCACTTAGTAAGTTAAGAATTTTTTAGATGAAGTCGACTATTGTGTGTTTGTGTTTATGGAATTTATACTTACTTGATATACGGCTCAACCTCTGTGCAATTGTTCAAAATGTACCACTCCGCCTTACGCTTGCTTTGCATGGGTAAGGTGTCGACTGTCCTCATACGGAGGGGTCGGCCAACATGCTTGAATACAGAAAATTGTCGAGTTGGCATGTTTTGGACAATGTCATTGTTCCGGTCAGAACGGTTGAATCGAGTTTCCACTTCTCGAAAGTACATTGAGCAAAAGGTTAATGCCTCATTAACCACAAAAGATTCAGCAATAGAGCCTTCTGGACGAGCACGATTCCTGACATATTGCTTGTACATAGACATTGACCGCTCAATGGGATACATCCACCTGTACTGCACTGGTCCACCTAGTATAGCTTCTTTAGGGAGATGCATAACTACGTGAACCATTATGTCGAAGAAAGCCGGTGGAAAAATTATTTCTAACTTGCACAAAATAGTTAGAATATTTGTTTGCATTTTTTCTAAATCCGAAACATTAAGTGTTCTTGAGCATAATTGTTTGAAATACACACACAACTCAATGATTGTGTCCCGGATTTCTTTTTTCAAGAACTTACGGATACCTGCCTGTAGTAAACGTTGTAACAACACATGACAATCATGTGATTTGAGCCCGGAAATCTTGCCCGTATCCAAATTTACTTTTTTGTCTAAGTTTGCTGCAAAATCGTCCGGAAATCGTACAGACTTTATGAAGTCTGCAAATTCAATCCGTTCTTGAACACTAAGTGTGTAACTAGCTGGAGGCTTTTTCCACTTCCCATTTCGGTTTTCATACAACCACAACTCACGTCGTATTTGCAAGTCCTGCAAATCCATTCTCGCCTTGTCGGTATCCTTTGACTTCCCGTCGACACTTAGAAGAGTACCTACTAAGCTGTCACACACATTTTTCTCAATGTGCATTACATTAAGATTATGTCATAAGGACAAATGCTTCCAGTACTCAAGCTAAAACAAAATACTTTTTTTAGACCAATTTAGCTCTTCACTAGAACGCTTCCGTTTCACACCCCCAAACTGCTTGTGTTTTCCAGGCAAACTCAATGGAATTCGGTCTAATTGAGATAAAATATCATCCCCCGTCAATACAGGAGGTGGTGCTCTCTTCTCAGGCTTACCTTTGTACCTTTTGCTTCTCCTTCTCGGATCACTCATTTCGAGAAAACGTCTGTCGCCAGCATATCCGATCTTACTATTTAGGCCAATGGAAGGAGTGTGTTCATTGCAAGTGGGACATGCCATATACCTTTTTGTGCTCCAACCAGACATTAGAGCATAAGCAGGAAAATCATTTATTGTCCACAACACTGCCGCACGCTTTGAAAACACAGTTCCGTTGTAGGCATCTTGGGCTTCAACACCCGTCTCCCACAACTGTTTAAGTTCATCAATTAACGGTCTCATGAATACATCTATGTCTTTCCCATGAGATGATGGACCTGGAATTAATAAGGCCAACAACAACGATTTGGAACTCATACACTTCCACGGTGGCAAATTATATGGGACACATATAACTGGCCACAGGCTGTAAGAGTTGCTCATGTTGCCAAATGGATTAAAACTGTCAGTAGCCAATCCCAGTCTGACATTTCTAGGTTCAACAGCAAAAGACGGATGAAAGCGGTCAAACCGTTTCCATTCTTCAGCATCCGCAGGATGCCTAAGCACACCGTCTTCTTTTGGTCTCTGCGAGTAATGCCACCGCATATCCTCCGCAGTGTGTCTTGAGCAATATAATCATTTTAGTCTCGATGTGAGTGGGAAGTAACGCATAACTTTGTGAGGAACTTTTTTCCTCTTACCCTTTTTTTTCACCCATCGTGATTCGCCACATACAGGGCAAAACTCTTTCTTCTCATTCTCCTTCCAGAAAATGGCACAATTATACTTGCACACATCTATTGAGTCGTAACCCAAACCTAGATTGCGCAATCGCATCTTCGACTCATAATGCGACTTCGGTAATTTTGTCCCCTCTGGAAATAGATCAATCAAGATGGACAGCAACATATCGAAAGAGTGGTTACTCCACCTATTCAGAACCTTGCAGTGCATAAGCTTTACCAGTGCATTGAGGGCTGATTTTTTGCAACCTGGACATAACTCAGACTCCATCTCCTTAAACAAGTCATCAAACTTGTTGTTGTCATTGATAGGGGGTTCATTGAAAGAATCAGTAGTGCTAGCAGATTCGTCAAACCCAGGGTCCCCTCTTAACATGTCTGCCAACACATCTGCCATTTCCTCTTCGTCATTTTCAGGAAGTTCAACTGCGGGCTGAGAAAAAGTCTCCCCGTGAAAATACCAGGGATTGTACGAAGGTTGGATCCCGCTGAGAAATAAATGAACCCTTATAGTTGCAGGTGTGTGGAAATTCACATTCAAACACCGCATGCATGGGCATCGAGCTAATCCGTCAGAATTTACGTGGTTCGTTGCAACCGCAACGAACTCGTCAACGCCACTTCGAAACTCTGCAGAGCGCCGGTGCGCCTTCATCCAACTTCGGTTGGTAGGCATCTTCCACTATGAAGTAATTAACAAAAATCACAACCAAGAAAATGTGCAAGTGTCCTAATCCACCTTCTCACTCCATTACTAAAAGGGTAAAGAACCTATCCCATTCAGGTTTGTAATATACATATAGTACAATCTACGCTCTTAAGATTATTTCATTTTTGTAAAAATTTCGGCAGCACCTCCCCACAGTTCTCATAAGTTAGCAAACTTGTAGTAATTAAGTTTGCCGACTTACAAGAACGTGTAAGAAGACGTTGTACCAAAATATTTACTAATGAAATAATCAAATAAGTAATAGATCATACTATAAGTATAAAATAAGCCCAAACTATCCATGCGGACAAACAGTCCTGGATAATTTGGAGAAGCGTATTTAAGAGTCCATACTGACTCAGCCTCTCCAAACGGGTCTAAGGTATTTTGTGCATGTGTAAAATTAAAAAAAAAAAAAATTATCACTATGTGATAATACAAATACAAATACAATTGTTCTATCCTATCTTTGGTGTATAACCAAAGAGATCAAGAAAAGATAATAAAAATTTAATTTTATGCTATTTTACAATATCTTATGCTCATTTGTACTTACTTTATAATTGCACTTACTTTATGATAATTAGATTAAATTCTTACAATTACTTTAAAATTTTATTTTATTTTATTTTTTAAATTATAAGTGTAAAAGTTTTAAAATTTTAAAAATATCACTTGATTACATTTTAAATTTTATAATTAATATTAATTTATAATTTTTTACTTTATTTATTTAAATTACAAATTACAAACTTTTTAATCTTCAAAATATTATTTGCTTACATTTTCAATTTTCTAATAAATATTCATTTATAATTTTTTATTTTATTTATTTAACTTAAAAATTACAACCTTTTTAAAGTTGATAATATCACTTACTTACTTTTTAAAATTAAACAATAAATAGTAATTTATAATTTTCACTTTTATTCATTTAAATTAAAGATTACAATTTTTTTTAAAATAAAAAAAAAATTGATTACCTATTATATTTTATAATATATACTAATTTATAATTTATAATTTTATTTATTTAAATTAAAGATTACAAATTTTTTGAAATAAAAAAATATTTTGATTACCTATTATATTTTATAATATATATTAATTTATAATTTATAATTTTATTTATTTAAATTAAAGATTACTAATTTTTTAAAATAAAATAAATATTTTGATTATTTATTATATTTTTTAATATATACTAATTTATAATTTTCTATTTTATTTATTTAAATTAAAGATTATAAAGTTTATAAATTTAAAATATTTTTGTGCATACGATTTGACATTTTATGATATATATTATTTAACAAATTTTTATTTAATTTATTTAAATTAAAAATTACATTATTTAACTATCTACCAAAATTTGGGTAGCATAACGACTTAAAAAGCGTAAACCCAAAATTTTCAAAACCTATGAATAGCACAAACAAACTTTCCATAACAACATATGAAAAACAATAAATCACACCACCGATCAGACTGCAGTAAATTTTATCACAGAACCTACTTCACTAACAGACATACTAACTTATAACAAAACTATTAAATTTACAATACTAATATAAAGAAGAAGAAAAAAACAAACTTGAAGCAGTCCAAAAGTGACAACAACAAGCAGCAAGCGGTGCTTCGGGCCGGTAAAAGGGACCTAATTTCATAAAAGTAAAACCCAATTAAAATATGAACATACATATACACACACAAATATATATACATACACTTACACTTACACTTACACTTAAATTTACATATATACTCATACACATACATACACACACACACATAAACACATACACATACATACACACACATAAACACATACGTATATACACATATTTACATATACTCTCACATACACATATATACACATATACATATATATACATACACCCACATACACATACACATATACATATATATACATACACCCACATACACATATACATATATATACATACACCAACATACACAAACAAATACATGCATACATATATACATACACTCACATCTACATAGACATACATACATACACATATATACATAATCCCACATATATACACATACAAATACATACATACATATATTTATACACATATATACATTTATACCCACATTAACATACATACACATACATACATATACACATCTATACACTAATAAACACATATACATACACATTATTACACTAATCCATACCTATATATAAGCATTTTAAAAAAATTAAAATTAAAAAATTAAAAAACACCTTACACAAATTAGAGGAGGTGGGGCTTCGGGTGGTCTGCGGTGGTGGCTGGTGGCGAACGGTGGTGGTGTGGTTACCGACGGTGGTGATTTTTTTTCCAAAAAAAATGAAAAATTTTGAGAGGTAATGAGAGGGATTGAGAGAGATTGAGTGAGATTGAGTGAGAATGAGTGAGATTGAGAGAGAGGGTTGAAGGAGAATTAGAGAGGAAAAAAAAAATTCATAGAAAAAAAAAAAAGGAAAATGGGGTCTGTTGCTCGAAGGGGCAGGTTATATGAACACTTTTACTGGCGCATTGAATTGCGCCGGCAAAAGTGGTCATATAACCCTAAACGCGAACGCAACGTTTCGTTAAACACTTTTATCGGCGCACTAATGCGCCAGTAAAAGTAATCCCACCTACCACCACTTTCCACGCGAGATTTTTCCCCCCAAAATTTCACGTGGCCGATCAAGATTCCCACCAAAAATTTGCTTGCTTTTACCGACGCAATTATGCGCCGACAAAAGCCTTACAGAAGTGGAAATGTATTCGCGCCATTTGACGGTTCATTGTTGATCTTTCACCGGTGCATATGTAATAATACGCCGGTATTGAGTACCTTTTGCTGGCGCAAAATTGCGCCGGTAAAAGTTATTGCTGAATCAAATTGGAACTTCAGCATTTCATTTTTTTTGACAACTTTTGCCGGTGTAATTGACCAATTGCGCCGGTAAAACTAGGTTTTCTTGTAGTGGTCCTGCGGCATCTTGGAGGTTTGGAGAGTGCTAGCAATGGGGAATCTACCGTGACGTTGAATGTGGAGTTCTTTCGTGATGGGTGACCTCCTGGGAAGTTTTCCCAAGAAGTGTACGAGTGACGACAAAGCAGCCAGAGTGACGTACTCATGTATAAGAGCCATTCATTCTGTGGGTGTAAGGGCCCAATGGAGGCTTGAAGCGGGGACGTTACAAATGGTATCAAAGCCTTGACTCAGCTGGAAGTGTGGTCAACGGGGACGTCAGACCCCGTAAGGGGGTGATTGTGACAGTCAGTAGTCCCGTGATCCGTAAGGAGAAATACCAGGTAAGCTGTGCAATCCCACATCGCTTGGGGAAGGTTAAGTGTGATGATTCTGAGAATGTGTGGGTATGGGAATGCACAGTTGAAGAGAGCTTAAATGGATTGATTTGTACTACCTATATCAGCAAGGTGCATCTTATTTTTCGGTTGCCCATCACGAAAGAACTCCACAGTTATGTGTGCTTGACCTGGGATAATTTCAGGATGGGTTACTGTTGGGTTTTGTGCCCTAAATAAAACTTATTACAATCTGATTAGTTATCAGTATAGAATTTTGAAGTGATTTATGTTTACATGTATGTTACATGTTTATGGTTTAATATATATATTTAATATATGCATAAAATCAGTTAAATCCAGAACATATATTCATTCACAATTACAGTATTGTCAATACAGTGGAATGTGATTGTGATTATATGATTCAAAAGACTTTGTCCCTGTTCATCAGTGTTTTGGATTTACACTGATGTGATAATCAGCGATAAAGTATACTTACACTTGGAGTAAGTGTTATGTTCTTTCCAGAACATTGGTAAAGTACACTAGTTTCGAATGTATGAAGTATACATTGGACTTGACCGATATTGAACTTAGATAAGATATTATAAACTTACCGTTGTATCTTTCCAAGTCAATATTAGAAGTTGATCTTAGATTAAGAGAATCTAAATCCTGATATGCTCAGGCTTAATCTTAGGAGTGTTATTCATGTTCTTTGATTTATTAGTTAAGCCTACTTTTGGGTCAGGGTGATACGTATATTTTGGGAACATGATAGCATAACTGAGTGGGAGTGCTAAACATAAATATGGAATCTATAGCTTCTACTGGTGTATAGAAGTCAAGTGATGATTCCCTTCGAGCTTAGTTAAATAGAAGTAAATGGATGAGCTCTTGTTTCAGTGACTATATATATTAGATTACTAATTCATCATTTACAGGTAACTAAGTGTTTTAAGGGGCAAAATACATTGAGGGGTATAAACGGTAAATTTGTCCCATCTCTATGTAAATTATCTATATAGAGGATCGTTTAATCACATTAAGATTATAACAATGGTTAAATGAGATAGCATATGGATATCGTGAAACATATAATATGCTCTATATAAGTCTGAGAGTGCAATTCCAAGTTCTAAGAGTGGATTCAACAAGGAATTAATAAGTTAGGAATTTACTTGGTAAATCGGTTCAACTTATTGGAAGCTCAACAATATAGATCCATGGTCCCCATTCTAGTTGAAACTATACTGTTTGTAAGACTCTATAATTGATTCATGATTAATCAATTATAATTCTAAAAGTTAGACTATGTCTAATTTGTGAATTCTCACAGTTTAAGGATGAAATTGTAAGTAAAAGGGTTTCTAGGTTTAATTATTAATTAAGAGACCTTGTATGTCTAATTAATAATTATTTTAAATGACAATATTATTTAATAATATATTTTAGTTATTAAATAATTAGTTTTGGCATTTAAATGGTTAGAATTGGAAAAATAGCATTTTTGGAGAAATAGAAATAAAATTGAGGAAACTGCAAAATCCATGTGAGGCCCATATTACACCATGGCCGGCCACCTCTTTGCATGTTTCCCAATTATTATTTTCAATTTTAATTGCCATGTAATTGCTAATCAAAGCCTAGCAAATATAGGAAAGTGGTGGATCACACTAAATAAGGCAGTTAATCAATTACACGGTAAAAGAGGAAAATGTTTATTTGGAAAGTTGAGCTCTCCCTTTCACTATATATTGCCGTCCCTCTCTTCTCTTTGTAAGCCATCATTATACACGAATTCAAGAGAGGAAAAAGAGAGTGAATTTCGAATTCTTTGTGAGAGATAAGTACCCACACACATCATACAGTACATCAATCATAGCTTGGAAGATTGTGAAGGATCACATCCAACTGAAGGACATTCGGGCTCGGATCTTGATTATACTCTGCTACAGACAGGAATCAAGGGTTAGAGATCTGAGTGGAAGGAGACACTTAATTCCGCTGCTATCACTGTAAGTTATTCTTAACTTTTATGTGTTTTGTTTATCGTTTTGGAAGTTCATATTTAAATTGTTAAATCAACATACTTGTGAGTAGATCTAAGATCCTGGTAAAATTAATTCCAACAGTGACCTCCTGGGAAGTTTTCACATGAAGTGTGCGAGTGAGGACAAAGCACGCTGAAAACACTCGTGTTGGTCTGTAGGGTCAGTCATCATTCCATGAAGCAGCCAGAGTGACGTACTCGTGTACAAGAGCCATTCATTCCGTGGGTGTAAGGGCCCAATGGAGGCTTGACGCAGGAGCGTTACATTATCGCAAGCTCATTGCCACTTGGGTCTAGGCATTGGTTGCTGAGAGCCCTGACTTCCCCACTAGCGAGTTCTTTGAGCAGTTCGATAAGGTCGGTCTCGTTGCTGTGTTGTCGCCTGGGGTTTATACTTTGCAGGTACTCTTGCCCTTTAGTTGGAATACAAGATTGATCATTTTTTTAAAAAATGAAAATAACATTATTATTGTGTTTATATTTACGGGTTTTATGGAGAATTGCATTTTGGATTCAATTTGTGGGTTGGGGTAAGAATTGTTTAGGTTGGGATAATTTATATGTGGATTATTTGGGTTGGAATTAGATTTTTTGGGTTCAATTTTTGGGTTGGGTTTGATTTCTGGTTTTGTGGGGGGGGTTGATTTTTGGGAAGAAACAAAGAAGAAGAAAGATGAAGAAGAAAAAGAAAAAAAATATATTAATTATTTTTTCTGATTTTTAAATATTTTAAATTATTTTTTTAATGTTTAAATTATTAATATTAGGTGGACTAATAAAAATTTTCCATGTGTGCACCGTAGCAAACCACTTTGTCACTTAACAGACCAAAATAGACAGAGAAGGACTATAGAGCAAAATAATTGTCGAGCCTAGGGAGTAGCCATAATTTTTCGAATAAGGGGGTTAAACTGTAACAAACATAAAAGTATAGGAATTTTAGCCTCAAATTACCCTTGTATATTTGTAATATAGAATGGGCAATCTTCTATTTCAACACCTTACAAAAATTATTTCAAATTATTTAGTCCCATGATTTATCAGTGCACTGGATTTACACTGACGTGATAATCAGCAATGATGTTTGCTTACACTTGGACAAGGGGAATGTCTTTTCCAAGGAATTAGTAAAGTAAAATAGCATTGGATGTATCGGCTATACATCGATGTCGTTATTTAATAAAACAACCCTGATTCTCAAAATTGATATTTAAGTATTACAGTTACTACCATGAACACCTAATCCCTGGTATCCAAATGTTACCGTCGTTGTCAAACCAGACAACCTGAAATCCCACTCCCTGGTATTCATGTCATTGTCTCTACCTGATCAAGATTACCGAAAAGTAAGAAACCTAGTAACGATTTTAGTTTACAGTAGGGCTGTTCAAAAAAACTTAACAAACCGCCCAACCCGAATAAACCGCCCACACCAAATAGAATAAACCGACAAAAAATACAACCCGAATAACTTTACAAAAAATTCAAACTGCCCAATGAATATATTGGGCGGGTTAAATATTATTCTAACCCACCCAAATAACCCGAATAAACCGATTTACATATTTTTTACTAAAATTATTTATAATATAATATATAAATTATGTTTAATAGTTAAACTATTTTACATTTAAAGTTTGTATTTTATAGTGTTTATTTTGAAATTTAGAATTTATAGTTGATAATTTTGATTGTATTTGAATATTGAAGTTTAAATTTAGAATTTACACATGAGTATATTTTTTTTATTCTATTTTTTGAAAAATATTATTTAATACTTTAATATTTATTCAATTCATATTTATTTTTTAACATTAATTTAAACTATAACTATTTTAATTTTGAAAGGCATATAGTATACATTTATCTTTTCAAATCAATTATTTGAACACCAAAAACTAACAACAATGAAAAAAAAAATAAAGATCGGTTTAAACAGGTTAACCCGACCAAACCGACAAAAATCATTGGGCGGGTTAAACTTTTTTTTTATTTTTTTATTAGACAGGTTACAATTAAATATTTACAACTCGATATTTATATTGGGTAAGTAAAAATACACTATAACACGACCAAACCGACCGATGTACACACCTAGTTTAGAGCCATGACTTTTCCCAGTTGTCCCATGTGGATCAACCCAAATACCACTCCTAATATTCATATCACTGTCGTTACCTATGGAGATACCTAGCAAATAGAGAACCTAATAATGGTTCCAGTTTATAGTCATTACTTTTTCTCGTTGTCCCATGTAGATCAACCCGAATACCACCCCTAGCATTCATGTCATTGTCGTTATCTATGGAGATAACCGACAAGTAGGAAACCTAACAACGACTCTAGTTTATCATCATGACTTTTCTTTCATAGTGGTCATGACCGCTTTCTCACTTTCATAATGGTAATGACCATTACCTTGCTTTTATAACGGTAATGACTGTCACCTTGTTCTCATAATGGTAATGACCGTCACCTTGCTTTCATAACAGTAATGACTATCACCTTATTTTTATAATGATAATGATCGTCACTTTATTTTCATAACAGTAATGATTGTCACCTTACTTTTATAACAGTAATGACCGTCACCTTATTTTTATAACAATAATGGTCGTATCGCTTCTTTCATAATCAACTAACTCACAAACGATCTTAATCGTATCAGGCATGCTATGTGGTATAGATGTACTTTTCTTACCTTTAATCCAGATTCATGCATGCTGACAAACTCGAGTGGAGAAAAATACCTGATGATCTCGGCCCTAGTCGCAACAACGGTAAACCGATAAGTGTCTATTCCAAAACACTACCTAATACTCGGATAAAACAATCTAGGGCTTTTCTACCAAATCTCGTGGTATAAATTATAAGAATATTTTTATTTTAGGAAATATATTTCTATTTAATGAAATAAATTTCTATTTAAGGAAATAAATAAATAATTGATTTTCTAATAAATGAATATTTTATATTTATTGAATCTGGACAAAATCAATTACGTAATATTCTATATATGGTCAGATTTAAATATTCATTACCTGATTTGATTTCCAGAATTAATTGTCAAAATATTCTGAAAATTAATGTGGCGCAGATACTGATGGAGTATCTCACCTATAAATATATGGTCTTGGTCCCCGAGCTCCTCACTCATTCTGTTTATACAGCAAAATCCATCTAAAGAGAGTTGAGAGAGCGAGGAAGCCCAATTACCCACATGAATCGGTTTCTTTTGCAGATCAAGCTTATGTGGGACTAAAGCTCAAAGATTCAATGGCTGGAGGTATTTCAATCCTATATTCATATAGTGTATATGTTTATTTATTCCGCATGTTATATACACATACATATATTTCAGTTTATACAAGTAAATGTCTAACAGTTTATACATATGTTATTGATTTCATTCCATATAATTGATTATCATAATTTATTATATATTTTTATGATATTTTTATATGGTTTAATATGTATATGCGATTATATATGTATATATATATTCACGTGTTTACATATTTTTCGAGATGGTGGGTTCAAAAATTTGTTTATTTTCTTTGGATCTTTGATGCGTTTTTCAACATTAATAGCCTTATTATTTTCATATGATGTTATACATTCAATATATGCATGAAAAGGTTTTGAAAACCATCAAAATCTAGAAAATTTACTGAAGAATCCACATTCGGACCCGAATTTTTCATTAAAATTAAAGTTGACGTTTTGCGTGTTTTAGATGTATAAAACCCACTTTGATCTCTTTATTTTTTTTATTTGGATCATTTTGGGTTTAAAAACACGTAATTTGGTCGTCAAAATTCTCTTTTCCAGTCAGGTTTGGGTCGGGCCTATCGGACCCACGTGTAGAAAACGGGTCAAAAGTGACCCGGCTGAAGGTAGTCGTTTTCTTCATAACTACAAACGACGTGTCGTTTTTAAGGGCAAATTTTTCAAAAAAAAAAAGAAAATTAAGAAAAATTTAAGAAAAATCCGAAATTTTATTATTTTGATTTATTTTTGAAATTTTATTTTATTTCCTTATTTTTGTTGATTTAGTCAATTAAATTACATTTGTTTAAACTTTCCATTTTTATTTAACATATATCTTCATATATTATATGTTATTTAGTAATAAATTATTATGCAAAATTTTTAATTTGGTAAATTAATTACATGCTTTATTTTTACATGTAATTACAATAATTGTGATATTTTAAGAATGTGAATAATTGATTATTCTACAATTAAGTACACAATTATTATATTTATTTACCAATTAAGTAATTTACTGATTGAATTAATTGATAATCTGTCATTAAGTATATTCTTTAATTTTGCATTTAATTCATTTCATATAATTAATTGTACTAATTTGTATATTTACCTTATTTATACAAATTTATTATTAGTGCAAATATTTAAGATATTATATGGCCATAAATGCATAATTAATTATATATTATGGAATTAAGCATTTAATTTATTATCATAAAATAATTGTATTGATTTGTATTTATTTGGCAAATTTATTTTTTAATACAATTAATTTTGATTTGTATGATTTAAATGCTATACATAAATTCATTTTATAGTGCTAGATATATTTAGAAATATTTAAACATTAAAATAGGTTGAATATTTTATATAGCACATTAATTAAGTTTTATAAAACTTCATAAAGTTATTCATAAAATATTCATAAAACATTCCTAAAATGAATAAAATATGAATAAAATGTAAGTAATTTTGTGGTTTGACATAAGAAAACAGAAATCTGGGACAAATGCTCATATCTAGAACGGTTTTTAATGATCTTTAGACGACCACACTAGGAGCACTAATCTCGGTAATTGTGTATTATGTTAATAACGAAATTACTTTTAGGTAGAGCCTAATACCTAATGTCAAAGTGAAAATATAGTTTTATATAATTAGGGAGTAGCCACAGCATCCTTGTTTGTATAAAATTATATATCAATTAAAATTCACCTTAATGGACATAACTTGTAATTACTTATATATGTATAATAATTTTACCCCACGGGGATTTTATTATATTTGTATAATTAATTAGGATAATATGTTAAATTAAATTCTCTTAATTTACTCCACAGAGAGTTATGGGGATTTAATTTAATAGTGTTATCACAAATTTAATTAAGATAGATAATAAACTTTCATTTTCCTAAACTAATTGTTTAATTAAATCCATCATAAAGTTCATCTAATTTTATTAAAATTAAATTTAGCCCACAGGCAATTTTAGATTTAGTAAAATTTTAATCTTCAGTTTATATTTTGGTGTCTAGTGAACCACATAATTTTAAATAATTAAGGAGTAGCCACAGCATCCTTAATTATATAAAATTATATATATTAAGTGGATCAAGATCACATAATGGACATGAATTATGTGAACATAATAATCTTACCCTATAGGGATTTTATTATATTTACATAATTAATATGTTAAATTAAATTCTCTTAATTTATTTCACATGGAATTATGTAGATTTAATTTAATAATTTTATCATAAAGTATAAAATTTTGAAACATTTATAAGTGTTTCATACCTTTTATTGAGATAGAAATATTAAACTTTAAGTTTTTTCATAAATTGTGTAAATATATCATAATTTACATCTAAATCTAATCTTATTAAATTAAAAATTTAGCCCACAGGTAATTTTTGTTTAATAAGATTTTATATTTAAGCATGTTTATTCATTGGTAAAAACATGATTCATTTAAACCTCAAAACTATAAATGTAATTTTATTACATCACTATTCATAAATTTCTTCCATAAGAGTAGAAATTTCCAAAATTTATTCTGATAACTTCATCTAAAATGTACAGTTTTTACTGTATAATTAAGAAAAATAAATCACACTTTATTATCACCAATAAATTTTAATTTATTGTGTATGAATTCATTCTAATATAGTTAATGTGATTATTAACACATAGTGGATTATTTTAGATTGTTATTCCACATTCATAATTTCTTGCAAGGTTTACAAATAAACCTAAGAAAGTCAGTAACTGTGAGCGAATCTTATCCACAGACATGATGACTTCTCACATTTAGAAGTTTAAGGAACAAGCAATATAGTAGTGACTTTGCTTTGAAATTAGCAAAGACCTTTATGTTCCAAGCTTCTTTTGAAACTTGATTTAGACACATTTAAAGGTCTTTACTATAAAATGATGTCACTCATAAAGATATGCAAGTTCATTCTGACAATAAGAAATGTATTATCAATAAGAATTTTTCTACATTATAGCACCAAAGATTATGGAACATATCTCCATAAATAGAATAAATGTTAGTAAATAGTGGGGATATTCATTACACTTGATTTTACTAACTTTATTTAGAACTTGTGTGAATTTCATTAAGAATATGTATTCCAACAAGTCAAAATCGGTGCATATTAGAATTTTATCATATTAGAAATCATACAAGTCAATTAATTTTGAAGACATGGACTCAAATTTTGCATCTCATTTTTAATGATTACTCACATAAATTATATTTCTACAAAAGTATAGATTTATATGTTTCAAAGACATTTAAATCTTAAGTAGAGAAATAGTGCATTTTGCATATTAAGATAGTGAGATCAAATATAAAATGGAGAATACTACATTAAAATTCATGAGTATGGATAAACTCCCAGTCCATTTGCAAAGTTTCTTTAAAAGCATGGGTTCATTGCCCGATACATATGCTTGGTATACCCAAATTATAGTGTGTGACAGATTTAAGAAACTAAGCATTTTTTGGACATGGGGTGGAGCCTACATAGCAAACTCCAAACTTTCCTAAATCTTTGTCTATTGATACTCTTCAATGGGGTGTACATATCGAATCGTGTTCTAACCAAAGTTGTTTCTCAAACATATTTTGAGTTGTGATAAGGTTGAAAACTGACTTGATGACATGTACACATTTTATAAATACCCATATATAGTTAGAGTACAATTCTCAAATAAAAGATCTGGGTCCAAAACCATAAATGAGCATATTTCATTTGGAAAGCTATAAGGTTTAAGGGTTATATATTTTATTGTCCATCTCACAACACTAGAACTATGGAATTAAGAATTGACTTGATCAGTGGGAGTGATCAATCTAGGAACCTAGTTTCTGAGAAAGATCATTCATATTTTCTCAAACTTCCACCTCAAGTGTTAGATTAATTATGATTCACAACAACCCTTAAGGTTAAAGGTTATTGAGAATTCATAACTAATCATCAATAATCTACAAATCATTGATAAAATTCTAATAAGTTATGTTATTTAGTCATTGCTTATAATTTCTAAAATAACATGCATATTGAACCATTTGCTCTTTTAAGAGTTTGTTGGTCCATCCTTAAGATGACTTATTAGAACAATAAGATCAATATTTTCTAGTGATTACATTTTGTACAATAAGAGTTCAACTACAATATTAATTTGAGACACAAATTAAATTATAGAATGATAAAGAATTAAAGTTGTAGTACAATATGCCATGAATGAAGAAATGAATATCTTAAAGAGCAATAAAGTTTATCTTTAGTAAAGTTGCATAATGGGGTGGAGAACATTAATTAAGCATAGGTTTTTTCACCAATAATATTCATTAGGAAACATTGAGAAACATAAAAATATAAAAGAATATTCATTGCTAAGAAGTTCATTTTAAAATAAGAATCAATAACAAAGGAGATTTACATTCTCACTTGTTTTTATAAATGATTCTATTATAGACCTTGGCATTTGTTGCTCGTTTCAATTCATTAATCAATTCCAAACAGTGAACTAGAGGAGAAGGTATACAGACTGTCATAAAGATTTTCCTCTAATAGTGGTGAACATATGCAAGCTTATAGTGTCTACCTATAGATTAAAACAAACATCTCACAAATTGGTATTATATCATCTTTTCCTTTAGGTTTGAAAAGAGAATTATGGAAATAATTATATACCAGAAGGTTAGTGGGAGTAATATTTGTTTTATACATAGACAATATATTACTTGTAAATGATGATAAAAGTTTTCTATATAAGGTGAAATAATTCATATCTCAAATTATTATTTTGAGATAATAAATATAAATAACATGTATAATTTTAATTAATTAGAGAGTAGCCACAGCATCTCTGATTAAATAAAATTATGTATTATTCATTTGATATAACTTTTATCTTTAAGTGTGATAAATTCAACTCGAACCAACATCTGAAAAATAATTTGGAATGAGAATAAATTAAGAACATTCATTTGCTTCTATTTTAGAAGCCTAATGTATGCCTCAGAGTCTGAATAAGACTTTACATTACATTTGTTTCAGGATCGTTAAGTAGTATCAGAATAACTAAATTAAGACCACTTTATTCTTCATACAAAGTGATGAGGTGTCTTTAAGATACTAAAAATTATATTCATACATATTTTAAGATGAATTGACAATCTAGAAATATAGTTAACCAATTAGATTCTAACGTACTTCACTAATTGTATTGATTCACGTAAATCAATATTTTATTACGTCCTTAAGATTACCAGTAAGTTATATTGTAGAGAATCTTGATTGTTCTTTCCACTATAGAAGTCAGATTCATTTATTGTTTTGAGGATACATCTCGTATGATGTATTATAGAGTTTCATAGTAGACCTAGAGTTCAAAATTATAGTTTCATTAGGCCATTAAGAAAATTTTGCGATAAATTCAGCTACAATATTTATGGCTAATAACTATAAGAGTATTGGTCGAAGCTAGCATATCGACATTAAGTATTTAGCCATAAAAAGGCGTGATAAGTGGTCATTAATCACGCAAACTGAATTGGGTGATCACATATATCCTTGACTAAAAGTATGCTGCAACACAAATTCAAGGATCATAAAGTAAATATGGGATTCAGTTAACCTATATGCAATTTTTTATTTGTACAACCAAAAATTATTCAATGAAACTCTAATTTCGATATTTTCTCATATTTATGTGCACCTTAATTTTGTTTGAGAAAATTATCATAAGAGGACCTGAATAAACATAAGGGTTAGGGTTTATTCACTTAAGTACATTGCCACATAAAGTACATTGTTATATAGTAAATGTATTGTAATACATAGAAGATAATACTCGACTCATAATGAGGACATGTCGCTATGATTCGTATGTTTATTATATAATGAGGAACGTTGGATTTGAATGTTTTAGTTTAAATGCTGACCAAGAGGGAGAATATAAGAATATTTTTATTTTAGGAAATATATTTCTATTTAATGAAATAAATTTCTATTTAAGGAAATAAAATAAATAATTGATTTTCTGATAAATGAATATTTTATATTCATTGAATCTGGACAAAATCAATTACGTAATATTCTATATATGGTCAGATATAAATATTCATTACCTGATTTGATTTCCTGAATTAATTGTCAAAATATTCTGACAATTAATGTGGTGCAGATACTGATGGAGTATCTCACCTATAAATATAGGGTCTCGGTCCCCAAGATCCTCACTCATTCTGTTTATACAGCAAAATCCATCTAAAGAGAGTTGAGAGAGCGAGGAAGCCCGATTACCCACAGGAATCGGTTTCTTTTGCAGATCAAGCTTATGTGGGACTAAAGCTCAAAGATTCAATGGCTGGAGGTATTTCGATCCTACATTCATATAGTGTATATGTTTATTTATTCCGCATGTTATATACACATACATATGTTTCACTTTATACAAATAAATGTCTATCATAAATACCTTAAAATAAAACTTATACTTTGGCTCTAACATATATACCATATTGTAGAGCTCTTCGCAAGTTTCAAAACGGTATATAGAACGTCTAAAATGGACACTTGAGGGAAAAATTGTGGCCAAAATACAAATTTTGAGCCTCTCAAAGAATACTAAAAAATGGCAAGTTGTAACGCCTTAAATCCTAGGGACGCCATGTGTGTGCTTTTGAAACGTAGTTTTTAATAGTAGATTAAGTATTTAATCAAATCTGTGATAATAGTAAAAACTCCACCAAGATAAAACTATAGTAATGAACATGATGACATCGCTAAAATTTATTTCGGGAATCCCCTGAAATAAATTTTTAGCAATGTCATCCTGTTCATTGCTTTGGTTTTATTTTAGTGAAATTCTTACTATTATCACAAATTTGATTAAAAAGAACTATTAGTAAACTATGTTTCAAAAATATACATGTGGCGTCCCTAGGGTTTAGGGCATTACAACTTGGTATCAAAACCTTGACCCAGCCGGAAGTATGGTCGATGAGGACGTCAGACCTCGTAAGGGGGGTGATTGTAGCATTTAGAGTCTCGTGATCCAGAAGGGGAAAGATCGGGAGCTGTGCAATCCCACATCGCTTGGGGAAGGTTAATGTGATGATCTTGAGACTGTGTAGGTATGGGACTATACAATTGAAGAGGACTTAAATGGATTGATTGGTACCACCTATATCAACAAGGTGCATCTTGTTTTTTGGTAGGCCATCACAATAGAACTCCATAGTTAAGCGTGCTTGACCTAGGGTGATTTCAGGATGGGTGACCTCTTGGGAAGTTTTCCCAGGGAGCGTGCGAGTGAGGACAAAGCACGCTGGAAACACTCGTGTTGATTATACCTGTGTATAAGAGCCATCATTCCGTGGGTATAAGGGCCCAATGGAGACTTGAAGTGGGGATGTTATAAGGAAAGCTAGTCCTCTTATGGAAAGGTTTTCTGGATGGCTAGTTGTTCCCTCCTGGAAGGGAGTCTCGTATAGTCGACTCTAGATGTCGCTATTCCTATTCGGGAAGTCCTTTCAGCGTACGCTTTGTTCTATCTTCTAGGAAGCGTATGACTTATTCGGAAGCGCTTTAACTTGAGCTGACGTGGAGATATTTCTACGAGAAGTTTGTTAAGTTGGTTAAGCCATAACTAACTTAACAAATTATCATTTGCAGCCACTGACTTTGGGATCCATATCCCTGATCTATATATATCACCAACACTTATCATTTTGGTGAGGACAAATTTTGAGAGGTGTGATAACTCTATGGTATAGAGTTATTTTTTATGCTTTAAAACTAAAAATATTGTGAGGAGAGTAGTGAAAATGTGTTTGGTTGCTTAATTTTAAGTAGTTTTAGTTTAATTTCTAGTTAGGAAGCTAACGTTTGAGTCTTGTAAAAATTATTGTGTTAATTGTGTGTTTTTTTAATTAAATGTTGTTTATTTGTTGTGGGTAAGAAGAATTAATTTGCTAGGAAAAAGAAAGTGATGCAAAAGAAAAGTTTGAATAAAAGCTGAAAACTGGACAGAAATGCTGAAGCAATGCTATAGCATTCTGGGCAGTTTGGACAGTGACGTGGAAAAAGTCTAAGAAACGACTTTCACTTATCCACATCACCAAATTTGTCCCAATCACTCAAAATGCAATAGCTGGCTGTTGTGGAAGGAAAAAGACTAAGCCTAGTGGACCAAAGTGGAAAAGATTGGGCTTCTATTTTTAGGGTATGAATTTTCTACCCTAGAAACCCAACAACTAAAAGAGGCGAAAAAGCAAGTACACCACCATCATCCTCCATAACGTAAGCAGCTGCCATTTTTTGAAGGGGAGTAATTGCAGAAAGTACACAGCAGAAGGAAGAAGAGAGGGGGACCAAGATTTTGTGTTTGAATTTTCTTTTACCCTCTCTTAATATTGTTCTTTTTCTTTGTCGTTTCTTTGTGCTTGTACTTAGAAATTAAAAGAAACTTGTTGAACTAAAAAAGAGGCAGCATCCATGGTTAAACCATTTTAAATTTGGATGTTATTTTTTTATTTGAATATGAGCTAAACTATTAAGGCTTGAGTGACTATGAACTCCTATGTTGGTTATGGTTAATTTTAAAGCTTACTTTAGTATTTTTGCCTTTGTTCATTCAAGTGAGTTCTAATTTCTATTTGATTGTTATTTCTTGGCCATTAATAACAATTTTCTAAGCTAGATCTTGTTCCGGAAGGGCTAGATCTAGTAGTTCAACTTGAATGGAGCAAGAGAAATTCTAGATTGAGGTTTTTCTTTGTAAGTGGAATAGGAATATTTCATTTACCTTGGATAACTTAAGAATTGATGCATAATTAGTGTTCTCTAATCTGGTTTGATATAGGAATATGTAAATCTAGATGGTTGAACTTAAATTGTGAGTTTTGAAAAATTCTCATAAACACATAAAAATTTTGTTATCACTGGCAGGAATGCTGAGGTAATGTTGTAGCAACTGGGAAAAACTAGCATAGGATGAATTAGCTATTCAAGCCACTTTTACCATATTATATTTTCTTTCTTTTTTGAAAGTATTTTTCTAGCAACAATAGCATTAATTTTAGCAAGTTTAATTACTGTCATTTTAATTTTGAATCATTGCTCACTCATTTTCATGTTATTTCTTTTTACTTTAAGTTGTAATTAGTTGGTTTTACAACATATTTTTGTTTGCAATCCTTGTGGAGACGATCTTACTTATCATTTTATTACTTGTATGACTACGTATACTTGCGTACATAATTTTCAAGGTGACTTCGAAGTTGAAGATCGAGATTGAGAGGTACAAAGAAAAGACAAAGATTGGGTTTGAGATTTGTATGAAGAATCTTCTGTAGATGAAGATGATTCTTGGGTAAGAGTATAAGAGATAAACACTTTGAGAGATTCCAAACAGAGAATCAATCTCAACTGTAATTGTACCATGTTCTTGCTCAATCAATAAAGACAATTTCGGTGGTATTCCAAAACTGGAATAGAGCCATAGATCACATTAATCTATAAGACTTGTACCAATGTATATCTTGGTGTTAATTTCATTATTTTATTGCTTTAATTTTCTGGTTGCAATTACTCTGTTCTTCCATATTTTATCTCTAATTTTTGTTTGTGAATTGCTAATCTTATCATTGCTAATTGTTTGTTGATTACGTTTGATTTGATTTTGTACATAATAGTTGTAATTTTTCCTCATCTTCCGATAACGTCAAAGAATTTTAATGAGAGTACAATAATAAAACATTGCTTATCATTTTATTTTAATTTTTTTTTCAAGAAAAAAGATTAACGGTGTATTACAATAAATTATGTTAACATGTAATGATAATATATTAGAAGCATAAATATATGTATGTAATATAATTTCGTAATGGGCATTTAAATTATATAGCAATCCAAGAACAACTTAATATTATTCAAATGAAATTACGTTGTTATTAGTCATCAAAAACCATATAATGACTTGCTACAAAAAAAAAAAAAAAAAAAAAAAAAAAACCTTACAATGACTAATGAGGAAATACATAACCAAATGCAATTGTGTTGTTATATAAAACATACTTATACCGCGTCAAACAAAAAATATACTAATACATTCTCTATTTATCTAAAAATATATATTGTTCAAGAATTTATGGTTCTTTTTTTTTTCTTAATTTTTTATTTATTTACAGTCCCTTTAATTAAAAAAAAAAAAAGAAATCTAATCAAAACAATATAATAAAAAACGTGTTGGTGTATTATAAAGTAAATCAAAACAATTTTAATGTTTAAAAAAAATAATAAGAAATGACATTGTGATTATATAGTGAAAATACATCTCACCAAAAAATATATTTACAATAATACACCCATAAAATTATATATTTTATTTTGTAAATGGAAAGACCTAATAAAAAATTATTTATTTGACAAATGTATTTGTAGTTAAAAAATCGAGTCTAAGAAGTCAAAATAATTTTATAATGGTAAAATCTTATTTGTCTCTAGAGGTGTTACACACCTCAAAATGAGGTGAGGGACTTCATAAGTCCCCTAAATAATAATAATAAAAAAAAAATAGTTGAACATTGTTGACCGTATTTAGAAATTTGATTAAAAATAAAAGAGAATGAAGATGAAATAAAAAACACACAGGATATATATGTGGTGAAATGGTAATGAAATTTTAACTTACAGTCTACAAGATTTAAATTTTTACAATGGTGAATCTGAAGAAATTTCAGTAATAATACATTCCATTTATATTTTGTTGCAATTTAGTATAGTTTTTTTGTTACACTATTCATTAGATTGGCTCATGATATATACTTAAAATTTAGGTGATTTTGTTACAAACTAGGTGGCGACATGTTACACATATGCGAAATGTAAATTTTGTCAGTATATTTAGCCAATTGCGTCGACGAAAGTTGCCAGCAAAAGAACAAACATGAAAGAGCCAAAATATTTAGCCAAAATTTTTACTGAAGCATATTTGCTAATAAAAGCAATTTGTACTGGTGCAATCCAGTAAAACTATGAAAATTAACCATCTTTTAGAGAAAACATTTTTTAGAAATTGTTTATTTTTACTGGAAGTCACATATTTTTACAGGAGAATTCCTACGTGCAAATATTCTTTGGCAGGATAGATGACTTTTTCCCAACGAAAATATGCACTGGCGAAAGCCAACAAAAAGTATGTGGAAAATTTTCGCCTCGCTTTTCGATAAGCGAAAAAACTTTAGCCAGCACAAATTTGCACCGGTAAAAATATAATGAAATGGTGCATTTCATTTTTCAAGGCTTTTATTATTTTGTGTTGGCGCATTAAGACACTTTTACCAGCACAACGAATTGCGCCAGTAAAAGTTTCTTAATAAGACACGAAATGAATTTTTTCTTTCCCATTTCTCCTCCTCCTCATCCTCCTCCTCTCTCTCAACTGTCTCTCTCTCATTCTCTCTATAGTCTCTCTCTCTCCTCTCTCTTCGTTTGCCACCCACTGTCGTCCCCGTCTACTCCGCCCTGTCCCCTGTCCCCCATCCTTTACCACTCTATCCTCTCTCTCTCAGTCTGTATGTATATTTAAAAAAAAAATAACTCTGGCCACCTACTTACACACTTCCAACCACCACCCGAAGCGAAGGACCTTTGCTTCCACCATTACTTTATTATTAATTTTGAGTAAATCCTAACACTACTACAAATTACACTATTTAAGTCGGTCAACACTACTGTTCATAGCATTGACCGACGTGAATAGTGTCCAAATAATTAGACCCGTCTATTTAAAAACGACACTAATAATATATTATTTGCGTCTTTTGCTTAAATGACGCTGTTGTGATAAATCCAACACGTAAGTATACGTATCATTTTAACAAGTAATACTCAAGTAAGTGAGATCGTTCCCACGAGGACTATAGTTAAGTACCAATCAATTAAATTCTTATTTCTATTTGGCAATCGAATAAATAAATTTTGAACTAAATAAACTAAGCAAAATTTAATAAAACAAACAAATAAAATGTTTAACAATGGACGTGAAATTAGGGAGATGATTTCAATTGCTTTGATTATCCAATTATTAACACTAATTAACTATTCTTCTTCCTCTTATGTGATGACAAATTATAAATTAATCTAAACTCTTTTTCAGATCATAAAGGTCCTAAATTGTATGCCAATTAATATTTCAAGTATGATAACGAAAGAAAAAAACTTGAACCCATTCCATTAACCACATAAAAATATGAAAACATAAAAGTTAAAACCTTAGCAATATATTGATAAGCTAAGAACCACCGTATGCAATACAACCAACATAAAATTTAAAAAAAAAAATAAGAAGAGAATAAAATATCATGATATTAATCATCAATAATGAAAAAATAATGAACGTACAAATTAAGAAATAAGAACAAATAAAAATACCGGTGAAAAATTTTCATTGTCTTGTTTACAAAGAGAAATCATAGCTTTTCTATCTTGCACATTGACTTCTTGTAGAAATTAAAACTTTTAAAAATACTTTAGTAGAATAGATTTATAAAATTTGGGAGTTTTTTTAGGAGGAAAGAATAATCATCTTCATCTTTAAATATTCAGAGATAATAAGGAATTACAAAATAAAAGTCTAAAAGATATTTGGTAGAAATGAATACTATGGGGAGTAGAAGAGTTTTTTTAGTTAGTAAATGAAAAAACGAGTTTTTACAAATGTCAATAATATATACGAAAATATAAAACTGTATACGTCTGCAGAAGTAGAATGTAATTCTATTACTGCAGAAACCAGTTTTGCAATGACAAAACAGAACAGGCAGAATATAAAAATAATTGCAGAAAATTAAATCACTTGACACAAGTGATTTGTATGTGGTATTAGTGTTCTTTCGAACACTCCTAGTCCACGGGGCCACGCCCAGAGAATGAAATCAATTAATAGAGTATCAACAATTACAAAGATAATTGACTTAAACAAGTTTAGTCTTCCTCTAAATTATTGTCGCAATTCTTTGTAATGAACTTTATGAATCTGACTTCTGAAACACCTCCTGTAACACCCTAACTACCTTAGGCGTATTACGTGATTTTTAAACGTACTGTGCAGCTCGTTGCTAATCAACGAGGTTTATGGAAAAACGTGATTAATTAAAATTTTGCTTTTTTAATTAAACTTATAAAACCATATTACAAAAGACTCGGGATCCCGATTATAAAAATATTTACAAAAAGTTTAACTGTTTTCACTGTTACATCAAAATAAAGTCGTCTAACGACTAGTTACAAAAATTCAGCCTTGCTGTCCCGAGGATCGTACGCTCCAGGCCTAACCGCCCCGACATGTACAATCTCATAAGCTCGCTCACGGTCCATCAGCTATAGCCTTGCCTTTACCTACACATGAACATAAACTGTGAGTCGACAGACTCAGTAAGAAAAGCATAATAATATCATACATAATTCTAACTGCCGTGTCCAACACGATACTGAGTCCCGCTACTGCCATGTCCAACATGGTACTGAGCCACTACTGCCATGTCCAACATGGTACTGAGTTCTGAACGTTCACAGGGACGGTACTATTGACAAGTATCCTCCTGATCGGTCGAACCGGTCATACTCCAGCCGCCGGTCATACTCCACTGTACCGACGGGATAGGTCAATAGCACCGAACCACCAACCAAATGTCGGCCCCGATCGGTCGAGCCGGTCATACTCGATTCTTTGGTCATACTCCACTCGTACCGACGTGACAGGGTTGGATGGTTCGAAGCCTATATACATAACTAATGTAATCTAGCAGGCTTCCTACATGCACGCTAAACATGTAATCTACATATGCATATTGTTATACTAATCTTACCTGGATTCCGATTTCAGGTGTGCCGGTCAACCTGACTGGAACCGAAGCCGAGCTACGGACGGACGGCTCCTAAACCATAAAAATCACAACGCTATAAGTGACACGCTAAATCACTTCCCGGGGACTAAAACTTGGAACTACAAGTTTCTCTATCGATAAAAAGCATGGCAATACCCCTAAAAACATAAAAACGAGGAAAACTAGGGTTCTGAAAAATTCCCCAACCGGCAGACCGGTTGCCCAACCGGAATTCCGGTTTTGGGAATTACTGAACCCTCATCCGGAATTCCGGATGCACAACCGGAATTCCGGTTCCTCGCGACGACAAACCAATTTTTTTCATAACTCGACCAATTCAACCCCAAATGGTTCCAAACTTTCCAGACCTGTTCTATACCTTCCCTAGAACATTTCTAAGGCCTCAAACTAACCCAGAAACCACAGAATCAAAAATCACCATTAAAGCTCAAGCTTTGAGTTCTAAACTCAAACTTGAGCAATTCCCACAAACATGCATTCAAACCTAGTTAATTCTACTCAAATATGCATGAACTCACCTCTGAAAACTATTAGAAACTACAGCAACAACACAATAACAGAATCACTATATTTTCCTCCAAAAACCACATTTTTGCATAGAAAATTCAAAGCTTTAAACAATCTATCCAATATGCTTTCAAAATCACATAAACAACCCTAATCTAACATGCTTAAACTCAGAACAACAACCAGATTTCAGCAGCAACAACAACAACTAATCAAGCATGCATTTCATCAATTTTCATAAAAATCTCAAGAAAACTAATTAGAAAAAGCTAGACAAGAATTACCTTGATTAGAGACACACTAACTAGCTGAAATTTACTTGAAATTGAAGAGGAAAAATCACCCTTGAAGCTGCCTCAAATGGCCGAAAAGAGAGAGAGAGAGTTGAGAGAGTTTTCTTTGAGAAAATGTAATTTTTCTAAGTTTGGAAAAAAATGAAATAAAAGCTATAAAATCCCATTTTATTCAGCCAACAATTAAACACTTAAACATTTAAATTTTCAAATAAAAAGTCATTAAAAAACAAAACACTAATGGGGCAAAAAGACCATTTTGCCCCTCCACCATAAAATCATGAAAATCATACTAAAGGGGTATTTTTGGGACATTCTAAATTCCCGGCCATTCCCGACATTCCCAATGTCTAAAACCCGTCCCCAAATTACTCACATACTAAGTTGTGATTTCTACTGAGCCAAACGCCGAGTTCCAAAATACCGGACACCGGAAATGCAAAATATAAAAACTACTGATGACATAATCATGCATTTCTGAATTCCATAAATAACAGTAATAAATTATTTAAATAGCTATAAATAATTTCATAATTAATCACAAACAACTGATAATTTCCAAATTAACTAAGCGGGCTTTACAACTATTCCCCCCTTAAAAGGATTTCGTCCCCGAAATCTAACCTGAATAACTCTGGATATTGAGCTCTCATATCTGACTCTAGCTCCCAGGTGGCTTCTTCCACCTTACTGTTTCTCCAGAGAATCTTGACCAATGCTATGGTCTTATTCCGAAGGACTGTATCCTTTCTATCCAGGATCTGCACTGGCTGTTCCTCATAAGTCATGTCTGGCTGTAATGAGACTCTCATAGCGAGTATATGAGAGGGGTCTGAAACGTATTTTCTCAACATCGAGACATGGAATACGTTGTGAACTGCTGATAAGGCTGGAGGCAATGCTAACCGATATGCCACTTGACCTATCTTCTCGAGAATCTCGAAAGGTCCTGTAAATCTAGGGCATAACTTGCCTCTTTTCCCGAAGCGTTTAATCCCCTTCATCGGAGATACTCGTAAAAACACATGGTCCCCTACTCGGAACTCAACATCTCTGCGTTTCGGATCTGCGTAACTCTTAAGTCCGCTTCCGTGAGGCAAGCATTCTAGCTTTTATCTTCTCTATCGCCTCATTAGTCCGCTGTACTGACTCAGGACCTAAGTATTTCCTCTCCCCTGTCTCATCCCAGTGGATAGGGGATCTGCATTTCCTACCGTACAACAGTTCATAGGGAGCCATCCCTATCGTACTCTGATAACTGTTGTTGTAAGAAAATTCTATCAACGGTAGATACTTACTCCATGAGCCTTCAAAATCCATAACACAGGCTCTCAAAATATCCTCCAATATCTGAATTGTCCTTTCGGACTGACCATCTGTCTGAGGATGGAATGCTGTACTGAATTTTAGCTTTGTACCCATTGCCCGTTGCAAACTTTGCCAAAATTTGGAGGTGAACTTCGGATCCCTGTCCGAAACTATAGACTTCGGTACCCCATGAAGTCTCACTATCTCTCTGACATATAACTCTGCCAACTGATCCACTGAAAACGTTGTTCTAACCGGCAGAAAATGAGCAGATTTCGTAAATCGGTCCACCACTACCCAGATGGAATCAAATAAACCCGTGGTCCTAGGCAACCCGACCACAAAATCCATCGTAATATCCTCCCATTTCCA
The DNA here is from genome assembly GCF_029168945.1 of Cannabis sativa. NCBI lineage: Eukaryota > Viridiplantae > Streptophyta > Magnoliopsida > Rosales > Cannabaceae > Cannabis > Cannabis sativa. The sequence goes on from NC_083604.1 coordinate 13,568,192, forward strand.
TTCTGGTAGGGTTAGAGACTGCAACAACCCTACTGGTCTCTGATGTTCAGCCTTAATCTGCTGACAAGTGAGGCATCTCGATACGAATTCTACTAAATTCTTCTTCATACCGCTCCACCAGAAGTACGGTTTCAAATCTTGGTACATCTAGGTGGTGCCGGGATGCAGAGAATACGGAGTAGAATGAGCCTCCTCAAAGATCTCATTTCTAAGTTCCACACTACTCGGAACACAAACCCTGGCTTTATACAAAAGCATCCCACTATCTGACACTGAAAAGTCCTTGGCTTGACCAGCCAACACCTCATCTCGGATTTTCACTCACTCCGGATCTGTCATTTGAGCGACTTTTATTCTTTCTAATAGATCAGACTGCAGCGTCAAGTTGTGAAGCTGACCTACTACAAACTCAATGCTGGATCTAACCAAATCCTCAGCTAGCTGGGGTGAGATCTGAACCATGCTAGCTACTTGCCCGGGACCCTTTCTGCTCAGGGCATCGACCACTACATTGGCTTTTCCGGGATGATAGAGGATCTCGCAATCGTAATCCTTCACTAATTCCAACCAACGCCTTTGTCTCATGTTCAAATCTTTCTGAGTAAAGAAATACTTGAGACTTTTATGGTCGGTATAGATCTCACACTTCTCCCCATAAAGGTAATGCCGCCAAATCTTCAGTGCAAAAATCACTGCGGCCAATTCTAGATCATGAGTCGGGTATCGCTGTTCATAATCCTTTAACTGACGAGAGGCATAAGCGATAACCGGTCGGCTTGCATCAATACACACCCCAAACCCCGTTTGGATGCGTCACTGATAGACTACGAACTTCTCCTTGTCCGAAGGCAAAGCTAGCACGGAGCGAATCAATCTCTCGCTTCGGCCTCCCCGAAAGCTAGCTTCACATTTATCTGACCAGATAAACCGCTGATTCTTCTTTGTAAGCTCGGTTAGGGGCATTGAAATTTTGGAAAACCCCTCCACGAACCTACGGTAGTACCCAGCTAATCCCAAGAAGCTTCTGATCTCTGTCACTGTCTTCGGTCTCGGCCAATCCCTGACGGATTCAATCTTCCCGGGATCCACCTTGATCCCATCTTTACTCACAATGTGCCCTAGGAAGGACACCTGAGATAGCCAGAACTCACATTTCTTGAACTTGGCATAAAGCTTATGTTCTCGAAGTCGTTGCAGTACCATCTGAAGATGCAACTCATGCTCCTCTTCTGATTGAGAGTACACGAGGATGTCGTCGATAAACACAATCACACAGATATCGAGGAAATCCTTGAATACTCTATTCATCAGGTCCATGAATGCGGGAGCATTGGTTAGTCCGAATGACATAACCAGAAACTCGTAATGTCCATACCTAGTGCGGAAAGCCGTCTTTGGAATGTCCTCCTCTCGGATCCTCAACTGATGATAACCCGAACGGAGATCAATCTTAGAAAAGACCATCTTCCCCTGAAGCTGATCGAACAAGTCATCGATCCTAGGTAATGGATATTTATTCTTCACCGTCAGCTTGTTCAATTCCCTGTAGTCGATGCACATCCTCATAGATCCATCCTTCTTCTTGACAAACAAAACCGGGGCTCCCCAGGGTGACACACCGGGCCGAATGAACCCTATGTCAAGCAACCCTTGGAGCCGAATCTTTAATTCCTTAAGTTCGAGTGGAGCCATCCTATACGGGGCTTTGGAAACCGGATCCACCCACCGGTGCCAAGTCAATCACGAAGTCAATCTCCCGCCGAGGTGGTAACTCGGAAGTTCTTCGGGAAAAACGTCCAAAAATTCCCGAACCACTCGATGTCCTCTCGGCCGAATGGTGTACGGCCGAGTGGTGTCCACCACCACGGCCGAAACCCTAAGCACCCGCCGTGCAACAATTCTCTCGCTGACATAGCCGAGATCACCGGGATCCGAGATCCCTGAACTGAACCCACAAATACAAACGGTTCTTCACTTTCCGGTTGGAAGACCACCATCTTCCTTTTACAGTCAATGCTCGCCGAATATTTAGATAGGAAATCCATTCCTAAAATAATATCAAATTCGACTAAGCTCATCTCTATCAGATCAGCGCTTAACTCTCTACCATCTATCCTGATCGGCATAGACCTAATCCACCTATTGGAGATAACCAATTCTCCGCCAGGTAACAGGGTTCCAAACCCTGTTTCATATCTATCAAAGGGTCTACCCAACTTACTAAAGACCCTGGCCGCCACATAAGAATGTGTAGCCCCAAAATCAAACAACACTGAATATAGCGAGTTGTTAATAAAAAGCTGACCTGTGACAACTGATGGGCTGGCATCTGCATCAGCCTGCGTGATAGCGAACACCCTGGCTGGAGTGGGTATCGCTGGAGCTCGCGGTGCCTGCGAGTCGGAGCTGGGGACATTCCCTCTTGAAGTGTCCGGGCATGCCACAATGAAAGCATCCCTGACCTTTGCACTCACCCCGACGGTGCCTCTTGCAGCTAGGGCACTCGAGATAGGAGAATCGGGTCTCAGTATCACCAGGACGACTCCCTCTGTTCTGGTTCCCCCGGAACCTCTTGTTCTGACTCGAGCCACCGGAAACAGCGGGTGCCCTCTCCCTCTGATCAATGGCCGAACCACTACTCCCCCTGCTATAGCCTGATGCAGGAGGGGTAGGAGGTCCGCCACTCACCGGAGTACCGGGCCGATCCCGACATACACCCCACTGCGCCCTCAGCTCGCAGTGCCTTCTCCACCATCTGAGCATAGGTGGTGCTGTCGTCGGTGGTGATCATCAGGTCATGCCTGATCTTGGGATTCAACCCGTCCAGATACTTCTCCTTCTTGCTGAAGTCGGTCGGCACAATTCCCGACGCTAACCTCGCCAACCGATCAAACTGAGTAGTATACTCAGTGACGCTCATGTTCTCCCGCTGGGTCAGGTGAACGAACTCTTTCCTCTTGGCGCTTCTGACCGCCTCATTGTAGTATTTCGCATTAAAGAGTTCCTGGAACCTTTCCCAGGTCATGGTGGTGACGTCATGGATCTGAGACACCATGTCCCACCATACCAAAGCGTCCTCCTGGAACTGAAACGTGGCGCACACCACTCTGTCGTTACCGGTGACACCCATGAAATTCAAGATTTTGGTAATCACCGTCAGCCATTGCTCGGCTTTCATTACATCCGGACCTCCCAGGAATACCGGAGGTGCTTGCTTCCGGAACCGCTCATACAATGGTTCCAATCTATGGGCCGCCACCACTATCTTGGCACAGGCGGCGAGGGTGTGCCACTGGAACTATAGGCACTGGAACTGCAGGAGCACCCTGCTGTCTCAACCTCTGAATCTCGAGGTCTTGTTCTTCGATTCGGGCTTGCATCTCCGCAAACCGTAACTCCCAGTTCGGGGCTCCCTGATCGGCTGGGGGAGCCTGGGCAGCCTGTGGCGGGTTCTCATCACCCCGGCCACGAGCCCTGCCTCGGGGACCTCTACCTCGGCCCCTGGCAGGTGGGGGAAACTGAGCTCCCTGTCCTTGGTTCGACCCTACGGAGTTGCCCTGAATCCTGGTAGTCCGCCTGGCGTCCATCTAGTTAGAACCGCCTGCGAAACCAAGAGTTGGCATATCACGTCGTATTCAAGGAGAGCTTACTAATGCCGCTTAATTTGGAAATTAAAAACGAAACATGTGCCTATTCTACTATCAGGCTACTAACATGCTTCCTAACAGGCTTTTCTTTTTCATAACTGAATAAAATAAACTACTAAAGCAATAAAGGCTTACTGAACCGTGAACCGAGCTAACTCGATGATGATTGTACATGTCGTGACGATCTTCTAAGACAACCCGGCGGCTCTGATACCAAATTGTAACACCCTAACTACCTTAGGCGTATTACGTGATTTTTAAACGTACTGTGCAGCTCGTTGCTAATCAACGAGGTTTATGGAAAAACGTGATTAATTAAAATTTTGCTTTTTTAATTAAACTTATAAAACCATATTACAAAAGACTCGGGATCCCGATTATAAAAATATTTACAAAAAGTTTAACTGTTTTCACTGTTACATCAAAATAAAGTCGTCTAACGACCAGTTACAAAAATTCAGCCTTGCTGTCCCGAGGATCGTACGCTCCAGGCCTAACCGCCCCGACATGTACAATCTCATAAGCTCGCTCACGGTCCATCAGCTATAGCCTTGCCTTTACCTACACATGAACATAAACCGTGAGTCGACGGACTCGCAAGAAAAGCATAATAATATCATACATAATTCTAACTCGCCGTGTCCAACACGATGCGAGTCCCGCCATCGCCATGTCCAACATGGTACCGAGCCACTACCGCCATGTCCAACATGGTACCGAGTTACGAACGTTCACGGGGACGGTACTATTGACAAGTATCCTCCCGATCGGTCGAACCGGTCATACTCCGCCGTCGGTCATACTCCACCGTACCGACGGGATAGGTCAATAGCACCGAACCACCATCCAAATGTCACTGATCGGTCGAACCGGTCATACTCCGCCGTCGGTCATACTCCACTCGTACCGACGTGACGGGGTTGGATGGTTCGAAGCCTATATACATAACTAATGTAATCTAGCGGGCTTCCTACATGCACGCTAAACATGTAATCTACATATGCATACCGTTATACTAATCTTACTGTATTCCGATTTCGGTGTGTCTTGGCCAACCCGACCGGAATCGAAGCCGAGCGGCGGATTACTAGCTCCTAAACCATAAAAATCACAACGCTATAAGTGACACGCTAAATCACTTCCCGGGGACTAAAACTTGGAACTAAAAGTTTTCCTATCGATAAAAAGCATGGCAATACCCCTAAAAACATAAAAACGAGGAAAACTAGGGTTCTGAAAAATTCCCCAACCTACAGACGGTTGCCCAACCGAATTCCGGTTCGGGAATTATCGAACCCTCATCCGAATTCGGATGCACAACCGAATTCGGTTCCTCGCAGCGCAAAACCAATATTTTTCATAACTCGACCAATTCAACCCCAAATGGTTCCAATCTTTCCAGACCTGTTCGATACCTTCCCTAGAACATTTCTAAGGCCTCAAACTAACCTTAAACCACAGAATCAAAAATCACCATTAAAGCTCAAGCTTTGAGTTCTAAACTCAAACTTGAGCAATTCCCACAAACACGCATTCAAACCTAGTTAATTCTACTCAAATATGCATGAACTCACCTCTGAAAACTATTAGAAACTACAGCAACAACACAATAACAGAATCACTATATTTTCCTCCAAAAACCACATTTTTGCATAGAAAATTCAAAGCTTTAAACAATCTATCCAATATGCTTTCAAAATCACATAAACAACCCTAATCTAACATGCTTAAACTCAGAACAACAACCAGATTTCAGCAGCAACAACAACAACTAATCAAGCATGCATTTCATCAATTTTCATAAAAATCTCAAGAAAACTAATTAGAAAAAGCTAGACAAGAATTACCTTGATTAGAGACACACTAACTAGCTGAAATTTACTTGAAATTGAAGAGGAAAAATCACCCTTGAAGCTGCCTCAAATGGCCGAAAAGAGAGAGAGAGAGTTGAGAGAGTTTTCTTTGAGAAAATGTAATTTTTCTAAGTTTGGAAAAAAATGAAATAAAAGCTATAAAATCCCATTTTATTCAGCCAACAATTAAACACTTAAACATTTAAATTTTCAAATAAAAAGTCATTAAAAGACAAAACACTAATGGGGCAAAAAGACCATTTTGCCCCTCCACCATAAAATCATGAAAATCATACTAAAGGGGTATTTTTGGGACATTCTAAATTCCCGGCCATTCCCGACATTCCCAATGTCTAAAACCCGTCCCCAAATTACTAACATACTAAGTTGTGATTTCTACTGAGCCAAACGCCGAGTTCCAAAATACCGGACACCGGAAATGCAAAATATAAAAACTACTGATGACATAATCATGCATTTCTGAATTCCATAAATAACAGTAATAAATTATTTAAATAGCTATAAATAATTTCATAATTAATCACAAACAACTGATAATTTCCAAATTAACTAAGCGGGCTTTACACCTCCAAACAGCGAACTCCCTTCGTCTTTGAAGTGTGCATGCTTACTTCCTCCCGAAGTAAGGCTTGAACAAGTCTTCTCCCGAAGACCACTCTCTTGTTCAGTGAACTCGTTCTAACAAACTCTAAGACAGAGTAGGAACTGATATGAAAAACACTAAAACCTAGATGAACAACTAAGTTCTCACAAAACAAAAACTCTCTTCTCACAAATAAGAAAAATGCAAAAAATGAATACTAGAATAGCTGATTCGAATGGCTGCTCTCTAGGTTCTATTTATAGAACATAGAACCCTAGAGACAGCCACAAGGTCAAATCTAAAGCTGTACAAAGCTTTCTTAAGATACACATGATCTACAGCATCAAAACCAGATTCTGACGTAGCAAATCATATCAAAAAAGGAAACTTGCCATAAACGAGTCTAATCTTGTATTGGGTCTTGATACCTGCTATAAACAGCGAATATGATCTGATATAATCAAGACAAAATCGAACTTAACAAGGAAAATGATAAAGAACAAAGTTTCCTTTAAAAACTAATTTTCCATAAGAGAATTTCTTCTCTTACAAGAAGTTTCCAAACAAAGAAAAATCCAGCTGAAAAATGCATATTTCCTAACATTAAAAAGAGCAATAAAAATCGAATAAACAAGGTGAGAAAATCAGTTATGAATGCAAATAAATATCACCATAAAGTAAAAAATATTTTAGCATCTAACTTGCCCAAAAAAAAACTTTACACTAAAAAAAATAAGAAAACATATATACATTCATCAATCACTTTTTAATTTTTAATTAATTATTAATTAATAGTTAAATGGGATAATTAAAATTTTAACTATTGAAATGAAAGAAATTTTGAAAAAAATAAAAATTGGGAAAGAAACTTATTGGAGTTGAATAATTCTAATCCTTTAGTGAAGCTCTTCACTTTGCATGAAATTCAATTTACTTTACCATTTTCATTTTTTTCTTCCAATCCTCCTTAATCTTAAATCAAATTTAAAGATAAATTAACAAAAAAACATATTACAAATATCCAAATTCAAACTCTATTTGACAAACAGATAATTTGAGAAATGATATCTAGAACATAAGCACAATATTGATGTATAATTAAATGGAATAAATAGAAAAACAATACTGATGTATATTGATAATATTAATGTAAACTTTATTTTTTCCCTTGTGAAACATAAGATTCTTAGTTTATGAAACAACATAAGATTATTTCAAATCATAATTATAGTACAAACAAACAAAAAATCTAAGAACAGAAATAAAAGAAACCCAATAATTACCTGACTATTCCCACACGATCTTCCCAATCAGAAAAAATAGTGCATTCTGCATAACAGAGTTAACGAGTTATTAGTGTATTACATTTTTATTATAAAATTATGAATATGTCAATGTCACAACAGCAATGTATATAGCCTCATGTTACTCATGTTACTCAGCTTTAGCTCAAGTGGATCACGTAGTAAGCGAAGAACCCAAGTCACCTATCAAGCAACTAAATGTAAGTTATTATGATTCTATTAAGGGAAATTTAACTTTTTATGCTTACAAATACTTAATATTTTTCCCCTAAACACATAACATGTAATATTTATGGGATATGACACATTTTACAATATCCCTAAAATACCCCCATTTACATTATCCCCTATCCCCTCTCTTCTTCTCTCTTTCTTCATACCCATCGGACCCCAATCGGGATCCCCATCAGACCCGTCGAACGGACCCAAAAACAAATTTTTTTCTAGCACATGCATCGGACCCTAATCGGGGTCCCCATCAGACCCGTTGAACCCAAAAACAAAATTTTATCAGCACATGCATCGGACCCCATCGGGCCATCGTCTTCCCCAAACTGCGATTTCCCCAAATCGTATATCTGAACATAAATTGAACCCTGAATCTAACAAAACTCACGGTGCACACATAAACACATGCATTATACGTTATAAAATCAATACCTATCAATACTCCAAATCATATATCACACAAAAAAAATGACAAAAAAAAGAGGGCCGAATCTTACCTTGGATATTTCGGTTTTGATGGGGCCGGCGATGTAGGCAATAGGCAGTGAGAAGTGCTCGATTTTGATTTGGGAAGGGGCGGGCCGGCATTGTGGCCGGTGGTGAGGGGGTTTTGGATCGTGTGTGGTTCGGTTAAGAGAGAGATAGAGGAAGAGAGAGTTAGGGTTGAGTTATGAGAGGGGTATTTTTGGGTTTTAGATAAAGTCTTCATAGGTTTTCAATTTTGATATGTATTAGTTTATGAATAAAATATTAAGGTATTTTATGCATATTTTTTCAAATTTTCCTATAATAATAAATAGTAGCACGAGTTGGAAACACAAATACTTTAAAAAACTAATGATGCAATGACTCATTAGCAGCTGAACTCCTTGATGGTCCCAAGAGCATTGTTGTTGCAGACCATCATCCAAAGAAAAACAAAAAAGACTATCACAATTTGAACATAGTAGAGACATTTAATTAGAGCCAAAAAAAATTTAAGTGAGTTGTCAATACCGGTTACATCCGGAGAGAACTAATGGGCAATGGATCCCAAAGACTAACACAATAATTATGAAGAACCTGAATAGACGAAAAAGAAAATAGAAATATATAGATAAGAATCAAAATAAAAATAAATTTCGTTTAAATAAAGAAAAAAAAAGTAAAGCACAAAGAATATATAAAGAACCAATGTTTCCAAAGCATAAGTATGGCTCTCATAATAGCACATACCGTCGAATGGTGAGAATAAATATAAAGAAAAAGTACATAACTTCAGTTGCCTTGAAGACTATCAAATTATTTTTGGGATGTTATTTTATTTAATGTGGGGCTTACAGTACTGTATTGCCAATAGCTTACAAACTTGAATGGGCGTCTTGGAACCCCAAAATCTTCAATTTTTTTCCAGTCACGTTCAAACATGTACAAAATTCAAATCCACACAATTAAGAACTGAATCGGAAGGGTGTTCTCTTCGTACCCGTTCAAGTCTCCATCGTTCTTCAGCTTCTCATTCTCGAGCTTTACAATCAAAGGCATCTCTCGAGCTTTACAATCGAAGGCATCACACATATGTAAGTCAAGACCATCCCTGTTCATCTGCACCCTTTCTCTCTGCATTTCCTTTTTGAAGCATCACACCCATGAAATGGGTAAAGACCAGTCGTCGACGATGCTTCAAAGAATAGATTTCTTTTTTATTGAAGCATCATTGATAATCGATTTCCTTCAAAATTTGCATTTCGATTTCCTTTAATCGTTTTATTGAAGCATTGTTGAGAATAATGGTTGGAGATTTGGGGTTAGTAAATTGGAGAATACCACTCAGAGCTTGGTAGAAGTGTTAGAATTTGAGGATAAGATGAATGAGGTTCCATCCCAAAACCAATCGGCAATGGGAGGAGTAGCCCATTCCTCTTATATATTCTATTATCTTTTCATACATTAGCAATGTGGGACTCTCTAACAACCCCCCTCAAGATGGTGGCTATTTTATATGCTCACCATCTTGGACAACTCGATCATAAGCGGCTCTTTTTTTGGCTCACTATCCCTGATCACAAGTGGCTCTTTTGCTCTACTTTTTGGATCGGTATTTTTGGATTTTTTGTGGCTCTTTTTTTTTGCTCACTATCCCCGAATCACAAGTGGCATTTTTTTTTTACTTTTTGGCTCTTGCATCAGTTTTTTTTTTAGGTTTTTGGTGGCTCTACTTCGATCGGGTTTTTTTTTTGGGTCGAAAGAGATTTTTTTTTGTTTGATATGCTCTGATACCATGATGAGAATCATGGGGTTCCATCTCAAAACCAATTGGCAATGGGAGGAGTAGCTCATTCCTCTTATATATTCTATTATCTTTTCACAGATTGGCAATGTGGGACTCTTTAACAAGAAGCTCCGGATCTTACTTCTGATGAATTCGAAGGTCTTCTACAATGGAAAGAGGAGAGAAGGCGAGGTTGGGGATTGTAGAGAACTAACACCATTATTGAGAAATACTAAGCTTTGTGAGAGAATAGGGTAAAATCGCAATACATGTTTTAACATAAAAGAAAAAGAATCAATAATGGCGTTAGTGATAATGTAAAATAAAATAAAAGAGATCGTTAAGTCAAGAATTGTCGTTAAATAACTATTTTTAATATATAAAAATATTGATCCAGCTAATAATATAATATTTTTTTATAACAGTAATATAATATAATATTAATATGACTTTAGAAAGAGTTTTTTTTTTTTTTTGAAATGACATGACTTTAGAAAGAGTTAATTTACTTTAATAGCACGTTTACTAAAGCGTAATCTTCATCGGAATAAATTAATGAGAGAAATAAAAGGGAATAAATGTTATGAAATCAAAATCATTATTCTAACATGTTGTTTACTAAACTGTCCGGAAACAGAATCACAATCATTTTATTTTGTTTACATCAATAAGGAAAAGTAATCGGAATACTTTAAGTTGACCATATTACCCTTAATATAAAATTTATATTTTTTTTTCAATTTATTAAATAAATTATTTTACATAAAACTAAATAAATTCATAAATGATTACATAAAAAAATTAACATAATACTGCTTAAAAAATCATCCTCATATTATTTAATTAAACATTATATGACCAAACCATAAATAAAATCTCCACATGAAAATATTCTAATGTGAAACATAAAGATAAACAGAATCCCAAATGTCTAGCAATTATAAAATTATGCATCATTTTGCAACATATTCAGGATATATAACAGTTTCATCTCATCTGATATTGCGTAAAATACTCGCATCAATGGAGGTTCTTTAGCCAATATGTTGGTTGCTTGAATACACTACATTGGAGTTAGGCCATTAATCTTACTGCTTATTTCTGTGAATAAATTGGTTTGCGAATTCATATATAATAGGGTATATAATATTTGGTGGCAAATTTGTCTTTTTATTTTTAATAATAAAAAATAAATAAAAAACTAAAAAGTAGCATTACCCATAACAATTTATACCTGAAGAAATTGGGAGGAGAACTTCTCCCATTCTTTTCTCCTAATTTGATGTCTTTCCCTTAGAGTATTCCAACCATTAAATAAAGTAAACAAATGAAAAGGAGTGATTACCATACCTATCACTCCCAATCCTGATTAGTAAACATGCCATAAGAGATAATTTGTCGAATTCTTTAACTTCAAGAAATTTTAGTACTAAGGCCTAATAAAAATATTTTGGGATACATTATTATTACTTTTTTGTTTAAACAGTGTGGAATACATTATTTGAAAAACAAATAGAAAATACAAGACAAAAAAGAAAATCTATGAAAATAAAAGGGGTAAATATAATCAAGTCAAATTACAGAGCAAATCAATAGACTTCATATCATAAATGTGTGAGTTAATGTTAATGGAACCACACTAATTAGATAGTGTCCCACATTATTAAATTATCAAACACCACCACTTGTATATTATTGCTTAATTTTTAATATAGTATATTTTTTTAACGCATTTTACATAAATGTATACATTTTCTTAAATAATTACAAAAAATGTGCAAAAAAAAATACAATTTTAAAAATATACACATTTGAAAACATATTTACAAAAATTCATACAAAATCTTAATTAAATTATAATAGATATATTAAATTAGTCATAAAAATAGTTATAATCTTAATTAAATTATAACTATTTTTATGACTAATTTATATAGTATTAATGAGTAAGCCTAGTAATTACATAAATTGTAAATTAATAATTACGAAACATAATAAAATACTAATAATAAACAATAAAATTTGTATTTATCATACAAATCACGTCAACAACATAAATGATATATTTTTAAAATTCAAAACATATGTAATCATAATTTTTTGATTAACTATGTCCAATATCATTATTAACTGATTTTTAAAAATCTTAATTTTCACTTATCTACAATTTATATTTTATTTTTTCTAATTAAATAATATTTGAAATTTATAAAGTTATGTTTGTTTATTTATTTTTTAATGTAAGAATTGTTTTTCAATAGATAAATTCGTTCACTAACTCATTAGAAAATAATCAACATATAGAAACAATAGAAAAAAAAATATATTTATTTTAGTATAGTATGAATATTAGATATGTCTATTTTTATGTTTACAATTACAATGAACATATCAATAATATAAAATATTTTGTATGTATATATGTGTTTATTTTATTTTCTATTAGTTAAACATACTAATTTAATAAACAAAATAATAATATTCACATAGGTTTATTATATTACTCTATGTGTGTCATGTTTATTTTTTAGTAATTTTTTATAAAATAAATAATATATATAAAAAAATTTGTTTTATCTTTTTCTTTTGTTTTTGTTTATTGTGTTATGTTTATTTTTTTTAATTAAATAATATTTGGAGTTTATAAAGTTATATTTGTTTATTTATTTTTTGATGTAAGAATTGTATTTAATTCGTTTACTTACTCATTAGAAAATAATGAATATATAGAAACAATAAAAAGAAAATATATTTATTTTAGTATAATATAAATTGACTATGTCTATTTTTATATTTACAATTATAATAAACATACTAATAATATAAATACTTTGTGTATATATGTTTATTTTGTTTTCTATTTATTAAACCTACTAATTTAATAGACAAAATAATAATATTCACATATGTTTATTATATCACTATGTATGTCATGTTTATTTTTAGTAATTTTAAGCATTGATTTATATTTATATACATTAATGTTTATAATTTTGATATTGTATTTTATTGAAGAAAAAAAAAAACTTATTAAATTATAATAATTCATACTAAAATAGATAATAAATATTTTTTCTTTAATAAAAAAAATATTTAATTTGTTTATTTTTATAAAATTGTTTATTATTTATTTAATTAATTTTAAAGAATTCTTTGTTTTGAATTTTAATAAACATGTTTTATTATTAATAATTTTTAAAACATTAATATAATAAGCATAAGGATAAAATATTACAAAATAATATTAGAAACATTAATTACAGTTTTCTATTCATGGTAATTAGTTTAATTATTAATGATTAAAATGTATGGTTTTATGTAATAAATTTTCAAAATATATAAGTTTTTCAAATAATTTTTTTTTTTTCACATTTTTTGTAATTATTTTGTTTTTGTTGTACATTTGTGAAAAAAACTTTTTTTTACTTCACTCATAATATAACAATAAAAAAATTGTGTCGAATGTCCTATAACATGAACATAACGCACTAACAAGTATTCATGTATTATTTGTGGTATTTTTGCACGCACGCCATCACAAATTCACAATGAGTCTCACAATCTCATTAGCTTTATGTGGTAATAAGAGAAGTGAAGAGTGTGTGGATATGTGTCTATGGAAAATCGATGTTATTTGTTTGTTAGTGTACTTTGTAAAAATCTGATTTTGTGCTGGGTTGGTGTGGTGTGGTGGGGTATTGTTTTATATAAATTACAAATAAAGTATAAATTAAAGGAGCTAGGCAAGTTGAACATTATATTAATATAAAATGGGCACAGCTAAGCTTATTAATAAATTCAGCTCAACTGCCACGGGCATTGCCTAATTTTCTCTTTAAATTAAGCTCATCTCATGACACTACCACAATCTTCTCATTCAATTAATTATATATAATATAATAGATATTTCTTCTTTTTTTTTTCATTTTGTGGATCTAAAAAATATGGCCGATTTCAACAGTGCTAGTAATAGTACAGGGAAAGAAAAAGAAGAAGAAGAAGAAATAGTAAGAGTTGAATTTAGTGAAATAGAGAAGAGCAAAGTGGGGATAATGAGGGCTCTAGTCCAAAATCAAGATTCTTCAAATTCAAAGGAAGTGAATGATGATTTGATTCTAAGGAGATTCCTTAGAGCTCGAGACATGGATGTTGAGAAAGCCTCTCAAATGTTCTTAAAGTACTTAAGCTGGAGACAGTCCTTCATGCCACCCAACGGTGGGTGTTTCACCCACTCAGATGTGGCCACTGATATTGCTCATAACAAGTTCTTTATGCAAGGCCATGACAAACAAGGACGCCCTGTTGTTCTCGTCTTTGGTGGCAGGCATAAGCAGCATAACGTCGATGACTTCAAACGTAATACCTTACCCCCAATTGTTCTCTCTAACTCTCTTTCTTATTTTTTTTTTTTTTTCATTTTACGATTATTGATTAATTCATGATTATTATCAGGTTTTGTGGTGTATGTCCTTGAAAAAATATGTGGCAGGTAGGTCGTTTATGGCGTCTCCATCCATCCCCTTGATCTTTTTGGTTAATTATTTATAAGATTAAGAAAATTACAAGAAATTGATGATGAACTAATCATTTACTCTGTGTCCACTGTTGTTGTAGAATGCCAAGAGGGCATGAGAAGTTTGTAGCGATTGCAGATGTTCAAGGCTGGGGATATGCCAATTGTGACATTCGTGGATACCTAGCAGCTCTATCCATTCTGCAGGTTATATCTTATATTTCATATAATCATTATAGTTATAAACATATATATATTACATGTATTGAAACTCTTATTAACAAATGTATATAAACAGGATTGCTACCCTGAGAGGCTTGCCAAGTTATTCTTTGTCCATGTGCCATACATTTTTATGACTGCTTGGAAGATGATCTACCCATTCATTGACAAAAATACCAAAAAGAAGGTACTTATTTTTTTGTATACCTTTTTTTATGACAGCATTGGAAGATGTTTAATACACTTCTTAATCAGTTTTAATAGATGATGGTTACTAATTTTAAATATATTAAATTAATATTTTTTGATTTAATGATAAATAAAGAAAAAGAAATTTAAGATTTTATCTTTAATTTAGTTATTTTTTTTTTTTGAAAAAATAATTTAGTTACTCTATTGTTTTAAAAAATATATATATCTTTTTATATTATATCAAAATAAATTTATATAAAAATATCTTAGTCAAACATATTTTTTTTTTCAGTCAATAGATTAACCACAGCTCATATGATTGGAAAATAATTTTTTTTAATTAAATAAAAAAATTAAACATTAAAACTTAAATTTTTCTAATAATACCAATTACAAACGTACTCATATATATACAAATAATATATATAAAAAAATTAATTAAGTTGATAACATGTATGGATGTTAATTGATTTGGCAGATAGTGTTTGTTGATAACAAAAAGCTCAAAGGTACTCTACTAAATGACATCGATGAGGAGCAGCTTCCGGAGATTTATGGGGGCAAACTACCTCTAGTTCCTATCCAAGACTGTTGACTTCTGCTATACACATTCATTCATAACTATATTCTATTATATCATATTATGCCATACCATAATTTTTTCTTTCATCATTAATATTCATATTCATAAATACAAATATATTACTATTTTATTCACTGCCCAACTATAAATATATATATATATATAATTTTTTTGGAATTAAGTTACAATAGGGGGAGGGGCTTCTTCCAAAAAAAACTCATAAGAGCGTGTTAAGTCAATTTATGGGCCACAACAATTAAATTGCAATAACATTAAAAAATGATGCCGCAAAATTTTGATAACAAAACTTTAATGTCAGAAAATATAATATAACTTCTAATTTATTGCAATAGATATAAGAGTTATTCAACACTAAAATCGGCAACAAGAATCTAAAAATTAACTTTAACACGCATACAAATAGTGCAAGACCAATTCAATCTCATCCAAAGAGCTAATGTTTTTGCTAGAATTGCTGAAAGATCACAAGTCGATTAGTATCCCTTTAAACAAATAAAAATTATTTTGCAAAGAATTCAAGTTTAGAATAGACTATATTTAACATTTGGAAGAATTGATTAAAATTAAAAATAAAGACTATTTAACCAAAGGGAAGAGAGATCCCTTTGGTTACAACCCTAAATTTTATTGTAGCTTAATTGTAATATTCTACATGCTAAACATTCTACTAAAATCACAATTTTAAATTTTATTTTAGATAATCTTTTTATACCTAAAAAATTTAGGGGCTTTTTCATTTTTACATTTCAAAACAGTTTTTTTTCTTTTTTTTTTTTTTTTTTTTGCATTTTTTACGGAATTCTACATAAAAACTCATATTGCAACTAGCGCTGCAACCACTTTAGAAACTCAAACCGTAAATTTAAAAAAAAAAAAAGTTAAAAAAATAGTATATAAGATAATTCCCCAAAAATTTTAATTGAGTTTTAAATATAAAATAAAACAAAATAATCAGCCACCATACTTGGCACAATCAACCATAATGTTGAGATTTATGTTCTAAAAATAAGTAATTAATGGATAATATGTTAGAGAATGTATAGAATATAATTATAAAATAAATGATACATTAATTATAAGAGTATAATTATTAAATATCTGAAAATTCATTATTCATATGGATCATGTATAATCTTGTAAGGATGTACAAGAGAATTAAAATTATACGATAAGAATAAAACAAGTTGGTAGTGTATTAAAGTAATGAGAATCTTTAATATGGAAATACTAAGTACGGTTTACTATACACTATACTTCTAGATACTTCTAGTGTGTGTGTGTGTGTGTGTGTGTGTGTGTGTGTGTGTGTGTGTGTGTGTGTGTGTGTGTGTGTAATTTTAATATGGATCACATATGTGGATAAACATGTAGTAAAAGTGATGTGTATAATTTGATTATACATGACTGGACCGATATGTAATAAATATTTCATTAATGTGTCGCTTACCATGAAAGAGTTATTCATTTTACAATGATGATCATTAGTAGATCAACATGAATCCTAAGTATACATGAACTCCTATTTGTGTTCATTAAGTTCTTTGATTCACTTGTTAAAGTTTCTCAGAGAAGATGATTCTTACAACTTCTGCTTTGGGAGCTTTATAACATGAGTGGCTGGGAACATGTTATACAATAGTGAAATCTAAGCTTTCCTAACGGATTAAATATTAGTTCCCTTATAGTGTTAATTCTGGGAGTGCTAACAGTTAGATCCAAATATATAATAAATTATAGATTAACTGTTTACATTGAACTAATGGTACATAAGGAATAAAGAGATAATTATAAGGATAAAATGGTATTTTGACCAACTCTAATTATGAACTAATAATTGGAGGGTGAATTGCTTATATTGATTATATTAATGGAATACAAATAAGAATTTTGTAAATATAATTGTATATTGTCAAAGAGTGCAATTCCATATTTATAGAGGAGTAATAATAGAATTAATAAATTAAATTATTCTATTAATGAGATCGATAATAATTAAGTATTTATTGAAGCTTCGAAATATAGGTTCATCGCCTCCGAGTCACCTCTACAACACTATACATGGAAATGTTTTATTTAATGAATAAATTTCGAGTGAGAATTATTTTTTATGAAAAATAAATTCTTACGAGCAAAATAGTAATTGTGAAATTATTGTTTTGATTAATTATGATAATTATGAATTGTATAATTAATAGTATTTAATTATTTAATTTTATTAGATAAAGTTATATTGATTACTTAAATATAATATTATTTTTAAATAATATTAAAGAGAAAAATATATTATTTTAGAAAAAATAATATTTCTTTTAATCCTTATGAAATAAGAGATTAATGAGAATTAATCAATTATTATTTATTGATAGAATAAATAATAAATCTTATTTATAACAAAATAATATATATGTTGTTGTGGGCTTTATTTTTAGAAAATAGACATGAGAGTTATAATTTCTCAATTCTTGAGATTTTATTAAACTGTAAGTGTATTATTCTTGCTATGTGTGAAATTTACAATTTTCATGACTTTTACTCGGTAATGATGGAAAATGCGATGGATGACCATTAGAGTGACATGGGTGAGTTTAGAACCTTTTACTTAGAGGGACAAATATATGTGATATTTGAAATATCGGGTTTAGGTGAGGTTATGATTTTTGACCATTTTCCCTCTAGACCTATTGACTATTTAAGGTGGAAATAAAGGGGTAGCTGTGAAGGTAATTGTGGAATTTTTGCCCTTGGTTATTAATAAACTTATATTCTGAATAGTTTTATTATTATTATTAAGATAAGGTTAGGTTTTAATAATTAAAGTCCTTTGAAGAAAAAAATAAGAAAAATCAATTTTATCTCTCTCTCTTTTCGAACCCAAAGGAATCTAGGGTTCCACTTCTAATTTTTCATCTAGTTTAGCTAGAATTCAAGGAGTAATTCTATAGCAATTGGGAGGAATTGACAAGGTAAACCCTAGAAATCCTAATCTTCGAGATTTTGAAGCTCTTAGTTAGGTTATAGCATGCTATTTCAAGAATTTGGATCCTGTATGAACTGGGCTTGTTTGTTTTGAGTTTTTGTGTTTGTTTGTTGCTGCTACTGCTTGAAAATAATTCATTGGTGTTATTACAAATATTTTGGAAAGCTTATTTGAAGGTGGGATAAATTTGAGTGAGATTCAAAGTTGTTAGGGTTTTCTGCAGAGAACCGGTTAACTGTTTCTCCAGGCAGGACCCTAAGAACCAATTTGCCATTTGGAAATCCGATTTACAAGTTTGGGTAGTTTCTAGAACCTTAGTTTTTGTTGGAAATTATTTTACCAGGATCTTAGATCTACTCACACGTATGTTTATTAACACCCTAAATATGAACTTTCTAAAACGATGAAATAAACACATATAAAGTTAAAGAAACCTTACATTGGGTGCAGCGGAATTAAATGACTCCTTCCGTTCAGATATCTAGCCCTTGATTCCTTTCTGTAGCAGAGCATTATCAATATCTGAACCCGGATCTCTTTCTCTGAATCTTTGATGCTGAAACTCCTTCTTGCTGAAAGTCTTTCTTCACGATCTTCCTCACTATGATTGAGGTATCACTTGCTGTGTGTGGGCACTACTCATACACTAAGGATTTCGAAATTCAAGAGGAAGAGAGAGAGAGTGGGTTCGTCCAAAGATAGGGAGAGAGAGAGAGGCTCAGTTTATTCTGAATCAGAAGTGTCAGAAGAAAAGTGTAATTTTCCTGAAGCCTTCACTATCTATTTATAGCATTCCACTAGGGTTAGGTTTGAATTATTTGGCATTAAAATAATGAAAATATCAGAGGGAAAAACCCTACAAAATTGGCCGGCCCTACATAGTGGATTTGGGCCTCACTTTTTGCAATTTTGCAGTTTTATCTTTTCTGCATCTGATTTTCTCAAAAAACGCCAATTTTCTAATTCAACCATTTAAATGCCAATTCTAACTATTTAATAACTATAAATAATTATTAAATAATATTGTCATTTATCATATTTATTAATTGAACCATACAAAGTATCATAATTAACAAATATGCCCCTAAAACTCTTTATTTACAATTTCGCCCTTACTTAGTGAAAAATTCACAAATAGACATAGTCTAATTTGAGAATTATAATTAATTAATCAAAACCAATTACATGAGTCTTACAAGCAATATTATCTCAACTAGTGCGGGGACCATGGGTCTATATAACCGAGCTTCCAATAAGTAGATCAAGAATTTATTACTAAAATTCACTAACTTATTAATTCTCCGTTGAATCCACGCATAGAACTTAGAATTGCACTCTCAGTTATATAGAATGCTCTATATGTTCCACCATATATACACATCATTAGTTATCCATTGTTATAATCCTAATTTGATCAATGATCCTCTATATGAATGATCTACACTGTAAAGGGATTAAATTACCGTTACACCCTACAATGTATTTATTCCTTAAAACACTTGACCCCGTATAAATGATATTTCAGCTTATGTGAAATGAGTACTCCACCATTTATGTTCGTTTGGTCAAGCTCGAAGGAGATCATCCTTTGCTTACTATTCGCCAGATAGAAGCTATAGATTCCATGTTTATGCTAGCGCTCCCACTCAATTGCACTACCGTGTTCCCAAAATGTACGTATCACCCTGACCTGAAAGTAGGCTTAACTAACAAGTCAAAGAACACGAATAGCCTTTCAAGATTGATCCTAATCATAACAGGATTAAGAACATTTGATCTAGGATCAACTAGGCGATATTGACTTGAATAGATATTACGTTAAGTTTAATAAATCTAAGTCAAAGTTCAATATCGGTCCCTTCCGATGCATACTCCATGCATCCAACCTGAGCTTTACTTTAACCAATGCTCTGGAAAGAACATAGCATTTCTCCAAATGCAAGTAAACTCTGTTGTAGATTATCATATCAGTAAAAACCCTATGTCTGATAAATCTAGGAAACTTTATTCACATAGTCATGTTTACTTTCCAATGTGTTGATGGCACAATAAACAGGATCAAGTATGTGAAAAGGGTTTCAGATGAATTTATACATTATGTACATATAATCATGAAATAAATCATGTGAACCATGCAACATTAAATGTTATTTCTGATCTATATTAATAAGTAAATCTGATTATATTGAAATGAGTTTTATTTAGGGCATAAAACCCAACAGTTTTAATGTTTCCTCAATATTTAGGGTATCGCCATGCTATTTATCGATAGGGAAACTTCTAGCTTTGAGTTTAGGTCCCCAAAAAGGGTTTTAACAAGTTGTTTACTTGTTTATGTGATTGTGACATAGGGACTCCATTCAATGCGTGATTTTCCATGTACATTCAGGGGTGGATGTAAATTATCGTTAAATTCTTAAAACGATCACTCTAGATTATACCTTGAATAAAAAAAAATTGAAATGTTTGAGAAAATTCATGAATTTCTAGCAATGGTGAAAACCATTAAGGTAAGTGGTTAAAAATCTTCCGAACTGATAGGGGTGGAGAAATATTTGGTTATGAAGTTTAAATATCATTAAATTGAACTTCAAATTGTACCAAACTTACCTCCCCAGAAATTTGGATTATATATTGATGAAAATGAAAGGTCTGTGATTAGTTACTAACAACTGCCTGAGTCCTTCTAGGGAAATACCCTAGTGATGGGAAAAACCTCATAATGATGGAATGGTCATATACTTACTATACACCATTACTAGGTTCATGAATGTCCTAATCATAAACTTAAGAAAAACTAGAACTGTTAACTTAAGTTTGCATGTTTGATAGCCATTCTAAAGTTATTAGGGATGGATCATCCTATGGTCATTAAGATAAAAAAAAATGTTTGTTTCAACAAATACTACTTCTCTAAGAACCTGACTAAATCTAAAAACAAGATAGCAAAGTAGAGGAGATATTTTTAATTCCAAAGTGTTCTATCATCTTATTCTACATAAGACGGTCCCACTGCCTCTGTTATCTTGACACAACCGATGAGGACAATACCATTAATGTTCCTAGATAGAAAGTCACAGTACCTTGTCGTAGTGGGAGGGTTTCAAGGAACCTACCCTATTATGACTTGAAAGACACTTGTGATAAAAATTCATTGTTAGTTTAAACAAGTAATGTATAGTCAGAATAAGGAACTAAGAAGCAAATCCAAGAGAACTATGGTTAAAATCATTCATATGGAGTAACCAAAAGCTTTCTATGACAAGGATAAGAAGGGAAATTTCAACAATAAGTCTATTCAATGGACTTAAAAAACCTTCTCGATCCTAGTACAGTAGGTTTGAGATTATCTAAACATGTGCCTTGTGGTATACTTGGTAAATTATTTACTCAAGTGCAAGCAACTTAATTTAGTAAGATGCTTGAGTATTTTTCTAAATGGCTAATTCTAAAGGAAGTTTTTTGGCTCTTAGAGATAGATTTTATTTATATAAGGAATAGTTTCAACTATTCTAGAAAAAGATAAAAGTCATGAAAAGAATTCCTTAAGCACCAACAGTGAGAAGTCTTGTGTATGCTCTGGTATGCATTAGACCAGACACCTGCTGTTAAGTGAGAGTTATGAGTAAGTACTAGTTTAATCCAAGAAAGGAACATTAGAAATCAAATAAATCTTAAGATCAAAAGAGGAACTATATGTTAGTCGATAAGGGTGGTACTTTAATACTCTTAGGGCTCGTTTGGAACACCGTATTAGGTGTATTGTATTGTATTGTATTATATTGAATTGTATTTTATGCAATATTTTTATGTAAAACTATATGTGGTATTAACTTTTATAGACACCTAAATATATAATATTTTAGTATAAATTAAAGTTTAACATAGTATTATATAAAAATATGATATATAATCCAATTCAATATAATACAATACATTACTATACGACCTAATACGGCGTTCCAAACGAGCCCCTAGACTACACCAAATCAGGTTTCTAGACTTGCGTTAATGCTAAAAAGTCTACTTATAAGATGGTGATTACTTTGGGGGTGGAGCAGTGATTTTTAGAGAAGTGTAAAAACTAATTTGGAGTCTTTAACTCTCCTAGTGAGACTGAATGTTAAAGTGGCCCAGAAGGCTACTAGATAATTATTCAGCATATGGAAAGTTCTATGTAATTTTTTGGCATTATTCCAGTAATAGATTAACTACTAGTGTTACTTCCTGACTAACACAGATATAGTTACCAAACAGTAAAGAATACAGTACCCTTAGAGGAGTAAAACATATACAAAGGAATTTCACAATATCAAAGATATGGTAGTATAATTGAGTAGATCGCTAATGATTAGCGAGATATAAGCATTGGGCTGATCCAATGCTTAGCGATCTACATCTATGATTAGCGATCTACATCTTGCGAATATGGTAGTATATTTGAGTGAGAGAGCTAATCATAGATATGGAATCTATAGCTTCTATAACTTTTAGAAGTGAAACGATGATTTTCTTCGAGCTTGGCTTAACGCGATAAATGATTGAGATCTCATTTCAGTAATTATATGTTTATTGAAATATCATTTACAATTAGCTAAGTGTTTTAAGGATAATATACATTGAGGGTAGAACGGTAAATTTGTCCCTTCTCGATGTAGATCATCTATAGAGCATCTTTGACTATTTGAATTGAAACAATGGGTAATTTAAATCGCATCATTTTTTTTTTTTTTTGGTAATAGAGTGTTCTATGTAATTGAGAGTGCAATTCCAAATCTATAGTGGAGTTGGGAGGAATTAATAAGTTAGGAAATTTACTTGGTAAATTTCGGATCTACTTATTGGAAGCTTGATTACATAGGGTCATGGTCCCCACACTAACTGAAATAATATTTTTTGTAGTCTCAATTAATTGGTTTTAATTAATTAATTAGAATTCTAAATAAGATTATGTCTTGTTTGTGAATTTTTACCAAGAAAGGGCTTAATTGAGAAGAAAAAATAATTCAAGGTTTATTTATTAATTAAGAGACCTTAGAAGGTCTAATTAATAAATATGTTTGAATAGTAATTTTATTTGATAATTATTTATAATTATTAAATAGATAGAATTAGTATTTAAATGACTAGAGAAGAAAATGGCATCATTGAAGAAAGACAAGTTTGTTTCATTAAGGAAACAAAATAATGGATAACTTATGGGCTTCACTTAGGGGTTCGGCCATGAGATGAATTCCAAGCCATTGGATCTTTCTAACCAGCCCATTAAGCTCTAACCCTAAACTTAATGAATTCCTATAAATAGAAAAGTATAACTCTTATTTTCAGATAACTCAAGACTTCAGTCTCCTTTGTCAAACATAAATTGGAAAATAAAGAGAGAGCTTCTTCTTCTTCTTCTTCTATTTTGAAAATTCCTACTTCTTCCTCATAAATTTCAAAGCTCGTGGTGATTGAGAGTATGCCCACTCATGTCAAAGCAATACCTAGCATAGTGTGGAAGATTGTGTCTAACCAAAATAAAGGAGAGAAGATCCAGATTTAGATCTTGATAATGCTCTACTATATAAAAGAATCAAGGCTATATATTTGAATGGAATGAGTCATTATATCTTAGTGCAATCAATGAAAGGATTTCTTAATCTCTTATGTGCTTATTTTATTGTTTTAGAACATTCATATTTAGGATGTTAGATTATAGATTATAATCAAACATATATGTTAGTAAATCTAGATCATAATAAAATAACTTCCAACATAAATTGTCTTATCACCTCTGTAGTTTCGTGTGATCGATTGTTAATTGCTACATTTTGAGCCCCTAGACTTGCTGCCTGTCTATCCATCCATCCTTGAAAAGCCTCTTTTGATGGGCAAATTCTTCATTCATGGCTGCTCCGGTATCTATCTGCCTGATCATGATGATGGGTGTTAGTATGCTTCTGAATTTAAGATACTGCTTCTTTCAAATTATACAACTTGGTATCATCATCGATAGTCACTTGAGGTTCGCCAACTGGTGGCCCTCCGGTACCCGAGCTAGTTTCTCCAACACCATGGGTACTAGTAGTTTCAGTATTTTGAGTGCCTGGAGTAACTCCAGTTCCAGGAGATGTGCTATTTGGATCCTTAATATGAGAATTTCTCAGATTTGTAGGAGTTTGGACATTTGGATCAGTCACCATAAGATCCGTAGAATTAGTTTCATACCAAACTGTGTTGGGATCTTATGCCCTAAATAAAACCTATTTTAATATAATATGATTTGTTATCAATAGAAGATTAGAATTCATTTATGTTTACATGTAGTTTTCATGTTTATAGTTTAACACACAATTTTTGTTAAATCTAGAACATATAGTTATTCACAATTACAGTGATGTCAACATAGTGGAAAGTAATTGTGATTATATTCTTCAAAAGAAAATGTCACATCATTCATCAGTGCACTAGATTTACACTGATGTGATAGTCACCGATAGAGCTTACTTACACCTTAGATAAGTGTTATGTTCATTTTAGGACATTGGCAAAGTATGCTAGTATCGGATGTATGGAGTATACATTGGGCTAGGACCGATATTGATCTTGGTAAAGATATTATAATCTTACCGTTGTATCTTTCAAAGTCAATATCATTGGTTGATCTTAGATTAAAAGATCTTAACCCTGACATGGTTAGGTTCGATCTCAAGAGTGTTACATGTGTTCTTAGAGTTGTTAGTTAAAGCCTACCATTTGGTTCGGGTCTTTTTCGAAACATGATAGTAAAATTGAGTGGGAGCGCTAATCATAGATATGAAATATATAGCTTCTCTCTGGACATAGAAGTGAAATGATAATTTCCTTCAAGCTTGGCTTAATAGAGATAAATGGAAGAGCTCTTATTTTAGTGATTATATTAGTTTACTGAAATATCATTTATAGGAAGCTAATTGTTTTAAGGATAAAATACATTGAGGGATGAAACAGTAAATTTGTCCCTACTCATGTAAATCATCTATAGAGGATCTTTGATTATTGAGATTAGAACGATGGTTAAATTTTCATAGTGTATCTATATCGTGGAACATATAGAGCGTTTTATATAATTGAGAGTGTAATTCCAAATCTATAGTGGTGCAAGGAGGAATTAATAAGTTAGGGAATTTACTTGGTAAATTCTAGATCTGCTTATTGGAAGCTCGGTTATATAGGCCCATGGTCCCCATACTAGTTAAGACAATACTGCTTGTAAGACTCAATTAATTGATTTTGATTAATCAATTATAATTCTAAATTAGACTATGTCTTATTTATGAATTTTCTCTAAGCTAGGGCTTAATTATGAAGAAAAAAAGTTCCGGGGTTTATTTGTTCATTAAGAGACTTTATTAAGTCTAATCAATAAATATATTAAATGATAATTTTATTTGATAATTAAATTTAATTATCAAATAAATAGTTTTGATATTTAAGTAGTTGAATTGGAAAATATGGCATTTGTGAAAGAAAAATGATAAATAATTGAGAAAAATGGCAAAATTGTAAATGGTGAGCCCACATCCTATGGCCGGCCACTTAAGCTCCTTTTTACCATTTATTTACAAATTTTTAATGCCAAATAATTCAAACCTAAACATAGAAGGATTCCTATAAATAGATGGTGATAGAATCAAATTGACAGATGATAGACAAGTTGTTCTCACTAGCCTTTCAGTAAAACTTGAGTCTTCTCTCTCTAATTTTTGAATCCTTCTCCCTTCTCTTCTTCTTCAATTTTCGAATCCCTTATAGTGATAGAGTACATGCCCACGCATAGCAAGTTGGTACTCAATCATAGTGTGTAAGACTGTGAAGAATCCAACGACTGAAGGAGAATCGGGCTCAGATCTTGATAATACTCTACGACCAAAAGGAACAAGGGTTAGCGATCTGAGTGGAAGGAGTCATTTAATTCCGCTGCAACCAATGTAAGGTTTCTTGAACTTTATATGTGTTTAAATTCCATTGTTTTAGAAATTCATATTTAGGATGTTAAACAACATACATGGTAGTAAATCTAGATCTTGGTAAAATAATCCCCAACAAACTGTTGACCTCAGAAATCGGCCAACTGACAGTGGAGAGTCGTATTAAACTGATGCTTGCCACGTGTTACACAATTAGAGCTAGATAATAAATGAACACAAGGATTTATATAAAGGTTCGACCCCATTAGTTAGCGAGTCATGACCTACTCCCCTTTTGATTACTGATACAGAGAGATAATACTATTTAAATCACTATAGGTGAGATATGATATAACTCTCTTTAAAGTTACAAAGTATGAAGCAGTAGGCAAATCTCTAATGAGAGAGAGATAGGACCTTGGAGGCGTGTGAGCGAGAGAAAAAGAGAAAGCCCTTTGGGCGTGTAGGAGAGAGAGAGAAGAGGATTATGGTTTCAGACTTAGAGCTTTATGGCTTAAATGAGATCTAGGGGTTGAGGGTTGAGTTAAGGCTCTTTATATAGGAGAGCTTAAATTCTAATTAGCAAATAAAATAAGAGATATTCACATATTAAATTAATAAATACAAAAGACCAAATTGCCCATTAAAAGTAAATATTTTCGTAGCATCTTAGTGGGCTGTCAAGGCCCAACTTGTAGCTTGACTTGTTGTCCACAGATAAAGGCTGCACATTAATTTCCTGTAAGGGAAAAGCGGGCCAACCATGCACCTGTAGGTTGAGGTCTATCTGGCCATGCTACTGCCAGGATCTAGCAGGTCATGTGCCTGCCAAGATCCTGCAAGTCATGTTGCTTTCAGCTTTACCAAAAGGAAGCCAGCCTTTGGAGATGGAGGCCAACCTTTGTACACCTTTTCCTTGCAAAGGCTAGGCTTCCTTGGTCGAACGAACCTTCCCTTGGTCTGAAAGTCACCTTTTGGGCGACCAACTTGTGCCCAGATCTTGGCCGGCCTATAGACTCCCCTTGGCTAGCCAGACATGGTGGTACAACTCTTTGACTGCTCGCTTAACTTCTTTCGCTTGCTGCTTAATGGTTTTGCCATGCCTTGCAAGGAGACTTTGTCTTGCTATTGGCAAGGCTGTATTCCACATGTACTCTTGCTTGGCTTATGTGGACATGCCACGTCAGGTGGATAAAATTTGGGATGATACTCTTAATAAAAGCACCAAAATATTGACCTCGCATTTAGCCAATGACACTGAGTCTTGAAAGCGATATGAAATCAATTCGATTAAATGAGAAAATATTTAATATCAAGCATAAACTAAGAACACGAGATTTTATAGAAGTTCAACCCCATTATTTGGTAATAGCTTACTCCCCTTTCAGTTATATTTCACTTGTGAGAAGAGAAGCAAGAACAACTTAATCTATCTCGAAAGCTTTCTGTAGGTATTTGAGCAGCGTCAAGCTTTCTTGAAAATATGATTTTGGATCCTTGAATAGTGAAATTGTTCCACTATTTATAGGGAATAATTACAATGAGAAAAACATTTTTTCAAAAGCTGGCAAGTCATAAAAGAAGAAACTAATAACTTTCATAAATTGTGACAATTACATATAGAAATTCTCTAAAATTGAGGTTTGACTACATATAAAGTGAGAAAGTATCTTTAATGAATTTATCTCATGCGATTGCCCTAATCGGGTCACTTGAGACGCTGACTATTTTTCTCCGTCCAGGTTAAATCCATTCATCCCGTACGACAAGCTTTACCTTGTCTATTTATTATTACATCTAGCAAGTTATATATCTTAGGTGGACACTCAAAAGAATATTTCCCTCACCCAAGTCTCAATGTCATAATACGTGTTACCCAAAAAACATACTACGGGCAAGTTTGGTACAGTTGTGCTGTGAGAAAAAGCAGCTGTAGTTGTGCTGTGAGAAAAACCTACTGAGTGTTTGGTAAATATAATTTTAAAATAACTGAGTTAGAAAAGTTGTATATAAGTGTTTGGTAAACTAAATGATTAGATAATTGTCAAATATACAATGACCAAAATAGGTATTATATGTATTTATTCAAATAAATTCATACATATTAACATATATTTATAATTTTTTTTTATTGAAAATAATAATAATTTTTTTATAATATTTAATTTTTGTATATATATAATAAAATAATTAGTAGACATTAAAAAAAATTAAAAAATTAGCATAAATATTATCTATTAAATAATTTTAGATTATTACAAATTTTGCTCATAACAGTCAATTTAATATGACAAAATACATATTAATATATTTTAATTATGTCCCATTAAACTTGCAGCAATCATATCTCTGATATTGTCCATTTCATTTAAATTTGAAGTTGTAATGGTCTCATCTTCATCTTCAATATTAGTTTGATTATTTGCACAATAATCTGGATTGTCTCTAATTTTCTCAAATGTCGATCACGTTTTGCATGCCTTCGAATGTAATTATGCAAGGTCATTGGTGCAATCACTATTTTTACTTGCTTCTGGTATGGATAACTAGGCATATCTCTTAATATTTTCCATCTTTTCTTCCATACACAAAATTTCTTTCAATAACACTTCAAAGAGAAGAATGTGCCTGGTTGAATACCTCTTTATAGCCAGTAGGTTTGCTACCTCGTTGAAATTGTGGAAGATGGTATCTTTGACCTTTATATGGTCCTAAAAAACGTGTAATTTGTGGGTATCCCGCATCTACTAAATAATATTTCCCTATCAAATAAAATATAAAAACATAATTAAAAAATTATAAAACTTTAATAATTTATAAATGTATTTAGAGGACAACCTTGGGGAGGTTTTGGAAAATTTGAAGTTGAACTACGTAAAGTTGAATAAAAAATTCTTGTATCATGAGCAGAACCTTCCCACCCGACATATGCATATATAAATTGCATATCAAAATTACATATTGCCATGACATTCTGAGTTGGTACCCCTTTTCTACCAACAAACGGTACTTGATCTTCAGGAGGAATTATGGC
This sequence comes from Cannabis sativa, assembly GCF_029168945.1. Taxonomy (NCBI): domain Eukaryota; kingdom Viridiplantae; phylum Streptophyta; class Magnoliopsida; order Rosales; family Cannabaceae; genus Cannabis; species Cannabis sativa. The sequence continues at coordinate 13,597,552 of NC_083604.1, forward strand.
ATTCACATGTACACCGTCTATTGCGCCAATACAATTCTAAATAAAGAACACTAAATTATAAAAATATACTCTAGCTAGAAAAAAAATGTATAATTTTAAAGTATGACTTACCTTAAAATGAGGCATGTATCTAGAATCTTTCAATATCTCTTTAGGAACATCTTTAAAGTCTGGGTCCGGTGGTTTTAATACATCTACACTCATATGACATAAAACATCTAAAACCTTGTTGAAATATCGACTAACTGTCACGCCTGAGTGCTGGAATCGCTCTTATGTCAACCACCAACCGGTTTCCAGCACCGTGACCTAATGTAAATAAAAATATGCCTAATATTTCAAGAGCACACATTCTCTTTGAACCCTTAAATCCATAATTAGCTTCCAATTCATTGCATAATTTAATGAAAACACCCTTCTCCATCCTAAACATTCTATGACATCTACTTTCATTTCCTTGTAATATTTCCATCAACCACATATGAGTAGTTTGAGAAGAATTCATACAAGGAGTCTTTTCAATGTATGTTGTATAATAATGTTGAACTAGATATGTAGCTAGATACGTCGATTGTAACTCAATCTCCTCATCAGTGTCTGCCATTATTTCTAATTTAAAATTATCCTGTAAATATTAAAGAGTATATGAAATACATATGAAATAGCCATAAAGTCTTTATAGCAAATGCAAGTTAAAAAAAAAATAATAAAGCATATTCATATTAGTGATTACACCAAGTCTTGAGAACAAATACAATTAAAGAAATAACATAACAAACATATGTTAAAGTCTTGAGAGCAAATACAATCAAAGAAATAACATAACAAAAATATATTAAAGTCATAACACAAAGTTTAGAAAATAAAGGCTACTATTATGAACGATTTAAGCATTATAATTATTCCAAAGTATACTCATTCTTGAGCCAAGTAAGCATCAACTCAGGTTCTTCCAATGAAGCAAACATCTCTCTCTTCTCTTTCATGATAAACAAGCGAGTTACAAATAAATACAAGCTGCTCCCTTTCTCAATTTCAGGCAAAGAATTTAATATTTTCATGACGTCAGCAATACTATTCTCCTTTCTAGCTATTTCAATATTTCTACTTCTTGTCTCCGCGTCATCAGCAAGGCGACCAATTTGTTCAAATATCATTACAGGCCCTGTCTTCTTCATTTCCCTTTTCCATTTTTGCCTTTTTATTTTGTTTCTCAAGCGGCTCAATTGATCTCTTGCTAATTTTCTCTTTAAAAAATCTATCAATACTAGGAGTCTCTAGATCATCATCACTACTCTCAGTTGTTCATGTAAGGTTTCAGTATCATTAAAAGGCTTTTCAGACTCAGATGGAATTATTCCAAATGAAGGTGTCCAAGCATATTCTCCTGCATCAACAGTATTCATAAAAATCTTATATAATTTTTCTTCTACTTCTGGTTCAATTCCCCGAATGCGAAACTTTGCAGCATCGGGATGAGTCTACAAAAGCAATTTTGTTGATTAAATGTACCATTCATAAAAAAGTCTTTTAGTTTCATATAAATATTTAACAAGATTATAATATACCTGTAATTTACTATTTCACCAATTTTCAGTTGCATCAATTGTATTCTTTTGCATACTCAATCCTAAACCAGTTTCTTTTCCCTTGAGATGCTTCTAAAGCTTCCATTCATTTTTCAATCCATCCCACTTATTTTTCAGCTGGGCTCTAGTGTAATCTCTTTCAGTTACTTTTTTCATATTTGTAATCAAGTTTAGATATCTAATTTTATCTAAATAAGTAGTAGGACGATGACCATCTTCAACCTCTTTGATACAGAATTCCAAGAAAAAATTCACACTCTCAGAATTCTATATTGCTTTACCTCGTGGTACTGCTACATCACTTTTAGTACAAATATTTTTTTCTTTCTCCATCTAATTAAATTAAAATAATAAATTTTATTAAGAAGTAAAAAGTAAAATAATGAGTCATAAAGCTAAAGACTAATCCAACACCAAAAAACACATAATAACTATGATGAAAGCAACACCATCATCCTATTCTACTTGGGTACCTAAAAATTTCAAAGAGAGACCAAAGTAATGTAAACGAATTTTTTGATATTTATATATATAATATATATACATATATATGTTCTTACATAACTTTTTTGTTAGTACTATAAAAACATAGTAACAATACTATAATTAACTAGTTATTATATAGATATGAGTAACACTATAATGAATCTGAGAAAAAGCAATAAATTTTCCTTTTAGTTTCGCTAGAAAATAATTAATATTTTGGGAAAGTGATGAACTTTCTTCTTTGATAACTAAAGAAGAACAAATCCATTTTCTGTTACAGTGATTTAAACTCAGATGAATCATTAACGACAGCTAGGAAAATAGCAGTTCATTGGTTTTTTTATTGTGAAAGCACATTGGTGATCAAATCTTTAATTCATTTACCTTTTTAGATTGCTTTTCACTTAAATTTTTTTGTTGACTCTTGCTTAACCAATGATATGGTATACTGGTATTTTTTTTTAAAGCTAGATTCTCATCAACTCGTTTTAGGCTACTTTAATAAAAGTACAGTTTTATGCCAACAATCAAGAGCACCATTAGACTGCAACAGTTATAAGAGCATTCATGCACCACTAGAATACCCACATACATCATAATTGACATAATAAAAACAACCCAAATAACAGCAGTGCATCCACCAGGTGTCACTAGATATTAGTATTCACACAATATAATATTCAATGATCATTAATCTAGAAGCATATAATATCCTATAATGGCTCTAGATTAGGAGAATCTTTAAGTTTGCAATTCATTCAGGTAAAGACAAAAGTGGAAACAATTTCCAAGATTCAGTTACATTTATTTCACTGTCAAGAAACCAACAGAGATTCGACTAGACTCAGCTGATGATGTTATGTGAAAGTTTTTATTGAACTAGAAAGAAGAAATTCCTGTTTTGAAGTTCAAAGAGAACAATAAACTTACCCCATTTCTTTATGTATAGAATTGAGTCTATTCTCTTGTATGCCTCATCCTCACACCAATATTCCAGCTGGTGTTAGCTTGAAACCAAAGAGATCTCCTTTTTCTATATTGTCTTTGGTCTTTTTAACAAAAAAGGGCATTTGTTCTTCTCTGCAACTATACCCTTTATGATTTGATTTTTTTATTCTTCTTGTTTGTGATATGGGTGGAGGAATTTCTCTACGAAGAAGTTTTTTCCAAAAAATTAAATAAGGATAATTATGGTGGGTCTTGATGCTTTTGGAAAAACAAGCATTCTCTACAAGCTAAACTGAGAGATGTTGTTACAACAATTCCCACAATAGGTATTTAATTTATGAACACTTAATCCCAAAAAGTTTATGGTTTTTCGGGTCTTAAGGGAGACAGAGAGAGAGAGGTTGTAGTGTATAAGCAAAATCACTAGGCAAAGATTTTATATAAGCAAATTATTACTCTAAAAGAGGAGGGGAAAAATTCAATTTTTGTTTTACTAATTTTCTTTTCAATTTCATTACCCACAGTTTCCCACAGTTGCAAATTATTTTGAGGAATTGATTCAAGGAAACATATATAGGTGAGACTCATTAATCATAACCCAGTACAGACGCAGACTAGGGAATTTAAAAGAAAAAAATTGATTCGACAGGGAGAAAAAAAGAGAATCAAAAAATATTTTCTTGGCATTCAAAGGAAGAGTTAAGAGATAAACCTTGGTTGTGCAGGAGCTGTTGATGACAGAGTTGGCGAACGGCAGCGTGGGTGATCGGGGACAGAGAAGACTCTTGCGATTGAAGGTGAAGAGCTGCAGTCGATGGGTTGATTTTACGAATGAAAAAAAAAAACCCCTCACTAAAATGATAATTTTTTTAATTTGAATGAGGGTGATTGGGTCAACTAAAAAATTCATTAAACCCAAATTTTAGTTTCCAGTAAAAGCTAAAATCTAAAAGTAGGTGTGGGCCAACTTTAACAAAAAGCTATAATTTTAGCTTAAATTTTAGAAAAAACTATTTTTTTTTATTTTGCCAAACACTTTTTAAAGAATAGCTTTCTCAAAAAGTACTTTTAACTTTTCTAAAAGCCACCCCAAACGGGTCCTACATCACCTGAATAAGATTCGGGATAATAAATATATTTTATTCATTTTAAATATATAATTTTAATATTAACATATATATAATTTTATTCATTTTAAATATATAATAAAAAATTATATAATTTTAATTTTAAATATATAATTTTTTTTTGAAGATGAAATAGCAATTTCATTGAAATATTAGTATTCAAAGTACAAGAGGGGTTTTAAAACAGCTCAAATATTATGCTCAAAAATGCTACGGCCAGGAAAAAATCGAGAGTGCCTTGCAACAACATGAACAACTCGATTTGTTGATCGTCTAATAAAAAAGAGATTAACATTGTGTAAAGAGGATAACAGAATTTGACAATCTTGAATAACAAGTCCAAAGGTAGAATTCATCTTTTGATTACTGCGAATACTTTGGACAGTGACCATGTTATTGTTGGAAATTATTTTACCAGGATCTTAGATCTACTCACAAGTATGTTGATTAACACCCTAAATATGAACTTTCTAAAACGATGAAATAAACACATATAAAGTTTAGGAAACCTTACATTGGGTGCAGCGGAATATAATGACTCCTTCCGTTCAGATATCTAGCCCTTGATTCCTTTCTGTAGCAGAGCATTATCAATATTTGAACCTGGATCTCTTTCTCTGATTCTTTAGTGCTGAAATTCCTTCTTGTTGAAAGTCTTTCTTCACGATCTTCCTCACTATGATTGAGGTATCACTTGCTGTGTGTGGGCACTACTCTCACACTAAGAATTTCGATATTGAAGAGGGAAGGGAGAGAAGAAGTGGCGGCTAAAGATAGGGAGAGAGAGAGGCTCAGTTTTTTCTGAATCAGAAGTGTGAAATTTAAGTGTAATTTTCCTAAAGCCTTCACTATCTATTTATAGCATTCCACTAGGGTTAGGTTTGAATTATTTGGCATTAAAATAATGAAAATATCAGTTTAAATTCCCTACAAAAGTGGCCGGCCCTATACATGTGGATTTGGGCTTGACTTTTTGCAATTTTGCAGTTTTATCTTTTCTGCATCTGATTTTCTCAAAAATGCCAATTTTCAAATTCAACCATTTAAATGCCAATTCTAACTATTTAATAACTATAAATAATTATTAAATAATATTGTCATTTATCATATTTATTAATTGACCCATACAAAGTATCATAATTAACAAATATGCCCCTAAAACTCTTTCTTTACAATTTCGCCCTTACTTAGTGAAAAATTTACAAATAGACATAGTCTAATTTGAGAATTATAATTGATTAATCAAAACCAATTATATGAGTCTTACAAGCAATATTATCTCAACTAGTGCGGGGACCATGGGTCTATATAACCGAGCTTCCAATAAGTAGATCAAGAATTTATTACTAAAATTCACTAACTTATTAATTCTTCGTTGAATCCAGGCATGGAACTTAGAATTGCACTCTCAGTATATAGAATGCTCTATATGTTCCACCATATAGACACATCATTAGTTATCCATTGTTATAATCCTAATTTGATCAATGATCCTCTATATGAATGATTTACACTGTAAAGGGATTAGATTACCGTTACACCCTACAATGTATTTAATCCTTAAAACACTTAACCCCGTATAAATGATATTTCAGCTTATGTGAAATGAGATCTCCACCATTTATTTTCGTTTGGTCAAGCTCGAAGGAGATCATCCCTTACTTACTATTCACCAGATAGAAGCTATAGATTCCATGTTTATGTTAGCGCTCCCACTCAATTGCACTACCGTGTTCCCAAAATGTACGTATCACCCAGACCTAAAAGTAGGCTTAACTAACAAATCAAAGAACATGAATAGCCTCCTGAGATTGAGCCTAATCATAACAGGATTAAGATCATTTTATCTAGGATCAACTAGGCGATATTGACTTGAATAGATATTACGGTAAGTTTAATAAATCTAAGTCAAAGTTCAATATTGGTCCCTTCCGATGCATACTCCATGCATCCAACCTGAGCTTTACTTTAACCAATGCTCTGGAAAGAACATAGCATTTCTCCAAATGCAAGTAAACTCTGTTGTAGATTATCATATCAGTAAAATCATGTGTCTGATAAATCTAGGAAACTTTATTCACATAGTCATGTTTACTTTTCAATGTGTTGACAGTACAATAAACAGGATCAAGTATGTGAAAAGGGTTTCAGATGAATTCATACATTATGTACATATAATCATGAAATGAATCATGTGAACCATGCAACATTAAATGTTATTTCTGATCTATATTAATAAGTAAATCTGATTATATTGAAATGAGTTTTATTTAGGGCATAAAACCCAACAAACTCCCACTTGCACTAATATAAAACAAAATGTGCATTTCAAATAATCTCAACACCTTGATATACAAATCAAGTGTAGTAGTCGTAAACTCCTCGTAATAGGATCTGAAAGGTTGAATTAAACACAACCTTTTCTCCACCATTACTCTTCCTTAATCACAAAATCACTGATAATGTGAAATTCCTCTCTATATGTCTACTCTCTTGGGATACTGGATTCTATATCTTTTGGCAACTACTTTTGGTTAATCAGGAAATTAACACTAGTAGTTAAGGCAATTTGGAATGGTGCCAAAAAATGTATAGAACTTTCCTTAGACTGAATAAGTACCTTTCCTGCAACTTTAACATTCAGTCTCTCTCTGGTAGACCTAGAGACTTCAGATAGGTTTTTACACTTCTCCAAAATCACTATTCCACCCCCAGAGTAATCACCATCTTATCAGAAAGATTTTCTAGCACAAAGGCAAATTTCGAAATCTGATATGGTGTAGTCTAAGAGTTTTAAACACACCCTTATAGACTAACATATAGTTCCTCTTCTTAATCTTAAGATTTACTTGATTGTCTTCCAATGTTCTTCTCCTGGATTAATCTGATACCTACTCATTACTCCTACTCAACAGCAGGTGTCTGGTCTAAGGCATACAAAAGCATATCTAAGACCTCTCACTGTTGATTTAAGGAATTCTTTCATGGCTTTATCTTTTCTGGAATAGTTGAGACTTTTCCTTAGATAAATAGAATCTATGCCTAAGAAGTTGTGAAGCTTCTATAGATTGCCATTAGAAAGAAAATGCTTCAGCATCTTACTAAAGTAAGTTGCTTGCATTAGAGTAAGTAATTACCAGGTATACCACAAGCCATAGGTTTAGATAAACTCAAACTTGTAATACTAGGAACAAGAAGTTTTGTTAAGTCCATTGAATAGACTTATTAACTAAAATTTCCTTTTATGTCCTTGTAATAGAAAAATTTAGGTTAGAATGGATTAAACCATAGTTCTATTGGTTTTTCTTCTTAGTTTCTTATCTTGACAATCCATTACTTGTTTAAACTCACAATGGATTTTAATCACTAGTGTCTCCCAAGTCATAAGAAGGTGAGTTCCTAGAAACTCTCCCACTACGACAAGGTACCGTGAATTATGTCGAAGAAAACTAAATGGTATTGATCTCTTCAGTTGTGACAAGACAACAGAGGCAGTGGGATCATCATATGTCAAATAAGATGATAGAACACTTTTGGAATCAAGAAAAATATTTCCTTTATTTGCTACTTTATTTTCAGACTTAGTCATTTTCTTAGAAAAGTAGTATTTGTTTGAACAAACACTTTCTTATCTATTGACAATGGGATGGTCCACCCCTAATCACTTAAATAGCTAACAAACCATGGTTTACAGTTCTAGCTTTTCTTAAGATTTTGATTAGGTCATCCATGAATCTAGTAATGATTTACATTAAGTATACAACCATTACATCATTCTGAAATTGTATTACCATAGAAGGATTTAGGCAACGACTAGTAACTAATCATTAATATGCAAATCGAAATTTCTGGGGAGGTAAGTTTGGATATAATTCAAAAATCAATTTAATGATCTTTGAACTGCATATCTACTAACTATTTCTCCACCCCTATCAGTTCGCAAGATCTTTAACCACTTACCTTAATGGTTTTAACCATTGCTAGAAATTAATGAAATTTTTAAATATTTCAAATTTCGTGCTAAAAGGTATAATCTAGAGTTATCGTTTTAAAGAATAAAACGAAAAACCCATATCCACCCCTGAATGTACATCCATCTGCGAATGAGATGAACTACTTTCAGTGGATATAGGCATATAAACTCTTTGCAGAGATTGATCTTTTCAAATCCATTATGAACAAGATACAAATGCCATAGATTAATAAAAATGTGGTTGTGTCGTTTTGATGACTTAGGTTTAGTTACATCAAAGAGTTCTTAGAATAGTGCAAGTGGATCCTGGTCACAGAATGCTAAACTCATATTCCATACAGTTTGAATCCATTGATAGAAAATGGTTATTAAACACTTGGAAAGTGTAACTGTATTGCTTCCTGGAAATAGAAATATAAGAAAATTTCTGTTTGGATTCTAAAATTAAAGTCAAAGACTTAAATTCAACTAAATATAATGAGTAATTCTATCTTGGACCACCACTACTAATATAACTCTAAGTCTGATTTGCCCATACAAGTAGGAGATTTCTAAGATTGAGGATTTATATCAATTGGGAATAGAATTTCGGGATTATAATCATATGTGTCATTTAATTTCTTAAGAGAAAATATAGAATGACATGAAATGATGTATAGACCATTCATCCAATGATATGTTATTGAGCTAATTCGCAATGAATAAGCTAAGAGGAATTAGGAAAATTTCATTTTTTAAATAAGAATCCAACGATGCTTCGATTAGCGAAAGTCAAAGTAATCTTATTTATATAATCTTCTTGTTTCATATCGTAAAAATACTAGTCTAAGGTGTCATCAATTGATGAACAGCTAGATGTCGCATATACAATATTTATCTTTCGAGATCTAACACTATTATGTATGTCTAATGGTGAAAATCCACTAGGGATTTATCTCATTAGATAAACAAACCAAGTTAGACCAACAATGAAGATTCGAAATTAAACTACAATTTAATAACAGAAAATAACAAGGTTCAATATAAATTCATACACAATTCAAAAATTATTAAACATATAGCAAGTAGGAATGACAATTGAAAATACTAAAACATACAATCCTAAATAATTTCCAAGGTTTCCAACAAACTGATACAGTGTCCTGGTAGGCGAGAGTCAAAGTATCATTCATTGAATAGAGTTGTCAGCTCATCTAAAATAGAAACCATTCTAGCAACCTTTTATTCGATCAAAATAAGAATCTAACGTTGTCCCGGTAGGCGAGAGTCAAGGTTATTCTCATTTTATGAGCTTCCACCATTGTTTCATGTTTTATAAGTTTATCTCTAAGTAGTCACCGTAGGGGAGAGTCTAATAGAGACGAAAACTTACAAAACACTTATCAAATGAGATCTTACGGTGTTAAATGCGTTCAACGAATAACCATCCATAGGGGGACGAAGTCTAGCGTCTCGAGGTTATATTGAAAATATTGAACTATTGTAAGACCAAAAATGGAGATCGAATATCCTAATAATAATAATAAAAAAAAGCTCATTATTTAAAGAGAGTTGTATTTTCTTTGATACTTATTTTAATCTATTTATTTTAAATATATATTTATTTAATTAAAATTTCCAATTTAGAATGAAAAATTCTAAATATAAATTTTATTTTAATATTTATAAATTTTACTTAGATGAATATGAAAATAATATGAATTTCTTCCATCTTAGTAATAATTTCCAATAAATATTTAGAAAAATATTCAATTTAAGTTGTTACAAAATTAATTTACAACTCAAATTTAATTTTCTATAAATATATATTGCATTTCGAAAAATTAAAGTATTTAAGAATACAATTTTCGAAAATGCATGTTAAAATAAAAAATAAATCCTGGAAAAATTATTCTAATTTAATGTTGGCCCAAAATTAATTAATAAAATTAATTTACAAGAAAAAATATAATTTTCCTATTTAATTAAATATATAAGAAAAATTTCAAATATTTAAGTATTATGATGAAAATCAACTTAAATATTAATTTTCTATTTAATTAAATACACTAGAAAAATACTTCAAGCAAAAATATCACCTATCTAGATTTTCCTCTGACTAATTAATTCAATTTCTAATAATATACTTTAATTCAATTTATTTTAAATTAATCAATAAATGAAAAAAAAATCATTGATTTAAGTTGATCAAAAATTAAAATAAATAATTTACAACTTTAATCTATTTTTCAAATAAAATTCGAAATTCCAACATTTAAGAAATGCAACTTCGAAATTTGATTAATAAAATAAAGAAAAAAAATATATTTTGAAAATTATTTAAATTTAGTTGAAAAAATAAATTTCAACTAAAAATAATTTTCTATTTAATTAAGTGTCATGAAAAAGAAATATTTAAGTATGATGATGAAAATCAACTTAGATATTTAGTTTTCAAATTAATTAAATGTATTAAATTCAAGAAATAAGTAATTAAGTGTGGAGAAGGCTTAATTATTAATCTCTAGTTTAATACTAGAAAAAATATACTTAAAATAAATTGTACCAAAATTAATTATTTGAATAATTAATTTCACAATTTATAATATTTTCCTATTTAATATTAGAAATAATAAGTAGTCTAGAAATAACTATCTAGATTATATCTTATTTGACTAAGTATCTTTTCCATAAAATTTGAAAAAATATCTAATTTAAGTTGTATTAGAAAAAAAATGAAGAACTTAAATATTTTCAAATTTAAATTTAATTAAATATCAAAAATTAAGTTGTAACCACTTAATTTGAAAATATTTCATTTTAAGTTAACATTCGAAAAGATATTAACTTAAAAAATATCTAAAATATTCTATTTTAAGTTAATATTCGAAAAGATATTAACTTAAAAAATATCTAAAGAATCTTAATAACCAATGCCTAAAATTACTCAACTTAATTTTGAAATTTGAAATTCAAAAGATATTCAAATTTAAGTTGATTAGTTGTAGATAACTAAATATCAACTTAAATAGGAATATTTAATGAAAAATTTAAATTAAGCTTCAGAAAGAATCTAGATGGTTATAATTCTATATTTAATTAAATACAAGAAAATACACATAGTTTAGCTTAGAATAAAATTCTTTAAACTATGATTTTCTTAAATTAATTTCAAAATAAATGAAATTAATTATGTTGCTAATCAATTTTATTAGGTTAAACTAGTTTAATTAACCTAGTACAGTTATTCAAATCAGGCAAATGGGCCTTCGCAATTGGGGTAGTTCATGTGAGGGGGTGCTGGGTTCAGTATGTCGTACCCACTACTATGGCTCCCAACTCTCACACAAGGCCCAAAAGAGAGGAATTTAACCTTAAAATGAACAACTGTTATTAATTGAATAGGCCCAAAAACTAAATGGGCCTAAATAAAATTTATCAATAACTATGACAATTTATTTAGCAACAACAACCTATATGCATCTATAACGAAATTAAACACATAGGCTCACACAGGCACACTTTGGATGGGTCCTATCATGTTGCTAGGTCATACACAGATGAAAGAAGATTGTAAATATACCTGTTACAAATTATTTACTTGACCAAGGGAGCCATGACTTAAAATCAGATCATTGGATCCGTCAACAAGTTAACCATGGCTATTTGCAATCAAGCAATAATATGTTTTAAAAACTTACAAACAAGCTAAAACACATACTCCTGCAACAAGGTTAGCTGGATAGTTGGATGTAGGATTTATTTAATTTTAAATAAATAATTTCAAAAAATAATTAATTAAATAAATAAATAATTTATTTTCGAAAATTTTTAAAAAAAATTTGAAAAATTTCGAAATTTAAAAAAAAAAATATTTAAAATTAAACCTACAATTTTGAAAAATTAGGTTTCAACCAACCTAAATATCATTTCAAAATTTACTAACTACTTTTAAAAAATAAATGTTATTTTTTAAATAAAAATTAAAAAAAATAAATGAATATCTTTTTTAGATTTTAAATGTAATTTAAATAAATAAAATAACAAAATTTAAAAGTTAGCAAAATATCTTACATCTATTTAAAATTACATGATTATAGTTATCTTATTTTAAATTTAAATAAGGTCAAATTATTTTAAAAAAAAATTAATTTAAAAATTTAAAATCTGGCCTTAAATTTAAAAATAAGATAAGATATAATCAAATTTAAAAATAAGATAAGATATAATCAAATTTAAAAAATAAGATAGATAATTAAGCAAAAAAAAGATAGATATTTACTATTTTTCAAATTCAAATTACACTAATATCATGAATTAAATTTAAAAAATATTAATTAATTTAATTATGATAATTAGAATTGAATTAGGAATAGTAAATGTATATATACAGAACTATACAAAAAATCGGAAGTTAATTTCATAAAAAAGCATGAAAAACGAAGAAAAACGAAGAAATTTCGAGCTGTACGGACGGGATGCTGTGCATACCCGTCCGCGCGCGCAGGAGGGTTACTTGGGCGAGGTTTTTTGGCGGTTTGGGAAATCAGCATGATTTCCGCACGCGTAGGCCTTGATGCTCAACCCCGATTTTTTCGAAACTTCAAAAAATCATAACTAATTCAAATTAAATCGAAATTGAGTTCTGTAAAAAAGTAACTTGCTTAATTTTTTCCATACTATCCAATAAAAATAATTCCAGAAACAGATATTCAATTATTTTTCACGAAAATTTACAAACATCAATCAATCATCAAATAACACTCAATACAACATGATACCATCCAAAACATCAAACAATCGTTTTAAAGTCCCAATTTCTTGCAAGAAAATCAATTACCATGGCTCTGATACCAGTTATTGGAAATTATTTTACCAGGATCTTAGATCTACTCACAAGTATGTTGATTAACACCCTAAATATGAACTTTCTAAAACGATGAAATAAACACATAAAAAGTTTAGGAAACCTTACATTGGGTGCAGCGGAATATAATGACTCCTTCCGTTCAGATATCTAGCCCTTGATTCCTTTCTGTAGCGGAGCATTATTAATATCTGAACCTGGATCTCTTTCTCTGATTCTTTAGTGCTGAAACTCCTTCTTATTGAAAGTATTTCTTCACGATCTTCCTCACTATGATTGAGGTATCACTTGCTGTGTGTGGGCACTACTCTCACACTAAGAATTTCGAAATTGAAGAGGGAAGGGAGAGAAGAAGTGGCGGCTAAAGATAGGGAGAGAGAGAGGCTCAGTTTTTTCTGAATCAGAAGTGTGAAATTTAAGTGTAATTTTCCTAAAGCCTTCACTATCTATTTATAGCATTCCACTAGGGTTAGGTTTGAATTATTTGGCATTAAAATAATGAAAATATCAGTTTAAATTCCCTACAAAAGTGGCCGGCCCTATACATGTGGATTTGGGCCTGACTTTTTGCAATTTTGCAGTTTTCTCTTTTCCGCATCTGATTTTCTCAAAAACACAAATTTTCGAATTCAACCATTTAAATGCCAATTCTAACTATTTAATAACTATAAATAATAATTAAATAATATTGTCATTTATCATATTTATTAATTGACCCATACAAAGTATCATAATTAACAAATATGCCCCTAAAACTCTTTCTTTACAATTTCGCCCTTACTTAGTGAAAAATTTACAAATAGACATAGTCTAATTTGAGAATTATAATTGATTAATCAAAACCAATTATATGAGTCTTACAAGCAATATTATCTCAACTAGTGCGGGGACCATGGGTCTATATAACCGAGCTTCCAATAAGTAGATCAAGAATTTATTACTAAAATTCACTAACTTATTAATTCTTCGTTGAATCCACGCATGGAACTTAGAATTGCACTCTCAGTATATAGAATGCTCTATATGTTCCACCATATAGACACATCATTAGTTATCCATTGTTATAATCCTAATTTGATCAATGATCCTCTATATGAATGATTTACACTGTAAAGGGATTAGATTACCGTTACACCCTACAATGTATTTAATCCTTAAAACACTTAACCACGTATAAATGATATTTCAGCTTATGTGAAATGAGATCTCCACCATTTATTTTCGTTTGGTCAAGCTCGAAGGAGATCATCCCTTACTTACTATTCGCCAGATAGAAGCTATAGATTCCATGTTTATGTTAGCGCTCCCACTCAATTGCACTACCGTGTTCCCAAAATGTACGTATCACCCAGACCTAAAAGTAGGCTTAACTAACAAATCAAAGAACATGAACAGCCTCCTGAGATTGAGCCTAATCATAACAGGATTAAGATCATTTTATCTAGGATCAACTAGGCGATATTGACTTGAATAGATATTACGGTAAGTTTAATAAATCTAAGTCAAAGTTCAATATCGGTCCCTTCCGATGCATACTCCATGCATCCAACCTGAGCTTTACTTTAACCAATGCTCTGGAAAGAACATAGCATTTCTCCAAATGCAAGTAAACTCTGTTGTAGATTATCATATCAGTAAAATCCTGTGTCTGATAAATCTAGGAAACTTTATTCACATAGTCATGTTTACTTTTCAATGTGTTGACAGTACAATAAACAGGATCAGGTATGTGAAAAGGGTTTTAGATGAATTCATACATTATGTACATATAATCATGAAATAAATCATGTGAACCATGCAACATTAAATGTTATTTCTGATTTATATTAATAAGTAAATCTGATTATATTGAAATTAGTTTTATTTAGGGCATAAAACCCAACAAACTCCCACTTGCACTAATATAAAACAAAATGTGCATTTCAAATAATCTCACCACCTTGATATACAAATCAAGTGTAGTAGTAGTAAACTCCTCGTAATAGGATCTGAAAGGTTGAATTAAACACAACCTTTTCTCCACCATTACTCTTCCTTAATCATAAAATCACTGATAATGTGAAATTCCTCTCTATATGTCTACTCTCTTGGGATACTGGATTCTATACCTTTTGGCAACTACTTTTGGTTAATCAGGAAATTAACACTAGTAGTTAAGGCAATTTGGAATGGTGCCAAAAAATGTATAGAACTTTCCTTAGACTGAATAAGTACCTTTCCTGCAACTTTAACATTCAGTCTCTCTCTAGTAGACCTAGAGACTTCAGATAGGTTTTTACACTTCTCCAAAATCACTATTCCACCCCCAGAGTAATCACCATCTTATCAGAAAGATTTTCTAGCACAAAGGCAAATTTCAAAATCTGATATGGTGTAGTCTAAGAGTTTTAAACACACCCTTATAGACTAACATATAGTTCCTCTTCTTAATCTTAAGATTTACTTGATTGTCTTCCAATGTTCTTCTCCTGGATTAATCTGATACCTACTCATTACTCCTACTCAACAGCAGGTGTCTGGTCTAAGGCATACAAAAGCATATCTAAGACCTCTCACTGTTGATTTAAGGAATTCTTTCATGGCTTTATCTTTTCTGGAATAGTTGAGACTTTTCCTTAGATAAATAGAATCTATGCCTAAGAAGTTGTGAAGCTTCTATAGATTGCCATTAGAAAGAAAATGCTTCAGCATCTTACTAAAGTAAGTTGCTTGCATTAGAGTAAGTAATTACCAGGTATACCACAAGCCATAGGTTTAGATAAATTCAAACTTGTAATACCAGGAACAGGAAGTTTTGTTAAGTCCATTGAATAGACTTATTAACTAAAATTTCCTTTTATGTCCTTGTAATAGAAAAATTTAGGTTACTCCATGTGAATGGATTAAACCATAGTTCTATTGGCTTTTCTTCTTAGTTTCTTATCTTGACAATCCATTACTTGTTTAAACTCACAATGGATTTTAATCACTAGTGTCTCCCAAGTCATAAGAAGGTGAGTTCCTAGAAACTCTCCCACTACGACAAGGTACCGTGAATTATGTCGAAGAAAACTAAATGGTATTGATCTCTTCGGTTGTGACAAGACAACAGAGGCAGTGGGATCATCATATGTCAAATAAGATGATAGAACACTTTTGGAATCAAGAAAAATATTTCCTTTATTTGTTACTTTATTTTCAGACTTAGTCATTTTCTTAGAAAAGTAGTATTTGTTTGAACAAACACTTTCTTATCTATTGACAATGGGATGGTCCACCCCTAATCACTTAGAATAGCTAACAAACCATGGTTTACAGTTCTAGCTTTTCTTAAGATTTTGATTAGGTCATCCATGAATCTAGTAATGATTTACATTAAGTATACAACCATTACATCATTCTGAAATTGTATTACCATAGAAGGATTTAGGCAACGACTAGTAACTAATCATTAATATGCAAATCGAAATTTCTGGGGAGGTAAGTTTGGATATAATTCAAAAATCAATTTAATGATCTTTGAACTGCGTATCTACTAACTATTTCTCCACCCCTATCAGTTCGCAAGATCTTTAACCACTTACCTTAATGGTTTTAACCATTGCTAGAAATTAATGAAATTTTTAAATATTTCAAATTTCTTGCTAAAAGGTATAATCTAGAGTTATCGTTTTAAAGAATAAAACGAAAAACCCATATCCACCCCTGAATGTACATCCATCTGCGAATGAGATGAACTACTTTCAGTGGATATAGGCATATAAACTCTTTGCAGAGATTGATCTTTTCAAATCCATTATGAACAAGATACAAATGCCATAGATTAATAAAAATGTGGTTGTGTCGTTTTGATGACTTAGGTTTAGTTACATCAAAGAGTTCTTAGAATAGTGCAAGTGGATCCTGGTCACAGAATGCTAAACTCATATTCCATACAGTTTGAATCCATTGATAGAAAATGGTTATTAAACACTTGGAAAGTGTAACTGTATTGCTTCCTGGAAATAGAAATATAAGAAAATTTCTGTTTGGATTCTAAAATTAAAGTCAAAGACTTAAATTCAACTAAATATAATGAGTAATTCTATCTTGGACCACCACTACTAATATAACTCTAAGTCTGATTTGCCCATACAAGTAGGAGATTTCTAAGATTGAGGATTTATATCAATTGGGAATAGAATTTCAGGATTATAATCATATGTGTCATTTAATTTCTTAAGAGAAAATATAGAATGACATGAAATGATGTATAGACCATTCATCCAATGATATGTTATTGAGCTAATTCGCAATGAATAAGCTAAGAGGAATTAGGATAATTTCATTGTTTAAATAAGAATCCAACGATGCTTCGATTAGCGAAAGTCAAAGTAATCTTATTTATATAATCTTCTTGTTTCATATCGTAAAAATACTAGTCTAAGGTATCATCAATTGATGAACAGCTAGATGTCGCATATACAATATTTATCTTTCGAGATCTAACACTATTATGTATGTCTAATGGTGAAAATCCACTAGGGATTTATCTCATTAGATAAACAAACCAAGTTAGACCAACAATGAAGATTCGAAATTAAACTACAATTTAATAACAGAAAATAACATGGTTCAATATAAATTCATACACAATTCAAAAATTATTAAACATATAGCAAGTAGGAATGACAAGTGAAAATACTAAAACATACAATCCTAAATAATTTCCAAGGTTTCCAATAAACTGATACAGTGTCCTGGTAGGCGAGAGTCAAAGTATCATTCATTGAATAGAGTTGTCAGCTCATCTAAAATAGAAACCATTCTAGTAACCTTTTATTCGATCAAAATAAGAATCTAACGTTGTCCCGGTAGGCGAGAGTCAAGGTTATTCTCATTTTATGAGCTTCCACCATTGTTTCATGTTTTATAAGTTTATCTCTAAGTAGTCACCGTAGGGGAGAGTCTAATAGAGACGAAAACTTACAAAACACTTATCAAATGAGATCTTACGGTGTTAAATGCGTTCAACGAATAACCATCCATAGGGGGACGAAGTCTAGCGTCTCGAGGTTATATTGAAAATATTTAACTATTGTAAGACCAAAAATGGAGATCAAATATCCTAATAATAATAATAAAAAAAAGCTCATTATTTAAAGAGAGTTATATTTTCTTTGATACTTATTTTAATCTATTTATTTTAAATATATATTTATTTAATTAAAATTTCCAATTTAGAATGAAAAATTCTAAATATAAATTTTAATTTAATATTTATAAATTTTACTTAGATGAATATGAAAATAATATGAATTTCTTCCATCTTAGTAATAATTTCCAATAAATATTTAGAAAAATATTCAATTTAAGTTGTTACAAAATTAATTTAAATTAATTTACAACTCAAATTTAATTTTATATAAATATATATTGCATTTCGAAAAATTAAAGTATTTAAGAATACAATTTTCGAAAATGCATGTTAAAATAAAAAATAAATCCTGGAAAAATTATTCTAATTTAATGTTGGCCCAAAATTAATTAATAAAATTAATTTACAACAAAAAATATAATTTTCCTATTTAATTAAATATATAAGAAAAATTTCAAATATTTAAGTATTATGATGAAAATCAACTTAAATATTAATTTTCTATTTAATTAAATACACTAGAAAAATACTTCAAGCAAAAATATCACCTATCTAGATTTTCCTCTGACTAATTAATTCAATTTCTAATAATATACTTTAATTCAATTTATTTTAAATTAATCAATAAATGAAAAAAAAAATCATTGATTTAAGTTGATCCAAAATTAAAATAAATAATTTACAACTTTAATCTATTTTTTAAATAAAATTCGAAATTCCAACATTTAAGAAATGCAACTTCGAAATTTGATTAATAAAATAAAGAAAAAAAATATATATTTTGAAAATTATTTAAATTTAGTTGAAAAAATAAATTTCAACTAAAAATAATTTTCTATTTAATTAAGTGTCATGAAAAAGAAATATTTAAGTATCATGATGAAAATCAACTTAGATATTTAGTTTTCAAATTAATTAAATGTATTAAATTCAAGAAATAAGTAATTAAGTGTGGAGAAGGCTTAATTATTAATCTCTAGTTTAATACTAGGAAAAATATACTTAAAATAAATTGTACCAAAATTAATTATTTAAATAATTAATTTCATAATTTATAATATTTTCCTATTTAATATTAGAAATAATAAGTAGTCTAGAAATAACTATCTAGATTATATCTTATTTGACTAAGTATCTTTTCCACAAAATTTGAAAAAATATCTAATTTAAGTTGTATTAGAAAAAAAAATCTAGAACTTAAATATTTTCAAATTTAAATTTAATTAAATATCAAAAATTAAGTTGTAACCACTTAATTTGAAAATATTTCATTTTAAGTTAACATTCGAAAAGATATTAACTTAAAAAATATCTAAAATATTCTATTTTAAGTTAATATTCGAAAAGATATTAACTTAAAAAATATCTAAAGAATCTTAATAACCAATACCTAAAATTACTCAACTTAATTTTGAAATTTGAAATTCAAAAGATATTCAAATTTAAGTTGATTAGTTGTAGATAACTAAATATCAACTTAAATAGGAATATTTAATGAAAAATTTAAATTAAGCTTCAGAAAGAATCTAGATGGTTATAATTCTATATTTAATTAAATACAAGAAAATACACATAGTTTAGCTTAGAATAAAATTCTTTAAACTATGATTTTCTTAAATTAATTTCAAAATAAATGAAATTAATTATGTTGCTAATCAATTTTATTAGGTTAAACTAGTTTAATTAACCTAGTACAGTTATTCAAAACAGGCAAATGGGCCTTCGCAATTGGGGTAGTTCATGTGAGGGGGTGCTGGGTTCAGTATGTCGTACCCACTACTATGGCTCCCAACTCTGACACAAGGCCCAAAAGAGAGGAATTTAACCTTAAAATGAACAGCTGTTATTAATTGAATAGGCCCAAAAACTAAATGGGCCTAAATAAAATCTATCAAGAACTATGACATTTTATTTAGCAACAACAACCTATATGCATCTATAACGAAATTAAACACATAGGCTCACACAGGCACACTTTGGATGGGTCCTATCATGTTGCTAGGTCATACACAGATGAAAGAAGATTGTAAATATACCTGTTACAAATTATTTACTTGACCAAGGGAGCCATGAGTTAAAATCAGATCATTGGATCTGTCAACAAGTTAACCATGGCTATTTGCAATCAAGCAATAATAGGTTTTAAAAACTTACAAACAAGCTAAAACACATACTCCTGCAACAAGGTTAGCTGGATAGTTGGATGTAGGATTTATTTAATTTTAAATAAATAATTTCAAAAAATAATTAATTAAATAAATAAAAAATTTATTTTCGAAAATTTTAAAAAAAAATTTGAAAAATTTCGAAATTTAAAAAAAAAATATATTTAAAATTAAACCCACAATTTTGAAAAATTAGGTTTCAACCAACCTAAATATCATTTCAAAATTTACTAACTACTTTTAAAAAATAAATGTTATTTTTTAAATAAAAATTAAATAAAAAATTAAAAAAGATAAATGAATATCTTTTTTAGATTTTAAATGTAATTTAAATAAATAAATTAACAAAATTTAAAAGTTAGCAAAATATCTTACATCTATTTAAAATTACATGATTATAGTTATCTTATTTTAAATTTAAATAAGGTCAAATTATTTTAAAAAAAATTAATTTAAAAATTTAAAATCTGACCTTAAATTTAAAAATAAGATAAGATATAATCAAATTTAAAAATAAGATAAGATATAATGAAATTTAAAAAATAAGATAGATAATTAAGCAAAAAAAAGATAGATATTTACTATTTTTTAAATTCAAATTACACTAATATCATGAATTAAATTTAAAAAATATTAATTAATTTAATTATGATAACTAGAATTGAATTAGGAATAGTAAATGTATAAATACAGAACTATACAAAAAATCGGAAGTTAATTTCATGAAAAAGCATGAAAAACGAAGAAAAACGAAGAAATTTCGAGCTGTACGGACGGGATGCTGTGCATACCCGTCCGCGCGCGCAGGAGGGTGACTTGGGCGAGGTTTTTTGGCGGTTTGGGAAATCAGCATGATTTCCGCACGCGCAGGCCTTGATGCTCAACCCCGATTTTTTCGAAACTTCAAAAAATCATAACTAATTCAAATTAAATCGAAATTGAGTTCTGTAAAAAAGTAACTTGCTTAATTTTTTCCATACTATCCAATAAAAATAATTCCAGAAACAGATATTCAATTATTTTTCACGAAAATTTACAAACATCAATCAATCATCAAATAACACTCAATACAACATGATACCATCCAAAACATCAAACAATCGTTTTAAAGTCCCAATTTCTTGCAAGAAAATCAATTACCATGGCTCTGATACCAGTTGTTGGAAATTATTTTACCAGGATCTTAGATCTACTCACAAGTATGTTGATTAACACCCTAAATATGAACTTTCTAAAACGATGAAATAAACACATAAAAAGTTTAGGAAACCTTACATTGGGTGCAGCGGAATATAATGACTCCTTCCGTTCAGATATCTAGCCCTTGATTCCTTTCCGTAGCAGAGCATTATTAATATCTGATCCTGGATCTCTTTCTCTGATTCTTTAGTGCTGAAACTCCTTCTTCTTGAAAGTCTTTCTTCACGATCTTCCTCACTATGATTGAGGTATCACTTGCTGTGTGTGGGCACTACTCTCACACTAAGAATTTCGAAATTGAAGAGGGAAGGGAGAGAAGAAGTGGCGGCTAAAGATAGGGAGAGAGAGAGGCTCAGTTTTTTCTGAATCAGAAGTGTGAAATTTAAGTGTAATTTTCCTAAAGCCTTCACTATCTATTTATAGCATTCCACTAGGGTTAGGTTTGAATTATTTGGCATTAAAATAATGAAAATATCAGTTTAAATTCCCTACAAAAGTGGCCGGCCCTATACATGTGGATTTGGGCCTGACTTTTTGCAATTTTGCAGTTTTATCTTTTCTGCATCTGATTTTCTCAAAAACACCAATTTTCAAATTCAACCATTTAAATGTCAATTCTAACTATTTAATAACTATAAATAATTATTAAATAATATTGTCATTTATCATATTTATTAATTGAACCATACAAAGTATCATAATTAACAAATATGCCCCTAAAACTCTTTCTTTACAATTTCGCCCTTACTTAGTGAAAAATTTACAAATAGACATAGTCTAATTTGAGAATTATAATTGATTAATCAAAACCAATTATATGAGTCTTACAAGCAATATTATCTCAACTAGTGAGGGGACCATGGGTCTATATAACCGAGCTTCCAATAAGTAGATCAAGAATTTATTACTAAAATTCACTAACTTATTAATTCTTCGTGGAATCCACGCATAGAACTTAGAATTGCACTCTCAGTATATAGAATGCTCTATATGTTCCACCATATGGACACATCATTAGTTATCCATTGTTATAATCCTAATTTGATCAATGATCCTCTATATGAATGATCTACACTGTAAAGGGATTAGATTACCGTTACACCCTACAATGTATTTAATCCTTAAAACACTTAACCCCGTATAAATGATATTTCAGCTTATGTGAAATGAGATCTCCACCATTTATTTTCGTTTGGTCAAGCTCGAAGGAGATCATCCTTTACTTACTATTCGCCAAATAGAAGCTATAGATTCCATGTTTATGTTAGCGCTCCCACTCAATTGCACTACCGTGTTCCCAAAATGTACGTATCACCCAGACCTAAAAGTAGGCTTAACTAACAAATCAAAGAACACGAATAGCCTCCTGAGATTGAGCCTAATCATAACAGGATTAAGATCATTTGATCTCGGATCAACTAGGCGATATTGACTTGAATAGATATTACGGTAAGTTTAATAAATCTAAGTCAAAGTTCAATATCGGTCCCTTCTGATGCATACTCCATGCATCCAACCTGAGCTTTACTTTAACCAATGCTCTGGAAAGAACATAGCATTTCTCCAAATGCAAGTAAACTCTGTTGTAGATTATCATATCAGTAAAACCCTGTGTTTGATAAATCTAGGAAACTTTATTCACATAGTCATGTTTACTTTCCAATGTGTTGACAGCACAATAAACAGGATCAGGCATGTGAAAAGGGTTTGAGATGAATTCATACATTATGTACATATAATCATGAAATAAATCATGTGAACCATGCAACATTAAATGTTATTTCTGATCTATATTAATAAGTAAATCTGATTATATTGAAATGAGTTTTATTTAGGACATAAAACCCAACAGTTATCTGTCTCAACCTGTACATTCTGCCATTTTTTATTTTTCACCGAACTGAAAGCTTCCTTGATACCAATGGCTTCAATAGTTTCAGCAGAAAAATCACCTCTTTGGTAACAAGTTTTTGCCTTGACTGTCACGAGCCACAATTCCAAAGCCGTATGAATTTTCTTGTGTAAAAAGGGCGTCATCAATATTGACCTTGATGTTGTTTGATTCAGGTTTAGTCCAAAGCTCAGCACCATCACCCTTGTTCTCAAAGAACAAGGAAGATAGACATGTATTGTCTTGAGCTTTTCGCCAGTGATCAAGGGTTGTACAAGCTAACGCCAGAATCTCAGTATGGGAAGACACTTTTTTGTTCCAAACAGTAGCATTTCTTGCTTTCCACAAAGCCCAGCATAACATTGCAGCACGACATACTTGATCCTCATCAAGTTTTAGGAAGACTTCTTGGAGCCAATTGCCGAATGAGGATGGTAAAGCCATTTTCAAAGTAATCCCCAATGTTCACCAACAATGCGAAGCAAGATGGAAATTTAATAAAGCATGAACATTTGTTTCAGTATGGGAGTTACATACCGGGCAAGAATATGAGATTCTCACATGTTTTGACACAAGTTGGAGGCAAGTTGGGAGACACTCAGAAGTAGCCCACCACAGAAAGTTCTTAACCTTTGTGGAGAGCTTTAGATGCCACAGTTTGCGCTAGAATCCAGAGTTATCAGCTCCCTGGCTCTTCGGCTTACCATTTTGCAAAAGAGTGTAAGCACTTTTCACAGAGAAGATACCTGAACGTTCTCCAGACCAAGACCAGAAATCAGCGTCGGCAATAGGTGACAGTGGAATTCCAAGATTCAGGGTAGCATCACGGTGATTGAATAAATCATTAATGATTTTAGTATCCCATCTTCTTTCCTCGGTTACAAAGAGGGAGTCAACAGTTTGTTCATATAAGGCCAGATGGGATGATGAAACAAACCTGTTAGACGAATGTGGAAGCCATGGGTGGGAAAGAATATTTGTGGTTAGTCCATTCTCAATGGTTTGAAAAGCACCAGCTCGGACCACACTTTGGGCGCCCCAGATGCTATGCCACACGAAGCTGGGATTATTGCCAAGTTTGGCCGAGAGATAATCAGTATTGGGGAAGTATTTTGCCTTGAATACACGTTGTACCAAGGACTTGGGGTGACATAATAATCTTCAGCCGTGTTTAGCAAGCATAGTAAGGTTGAACTCTTGAAGGCATCGAAAACCCATACCACCCTCATCTGTTGAAACAGTCATTCTTTCCCAAGACATCCAAGTAATACAACGACCTTTACTAGATGAAGTCTTCCACCAAAATCTTGCCATAAGCTTCTCAATGTCCTCACAAATGCCTCGTGGAATTATAAAAACACTCATGGCATACGTAAGTAGAGACAGGATGACAATTTTGAGAAGAAATTTCCTTACTAGCACGAGAGAGAAACTTGCCATCCTAACTGTTAAGGCGAGCAATAACTTTATTTTTGAGGAAGCCAAAGATAGTTGATTTGTTGCGGCCAATGATATTGTGTAAGCCTAAGTAGAGGCTACCATCAGAAGCTTCGGCCATTCCAAGAATAGCGCTAATTTGAGACTGGGTTTGAGCATTAGAGTTGGGGCTGAAAAATATAGAAGATTGGCAATGTTGACCTTTTGACCAGATGCAAGTTCAAACTCATGAAGAAGATTAATAGCACCTTGGGCTGCACCACTCGAAGCTTGACAAAAGATGTAATGACCGTTCTAGTAATTTTTGATTAGTAAAGGCAATTAGCACTAATTTTTATTATTTTATTATTATTTGTGAATTAATTTAATTGTGGACTCCAATATTTAGAAATAAATATTAGAGTTATAATTTCTCAATTCCGGAGATTTTATTAAACTCTAGGGGTATTATCTAGCTTATATGTGTAATATGTTATTTTTGTAATTTTTGCTCGGCGACAACGAGAAAAATGCGATGGATGGCTAGATTGATCACATGGGTAAGTTTAGAACCTTATTTCATAGTGGGAAATATTTTAGAGAAAATAAATTATCGGGTTTGAGCGGGGTATGGATTTGACCATTTTACCCCTAGTTTGGTGGAATATCTAAGTTGTAAATAGGAGGGCATTTTAGTCTTTTTCCTTTGGTGAAGGATAGGTGGCAGCCTTAAGAAGTGACACCTAGCATTTTATTTCAGCAAAGAGTTAGCTTTGTTAACTCATTTATCTCATTTTGGGAATTAAAAGAAAAACATCAAAAAATTGAAGAACTCTTTCTTCTCTTCTCTCTCTCTTCGAAGGCAGCAAGAACAAGGGGAAGGGGCTGGGATTTCTTTGGATTTTTCAGCAAGGATTCAAGCTATTGTTAGTGAGGTAAAGCCCTAGACTATTGGTTATTGATTTTCAAGCTTTTAAAGTTAGGTTGAAATGGTGTTTTGGAGTGATAGGAGCTGTTAAGGTTTGAATTGCCTAGGGTTCGAATTTTAGGGTCTTGTTGAGTTGATTCTAAGTCCTAGCTGCTGGTTTTAATTAGTGTTAATGGTTTTATGAAAATTTAAGTTTAGAGTTCAAAGCTTTGAGCTTTAATGGCAAGTTGAGATTTGTTGTTTTGTTCTGTGAAATATTGCCTGGATTTTATTGTTTATGCATTGAATAGGTGCTCTGGAAGGTTTCATGGCAATTGGTGGAAGATTGAGCAACAAATGAAAAGTTTGGGGAATACTGGTGCAAACCGGCTAGCCGGTTTGCAATGCCACAAAAACCGGCTAGCCGGTTTGGCGAGGTTCCGGGCCTTTCATTTTCTCAATTTTTGCCATTTCGATGCCTCGGTTGGGTGTTTCCCCATTTCCAGAGTTAGAATAACCCATTAAGAGTATAACAGAACCTAGGGTTTTGGTTTTGGGTTTCCCGGGATTAGGGTTTTAATCATGTGACTTACCCGGTTTCAATATGTGATTAGGGCATCCATCTAGCACGAGAATTCCGTTCAGGTCGGCCAGCACACTTGAATTCGGAAAACAGGTAAGAACTGTGTATATTGTATGATGTGATTATCTGAATGTGTGTATATGTGTTTGTATATGCATGCTTAAATTATGTTAGGCACTACCAACACTTGTATGAATAAGTTACAGAGTGCATTGGTATAGTGATTATTGTCATTGAGAGTCCGATACAGTGATACCAACACGGGCACGGGAAAATGCCAAGGTGTGTGGTACATCACTCAGTGTTACTCAGTGTTCGGGATAAGCCCTACCAACACTCGTACAGTAAAGTACGATGTGTATGTGGTATAGTGGTTGTACCCTAGTGTTGAACGTTCATACTCATCTGTTAAGCTCTGTAAATAGGTGTATGGGCGCCTATTTACAGGTCGGAAATTATATGATATGATATATGCATTTCTTACTGAGTCTGTTGACTCACAGTTTCTGCTTCCATGTGTAGGTAAAGGAAAGGCAAAGGTTGAACAGGAGTGAACCTAAGCTCGGGTGAGATTGTACATGTCAAGCAGCGCGACCTGGAGTGTTCGGTCTCGGGACATCTGGGAGTTGTATTTTGAAAGTCGTTGTGCGACCTGTAAATTTGTGTATTTTGGAATGTATAGTTTGAAAAGTAAATTTTACAAAGTTTAAAACGGGATCCCGGCACTTGTAAATATTTTATTATATTACAAAGTTTAGTATTTAATGCAAAAATTTTAATTTGACACGTTTTTCGAGAAATTTCTTTGATTAGCAAAGATTGCACAATAATTGAAAAAGCACTCTAGCGTGCCTTAGCATTAGGACGTTACAATTTTGGTATCAGAGCCGCCAAGTTTGTCTACCGAAGCCTGCTATGACATGTACAATCTTCATCAGAGAAAGCTCGGTTCACGGTTTAGTAAGCCCGTACTTGTTTAGTACTTTAAATAAATGTGAATGTGAAAGCATTTTAGGAAGCATATTAGATTTTAATTAATTATATATATATATAAAAAAAAATGTGTTGCTTTCAAGTCTTTAAGAGCGGTGTTAAATTATGACCGCTGTCTAACCTGCCTGGCTTATGGATTCGCAGGCTAAGTCCTATTAAATGGACGCCCCGCGAAATACAAGAAGTCAGGGTGATATGGTTGAGACCGGAGGCGGTCAGAGGAATCCCCAAAATCCTCGTGGTCGCGGCCGTGGCCGTGGCAGAGCTCAGGGTGGTCGCCCTGTAAATCCACCTCAAGCTCCTCCTGATTGGGAGCAAAGATTTGCGGAGATGCAAGATAGAATCCGCCAACAAGATGAAGAGATCCAAAGATTGAGGCAGCAGGGTCCTCCTGCCGTGCCTCCTCAAGTGGTTCAGGCCGTTGCAGTTCCTGCGGTGCCAGCAGAACAACCTGTTGTTGGCAACCGTATGGAGTCGTTGTATGAAAGATTCCGGAAACAGGCACATCCAGTGTTTCTGGGAGGTCCTGATGTGATGAAGGCCGAGCAGTGGCTTTCAGTGATTGAACGCATCCTCAATTTTATGGGAGTGGTTGGAAATGACCGGGTGACCTGCGCCACTTTTCAGTTTCAGGAAGACGCTCTCGTGTGGTGGGAGTTGATAACCCTCACTCGAGACGTCACGCTGATGACCTGGGAAGAATTTAAGGAGTTGTTTAACTCCAAGTATTACAACAAAGCAGTCCGCAGTGCAAAGCGGAAAGAGTTCACCGAATTGGTTCAAACTGAGGGAATGTCGGTTACTGAATATACGACAAAGTTTGACCGGTTGGCTAAGTTGGCAGCGGGAATTGTGCCAACTGATTTTAGCAAGAAAGAAAAATATTTGGCGGGTGTGAGTGCAAAGATTCGTCATGATCTAGTGATTACTACCACTGAAGCAACCACATATGCAGAGATGGTTGAAAAGGCTTTGAGAGCCGAGGGTGCAGTGAAATTCCTTCAAGAGCCCCGGGTGACTCTGAGTGTTGGTGGAACCCCCACTGTTCCTACTCCTGTTTATGGTAGGGATGGTGGTGACTCCACCACCGAGCAGAAAAGAAAAGTTATTCAAGCTTCTGGTGGCTCGGGGCAAAGTAAGCGGTTCCGTGGGAACCAAGGTAGAGGAGGACGCCAGGGTTACTCTTACCCTGAGTGTCCACGGTGCAAGAAACATCATCCGGGAGAGTGTAACCGGAAGACATGCTTTCTGTGTGGCATGGTGGGGCATTTCAAGAAAGATTGCCCCCAGGCAAAGAAAGAGGAGCCGAAAGCTGAGGTGAAACCGGTTCCTGCTCGAGTGTTTGCCATCACCCAAGCTGATGCTGCAGCCAGTCCTTCTGTTGTGACAGGTCAGCTTCCCGTCAACAATTTATTGTTTATAGTATTATTTGACTCGGGAGCTACACGATCATATGTGGCTACAAGAGTAATTGATCTTTTGGGTAGGCCTTGTGATATTTTAGAAAAATGGTTTGGAACCCTAATGCCTAGCGGGGAATTGGTTATCTCTAATAGGCGCATTAGGTCTATGCCGATTAGGATCGAAGATAGGGAATTGAGTACTGACCTCATAGAATTGAAATTAACTGAGTTTGATATTATACTGGGAATGGATTTTCTATCCAAATATTCGGCCAGTATAGATTGTAAGCGGAAAATGGTAACTTTTCAGCCAGAAGGTGAAGATCCATTTGTTTATGTTGGATCAGTTCAGGGGTCTCGGATCCCGGTTATTTCTGTATTAAGGGCTAGGGATTTACTATGCAGTGGTTGTGTAGGATTTCTAGCGGTGGTTTTTGACTCCAGCAGACCTGAAACATTTGGGCCTGGGAAGTCAGGGTGGTAAAAGATTTTCTTGATGTGTTTCCCGAGGAGTTGCCGGGATTGCCGCCACAGCGAGAGATCGACTTTGTAATTGATCTGGCACCTGGAGTCGAACCTGTTTCTAAAGCTCCATATAGGATGGCTCCAACAAAACTCAAGGAGCTTAAGTTGCAGCTTCAGAGGATGCTTGATATTGGGTTTATTCGACCCAGTGTATCGCCCTGGGGAGCTCCGGTTCTCTTTGTGAAAAAGAAAGATGGTTCCCTCAGAATGTGTATTGATTATCGGAAACTTAACAAGCTGACGATTAAGAACAAGTACCCGTTGCCCAGAATCGACGATTTGTTCGATCAGCTTCAGGGAAAGACAGTGTTTTCGAAGATTGATTTACGGTCTGGTTATCACCAACTCTGAATTCGGGAGGAGGACATACCGAAGACTGCTTTTAGAACCAGATATGGGCATTATGAGTTTCTGGTAATGTCATTCGGATTGACTAATGCCCCTGCGGCCTTTATGGATCTTATGAATAGGGTATTCAAGGATTTCCTCGATAACTGCGTTATAGTGTTTATCGATGACATCCTTGTATACTCTCAGTCAGAAGAGGAGCACGAGCATCATCTTCGAATGGTATTACAACGACTTAGGGATCACAAGTTGTATGCCAAGTTCAAAAAGTGTGAATTTTGGTTTTCTGAGGTGTCCTTTCTAGGTCATATTGTTGGAAAGAATGGAATTATGGTTGATCCAAACAAGGTAGAATCAGTGAAGAATTGGCCGAGGCCCAAGTCTGTGACGGAAGTTCGAAGTTTTCTCGGGTTAACAGGGTATTATCGACGGTTCGTCGAAGGATTTTCTAAACTTTCTATGCCTCTAACCGAATTGACCAAGAAAAATCAAAGATTTGTGTGGTCAGATAAGTGTGAAACAAGTTTTCAGGAGTTGAAGCAACGTTTGATAACAGCTCCGGTGTTAGCTTTGCCATCAGATCGAGAAAAATTTGTGGTTTATTGTGATGCCTCCAGACAGGGTCTGGGATGTGTTCTGATGCAAGCTGACAGAGTCATAGCCTATGCCTCTCGTCAATTGAAAGATTATGAGCAGCGTTATCCAACTCATGATTTAGAGCTCGGTGCAGTAGTTTTTGCTTTAAAGATATGGCGACATTATCTTTACGGTGAAAAGTGTGAGATTTATACTGATCATAAAAGTCTCAAATACTTTTTCACCCAGAAAGATTTGAATATGAGGCAGAGAATGTGGTTGGAGTTGGTTAAGGACTACGATTGTGAAATACTGTATCACCCCAGAAAAGCCAACGTTGTGGCCGATGCTTTAAGCAGAAAAGGTCTCGGGCAAGTTTGTACTACAGTTATGATAGCTCCTCAACTAGCCTCGAAAATGGTTAGTGCAAGAATTGAGTTCGTGGTCGGGAAATTACATAATTTAACACTCCAATCTGATCTGTTGGAGAGAATCAGAAAGGCACTGCTGGAAGATCCCGAGCTAGTTAAGGTTCGAGACGAAGTAGTGGCTGGTCGGCCTAGAGGCTTTTCAGTTTCGAATAGTGGAATGTTGTTATATAAAGCTCGAGTGTGTGTTCCTAGTGTTGATGAGCTTAAGAAAGAAATATTGGATGAAGCTCACACCATGCCTTATTCATTGCATCCGGGAACCACCAAAATGTATCAGGATTTGAAACCCTACTTCTGGTGGTATGGGATGAAAAGAGATGTGGTGGACTACGTGTCTAAGTGTTTAACCTGCCAGCAGATTAAAGCTGAACATCAGAGGCCGGCAGGGTTACTGCAACCTTTAGTCCTTCAAGAATGGAAGTGGGAGGACATTGCAATGGATTTCGTAACTGGTTTGCCTAGAACTACGGGGATGTATGATTCGGTATGGGTCATTGTAGACAGATTCACAAAGTCAGCTCACTTTCTACCAGTGAAAGTTACATATTCAATGGATCAATACGCTGAATTGTATGTGAAAGAGATAGTCAGTCTCCATGGAGCTCCTAAATCTATTGTGTCAGATAGGGATCCAAAGTTCACATCGAAGTTTTGGGTGAGTCTTCAGAAGGCTATGGGTACCAAGTTAAAGTTTAGCATAGCCTTTCACCCTCAGACCGATGGTCAGTCAGAAAGAACTATTCAGATTTTAGAAGACTTACTGCGAGCCTGTGTCATGGACTTTGAGGGTTCATGGAGTAAGTACTTGCCTTTAATTGAATTCTCCTACAACAATAGCTACCAGAGTACAATAGGGATGGCTCCCTATGAGATGTTATATGGTAGAAAATGTCGTTCTCCTATTCAATGGGATGAGACGGGAGAAAGGAAGTACTTGGGTCCAGAATTAGTGCAGAGGACCAATGAGGCTATTGACAAGATTAAGGCTCGGATGCTTGCAGCTCAAAGCAGGCAGAAAAGTTATGCTGATCCGAAGCGTAGAGATGTTACGTTTCAGGCAGGGGAACATGTTTTCCTGCGGGTTTCAGGCAGGGGAAAAGTTATTAAATGCTTCGGGAAGAAGGGTAAGTTAAGCCCTAGGTTCATTGGGCCATTTCAGATACTCGAGAAGGTCGGGCAGGTAGCGTATCGGCTAGCCTTACCACCAGCATTATCGGCTGTTCATGACGTATTTCACATTTCCATGTTAAGGAAATACGTGTCAGACCCGACTCATGTCCTGAGTTATGAAGCCCTTGAACTGCAGTCAGACTTAACCTATGAAGAACAACCTGTACAGATTTTGGATAGAAAGGAAAAAGTTCTTCGGAACAAGACTATTGCACTAGTTAAGGTGCTCTGGAGGAACAGTAAGGTGGAAGAAGCCACCTGGGAATTAGAGTCAGATATGAGGACTCAACATCCAGAGCTATTCAGGTTAGATTTCGAGGACGAAATCCTATTAACGGGGGATAATTGTAATGACCATTCTAGTAATTTTTGATTAGTAAAAGCAATTAGCACTAATTTTTATTATTTTATTATTATTTGTGAATTAATTTAATTGTGGACTCCAATATTTAGAAATAAATATTAGAGTTATAATTTCTCAATTCTGGAGATTTTATTAAACTCTAGGGGTATTGTCTAGCTTATATGTGTAATATGTTATTTTTGTAATTTTTGCTCGGCGACAATGGAAAATGCGATGGATGGCTAGATTGATCACATGGGTAAGTTTAGAACTTATTTCATAGTGGGAAATATTTTAGAGAAAATAAATTATCGAGTTTGAGCGGGGTATGGGATTTGACCATTTTACCCCTAGTTTGGTGGAATATCTAAGTTGTAAATAGGAGGGCATTTTAGTCTTTTTCCTTTGGTGAAGGATAGGTGGCAGCCTTAAGAAGTGACACCTAGCATTTTATTTCAGCAAAGAGTTAGCTTTGTTAACTCATTTATCTCATTTTGGGAATTAAAAGAAAAACATCAAAAAATTGAAGAACTCTTTCTTCTCTTCTCTCTCTCTTCGAAGGCAGCAAGAACAAGGGGAAGGGGCTGGGATTTCTTTGGATTTTTCAGCAAGGATTCAAGCTATTGTTAGTGAGGTAAAGCCCTAGACTATTGGTTATTGATTTTCAAGCTTTTAAAGTTAGGTTGAAATAGTGTTTTGGAGTAATATGAGTTGTTAAGGTTTGAATTGCCTAGGGTTCGAATTTTAGGGTCTTGTTGAGTTGATTCTAAGTCCTAGCTGCTGGTTTTAATTAGTGTTAATGGTTTTATGCAAATTTAAGTTTAGAGTTCAAAGCTTTGAGCTTTAATGGCAAGTTGAGATTTGTTGTTTTGTTCTGTGAAATATTGCCTGGATTTTATTGTTTATGCATTGAATAGGTGCTCTGGAAGGTTTCATGGAAATTGGTGGAAGATTGAGCAACAAATGAAAAGTTTGGGGAATACTGGTGCAAACCGGTTTGCAGTGCCACAAAAATCGGCTAGCCGGTTTTTGCAGGGTTCCCTGGGCCTTTCATTTTCTCAATTTTTGCCATTTCGATGCCTCGGTTGGGTGTTTCCCCATTTCCAGGGATTAGGGTTTTAATAATGTGACTTACCCGGTTTCAATATGTGATTAGGGCATCCATCTAGCACGAGAATTCCGTTCAGGTCGGCCAGCACACTTGAATTCGGAAAACAGGTAAGAACTGTGTATATTGTATGATGCGATTATCTGAATGTGTGTATATGTGTTTGTATATGCATGCTTAAATTATGTTAGGCACTACCAACACTTGTATGAATAAGTTACAGAGTGCATTGGTATAGTGATTGAGTCCGATACAGTGATACCAACACGGGCACGGGAAAATGCCAAGGTGTGTGGTACATCACTCAGTGTTACTCAGTGTTCGGGATAAGCCCTACCAACACTCGTACAGTGAAGTACGATGTGTATGTGGTATAGTGGTTGTACCCTAGTGTTGAACGTTCATACTCATCTGTTAAGCTCTGTAAATAGGTGTATGGGCGCCTATTTACAGGTCGGAAATTATATGATATGATATATGCATTTCTTACTGAGTCTGTTGACTCACAGTTTCTGCTTCCATGTGTAGGTAAAGGAAAGGCAAAGGTTGAATAGGAGTGAACCTGAGCTCGGGTGAGATTGTACATGTCAAGCGGCGCGACCTGGAGTGTTCGGTCTCGGGACATCTGGGAGTTGTATTTTGAAAGTCGCTGTGCGACCTGTAAATTTGTGTATTTTGGAATGTATAGTTTGAAAAGTAAATTTTACAAAGTTTAAAACGGGATCCCAGCACTTGTAAATATTTTATTATAATACAAAGTTTAGTATTTAATACAAAAATTTTAATTTGACACGTTTTTCGAGAAATTTCTTTGATTAGCAAAGATTGCACAATAATTGAAAAAGCACTGTAGCGTGCCTTAGCATTAGGACGTTACAAAAGAGATAGCTATCATCTGCGAAAAGTATGTGTGTGATGGAGGGGGCTCCTTTGGCAACCCGACAACCTTGGATGATGCGATTGGATTCAGTAGAATTGATAAGCATTGATAAGCCTTCAACACAAATTATGAAGAGATAAGTAGATAAAGGGTCCCCTTGGCGAATACCTCGAGTTGGAGTAATAGGGCCAACAACATGAATTCCATGGATAACATTATATCGAACAGGGGTAAGACATGACATCATAAGATAGATCCACTTATCATGAAAACCCATGTGACTCATAATGGCCTGTAGATAACTCCACTCAACCCGGTCATAAGCTTTACTCATGTCGAGCTTAATAGCCATGAAGCCTTTTTTTCCATTTGTCTTGCGCTTTAGGTAGTGCATAACTTCAAATGCAATCATTACATTATCAGAGATTAGTCTTCCAGGAATAAATGCACTTTGAGTGGTTGACATAATCTGGTCAGTAATACCCCGCATTCGATTTGCCAATACTTTAGAGACAATTTTATACAACACGTTGCAAAGAGCAATAGGCCACAAGTCATTCATAGACAGAATGTTCTTCTTTTTTAGAACTAAGACGAGGTTGGTTGTATTGAGATCACTTGGAAGAACCCCAGTATCGAAGAAGTTGGTAACCAAGTCAACAATATCCGCTCCAATGATATCTCAGAGCTTTTGGAAAAAATCGGGTCCCATTCCATCAGGCCCAGGGGCTTTATCAGGATGCATTTGGAATAAGGCATTTTTAATTTCTTCAACTGTTACCGGCTGGAGCAGATCCTCATTTTGAATATTATTAGCAATGCCACTAATCCCATTTACCACCAAGTCATGATTAACACCACTAGCAGAAAAAAGACTTGAAAAATAATCTGAAATTACCTTATCCAAGCCAGTATCCCATCGTACCCAACTGCCATTTGAATCTTGAAGTTGGTGGATTTGGTTGTTTCTTTTCCGAGCACTTGCGGAAGCATGAAAATATTTGCTATTTTTATCACCGGCATTGAGCCAATATTATTTTGATCTTTGCTTCCAATATATTTCCTATTGGGCAAGTATCTCAAAGTAATTATTCTTCTCTGCAGCATATTCTTGATAGGAGAACGAATTAGCATCATGTTTTATAGCTGCCATAGCACTTTTGCTCTTCGCCAACCTCTTTTTAAAGTTACATGTGAGGCTTTTTCCCCAGTTTTCAAGAGCCAAACTACAGACTTTAATTTTTTCAACAAGAGACAAATGACCATTCTCTTCCCAGCAAGCCTTGACAATTTGTTTGCACATAGGTTCACGACACCATAAATTTTCAAAACAAAAGTGATGAACAGAGCAACCGTGGCTGCCATTGTTGAGCTCTAGAATAATCGGAGTGTGATCAGAACAAAAGAAGTCAAGGTTAGTAAGAGTTACCTCATGAAAGATAGCTAACCATTGTCGAGTGACAAGAGCTTTATCAAGCCTAATTTCGACAAGACTGCCTGTGTTTCTTCCACGCTCCCATGTGTAAGGATAACCCCGAAGCTCCAAGTCATGGAGTTGGCAATCGTGAAGAGCAGATTGGAAACCTTCAATGAGAGAAGAAGGGTAGGCATGTCGGCCTCTCTTCTCAGCCTGGTTAGCAATGTTGTTTAATTCTCCGATAACGCACCAGGGCAGTTGCTTTCGGCAGAGAGAGACCTGAGGAGATTCCAGGTTCTCGATCGGAGATTGCGATTCGGTTCTCCATAGAAGTCGGTCAAACGCCAAGGATGTATCCCAGGAAGGCTGATACGAATGTCAATATGGTTATGAGAGAACCTAAGGAGTTGGGCCTCATCAACCACTTTCCAAAGAAGAGCAAGCCCACCTGATCTACCTTAGGCATCAACATTAAAAGAAGCTTCAAAACCCAAACGTTTTTGAATTTTATCCACAACATCTTTCTTGCATAAGGTCTCACATAAAAAATACAAATTTGTGTTTCTTTTGACAACAAATGTCTTTAAGGAATTGTTGGGTCCGTGGGTTCCCAAGCCACAACAATTCCAACTTAATATACTCATAATGATTGGTGGGCCTGGACATCACCAGGACCCACTATATTGCCCTTTTTTGACTGCCCATCAGCTGACTTTGGAGTAAAGAATGAAATTATGTTTAAACTTAGAGCATGAATAAACTTTAGCCATTAAGGAAGAAAATTAGGAAAAATCTTGATAAATGGAAAAAAGAAAAAATGTGAATAGGTTAGATGCACGGAATAGATTATAAATTATAATTATTAAAGAAATAAAGAGAAGAAAGGGAGCAAATAAGGGAATAACAGATAAATTGTTTTTTTTTTGGGGAAAACTAAAAATAAAAAAAAGAGGGAAACCTTATGAAATTTTTCAAAATGCCGCCCATACAAATCCCCACAGTTTCCTAATCCTATTAAAATCCTACCTTTTCTCTCACACTTCTCACTCGCTCAATTTTTAACTCAGTAGTACTGACTACTCTCTCTTTCTCTGTCCTCCTCAACCACCATCATGGCTGATCTCCCCTGCGATGGTGATGGCCTTTGCATGGTCTGTAAGATCAAGCCTTCTCCTGATGAGACCCTCCATTGTCACACCTGCGCCACTCCATGGCATGTCGCTTGCCTCTCTTCCCGCCCCGAAACCATGGGGGAGGCTCTCAAATGGGAATGCCCCGACTGTTCGCCTCTCTCTAATCCCGATCCCGTTCCTAAACCAATCGCTTCTTCTTCTGACTTGGTCGCTTCCATACGGATCATTCAGGCCGATACCTCGTTGACCGAGCGGGAGAAGGCCCAGAAACGTCAGCAGCTCATGTGCAAGCGCGAACAGGATGGACCAGCCGATGGCGGACCTCCCAAGACCAATGACCTACTTGAGCTTCTTGGGGGTAATCTCAACTGCTCTATTTGCATGCAACTGCCCGAGAGACCTGTTACGGTAGGCCTTTTCGTCTTTCTTCTTTTCCTAAACTGAAATGTTTCGAAAAGAAAAGAAAAGTCCAAGCATTCAATGTTTTGTCTTTTTCGGATTCATTGAGATCATCAGTTACATGTTTGGGGCTTAGTTTTTTTATTTTATTTTATAGTTTTATAGAAAACCCAAATGAAGGAAATGCTTGTTTTTGCCTTTTGATTTCTTCATTATGAGGATTATGTAGAAAATTGCTGCTTAGGGTTCTTTGGTGGGTGTGTGTTTTTTTTTTCATAGAAAGAGGGGTTGGTATTTGGTACAAACTTATGCGTAATTGCTTTGTGATTTCAGACACCATGTGGCCACAATTTTTGCCTCAAGTGTTTCGAGAAATGGGTTGGACAGAGGAAACGCACCTGTGCCAATTGCCGGTGCCCAATCCCAAACAAGATGGCAAGCAACCCCAGAATCAACTCTGCGCTTGTCATTGCAATCAGAATGGCCAAGGCTTCAAAATCCAATGCTGAAGTGGGGCAAAGCAAGCCCCAACATTTTATCCACAACCAAGATCGCCCAGACAAAGCTTTCACAACTGACCGTGCAAAGAAGACTGGCAAAGCTAATGCTTGCAGTGGAAAGATCTTTGTGACAACGGCTCCTGATCACTTTGGGCCTATTCCTGCAGAAAATGATCCTGAAAGGGATCAGGGTGTATTGGTTGGTGAGTCCTGGGAAGATAGGATGGAGTGCAGACAATGGGGTGTCCATATGCCTCATGTTTCTGGAATTGCTGGGCAGTCTACCTATGGCTGCCAGTCAGTGGCTCTCTCTGGTGGTTATGAAGATGATGAGGATCATGGCGAGTGGTTTCTTTACACTGGGAGGTATTTGCTTTTGTGACTGTTGAATTTATTGTATTTATAAATTCCATTGCCAAGGTTCTTAAGACTAGGAAAACTTATTGTTGTTTTCTTCTAGCTTTAATGTTAAGACTTCTAATCTCCTGCTTCCCAATTGTAATGTACAGTGGTGGGAGAGATCTTAGCGGCAATAAGCGGACAAACAAGGCTCATTCTTTTGATCAGAAGTTTGAAAAGTTGAATGAGGCACTGCGACTTAGTTGTCGAAAAGGCTACCCTGTCCGAGTTGTGAGGTTTGTTTGTGCTTAATTAATCCTTATCTCTTATATTCATTCTTCTTGGTATTGTATTAGGACAACTGCTTTCCTTTCTCTCAAATTTCTGATTGGCAGGTCTCACAAGGAGAAGCGATCAGCTTATGCCCCAGAAGAGGGAGTGCGATATGATGGAGTTTACAGAGTTGAGAAATGTTGGCGCAAGAAAGGAGCACAAGTAAGATAATGCTTGTCATAATTAATGTAGTAGTGTCGTTATTTGTTTATATAAACTGATAATCTCTCTTGTTTTAGGGCCATCTTGTGTGCAGATATCTATTCATTAGATGTGACAATGAACCAGCTCCGTGGACAAGGTCTGTTAATAGTCATCTTTCCCTCTAACAGCCCCTTTCTCTACAACCACTAATTCTTATTTTTTCAAATGATCTTTCAGTAATGATCACGGGGACCTTCCAAGGCCTTTGCCTGCAGTACCAGAGTTAAAGGGAGCAATTGATCTAACTGAAAGGAAAGAAGCTCCTTTCTGGGACTATGATGTAAGTTAAAAGCAGTTAAAATTTTATGATATTTCTCCTCTCATTAAAGCTAATTACATATTAACATTTTATTTTGGTCAAAATAAGTTAGTTATTTATAAACTTGTTATCATGTTCCATAGGAGGAGAAAGGTCGGTGGATGTGGAAGAAGCCTCCGCCGCCTAGTAGAAAACGCATGCATTCTGATTGTTCTGGAATTCCAAGGAAGAGATCTAAAAAAGTTAACAAAGCATCTGCAAGAGAAAAGCTTTTGAAAGGCATTATTTTCTAACTGACAAATTTCGAACGTTTGGAATCATCTTTGAGGGCTTATTATATGCTTTTATTGGTACAATTACTGAACAAATAGTTAAATGTGCAGAGTTTAGCTGCCAAATTTGCCGGCAAGTGATGACTCTTCCGATCACTACCCCTTGTGCTCATAACTTCTGCAAAGGTTGCCTAGAGGGTGTATTTGCTGGTCAAACTGCTGTGGAGCAGAGGACATGTCAAGGCAGAAGAGCACTGCGGGCTCGGAAGAATGTTATGAAATGTCCATGCTGTACAAATGACATTTCTGACTTTCTTCAAAACCCACAGGTAATGTTGATTTTTAGGTTGCTGTTGCAACTGTTGATACACTATTGTTTCACTCCAATATTGAAAGAATTAGAAAATATGAATCTTATCGATATCAAACAAAGAATTGCAATTTTTTCAAGCTTTTCAAGACACTTGGATATCTCCCTGAGTAAATTTTACTCTTTACAGTACAAATCAATTCCTAACCCCTTTGGATTAATCAACCTCACTTTTCATACTAATTCATCTTCACTGTTTTAAGCTAACACATTTGAGCATCTCTAATAGTAATAACTTTTAAAGGTGCTAAAAATCTCTATGTCATTCAAATATATAGTATTTTTTTTTATATCTTTTTTACATAATTTTTGGTACTCTTCTAAAAACACTTTAATAGTATAATAATTTTTAAGAATACTATAATTATGATTTCATATATTATTATTTAATATATTATATATTTTAATTATAAATATTGTCACACTAAATTTT
The DNA here is from genome assembly GCF_029168945.1 of Cannabis sativa. NCBI lineage: Eukaryota > Viridiplantae > Streptophyta > Magnoliopsida > Rosales > Cannabaceae > Cannabis > Cannabis sativa. Next base: position 13,637,235 of record NC_083604.1, read on the forward strand.
TTTATAAAAGATAGTATTAATGCCACATCAACACAATTTTCTATGATAGCACTTCTCCAATGTTATAGCATCCAAATAAGCAATTTACATCCTAATCAATTAAGAATTTAACCATTGGAGATGCTCTTAGGACTATTAGGATAGCTCACGTAGAAACATTCCATCTCAACAACTAAGAATTTGCCAACTCAGCCTCCATAATCCTAATCAATTATATTTAAGAGACCTAACATTCTGTACCAAGTTGCCATTCTTTGTGTCTTGTTCACGCAACTTTGTTGCATGGTTACTAAAATAATCACATGCATGGCTATAGGAGAATACTTGAGCATTTTGTTAGGAAAATAGCTGAGTCTTTGTTTGCAGTTCTCTATTAGTTGAGTATTTGTTTTGCTCATATCTTTATTTCTTTGGCAGGTTAATAGAGAACTAATGGGTGTCATTGAATCGCTGATGCAAAAAGAAGAGCCTGAAGAGAGTGCTGAGACATGTGAAGAGGTAGCTGCCGAAACAGGAGAAGAGTTTACCGTGGGGGCACGAGATGAAGAAGAGGAAAAGGAAGAGGAAGAAAATACTTTGAACCCTGAAGCTGAGGAAGAGAAAGAAACTGTTGGCGATTCCATGAAAGATGTTAAGACGTCCTCTCCCAAGAAACCTACTGCTACTAATGAGAAGCAGACAGACCTTCTGATGAAGGTTGAGGAGCCTCAACCACAAGCATCCCCAAATGGAGAAAACAAAGCTCAAAGACAGAATTATAAGCGCAACAAGGCTGAAACTGTTGGCAATCCCACAAAAAAGGCTAAGACATCCTCCCCCAAGAAACCTACTGCTACTAATGAGAAGCAGACAGACAGTCCAGTTAAGGGTGAGAAACCACAACCAGAAGCATCCCCAGAAGAAGAAAGCAAAGCCAAAAAACAGAATTATAAAAGCAAGAAGGCTGAAACTGGAGTTGTTGGAACACCAACCAGAAGGAGCACTAGGGTAAAGCAGTAGCTGCAAAATTTTAATTTTTTCTTTTTTTTTACTGAGAAGCTGCAAATGATTTGATGCATCATTGAGCTTAGCTTAGTTCCCTTTTTGAAATGCTGATCAAACATTTAAGCATTTTCTTTCGGCTTTAAAGATTACCCATTGTGTATTTAAGTTATCTTTTCAAAAGGGTCTAGTGCAGTACAAAGCACTAGGCAACCACAGATTACATTATGTGAGAAGAAAAACAGATTCCTATCCATTTTTTAGTTTGTAATGTCATGCAAAATGAAACATCCATGATTATTTACATATTATTCTACAGAACAGTACAGTCCTGTCAACACATTATGCATTTGGACTTATGTTTCTTTCTTTTTGTTCTAATTAAGAATTTTGCTGCTCAAGCTTCTCGATCAAAGCTACTTTCTCGTCTTCCGGAAGGGAATTGAACATAAAGACGGATTTGTCACCAATATCATCCTAGCAAAGAAACAATAAACACCACAAAAGTTTTATAATTTATGAAGAAATGTAAATGAGTTTTTACCAAGTATAGTTATTAGTTATAGATAGGTCCTTAGGTAGCTACTACCTTAATTGGCTGAGAAAACTTCCTTCCAGCAAATATAACAAAAAGTATCATCCAAGCTCCAAGCAGAGGAAGTTTCACTCCATCGTCCATCAAACCACTCTGCGTTTCAAATCAAAAACCAAGCTCATCCAATGCATTGTTTCATTAAAAGGGAAAAACAACCCTACTTGAACACACGCAATTCTTTTCGTTACTATACACAATTAAGAATCAAAAGGTTGAAATACGAACCAGGTGGCCAAGAAGAAGAGTTGGTATTATAAAAGTGAGAAGTCCAGCTTCTAGCTTGCCATAACAGAGACCTATTCCATCCATTGAATCCAATCCAACATCATTATGAAAAATGACCCAAATAGATAAATAAAAGAGATGAGTTTAGTTTTACCTTCCTTGAAGACAAGGCCAGTGAGGGCTGCAAAGAGTGGGCCCACAAGCCAGACAGCAGAGGGGTTGTGAACTACATACTGGACCAGCCCTTGCCCAGAAGGCTTAGCCAAGTTGGTGTATGTGAGCAAGGACCCAACCACGCCAAGCCCCCAAAATGCTTGAAGAGTTCGCTTAATTGGGGTGACATATATATGAATCAAAGCCAAAGACAACCCAAGTCCAGCACCACCCACAATGTAAAACAGGTCAAGATTGTGGTGTATGAATTCCCCGACCTGATTTTCTTCAGGCAAGAAAGCTGTGGAGGCTGCCCCAACAAAAGAGGCTGCAGCTGTGACCAGCCCAGAACGGTAGGATATGACCTCTCTAACGTCGGTGGAATCGACGGACCAAGGACCGTAGATTCCTTGGAAAACAGGAGTAGAAGTAGGAGTAGTGTTAGAGGTAGCCTTACATTTGAATATGGGTTTTCGAAAGCGGCGATTAGCAGCTGTGGCGGTGGATAATCTAAGGTTGTACTTGGGTGTAGGCACCACTATAGCTGCGGTGGTTGTGGCATGTAGATGCAGCACTAGTCTTGAAGATGCCGCCATTTTTAGAAGTACTATTACTACTTTTTCTTTCACTTCAATTCAGCCATAAGACTATTATCCTTTGTTTTGTTTTAAAAGAGGAAAAGAATAATATATGAAATCAAAGTTGAAAAAAAAGAGATTTAATTGAAATTGTTGGGAATCATGGGGTTCGATCTCAAAACCAATTGGCTATGGGAGGAGTAGCCCATTCCTCTTATATATTCTATTTTCTTTCCACACATTAGCAACGTGGGACTCTCTAACATCCCCCTCAAGATGGTAGCTATTTTATTTGCTCACCATCTTGGACAACTCGATCATAAGTGGCTCTTTTTTGGCTCACTATCCCTGATTACAGGTGGCTCTTTTTGCTCTATTTTTTGGATCGGTATTTTTGGATTTTTGGTGGCTCTTTTTTATTTTTGGCTCACTATCCCCGAATCACAACTGGCGTTTTTTGACTTTGGCTCTTGGATCAATTTTTTTTTTGAATTTTTGGTGGCTCTTTTTTTCGGCTCTACTTCGATCGGTTTATTTTTTGGGGTTGAATAGTCGCTAGAGATTTTTTTTTTGTTTTTGCTCTGATACCATGTTGGGAATCATGGGGTTCCATCTCAAAACAAGTGGCTATGGGAGGAGTAGCCCATTCCTCTTATATATTCTATTTTCTTTCCACACATTAGCAATGTGGGACTCTCTAACAGAAATTAACAAAATAAAATGTAAAAGAAAAATTGGGAAGATAATAATGAAGCGCTGTTTTTATAATCTTAGCTTGAATATATAAAAATATAATTATTTTTTTTAAATAATAATAAAAATTGGTGAAAAAAATAAAAAATAATAATAAAAGTATACATTTTAAATTTAATTCTATTTATATATTTTAATTTTAATAATTACACCCCACCCGCCTAAATTATTTGTACCGTAATTCTTGAAATTATATAGGTTTTGATAAATTGGTCTTTAAATTTTATTTTTTAACAAATTAATCCTCAATTATATAAAATTTAACAAGCTAGTCATAAGCCAATTGATTTTCAAACTTTTATTTTCTTAGAAATATAAAGTCTTCACTTTTTAATTATGGTATTTTATTTATTTATGTATTTAATTTGTATTAATTTTAAATATTTTTATGTTACCTTATCAAGTTAAAAATAATATATATTTTTCATTGATATATATTTTATTAATATTCTAAAATAAGAAAAAAAATTAAAATATTATTTTTAATATACTGAAATAAGAAGAAATATATATTTTATTTATATGTATTTTTTTTTTAAAAAAAATCAAGATATATTATAAATATTATAAAACTATAGATACATGTGAACTAATAATTTATCTTTTTATAAATAATACTTATATAAAATATTTTCACGATTGAATAACTCATCCACACTAAAAGAAAATATTTAGAATAGTTAACGTACATGAACAAAAAAAAAAACAAAAAAAAAACAACTATATATAAGTTAATAAAGGTTTTTAGATTCTCTAATTGTTTTCCCTACCATTAAAGAATATTTCTTCGTAAATAAAAAAAGTTAATATAAAATTTATTTATATATGTAGTAAAATATTATTTTGTAGCTAAAATAATATTTCTTTTATAAACTACCAAGTAATTTATATTATAACATTAATTTTTAACTTCTACTCATTAGCAAATTCATGAAATTTTACCACTATTGGTGTAAAATATATGAATAAAGCATATTTTAAATATTTTGGTAAGAAATTAAATATTGTATAATATATAAATACTCAGAAAATAATAAATAAACAAATAAAATATATTAATATAATTATTTTTATCAACGTATTAAAATTGAAAAATAAAATTATTTTAATTTAACACAAAAAAATAAATTAAAATAAGTAAAATAGTTTGGGGACCGATTTATCAAAAAATAAAATTTAAGGACCAACTTACTTATCTATATAATTTAAGGTCATACGGTACAAATAAGTCTACAATAAAAAATCTTTAAAATTAATTAACTCCTTTAAGATTAAAGAAAAAAAACTGCTCATTCGGTTTGTGTAAGCTCACTATTTATTCCTTAGCAACATTTAAATTTTAAAAGGATTTTGATTTTTTAGCTATATATTTAGCTCTATTGTTTTTCTTTTGATAAAGTTTCACCTCTATTGTTGGAACTTCTCAAAGTTTTTGAGTTCCAACACAGTTAAGATTGGGCTTACTTGTGAAAACAAAAGATCAGATATGAATGATATCCCAGATCCTCTTTTGGATTGGACTGAAAACTCGATTATGAGGTGAGTTTCTTTTTTATTTTTGAATTAAATCTTCTTTTCTTTTTAGATATTCATATGAGTTATGAATTTTAGAAATATCTTTTCGAACCCAAAATCTTTAAGCTAACGAAATTGATCAAAAATAAAGAAAATAACAATGAAGATTTTTACGTATTTAGAGTGTTAATGAGCCTTAGTGCACGAGCCAATATTAATACTTGAAATCTAAAAAAGCCTAAGGTGGCGTTTGGTAAGAGGAAATAGAATGGAAAGGAAAAAACTTTAATTTTATTCTTTTGTTTAGTTTTATTTTAAAGTATTGAAATGTTATTCTTATTCTAGCTATATTTTTATTACTTCAAACTAAACGCCACCTTATGTGTGTTTGTTATGTGAGTTTGATTTGGAGAGAGTAGAGTTAGAGGGAGTAGACTTGGAGGCAGTGGCGGACCCAGAATTTAAAGTGAGGCGGGACGTATTTTTTTTGATGGAAATTGAACCATTGACCTCTACCCTATATATAATTTAACTTAACCATTGCAGTAATGCCAATATTATGTCTATAAATATTATATTTTATTATAAATATATATCGTAACTTTAAATTGCATATATATTTTTTTCCTGATTTTTTTTCAGGGGGTGACTGTCCCGCCTCGCCTCCATGTGGGTCCGCCCCTGCTTGGAGGAAATATGAAATCTGTGTGTTTGAGGGGATTAGCATTATCACCATTTTAATTTAAAAAATGAGACCTTCTTGGAAACACAAATCTCTTGTCATTAAAATTTGATTTAAATTTTACATTCTCATTTCTATCAAGTCTAAACCTCATACAAAACGCCCTATTAAGATTTATAAGAATGTCTGAACTTTAAACTTTGTCAGAGAAATTGAGGAATGATTTTCTAACCCCATTGCATGAAGGGTTTTTTTTTTTTTTGTGTGTATATTTATAGTGTTTAGGGCTCTTGCTTATTAGCCCTTGCCCACTGATGAGGTGATTACAAGTAACATATTAATATGGGCTTATCTGGTGAAGCCTGACCCATGAGGCGCACGATGTATGTTGATGTGGATGCCACATCACGTTGACAATAAACCGTGTCTAATCTTTGTGGAGAATAAAGACACATTAAATGTTTGATTGCCAATTACAATAGTTCCATATTTAGGAAGATATGATCTTCAGACAAGATCTTTAGGAGTTAATTTTGATATCTTAGGATCTTATAATTAATGAGAATGCTTCTGAGCTGGACATCTGAATGCTCGTTGTTTACTTCTCGAGATGTCATGTTCAATGTCTTCCAGATGTGCGCTATGCTGTAAGAGTATCTCGCCTGGACGAGCCTTCTGTCTTCCACCCAAAAAGTATGTTCTTGCTAATGGACTGTTGGAATTTATTTTACCAGGATCTTAGATCTACTCACAAGTATGTTGTTTAACACCCTAAATATGAACTTTCTAAAACGATAAATAAACACATATAAAGTTAAGAAAACCTTACATTGGTTGCAGCGGAATAATGTCTCCTTCCACTCAGATCTCTAACCCTTGTATCATTTCTGTCGCAGAGTATTATCAAGATTTGAGCCCGAATGTCGTTCTCTTTGTGTGTGATCCTTCACAGTCTTCCAATCTATGATTGAGGTACCACTTGCTGTGTGTGGCCACTACTCTATCACTGAGGGTCGAAATTTAGAAGAGGAAAAGAGAGAGAGAGGTTGGTTCGGCTATAGAGAGAGAGGGAAGGCTCAGTTTTCTGAAAAAGTAATTTTCTGACAGAAAAGGTTATTAAAACTTATTATTTGACTGAGCCATCACTTTCTATTTATAGGCAACTACTAGGTTTAGGTTAGTAATTATTTGGCATTAAAATAATGAAAATATTAATTGGAAAATCTTGCTTAAGTGGCCGGCCAAGGTGTGTAATGGGCTCCACTTGGTTTTTGCAGTTTTCACAATTTTTATTTCTATTTTCTCAAAAACGCTAATTTTCCAATTCTAACCATTTAAATGCCAAAACTAATTATTTAATAACTAAAATAGATGATTAAATAATATTATCATTTAATTTAATTATTAATTAGACACATAAAGTCTATTAATTAATAAATAAACCTAGAATCTCTTTTCTTTACAATTTCACCCCTGCTCAGTGAAAATTCACAAATTAGACATAGTCTAACTTTAGAATTATAATTGATTAATCATGAATCAATTATTGAGTCTTACAAGCAGTATAGTCTCAACTAGAATGGGGACCATGGATCTATATGCTGAGCTTCCAATAAGGGAATCGAATTTACTAAGTAAATCCCTACTTATTAATTCTTCGTTGAATCCACTCTTAGAACTTAGAATTGCACTCTCAGACTTATATAGAGCATATTATATGTTCCACGATATAGATATGCTATCTCATTTAACCATTGTTATAATCTTATTGTGATCAAAGATCCTCTATATAGATGATTTACATCGAGATGGGATAATTTTACCGTTCTCACCCCTCAACGTATTTTGCCCCTTAAAACACTTAGCTACCTGTAAATGATGTTTAGTGATCTAAGAATTAGTCACTTAAACAAGAGCTCATCCATTTACTTCTATTTAGCTAAGCTCGAAGGGAATCATCACTTGACTTCTATACACCAGTAGAAGCTATAGATTCCATATTTATGTTCAGCACTCCCACTCAATTATACTATCATGTTTCCAAAATATACGTATCACCCTGACCCAAAAGTAGGCTTAACTAATAAATCAAAGAACATGAATAGCACTCCTGAGTTGAGCCTAAGCATATCAGGATTTAGATTCTTTTAATCTTAAGATCAACTAGTGATATTGACTTGGAAAGATATAACGGTAAGTTTATAATATCTTAACTAAGTTGCAATATCGGTCCAGTCCAATGTATACTCCATACATTCAAAACTAGTATACTTTACTAATGTCCTGGAAAGAACATAACACTTACTCCAAGTGTAAGTACACATCATCGCTGATTATCACATTAGTGTAAATCCAAAACACTGATGAAACAGAGACTTAGTCTTTTGATTCATATTTTCACAATCACATTCCACTGTGTTGACGATACTGTAATTGTGAATAAACATATGAACTGGACTTAACTGATTTTGTGTGTAAATGTAATAAACATATTAAACCATTAACATGTAAAATTCATGCAAACATAAATCACTTCAAATTTCTTATATTGATAACTAATCAGATTGTAAAGGATTTTATTTAGGGCACAAAACCCAACATGGACTTGATCCATTATTCTGATTGGTCCCGCTGTTGGGCTTCAAATAACTAAATTGCATTCAATGTTGGAATTCCACGTGTCCCCATCTAGAAACACGGATAATATTTACCACTAGCTTCCGTAACTCTAAGGGTTGTAGAAGCTTGCACTCTTCCTCGGGACAGGTAGAGGCTAAAAGGCAGAACTTTTAAGAATTCCATACTGATCTTGTTTGTGGTTGACAACTCTCCATTTTTTGAAATAGAGTAACACGTGCGGAATTGTATCATCAGTTTGTGGAGGTAAATTTTATTGATGGCATGCATGTGGTTAATCTTGGTGAGATGGCAGTTGATTACATCAACACAAGTCTCAAAAAGAACATCATCATTCAAATTTTCTTGATACAAAACATTTCATTAAATGTCCAACTATCAATTTTTTCCCAATCCGTTGATATTTTTTTGGTTTTTCTTGAGCGTAATCATGGCCATTAATCTAGAAATATGCGGATTGCCATTTTTTTTTTGTATAAATATGGTGCAAACATGTACGTTCACCACTTTCACCCAAATTTCAAACCGAGGTTGAACCTGCAAAGAGAAGATGACAATGAACAAGATAACACTGAAGCATTACATCGATCATTGTATTCATCTTCTTCTTCAGATTCATGAGTGAGAGAATCCAGGAGCACCACCCCCAGTTCTAATTGGCGATTCTTCACTGTCATCAAGAATATTGGATATCGATACTGAGATAGATAAACTTATTAGTCAAGTTTGTGCTCTTCAAACTACGGTCGCACATCTTGATTGACCATCCATATCATAGTTTTCTTTGACACCTTCTTTTGACGCAAGGATTCATTCTTCGGGGCCTTTGTTTTCTTCAAAATTTTCATCATCACCTAGTTCTTCACCAAGTAAGCTTCTTTCTGTACATTTCTTAAATCTTGATAAATGTCTAGGTTTAGTATTCTGCTTGATAGTCCCATGATTGCTTTATGTTGATGATGAACAAAACTTAGGCCTTGGACTGATTCTATCTTCATTGTAGAATAAGAGCATTTCGCACATTGTATCTATAACCACGAGTAGATTCTGTGATTGTAAAATTCTACCCTTTTTGAGTTTTGATTGAAAATAGCTACGTTATTAGCAATAGGAATGACTGAATTCTTTCCTTCTATTCGAGACCTTTTATGGTTCCAAATGAAACTTTGTTTCCTCTTTCGATTGACCTTATGTGTTGCCGATCTGATCGTCCAAAATTGATACTCTTTGAGAGTTTTATTTTTGCATGTAGAGTCTGGTGGGGACCTCTCCAAGCAGTTATAGAGGAGGACTCTCCCGTAAATGTAACATTGGTAAAATTGTTCGAATTCGGAGTGATCATGGTAAGGAATATGAGAACTCTGTATATGATGATTTTTGTAAGTCTACAGTTATAAGTCATGAATTCTCAGCTCCTAAAACTCCTCAACAAAATGGAGTTGTTGAGAGAAAGAATCGAACTTTACAAGAGATGGCAAGAGTGATGTTAAATAGCAGGAAGCTGACAAAACGATTGTGGGCAGATGTTATAAACACAGCTTGCTATACAATAAATCGAGTGTTTATTCGTCCAGGTACTTCCAAAACATCTTATGAAATTTGGAAAGGTAAGCGTCCAAATGTAATTTTCATGTCTTTGGATGTGTTTGCTATGTTTCAAGAGATCGTGAGCATATTGGAAAATTTGATGCTAAAAGGGATGTTGGTGTGGTATTTAGATATTCCACAAATAATAAAGCCTATCAGGTTTACAACATGAGAACTCAAACTGTTATGGAATCAACTAATGTGGTTGTTGATGATTTTAAATATTTTTAGAATTTTCCACAGAAACCAAGATAGATAGTTTTCTGGATACTCCACCAGAAGCAGCAAATGTAGATTATGATGCAGCATACTTGAATTTTGAAGAAGCGAATGTCGAATCTGCTGATGCAAGTGAAGCAGATGAACCAGAACAGCCTATCTCGCTTCATCCAAACATCATTATTGATTCTATGCAGAAGGAACCCAGCACCAGAGTAAAATTGGATCATTCAAAAGATCTCATTCTTGGAAGTCTTGAAGAAAACATGGTAACAAAAAAAAAGGGTATGTTAATTTGATTTGTTTTCTTTGTTTTATCTCACAATTTGAACTGAAAAATGTGAAAGAAGCCATGACATATGAAGAATGGCTCAATACAATGCAAGAAGAACTTAACCAGTTTGTCCGCAACAAGGTTTGAATTTTGGTTCGAAGACCAAAAGGTATCAATGTGATTGGAAAAAAGTGGATCTTTCAAAATAAAAGTGATAAATTCGGTACAATTGTGAAGAACAAGACTCGATTGGTGGCACAAGGCTATACACAGGTAGAAGGTATTGATTTTGATGAAACCTTTGCTCCAGTAGCAAGATTATAATCTATTCTTTTGCTATTGTGTATTGCTTGTGTTCTTGATATCAAATTGCATCAAATGGATGTGAAGTCTGCCTTTTTGAATGGGATTTTGAGTGAGGAAGTTTATGTTGAGCAACCAAAGGGATTTGAAGATCCTCAGTTTCCAAACCATATTTATAAAGTAGAAAAAGCTTTGTACGGTCTAAAACAGGCTCCCCGTGCCTGATTTTAAAGGTTAACTCAATTTTTAATTTCTCTTGATCATGAAAGAGGCAGTGTAGACAAAACTCTTTTCATCAAACACATAAAATCTAACTTTATCATTGCTCAAATTTATTTGGATGATATAGTGTTTGGGTCTACATCTAACCATGAAGTGCATGTAACGCCCTAATGGTAAGGCACGCTACAGTAATTTTAAATTGAAGTGCTATCTTTGCTAATCATGGAGTTTCCTTGAAAATCGTGTCAAATTAAAACTTTTAGTGTTAACTATGAAATTTTATAAATTTTATAAAAATATTTACAAGTGTCGGGATCCCGTTGATAAATTTTTTACAAAATATTCAGAATACAAAAGTCAGGTCGCACAGCGACTACAAAATGATAACCCAGATGTCCCGAGACCGAACACTCCAGGTCGCGCCGCCATACATGTACAATCTCATCCTAGCTCAAGCTCACTCCTGTTCAGCCTTCGCCTTTCTTTTACCTACACATGAAAGTTGAACTGTGAGTCGACAGACTCAGTAAGAAAAACACATAACATATCACATAATACCGACTTGTATCTAGGCGCCCATACACCTATTTACAAGGCTTAACAAATGAGTAAGAACGTTCCATACTAGGGTACTACCACTGTACCACATACACTTTGTACCAACATTGTACGAGTGTTGGTAGGGATTATTTCGTACCCTGAATACCATTAAGTGTTATACCACACACCCCCTATACTTTCCCGTACTTGTGATAGTAACACCGTAATGTACTCTTTAAACAATATACACTATACGAATGGACTTTGTACCATTTCCATACAAGTGTTGGTAGTGTACCAACCATAACAAGCATGCATATACATTTCACACATACATTCATTTGCATATATATCACATATTATACGCTGTTCTCACCTCTTTCCTGAATTCAAGTGAGTTGGCCGACCTGAATGGAAAGTCTCGTGCTGGATAGATGCCTTAATCACATAACATAACTGTATAAATCACACGTCAAAATCCTAATCCGAGAAACTCGAACCTCTTTGCTACTTGACATCTCTCGGACGGATCTTTTAATCCTATGAAGGATGCTTGAATTCCATTAAGGATGGAGAGTCCTAGAGTGGCACTCTTTGCTACGTGACATCTCTAGGAAGGATCTTTAAATCCTATGAAGGATGCTTGAATTCCATTACGGATGGAGAGTCCTAGAGTGGCACTCTTTGCTACGTGACATCTCTAGGACAAATCTTTAAATCCTATGAAGGATGCTCGAATTCCATTACGAATGGAGAGTCCTAGTCTTTGCTACGTGACTATTCGAGGACAAATACTTAAATCCTATGAAGGATGCTTGAATTCCATTACGGATTGAGAGTCCTAGAGTAACACTCTTTGCTACGTAACAATTCTAGGACAGATCCTTAAATTCTATGAAGGATGCTTGAACCCCAATACGAATTGAAAGTCCTAGAGTGACACTCTTTGCAACGTGACAATTCTTGGTCGGATATAAGAATCCTAACTAGTACATGCCCTATTTGTGGCAAAGATTCATGCTACATGATTACCTTGTAGATACAAAAGACAAGGAAAAACTTAAATCCTCCATCCGAATAAAACATCCCATCCAATGAAAATGCAGTGAATGATACTCATAATCCTACATCAATAAACAACGATAAACAAGCTCAACATATAGAATAAAGTGGTGCATCAAAGAGGTCTAATACACATCAAAAAAGCTCAATCCATAGAGCAAAGTCCTACATCATGAAGGCTTAGTTCACTGAACACAAATCCACATCAAAAGAGCTCAACATAAAGCATTACACATAAAATCAAAGTCCAAAAAATGACAAGGTTCCCATCATAAATAAGACAATACATCGCTCAAATAAAATGAACATACAAGAAGTAGAAATAACACACCAATGAGCCACCTTAGAATCAACCGGAACTTCAATGGTACCTTTGTCAAACTCGGCAACCTAATTGCAATCTTCTTCAGCCTCGAGAACACCAGTGTCAAACTCTGAAACATTAGATTCTTCATCACCAGAGGTAACTAAATCAGGAAAAATTTTCCTATAAACTTCTAACTCCTCATCTACCTTCCACGTAGTAGACCTACCTTTTTTAAAATTTGTGAACAACTCTAGGTGAGCTTTACACATAGCTTTAAATGCAATGTCATCTAGCTGAGCATACAAACCAGCTGATTTCTCCTTTTCATTTGCAAGCTCTTTATCAGTTTCTTCAATCTTCTTCTGTAAAGTGTTAAGCTTTTCAATGACCCTCTTGTTTTCCTCCTAAAGTGCTTTGTTAAACTTCTTAAGGGCGGTGTTCTCCTTGTCAAGCTATTTGCGATCTCGACGAATAAAAATCGCATCGGAAAGAGCCTGTCAAGAACAAACAAATATTAGAACAAATAAAAAACCTCAATAAGAAAGAAGCTTCGAAAAGAAACTTACTCGATATATTGAAGAGACCAAGTCATCAAAAGATGCAGCGTGTCCAAGCTCATGCAAATGCCTCTCATCTAGAGGACTCAAGAGAGCCTCAACATGTCCTTCAATCGTAGACGGATTCGAGTGCACACAAACATTTATTGGAATAATAGTGCCCTCTTCATCGTCGCTCCCCAAGTCGACTTTACATCTCTTATTTGGATCTTTCCTGGTATTAGTTTTTCGAAGTGACAACACCCTTCGGAGACGCAAAAGCGCCTGAACGCCCCGTAATTGATGATTGCCCCTTGGAACTAATTTTCTGAGTCGTGGCCTTCTTGGCTCTTGCCAAAATATCGGAAGAGGACGACATTATGAAAGACATCCTCTTAGTGTACTGGTTTGCTAGAATCCGTTCTTCCTCTATTAAATGAGTAAGAATAGAAAACTTGGCACCAGTAAACTCTAAAGCTCGCTTCAGTAAGAAAATAGAGATCCGACCACTCGGTTGAATAAGGAAATTACCTTCTATCTGCCCCTTGACTTTGCTCCAAAGAAATCTTGAAGCCAAATCTTTTTTCGTTCAACAATTTTTTCCACCACCTATCCTCCTGAGAGATTGCAAAAATCTCCCACAGCTTTTGCTTGTTCTGGGATGACAAAGAAGGAACGGTCCTTGATTCTCCACCTACAACGGAGAAATGCAAATTAATTAGAAACACAAGAATCACATACAAAATGAAAGATGCCAAAAAATATAATGGCCTAATGTGTGGCACCCACCTAACTGTTGGGTTTTATGCCCTAAATAAAACTCATTTCATATAATCAGATTTACTTATTAATAAAGATCAGAAATAACATTTTATGTTGCATGGTTCACATGATTTATTTCATGATTATATGTGTATATAATGTATGAATTTTTTTTAAGTCCAGAACATATGAGTTGGTTAAAGATTATAGTGTTGTCAGCACAGTGGAATATAATCTTTATTATATGTTCAAAAGTAGATTCCCTGATTTGTCAGAACACTGGATTTAGACTGACATGGTATAATCAGCGATAGGTATTCTTACACCTTGGAAAAGTGTTATGTCCTTTCCAGGACATTGGCAAAGTTTACCAGTATCGGATGCATGGAGTATGCATTGGAATGGACCGATATTGAACTTTGAATTAGATTTTGAAACTTACCGTAAACATCTATTCAATTCAATATCATAAGTTGATCCTAGATCACATGATCGAAATCCTGATATGGTTAGGCTCAATTTCAAGAGTATTATTCGTGTTCTTTGATTTGTTAGTTAAGCCTAATCTTTAGTCTGGGCAATACGTACATTTTGGGAACACGGTAATGCAATTGAGTGGGAGCGCTAACATAAATATGGAATCTATAGCTTCTATTTGGCAAATAGAAGTAAAGGATGATTTCCTTCGAGCTTAACCAAACGAATATAAATGGTGGAGATCTCATTTCACTTAGTTGAAATATCATTTATACAGGGTTAAGTGTTTTAAGGATAAAATACATTGTAGGGTGTTACGGTAATCTAATCCCTGTACAGTGTAAATCATCTATATAGAGGATCATTGATCACATTAGGGTTATAACAATGGATAACTGATGACGTGTCTATATCGTGGAACATATAGAGCGTTTCTATATGACTGAGAGTGCAATTCCAAGTTCTAAGTGTGGATTCAATGAGGAATTAATAAGTTAGGGAATTTACTTGGTAAATTCGGTTCGACTTATTGGAAGCTCGGTTATATAGACCCATGGTCCCCATACTAGTTGAGGCCATACTGCTTGTAAGACTCAGTTAATTGATTTTAATTAATCAATTATAATTCTAAAAGTTAGACTATGTCTACTTTATGAATTCTCACAGTTTAAGGATGAAATCGTAAATAAAAGGGTTTCTAGGTTTAATTATTAATTAAGAGACTTTGTATGTCTAATTAATAATTATTTTAAATGACAATATTATTTAATAATCTATTTTAGTTATTAAATAATTAGTTTTGGCATTTAAATGATTAGAATTGGAAAAATGGCATTTTTTGGAGAAATTGAAATAAAATTGAGGAAACTGCAAAATCCAAGTGAGGCCCATTTCCCTCTATGGGCCGAGCACTCCCTTTGTGTTTCCCAATTATTATTTTATTTTTTAATTGTCATGTAATTGCTAATCAAAGCCTAGCTATAATAGGAAAGTGGTGAATCACACTAAATAAGGCAGTTAATCAATTACACAGTAATTAAGGAAACTGTTTTATTTGGAAAGTTGTGCTCTCTCTTCTCCCTATATATAGCAGCCCTTGTTCTCTTCTCTTGCACATCATATGTATGATCAGCCACGAAATTGAGAGAGAAAAAGAGAGAAAAATTCGAAATCCTTGTGAGATGAGTAGTGCCCACACACATCAAGTGGTATCTCAATCATAGTATGGAAGCCTATGGAATTTCTGCATCAAACAAGGAGAAAAGAAGATCCAGGTTCAGATCTTGGTGATGCTCTGCTACAGAAAGGAATCAAGGGCTAGAGATCTGAACGGAAGGAGTCATATTATTCCGCTGCACCCACTGTAAGGTTTTCTAACTTTATATGTGTTTATTTTCATTGTTTTAGAATTCATATTAGGTTGTTAATCCAATATACTTGTTAGTAAATCTAGATCCTGGTAAAATTAATTCCAACACTAACACCCTCCAACTAGTAGAGAACCTATCAGCTCCAGGTGTGAACATTTCTTCTCCATGGAAGAAACAATAAAATTCTTTCCAATCCCGGTCCGCGGATTTCGGTTTCCAAATTAAAAATTGGTCCTCATTTCGACTTACTATACCTCCCATTTTCTTTATCATATTCTTTTACGGTGTAGAGAGCATAAAATTCTACTAAGTCAACACTCATCTCAAATACCTCAGAGAACCTCTCAATACAATATCCAAGAAATAGGCATCAGTTGGCTAGGAGCAATCTGATACTAATTCAAGATTGACGAAACAAAAGGTGGAAAAGGAAACCTGAAGCCTCAAAAAAAGGTATACGAATACATGCCACACCAATTAGGAACATCCCAGTCTATTCGTTCCTCCCTCCTAGGTAGCCTCATTTTTATATTACGAGAAATTCCATAAGCCAATCTCATTTGAGCTAGGAGTGGAACCATCAATTTAGAGCCAAGATTAATGCGTAAAATACTCTGTGATTTACCTAGGAAACTCGGTCCATCATCCTTATTCACTAATTGGGCTAAGGCATAACCTATTACTAGGAATTCCTCCCCATCCACCGCTTACCCAATTGCATCATGGTCGTCTACATCCTGACCATAGTACTCTTCTGCGACGGTGACAGGAACGAGAGACGAGGCATCCGAAACCTCTCGATCAAAATCACCATCCATGTCCGTAAGGACCACAACCTGTCAGCGACCACTATCAATATCGGAATGTGCTGATCTAACAACCATATACTAGGGACAAAGAATAAGGGATACCCCCTTTCCACTACTCAATGTAAGTAACAATACTATTAGAAAATATCGTATTCCCACCATCCACCTACATAGAGATAAACTCCCTTTGGAATTCCGTAATTTCGAGATGAATACATAGCTTGGGGTCTACACTTTTTTCTATTTCAATAATCCTAAAATGGATGAGGAACACAATAAGCACATTCTTTGTTACTCAACAATTCAAGGACGGATACAAACACTCAAAAAATACATTTCCCTATTTAATATTTTATCAAATGCCCAATCCAAAATTCCTAGTCCAAGCCCACAAACACATAAAATTTATTTATTTATTTAATTTTATTTTCTTTTTCCTATCATGTTTATAAAAAAAAACTATTTTTCTAAATACAAAAATAAAGCTCACCCCTATATATATACCCACCAATACACACTATGAACTCATTTCACTACTAGTTCTCAAGTATTACAACAATTGTAAATTACTTAGTCCATATACACTATTTAGATTTTATCCATTATTATAAACGAAAATCAAAAACATTAAGAACAATGCTCCTCCATTTCACCAAAATCCTAAAAATGCTTGTTAGGCTATTTTTAGTCTAAGTTTCGGGTCACATTTTATAGTTGTTTTTCTTTTTTATTATTATCTTTGGAATAGAATTATGCTTATTTTTTCTTTGATTTCATGTTTCTACACTTGGGATGTATAAATTGGACAAATTTCGGAAAACAGTGATCTATAAAATAGAGAAAATTTTGAAAGAGAATAAAGCTGAAACTTTAAGCCTGAATTCGACTATGTTCTGATCAGATTTTGGACAAAGTCAAAACATAAAAGTTTTAGATCTCTTTTTTATCTTTCCAACGCATCTTGAATCAGCTCATTTGGAGTTTGTATGAGAAAGTTATGCCCATTTTACTAAAAGAGATCGAAGCAGAAAATTCCATCTCGCCGCGGCGAGATTTCCATGGCCGCGGCCATAAAGTCTGGGCAGAAACGTGTTTTTTTGATGCAATTCTGGCCGCGGCGAGCGTCCGTACGGTCAGAGGTATTTTTGTCCGACGAACCCTAAACATTAGTTATAAATAGAAAACTACGATTGGAAGTCAGGGGAGGCGATTTGGAGACCTAAAACACAACAGAAAGCGGCAGGAAGAGCATAGTAATTCAAAGTGAAGATCCAGAATCAATCCACCAACATTTTCTTTCTCTATTCCTCTTTAATTTATTTATGCTGAATATTGCTATAGGAATGGTTATGGATTTATTTCTGAACTAAATTTCCCATTTAGGGAGGATGATGATTGTTGTTTAATGTTTTTGCCTAGTTAATGTTTAATTGCCATTCCTCCATTCTTGATTGTGAAATTATCTATATTTGTGTTTAATTCCATGTGTAAGCTTGATCACCTTCTGCATGTTCTATGATCTCAATTCAAAATCTGAAAAGTGAGAATTGAGAATGCTAAAATTGGATAATCGATGTTCTATGTGAAGCGAGAGTATTCACATGACTTATGTGACAAGTAGATTATTGCTTAATGCTGATTTCATGTTAGTTTAATTAAGAGATTAATTAGAGAACATTTGATTTAGAACCTAGAAGATCTGAAAAGAGTTAGGTTAATTTATAATCTGTCATTCACTTCAAGAAAAGGATAGCAATTAGGCATTAACAATTGGGTAAACAAACGACAGGATTCTCCTCCCTATTATCTCATCTTGCTAAACTTTCAATTGTGTTATTTAAGTTTTCTAAATTATTTTCATTCTTTTTAAATCATAAATACTTTTGATTTGTCAAATAAAATTATAAGTATAGTTTAGTAGTAATTAATCCAATTCCCTATGATTCAACCTCATTTGTGTGAGTATACTGCTTGATTGCGTACACTTGCGTAGTAATTAATAATTTTGGCAACAATGATATTCTAAATCCATTCAAGTATTTATCAAATCCAGAAATTTATGTTAAAGTAATGAGGAAAATATGCATAAAAGAATAATTAGGAAATCAAACAAGTCAACAAGACTCACATGTGAAAGATGAAACGGTCTTCAAAACACCTTCAGTGCTGGCACTCCTTTTTTCCTTCAAAACAAATGAAATGGAAGAAAGAAAACCCTTTCAGCTTAAATCAATTAGAGACCACGTGCCTCTGTGGCTGAAGTAATCAAAATGAGAGCTCCAAATTTTAGGTAGCATCAAGCCCATTTAACTTATTCTTTCAACAAAAAAAAAAAAATCAAGGCCCATTACTTTGTCAAAACAAATATTGGATTGAAAACATCACACTTATACATTTGTGAATTGTGACGTCATTAATGCATAAAGTTCCATTAGCAAACATTACATATTATTATTATTATTATTATTATTATTATTATTATTATTAAGAATATCATATTAACTATTATTATTTTTAACCACATATTATTTATTTCACATGTATACTACTCATTTAAATTACTCCTAATGCAAACTCAATATTTATATATTCTTCAAGTCAATCAATGCAAAAAAAAATATAAATTATCATTGATACATTTATTCAATTTTTTTCCAGTTATCTATACAACTACTCTTCAAGTCAACTTCACTTGACTCAAAGAATAAGGGACAAACTGTATTGGCCAAAAATTGCACTAGGCCCAAATGCCCATTACGACCCAAATCAGAATTACAATCCTTCAAAACTAAGTAAGTAAATATAGCCCAAAATACATTGGGCTTTAGCTAAAATACAAGGCCCAAACGAACTGAGTAGTTACAAGACCAATCTAAGGCAAATGATATAACTGAACCATAAGAATCGATCCTTCCTCCTGGAAAAGGGGAAGACCACTTCCCACGTTCATTCTTTAGAATGGGTGAATTTAACCATCACTCATCTCATCTTCACTCACTGAACACTCACCCAAGCATTCACGCAATACATTACTATTATTATTACCAGTCCTTCTCCATCACTCTACGGTGGAAATATACGTTTTCTATCTTCTTTATTTACATTCAGATATTCTTTATTTGAATTATTTACAGACTTGATTGGCGGAGTCCCTTCGGCTAGCACCATCCTGGTATCCCAAGGTCTTAACGGTCCTTTTTCCTTTGTTCTACAAGTTGTCAGTGTCCGCGATCCTTCCATTTTGATCATTGTAGATTTTACCCTCTACAGGTATACAATGTAATTTCCTCAAAAATAAGGGTCTCTAAAGCCCATTGTTGTAGTAGTTTGTGCGATTTTTTCTATTATTTTATTGTAGTTTAATTGGACCTCCTTTCATGTAAAAGAAAAGCTCCCTAGCTCATTGTACACACTTTCCTTCCTCTCTACAAGGTCCGAGATTCTCTCTTTTCATACTTTCTCTCTTTAAAAATTGGAAAGTGAAAGATTCTCTCTTTTCATATTTTCTCTCTCTAAAAATTGGGAAGTTAAGCTATACACGTAGTTATTTATTTTTTTTTTTTTTAGTTCTCTTGTACGGCAATCAGCTTTTTGTGATATATAATAAAATTTCTGAGTAAACGTAGCTTCATTACCTTCGGAATAAAGGGAGTGAGCTACTATAATTATTGTATTTTTTTTTTTTTTAGTTTTTGTTCATATATTTATTGACCGCTACCGCTTATCAGTTAGTATGTAGTTGATCACTTTTCAGTGTCAACAAACACAAATATTTTTCAAATGTGGAGCCTCTTAAAGATGAAATAGCTCTATTAAGCAAAGATTAAAAAACAAATAAAATAGCTCTACTCTTTTAGTTTTCTTTCTTCTTCTCCATATTATGGTGAAGAAGTATATTTTAACTCTTGTGTTGTAGAAGTCTAATAAGTATGTGAAATTATATAATTTTCATAATGGGTGGAGAACACATGGCAGAAGAGAGAGTAGGAGACAATCCCTTCCTGGTAATATATTTAGTAAATAATGTAATGATTAAAAATAGCCGCAAAAATTGACATTTATTTAGAAGGTAAGGAAGCCGAAAGCAGAAGCAGCAGCACAATACGTCTTGTCCAAGTCACTAAATACAAACAATTTGCCATTTTCATTCATTTCCATGAATTAATGCAAATTGCAAATTTTTGATCATAAAATGATGAAAAGGTGCAAGAGCCAAGTGGGAGTTCACGCCAGACCAAAATGAAGTTTCATATCCCTTTTGCCATTAACAACAACAATAACAATAATAATTTTTTGATACTTTTCTTGTCGTTTTCTCTGATGATCTTTTACTTTTGGATCTTCTTTTAACTGAAACTTTGTTCGACAATTGCTTACTACTGATTTAGCATGCGTAATCCTTTTCGTGTACTACACTACACCAATTCTCAAATCGATTCTTTTGCTTATAAAGTATTTATTTATTTTTTTTTAAAGTGAAAATTTGGCCAATCTAATCGTCTTTTATAAATAATAATTCAAGTGTTTTAGTGTAAAAACTCGATTCTGTCTATTTTATTGTTGTTGTTGTCACGCACACACATAATAATGTTAATAATGAAAGTGAAATCGATGCCATGATTTCTGTATCTTAAAGTAAACATATGCCAATGCCACTTCTAAAAGTTGATTTATCATTTCACTACCCATGCACATCTCTTCATTACTTTTCATTAATACAAATAGTATATAATTTTGATTAAATGAAATCCCTTACTCCATTTTACTTATCTTCATGTTTTCCAATTTTAATTAATATATATCGTATATAATTTTGTGCACAATTTAATTGAAATATATCTTTAGTATTGGTTGAAAAGTAGGAGTGAAATTTGGGTAATTAAGTATAAATAAGCAAATATTCCATTATTCGTTTGACATATACTCCTCTATATGCAATGCAATCTTATATGATTTGACGACGTACGACTAAGATTGAGATGTCGATGATGATATGATATGATTCTTTGCAGGAATTTTTTAACAGAATTATTCATTACGATTAGGACATTTATTCATAATTATAAGGGAAAAAATTATGAAAACGAGCGTGCATATATATCACTAATTTGAACCTATTTGTTTTTCTTTCAAGACCAAAATCGTCCAATGAATATGCTTTTGGACTATATATAAATAAGAATCTCATTTTTAGTTACTTAAAATAAGCTAAAAATGATTGGTTTAGTGAGTTTTAGCTTTTTGTATATATTCAATTTGCAAATCTCCACCCCTTATCGCTACTTTATTTTGAGCAAATATTTTATTTTACTTTTTGTATTTGATTTACTTAATGAAGTGACACTTTCCAAACAAACTCAAACTAGTCTTCTTCTTCTTCTATTTTCTTTTTTAAAAAATTTAAAAAATATATATTTTGAATATCAAAATTAAACTTAAACTCGCTTAGTTATTAAAAGAATATAAATTTTGAATTTATATATAATCTTTGGTAATTCAAGAAAATAAAATTATATAACCTCATTTGAAAAGGAAAAAAAAAACATAAAGAAAGAGAGGATATAAATATGGTTGGATGAGTTCATTTTTTGAAGACACACTTCCCATTTTAGTTAAGATTTGTAATTAAATAGTGTGGTCGAAGATGTTCTAATTAGGTGTGTTATCAGTATTTCTAGATGCCTGCTACATGGCAATCTTGGAAGGGTGCCATTTTGAACTATCTGCAATTAGTATGTACTTTCCACTTGTTGTGGTAATTTGCACACGCAAGTGCACGTATCATGACAAGTGGTAAACTCACCAAGAGTGAGGTCGATCCCACAAGAATTGTAGTTAAGTACGTTAAAATTAAACTTTTACTTTTATTTGGTTGAATAAAAAATTAAAAAAAGGATTAAAACTAGAATATAAAAACAGTGCAAGAATAAGCAATTAACTAATAAGGAAATTAACAGTTAATAAAAACAAGGGCTTTGACTTCAATTGTTTCTATTGATTATGGCTTAATATGATTATATCTCTATTATCAATTTCTATGCAATAACAGGTTTATTAAGGTAATTTATAGTCTTCTCAGATATATAAATCTCAATCACATGCAAACTTTCTACTCTCATGATAAATTTAACATGCAACAGGCATTAAACACAGAAACCCTGTAAGCTATCTAAACTATACAGGTACTCTTGTCCTATATCGAAATTCAGTTCTACTTCACTGTAGCATAATCGACACTCACTTCTCAAATCTCGTATCGAAATTATAAAACAGTTAATTAATGGCCAGACAATTAAAAGTAATTAAGCACGAATGAAATAGAATACATAGAAATTATGGAAAAAATAAATCATATTAAAACCATAAAACAATGTCAAACAACATCCATCTAAACCCTAATCAAGTGTTTAGCTACACATGCTCATGGAAGCAAAATCACACATATTAACTTTAAGAAAGAGAAGAAGATAGAGAATAAAATAATGTTGAAAACCCTCTGCAGAATGCCTCCAGTATTGACTTTTGTCTCTGAAATTCGTACTCATTTTTCCCTTCTAAATTGCTTCTTCCAAAACTATTGAACTCCACTTCTTTTATAGCCAAAAAATTATAAAATAAAATAAAAATCGCTGAAAAAGAAAATCTATTCTGCTTAGGATTAGAAGGGGTGGTGAGTTTTCTACTGCATTGACTGATAGTATTTTGGCCATAACTCTCTTGATATTGCTTGAAATTAGACGATTCAAGATGTTCTGGAAAGATAAAAGAGAGATCTAGAACTTTCATGTTTTGACTTTTTCTAAAATCTAATTAGAAGATAGTCGAATTCAGGCTTGAAGTTTTAGCTTTATTTTCTTCCACAATTTTTTCTATTTTATATATCATCTTTTTGTGAGATTTTTTATCTTTTCTTCATCTTATTCCTTTGATATTTTCTAATATTTTTTTATTTTCAATATGTAAAAATAAAAAATAAAAAGCGTAGAATTGCTCCAAACAAGAGTAGAACTAAATTAAAAATATACTAAACTTAATCTAAAATCAATACTAAAAATAACCTAACATTGGCCAGCCAGCCCTATTCTTAAGGTCTGGCTGGCACATGAAACCTCATTGGTCGACTAGGGTGTGGTTCGGCCAGTGTTCCCTTGTTGTCTATTTCCTGCTTGCTTGATCTTATTTGACTGCTTGGAACCCTTGACAATTGGCATGTCGTGCAAGGTGACTTTGTTCACCCATTGATAAGTTGTATTCTACATGGCCTTAGCTTTGCCTATGTGGACATGCCGTGTCAAGTGGGCAAAAATTGGGATGACATTTTCCCCAAGTCCTTGTGTGAACATCTGTATAGATAAGGACTTTTCAACTCTAGCCTTAACTGGGCAGATATGCCTAGTTAGATATTTGACTCTTCAGATGACTCATCTTTATGATCATTATGGGGATTTAAGTTTTGGCTGCACACTTTCCTATTTTTGAATTGTTGGTCTTCTTTGACTTTGCATGGTTATTTTTATGGAGAAATAACCACCCATTAAGTTTTTTGGGGGAAAAATGTTTCAGAACCTATATAAGGTTCAATTTTCCTTCATTTTCATTTCACTTCATCCTCACACTATCTCTCTCTCCTTCGAACTCTTTGTAAGAAAAAGAGAAAAAAGCCTTATCATCTTCCTCCTCAAACCCGATTGTAAAACCCTAACTAACTTAGGCGTATTACGTGATTTTTAAACGTACTGTGCAGCTCGTTGCTAATCAACGAGGTTTATGGAAAAACGTGATTAATTAAAATTTTGCTTTTTAATTAAACTTATAAAACAATATTACAAAAGACTCGGGATCCCGATTATAAAATTATTTACAAAAAGTTTTAACTGTTTAACTGTTACATAAAATAAAGGTCGTCTAACGACCAGTTACAAAAATCAGCCTTGCTGTCCCGAGGATCGTACGCTCCAGGCCTAACCGCCCCGACATGTACAATCTCATAAGCTCGCTCACGGTCCATCAACTTTAGCCTTGCCTTTACCTACACATAAACGTAAACTGTGAGTCGACAGACTCAGTAAGAAAAGCATAATAATACTCATACATAATTCTAACTGCCGTGTCCAACACGATACTGAGTCCCGCTACTGCCATGTCCAACATGGTACTGAGCCACTACTGCCATGTCCAACATGGTACTGAGTTTTGAACGTTCACAGGGACGGTACTATTGACAAGTATCCTCCTGATCGGTCAAATCGGTCATACTCCGGCTGCTGGTCATACTCCAGCCTGTACCGACGGGATAGGTCAATAGCACGGAACCACCAACCAAATGTCAGCCTGATCGGTCGAACCGGTCATACTCCGGCTGCTGGTCATACTCCAGCCTGTACCGACGTGACAGGGTTGGATGGTTCGAAGCCTATAAACATAACTAATGTAATCTAACAGGCTTCCTACATGCACGCTAAACATGTAATCTACATATGCATACTGTTATACTAATCTTACCTGGATTCCGATTTCAGGTGTGTCGGTCAACCTGACTGGAACTGAAGCTGAGTGGCGGATTACTGGCTCCTAAACCATAAAAATCACAACGCTATAAGTGACACGCTAAATCACTTCCCGGGGACTTAAACTAGGAACTAAAAGTTTCCCTATCGATAAAAAGCATGGCAATACCCCTTAAAACATAAAAACGAGGAAAAACACGGGTTCTGAAAAATCCCCAACCGGTAGACCGGTTGCCCAACTGGAATTCCGGTTCTGGGAAATTCAGGACCCCCATCCGGAATTCCGGTTGCACAACCGGAATTCCGGTTCCTCGCAGGAATTTTTCAAAAATTCCTAACTCAACCAAATCAAACCCAATTTATTCCAAACCTTCCAGACCTGCTCTAAATACCCCAAAGAACAAATCTAAGGCATCAAACTAACCTAGAATTCACAAATACACAACTTGCCATTAAAGCTCAAGCTTTGAGTTCTAAACTCAAACTTGAGCAAATCCCACAAACATGCAATAAAACCTGATTAATTATACTTAAATAAGCATGAATAAGCTTCTGAAAACAAGCAAGAACAACAGCAACAACATAGTAACAGATTACACAACATTCCTTCATAAATCATAACTTTTGCATAGAAACTTAAAGCTTTGCACAACCTATCTAACATGCTTTCAAAATCACTTAAACAACCCTAATCTAACAAGCTTAAACTCAGAAACAACAACCAGATTTCAGCAGCAACAACAACAAATAATCAAGCATGCATTTCATCAATTTTCATAAAAATCTCAAGAAAACAAACTAGAAAAAGCTAGACAAGAATTACCTCAATTAAGAACACACTAACTAGCTGAAAATCACTTGAAAATGAAGAGGAAAAATCTGTTGGAAATTTATTTTACCAGGATCTTAGATCTACTCACAAGTATGTTTATTAACATCCTAAATATGAACTTTCTAAAACGATGAAATAAACACATATAAAGTTTAAGAAACCTTACATTGGGTGCAGCGGAATATAATGACTCCTTCCGTTCAGATATCTAGCCCTTGATTCCTTTCTCGTAGCAGCATTATCAATATCCGAACCTCGGATCTCTTCTCTCGAATCTTTGATGCTGAAACTCCTTTGCTGATGATCTTTCTTCACGATCTTCCTCACTATGATTGAGGTATCACTTGATGTGTGTGGGCACTACTGTAATCACTAAGGATTTCGAAATTCTCAAGAGGGAAGAGAAGAAGTGACAGCTAAAGATAGGGAGAGAAGGCTCGTGGTTTTTCTCTCGAAGGAAAAATAGAAAATTTAAGTGTAAATTTCCTGAAGCCTTCACTATCTATTTATAGCATTCCACTAGGGTTAGGTTTGAATTATTTGGCATTAAAATAATGAAAAAATCAGTTTAAATTTCCTACAAAAGTGGCTGGCCCTACACTTAGTGGATTGGGCCTTGCTTTTTGCAATTTTGCAATTTTAACACCTTTTGTATCTGATTTTCTCAAAAATACCAATTTCCTAATTCAACCATTTAAATGCCAATTCTAACTATTTAATAACTATAAATAATTATTAAATAATATTGTCATTTATCATATTTATTAATTGAACCATACAAAGTATCATAATTAACAAATATGCCCCTATAAACTCTTTCTTTACAATTTCGCCCTTACTTAGTGAAAATTTCACAAATAGACATAGTCTAATTTGTGAATTATAATTGATTAATCAAAACCAATTACATGAGTCTTACAAGCAATATTATCTCAACTAGTGGGGGGACCATGGGTCTATATAACCGAGCTTCCAATAAGTAGATCAAGAATTTAGCACTAAAATTCACTAACTTATTAATTCTTCGTTGAATCCACGCATAGAACTCGAATTGCACTCTCAAGATATAGAATGCTCTATATGTTCCACCATATAGACACATCATTAGTTATCCATTGTTATAATCCTAATGTGATCGATGATCCTCTATATGAATGATCTACACCGTAAAGGGATTAAATTACCGTTACACCCTACAATGTATTTATTCCTTAAAACACTTGACCCCGTATAAATGATATTTCACTAATGTGAAATGAGTACTCCACCATTTATGTTCGTTTGGTCAAGCTCGAAGGAGATCATCCTTTGCTTACTATTCGCCGTATTTAAGCTATAGATTCCATGTTTATGCTAGCGCTCCCACTCAATTGCACTACCGTGTTCCCAAAATGTACGTATCACCCCGACCTAAAAGTAGGCTTAACTAACAAATCAAAGAACACGAATAGCCTTTCAAGATCGAGCCTAATCATATCAGTGATTAAGATCATTTGATCTAAAGATCAACTTAGGCGATATTGACTTGAATAGATATTACGTAAGTTTAATAAATCTAAGTCAAAGTTCAATATCTGGCCCTTCCGATGCATACTCCATGCATCCAACCCGAGCTTTACTTTAACCAATGCTCGGAAAGAACATAGTATTTCTCCAAATACAAGTAAACTCTGTTGTAGATTATCATATCGCAAAACCCTATGTCCGATAAATCTTAGGAAACTTTATTCACATAGTCATGTTTACTTTCCAATGTGTTGACGACACAATAAACAAGATCAAGTATGTGAAAAGGGTTTCGTATGAATTTATACATATGTACATATAATCATGAAATAAATCATGTGAACCATGCAACATTAAATGTTATTTCGATCTATATTAATAAACAAATCGATTATATTGAAATGAGTTTTATTTAGTGGCATAAAACCCAACAAACTCCCACTTGCACTAATATAAAACAAAAAGTGCGTTTCAAATAATCTCAACACCTTGATATGCAAATCAAGTGTAGTAGTAGTAAACTCCTCGTAATAGGATCTGAAAGGTTGAATTAACCACAACCTTTTCTCCACTATTACTCTTCCTTAATCACAAAATCATTGATAATGTGAAATTCCTCTCTATATGTCTACTCTCTCGGGATACCGGATTCTATATCTTTGGCAACTACTTTTGGTTAATCAGAAATTAACACTAGTAGTTTAAGGCAATTTGGAATGATGCCAAAGATGTATGTAACTTTCCTTAGACTCGAATAAGTACCTTTCCTGCCTTTAACATTCAAATACCCTCTCCTGTAGACCTGTAGACTTCGCATAGGTTTTTACACTTCTCCAAAATCACTATTCCACCCCCGTAGTAACCACCATCTTATCGTAAATATTTACTAGCACATAGGCAAATTTCAAAATTCGATGTGGTGTAGTCTAAGAGTTTTAAACACACTCTTATAGACTAACATATAGTTCCTCTTCTTAATCTTAGGATTTACTCGATTGTCTTCCAATGTTCTTCTCCCGGATTAATCCGATACCTACTCATTACTCCCACTCAACAACAGGTGTCCGGTCTAAGGTATACAAAAGCATATCTAAGACCTCTCATCGTTGATATAAGAAATTCTATCATGGCTTTATCTTTTCTGGAATAGTTAAGACTTTTCCTTAGATAAATAAAATCAATACCTAAGAAGTTGAGAAGCTTCTATAGATTGCCATTAGAAAGAAATGCAGCCAAAGATCTTACTAAAGTAAGTTGCTTGCATTAGAGTAAGTAATTACTGTGTATACCACAAGCCATAGGTTTAGATAAACTCAAACCTATAATACTAGGAACAGGAAGTTTTGTTAAGTCCATTGAATGGACTTATTAACTAAAATTTCCTTTTATGTCCTTGTAATAGAAAACTTTAGGTTACTCCATGTGAATGGATTAAACCATAGTTCTATTGGCTTTCTTCTTAGTTTCTTATCTTGACAATCCATTACTTGTTTAAACTCACAATGGATTTTAATCACTAGTATCTCCCAAGTCATAAGAAGGTGAGTTCCTAGAAACTCTCCCACTACGACAAGGTACCGTGAATTATGTCAAAGAAAATTAAATGGTATTGATCTCTTCGGTTGTGACAAGACAACAGAGGCAGTGGGATCATCATATGTTATATAAGATGATAGAACACTTTTGGAATCAAGAAAAATATCTCCTTTATTTACTACTTGTTTTCAGACTTAGTCATTATCTTAGAAAAGTAGTATTTGTTTGAACAAACACTTTCTTATCTATTGACAATGGGATGGTCCACCCCTAATCACTTAAAATAGCTAAGAAACCATGGTTAACAGTTCTAGCTTTTCTTAAGATTTTGATTAGGTCATCCATGAATCTAGTAATGATTTACATTAAGTATACAACCATTACATCATTCTGAAATTGTATTACCATAGAAGGATTT
Source organism: Cannabis sativa (assembly GCF_029168945.1). NCBI lineage: Eukaryota > Viridiplantae > Streptophyta > Magnoliopsida > Rosales > Cannabaceae > Cannabis > Cannabis sativa. Next base: position 13,666,621 of record NC_083604.1, read on the forward strand.
AGGCAACGACTAAGAATCAATCATCAACATGCAACTCGAAATTTCGGGGAGGTAAGTTTGGATATAATTCAAAAATCAATTTAATGATCTTTGAACCGCATATCTACTAACTATTTCTCCACCCCTATCGCCCGCAAGATCTTTAACCACTTACCTTAATGGTTTTAACCATTGCTAGAAATTAATGAAATTTTTAATATTTCAAATTTCTTTGCATAAGGTATAATCTAGAGTTATCGTTTTAAGAATACAACGAAAAACTCATATCCACCCCTGAATGTACATTCATCTGCGAATGAATGAACTACTTTCAGCGGATATAGGCATATTAACTCTTTGCGCAGATTGATCTTGTCAAATCCATTATGAACAAGATACAAATGCCATAGATAAAAAAAATGTGGTAAAGTGTCTATTGATGACATAGGTTTAGTTACATCAAAGAGTTCTTAGAATACCGCAAGTGGATCCCGGTCACGTATCACCTAACTCATATTCCATACGCTTTAATCCATTAATAGAAGATGGATATAAACACTTGAGAAAGTGTAACTGTAATGTATTCTGGAATTAGAAATATAAGAAAATTTCTATTTGGAATCTAAAATTAAAGTCAAAGACTTAAATTTATACCAAATATAATGAGTAATTCTATCTTGGACCAAACACTACTAATACAAACTCTAAGTCAGATTTGCCCATACAAGTAGGAGATTTCTAAGATTGAGGATTTATATCAATTGGGAATAGAATTTCGGGGTTATAATCATATGCGTCATTTAATTTCTTAAGAGAAAATATAATGACATGAAATGATTCATAGACCATTCATCCAATGATATATATGAAAGCTAATTCGAAATGAATAAGCTAAGAGGAATTAGGATAATTTCGTTTAAAATAAGAATCCAACGATGCTTCGATTAGCGAAAGTCAAAGTAATCTTATTTATATAATCTTCTTGTTTTATATCGTAAAAATACTAGTCTAAGGTGTCATCAATTGATGAACAGCTAGATGTCGCATATACAATATTTATCTTTCGAGATCTAACACTATTATGTATGTCTAATGGTGAAAATCCACTAGGGATTTATCTCATTAGATAAACAAGCCAAGTTAGACCAACAATGAAGATTCGAAATTAAACTACAACTTAATAACAGAAAATAACATGGTTCAATATAAATTCATACACAATTCAGAAATTATAAACATATAGTAAGTAGGAATGACAAGTGAAAATACTAAAACTTACAATCCTAAATAATTTCCAAGGTTTTCAACAAACTGATACAGTGTCCCGTTTAGGCGAGAGTCAAAGCATCATCCATTGAATAGAGTTGTCAGCTCATCTAAAATGATAACCATTCTAGCAACCTTTTATTCGATCAAGATTGGAATTCAGCGTTGTCCCGTTTAGGCGAGAGTCAAGGCAATTCTATCTTATGAGCTTCCACCATTGTTTCATAATTTGCAAGTCAAGTATGGTCGCCACCATTAGGGTGATCCATACCATACAAAACACTTACAAACTACTTATCATGCGAGGTTAAACGGTGCGAAATTGCTAATGAACGTTCCTCCATTAGGGAGGATTACTCACTAAAACAAACGCGGTGTAAAACCCACAATGGAGATCGAATATCTTAATAATAATCAAGCTCATTATTTAAAGTGAGTTGTATTTTTTTTTTATTCTCTTTATTTATTCTATTTATTTTAAATATATATTTATTTAATTAAAATTTCCAATTTAGAATGAAAAATTCTAAATATAAATTTTAATTTAATATTTATAAATTTTACTTAGATGGATATGAAAATAACATGAATTATTTCCATCTTAGTAATAATTTCCAATAAATATTTAGAAAAAATATTTAAGTTGTTACAAAATTAATTAATTTACAACTCAAATTTAATTTTCTATAAATATATATTGCATTTCGAAAAATTAAAGTATATAAGAATACAATTTTCGAAAAATGCATATTAAAATAAAAAATAAATCCTGGAAAAATTATTCTAATTTAATGTTGGCCCAAAATTAATTAATAAAATTAATTTACAACAAAAAAATATAATTTTCCTATTTAATTAAATATATAAGAAAAATTTCAAATATTTAAGTAGATGATGAAAATCAACTTAAATATTAATTTTCTATTTAATTAAATACACTAGAAAAATACTTCAAGCAAAAATATCATCTATCTAGATTTTCCTTCGACTAATTAATTCAATTTCTAATAATATACTTTAATTCAATTTATTTTAAATTAATCAATAAATGAAAAAATCATTGATTTAAGTTGATCCAAGAATTAATTAAAATAATTAATTTACAACTTAATCTATTTTTCAAGATAAAATTCGAAATTCTAGCATTTAAGAAATGCAATTTCGAAAATTGATTAATAAAATAAAGAAAAAATATATTTTGAAAATTATTTAAATTTAGTTGAAAAATTAAATTTCAACTAAAAATAATTTTCTATTTAATTAAATGTCATGAAAAAGAAATATTTAAGTATGATGATAAAATCAACTTAGATATTTAATTTTCAAATTAATTAAATGTATTAAATTCAAGAAATAAATAATTAAGTGTAGAGAAGACTTAATTATTAATCTCTAGTTTAATACTAGGAAAAATATACTTAAAATAAATTGTACCAAAATTAATTATTTAAATAATTAATTTCACAATTTATAATATTTTCCTATTTAATATTAGAAATAATAAGTGCTAAAATAACTATCTAAAATATCTTATTTGACTAAGTATCTTTTCCACAAAATTTGAAAAATATCTAATTTAAGTTGTACTAGAAAAATCTAGAACTTAAATATTTTCAAATTTAAATTTAATTAAATATCAAAAATTAAGTTGTAACCACTTAATTTGAAAATATTCCATTTTAAGTTAATATTTGAAAAGATATTAACTTAAAAAAAAATATCTAAAGAATCTTAATAACCAATGCCTAAAATTCCTCAACTTAATTTTGAAATTTTGAATTCAAAAGATATTCGGATTTAAGTTGGTTAGTTGAAGATAACTAAATATCAACTTAAATAGGAATATTTAATGAAAAATTTAAATTAAGTTCCGTAAAAGAATTCGATGGTTATAATTCTATATTTAATTAAATACAAGAAAATACATATAGTTTAGCTTAGAATATAAAATTCCTTAAACTATATTTTTCTTAAATTAATTTCAAAATAAATGAAATTAATTATGTTGCTAATCAATTTTATTAGGTTAAACTAGTTTAATTAACCTAGTACTACCATTCAAATCAGTGCAAATGGGCCTTCACAATCGGGGTGGCTCGTGTGAGGGGTGCCGGGCTCAAGCATGTCGTACCCACTTCTATGGCTCCCAACTCTCACACAAGGCCCAAAAGAGAGGAATTTAACCTTAATAAGAACAACTGTTATTAATTGAATAAGCCCAAAACTAAATGGGCCTAAATAAAATCTATCAATGACTATGACATTTTATTTAGCAACATTAACCTATATGCATCTATAATAAAATTAAACACATGTGCTCACACAGCACACTTTGGATGGGTCCTATCATGTTGCTAGGTCATACACAGTATGAAAGAAGATTGTAAAATTTATCGTTACAAATTATTAACTTGACTATGGAGCCATCGTATCATTGATTCGGCAAAAAGTAACCATGGCTATTTGCAATCAAGTAATAATAGGTTTTAAAAACTTACACATCAGCTAAAACACATACTCCCGCAACAAGGTTACGGATAGTTGGATGTAGGATTTATTTAATTTTAAATTAAATATTTAATTTCAAAAATAATTAATTAAATAAAAAAATAATTTTTCTAAAAATTTAAAAAAAAATTTGAAAAATTCGAAATTTTTTTTTTTTTAAAAAATTAAAATTTAAAATTAAACCTACAATTTTTGAAAAATTAGGTTTCAACCAACCTAAATATCATTTCAAAAAAAAAATTTGCTAACTACTTTTAAATTTTAAATGTTATTTTATAAATAAAAATTAAATAAAAAATTAGAAAAGATAAATAAATATCTTTTCAGATTTTAAATTTAATTTAAATAAATAAAATAACAAAATTTAAAAAAATTAGCAAAATATCTTATATCATTTAAAAATTACATAATTATAAATATCTTATTTTTAAATTTAAAATAAGATAAGATATAATCAAATTTTAAAATAAGATAGATTTTTAAGCAAAAAGATAAATACTAATTCTATTCGAATTCAAATTACACTAATATCTTGAATTAATTTAAAAAAAATTAAATTAATTCAAAATGATAATTAGAATTGAATTAGGAATAGTAATAGTATATATACAAAACCATACAAAAAATTCGAAGTTAATTCCATTTAAAAAGTATGAAAAATTGAAGAAAAAGGAAAAATCCGAAACTGTACGGACAGTTCTCATGATCGCGAAACTATCAAGATGTACCCCGATTTTGTCAAATCTTCAAAAAATCATAACTAATTCAAATAAAATCCAAATTGAGTTCTGTAAAAGGCTAACTTGCTTAATTTTTTCCATACTATCCAATAAAAATAATTCCAGAAACGAAATCACAATTATTTTTCACGAAAATTTCACAAACATCAATCAATCATCAAATAACACTCAATACAACATGATACCATCCAAAGAACATACAAACAATCGTTTTAAAGTCCAAATTTCTTGCAAGTAAATCAATTACCATGGCTCTGAGGCCAGTTGTTGGAAATTTATTTTACCAGGATCTTAGATCTACTCACAAGTATGTTTATTAACATCCTAAATACGAACTTTCTAAAACGATGAAATAAACACATATAAAGTTTAAGAAACCTTACATTGGGTGCAGCGGACATAATGACTCCTTCCGTTCGTATATCTAGCCCTTGATTCCTTTCTCGTAGCAAAGAGCATTATCAATATCCGAACCCGGATCTCTTTCTCTCGAATCTTTGATGCCGAAACTCCCTTTGCCGATGATCTTTCTTCACGATCTTCCTCACTATGATTGAGGTATCACTTGATGTGTGTGGGCACTTTCATCGTAATCACTAAGGATTTCGAAAGTCTCAAGAGGGAAGAGAAGAAGTGACAGCTAAAGATAGGGAGAGAGAAGGCCTCGGTGTTTTTCTCTCGAAGGAAAAATAGAAAATTTAAGTGTAAATTTCCCCGAAGCCTTCACTATCTATTTATAAAGCATTCCACTAGGTTGTGTTTGAATTATTTGGCATTAAAATAATGAAAAAATCAGTTTAAATTTCCTACAAAAGTGGCTGGCCCCTACACTTAGTGGATTGGGCTCGCTTTTTGCAATTTTGCAATTTTAACACCTTTTCGTATCTCGATTTTCTCAAAAATACCAATTTCCTAATTCAACCATTTAAATGCCAATTCTAACTATTTAATAACTATAAATAATTATTAAATAATATTGTCATTTATCATATTTATTAATTGAACCATACAAAGTATCATAATTAACAAATATGCCCCTATAAACTCTTTCTTTACAAGTTCGCTCTTACTTAGTGAAAAATTCACAAATAGACATAGTCTAATTTGAGAATTATAATTGATTAATCAAACCAATTACATGAGTCTTACAAGCAATATTATCTCAACTAGTGGGGGGACCATGGGTCTATATAACCGAGCTTCCAATAAGTAGATCAAGAATTTAGCACTAAAATTCACTAACTTATTAATTCTTCGTTGAATCCACGCATAGAACTCGTAATTGCACTCTCAAGATATAGAATGCTCTATATGTTCCACCATATAGACACATCATTAGTTATCCATTGTTATAATCCTAATGTGATCAATGATCCTCTATATGAATGATCTACACTGTAAAGGGATTAAATTACCGTTACACCCTACAATGTATTTATTCCTTAAAACACTTGACCCCGTATAAATGATATTTCAGCTAATGTGAAATGAGTACTCCACCATTTATGTTCGTTTGGTCAAGCTCGAAGGAGATCATCCTTTGCTTACTATTCGCCAGATAGAAGCTATAGATTCCATGTTTATGCTAGCGCTCCCACTCAATTGCACTACCGTGTTCCCAAAATGTACGTATCACCCTGACCTAAAAGTAGGCTTAACTAACAAATCAAAGAACACGAATAGCCTTTCAAGATTGAGCCTAATCATATCAGGATTAAGATCATTTGATCTAGGATCAACTTAGGCGATATTGACTTGAATAGATATTACGGTAAGTTTAATAAATCTAAGTCAAAGTTCAATATCTATTCCCCTTCCGATGCATACTCCATGCATCCAACCTGAGCTTTACTTTAACCAATGCTCTGGAAAGAACATAGTATTTCTCCAAATACAAGTAAACTCTTGTTGTAGATTATCATATCAGTAAAACCCTATGTCTGATAAATCTAGGAAACTTTATTCACATAGTCATGTTTACTTTCCAATGTGTTGACGACACAATAAACAGGATCAAGTATGTGAAAAGGGTTTCAGATGAATTTATACATATGTACATATAATCATGAAATAAATCATGTGAACCATGCAACATTAAATGTTATTTCTGATCTATATTAATAAACAAATCTGATTATATTGAAATGAGTTTTATTTAGGGCATAAAACCCAACAAAATCACCCTTCTTGCTGCCTCAAATGGCCGAAAAGAGAGAGAGAGTTTTCTTTGAGAAAATGTAATTTTTCTAAGTTTGGAAAAAAATGAAATAAAAGCCATATAATCCCATTTTATTCAGCCAACAATTAACAAATAAACATTTCATTTTCAATAATAATTCCACTAGAAGACAAAACACTAAGGGGGCAAAAAGACCATTTTGCCCCTCCTCCATAAAATCACATAAATCATACTAAAGGGGTATTTTTGGGAAATTCTAAATTCCCGGCCAATCACGACATTCCCAATGTCTAAAACCCGTCCCCAAACTACTAACATACTAAGTTGTGATTTCTACTGAGCCAAACGCCGAGTTCCAAAATACCGGGCACCGGAAATGCAAAATATGAAAACTACTGAATAACATAACCATGCATTTCTGAATTCCATAAATAACAGTATAATAAATTATTTAAATAGCTATAAATAATTTCATAAATAATCATAAACAACTGCTAATTTCCAAATTAACTAAGCGGGCTTTACAACTATCCCCCCTTAAAAGGATTTCGTCCCCGAAATTTAACCTGAATAACTCTGGATATTGAGCTCTCATATCTGACTCTAGCTCCCATGTGGCTTCTTCCACCTTACTGTTTCTCCAGAGAACCTTGACCAATGCTATGGTCTTATTCCGAAGGACTTTATCCTTTCTATCCAGGATCTGCACTGGCTGTTCCTCATAGGTCATGTCTGGCTGTAGCTTAAGACTCTCATAACTGAGTATATGAGAAGGATCTGAAACGTATTTTCTCAACATCGAGACATGGAATACGTTGTGAACTGCTGATAAAGCTGGAGGCAATGCTAACCGATATGCCACTTGACCTATCTTCTCGAGAATCTCGAAAGGTCCTGTAAATCTAGGGCATAACTTGCCTCTTTTCCCGAAACGTTTAATCCCCTTCATCGGAGATACCCGTAAAAACACATGTTCCCCTACTTGGAACTCAACATCTCTGCGTTTCGGATCTGCGTAACTCTTCTGTCTGCTCTGTGAGGCAAGCATTCTAGCTTTTATCTTCTCTATCGCCTCATTGGTCCGCTGAACTGACTCTGGACCTAGGTATTTCCTTTCCCCTGTCTCATCCCAGTGGATAGGGGATCTACATTTCCTACCGTACAACAGTTCATAGGGAGCCATCCCTATTGTACTCTGATAACTGTTGTTGTAAGAGAATTCTATCAACGGTAGATACTTATTCCATGAGCCTTCAAAGTCCATAACACAGGCTCTCAACATGTCCTCCAATATTTGAATTGTCCTTTCGGACTAACCATCTGTCTGAGGATGGAATGCTGTACTGAATTTTAGCTTTGTACCCATTGCCCGTTGCAAACTTTGCCAAAATTTGGAGGTAAACTTCGGATCCCTGTCCGAGACTATAGTCTTCGGTACCCCCATGAAGTCTTACTATCTCTCTGACGTATAGTTCTGCCAACTGATCCACTGAAAATGTTGTTCTAACCGGCAGAAAATGAGCAAATTTCGTAAATCGATCCACCACTACCCAGATGGAATCAAATAAACCCGTGGTCCTAGGTAACCCGACCACAAAATCCATCGCAATATCCTCCCATTTCCATTCTGGTAGGGTTAAAGGCTGCAACAACCCTGCTGGTCTCTGATGTTCAGCCTTAATCTGTTGACAAATGAGGCATCTCGATACGAATTCTACCAAATTCTTCTTCATACCGCTCCACCAGAAGTACGGTTTCAAATCTTGGTACATCTTGGTGGTGCCAGGATGCAGAGAATACGGGGTAGAATGAGCCTCTTCAAAGATCTCATTTCTAAGTTCCCCGCTGCTCGGAACACAAACCCTGGCTTTATGTAAAAGCATCCCACTGTCTGACACTGAAAAGTCCTTGGCTTGACCAGCCAACACCTCATCTCGGATCTTTACTAACTCCGGATCTGTCATCTGAGCGACTTTTACTCTTTCCAACAGATCAGATTGCAGTGTTAAGTTGTGAAGCTGACCTACCACAAACTCAATGCTGGATCTAACCATATCCTCTGCTAGCTGAGGTGAGATCTGAACCATACTAGCTACTTGCCCGGGACCCTTTTTGAGAAAATCAGATGCAGAAAAGATAAAACTGCAAAATTACAAAAAGTGAGGCCCAAATCCACTTGTATAGGGCCAGCCACTTTTGTAGGAAATTTAAACTGATTTTTTCATTATTTTAATGCCAAATAATTCAAACCTAACCCTAGTGGAATGCTATAAATAGATAGTGAAGGCTTCAGGAAATTTACACTAAAATTTTCTATTTTTCCTTCAGAGAAAAACTTGAGCCTTTCTCTCTCCCTATCTTTAGATGCCACTTCTTCTTTCTCTTCCCTCTTGAATTTTGAAATCCTTAGTGTATGAGTAGTGCCCACACACAGCAAGTGATACCTCAATCATAGTGAGGAAGATCGTGAAGAAAGACTTTCAGCAAGAAGGAGGTTTCCGCATCAAAGATTCAGAGAAAGAGATCCAGGTTCAGATATTGATAATGCTCTGCTACAGAAAGGAATCAAGGGCTAGATATCTGAACGGAAGGAGTCATTATATTCCGCTGCACCCAATGTAAGGTTTCCTAAACTTTATATGTGTTTATTTCATCGTTTTAGAAAGTTCATATTTAGGGTGTTAATCAACATACTTGTGAGTAGATCTAAGATCCTGGTAAAATAATTTCCAACACATAACCATGCATTTCTGAATTCCATAAATAACAGTATAATAAATTATTTAAATAGCTATAAATAATTTCATAAATAATCATAAACAACTGCTAATTTCCAAATTAACTAAGCGGGCTTTACACCGATACTTCAAGCCCCTTAAATTCTTAAGGTTTTCAATTTCTTTCGACAGTCTGACCATTCCCTGAGCATCTACAACGATCTTCATCAATGGGTAAGTCTTAAAATCTCAATTTCTCATTATTTTCTTGAATATGTTATTGATGACTTTAAGTTTTTTCAAGCTTTTTGAAATCTTTAATTCTCACATTGTAATGTAGTCTTTTTTACATTATAATCCACTTTATAGCTTTATGATGCATAATGTATGACTTCTTGATAAAAAAGATTGGATTTTGAACTCCATTTGGATTCTTGGCTCTTCGAGTCACGAAGAACATGAAGAACATTGTTACAATTTTTGAAAATAGAACTTTTGATTCTCAGGAGCCTCTGGCCGGCACACAGGGTCTGTTCGTGACCCTTGCTGGTTCATGATTTTAGTTTACGACCCTAGCCGGTTCATTACTTTGAACCCCATACTTGGTCGGTTCATGGTATGTGGTTTAGTGTCATTAGGTTGGCCGGTTTCTTGTCCATACTTAGTCTTTGTAAGGACTTTGTATGGCTTCTTGAGCCCATTCCACCCTTATCTAGTACTTGATTCCTTTAGGAACTCTGTATGGCATGTCTTAGGTAGAGTCTATCTCGACCAATTGGTGGCCTAAACTCAATGTTTGTTTAATTTTTTACACCTGAATCTTGTACTTTGTTGATTAATGGCTTTGTACATTAGGGTTGTCTAGCTAATACCCTTAAGTTTAGTTGACCCATGTCTTGTCTAAGTCTTTTCATTTTGTCCAGTTGTTCACCTTCCTCTACCTTTTTTACACAGATGAACTCGCGTGACCTTTGGGGAGTTGACAACCAGATTGAAGAAGACTTACTCAGTCTTCTCTATGAAGACCATCATCTAGTCCAGACAACTACGAGCGAATAAGCGGTGAGTTCTATGGTCGGTTCATTGGAACTGAACTAGAGGTGGAGGAAGTTCCTCCCCAAGTCATGGAATCATATTGTCTGAGATGGTGTGCTTGACACGTTGTCCACTGGATGGGCAACTCTTACAGTTAGAAATCTTCCTACAGTTGAGGTTGTTGTTTCCGTCACCAGACACTCTGAGCCATATGTTGTTGGAAGTTATTTTATTAGGATCTATATTTACTAACATGCATATTTGATTATAAATCTATAATCTAACATCCTAAATATGAATTCCCTAAAACAATGAAATAAATACAAAAAAAGTTGTAGAAAATATTACATTAATGGCAGCAAAATTATATGAATCCTTCCGTTCAAATCTCTAACTCTTGATCCAATCTATTGCAGAGTAAGATCAAGATCTGAACCTGGATTCTCCTTCATTTGATAAAAATCTACACAATCTTCCACACTATCTTGAGTATTGCCTTGAATTGTGCGGGCAATTACTCAATTACTATAGGGTTCAAAAATTTTGAGAAGAAGAAGATGATGATGATGAATTTGAATGATAGAAAGAGCTCTCTTTATTTTCTATTTGTCTGACAAAAATAGTCAAAATTAGTTTATGAAAATAAGAGTTATATTATTCTATTTATAGGGTTGCTTTTAGGGTTAGGTTTTGAATTAAAATGAAATTAAAAAAAAAAAATTAGCTTTACTTGACCCATCATGGTCGAACCTTAGTAGGCGTAGTGGATTTCAATTTTACCATTTTATTGAAACTTATCTTTTTTTCTTTTCACAAATTTCATCTTTTTATTCTAACTTTATAAATGTCAATTCTATCTATTTAATAATTATAGTCAACTATCAAATAAAATTATCATTTAATTTATTTATTAATTGGACATTTTAAAGTTTCTTAATTAATAAACAAACTCTGAATTCTCTATTAATTTTTTTTTATTTTTTTATGCATTTTAAATTTTATTATTATTTTTATTTCTATTTAAATTTAAATTTTTATTCTTATATTTTTATTCTTACCAACTAAATACAATATTTAAATAATGAATGAGAAGTATTTCTAAAATGAAATTTGATATTAAGATGTATTTGAACAAGTGCCATATACAACTCAATAGACAAACAGTAGTAGTTGTATGTTGATCATATCATGCATTCCCATCAATTAAGGAATTTCATGAAAAATGGATTGAACGACTATGCCTACAAGAGACTGAGACTTTATTAATGCCTAAATCACAAAAAGTAACAGGTATTGTAATTTGTAAATAAGTGTATAGTCAAAAGTACATAAATCTACTTTGTACCTACATTTGAATTTATTTGTTCGAAAGTATTAAAAATTATATTGGCAACAATTAATTGAAGCGCGCTGTATATATTTTTCACATATTTATTCCCCCAACAAGTTTATACCAAAACAGAATATTGAAGCTATACAAAAAGTGGTAATTCGTGTTCACGTATTAATTATTGTGTGTCGTGTGAGAAGGTAGTAAATGCTAAACTGATCAAATTAATCACCTATTTAGTAATTATGTTCAAAACTAAAACTATATATACGACATGTTTAACCTGTTTTATATATTGGATCTAATTTAATTTGGGATGTTATTATTTTTTTGGAGTTAAGATATCAACTCAAAAATAATTTATTTTATTAGGTCTCCATACATATTTTATAGTACATTTTGATTTCGGGCCTCACGCAATTATTTAACAAATATTGTAGGGTAAGATAAAGTATATAGAGTTTCATCTTAAATTGGAAATGATTGAGTAGTTCATGTATCTTATATATAATAGAGAAATGCTAAAGGGTACCAGTGGTGTCTAGTACCTTCCTATGTGTCAATATCGTTATTGGTACAATTAAGTATCGGGTCCCATATAATTTAATATAATAGTTTTAAGGAGTATCGCTAGCCAATCGCAACGCGTAAGTATAACAAATGACCTTTATCGAAAAATTTGTGGGTGTACATAGAGAAATTTGTGAATTTTTTAAAACTGGTCAAAGATCCTAACACTAAAAACTAACATACATTAGTCGAAAAAGAGTCAAACGAAGGTTAAAAGTGAAGGCAACAAAAGCTTTTTAATAGTTTTAATACTATATTAAAATTTAGGATGAAAGTGAGTGTATTGTATGCATAAAATTACATCTTAAAATCAATTGAAAATGATAGAAATATATATATAGTATTATTTTTCTACACAATACCAATATAGACTATTTCTAATCGAACCGCTAACCAATACGTAATAGATGCTAGATATATATAGAGGGGACTTATTAATAGCAATGCATGCACATCTCTGGCATAACAAAACACACATATATAAAAATAATGATATATAACGCAACAATAAATTTGTTGATGGTTTAAACAATTGCTCAAAAGAAAGATGATGACACCATCATACCAGCTTCAAACTACGTAAAGATAACATAAGATATTATAAATTTATATAAATATATATATATATATATATATGTATATCTGGACCGGTACTAGACTGGACAAACGAAGCTAGCTAGCTGTCAAAGTCTTTGCGATGGTGATCTTCCGGCGGGAGCTGTTTTGGTTGGTGGTCGAACGAGGAGGAGGAAGAAGAAGTGGACAAAAATGATGATGATGAAGAAGAAGATGATGATGAGTAGTAGTAGGGAATAGGTGGTGGAGGATGAATTGGTTGATTAAAAAGGCTTGAAGAGTGGTAATCGAAATCAACATCATTGCTAGAAAGAAGTTGTGCATAGTGGTACAAGTCTCGCCCAAAAGCAGCTTCCGAAGATGGCGGCGGCGGCATTACTGAACCAGCTGCCTGATATTCATGATCATGTTGTGGTGGCGGCCGTACCACGTAAGCGTCGCCACTAAGATAAGCCGAATGGCTGTGTTGTTCTGGCTGGTGCTTGTTGATATTGATCATGTTGTCATCATTACTATTATTTATATTGGTTTGAGTTTGAGAAACTCTTTCAGGGAAGTTAAGCTTAGCTTTGGTGCCTTTGAATTTGAGAGCTGCTTTGTCGTAAGCAAGGGCAGCGTCCTCAGCAGTGTCGAAAGTGCCCAGCCAAACTCTGGCTGCCTTTTTTGGATCTCGTATTTCCGCTGCCCATTTCCCCCACGGCCTTTGTCTCACTCCTCGGTAGTGTCTTCTCCTCACTGCATTTTCTGATCATCATCATCATATATGATTAATCATCAAATTAATTATCAATCAAAAACATGATGATATATATAGTAATTAATTACTTTCAACAAGTATATATGAAGATAGGCTAATATGGGGCACTAATGTCTACATCACGTGTATGCAATTCAACATAAAGTATATATAATATGTGGAATTTAATATCGAATGTGGTATATTTTAATTTAATATTATCAAAGCTAAAAAACAATAATTAATACTTGTGTTTTGGGCTAGCTATACCATAATGATATTGAAGGTCCTAGTAGTCGTACTATACTTGTTAAAGTTTATAATAAGAGATGCATGCATATTGCTTGTGCGCGCGCGCGCACGCACACCCCGCCTAATGTCTACTCACGAATGCATGCACTTACTCATTGATTGTAGAGGGAATATCATCATGAAGTGGGGTGTCGGCGCCCCCATATAATAAGGTTAAGATATATATTAAATCAATAAGATCCATCCATCGAAGTGATATTTAATTAGCATACAACTTATCATTAATGCCTAACTCGGTCCCAACTTTCCAATTAAAGAAAAAAAACACACATATATTGATTAATTAATTGTCTCTTCTGGGCCAGAGGGCCACAGATTCCTTGGCCCCCCTATAACCATCCAATAATAAAAACTCAAACATTCTTCCAAGTACACACATATATATATATATATATATATATTTATATATGCCCAGGTAAGCATGCAGTTATATAGCTCTCTTTATATAAATATATATATATATATAAATAACACATTATAAATATAGTTACTACTCTATAGCTAGGAATAACTCTTTGTTTGTCATACTCAGAATACATATATACTCGATCACAGCACATGAAGTTATTATAATGAAAAGAAACGTTGTGTGGAAAGAAGACATATAATCAAGCAAAGGGGAGGGGTCATTTTCAACATTGAATATGTTAATATATTATTGATTGGAAATTAGGCAAGCGTGTACTTGTGTATATGTATATATATATATAGAGAAATATATATATATATATATATATAATATACTGAAAGCAAAAGATAAGGCCAATAATATTTGTCAAAGTCGCAGAAAAGAGAAAGAAAGAAAGAAAGAAAGGATTGCAAGTTAGATGGAAACTCACGGAAGCTAAGTGAACCCTTTATTCTCTGAATTGATGTTGTGACTAGTTAAAAGTACAAACATATGTCTTAAAAATCTAGTAATTGGAAAAATGTTACATTCACACCAATGTTTATCCATAAGATATTTATATATTTTTATGTCTTAAGATAGATATAAACGGTCCAAAACCAGTAGTGCAACCCCATAACATGTAAACACACACAATCTTTGTTTTATCTCGAAAAAATTGGGGAAAAAACATTATTAGCTGTGAGAGTATCTAGTACTTTATATATAGATATTTACATATAAATATATATAGAGAGTATAGCTAACTAGAGAGAGAGGTCTTTACGGAAAGCCAATTATAGATACATTGAACTTGTCTAATAATAAGATATAATGTAAACACATGTGCAATATAAACAAATTAACACATTGACCCCGCACACAAAGAGTGTTTCAAAATAAATGTATACTATATATTGGATTATTAAAGCTAATACTTCAATAATTTTCCATTAATTAAGAGATCAAGATTCATGAATAGTAGATCGATCCACATCATATATATTATATATCACTTATTAGTGAAAAATTAACATATGGTAACACTACAATCATAGGTATTAGAGTATATATACTAGCTAGTTAATTACTATATGAAGTTTTGGTACCTTGAGGGGATAGTTGATGAGACGATTGGTCAGGTACTATTTCTTGTTTTACAACATCTGCAGATTGAGTTGTTGTTGTAGTAGTAGATTGCACCGAGTAATTATAAGGTTGGTGGGATGTGGTGTAATCAGAAAGGGCCATTGTGGATGATGATAATAAGTAATTATTATGTTCATCAGCTTCTTGTTGAGATGGCCAAGTACAAGAAGAGGGTTCGAAGTAATTAGCTGCAGCATCATATCCATACTCATACGACTCTTTTTCTTTCTCCTCTGATGCTTCTGAAGGAAGTGGCCGCTTCCCATGTCTCCGATCCACTTTTACTATCTTCAGACTATATATATATGTTCGGCTTTGGCTTTGGCTTTGGCTTTGTCCAAATCTTGTGAGATTAAGACATGAAGAGAGAAGAGAGCATGAATAAGTATGGGGATATTGATGATGGTGATGATGAAAGAACAAGGAAGGCTTTGTTTTTGGAGAAAGGGTATGGAGGAGCTGAAAAGGAAGCACTAGAAAAGGAAAAATAGGGTTAGGTAGTGTACCAGGGTTTTTATAATTGCCTTATACCTCCACTCATATATTTCATCTTAATTTACAGAATATATACATTACTTGGTAACTAATATGTATGAGGTGAAAATTAATTAAAGTTTTTTTTTTTTTTCTTTTTTTTTTTATGTTTAAAAGAATATAATGAAAAGTGTGTATATATATATATATATGATATTTGACTTATATAGGGATTGTTGCCCCCGAGTTGAGTGAGTTGCTTTATGCATAGAAGTGTACTACTAGTCTACCACTACTATTGCTCAAATTGCTCCAGTTGAGCAAGTTGGCATGAGAAACTCCTTTATCTTTATATTTATATTAATATATTTAGTTTTTTTTTTTTGAAACACACCACAAAAAATCTTACTTTTAGTTATAACAAAATTTATGATTAAAAAAACAAAAAAGTGTGACTAATTATAAATTATCATTATTGTGTTGTGACTAAAAGGTCCTTGACTAAAAACATTAGTCACAAAAATTATAATTTGTTGAGACTAAATCTCAATTAGTGATAACTTGTAACTAAATACTATACTTTAGTCACAAGTAACTTTTTGTTATGACTAATAGTCACATTTAATCACACAAAAATTATATTGTGACTAAAAGATTATCACTAAAAGTAGTGGTTTTTTGTAGTGACATAATATAAACAGTTTTTCTATGAAAAAGTTATGTGATAAAAACAAATTAATATAGACAATTAATTGATTTGATGGAGATATTAACTGAAATGAACTTTTCTTTTGCATGGAATTACCACTCTACTTCATTGGCTTGTATTCTTGTCATATTGGTGTAATATTTACTTCCATTAAGGGAATGAATGACCATATTACTCTGTGTATATTAATAGTAATAGTAATAGCAAAATAACAAAGGATTCATGAATATTATTATATATTTAATCTGATTTGACCAGAAAGCAAATACGTGGGTGATGCCAGGCCACTTACTAAAAATATATGAGACAACAAATTAGTTCCTCATGTTTGAGTGAGTGCATAGTAATTAGTTTTAAACACCTCTTCTTACAATCCATCAATAGTTGATTAGCATGCATCATCTAATATATAGATGCATATATGGTCTTAATTCACTAATAAAGAATCTATGCACGTACATAAAACAAAACTAATAAAAAAAAAAACGAATGAGTGAGGAGCAATCTGATTCGGGTCCCTGCTTGTGCTTTACTAACATTAACAATAGCATTAACATTAACATTTGCAGGCAAGGCAGACACATCATCATCATCATTTTTGCAAGATAAAAAAGGAAGTTGGCGTTTTGTGAGACTATACCATATAGAAATGCATGCATGTTCCCATCTCAACCGTCCATATCAGAATCATTTCAAATCTCTGACATTTGCTGCCTCTTGTTTAATTTTTGTTGTAATAAACAAATATAAAATGTTCAAAGCAGCATTAAGCAAAAAATAACAGTAAAAGGATGGCCATTGGCCAGGCTCTACTAAATACAAAAAGGAGATAAATAAGATAATCAAGACAAGGCATGGTCTGGTCTGGTCTGGTCTTGTGTTAATAGTTATCGGCCGTCAAATGCCATGTGATCCTTGTCGTCATCCTCATCCTCACGCGTGCACATGCCTCCTCTGCCCCCTCAGCCCCACACTCTCCTCTTTCCCTACCCTACTATACCACCACCACTACTACTACTACTACTTATCTATCTATCAATTTATATATTAATCTTTCTTTCAATCGTCTAGTATGAACAATGGCTTTCTTCTGGATTTTTTTTGTTTTTTTTTTTAAATCTCTACTTAACAAAAACTTAATTTGGAAAGATTTTTGTAAGGGTCTTGACTTAATTAATAATTATTATCAACAAAAAGACAAAATTACATAATACATATGAAATTAAATGAACTATATACATATATTTTACATATAAGGACAAACGTTTCGTGGAACTTGGATTAAATGAAACTGGACATGATTTCCATATTCTATTTTCTTAAATAAATAAAAACAAGGTGAGTGGGTGTATTAATTCAATATGTTAATTTAAGGAATAGTGATAATCATATCAACAATACTACCACCCACCAAGACCATGAGGCCTATTATAGTATAGTATAATATGACTTGTGTGCATAGAAAATAGGTCGGTGGATGTCTGTCCCATTCACCAGAGCCAAGAGTACTTTTTTTTTCTTTTTTCTTTAAAAAAAAAAGGTAATTGAAATGTTTTTCTTTCATTTGGCAGAAAAACTTAGGAAGACAATTATTGTTTATTCCATCACATGCGAGAGGTTCGTGCATATTCAATTTAAGGGATCCCCCAACCTCAAGGGTCCGGAGCTAAAATGTTCAACGTAAGCACATACGATAAGGTCAAATACAATTGGTTGAAACTTCAGGTTGTTAAGAAGAAGATCTCATTGAATTGAATACCAAAAATGATATAATTATTTATACTGATAGAGGGCAAGTAGCAGGCCTTAGGGTCAGTCACTCTGACCTTCAAACCGCCCTCGCTGGGAGTTTGTCGCTGACTTAATAGGCCCCTTCAACGTCACCATTCCCATCACTAATCTAATAAAACATAACACAAATATGTATATTTAATGTTCTCAGGTTTGAATTCAAACTCAAACCCTACCAAGTCAAGGTAGAATAACTACTATTGATGTCCTATTCTCCCTATCTGAAATCATGTTTCCTAAGCTAATTTAATTAGAATTAATGATGTACACACCCAAATTACACCCGTTTTACAAACAATAATGGTGTGTATTTTATTTTAGTTGTAAATATTCTTAAGTAAATACCGTTCAGATTAATTTCCCCTCATGTGTAAAATGTGTGCAATTTGAGTGTTTGTCATTATTACTGATTTTATTCTGATACCCCTAATAATGTTAGGCCTAAGAGGAAAGAGCACATTTTGAGCCTAGAGGTCCATGAGATGAGTCCAGCCCATAAGATGCTGCTGCTACAAAGATTTCATTTTTGTTCTTTGCTTTGCTTGCACTCTAGTTGCTCACCCTCTTCAATTGAATCATGAGTGTGTAGGTGAGGGTGAACAGCATGATGATATGCATCTGCAATTTTTAACACTAAAAATTCTCTAATCTACATAATATTTAGTTACATGTATAATATTCAATGAGTCAACTTAAGACCACTGTAATTGAAATATAAAAACAGGAACCTATAGAGATACAACAACAGGACAAAAGAGAATTCATTCTGGTATAATTTATCTAATCATTAGTTAACATAATCGAACTCTTAGTAAACACCATCAAAGATGTAGATACAGGTATAAAGAACTAAAATCATCAACCACGATGTCTATATGGTCTGTACCACATTTCTTAGGATCACGAGGCCAAAGTTTACATAGGTCATAACTATACACAGTTGCAGCAAGTGTATGCTTACACACAAAAAACAGGTCATGGAAGCTTGAAGTTTGCTTTCCAGCTAGAATAAAAAATGGCTTTGAGCATAGGCATGCCTACCAAGATGTACATAAATGGATGCATGAGGTGTGTGTTGTGTGAATCATACAAGCAAAAAAAAAATAAAAAAGCAATACCAGGTCAGTTATAATATCCAATTTCCACTCAACGGTATGTTGGTGCTGCTCCAACAAATGAAACATGAGAAGGGGCTGCAGCATTTGCCCGAGAACTTCCAGGTAAGAGCCTTTGCAGAGGATCATTATAGATCTGGCTCGGATTATCACGGATTGATGTAGGATAATAAGGTTCGTGAAACACTGGCAACTCAACTTGTCCATGAGCAGGAGGAAGTGATGGTGTGATCGATTGGGGCAAAGAATGCGAGTAGAAAGAAATATGTGAGGTCGTAGTTGGCAAATGTTGACCACCATATTCAGCCACATAATTAGATTTAGGGATATCCTCGTTCTCTCCCTGCTGTGGTAACTGAGGAATTGCGTAGCCACTTGCATATTCTACAGCAGAAGGCCTATGCACCATCTCAAATTCGCGAATATATCTGGTCAAATGGGCGGGACAAAATTAAAAGTTTGTAGATTGGATTAAAACTCCATGGTAAGCTTGAGGCTAAAAGACTATAAATGACAAGAATCAACTTCTTCAATCAAACATAAACCATCAATCCACACACTACCAAGATCAAACAACCCCAAGAAAACTCGTTTAATCCTTAAGTGGGGCAAAATAATAATATTCTTACCTAATCCCCGCCTAGCCCTACAAAATATTTGGAGACTAGAAATTATAATAATCCACATGTCTGACCATTTGAGCTACCCTACAAAGGGGGCAAAAGAATTTTACCAAGATGATAAAAGGGAAATTACCTTAGATATGGATCTTGCAAATTTGAGGAAGAATTTTGAGGCAAGTATGACTCTTGTCTTTGTTGATATAACGCTGCATTATGAGGCAGAGCAGGCTGCTTTATCACGTATCTTTGTTGATGCATTGGAGTTCGAAGGGTTATTTGGGGTACATATTGAGGATGCTTCGGAGGTGCAACTACATGTTCAAGTCTATTATCAGCAGGTATTTGGGACTGAGGAACGTGGTGCACTGCAACCCCAGGTAAGCGAGGCGGAGTGGTTAGTTGGTGGTGGAAGTGGAACCTTTCTTGGGGTGTTGCCGCATTGGAAAGAAATGGTGGCCCATTATAAGTAGGTGGTATCGAATGAAGAGGGGGGAACAATGAGATGAGAGCATTCACCTTCATTGAATTGAATTGAGAAAGAAATAAACTCAATTAATAATAATGATAAACGAGATTACAAATCAAGTAGTAGCTTTACCTGTGCACTACTAAGTAGTTGTTTAAACCTTGAACCCTGGTAATTGTCAATAATTGCAGCTTTGAAAACCCTCTCGGGAAGAGGTAAACATTCCTTGAAAATCTTGAACTTGACCTAAACAAACGAACAAGGAATCAAAACAAAACCGACCCTTAAAGAAGAAGACGAAGAAGAGGGGAGGTACCTGGGCAGGGAATTTTCCATGAAAGGCAGTGGGTTCCAAGTTGAGAGCACCAACTGAAGTGGCCTCGTAGACACCATAAAGAAGCTTCACATCAAAGTCGTAAAGAAAAAGCTTGGCACCGGCTTTAATCTGAAGGACTGCTAGTTGTTGAGCCATGGGTAGCCCGAAAACACGGTAAAGAAAGCATTGGGGTTTGGTCGAGCCATTGCACATGAATATGAAACCACATTTTTCTTCTTCTTCTTCTTCTGATTTCTTCATTTTCTTACTACTGATTCTCTTGAGCGTAAGAGTTCCCAAATCAAATCAAATCAAAATTAGGGCACGTAAACAAAACAACTAAAACTAACTTTTGCTGTGACACGCATACCAAATATCTCCACAGTGATCCAATTAAAAGAGTCACCTGCCCTTACTACCAGGATTCATTTTTATTATTTTATGGGTAAATGGCGTAAAACCTCTAAAATTTTTATTTAGTTTCACTTAATCCCAAACTTAAATTTAATCGGTAAAATTCTCAATACTCCTATTCTGTTAGTAATTTAATATTTTTGTCCATTTTAAGTGTTAAGTATCATGTTGGATTGGACACAGTGTACACGTGACACAATTTTATTGGTGCACCTAAAAAATTATTTAAGAAAATAAAAAAATTAAAAAAAATTATAAATAAAAATATATTTTTTTCTTTCTTTTTTTCCTTTCTTTCTTTTTCTTTTTCTTTTATTTTTCTTTTCTTTCTTTTAGGAGTGTTCATAAAAACCGAAAAACCGAAACCGACCATCAAACCGACCAGACCGTAATCGAATTTTCAGTTCCACGTCATCACCAAATTTGGCGGTCGATTTCGGTTTCGGCTTTTTTGACATGGCACTCGATTTCAGTTTTTGAAATAAAAAAAATAATTTAACCAAAAAACCGTCAAAACCGCCAAAAACCGCCAAAAACTGCCAAAAACCGCCTAAAACCGCCAAACCGAAAACTGCCAAAAACCGTACGGTCGGTTTTATACGGCTATAATTTCTAAACAGTCAGTTACGGTTTTCGTAAAATAAAAACCGTAACCAACCGGTCGGTTATAAAATTGTAAAAACCGACCATAACCGACCGATTTTCACCCCTATACTTTCTTTTTCTTTTCCTTTTTCTTTCGTCTGTTCATAACATCACCACCACCATCACCATCCACAGACCTAATCACCACCACCACCACCAACGACCACCATCAATACAGGTACCAAAACCACCACTACTCACCAACACCATCACTGTAACTTATTTTCAAACACAAATCACACAGAAATAAAATTTAAACAAAACCCAATCTAACAAACACACATATATACATATGAAGCTCCAAACCCAAATCTGAAAATACCTAAAAGAAAATTAAACAAACCCATATCACATAAACTCAAACAAATAAATACATGCATCTCAAATCCATGGTAGAAACAAAGTAACAAACCGAGATTGAAAAAAAAAATCTCAGATCCAAAAACGAACCTACATCTATCAATACTGGAGCCATTGATCCCGTTCGTCGGTGCTTCCCACGGAGAAGAATAGGAGCGAGAAAAGACGAAGAAGACGAAGGAGAAATCCAAAACGGGAGAGAGAAAGGGTGTGTGATGTGATCTAGAGAGAGAAATGAGGGTGCGATGGGATCAACGAGTTTTGTAACCGGCGAGGTCATCCATGGGCTCCGGTTGAGCCACGGAGGTAGCCCATTGCAGCCATGTTAAGAGGACCGAGCCAAACACGAGAGAGAAAGAGGAGAAAGTGAGCGAGAGAGAGAACAGACGGTGGTCTAGTTCGGTGGTTTAGGCGGTGGTCTGGGCGGAGGAACAACAATGTCTTCTCTGGCTTTTTTTTGTCGATGGTTGCTTCTGCATAATAGAGAGAGAGAGAGAGAGAGAGAGAGAGAGAGAGAGAGAGAGAGAGAGAGAGAGAGAGAGAGAGAGAGAGAGAGAGAGAGAATCGTGCGAAGATGAAAAAGAAAGAAAAGAAACAAAAAAAGAAAGAAAAAAGAAAAAGAAACAAAGGAAAAACAGAAAGAAAAAAAAAAGAAAATTATTTTTTTATTTATAATTTTTTTTAATTTTAAATTAATTTTATTTTAATTTTTATTTTTTTTAAATAATTTTTTACGTTGACCAATAAAATTGTGTCATGTATACACTGTGTCTAGTCCAACATGACACTTAACACCTAAAATAGACGAAAATATTAAATTGCTAACAAAATAGAAGTATTGGGGGTTTTACCGCCCAAATTTAGGTTTTGGGGTTAAGTGAAACCAAAATAAAAAAAAATTGGGGATTTTGCCGCCATTTACCCTTATTTTAAAGGTAGATAATTACACTTTCCTATTATAATTTTTTATTTAATCTCTACATCCAAAATTTATATTTTTAAAAAATATTTCGAATAGTTTAAAATATCAAAAGTAGAATTTATATATTCTAATTTATTACTCGTATTTAAAAAACTTTAATTTATTTTCGGTATTGTAAGTTATTTGAAATTTTTTAAAAATTTACAAAGATGATGTTGTGAGTATAGTAAACGATGCTATGAAAAAAAAATGAAAATTCACAATGGTATATACATAATTTTGAAATGAGTTAGAAAGGAGAGTAAAAATCCTTTGTTGACGCTGAAAAGTGGTCAACACCAGCTCGCTAGATTGGCGAGATGAATAATGAGTTTAAGTAAAAAAAAAAAAAATAGAGAGACACACACAATTTATAGTAGTTTACTCTCCATGTCGCGATAGTAATGGAACTAAGTATTTAAGCTCTATATTCTAGAGAGAGAAATTAGAGAAAAATGCTATGACTTTGTGGGTAGTTTTCTAAATATAAAAAATGAACTAAGGAGCTCTTCTTTTATAGGTGGAGACCCACAAAAATAGGGGATAATAATTTAAAATATGAAAGAAAAAAAATCTAAATTGGCGAATTTTGACCATAGATGATGATCTAACGATCAAAATTAACTTATGAGGCTGATAGTCATTGTTCGATGCCCGGCAGGACCTGTTGCGGGTAACCCGGAGCTTATTTTCGTAACTCCCTTAAGGGTAAAATTTGAGGTCAATAACTTCAAAATTGTGATTGAAGTGTGAGACATTACCGATAAAGCATTGAAATAGCTTTAAAATGCAAGTTGAATTGCACTAATCAAATCAATATTGAGTACGCTATGAATGTTTTACTAAAGGCAGTTCACAACTCAATGCCCTGGTTGACATCCAGCGCCTAGGTTGACATATGATGTCAACCTCGACGATGGGTAACTGAAAAAAAAAAAAAAAAAAAAAAAACAAAACAAAACTTTCAAGGGATGTAACTTTTGATGCCTAAGTGATATTTTGACATCACTTAGCCTAATTCTGTGTTCTGGCAAAGCTGGTCACCAATTCTTAGAGATGTTGTTGTTTTGCAGAAATGAGAGACTCAAAACTCTTCATTTTGAGTGATTTTCCCATGTTGGAAATGAGAAACGCGAAGTTGGATGTTATTGTAAAAAATTAGACGGACGGTCAAAACGAAATCAGAATCGGATAAGCTCATAGCACTAGGCCATTTGTCAACCTGCTTGTTGGGTACTGATTTTGGAGCTTCCAAGATGTTGTTTTGATACTTCCAAGGTTATAGAACTTGAGGACAAGGTCTCCTACACTATTTTTGACCATTTTGGATTCAATGGTCAAATTAGATTTGACATTTGAGTGATCGAAACCAGCGAACTAGGTTGCTTGTTAACCAAGGCATTGGGCTCTGTTTCTAGGGTCTTGAGAATGTGGGTTTCTCCCTGAGTTTGCTTGAACTTCATTACTTTTTATGACGAAAAAATGCCTGTAACACTTTTTCAAGAACTTGGTTGGAAACAACCTAGGTTGACAATATGTCAACGTGGGTGCTAGGCCCAATGCCAGGTATCAACCTAGGTGCTGGGTCCCCCTTCTGTTGTTTGGAAGTTTCTTTTGGCTCCCAAAAATAGTTAAATCTTAATCTCTGCTGAAAAATAGAGAAGATTCTTAGAAGAGTTCTTGGAAAACATCATTAAAATCGACCCAAGTTAACAAAATGTCAACCTTGGCATTGGGCCTTACTTCTGGCACCCAAGAAGTTCAGTTTCTTCCATGAAAGTACCTATTTCCCTATTTTGATGAAGAGAATGATGATGAAAAATTTGGATCGTTGATCTGATACGTAGAAGTTGCTTAAATTGACAAATTGTCAACCTAGGGACTGGGTGCCGAGGCACCGGGTGCTCCGGGTGCTCAAAAATGATCTTTCTCCGAATTTGATTTTGATGCCTCAAATATGTTTGTGGTATGTCTAGTTCATGTCCCAATAAAAAATATGACCCAGTTTCTCTAAGACGGTCCCGAAAACTGAAACCCTAGTTGAGGATGTCAACTTGGGCATTGGGTAAAACCCTAGGAGCCCAGGTTAACTTCTGGGGTGCAGGTTCATGTAATATTAGCTCCTAGGACCTGGATTTTATTGCTCCATGTCATCATGGTACAAAATACTGAAAGATAGTTAGTTGGAAATGAGTTATCGAAATCTAAAATTCTATTTTGGAGTTTTCGAAGCCAGCTTGGGCGTAGAGCTAGGGACCCCTCCTAGGTCGATTTGTTATGACTCGGGACACTCAACTGTGGGATGTCATCATTCTTTCCACATGTCAAACATTGATATCCATGTCATCAAGTCTACTTTTGGTGTAAATATTTGCCCCCCAAGTTAACTTTACACTTGTGTGAGGTTTACTTATTGACGTGAACTAAGCTCGTTTCTCTCAAAACTACCACATGGGCATCAATTTTGACAATATTGGAAAATTATTTCTATTCTTCAAGCATTTCCATAGAGATTTGGAGCTTGAATTCCCATTCCCTATTAAATATTAGAATTTGAAATTCTAAGCATAAAAGGAGAAGAGAAAAGTTGATCGTCATTTCTTATCAGTTATTATTTCCTTTTTAACATAAAATTTAGATGACTCCTTGAGAAATTTCCTTTGAGTTGAGAAACTGTGAAATCATGTCGATATTGGAACGTCAATATTGTTGAGTTTTGTGCCCTAAATAAAACTCATTTCAATATAATCAGATTTACTAATTAATAAAGATCAGAAATCATTTTATGTTGCATGGTTCACATGATTTATTTCATGATTGTTTAATGTATAAATTCTATGTTGGGTTTTATGCCCTAAATAAAAATCTTTACAATCTGATTAGTTATCAATATAAGAAATTTGAAGTGATTGATGTTTGCATGAATTTTACATGCTAATGGTTTAAATATGTTTATTACATTTACACACAAAATCAGTTAAATCCAGATCATATGTTTATTCACAATTACAGTATCGTCAACACAGTGGAATGTGATTGTGATCATATGAATCAAAAGTATTGGTCCCTGTTTCATCAGTGTTATTGGATTTACACTAATGTGATAATCAGCGATGATGTGTACTTACACTTGGAGTAAGTGTTATGTTCTTTCCAGGACATTAGTCAAGTATACTAGTTTCGAATGTATGGAGTATACATTGGACTGGACCGATATTGCAACTAAGCTAAGATATTACAAACTTACCGTTATACATATCTTTCCAAGTCAATATCAGTAGTTGATCTTAAGATTAAAAGAATCTAAATCCTGATATGCTTAGGCTCAACTCAGGAGTGCTATTCATGTTCTTTGATTTATTAGTTAAGCCTACTTTTGGGTCAGGGTGATACGTATATTTTGGGAACATGATAGTATGATTGAGTGGGAGTGCTGAACATAAATATGGAATCTATAGCTTCTACTGGTGTATAGAAGTCAAGTGATGATTCCCTTCAAGCTTAGCAAATAGAAGTAAATGGATGAGCTCTTGTTTAACTGACTAATTATTAGATCACTAAACACCATTTACAGGTAGCTAAGTGTTTTAAGCGGCAAAATACATTGAGGGGTGAGAACGGTAAAGAAATCCCATCTCGATATAGATCATCTATATAGAGGATCTTTAAATCACAATAAGATTATAACAATGGTTAAATGAGATAGCGTATTGATATCATGGAACATACAATATGCTATATATAAGTCTGAGAGTGCAATTCTAAGTTCTAAAAGTGGATTCAACGAAGAATTAATAAGTAGGAATTTACTTGGTAAATTTGGTTCACTTATTGGAAGCTCAGGATATAGATCCATGGTCCCCATTCTAGTTTAGAACATTCTGCTTGTAAGACTCATTAATTTATTCGTGATTGATCAATTATAATTCTAAAGTTAGACTATGTCTAATTTTATGAATTTTCACTAAGCAGGGGTGAAATTGTAAAGAAAAGAGTTTCTAGGTTTATTTATTTATTAATGGACTTTATATGTCTAATTAATAATTAAATTAAATGACAATATTATTTAATAATCTATTTGAGTTATTAAATAATTAGTTTTGGCATTTAAAATGTTAAAATTGGAAAATTGGCGTTTTTGAGAAAATAGAGATAAAATTTGATAAAACTGCAAAATCAAGTGGGGCCCACTATAACACCTTGGTCGGCCACTTAATGAGGTTTTTCAAATAAATATTTTCATTATTTTAATGCCAAATAATTCCTAACCTAAACCTAGTAGTTGCCTATAAATAGAAAGTGATGGCTCAGTCAAATCATAAGTTTTCATAACATGCTTTCATCATCTTCTGACAGAAATTTCTCTCTTCAGAAAAACTGAGCATTCCCCACTTTCTATACCTGGCCGAAATCCCTATTCTCTTTTCTCCTTCATCAATTTTGAACCCTAGTGAAAGAGTAAGTGCCCACACACAGCAAGCAGTAACTCAATCATAGATTGGAAGACTGTGAAGGATCAAACTTGAAGAAGAAGGACATTCGGGCTCAGATCTTGATTATACTCTGCTACAGAAAGGATACAAGGATTAGAGATCTGAGTGGAAGGAGACATTAATTCCGCTGCATCAATGTAAGGTTTTCTTAACTTTATATGTGTTTAATTTATCGTTTTAGAAAGTTCATATTTAGGGTGTTTAAACAACATACTTGTGAGTAGATCTAAGATTCTGGTAAAATAAATATCCAACAACTGGCCTCAGAGCCATGGTAATTGATTTACTTACATGAAATTTGGACTTTAAAACGATTGTTTGTTTTTGGATGGTATCATGTTGTATTGAGTGTTATTTGATGATTGATTGGTGTTTGTAAATTTTCGTGTAAAATAATTGAATATCTGTTTCTGAAATTATTTTTATTGGATAGTATGGAAAAAATTAAGCAAGTTACTTTTTTAGAGAACTCAATTTCGATTTAATTTGAATTAGTTATGATTTTTTGAAGATTCGAAAAAAAAAACGGAGTTGTGCTGAAATTTTCCTGGGATCGCGAAAACTGTCCGTACAACTCGCAATTTTTTCGTTTTTCTTCGATTTTTCATGCTTTTTCATGGAATTAACTTCCGATTTTTTGTGTAGTTCTATATCTATATATTTACTATTCCTAATTCAATTCTAATTATCATTATGAATTAATTTAACAATTTTTAAATTTAATGCAAGATATTAGTGTAATTTGAATTTTAAAATAGTAAATATCTATCTTATTGCTTAATTATCTATCTTATTTTAAATTTAATTATATCTTATCTTATTTTTAAATTTAAGGTCAGATTTTATATATTTTTTTTAAATTAAATCTTTTTTAAATAATTTGACCTTATTTAAATTTAAAATAAGATAATTATAATCATGTAATTTTAAATAGATGTAAGATATTTTGCTAACTTTTAAATTTTGTTATTTTATTTATTTAAATTAAATTTAAAATTCTGAAAAAGATATTACATTTATCTTTTTTAATTTTTATTTATAAAATAACATTTAATTTTTAAAAGTAGTTTGCAAATTTTGAAATGATATTTAGGTTGGTTGAAACCTAATTTTTTAAAATTGTAGGTTTAATTTTAAATTTTTTTTAATTTCGAAATTTATATTAATATTTTTTTTTCGAAAATAAATATTTATTTTTTATTTTATTTTCGAAAATTAAATTATTTATTTTTTAAATTAAATATTTTTTTAATTATTAATTTCGAAATTTATTTATTTAAAATTAAATAAATCCTACTTCCAACTATCCAGCTAACCTTGTTGCATGAGTATGTGGTTTTAGCTTGTGTGTAAGTTTTCAAAACCTATTATTACTTGATTGCAAATAGCCATGGTTACTTTTTGCCAAATCTAATAATCTGATGGCTCCCTTGGTCAAGTTAATAATTTGTAACAGGTAAATTTTACAATCTTCTTTCATCTGTGTATGACCTAGCAACATGATAGGATCCATCCAAGTGTGTACCTGTGTGAGCCTATGTGTTTATTTTATTATATAGATGCATATAGGTTGTTGCTAAATAAAATGTCACACCATGATAGATTTTATTTAGGTCCATTTAGTTATTGGACCTATTCAATTAATAACAGTTATTTATTTTAAGGTTAAATTCCTCTCTTTTGGGCCTTGTGTGAGAGTTGGGAGCCATAGAAGTGGGTACGACATACTGAACCCAGCACCCCCTCACATGAACTACCCCAATTGTGAAGGCCCATTTGCCTGATTTGAATAACTGTACTAGGTTAATTATATTAGTTTGACCTAATAAAATTAAATTAGCAACATAATTAACTTTTAAAATATATGAAATTTATTTTCATTTTAATATTTTAAAGTTAATTTTAAGAAAAACACTTTTAGTTTTAGATATTATTTCTAGACAAACTATTTGTATTTTTCTTGTATTTAATTAAATATAGAATTTTAACTAACTAGATTCTTTCTGGAGCTTATTTAATTAAATATTCCTATTTAAGTTATAAATTAGTTGTATCAACTGATTTTTTCTTATCTAACTTAAATTTGAATATATGATTTAAATTTTAAATCAAGTTGAGGAATCCTAGGCATTAGTTATTAAAGAATCTTAAGATATTTTTTAAGTTAATATCTTTTCGAATATTAACTTAAAATGGAATATTTAAGATATTTTTTAGGTTAATATCTTTTCGAATATTAACTTAAAAAGATATCTTCAAATTAAGTGGTTACAACTTAATTTTTGATATTTAATTAAATCTAAATTTGAAATTATTTAAGTTTTAGATTTTTTCTATATAACTTGAATTAGATATTTTTCAAATTTTTGAAAAGATACTTAGTCAAATAAGATATTTTCTAGATAGTAATTTCTAGACTACTTATTATTTCTAATATTTAAATGGGAAAATATTATACTTTGTGAAATTAATTATTTAAAGAATTAATTTTGGTACAATTTTATTTTTCCTAGTATTAAACTAGAAATTAAATAATTAAGTCTTCTCTACACTTAATTATTATTTCTTGAATTTAATACATTTAATTAACTTGAAAATTTTAAATATCTAAGTGGATTTTCATCATGATACTTAATATTTATTTATTTTTCATGACACTTAATTAAACAAAAAATTATTTTTAAGTTGAAATTTAATTTTTCAACCTAGATTTAAATAATTTTCAATGTATATATATTTTTCCTTTATTTTATTAATCAATTTCGAAAATGGCATTTTATTTATGCAATATTTTCGAATTTTTTATTTTGAAAAATAGATTGAGTTGTAAATTAATTATTTATTTTAATTAATTCTTTGGACCAACTACAATCAATGATTTTTTCATTTAATTGATTAATTTAAAATAAATGAATTTAAAATATATATATAATATTAGAAATTGAATTAATTAGTCAAAAGAAAATCTAGATAGGTGATATTTTTGCTTGAAGTATTTCTTTTCTATTTTTATTATTTCAAAAATTGTATAGTTTTTATACTTTAAATTTTCGAGCTCAATAAATATATTCTCAAAGGAAATTTTTAAGTTGCTAATTATTTAATTTAATTCAACTTAATTTAATTTCCTTAATATTTATATTTAAGATTATTACTAAGATGGAAATAATTAATTTTATTTCAATCACCATCTAAGTATAATTTTATAAATATCATATTAAATTTTTCCTTTAGAATTTAATGAGAATTTATTTATTAGAATAATAAAGAAAATACATTTTAAAGAATGAGATTTACTATTATTAAGATATTCGATCTCCATTGTGGATTTTACACCGCGTTTGTTTTAGTGAGTAATCCTCCCTAATGGAGGAACGTTCATTAGCAATTTCGCACTGTTTAATCTCGCATGATAAGTAGTTTGTAAGTGTTTTATATGGTATGGATCACCCTAATGGTGGCGACCATATTTGACTTGCAAATTGCGAAACAATGGTAGTAGCTCATTGTTGGAAATTTTTTTACCAGGATCTAGATTTACTAACAAGTATGTTGGATTAACAACCTAATATGAATTCTAAAACAATGAAAATAAACACATATAAAGTTAGAAAACCTTACAGTGGGTGCAGCGGAATAATATGACTCCTTCCGTTCAGATCTCTAGCCCTTGATTCCTTTCTGTAGCAGAGCATCACCAAGATCTGAACGTGGATCTTCTTTTCTCCTTCTTTGATGTAGAATTTCCATAGTCTTTCATACTATGATTGAGATACCACTTGATGTGTGTGGGCACTACTCATTCACTCAAGGGAATTCGAAAAACAGAGAAGGAAGAAAGAAAGAGAGAGAGTGGTGGTTTCATAGTGTTTGAGAGAATAAACTCTAAAGTGTCTATCTCAAAACTGAAGCCTTTACCTTCTATTTATAGAATACCACATAGGGTTAAAGTTGAATTATTTGGTATTTAAAAAATGAAAAATAAAATGAGAAATAGGAATATTAAGTGGCCGGCCATTCATTGAGGGAAACAAATCCTTCCACTTTTCAAACTTTCCTATTTCATCATTTCTAGTTTCCCATTTTCTCAAAATTGCCAATTCTCTCTTTCAACTTCATAAATGTCAAATCTAATTATTTAATAACTATAATTAATTATTAAATAATATATTGTCATTTATTTTATTTATTAATAAAAACTAATCAAAGTTTCCCAATTAATAAATATACCCTTTAAACTCTCTATTTACTGTTTTACCCTTGCTTAGTGAAAATTCATAAAGTAGACATAGTCTAACTTTTAGAATTATAATTGATTAATTAAAATCAATTAACTGAGTCTTACAAGCAGTATGGCCTCAATTAGTATGGGGACCATGGGTCTATATAACCGAGCTTCCAATAAGTCGAACCGAATTTACCAAGTAAATTCCCTAACTTATTAATTCCTCATTGAATCCACACTTAGAACTTGGAATTGCACTCTCAGTCATATAGAAACGCTCTATATGTTCCACGATATAGACACGTCATCAGTTATCCATTGTTATAACCCTAATGTGATCAATGATCCTCTATATAGATGATTTACACTGTACAGGGATTAAATTACCGTAACACCCTACAATGTATTTTATCCTTAAAACACTTAACCCTGTATAAATGATATTTCACCTAAGTGAAATGAGATCTCCACCATTTATCTTCGTTTGGTTAAGCTCGAAGGAAATCATCCTTTACTTCTATTTGCCAAATAGAAGCTACAGATTCCATATTTATGTTAGCGCTCCCCCACTCAATTGTATTACCGTGTTCCCAAAATGTACGTATCACCCTGATACAAAACTAGGCTTAACTAACAAATCAAAGAACACGAGTAACACTCTTGAAATTGAGCCTAACCATATCAGGATTTCGATCATGTGATCTAGGATCAACTTATGATATTGAATTGAATAGATGTTTACGGTAAGTTTCAAAATCTAATTCAAAGTTCAATATCGGTCCATTCCAATGCATACTCCATGCATCCGATACTGGTAAACTTTGCCAATGTCCTGGAAAGGACATAACACTTTTCCAAGGTGTAAGAATACATATCGCTGATTATACCATGTCAGTCTAAATCTAGTGTTCTGACAAATCAGGGAATCAACTCTTGAACATATGATAAAGATTATATTCCACTGTGCTGACAACACTATAATCTTTAACCAACTCATATGTTCTGGACTTAAAAAGAATTCATACATTATATACACATATAATCATGAAATAAATCATGTGAACCATGCAACATAAAATGTTATTTCTGATCTTTATTAATAAGTAAATCTGATTATATGAAATGAGTTTTATTTAGGGCATAAAACCCAACAAACTCCCACTTGCACTAATATAAAACAAAAAGTGCATTTCAAATAATCATTAACACCTTGATATACCAATCAAGTGTAATAGTAGTAAACTCCTCGTAATGGGATCTGGCAGGTTGAATTAAACCCAACCTCTTCTCCACCATTACTCTTCCTTAATCACAAAATCCTTGATAATGTGAAATTCCTCTCTATATGTCTACTTTCTTGGGATACTGGATTCTATACTTTTGGGCAACTACTCTTTTGTTATTCAGGAAATAACCCTAGTAGTTAAGGCAAGTTAGAACACTGCCACAAATGTATAGAACTTTCCTTAGACTGAATAAGTATCTTTCCTGCAACTTTTAACATTCAGTCTCTCTCTGGTAGACCGAGAGATTTCAGATAGGTTTTTACACTTCTCCAAAATCGCTACTCCACCCCCAAAGTAATCACCATCTCATCAACAGACTTTCTAGCACAAAGGCAAGTCTTGAAATCTGATGTGGTGTAGTCTAAGAGTTTCAAAACAAACTCCCTTATTGACTAACATATAGTTCCTCTTCTTAATCTTAAGATTTACTTGATTGTCTTCCAATGTTCCTCTCCTGGATTAATCTGATACCTACTCATTACTCCCACTCAACAGCAGGTGTCTGGTCTAAGGCATACTAAAGCATATATGAGACCTCTCACTGTTGATTTAAGAAATTCTTTCATGGCTTTATCTTCTCTGGAATAGTTGAGACTTTTCCTTAGATAAATAAAATCTATATCTAAGAAGTTGTGAAGCTTCTATAGATTTCCATTGGAAAGAATATGCATCAGCATCTCATGCTTGCATTAGAGTAAGTAATTTCCAGGTATACCACAAGCCATAGGTTTAGATAAACTCAAACCTATAATACTAGGAACAGGAAGTTTTGTTAAGTCCATTGAATAGACTTATTAACGAAAATTTCCTTTCATGTCCTTGTAATAAAACTTTAGGTTACTCCATGTGAATGGATCAAACCATAGTTCTATTGGCTTTCTTCTTAGTTTCTTATCTTGACAATCCATTAATTGTTTAAACTCACAATGGATTTTAATCACTAGTGTCTTCCAAGTTATAACAAGGTGAGTTCCTAGAAACTCTCCCACTACAACAAGGTACCGTGAACTATGTCAAAGAAAACTAAATGGTATAGACCTCTTCAGTTGTGTTAAGACAACAGAGGCAGTGGGATCATCTTGTTTCGAATAAGATGATAGAACACTTATGGAATCAAGAAAAAAATATCTCCTTTATTTGCTACTTTACTTTCAGACTTAGTCATTTTCTTAGAAAAAGTGGTATTTGTTTAAACAAACACTTTCTTATCTAATGACTATGGGATGCTCCACCCCTAATCACTTAGAATAGCTAACAAACATGCAAACCAAGGTTAGCAGTTCTAGCTTTTCTTAAGATTTCGATTAGGTCATCCATGAATCTAGTAATGATTTACATTAAGTATACAACCATTACATCATTCTGAAATTTTATTTCCATAGAAGGATTTAGGCAACGACTAGTAACTAATCATCAATATGCAACTCGAATTTCTGGGGAGGTAAGTTTGGATATAATTAAAAAATCAAATTAATGATCTTTGAACTGCATATCTACTAACTTTTTCTCCACCCCCATCAGTTCGCAAGATCTTTAACCACTTACCATTGCTAGAAATTCATGAAATTTTTCAAACATTTCAAATTTCTTTGGTATAAGGTAAAATCTAGAGTGATCGTTTTAAGAAGACAACGAAAACTCATATCCACCCCTGAATGTACATCCATCTGCGAATGAGATGAAATTACTTTCAGTGGATATAGGCATATTAACTCTTTGCAGAGAATGATCTTGTCAAAACCACTATGAACAAGATACAAATGCCTTAGATTTATAAATTATGTGGTTGTATCTATTGATGACTTAAGTTACATCAACATCAAAGAGTTCTTAGAATAGTGCAAGTGGATTCTGGTCACAGAATACTAAACTCATACAGTTTGAATCCATTGAAAGAAAATAGTTATTAAACACTTGTGAAAGTGTAACTGTATAATTAGTAATTCTTTCTTGGACCACCACTACTAATCTAACTCTATGATTTGCCGATACAAGTAGGAGATATCTAAGATTGAGAATTTATATCATTTAGGGATAGAATTCCGGGAATATAATCATATGTGTCATCTAATTTCTTAAGAGAAAATATGACTTTATATGATTTATAGACCATTCATCCAATGATATGTCATTAAGCTAATTCGAAATGAATAAGCTAAGAGGAATTAGGATAATTTCGTTTTAAATAAGAATCCAACGATGCTCCGATTAGCGAGAGTCAAAGTAATCTTATTTATACAATCTTCTTGTTTCATATTGTAAAACACTAATCTATGGTGTCATCAATTGATGAACAGCTAGATGTTGCATATACAATATTTATCTTTCGAGATCTAACACTATTATGTTAGTCTAATGGTGAAAATCCATTAGGGATATATCTCATTAGAAAAACAAGACAAGTTAGACCAACAATGAAGATTCGAAATTAAACTACAATTTAATAACAGAAAATAACATGGTTCAATACAAATTCATACACAATTCAGAAATTATGAAGCACATAGCAAGTAGGAATGACAAGTGAAAATACTAAAACATACAATCCTAAATAATTTCCAAGGTTTTCAACAAACTGATATCAGTGTCCCGTTTAGGCGAGAGTCAAAGCTACCATTCATTGAATAGAGTTGTCAGCTCATCTAAAATGTCAAACATTCTAGCAACCTTTTATTCGATCAAGATGTGAATCCGCGTTGTCCCGTTTAGGCGAGAGTCAAGGCTATTCTATCTTATGAGCTTCCACCATTGTTTCATATTCTTGCAAGTCTTATATAGTCGCCACCATTAGGGTGATCATAAACTATATAAAAAACTTACAAGATTACTTATCTTTCGAGATTAAACGGTGCTAACTTGCTAATGAACGTTCCTCCATTAGGGAGGATTACTCACTAAAACAATAGCTATGTAAAACCAACAATGGAGATCGAATATCCTTATAATAAAGCTCATTATTTAATGAAGGGTTGTATTTTCTTCTAATATTTATTTTAATCCATTATTTTAAATATATATTTATTTAATTAAAATTTCCAATTTAGAATGAAAAATTCTAAATATAAATTTTAATTTAATATTTATAAATTATACTTAGATGGATAAATAACGTGAATTATTTCCATCTTAGTAATAATTTCCATAAATATTTAGAAAATTATTCAATTTAAGTTGTTTCAAAATTAATTTGAATTAATTTACAACTCAAATTTAATTTTCTATAAATATATATTGCATTTTCGAAAATGCTTTAAAATAAAATAAAATAAATCCTGGAAAATTACTCTAATTTTATGTTGGCCCAAAATTAATAAAAATTAATTTTCAACAAAAAATATAATTTCCCTATTTAATTAAATATCTAAGAAAAATTTCAAATATTTAAGTATCATGATTAAAAAATCAACTTAAATATTAATTTTCTATTTAATTAAATACACTAGAAAAATACTTCAAGCAAAACAGATAATATCTATCTAGACTTTCATAGACTAATTAATCCAATTTCTAATTATAATATATTTTAGCTCATTTATTTTAATTAATCATTAAATGAAAAAATCAATGATTTAAGTTGGTCCAAAATTAAATAAATAATTTTCAACTTTAATCTATTTTTCAAATAAAATTCGAAATTTCTGCATCAAGGTGATGCAATTTCGAAATTTTGGGAAATGATTAATAAAATAAAATAAAATATATTTTGAAAATTATTCAAACTTAAGTTATTCTGAAATAAGATTCCAAACTTAAAATAATTTTCAACTTTAATTAAATAACATGAAAATAACAATATTAAAGTATCATGATGAAAATCAACTTAGATATTGAAATTTTCAATTTAATTAAATGTATTAAATCCAAGAAACAAATAATTAAGTAAAGAGGAAACTTAATTATTAATTCTAGTTTAATACTAGGAAAATATTCTAAACTTAGATTGTACCAAAATTAATTAGGAAACAATTAATTTCACAATCTATGATATTTTCCTATTTAATATTAGAAATAATAACTAGTACTAGAAATAACTGTCTAGAATATATCATTAACTAAGTGTTTTTCTAAAATTAACTTTAAAATATTACAATGAAAAATAAATTTCATATATTTTAAAAGTTAATTATGTTGCTAATTCAATTTTAATTAGGTTAGACTAATATAATTAACCTAATACAATTATTTAAATAAGGCAAATGGGCCTTCACAATTGGGGTAGTTCATGTGAGGGGGAGCTGGGTTCAGTATGTCGTACCCACTTTTCTTAATTATGTTGAATTCTATTATTTTGTTTGTTTTAACTGAGTCGTCACCTGAAGTGCCTGGGGACAATGCTTCCAAAGCTGTGAAAGAAAAGTATGAGCGTTGGCAGAAAGCAAATGACAAAGCTCTATACTTTATGCTTTCTAGCATGGTTGACACCCTCAAAACTCGGTTTTCTAAAACTGAGAAGGTTGCTGAAGTTATGACGAAGTTAAATGAGCTATTCGGTAAGGCATCACTTCAGTCACGCTTTGACGTGACTAAGAAGTACATTAATGCACGGATGGAATCTCATCAAAACGTGCGTGACCATGTTCTCCTAATGTCAAGTTATTTCCAAGAAGCTCAGGATCATGGTGCTGAAATGGATAGTGCTACTCAAGTAAGTCTTATCTTGAATAGCCTAACTCCAACATTTCTACCATACACATCAAATTATGTCATGAATAAGAAGGAAATTGACTTTCATGAATTAGTCAATGACCTTCAAACTTATGAAAATTTGATTGGAGGACCCAAGAAGAAAGGGAGTAAACCTCACAATCCTGGGAATGGTAATGGGACGATCAAACCCGAAGCAAATGTTGCATTTGCTTCGAAGTCCAAATCGAAGAAGAAGTGGAAGAACACCAAGAAGCGAACAAAAGCCATGAAGAATAAAAAGGTTGTTCCTTCTGGTGATGCTACACTTAAAGGAAAGTGTTTCTACTGCAATGAGAAAGGTCATTGGAAACCCCAGTGTCCTAAACTTCTTGCAAAGAAACAAGGTATTTCCATTTTTGAACTTTAAGAGTTTTAGTGAATTATTATCCAATTGGATTTATGATTCTGGACTAACTTTGTTTATTTATTTTCTTCTTCTTATAGGCCAAGCTACCTGAACTCAGATGAGTTGGATCAGAAAGCTGGACCAAAGGGTGAAATCGTCCAGATGAAGATGAAGCTCTTCATTTTTTTTGAATTAATTGTTTTAGTTTAAAGACAATTTGGATTTCAAATTTTAGTTAGGGATATTTATCCTTATTTTTCTCATATTGTTGCAATATTTTTTTTTAATATTAATAAAGTTTCTTTATTTTCGAAATTCAACAATTGCAATTATGAGATTGAGCTTCATTTAATTTATCTTCATTAATTATTACCACATTATATTTGTATGTTTGTATGTGTAAGTGTTTTTATTATTGATGTAAATTCTATAATATTTACAACTCTTCATCGAGTTATATATTAAAAACACTAGAAATTATTTCTATGTTTATTAATAATTGTTAATTCTAATACAATTATTAAGAATTTATATAATAAAAGGATCTTTTGATCTGATAGGGGTGGAGAAAAGTTAAGAAAACTATGCAATTCAACGATCTTTTATATCTAATGAACTCTGGATAGTATTCAACTCCACATAAACTCTATCACACTAAGAGAATCATGATCTTTACAACCTTTAGGGGTGGATCGTAATCTCTATATACTTAGGGGTGGAGGTTATCCACAAGTACCCTATATGTATATTTTAGGGGTGGAGCATATTCCACAATTCCCTATGGAACACATATCTTCTTTAAACATGGAAGTAATATAATGAGTCAGCTATTATCAATATAAATCCTTGATCTTGATTGTATGTTCCATTTTGTTTCTTACTGTTGTAAGTAAAAGTTTGATACCTTTGAAAGTTCTTTGATAAAGTTTCACACTACCTTAATTGAGTGGGAGAATTTTAAAGTTTTATACCCATCCTCATTAGGTTGATACTTGTGATAGGTACTTAAGAACACTACTGAAAAGCAAATCTATCCATTCACATGGATAGGAATAGCTTATCAGAATTATGAGAATAAGATAAAGAACTCTAGTTCAGTCCATTCGAATGACTTGAACCTAGAATTCTTAATCCTCATAAAATTTTATGGTATCTTAATTTTGATTACTTTATCTCTGGCATGTATTTTTCACTTCAAGTACTAGTCTGCTATGTTGATGACTTAGTCTTAACTTAAAGTTTTAAGACTAATACAAAAGTCACAACTGGATAACTCTCTAAACAATCAGAGGTTAAAAGTATTATTTAACCAGACATCTGCTATTGAGTGGGAGCTATCTGAGATGTAATCAAATAGGGAACATTAGAAGATATTCAAGAAAGATTAATGAAAGTGATCTATATGTTAGATATTAAGGAACTGTGTATCAGTTGTCTTTGTATCTCACCATCTAATTTCGAAATTCTTGAGATGGTGCTTGCTTTGGGGGTGGAGGAATTATTGAATAATAATTCAAGCTCTACCAGAGAAGAACTATAACTTTGTTTATTCGAAAATACCAGAAAGTTATATCACTGAAGAAAAGTCTACACTGTATTATCTCAATTACATATTTTAAAATATGAGAGATATGTCTTCTGTTAATTCAGATGTACTTTTAAAACAGTAAAAGATTTCAGTATCCCTTGATGAGTAAAGCATATAGTAAAGGATGTTTCATAAGAGTTTTCATGAACTAGTTTCCAGAAGTTTGGGTGGATTCAAATATACTACACTTGATCTGAAGATCAAGACATCAGATTGACCTATTTGCACAGTTTGTTTTATGTTAGTGCAAGTGGGAGTTTGTTGGGTTTTATGCCCTAAATAAAACTCTTTACAATCTGATTAGTTATCAATATAAGAAATTTGAAGTGATTGATGTTTGCATGAATTTTACATGCTAATGGTTTAAATATGTTTATTACATTTACACACAAAATCAGTTAAATCCAGATCATATGTTTATTCACAATTACAGTATCGTCAACACAGTGGAATGTGATTGTGATCATATGAATCAAAAGTATTGGTCCCTGTTTCATCAGTGTTATTGGATTTACACTAATGTGATAATCAGCGATGATGTGTACTTACACTTGGAGTAAGTGTTATGTTCTTTTCAGGACATTAGTAAAGTATACTAGTTTCGAATGTATGGAGTATACATTGGACTGGACCGATATTGCAACTAAGTTAAGATATTACAAACTTACTGTTATACATATCTTTCCAAGTCAATATCAGTAGTTGATCTTAAGATTAAAAGAATCTAAATCCTGATATGCTTAGGCTCAACTCAGGAGTGCTATTCATGTTCTTTGATTTATTAGTTAAGCCTACTTTTGGGTCAGGGTGATACGTATATTTTGGGAACATGATAGTATGATTGAGTGGGAGTGCTGAACATAAATATGGAATCTATAGCTTCGTTGGTGTATAGAAGTCAAGTGATGATTCCCTTCGAGCTTAGCAAATAGAAGTAAATGGATGAGCTCTTGTTTAACTGACTAATTATTAGATCACTAAACACCATTTACAGGTAGCTAAGTGTTTTAAGGGGCAAAATACATTGAGGGGTGAGAACGGTAAAGAAATCCCATCTCGATGTAGATCATCTATATAAAGGATCTTTAAATCACAATAAGATTATAACAATGGTTAAATGAGATAGCGTATTGATATCGTGGAACATACAATATGCTCTATATAAGTCTGAGAGTGCAATTCTAAGTTCTAAAAGTGGATTCAACAAAGAATTAATAAGTAGGAATTTACTTGGTAAATTTGGTTCACTTATTGGAAGCTCAGCATATAGATCCATGGTCCCCATTCTAGTTGAGAACATTCTGCTTGTAAGACTCATTAATTGATTCGTGATTGATCAATTATAATTCTAAAGTTGGACTATGTCTAATTTTATGAATTTTCACTAAGCAGGGGTGAAATTGTAAAGAAAAGAGTTTCTAGGTTTATTTATTTATTGATGGACTTTATATGTCTAATTAATAATTAAATTAAATGACAATATTATTTAATAATCTATTTTAGTTATTAAATAATTAGTTTTGGCATTTAAAAGGTTAAAATTAGAAAATTGGCTT
Source organism: Cannabis sativa (assembly GCF_029168945.1). Lineage (NCBI taxonomy): Eukaryota > Viridiplantae > Streptophyta > Magnoliopsida > Rosales > Cannabaceae > Cannabis > Cannabis sativa. The sequence continues at coordinate 13,708,160 of NC_083604.1, forward strand.
TTTTGAGAAAATAGAGATAAAATTTGATAAAACTGCAAAATCAAGTGGGGCTCACTATAACACCTTGGCCGGCCACTTAATGAGGTTTTTCAAATTAATATTTTCATTACTTTAATGCCAAATAATTCCTAACCTAAACCTAGTAGTTGCCTATAAATAGAAAGTGATGGCTCAGTCAAATCATAAGTTTTCATAACATGCTTTCATCATCTTCTGACAGAAATTTCTCTCTTCAGAAAAACTGAGCCTTCCCCACTTTCTATACCTGGCCGAAATCCCTATTCTCTTTTCTCCTTCATCAATTTCGAACCCTAGTGAAAGAGTAAGTGCCCACACACAGCAAGCAGTAACTCAATCATAGATTGGAAAACTGTGAAGGATCAAACTTGAAGAAGAAGGACATTCAGGCTCAGATCTTGATTATACTCTGCTACAGAAAGGGTACAAGGGTTAGAGATCTGAGTGGAAGGAGACATTAATTCCGTTGCATCAATGTAAGGTTTTCTTAACTTTATATGTGTTTAATTTATCGTTTTAGAAAGTTCATATTTAGGGTGTTTAAACAACATACTTGTGAGTAGATCTAAGATCCTAGTAAAATAAATATCCAACATTCTATTAAGTCCAGAACATATGTATTTGTTCATGATTATAGTGTCGTCAGCACAGTGGAATATAATCATGATTATATGTTCAAAAAGTTTAATTCCTATGATTTGCCAATTCACTGGATTTAATTTAGACTGGCATGATAATCTGCGATAGGTATACTTACACCTTGGATAAGTGTTATGTCCTTTCCATGGTATTGGCAAAGTTTACCAGTATCGGATTTATGGAGTATACATTAGAAGGGACCGATATTGATCTTAGATAAGATATCCTAAACTTACCGTTATATCTTTCTAAGTCAATATCAATGGTTGATCTTAGGTGTATGGATCTTAATCTTGACATGGTTAGGTTCGATCTCAAGAGTATTATTTGTGTTCTTTGATTTGTTAGTTAAGCCCACCTTTTGGTCTGGGTGTTACGTACATTTTGGGAACATGATAGTACAATTGAATGGGAGCGCTAATCATAGATATAGAATCTATAGCTTCTATAAGTTTTTAGAAGTGAAACGATGATTTCCTTCGAGCTTGGCTGAATAGAGATAAATGATTGAGATCTCATTTCAGTAATTATATTAGCTTATTGAAATATCATTTAAGGATAAAATACATTGAAGGGTAGAATGGTAAATTTATCCCTATTCAGTGTAGATCATCTATAGAGGATTCTTGACTATTAGGATTGTAACATTGGATAATCATAACGTATCTATATCGTGGTACATATAGAGCGTTCTATATAAATGAGAGTAAAATTCCAAGTTCTATAGTGGTTCAATGAGGAATTAATAAGTTAGGGAATTTACTTGGTAAATTCTAGATCTGTTTATTGGAAGCTCGGTTATATAGGCCCATGGTCCCCTCACTAGTTGAGATAATACTGCTTGCAGACTCAGTTAATTGATTTTAATTAATCAATTATAATTCTAAAATTAGACTATGTCTTATTTATGAATTTTCACTAAGCAAAGGCTTAATTGTGAAGAAAAGAGATTTTGTGATCAATTTGTTAATTAAGAGACTTTGCATGGTCTAATTAATAAATTACATAAATGACTGTTTTATTTAGTAATTAATTATAATTATTAAATAAATAGCTTTGGCATTTATAGGTTTGAATTGAAAAATGTGGTATTATTGAAAAGAAGAATAAGTGGTTGAAATAAAGTGACAAAAATCTAACTAGAAAGAGGTCCACTGATGCTCAAATTTGTATATTGTGAAGCCTTAATTGTAGAGATAAAATTAATTTAAATGGAATATTTTCATAGTTTTAATTGTAATATTGTTTTAGTTGAAAATATTTAATTTATTTTAACTTTTTGTTATATTTTAGATTTGAGGAGCATTTTATAAATGAGTTTTATGGCTAATGGGAAGTTGATAATATGCCTATAATTCATATTATAAAAAGAAGCAATATATTGATAGGTTGGAAATTTTTGTCTCACGTCATAGTTTAATTCAAAGCCCATGTTGATGAAGAAAGCCCATCAAGCTCACTCATATCAATCCAATCAAGTTTGTGTGAAAGTCCAATTATATTGAATGAGTCTCCTAGCTATTCTCATATGCACAAATACATCTCAACAATTACTTCACATGTCGGCCCAGGTCCAATACATCACTCAACACGCACGAATCTTCTCTTCATTCAACAACAGCTACTGTGAGTGTTTTGAGCTCGCCACCTGTCCGCTCATGTCTCCTCAATCTCTACCAAAAGGGGCGCATGAGACCACTCTCCACTAGACTTCTTGTGCCATTTTCCCCACTAACTATTATACGAAAATACCAATATTGGGCTAAATTGGCACTATAAATAGAGAGCCAAAATTAATTGTAAAAGACATCATATTTTACTAGAGTTATTATACCAAAATTGTATCTTTTTCTTTTCTTCTTCTTTATTTTACTTTATTAATTTTAGTGTAAAGACAATGCCTTTTCTAGGCTAATTTCTTTGGCAAGACTCAAGTGTAAGTTCATCCAATTTTTATTCTTCTAATATATTGATTCTCTTTGTTCTTCATTTCCACATTTGTTATATTAAATTTCTCTTCTTCTTAATTGCACTTTAAATTTAATAGTACCTTTTATATAAGTTCAGTCATGCTTTTCTTATGTAAGTTAGGCTATTAATTATTAGAGTGTTTATTATATTATATGATTTTTACTGCATTCTGCTGGTGGTATTTTGTCGATTTAAATTATATAATATGATAGTATTTTTAGAAGTAGTATTAATTTAATTAGAGAACATATTTTTCTAGTGAGCTTAATTATACACATTTTCCAACTATAATTAATGGTGTAGAATTATAGTGAGGTTAAAGAATCAATTTTATTAGGAAAATATAATTGCATGTACGAAGCTTGTGTCTTCCATAATCATTTTCTGATCACTTCTTATTTTAATTACTTGTTCAATTTTTAAAAATCATTTTCTCAATATTCTTATCACATTCAAGGTTCTTACTTTATTCTTGTAAAATTAATAACTGTCCTTTTGAGTGTATTTTTCCTCCCTGTGGATACGACATATAGCCCGTTTACTACCGCGACCGCAGTGTAACTAATTGGGCGACATCATCCACTATCTTGTACGGCCAAGGTTGATTTTTTGCCCAATATTTTATTCTTTTTTAATCCATATAATTCAACCCTAAGCCCTAGTTGAAACACTATAAAAGGAACATGATACTCTCACTCATCCAATTAATGTCAACCTGACTATTCAACTAAACCTAGATGAGAGAGTTCCTTCCTTAGTGTTTCTAACCTCCTTCATTGTTCTTCACCATTCGAACCTATAGTGAGCGAGTAACATGCCCACACATAGCAAGTCAAGTACTCAATCATAGTGAGTAAGACAGTGGTAACCAAACCCGAAGGAAAGAAAGAGATCTAGGTTCAGATCTTGATAATTCTCTGTGACAGAAAGGAATCAAGGGCTAGAGAATTTGAACGGAAGGAGTCATTATATTTTGCTGCAACCAATGTAAGGTTTTCTTAAAGCCTTATGTGTTTATTTCATTGTTTTAGAGAATTCATATTTAGGATGTTAATGAACATACTTGTTAGTAAATCTAGATCCTGGTAAAATATTCCCGACAAACATCTACTATGATCTTTGGTTGTTTTCTTAGCATTGACTCTCTTGTCACACTGCATGTTTATGTGAATATAGATGTAGTCTTTATCTTCTCTTAAGTTGTAGCCTTGAAGTTTTTTAGCATTCCCTCGGCTGTGTTTTAGCAAAGGTGGTCTTGTTCATCTCCTCGGTTTGATAGCGGAGGAAGCCTGCATCAACTCCTTAGCTTTATAGCATAGGAGACCTTCAACATCCCTTTGACTTTGAGCGGAAGATGTTGGGTTTTATGCCCTAAATAAAACTCTATTTCAATGTAATCTCTATTATTTAAATATCAATAAAGAGACAGAAGTATTTTCATCACTTGTTTAATGTGTCATTTGGTTCATGTTATCATTTATATGTTTATTTGATTTATAAATTCATCCAAACCCTATCACATTAATATTCTTATTTATTGTGTCGTCAGCACAGTGGAAAGTAATCAAGATTGTGTGATTAAATATATATATATTCCTAGATTTATCAGTACACTGGGTTTAACTGATATGATAATCTACAACATAGTTTACTTGCACCTTGGATAAGTGCTATGTCCTTTCCAGGGCATTGGTTAAAGTAAAGCTTGGGTTGGATGCATGGAGTATGCATCGGAAGGGGCCGATATTGAACTTTGAATCAGATATGATAAATTTACTGTAATATCTATTCAGTTCAATATCACCTAGTTGATCCTAGATCAAATGATCTTAATCCTGACATTGTTAGGTTCGATCTCAAAAGTATTATACATGTTCTTTGATTTGTTAGTTAAGCCTACTTTCTAGTCAGGGTGATACGTACATTTTGGGAACATGGTAGTGCAATTGAGTGGGAGCGCTAAACATAGATATGGAATCTATATCTTCTATCAGGACATAGAAGTGAAATGATGATTTCCTTCGAGCTTGGCTAAACAAAGATAAATGGTTGAGTACTCATTTCAGTGATTATGTTAGTTCACTGAAATATCATTTGTAGGTGGCTAAGTGTTTTAAGGATAAAATACATTGAAGGGTGTAACGGTAGATTAATTCATATACAATGTAAATCATCTATAGAGAATCATTGATTATTGGGATTATAACAATGGATAACTAATAGCGTATCTATATCGTGGAACATATAGAGCATTCTATATAACTGAGAGTGCAATTCCAAGTTCTATGGTGGATGCAACAAGGAATTAATAAGTCAGTGAATTTACTTAGTAAATTCTGGGTCTGCTTATTGGAAGCTCAGATATATAGGCACATGGTCCTCATACTAGTTGAGACAATACTACTTGTAAGACTCAGTTAATTGATTTTGATTAATCAATTATAATTCTAAAATTAGACTATGTCTATTTTATGAATTTCACTAAGCAAGGGCTTAATTGTGAAGAAAGAGTTTTTAGGGTTTATTTGTTAATTAAGAGACTTTTTTAAGTCTAATTAATAAATATATTTAATGACAATATTATTTAATAATTAATTTTTAGTTATTAAATAATTAGAGTTGGCATTTAAGTGGTTAAATTGGAAAATTTGCATTTTTGAGAAAATAAGATGAAAAAATGAGAAAATAGCAAAATTGCAAAGTGGGGGCCCAATACCATCCATGGCCGGCCACTAAGGATTGATTTTGTCACTTTATTTTTTCATTATTTTAATGTTAATTAAATCTAACCTAACCCTAAGTGGTTTCCTATAAATAGGTAGTGATGGCTTAAGGGAAAAAATGATGCATCTCATTCCTTTCAGTTAAAATTTGAGCCTCTGTTCCTATACCTACCCGAAACCTCTCTCTCTCTCTCTCTTCCTCTCTTCAAAACCGAAGCCTATAGTGAAAGAGTGAGTGCCCACACACATCAAGTGTATACTCAATCATATTGTGTAAGGCTGTGAAGAATCAAGTTTCAAGAGAAGGAGATTCGGACTCAGATCTTGGTGACACTCTGCTACAGAAAGGATACAAGGGTTAGAGATCTGAGTGGAAGGAGACATTATATTCTGCTGCAACCACTGTAAGGTTCCTAATACTTTATATGTGTTTATTTCATATCGTTTTTTAAGTTCATATTTAGGATGTTAATAACATACTTGTTAGTAAATCTAGATCCTCGTAAAATAATTCCAACAGAAGAGGCCTTCAACATCCCCTTAGCTTTGCAGGAGAGGATGCCTTCATCATCTCCTCAGCTTTGCAGGAGAGGAGACCTTCATCATCTCCTCAGCTTTGCAGTGGAGGAGGTCTTCATCATATCCTAGGCTTTACAACAGAGGAGGCCTTCACCATCTCCTTGGCTAAATAACAAAGGAGGTCTTCTTGACAATTAACAACAAAAATTGCTGGTTGTTCTTTGGTCAATTGAGGATGTGACCAACTTCCAAATTTATATACCCAAGATGGGGTTGATGTCTTCCCCATCTTAAGTGCACCTTAGAGTGATTGTAGGTGCAGTCTCCACTTTATCCTTGGTCTTAACCTTAGAGGTCTTCGTTGTCCCTTCTACTATATTCATAATGGAAGATGCCTTCTTTGTCCGCTTGGCTGTCTTGACAATGAAGGAGGTCTTCTACTTCCCCTCGGTTGCTAGAACAGCAGAGGAGGTCTTCCTCATCCCCTCGACAGTTAGCACAATCAAGGAGGTCTTCTTGGTGAATATCAACGATGTGTTATAATATTTGTATGCTACTCTTTGGTTTCCAAGGAGACGGTCGATAGTAGCTGCTGTTGAGAACTTGACAAACAAATGGTAGATGAGTGAGATGGCTTAGAGGTCACTAGGTGTTGACCTTCCAAGAAGACTTGGTGTCGATCACTATGAAGGTATTCATAGTAATGTTTGCCACGGTGCAGTTTTGATTGTGAGTGGTAACCTGATTTTACCATAGGGAGCGACGTTGGCTCCCCTAAAACCTTACATGAGCTGCTTGCATGGCTCCGGATCTCTTAAGGAGTGACCCACTCTTTTCAGGGTCTGTTTTGATTAGAATATTTGGTGATGCTTGATCATTAACCATCACCATTATGTTTGAAATTTTATTGATACTGTCTGAGCTTGACTGCTCTTGCCCCCAGTGTTGATCTCTTAGTAACTGAGGTAAAAAACATTGAAGTCTTGTATGTTGAAGCTATCTGATGTGAGTGAGATAGAACATTGCTGAGGTGTAGTGGGTTAACTTCTTGTGTGCTTGGTGCTCAAGCATAAGTTCACTTTATGATCATAAGTTAGATGAATCACTGTCGAAGAAAAGTGCAAAAAAAACTCGACAGATCATCTGTATGGGGGCAAAATCACAAGTTGTTGAAGAACTCGATTTGATGATTTCAACTCATAGACCCTTGTTAAAGGTTTAATAAAAAAACTCCAAAAGAAGAACAATAAGAAAAGATAGATTGGATTAAACTCGTGCTAAGTACATCGTCCCATACTTAGGAGGAGTTTAGCCACTAAAAGAACACCACAACTGCAGCATCATCCCACTCCCATAGGGTTTTCTTTAATCAATTAGAAGATCTCTTCTGGATGTAGCGTCCTACTTCCAGAGAGGAACACTCCACTAGCACTTTAGATTTATAAACTTGGTTGTTATATTCTTGTGTGACCTAAAGCATTTAATCATAACAGTTGTTGACTCAAAAATCTGGACTAGACTTCTAAGCCACACCCACTCGCTAGATTGGCAAGAATATGAAAATTTGTAAAGTAATTAATGAGACACACAACGATTTATAGTAGTTCACATAATAATGCATGCTGTCCTCCAGAGTTGTAGCGAGTATACAACATTTAGCCAATTGGGGTACCTGATCAACATCTATAATCGTATTAAACTTATCAAGATGATTAAATTGGATTAGTGGTACCTTTAAATTTGAGCAATTCAGAGAGTTTGGAGCCTTTAGGGAGCCTAGCTTGTCACAATTATTCGGTGAAGGGAGATGTCCCGTGGAGTTTGTAAATGGGCTTTCTCTACTGCTCGATCATTAGTAATGCTCGCAAGAGATTTTCTTAATCAATCCCTCCTAGCCAATATGGAATTGTTGGCAAGGGTGGTTTGGTTCCCTACTTGCAAAGCAGCTACTGCTGCTATGTTTGCTGGTACTACCACGTCTCCAAGCGTAGTTGGTGCGATTGGTAGGTTTATAAGATTCGTTGCATTATTCGTATTCGTAGGTGGGATACCTTGATCGACCAAATGGGGATCACGAGGTTCCTCTTCATCGTTGCGATTCCTCAGAGTTTGCAATCGTTCTCAGAAAACTTCATTGAGGCGATCACGCAGATCACCCCTATGAACATGATACCTTCCTCCTAGCCTTGTAAATACAATTCCTGACCTGGTATAAACACTGGGAGAACGACTATTAGTAGAGGAAGAATGAGAGTCACCTTCATTTACCTCAGTCCACGATTGTGCACGACTCCATAGGTTACGTCATTTGGAATCCTCCTCTTATTGTCTTTCTTCCCTTCGATCAGGTTGTCGACTTGTATCAGGAGCGGTAGGGCCTTATTACGTGTAGAGTAGTGAAAAGGTCAATTTAGATCAAGCCCTTCCTAACCATTTTCATCCACACGTTCCATGCAATCATAAGTATTGTCAGGACATCTATTATGACGTCTAGTATTAATAGTTACCTTAGTATCATCTCGACGTTGATTTAGGACTTGTGGCAAACATCGGGTCTGGATCCTATCTGTCCCTGTGATCTCTTCTTGCAATGCTTGCATCTATTCTCGAATGGCTATATATTGAGAGGTTATGATGGATGATGCCTTCAAATATAGACAGGTGTGATTGGTGAAAAATGCCCCACTAAAGCTGCAGGTGTTGAAGTTTCTCCTACATGTCCAGCGATTTCAGGGAATAAATTGAGGGGGTTAACATGGATTCGTCCCACTCCTCCTATGATGGCTTCAATCGGGGTTGTTCCTCCTCTAGGCATTGTTCCTCCACCAAGGGCCACTCTTCCGCTAGGTGTTATTCCTCCACGAATAGGAACATGAAGAGTCTCAATGTTGAAAGATCTTGCATTGTTGTTCACGTTTGTCTGATTTGTAGCCATGTTGATTCTCCTCCAAAAATCTTCAATTATATGTGTTTCCCACAAACGACATCAAATGTTTGTTGGAGGAATTTCAACAACACCAAATTCGTGTGAGTATTCAATGCAAATAAGAACACTTAACTAAAAAGTGTGCGAGTACTCAAACCATTTGCTACTAAACAAATGAAATAAAAGTAAAAAGTAAAGAGAACACAAGGAAATTATAGTGGTTCAGTCAGAGCTTGGTCTGCTTAGTCCACTGTTGTAAAGATTTCAACTTAGTTTATTTAATTTGGATCACTCTTTTATATATAAAGAAAGTGTCCTTTAGATTTACTTAAGTAATTAGTTTTAGAACTATTTTTACATTAAATAATAAATATTAATTAAAGTAAATGTTCAAAGAATAAATAAAGAATGTTTTAATCTGTTTTTGTATTAAGTACAGCAACGTATGCGACCTAGTAAGCTCTGAGTTACCCGTTCATATTCTAACACACGAACTCGCAGACTCTAGGGTGTTTATATTCACATGGCCTTCGGGCCTTTTATTTGGATATATACATTCACCCTTGATCGCATACACGAACATCCTATGCGTTGACAATGTGGAACATGTGAGTCCCCGACGAGTCATCGAACACTCACTTGAACTAATCTTATGTAAAGAAGTGATCTTTACTGGTCGCAGGAGAGGTCTGCTTGGTCGTTGCATATAATCAATATATGCACATTCAGTTATCAAATCCTCTTGGTCCTACTTGTTAGGTTATTTTTAGTATTAATTTTAGATTAAGTTTAGTATATTTTTAATTGAGTTTTAATCGTGTTTGGAGCATTTTTACGCTTGTTATCTTTTATTTATGCAGATTTAAAATAAAAGAAGATTAGAAAAATATCAGAGAAGAAAGATGGGAAAAAAGATAAAAATATCTCACAAAAAGATGATCTTTAAAATAGAGTAAATTGTGCAAGAAAATAAAGCTGAAACTTCAAGCCTGAATTTGACTATTTTTTGTTTAGATTTTGGAAAAAGTCGAAACATGAAAGTTCTAGATCTCTCTTTTATCTTTCCAGAACATCTTGAATTGTCTAATTCCAAGCAATATCAAGAGAGTTATGGCCAAAATACTATCAGTCAACGCAGTAGAAAACTCACCTCCTCTTCTAATCCTAAGCAGAATAGGTTTTCTAATCCTAAGGAGAATAGGTTTTTTCTTCAGCGATTTTTATCTTATTTTATCATTTTTTGGCTATAAAAGAAGGGGACTTCAATAGTTTTGGCCAAGCAATTCAGAGAGAAATAAACAGCAGAATATAGAGCACGAATTTCAGAGACCGAAGTCAATACTGGAGGCATTCTTCAGAGGGTTTTCAACATTCTGTTCTTCTCTATTTTCTTAAGTTAATATGTGTGATTTTGCTTCCATGAACATGTGTAGCTAAACACTTGATTAGGGTTAGATGGATATTGTTTGATATTGCTTTATGGTATTAATATGATTTATTTTTCCCCCAGTTTCTATGTATTCTATTTCATTCGTGCTTAATTACTTTTAATTGCCTGATCACCAATTAACTGTCTATGATTTTGATGCGAGATCTGAGAAGTGAGTGTCAATTATGCTATAGTGAAATAGAACTGAATTTTGATATAGGACGAGAGTACCTATGTGGTTTAGATAGCTTATAGGGTTTCTGTGTTTAAAGCCTGTTGCATGTTAAATTTATCACGAGAGTATAAAGTTTGCATGTGATTGAGATTTATATATCTGAGAAGACTATAAATTACCTTAGTGTAAACCTGCTATTGCATAGAAATTAATAATAGGAAGATAATTATAATACCATAATCAATAGAAACAATTGAAGTCGAAGCCCTAGTTTTTATTAATTGTTAAATTCCTTATTAGTTTAATTGCTTATTCTTTCACTGTTTTTACTTTCTAGTTTTAATCTTTTCTTAATTTTTATCTAACCAAATAGAAGTAAAAGTTTAATTTTAACGTACTTAACAACAATCCTCGTGGGATCGACCTCACTCCTGGTGAGTTTGCTACTTGTCACAATACGTGCACTTGCGTGTGCAAAATATCGCAACACTACTTACTGTTGACTATGTGATGCATAGTATGCGACTAAACCCTATCACGGTCGCATCATCTCACGAGTTTAGATCAAGCAAGGCAAACTCTATGGGAGTCATCAATTAACACGTCATATTTCCCTCGAGAACTGGATCCACGTGTCAATTTTATATGAGACTGCTCTCGTATTCCTAGGTGAGAAATTCGCACTATAACACTGGGTGTTTGATTCAACTTAGGCGATGGGTCATGAACTGTCTTTAGTAAAACAGTCATAACTCACTCAATATTGAACTGATTGACGCAATTCCAGCTGCATTTTGAAGCTAATTCAATGCTTTATCAAGTCATGTATCACACTTCAATAGCAATTGTAAATCTATCAGTACTAAAATTCAATATTCTATCAAGTCATGCTGTATTAATGGTAACTTTAGAGGTGAAAAAAATAGTATATACATATATATATTTAATGGAAAATTCTTAAGTGAGATCATCGCTTTTTCTCTCACCTATGAGGGTATTTTTCTATACTTTTAATTAGTTGAATAGCTTGGTTGTATGGTGTTATGTTGTGTTGTAGAGCATGTTAGTATTTGGTTTTATACTATTTTTTTTTATTGTGATTTTTTTCTTTTATCACGTTGGTGAATGTATTCTTGGCAGTTTCATTCTTTCTTTCTTTAATTAATTATAAAGAATTAGTGATATTTTTACTTATCTATGTTGTTAAATTTATAAAATAAGAACAATCACGAGAGCGCACTTCATATTATTTTTTTGCAGAATTATTTTAACGATATTAAGGATTTAAACGTTCAATTTAGTTTTTTTTTAATATTTTTTCCCTAAATTATGTGAAAGTTCAAGAAAAAAAATTTCTGATTTTATTGTCGTCTCAATTTTTTTCTCAATTGGTTAAATATATAACTTTTCTCGAACACATAAAACAATTTCTAAACACATATAAATATTAAATATATAGAAAATTTCTATAATAAGCACTATTGTTTTGTCCATATACCATAAGTACATTTTTTTTGCCATAGATTTAGATGACTTTTAACAGTATAAGTTAACTATCATGTAACTCAATACACTGAAGTAAACATGCTACTACAAACATATCAGAATTATAAAAATGACAGTCTTAAAAAAAATCATTACAACACATGTAACAATTAATACTGACAAAAAGTAAAGAGAAATGCTTAAAAAAAATACCTTTTAACAAAATTTAGACTCCTAATTAATTTATACAAATAAATGATATTGTTTTCAATTTCTACCCAAAATACCCTCCTTTCCATTTTCCTTCTCTCTCTGTCTATGTCTCTTTCTCTTCTCCACTCTCTATTTCTCTTCCTCGCACCACCGAGACCAACCAGACCCAGGCACCGAGACCACCCAACCACCACCACCGAACCTCCTTTCCTCCACCACCGAACCTCCTCATCTACTCAAAAGCCCAGACGAAACCCAGAGGCCTAAGACCGGTCCGACCTCCATAGCACTCAAGCATCAAAAAACCCAGAGGCCCCGAACCGCTGTCTCCGTCTTAATCTTCATCTTCGTGTTTATTTTTTTTATTGGATTTATCGATAGGTTATCGATAAGTTATCGGTAGTTTATCGATGGCATTTGTCGATAGGTTATCGATAGTATATCGATGACATTTATCGATAGGTTATCGATAAGTTATTGGTAGTTTATCGATGGCATTTGTCGATAGGTTATCGATAGTATATCGATGACATTTATCGATAAGTTGTCGATAGGTTATCGATGATTTCTGTTTGCACACAAGAAAAGCAGTGCACAGACAAAACCATCGATAAACTATCGATAAAGTATCGATAACCCATCGATAATCCCATTTTGGCCAGGAAATCATACCTTCCACCACCATCTAATGTGTCAAAAAAATACGAATTCAATGAGCTTCTGGTTGGGGGAGGGTTAGGTGGGCGGTGGCGAATGACGATGATGGTTGAGAGAAGCCGAGGAGGAAGAAGAGAGAAAGATTTGGGTAGGTGAGATTTGGGGGTTGTTGGATTAAGTTTTGGGTAGATGAGGAGGTTCGGTGGTGGAGGAGAAAAGGTTCATTGGTGGTGGTTGGTGGTGTCGGTGCCTGAGTTTGAGTGTCTCAGTGGTGCGAGAAAGAGGAAGAGAGAGTGAGGAAGAGAAAGAGAAAGAGACAAAGAGAGAAGGAAAATGAAAGGGAGGGTATTTTGGGTAGAAATTGAAAACAATAGCATTAAATTGTATAAATTAATTAGGAGTCTAAATTTTGTTAAAGGGTATTTTTTTAAGCATTAAAAATGAAATTTCTACATATTATATTTATAATTTTTTTTTCTTCACTTATTATATTAGAGCTCTTTTATTAAGTTTTCTTTTACAGTTTTCATAATTAAAATTTTTTTGCACCAAAAAAATTAAATTTCGTTTTTTTTCCTCTTAACCTAATTAACATATATTATCAATGTATTTTTTAAATATTTATTATTATGATTATTTTGAAATAACTTATTTTTGATTATGAAATAAAAAATCTAGTGGTTCTTATTTTATTTTAATTTTTGCCATTTTTTATAATTATTATATTGTAAGTATAAAATAAGTTTATCAAAATAATTATAACTTTTAATTATTTTTATGATTTAACTTAGTTCTCTCTAATTATATCTTTAATTTCCTTTTAAAAAAGAGTAATTAAATAACACAAAAAAATGGAATTAGACAGAGGAGACATTCATAATTTTTTTCAATTAAACCACAATATTATGGCAAAAGATAATTATAAAAAAATACAGTTCAATACATTTTTATATATTTTTGTTCACATGACGTAGTATGTTCACGTAGACAAGACCAAGGTCATGTAGAATATAGCGTGTCAGTAGGTGAGCAAAGTCACTATGTACAACACACCAATTGATAAGGGATCCAAACACTCGGGTAAGATCAAGTTACGAGAAAATGGCCAATCAGTAGGGTCTAGCCAGACCACACCCTGGACGGCCAATGAAGTCTTTGTGCCGGCCAGCCCCAAGCAAAAGTTAAGCCGGCCAGCACAGATAAATAGCACCAAAGGAAGCTCGATTGAATAGTGGGGTCCACAACCATCTTTTGAGACATGTCAAAACTCAATTTCAGTTACAGGACAACTCCAACAATCCACAAAATTATCTACCTATCTTTTAGGAATTATTAATTAGTTACTTTGTAACTTAAGAGTAGTTTTCCCTATTTATAAGGGATATTTACTTAAAGATTGATCTTTTGTAAGCCCTAAACTTATACGAAGGGCATTAGGAAAAATGAGAGGGGACCTGAATTCTAAGTCCCTCAAGCCCTAGAGTACTCTCACTCATTATCTCTCTCACGCTATTTCCTAGTCATTAGATACTTAGTCTATTTTCTCATCTCACTTATTCAGAATCTGTCATACATCAGTTCTAATCATTGTAATATTCAAAGAGAGCCATAGCTAGAAATTACAAGGTCAAAGCATGTAATCTATGTGGTGTTATCTCTCGAATTAATACAATAAAAAGGAGAATAGGTCATTACCCTTAAAACATGGGAGTCAAACCTTTATAAATTGTTGTGTTAACTTTATTTTTGGCTTTTATAATTTACACGTGGTGTTTGTCAATTATGAATAAGGCTCCGCTGTTAGATGACTAAATATGAGGTCAACAAGTAGTTTTTGTATTTTCACAAAATATAGATCCATAATATTTTAGGGACACTTTGTTTGCCTATTTGAGAAAAATGCAATACTTGTTAAGTTTGCTCAAAGTCTATACTATAAGGCAAGTCCCCAAAGAAGAGAATGCTGACTGATGCACTCGCCTATTTTACAAGTATCACCCTAACCAACAAGGCAAATTTGATGCCCATACAGTTCTTAAAAGAACCATCACTATTTCAAAAGAAATAGACATGTTAGATGACAGTCCAACCTGGATGATGCCCATTGCAGCATACCTCCAGACTGGAATCTTGCTTGAAAATAAGAACAAAACAAGAAAAATAAGGAGGAAAGATGCTCAATATTTAATCCTAGATGGAGAAATGTACAGATGTAGCTTCTCAATGCCACTTCTAAGGTGCGCCACTAAGATAGAAGCCAAGAGGCTATTGGTGGAAGTGCATGAAGGTTTTTGCAGCAATCATGCTAAAGGACAAAGCTTGTCCAAAAAGATACTCAAACAAGGGTATTTTTGGCCTACCATGATTGAGGATTCAATGGACTCTGTTAGAAAGTGTGACAAGTGCCAAAGATTCTCAAAGATCTTGAGAGTTCCACCAAACGAGCTCACACTGATGCAGTCTCCTTGGCCCTTTGTTATGTGGGGAATAGACCTCACCAGTCAACTTCCTAAGGGAAAAGGAGGAGTACAATATATCGTTGTCGCAATCGACTACTTCACTAAGTGGATAGAAGTTGAGCCACTAGTGACAATAACTGTTAGGGTTTATGCCCTAAAAAGCCTGTAAAGACATTTATGATTATTAATAAAGAGTTGAACATTTTGATATATGCTTGAATGTTAAATTATTAATATTTATTATTGAATAATTTGTATTAAATATCGGAAAATTCTTTATTCATATATGAGGTTGTGACTTGTAGTTGTACAAATAATTAAGACCACTTAGCTATGAATAAAATAATCAACAATATATTAAAGTTATGGAATCTTTAATTAATGGTTGCTAGTACTGTTCACTTATGCTTGTTCTACATTGCAAGTAATCTTGATTCAAATTACTGATGTCGTGAGACATCTACGTGAAGATGATGTATATAATAGATATTATATATGACAAAGACCAACATGAATGAAATTGTCTTTATTGTTGGAATTTATTTTACCAGGATCTTAGATCTACTCACAAGTATGTTATTTAACATCCTAAATATGAACTTTTTAAAACGATAATAAACACATATAAAGTTAAGGAAACCTTACATTGGTTGCAGCGGAATAATATGTCTCCTTCCACTCAGATCTCTAACCCTTGTATCCTTTCTGTCGCAGAGTATTATCAAGATCTGAGTCTGAATGTCCTTCTCTTTGATTTGGATTCTTCACGATCTTCCAGACTATGATTGAGGTACCACTTGCTGTGTGTGGGCACTACTCTATCACTAGGGTATCTCGAAATTGGAAGAAGAAAAGAGAGAGAGAGGGGGTCGGCTATAGAGAGAAGGTGAGTGGCTCAATTTTTCTGAAAGACTGAAAAAACTCTTATTTTGGTGTGAGCCATCACTTTCTATTTATAGGCAACTACTAGGTTTAGGTTAGTAATTATTTGGCATTAAAATAATGAAAATAATAATTGGAAAAAGCTATAACAAGTGGCCGGCCATGGTGTTAATGGGCCTCACTTGGAATTTTACAGTTTTCACAATTTTCATTTCTATTTTCTCAAAAACGCCAATTTTCCAATTCTAACCATTTAAATGCCAAAACTAATTATTTAATAACTAAAATAGATTATTAAATAATATTGTCATTTATCATAATTATTAATTAGACATATAAAGTCTCTTAATTAATAAATAAACCTAGAATCTCTTTTCTTTACAATTTCGCCGCTGCTTGGTGAAAATTCTCAAACTAGACATAGTCTAACTTTAGAATTATAATTGATTAAACATAAATCAATTATTGAGTCTTACAAGCAGTATGGTCTCAACTAGAATGGGGACCATGGACCTATATTACTGAGCTTCCAATAAGCCGAACCGAATTTACCGAGTAAATTCCCTAACTTATTAATTCCTTATTGAATCCACTCTTAGAACTTGGAATTGTACTCTCAGACTTATATAGAGCGTTCTATATGTTCCACGATATAGATACGCTATCTCATTTAACCATCGTTATAATCTTAATTTGATCAAAGATCCTCTATATAGATGATTTACACCCAGAAGGGATAAATTTACCGTTTCACCCCTCAATGTATTTGGCCCCTTAAAATACTTAGCTACCTGTAAATGATGTTTTAGTGATCTAAGATATAGTCATTGAAACAAGAGCTCATCCATTTACTTCTATTTAGCTAAGCTCGAAGGGAATCATCACTTGACTTCTATACACCAGTAGAAGCTATAGATTCCATATTTATGTTCAGCGCTCCCACTCAGTCATACTATCATGTTCCCAAAATATACTTATCATCCTAACCCAAAAGTAGGCTTAACTAATAAATCAAAGAACATGAATAACACTCCTGAGATTGAGCCTAAGCATATCAGGATTAAGATTCTTTTGATCTAAGATCAACTAGTGATATTGACTTGGAAAGATACAACGGTAAGTTTATAATATCTTAACTAAGTTCAATATCGGTCCAGTCCAATGTATACTCCATACATTCGAAACTAGTATACTTTACCAATATTTTGGAAAGAACATAACACTTACTCCAAGTGTAAGTATACTTCATTGCTGATTATCACATCAGTGTAAATCCAAAACACGGATGAAATAGGGACTTAGTCTTTTGAATCATATAATCACAATCACATTCCACTGTGTTGACAATACTGTAATTGTGAATAAATATATGTTCTGGACTTAACTGATTTTGTGCATATATTAAATATATATATATTAAACCATAAGCATGAAAAATACATGTTAACATAAATCACTTCAAATCTCTTAAATTGATAACTAATCAGATTGCAATGGGTTTTATTTAGGGCACAAAACCCAACATATATTAACTTGACGTTTATCATAAAGACCTAATTCATATCATAATGATGACCAATAGTGGATAGACCTAAATATGAAGTTATCATGAACTCTTGTTCATATTATTAGTTTCTTTGATTCACTCGTTAAAGTTTCTCAGAGAAGATGATTCTTACAACTTTTGTTTTGAGAATCTAATAATGCGGATGGCTGGGAACATGATTTACAATTATAGAATCTTAACTTTTCAAACTGATCAAATGTTGGTTTCCTTTATGTGTTAATTCTAGAATTGAAAAGATGCGTGCAAATTCAGATGGGATCTTGAATTATATTTCCACAGTGAACCTCTGAGAATGTGCTTTACAGCTATCCAATTATCTAAATTTTTACCCACATGACGTGCCATGTCCATGTAGGCAAGACCGATGCCACATGGAATACAACGTGTCAGTAGGTGACCAAAGTCACCATGCACAATACATCAATTGACAAGGAATCCAAACACTTGGGTAAGATCAAGTTACGAGAAACTGGCCAACCATGAGGGTTTGGTTGGACCACACCCTGGCCGACCAAGAAAGTCTATGTGTCGGCTAGCCCCAAGCAAAAGATAGGTCGGCCAGCACAGATAAAGAGCACCAAAGGAAGCCTAATTGAATGGTGGGGTCCACATCCATCTTTCTGGACGGGTCACAACTCGATTTCAGTGATAGGGCAACTCCAACAATCCACGAAAGTAGGAATTCAACCCTAAATTATCTACCTATCTTTTAAGGATTATTAATTAGTTATTTTTATAACTTAAGAGTGGTTTTTTCTATTTTTAAGGGATATTTACTTACTTAAAGATTGATCTTTTGTAAGCCCTAAAACTATATAAAGGGCATTATGTAAAGTGAGATGGGACCTGAATTCCAAGTCCCTCAAGCCCTAGAGCACTCTCACTCCTCTCTCACACGCCATTCCCTAGTCATTAGACACTTAGTCTATTTTCTCATCTCACTTGTTTAGAAGTGTTATACATCAGTTCTCATCATTGTAACATTCAAAGAGAGCCATAGCTAGAAATTACAAGGTCAAAACTTGTAATCTGCGTGGTGTTATCTCTTAAATTAATATAACAAAAATAGGAGTAGGTTATTACCCATAAAACAAGGGGCTGAACTTCTATAAATCGTTCTATCAATTTTATTATTTACTTTTACAATTTACATGCGGTGATTGTCAATCATAAATAAAACTTTGCTGTCAGTTAACTAAATTTGAAATCAACAAGTAACTTTTGTATTTTCACAAAATATAGATCCATAATATTTTAGAGACACTTTGAAATATGAGATTTGAATTTATAAATATTGGTAAAAATAAAATTGGCTTTGTTTCTAAATTAGTAAGGATAATGGTTTTCATTATGGAGTATAATCGTTAAGAGTACTTCCACATAATAATTTAGCTTCATTAGAATAAATTTATGTAAAAAAGAGACCAAGTGTATGTCTCCAAACTATCATACAAATGTTTTTGATGTAAAAACAAAAAAAAAAAAAAGGCTAACTATTCAAAAAGAAAAAGTAAAACTAATTGTTATTATTATTATTATTTTGTTAATTTAAAAGAAATCTAAATTAAAAGTGAAAAATTTGCATAAACTAAAAAAATAGTAAAAGAAAATAGAAGATTAATTATTAAAATATTAATAAAATTTAAATAGACATGTTAATTGTGTAGGTTCCACTTTTACTTTTACTATCATGTTCCATACTTTCTTATTACCTTGGATCATCCATCAATGTACAATAAAATGTCTCCACCTATCACGACAAAACAAGTACTATATGTCCTAAATATATAATAAAATGATGTTTTGAAAAATACAAGGAAAAAGACACAAATTGGTGCTATTTTTTTTTACTTTCTGATGTTTAACATTATTATATTTTTGCTCTATAAATTACATTTTTTACTTGTTCTCTTCATATTCTAATTTTTAAATATTATGAAAATTTAATTCTCATAATCGTGACTACATTTAAAAATAAATAAATAATAATAATAATAATAATAATAATAATAATAATAATAATGAAAAGAATAAAATACATCCAACTCTATTATAACTAATCAAATTACAACCATCAAATGCAAAATCAATGGCTAAAAAATTACTCTCATCGTATAGGAGCAAAAAGGATGCCCTCACTTAGGTAATAACCTATATTTAATATCATTTTTATTTTTGGGACTTCTATATGCACCCTATAAAATTATAAATACATTTTATTATTAAAAAAATATAAATTTAAATAATTTTTTAAAAATTACTCTTAATATTTTTTTTTTAAAAAAAATTTCCTTACATTATTTTATGTTAATTTCAATACTTACTTTAATTTTATTTTCATAATTTTTTCTAACTTATGTATATATATTTTTTTTATTTTTTTCTAAAAAAATTTCATATAATTTTTTATTTTATATTTTTGTCATAATATTTAAAATATAATTTAATTTTATTTAATAGGTATATTTTTTAAGAATATAAATTAGAAGAAAAAATTGAAAAAACTTAGTATAATTAAAAATATAAATTTTATATAAAATTAAAATTATTTTTTTTTTCTTTAAAGATGTTTGGGATGAAATAAATTTCCCTTTTGCTTTTGAATAATGACATTATATATTTACTTTAATAAAAAAAAATAAAAAAGACATTATATTTACAATGAATTGCAAGTATAAAAATAGAATTTGGCAGTAACAGTGGTAGTAAACGAGAGTGAAGACGAAGAAGAAGAAAGAAGACGACGACCGAGACGGAGACGGAGACGATTACCATCCATTTGGTGTTTTTCTCAGATCAGAGATCTCCCGCCACTCTCTTTTGGTATGCAATTCTTCATGTTCATTTTCTTCTTTTTAGGGCTTCCATTCAATTCCATCACGATCAACCATATTTCAATTTTGCATTTCATCCGAAACGATCTCTATGTTTATTGAATATCGCAGTACAAAGAAAACAAAAGATGGGGGAAGCTAGCGTAGGCCACTTCATTTCTTGATTTCTTTGTTTGAGATTTGAGTTTATCACTACAAAAACTTGAAAATAATGGGGTTTTTCTTGGGGAATTTTGTTAAATATGTAAAATTTATTTGTATGGGCTTTGTTTTAACCAAAGAAAACCGTCTGATTATTTTCTTTATGCTACGTTATATCCCTTAAGAAGACAATGCAGAATCAGGAAGGACTACCAGCGGATGGGGAAGTGGAGTCATCTTTTTCCAATTCCGACTTCGGTGAATGGGATACTTTTCCTGATGACGATATTATGAACCAAAAATCCCTAATCCAGTCTGATGAGGCCGATAAAATTCCATTTGTTGGTAACAAGGCAAGGCAAATACCATCATTTCCTCTCCATTCTTGATCGCATTCATTTTCCCCAGACGCTAATTTTATAATCATCATCTTGGTTTTACCTTCCTTGCCCATTTTCATCTTGTTGGATATCCATACTGATGATAAATACAACTGCAGGAACCCCTTTCCTCATTAGCCACAGAATATCAATCGGGCAGCACTATCTTGTTGGAAAAAATTAAGGTTTTTATTGGGGGTTGAGTTCTGTATGTTTTCAAAGGTTGTGATTGATGTTATTGGGATGCAGAGAAACTGAAATGCTACATATCACTTTTCTCAGGTGCTTAGTGAACAATATGCGGCCATTCGGAGAACACGGGGTGATGGGAATTGCTTCTACCGAAGCTTTATGTTTTCATATCTTGTATGTATAAGATCAATGTCCACTCTGCATCTTTCTACATTGCATATTTGTCCACTGCTGACATTCTGTTTCTGTAACAATTAAAAGTTTCTTGGCTTCTTGACTGATGAAGGCAGATATGTTGAAAATAACTTCTGCTACTAATCTGTCTGCTAAAACAGGAGCACATTTTGATGTCGCAAGATCGAGTTGAAGTTGAACGCATCAAAGCCAATGTTGAACAATGTAGGAAAACACTCCAGAGCTTGGGTTATGCAGAGTTTACTTTTGAGGATTTTTTTGGGGTAAGTTTTTATTTGTATTTACCATTGTTTCATTCAGTTATTTTTAGAAGGAATTCGCAACTAGCAAGAATTGCTCCATTTCAGAAAGAAAAAAAGAAATACATAATCAATCATTGAAATCAGATATTGGAAGGACTGTGACTTTGTAGATGTCTGCATCTTGTATTTGCATGTTTTCCATCATAGTGACTCACGAACATATTATTTAGTTTTAGTGTGTTAATTTCTTAATAAATCCTATACTTTTTAAATGTAAGAATAAGCAAGGATGTGTTCTCATTAACACCTGTTTTAGTAGAAAGGAAATGGAACGACAATTGCTTTAGAGAATTTCAATTGTGTTTGTCGAACAAAATTCATCATATATAAGTCTCAATGGCAAGAGTTTTGAGATTCGTTTTTCTTATGTCATTTGTGGAAAGGATTTAGGAGGCTTTTGGGTATATATAGGCTTTTGAATATACTATTTAACAGAACTATAACAGTCTAACAGAAACTTTCGACATTTTTACTGGTGAATTTTTTTCAGCTCTTTCTTGATCAACTGGAAAGTGTTCTCCAAGGAACTGAAACTTCTGTAAGGTATTGGTTACTAATTGTGGCAGTTCCATTTGACAGTGATAAACTAGCAGATGCTGAATTGAACAAAATAAAAACCTAAGTGATGCTACATTTTGAGTTTGTGTATATTGATATAATTTTTTTGCACAGCCATGATGAGCTACTATCCAGGAGTCGGGATCAATCGATATCAGACTATGGTGAGTAGCTTTTAAATTCACAACGGTTGTGATTTTGCTCTTGACTAAATTTCCTGACAGATTTGGTTGGTTAGTCGTAATGTTTTTCAGATTTGTTACTTCTGGTGAAATACGCAAGCGCTCAGAGTTTTTTGAGCCATTTATACTGGGATTAAGCAATGGAACAGTGGAACAGGTCTGTTTGATATCCTGAACCTCTAACAGTCAATTCAATAGTAACAGTATTATTTAAAAGGCAATTTCAATGTTTCCTTTCACGCTATGAGCATTTTCTCCCTTTTAAGAATGATCTTTGTTACAGTTTTGCAAGTTGTCAGTGGAACCTATGGGGGAAGAGAGCGATCATGTTCATATTACAGCTCTCTCAGATGCACTGGGTGTGCCCATTCGTGTTGTGTACTTAGACCGCAGCTCCTGTGACACTGGTGGTGTAAGTGTAAATCATCATGATTTTCGGCCTACTGTTGCTGGTGATAAACCAATTGCTAGTAGTAGCTCTGGGACAGCTAGTCCTTTTATTACGTTGCTGTATCGCCCTGGTCACTATGACATTCTCTATCAGAAGTGACACTCACCTTTTCTTGTAAGTTTGTCTGCAATTTCCCTTTTCTTCATTACTTTAACATGGGAGCAGTGCACCTTACACAATGCATTTCAGTATAAGAGAGAAAGCAAACTTAAATGCCTCCAATTGATAGATTGCTTCATCCATTGAATATTCTTATAATTGGACTTTTTACGTTAGTAAAACTTTGTTATTGGTAGGTGGTACTAATAATTGTTTGCTTATATCTCCATATCACAGGTTAGTGAATAAGGTTTTGAAGATAACAGGTTGACAAGGACATTCAGTGTTGTGCAATGCAAATGCCAAAGTTGGTTAAGTTGTGATGTAAAAACTCAACACTCTCAGGTGTTAAAAAGATACTGGCTAATACTGTTTTTCAAGATTATACATTTCAGTGGGTGGGAAGGACTATTGGATAACAAAAACATGACACCTTTCAAAATGCATTTTATTGACAAAGTTACTTTTAGCTTTGAGCCAAATAGGCTTATAGATGAAAAATCAATCTTAGTGAGACCATTTTGGCAAACAATTCTTCACTCTTATAGATCATGTTAAAAAGAAAAATCTGTAAGCAGGTTACAACTTACAAACCCATTGTCTTAACAGCAGCAACAGTACGTCATTTCAAATCAAAATTTTCAAGACGAGCTCATCACCACCACTCAGAAACATCTGAGGCCTGAGCCATTACATATGGGCACCAATGCTCCAAGCCCCCACAATAAAAAATAATTTATATAAAAAAGTAAAATAAAAAAGGAAACATAAAAGCAGTTGAGCATCCTCAAACTGCAACACAAACAATGGAACGAACTCCTCCTATACAAGTTTGAATTTCTTTTTCCTTGATGTATGTTTAGTAGTAGTACTTACTCATCCAAAATTTCCGAAGCTATGATACGATATGATTCTCTCCTTCGGTTTTTTTTTTTTTCCAATAAGAGAAATATCAAGAATTAGGATAGGATATGATAGGCTATAAGAAGTTAAGATTTTCAGTAAGAAATATCTCGACAAAACTGAAAAACTACTTAGCACAGTTGGCTAAGTGTTCCTCTATTGAATCAACCACCTATTTCAGTCACCAGGTAGTAGTAGGCAAGGACGCAGATTAGTAGTAGTAGTAGTTGTACTCAGTCCAATAAGAAGGTTAGCACCCACAAAAAAAAGTGGCTTTGCTCAATCCAACTCCTTTGCAGAACAAGTAGATGTTTCTCCTTGTGAAGAATCATCGCCCCCATGTCCCATATTTGGTGGACTTCCTTGATTGATCTCTTCAAATGCATTTGTTCGAGCTTTTCCAGGTCTTATACGAACGTTCACCCCCATTGGGAATGGTACCTATATTATACAACACAAGATTAATCAATCAATCATATTCAATCACTTACTGCATCGAAGGTGTGTATCATTCTCATCATACCTGATCACCAGCATTTGGCCCGTCTGTGTTGAAAAGAATGGGTCGGCATCGCTTATCCTCATTCATCAAGCTTGAATTTTGGAAATGTGCAATCAGAGCAGCTTTACCTTGGATGCGACCATATGCTAATGAAGCAACCTTCTCACTATTGAATTTCTCCCATTTCTTTCCATTAAATGACTGCCAAATACGAAAAATATTATACAGTATATTTATTCTTTTAAACTAAGTTTCTTTTTACAAGTCTTTTTGCATTTATTTGAGCTGATAGTAAACAAACCTGGTAGAAAGGAATAATCATAGTTGGATCCGTCATGTTGATGAATGCATACCCCACATTGCATTTATTCTGCCACAATTGTACAATATAGTCTATTAATACTAGGACGGGTCATAGCAACGTCAAATTAAAAGGTAGCAAGTCAAGTTTTCAAGATCCACCAACATATCAACTACACATTAATTACAAGAAGTGATCCAAACAAGAATCAGAACTTGCCTTAAAATCAATAGGTAGATAAATGAAATCATAAGTTCCTCGATGGCGCTCATCAATTGCAGCCAAAAGCATCTTGGAAGTATACCTAAAATTAAACAACAAAATCCTTCTCAGAACAAGACTCAAAGTGAAATGGTTTATTATAAATATTTCAAGGACTTGGCGACACCATTGCGAAGAAATCCTAATAATATTAATTAAAATGTTCAAAGCACAATTGCATAACAGTATCATATGGACCAACTCCAATTTGATAAGAAACAATATAGACATTTTGCTTAGAAATGTGACATTTTCAATTTCAACATTCTTCCAGGATTAAGGTGATAAAATACTTACTTGTTAGGAATGTTCTTTATCATTAGTGTCGTTCGCTTATCATCTCCTCTCATTATACGGTCAACATCCAACTCATATTGTTTCTTGTTGTCTAGCTGATTAGAGTTGCTTTCAGTTCTACGACTTCTACCACGGTCACCAGGAGGATCAAATGAATTCATAATTGGCATCATTTGGCCTCGACCTGGAAACAACATGCACCTCTGATGATGGGACTGAAGTCCTACACTTTTTGAAGCAATTGGCAAGTCCATGCAGTTTCCACCATGTGAAAAGAGGTTATTCGAAACAAATTCTAAAGAATGGGAAGAGTTTGACATTCTCATATTCCCAAGGGAACCAGGATGAAATCCAGAAGCCTCAGGGGATTCCCCTGCAAAGGAGTGTCGCCTATCCCAGATAGAAGGATTAGTCACTGGTGCCGACCCCACTGGGTGGTTACTTATAGGTAAACCCGGGTTCAACATGTGAGATGGTGCCCTAGGCAGTCCATGAACCCTTGATTGGGGATGTGGTGCAGAAACTCCATTGACAAATGAGGGTGAGTTTGGCCACATCATACCTGGAGGTTGAGGGTGATATGAGTTGTTGCTCCAAGTAAAATGATGTCCAGGAAGTGAACAGCTACCGCTACCAGAAGACCCAAAAACTGGGGAAGAGAATATAAGGATATCAAGATAAAAAAAAAATGAAATGAAAAACCAAATCAAACTGAAAAAAAAACTTTTTCTACTACTGAAAAATCAGTCCAACCAATGTGTATGATACAGAACTGACTCAACTTGCAAACAAAGGTTTAGAAGATTTGACTTTGAGCATTTATGAACAAGAATTGTGATATCTCTTTCGTTTTACATATATGAGACATAGGAAAAACCAATAGGAGAAGTGTGTCATGTTATGCTTAGTGTGTGAATACACTCGTGATGTTTGTAAGAAGCCTTGGAGGTAGGTAGTTGTTGTGAGTGTCAAGGGAGGTTGGTGCTGAGCTAGCACTGAAAAAGTTTTATACAGAAAATATTGAAGGAAGGAAAGAATATGGGCAGATTTAAAGAGTAAAGATTTAAATTGGGAGAGGGAGGTCTCTCATATTGGCCTTTTACATTCTAGGGATTTGCTCACAAGACTGCACCCCTGCCCATACTAATACATAAAGAAAACTTTATTTAAATGCATATGTCTCTGTTTTCTTCAAGGCACATACAAATTGCTGGTTCATGGATAGCAATGTCATATGTAGCACACACTCAGGGAACCATCTAAACTCTAAAACCTGAAATGTATAAATCAATGAAAAATCTTGAAAAACAACAATGATTGAACTTACCACTTTCATTGAGTTCCATTGAGTTTGAGTTAACCCGGGAAAATTGTCTATTTTCAATTCTTTCTAGTGGTCTAGGATTGATGCCAGAAGACAAAGCTCCTGGAGAATTACAATGGATGCCATTGGCTAAACCATCATAATACTCTGGCAGTGAATGAGGATGAAAAGGTGATGTTCCATGGATGTCAAACTTTAGTGGCCCCGATGAATGATTGGATTCTGAAAGGCCAGCATGATTGCCTAGAGATTCAATTCTAACTAGAGAGGATAAGCTGTTAGGAACACTAGAAGATATCCCGTGATGAAATGCAGCTTCCAGGGATGGATTTTGTGTTGCACTCTGAGCAGCTATAGTACTCCCATTATCTACGGCAGAAGATGTAATTGCTCCGAGTGAAACTGAGCCAGTTAGAATATTTTATGTTAGACAAGATAAATATAACTTGTCTGCCCATAAATTGGGTCAAGCATGATTCCTAGTGATAGAAAAACCATACCAGAAAAGCCAGTGATTGAGTTAATAGGAGGGCTACTCTGCTGCAAATAAACACTACATTCATCTTGGTCCAACTCCGAAGGTAACTGCTGCCCCGAACTGAAATTTAAAAACAAAACAAAAAGAATTTTAGTAAATAGATCAAAGTAGCAATTAAAATGTAGACGTGGAATTTGTCTGTGGTCTTATCAACCATCAATATCCAAAAACCATATAGATTTTGTAGAGAAAGAAAAATGTACAGATGCACTTTACGTACATTTACATCATATTAGTTGGAATTAGCATTTAATTGAGTAAGATAAATTAAACAATGAAAAATGAAAAAAGACAATCACAAGACAGAGAAATTGGACTTTGAAAATACTACCATTTTGTTCCCCCAAGACGACCTGGCTCTAGTTTAATCTGCTTTCCAGCAATATCACTTCTGTTCAATGCACGAAGAGCAGTCTCTGCAGCTCTAATATCATAAAATTCAATAAATTTGTGATGACTTCTGTGTGGGGCATCACGTATCTGCCATCCAGAAACAAAAGTTACAAAAATTACAGTGCATTAGAAGCAAGCAAAGTATTTACAATGTGCACCAATAACAAATACAAGGCGCACCTCCTTGATTTCTCCATAAACACCAAATATTTGACGAAGTTCATCATTTGAAACAGAAGATTCGAGGTTAAATACTACAAGAGTACCCTGATTAACGTCCTTTTCGGAGGGATTCTCCTGATAAAATAAAATATACCAATGTTAAAATACAACAGCAAAGTTCAAGTATGACATGGAATAATAAAAGATCACCAGTTTATAACAGTATAATGATAGTCAAACAACCTGTATCAGGAAGACATAAATGGATGCTCACCTTTGGAATTGAGTAATGTATGTCGAGCTTCCGACGCCTCAATGGCCTATTCTGGAGTGCTTTCATTGCATTTCGAGCTGACCTTAGATCGTAATAGGAGATCATAACAAAACCACGGTGCTTGCAAGCTGTATAAAGAGTCCGGATGTCTCCATATTGCTGCAAGTTCAATCATTTTTAATAAAAGTCAATATATAGATAACATGTTAACTAGATTTCAAAGACTACGGGCAAAATGGCACACCTCAAATAGGGTTTTCAACTCAGAATCTTCAACATTGCTATTTATGTTTCTCACAAACAAGGTCCTAGAAGGGTGTTCTCCATAAGGATGTTCTCCAACAATCGAACCATTACTTAACCCTAACTGACCATTAGAAACTACTCCAGGGAAATCACTACATTTTAGTCCAGGAGATGAACCATCATCTTCCAAATCCATTCCTCCAACACTGCTAAAAAGGTCCAACTCCTCCATATCATCCCCACCATTTGATTGGATATTATAATTAAGCCCATCAGTAACTCCAGAGAGCAAGTCATCATCATCAGGAAGTAGGTTCCCAATGGTTTGAGCCTCTATTTCTTCAAGGGATTCAATTATTTCCTCTTCCTCGTAATGTGAAGCAACAGTGTCAACTGAATGACCATATAGACCATTGTTTGATGACAATCTCACTGCACCCAAAAACAAATCTTGTAAATAAAACGGCATTGTTTAGCAAGTCAGCAAGCAGTATCATAATCTGAAACATCATCAAAGATAGTATTATAGTACTATTAAGAGGTCAAGCTTGCAACTAGCTACACACACACACACTAAATAAATATAGATATATAAATATATTTATGATCTGTGTGTGTTAAATAAGCATTGTGGAGAAAACTTACACTTACGACTAAACAACTCAGTCATTGAACTTGAGAAAAGGCTACTCTCATACTGAGAACCCATTGCGTTGAATTTTCCACCCTCCACAAAATATGGCGCTGCTTCTGCCTTTGTACTAGATTGCACAACTGGATGGTCTGTGGGTTTCAACGAAGGCAAGGAATGACTAGCTGCTCTCTCCACTCCAACAGCAAGTCTATTTAAGCTACCGTTCACATTCTGGTCCCGCATTAGGAAAGACTTGGGTTGTTCCATAGGCTTCATATTCAAGCGTTCCACTGGTAAGTGCTTATCCAGAGATGATGATGCAACTGAGTTTTCATTGGCTGCTCATAACAATCAATCAAGATTTATAAAAAGACTTTAGTAATCATCATACATAATATAGCATTTCATAGAGAGACAGAAAAGTAATTAGAAAATATTATACTTAAGATCACAGAGCTTAACAGATTTACTACTAAATGCACCATTATCTCTGTCTACCAATTATTACTGACTAAAATAAAGGAGCCATAATCTGACAGCCTGTTCAAGTTTTCTTCGCAAAAATATATAAATGTATTATCATATGGGAACAATGATAAAACTGTTAGGCCAAAAAAAGATAAGAACTTCTTTATTCTATGATTTTATCTTTTGGTCCCTAATTTAAATTCATAAACCTTTTAAAACTGGGCTTTCACTAGAAAAGAGAATAAATTTGGCTACAACTAAAGATTCACATCAATTGCCATTTATAGTGCTACATAATAAATATATTACCATCCAAATACAAATATAACTATTGAGGCACAAGTACAAGTTCTATACATTTAATATATATCACGAGCTCAGGGTTTAGTTGTGAGTCTTGGGACTTTAATATTAGAACAGAGAAAATTTTATGAAAGGTGAAATCCACATATATAACAACCACATTTTAGTAGATCCCTGAAACCCCACAATTTAGTGACCTTTATATAATTGATCCAACATCTTAATAAAATGCAAAAACAGCCAATAAATTATGAATAACGGTCCTGAACTCCTAAACTACGCAAAAACCTTAACTATAAATTTCAGAAGTAATAACCCTGATAACCAAAAGCCCTTTATTTATAATGTCCCAAAGTAAACTATTTTCCCAAGCAAAAGAGTTTAGTAGAGTGTACTTCCTTCTGTGCTGATGCTTAAACACCTTATTTATTAAATGAATAAACTTTGAGCTCCTTGATATTTTACACTAGTAACAAAACTTCATAAATTTACCTATAAAGATTTATAGCCTGAAACCTTTAATAAAATAATGACTTGACTAGTCTATGTATACACCCATGACAATGAAAACCTTAAATATTCCATCAGAATATGCTGCTATAGGTGATACTAGTTTAAGAAAAACAAAATCAAAATATTCTGCTGTGTAGAAAAATAATACAAATATAAATGTATTTGTGTGTGTATTGTGATATCTTTTAGTAGCAATGGTATATAAAACTTATCACACTTCACAGTTGCCAACTTCCAAGACAAACGAATGACTAATAACACATTCGAACATTTATGAAGTTACCATACAAGTTAAACAATAATTATGTCCTGAATCCAATTCATCAAACTAAATGAAGTAACGGTCCCTATGCATAATCGAACTTAATAATAGGAAGCCAACAACCCTTAAAACTAGGCTTTATAGGATTATAACCTACTCAAGTTATATTTGTTACTATGCTCAAATAATCAACAACAAATATCTGGAATACTACGTGAAAATAATGTGATAACACCAATATGAAACAATTCTATCTGGCAAAAACATAAATAATACCCTATATAGTTTGCCGCCAGGGCCTTGATCTAGATATATTTTAAATGCCAATGGCAAAATCGGAAAATGTCACACCGAACGTGTCTAACTCACTAGATTTTCTCAATTAATGCACTCGACTAACCATAAAAAGAACTACATTCAAGACCAAAGAGAATCAAAACCGAAATGTAATTTCTACATTTGCAAACAAGGTAGCAAGAAACATATTAATTAACAGCACTTCAAATCAATTAACTAAACATATTTTTTCTAATAAAGTTGAGCCTTAAGGATAACAAAGAAACAAACTACAATTGCATGCTTTTTATAAAATAAACAGTATGGCAGCATCTAACAGAAAGGGGAAACGAACCATAGTTATGGAGCATGCCTTCGGACTTCCAGAAACCAACTTGCCTCTACAAGAACAGAGATAAGAATAATTAATTTTGTTTTCTCAATATAGCATTAGGACAATGCACGAGTTCTCCATAACAGAACAAACTTAACTACATAAATGAATAGACCAACAGTCAAAAGAAGACATTAATTTCCATAAAAGTCAATAGTATACCTCGTTAGGGAAACATGAATCCTCAGAGAAGTAGGAGGAAGACAATCCCTGCAGGTCTCTTATTTCAGATGGCATGATGATAAAGCTTAAAAAACCCTAATTCCTAAATATCAAACTGTTTCAATGAAATTTCATCTATCTCCCAAATCCACAAACAAGTGCACACCTCTCTATTAACACTTCAAATGCCAAAAATCAAATTTAACTGCATTAAAAAACAAAAATTATCAAAAACTTGATAATTTATAATTGTGGCCACAAGGGAAGAGAAAAAGAAAAACATGCACATAGCAAAATTACTTCCGAAAAAAGCTAAAAATTATATAAAAAAGAAGTGATTGACTTTAAGATCTCGGATACATATAATTCAATTATGAGAATTGAGAAGCATTAACAACCTTGAAAAATTTGAACAGAAAGTAAAGGTACCCAATCTAAACATGCATATAGCAGGAAATGATGTTAAAGTGCTACTATAGGCCTGAAATCCACAAGATCAGCAAAGATCAGAAGCAGATAGGACCCGAAAAAACAAAGGAGAGTCTGAATTACCTGAGGAAAAGCGAAATTTGACGTGCAGAAGGTAGCGATCAGAGGAAAAACGGTGTAGATTGAAATGTGAAGAGAGGAGAAAACATAGAAATGGGAAATTCGGAAGGAAAGTTATAATCTTTTCGAGAAGGAGGAAGGAACTTTAAAACATAAATTTAAAAAATAGAATAAATTACGGCATACGCCAAGGAAATTGCAGAAGGGATCATCTAGGCATCTGTGCCGTGTAAGATCCTCCAAAGCTTCTTTGATGCCCTTTTTCCCTGCATTGCACGTTAACTTCTTCCTCTTCTCTCCCAAAACTAAAACCAGTTATCCTTTTCTTCTTACTTTTCTCTCTTCAAAATTATTTATACTTCCGCTGCTGCTCAGATACAAAACCACACGCTTTCCTCTTATTTTTTCTTCAGCTCCGTCAAAATTCTTAGAAGCTTCCGTCGGAATCTATGGAATTCCCGGCGAGCCACCGCGATTCTCCGGCGAGATTCGAAGCCCTCGCCAGAGATAGAGACAGAGAGAAGATATTGATTTGGGGTTCGAACCAAACGGCGAGAAGAAATGGACGGTTTGTATTAGAATTTACTCACACAGAACAAAAAGAAAGAAGAAATAAAGCAAAAATATATATACAATATAAAAGATAATAATAACCGAATAATTTCTCCCTTTATAAAAAATATAATATATATTTAGCTCCTACAAACACGTGAAAAGAGCTAGATTACGGAATATGGAGTTGAAACGGTTTTAACGGCGTTAAGTCATTGTAATTTCCAAAAGTAAAGAAGAATAGGAAACTCTTGTCCGAGTGCCACGCTGGCAGACTTTGTTGTGAGATATGGTTGGTTCAAGGGTATTATCCTAGGGAATTGAAATGACGAAAATATCCTCACAGGACAAAAGAACATGCTACATTGAAACGGTTATTATTAGGTAAATTTATCCAGATCAAGGAAAGTGACTTTGGAGTGCAGTGGAGAATGGAGGTACATACATGCGCTGTTTTAATCCTGTGCTGCCGAAACACATGGATTCTCCCATTTTCTGGATCTGCGTTGAAACGTGTCATGATATCATTTGCTGAGGCTTCTTATCTTCTTTTCTGAAATGCCTTGTCTGTACGCGGCGCCAATGATAGGAAAATAGGATATGATATAACCACCGTCAACCCCGCTGTTCCGTCGGGCGCGTGCCCCAAATTTTATTCGTCGGACACATAGTAAATTACATAAATACCCTACATTGTTTGAAAACGCAAAAGATTTTCATTTTCTGTTTAGTGGAGATAAAATTATTATTATTATATTAAGAATAAAACCGAGAAATGAGTCCAATAATATAGGGTATTTATATATAAAAAAATTGATATTAAATTCGAGATAATTTAGAAGGTAAAACTCATAATTTTGTTTTGTACGCTTACATTATTTAAGGTGAGTATAACAAATTGTTTGAATTCTAATTTTAACATCTTAATTAAATTATCTCTAAAAATATAACAAGTTTATGGGAAGTTTTTTATAATTACACTATACACTCTCACATGTTAAGAAAATATAAAATAAAAACTAGTTTACCCTGTAATATTTGTGTTATCAAAAAAGGTAAATACTATTTTATACTATGTGTTTTGTAAAAATTACTAATAAGATTTTCTGTTTTATTAAATGATAAAATAGACTATGTATTTTTTAAAATGGTATAAATAGAATTCTGAATTGATTTTTTATCAAAATAAAATTTAATTATAATCCGATCTTAAAGTGTTATGACAAAACTATTCACATTTTCTGGATATGTTCGTACTAGGAATTGTCTTCAAGTTGGTTATATTAAAAAAAAATTATCAAAAATTAAGCTCAGGGTCCTATTTTTACTATTTTGTAAAATACAGGGTTCATTTTGTCATTTAACAAAACACATGGTCCATTCGGTAACTTTTGTAAAACACAAGGTTCAAAATGATATTTGCCGTATCAAAAATGCTCTTTTAATTTTATCAGTTAGTAAAAATAAAAATTTGTGTTAAAAATAAAATTATTTTCTCCTTAAATTCTGTCACTTTACTTAAACGCCTTTTGTAATATTAGGATGGTTAAAAATGTCCTTTTAACTTTATCAATTAATAAAAAAAATATTTATATTAAAAATTTTTAATTATTTATGCAGCTGAAAAATTAAAAAATACTTAAATTTTAAAAGAAAACTTAATAAAAAATACATTAAAACTAATTTATAATCAAAACTCAATTTTAAACTAATCTAAAAAAAAGTTAAACTTGAAATTTGAAACTAAATTGATTACAAATAATAAAAAGTTAATACATAGAATATATTAAAGATTAAATTAAAGTAAAATTTTATAAAGTTTATTTTTATTTTAGTTTGCTCAAGTAGGAAACTAAATTAAATATTTTTATGCCACATCAAGATAATTAAACAAAATATAACATAATATTAATTTTTGATAACTGTCTAAAGTTTAAAATATATATTTAACACCAACATAAGTACATAGTCATATTTTTTAGTAAGAAAAATCGGGGGTAAAATAATTTTCTATTCACATATATAATTAGATTTTTTTTTTTTTGCTGAAATGTATAATTAGAATTTAACAATGTATTTAAAATACCAAAATTATATAGTGGTTTTACACTCAATTGTATATATACGTGCATTATTGATATGCATGAAGAAAATAGACATTATAGAATCTGTGATTTAATTTGCGTTTGTGTGCATAGAGGAATTATTATACTAATATAATAGAATAGAAGATAGAATAGGAGTTGGAGTTGCACATGATGTGTTGGCGTAGCCATAAACATCAAAATTTGACATCTTAACTACAAATAATTTATTTTGCAAAAAAAAAAAAAAAAAAAAAAAAAAAAAAAAAAACTACAAATAATTTTAACTTATTAAAAAAAAAACTACAAATATTTCTATGGACATATATTAGTCTCTCTTCTTCTTCTTTTTTATTATTATTATTATTATTATTATTATTATTATTATTATTGAGGAAACCTTCATATTTAATTAATAAAACCACATTAACAAAAAACATAATAATACTAAATATTTATTATACTTATATTTCGAGCAACAATATGATACTAACACGTGTAACATAGTTGTTGTTGCCCCTGATTTTACCCAAAATTCGTGGACCAACCGAATGATGACACGTGGATGGGAAGGGTTTAGCATTTAAATAAAACAGCTAAGTCTTCTTAAAGCAAAGGATTACTTTAGGCATGCCACCCGGAGAAGGCATGTAAGTCTCGTATGCTCCCGGAGAGCAAGATGGCAACAAAGCATCTCCGAATAGTGTCAGATGCCATCCGAACAGTCATCTCGCATTTAATGCCGCATAGGAGGAGGCGTATTGGAACTACTACACGCAATAAAGTCTGATGACACAACCCCCAATCTATACCTACTAGGCTATGATAAATAAAGTCTAGTGACGGCTACTCTGTGTGGAATCACATCAGTCAAAAGGGATTAAGGACTGACCTCATAAAATCCCTACAGAACTTAGGGATTAGACCATGCATTACCTATGATAAATTCATTGGGAATGTGTGGCTTTACTGATAGTTACAGAAATGCATGTACCTTAATTCTAGGGATCACCCCACAAAAACACTATAAATACCCCCCAAAACTCATTAAAGAGGGGTCGAGAATTCTGGATTTTAAGAGAACTAGAAGAGAAAAAAACTCACCAAGAACATTCTCTGTATTAAATACTATCATAAATACACAGACTCGTGGACTAAGGCTCATTAACGCTCCAACCACGTAAAAAATATCCCTCTTAATTTCTTACAGCTTTCTAAATTATTATTATTTTATTGGTTGCCGAAAACCTCGGTCAACAGTTGCAATATGAACTAGCTCAAATTATGCATCAATAAATACATTCAGATGACTTGCATCAGAAAATACAACTAATAGAAATACTCGAACTCACTATTATTTAGGCAATGGCGAGACACGAATAATAATTACTTACTGATGAGACCACCAAGATGAACAAATCCATCTCAAGATAAACAAAATACATTATAAAATTATTTCGAATGGGTAGATAATGAGTTTTGTAGCTCATTGACCCACATACTGTTGGGTTTTATGCCCTAAATAAAACTCATTTCAGTATAATCAGATTTATTTATTAATATAGATTAGAAATAACATTTAATGTTGCATGGTTCACATGATTTATTTCATGATTATATGTACATAATGTATGAATTCATCTGAAACCCTTTTCACATACTTGATCCTGTTTATTGTGTTGTCAACACATTGGAAAGTAAACATGACTATGTGAATAAAGTTTCCTAGATTTATCAGACACAAGGTTTTACTGATATGATAATCTACAACAGAGTTTACTTGCATTTGGAGAAATGCTATGTTCTTTCCAGAGCATTGGTTAAAGTAAAGCTCAGGTTGGATACATGGAGTATGCATCGGAAGGGACCGATATTGAACTTTGACTTAGATTTATTAAACTTACTGTAATACCTATTCAAGTCAATATCGCCTAGTTGATCCTAGATCAAATGATCTTAATCCTGTTATGATTAGGCTCAATCTCAAGAGGCTATTCATGTTCTTTGATTTGTTAGTTAAGCCTACTTTTGGGTCAGGGTGATACGTACATTTTGGGAATACGGTAGTGCAATTGAGTGGGAGCGCTAACATAAACATGGAATCTATAGCTTCTATCTGGCGAATAGTAAGTAAAGAATGATCTCCTTCGAGCTTGACCAAACGAAAGTAAATGGTGGAGATCTCATTTCACATAAGCTGAAATATCATTTATACGGGGTTAAGTGTTTTAAGGATTAAAATACATTGTAGGGTGTAACGGTAATCTAATCCCTTTACAGTGTAGATCATTCATATAGAGGATCATTGATCAAATTAGGATTATAACAATGGATAACTAATGATGTGTCTATATGGTGGAACATATAGAGCATTCTATATACTGAGAGTGCAATTCTAAGTTCTATGCGTGGATTCAACGAAGAATTAATAAGTTAGTGAATTTTAGTAATAAATTCTTGATCTACTTATTGGAAGCTCGGTTATATAGACCCATGGTCCCCCCACTAGTTGAGATAATATTGCTTGTAAGACTCATGTAATTGGTTTTGATTAATCAATTATAATTCTCAATTTAGACTATGTCTATTTGTGAATTTTTCACTAAGTAAGGGCGAAATTGTAAAGAAAGAGTTTTAGGGGCATATTTGTTAATTATGATACTTTGTATGGTTCAATTAATAAATATGATAAATGACAATATTATTTAATAATTATTTATAGTTATTAAATAGTTAGAATTGGCATTTAAATGGTTGAATTTTCTAAATTGGCGTTTTTGAGAAAATCAGATGCAAAAAAGATAAAACTGCAAAATTACAAAAAGTAAGGCCCAAATCCACTATGCATGGCCGGCCACTTTTGTAGGGAATTTAAACTGATATTTTCATTATTTTAATGCCAAATAATTCAAACCTAACCCTAGTGGAATGCTATAAATAGATAGTGAAGGCTTCAGGAAATTTACACTTAAATTTTCTATTTTTCCTTCAGAGAAAAACCTGAGCCTTTCTCTATCCCTATCTTTAACCGCCACTTCTTCTTTCTCTTTCCTCTTGAATTTC
The DNA here is from genome assembly GCF_029168945.1 of Cannabis sativa. Lineage (NCBI taxonomy): Eukaryota > Viridiplantae > Streptophyta > Magnoliopsida > Rosales > Cannabaceae > Cannabis > Cannabis sativa. The sequence goes on from NC_083604.1 coordinate 13,745,618, forward strand.
GAAATTCTTAGTGTGAGAATAGTGCCCACACACAGCAAGTGATACCTCAATCATAGTGAGGAAGATCGTGAAGAAAGACTTTCAGCAAGAAGGAGTTTCAGCATCAAAGAATCAGAGAAAGAGATCCAGGTTCAGATATTGATAATGCTTTGCTACAGAAAGGAATCAAGGGCTAGATATCTGAACGGAAGGAGTCATATTATTCCGTTGCACCCAATGTAAGGTTTCCTAAACTTTATATGTGTTTATTTCATCGTTTTAGAAAGTTCATATTTAGGGTATTAATCAACATACTTGTGAGTAGATCTAAGATCCTGGTAAAATAATTTCCAACAATTGGCCTCAGAGCCATGGTAATTAATTTGCTTGCAAGAAATTTGGACTTTAAAACGATTGTTTGATGTTTTGGATGGTATCATGTTGTATTGAGTGTTATTTGATGATTGATTGATGGTTGTGAATTTTCTTGAAAAATAATTGAATATCTGTTTTTGGAATTATTTTTATTGGATAGTATGGAAAAAATTAAGAAATTTACTTTTTTACAGAACTCAATTTCGATTTAATTTGAATTAGTTATGATTTTTTGAAGTTTCGAAAAAATCAGGGTTGAGCATCAGAACCTGCGCGCGCGGAAGTCATGCAAGATCTCCCCTGCGCCGAGGTTGCACGCCCATGACACCCCAGCACGCGCGCGGACGGGTATGCACAGCATCCCGTCCGTACAGCTTGTAATTTTTTCGTTTTTCTTCGTTTTTTCATGCTTTTTCATGGAATTAATTTCCGATTTTTTGTGTAGTTCTGTATTTATACATTTACTATTCCTAATTCAATTCTAATTATCATAATTAATTTATTTAATATTTTTTAAATTTAATTCATGATATTAGTGTTATTTGAATTTGAAATAGTCAATATCTATCTTTTTTGCTTAATTATCTATCTTATTTTTAAATTTGATTATATCTTATCTTATTTTTAAATTTAAGGTCAGATTTTAAATTTTTAAATTAAATTTTTTTAAATAATTTGACATTATTTAAATTTAAAATAAGATAACTATAATCATGTAATTTTAAATAGATGTAAGCTATTTTGCTAACTTTTAAATTTTGTTATTTTATTTATTTAAATTAAATTTAAAATCTGAAAAAGATATTTATTTATCTTTTTTAATTTTTTATTTATAAAATAACATTTAATTTTTAAAAGTAGTTAGAAAATTTTGAAATGATATTTAGGTTGGTTGAAACCTAATTTTTCAAAATTGTTGGTTTAATTTTAATTTTTTTTTAAAATATTTCGAAATTTTTTTAAATTTTTTTAAATTTTTCAAAAATATTTTTTGTATTTAATTAATTATTTTTTCGAAATTATTTATTTAAAATTAAATAAATCCTACATCCAATTATCCAACTAACCTTGTTGTAGGAGTATGTGTTTTAGCTTGTTTGTAAGTTTTCAAAACATATTATTGCTTGATTGCAAATAGCCATGGTTAACTTGTTGACAGATCTAATGATCTGATTTTAACTCATGGCTCCCTTGGTCAAGTAAATAATTTGTAACAGGTTTATTTACAATCTTCTTTCATCTGTGTATGACCTAGCAACATGATAGGATCCATCCAAATTGTGTGCCTGTGTGAGCCTATGTGTTTAATTTCATTATAGATGCATATAGGTTGTTGTTGCTAAATAAAATATCATAGTTCTTGATAGATTTTATTTAGGCCCATTTAGTTTTTGGGCCTATTCAATTAATAACAGTTGTTCATTTTAAGGTTAAATTCCTCTCTTTTGGGCCTTGTGTGAGAGTTGGGAGCCATAGAAGTGGGTACGACATACTGAACCCAGCACCCCCTCACATGAACCACCCCAATTGTGAAGGCCCATTTGCCTGATTTGAATAATTGTACTAGGTTAATTAAACTAGTTTAACCTAATAAAATTGATTAGCAACATAATTAATTTCATTTATTTTGAAATTAATTTAAGAAAATCATAGTTTAAAGAATTTTATTCTAAGCTAAACTATGTGTATTTTCTTGTATTTAATTAAATATAGAATTATAACCATCTAGATTCTTTCTGAAGCTTAATTTAATTTTTTCATTAAATATTCCTATTTAAGTTGATATTTAGTTATCTTTAACTAATCAACTTAAATCTGAATATCTTTTGAATTTCAAATTTCAAAATTAAGTTGAGGAATTTTAGGAATTGGTTATTAAGATTCTTTAGATATTTTTTAAGTTAATATCTTTTCGAATATTAACTTAAAATGGAATATTTTAGATATTTTTTAAGTTAATATCTTTTCGAATATTAACTTAAAATGGAATATTTTCAAATTAAGTGGTTACAACTTAATTTTTGATATTTAATTAAATTTAAATTTGAAAATATTTAAGTTCTAGATTTTTCTAATACAACTTAAATTAGATATTTTTTCAAATTTTGTGGAAAAGATACTTAGTCAAATAAGATATTTTCTAGATAGTTATTTCTAGACTACTTATTATTTCTAATATTAAATAGGAAAATATTATACATTGTGAAATTAATTATTTAAATAATTAATTTTGGTACAATTTATTTTAAGTATATTTTCCCTAGTAGTAAACTAGAGATTAATAATTAAGCCTTCTTTACACTTAATTATTTATTTCTTGAATTTAATACATTTAATTAATTTGAAAATTAAATATCTAAGTTGATTTTCATCATGATACTTAAATATTTCTTTTTCATGACACTTAATTAAATAGAAAATTATTTTTAGTTGAAATTTATTTTTTCAACTAAATTTAAATAATTTTCAAAATATATTTTTTCTTTATTTTATTAATCAAATTTCGAAATTGCATTTCTTAAATGCTGGAATTTCGAATTTTATTTGAAAAATAGATTAAAGTTGTAAATTATTTATTTTAATTTTGGACCAACTTAAATCAATAATTTTTTCATTTAATGATTAATTAAAATAAATGAAGTAAACTATATTTAATTAGAAAATGAATTAATTAGTCCATGAAAATCTAGATAGATATTATCTGTTTTTTCTTGAAGTATTTTTCTAGTGTATTTAATTAAATAGAAAATTAATATTTAAGTTGATTTTCATTATCATACTTAAATATTTAAAATTTTTCTTATATATTTAATTAAATAGGAAAATTATATTTTTTGTTGTAAATTAATTTTATTAATTAATTTTGGGCCAACATTAAATTAGAATAATTTTTCCAGGATTTATTTTTAAATGCATTTTCGAAAATTGTATTCTTAAATACTTTAATTTTTCGAAATGCAATATATATTTATAGAAAATTAAATTTGAGTTGTAAATTAATTTAAATTAATTTTGTAACAACTTAAATTGAATATTTTTCTAAATATTTATGGGAAATTATTACTAAGATGGAAGAAATTCATATCCATCTAAGTAAAATTTATAAATATTAAATTAAAATTTATATTTAGAATTTTTCATTCTAAATTGGAAATTTTAATTAAATAAATATATATTTAAAATAAATAGATTAAATAATGAGAATCAAAGAAAATACAACTCTCTTTAAATAATGAGCTTTATTATTATTAGGACATTCGATCTCCATTGTTGGTCTTACAATAGTTAAATGTTTTCAATATAACCTCGAGACGCTAGACTTCGTCCCTCTATGGGTGGTTATTCGTTGAACGCATTTAACACCGTAAGATCTCATTTGATAAGTGTTTTGTAAGTTTTCGTCTCTATTAGACTCTCCCCTACGGTGACTACTTAGAGATAAACTTATAAAACATGAAACAATGGTGGAAGCTCATAAAATGAGAATAACCTTGACTCTCGCCTACCGGGACAACGTTGGATTCTTATTTTGATCGAATAAAAGGTTGCTAGAATGGTTTGCATTTTAAATGAGCTGACAACTCTATTCAATGAATGATACTTTGACTCTCGCCTCTTAGGGACCTTTGTATCGCCTTTGTTGGAAACCTTGGAAATTATTTAGGATTGTATGTTTTAGTATTTTCACTTGTCATTCCTACTTGCTATATGTTTAATAATTTCTGAATTGTGTATGAATTTATATTGAACAATGTTATTTTCTGTTATTAAGTTGTAGTTTAATTTCGAATCTTCATTGTTGGTCTAACTTGGTTTGTTTATCTAATGAGATAAATCCCTAGTGGATTTTCACCATTAGACATACATAATTGTAACGCCCTAATGCTAAGGCACGCTACAGTGCTTTTTCGATTAAAGTGCAATCTTTGCTAATCAAAGAATTTTCTCGAAAAACGTGTCAAATTAAAACTTTTGCATTAAATATTAAACTTTGTAATATAATAAAATATTTACAAGTGCCAAGATCCCGTTTTCAAACTTTGTAAAATTTACTTTTTAAAATATACATTCCAAAATATACAATTTACTGGTCGCACAGCGACTTTCAAAATACAACTCCCAGATGTCCCGAGACCGAACACTCCAGGTCGCGCTGCTTGATATGTACAATCTCACCCGAACTCAGGTTCATTCTTGTTCAGCCTTCGCCTTTCCTTTACCTACACATGGAAGCAGAAACTGTGAGTCAACAGACTCAGTAAGAAATGCATATAACATATCATATAATTTCTGACCTGTAAATAGGCGCCCATACACCTATTTACAAAGCTTATCAGATGAGTATGAACGTTCAAACTACTTGTGCTATTGACCATGATATCACTCCTACCAGCTTTATAATCAAGCTGTAGGACCGGCACTATGTTCGTGCCGCTATGATAGCGTCAACAACACCCAAAAGTATAATTGGCCATGATATCACTCTTAACCAGTACGATGCCTGTACTGCTGAACCGACACGATGGTTGTGTCGCTATGATAGTACCAATTCATACTTTCGGGGGAGACTATCACTCTTAACCAGTACGATGCCTGTACTGCTGAACCGACACAATAATTGTGTCGCTATGATATCACCCGAACATATACAATGATACAAACAACATGCATATATATATCATACATATACATACACACAGATAATCACATCACACATTATACACAGTTCTTACCTGTTTTCCGAATTCAAGTGTGCTGGCCGACCTGAACGGAAATCTCGTGCTAGATGGATGCCCTAATCACAATAATTGTGACACAGATGAGTGACTCGCTAACTCACTTTCCGGGACTTAAACTTGAAACTAAAAGTTTCCCTATCGATAAACCTCATGGCAATACCCTAAATATCTCAAAATTGGGCAAAACTAGGGTTCTGAAAATTCCCCCAACAGGCAGACCGGTTCCCAACCGGAAATCCGGTTCTGGGTCACCAACCGGTCGACCGGTTGCCACAGGTCCCCCAGAGCCGGAATTCCGGTTCTGTGCTAGGAACCCGAAAAATTCTCCCCTTGACCTCAAAATCCATCCAAACTTCACCAAACTTTCCAGTATACCTGTATAGTGCATTTACAGCGTAAACCAACCAGAAAATCACAGAACAAACCAATAAATTCCAACTTGCCATTAAAGCTCAAAGCTTGAGTTTCAAAACTCAAGCTTGCTTAGAACTAACACCAAGCAGCAAAACCAACAGCTAGAACCTTAAATCAATCAATATTGGAGCATAACAACTAAACCCAAATCATTTCTAAACCTAACAACCACTAACCTAAAACTCACCTCTTGAAACTAAGCAAAACTTGAGAAAAAACATAACTAGAGAATAACTAAGGTTACCTTGGTTAAATCCTCCTTGATTCCTTGCTGAATCTCAATGAAATGGAAGGAAAAATCTGCTCCTTGCCCTAGCTTTGTCCCAGCCGAAAGAAGGAAAGAGAGAGTTCAAGAGAATACTCAAATTTCCAATTTTTCCTTCTTTATCTCTTAATTTCTCAAATGAAAAGGGTTTTCCCAATTAACTCTTGCTGAAAACTAATGTGCTAGGTGTCACTCACTCATGGCAGCCACCTAATCCACCATTAAACAAAATGTCTAAAATGCCCTTTACCCAAAAACTAAGGCTTTTCAAAAGCTAGGGGTAAAATGGTCAAAATCCATAACCCCGCTCAATTCCGACAATTTATTTTCTCCAAAATATTTCCCCCTTTGAAATAAGGTTCTAAACTTACCCATGTGATCAATCTAGCCATCCATCGCATTTTCCGTTGTCGTCGAGCAAAATTACAAAAATAACATATTTTACATATAAGCTAAATAATACCCCTAGAGTTTAATAAAATCTCCGAAATTGAGAAATTATAACTCTAATATTTATTTCTAAATATTGGGATCCATAATTAAATTAATTCACAAATAATGATAAAATAATAAAAATTAGTGCTAATTGCCTTTACTAATCCACATTACTAGAGCGGTCATTACAATAATAGTGTTAGATCTCGAAAGATAAATATTATATATGCGACATCTAGCTGTTCATCAATTGATGACACCTTAGACTAGTATTTTTACGATATGAAACAAGAAGATTATATAAATAAGATTACTTTGACTTTCGCTAATCGAAGCATCGTTGGATTCTTATTTAAACAACGAAATTATCCTAATTCCTCTTAGCTTATTCATTGCGAATTAGCTCAATAACATATCATTGGATGAATGGTCTATATATCATTTCATGTCATTCTATATTTTCTCTTAAGAAATTAAATGACGCATATGATTATAATCCCGAAATTCTATTCCCAATTGATATAAATCCTCAATCTTAGAAATCTCATACTTGTATGGGCAAATCTGACTTAGAGTTTAAATTAGTAGTGGTGGTCCAAGAAAGAATTACTCATTATATTTGGTTGAATTAAAGTCTTTGACTTTAATTTTAGAATCCAAACAGAAATTTTCTTATATTTCTATTTCCAGGAAGCAATACAGTTACACTTTCCAAGTGTTTAATATCCATCTTCTATTAATGGATTCAAACTGTATGGAATATGAGTTTAGTATTCTGTGACCAGGATCCACTTGCACTAGTCTAAGAACTCTTTGATGTAACTATACGTAAGTCATCAAAAAGACACAACCACATTTTTTATTAATCTATGGCATTTGTATCTTGTTCATAGTGGATTTAACAAGATCAATCTCTACAAAGAGTTAATATGCCTATACCCACTGAAAGTAGTTCATCTCATTTGCAGATGGATGTACATTCAGGGGTGGATATGAGTTTTTCGTTGTATTCTTAAAACGATAACTCTAGATTATACCTTTCAGCAAGAAATTTGAAATGTTTGAAAAATTTCATTAATTTCTAGCAATGGTTAAAACCATTAAGGTAAGTGGTTAAAGATCTTGCGAATTGATAGGGGTGGAGAAATAGTTAGTAGATATGCAGTTCAAAGATCATTAAATTGATTTTTGAATTATATCCAAACTTACCTCCCCAAAAATTTCGATTTGCATATTGATGATTAGTTACCAGTCGTTGCCTAAATCCTTCTATGGTAATACAATTTCAGAATGATGTGATGGTTGTATACTTAATGTAAATCATTACTAGATTCATGGATGACCTAATCAAAATCTTAAGAAAAGCTAGAACTGTTAACCATGGTTTGTTAGCTATTTTAAGTGATTAGGGGTGGACCATCCCATTGTCAATAGATAAGAAAGTGTTTGTTCAAACAAATACTACTTTTCTAAGAAAATGACTAAGTCTGAAAACAAAGTAGCAAATAAAGGAAATATTTATTTCTTGATTCCAAAAGTGTTCTATCATCTTATTTAACATATGATGATCCCACTGCCTCTGTTGTCTTGTCACAACTAAAGAGGTTAATACCATTTAGTTTTCTTAGACATAATTCACGGTACCTTGTCGTAGAGGGAGAGTTTCTAGGAACTCACCTTCTTGGGAGACACTAGTGATTAAAATCCATTGTGAGTTTAAACAAGTTATGGATTGTCAAGATAAGAAACTAAGAAGAAAAGCCAATAGAACTATGGTTTAATCCATTCACATGGAATAACTTAAAAGTTTTCTATTACAAGGACATAAAAGGAAATTTTAGTTAATAAGTCTATTCTATGGACTTAACAAAACTTCCTGTTCCTAGTATTATAGGTTTGAGTTTATCTAAACCTATGGCTTGTGGTATGCCTGGTAATTACTTACTCTAATGCAAGCAACTTACTTTAGTAAGATGCTGAAGCATTTTCTTTCTAATGGCAATCTATAGAAGCTTCACAACTTCTTAGGCATAGATTTTATTTATCTAAGGAAAAGTCTCAACTATTTCAAAAAAGATAAAGCCATGAAAGAATTTCTTAAATCAACAGTGAGAGGTCTTAGATATGCTTTTGTATGCCTTAGACCAGACACCTGCTGTTGAGTGGGAGTAATGAGTAGGTACAGATTAATCCAGGAGAAGAACATTGGAAGACAATCAAGTAAATCTTAAGATTAAGAAGAGGAACTATATGTTAGTCTATAAGGGTGTGTTTAAAACTCTTAGACTACACCACATCAGATTTCGAAATTTGCTTTTGTGCTAGAAAATCTTTCTGATAAGATGGTGATTACTCTGGGGGTGGAATAGTGATTTTGGAGAAGTGTAAAATCCTATCTGAAGTCTCTAGGTCTACCAGGAAGGGACTGAATGTTAAAGTTGCAGGAAAGGTACTTATTCAGTCTAAGGAAAGTTCTATACATTTTTGGCACCATTCTAAATTGCCTAAACTACTAGTGTTAATTTCCTGAATAACCAAAAGTAGTTGCCAAAGATATAGAATCCAGTATCCCAAGAGAGTAGACATACAGAGAGGAATTTCACATTATCAATGATTTTGTGATTAAGGAAGAGTAATGGTGGAGAAAAGGTTGTGTTTAATTCAACCTTTCAGATCCTATTACGAGGAGTTTACTACTACTACACTTGATTTGTATATCAAGGTGTTGAGATTATTTGAAATGCACATTTTGTTTTATATTAGTGCAAGTGGGAGTTTGTTGGGTTTTATGCCCTAAATAAAACTCATTTCAATATAATCAGATTTACTTATTAATATAGATCAGAAATAACATTTAATGTTGCATGGTTCACATGATTTATTTCATGATTATATGTACATAATGTATGAATTCGTCTGAAACCCTTTTCACATACTTGATCCTGTTTATTGTGTTGTCAACATATTGGAAAGTAAACATGACTATGTGAATAAAGTTTCCTAGATTTATCAAACACAGGGTTTTACTGATATGATAATCTACAACAAGAGTTTACTTGCATTTGGAGAAATGCTATGTTCTTTCCAGAGCATTGGTTAAAGTAAAGCTCAGGTTGGATGCATGGAGTAAGCATCGGAAGGGACCGATATTGAACTTTGACTTAGATTTATTAAACTTACCGTAATATCTATTCAAGTCAATATCGCCTAGTTGATCCTAGATCAAATGATCTTAATCCTGTTATGATTAGGCTCGATCTCAAGAGGCTATTCGTGTTCTTTGATTTGTTAGTTAAGCCTACTTTTGGGTCAGGGTGATACGTACATTTTGGGAACACGGTAGTGCAATTGAGTGGGAGCGCTAACATAAACATGGAATCTATAGCTTCTATCTGGCGAATAGTAAGTAAAGGATGATCTCCTTCGAGCTTGACCAAACGAAAATAAATGGTGGAGATCTCATTTCACATAAGCTGAAATATCATTTATACGGGGTTAAGTGTTTTAAGGATTAAATACATTGTAGGTGTTAGGTTTTATGCCCTAAATAAAACTCCATTTCAATGTAATCTATTTTATTCAACATCAATAAAGAAACAGAAGTATTTTTCATTCATTTGTGTATGTTTTGGCTCACTTTATCAATTGCTTGTCTAATTGATTTATAAATTCATCTTAAACCCTTTTCACATACTTGATCATGTTTATTGTGCTGTCATCACATTGGAAAGTAAACATGACTATGTGAATAAAGTTTCCTAGATTTATCAGACACGGGGTTTTACTGATATGATAATCTACAACAAGAGTTTACTTGTATTTGGAGAAATACTATGTTCTTTCCAGAACATTGGTTAAAGTATAGCTCAGGTTGGATGCATGGAGTATGCATTGGAAGGGACCGATATTGAACTTTGATTTAGGTTTAATTAAACTTACCGTAAAATCTATTCAAGTCAATATCGCCAAGTTGATCCTAGATCAAATGATCTTAATCCTGTTATGATTAGGCTCAATCTTGAAAGGCTATTCGTGTTCTTTGATTTGTTAGTTAAGCCTACTTTTAGGTCAGGGTGATACGTACATTTTGGGAACACGGTAGTGCAATTGAGTGGGAGCGCTAGCATAAACATGGAATCTATAGCTTCTCTCTGGCAAATAGTAAGCAAAGGATGATTTCCTTCGAGCTTGACCAAACGAAAATAAATGGTGGAGATCTCATTTCACATAAGCTGAAATATCATTTATACGGGGTCAAGTGTTTTAAGGATAAAATACATAGTAGGGTGTTACGGTAATTTAATCCCTTTACTATGTAGATCATTCATATAGAGGATCATTGATCAAATTAGGATTATAACAATGGATAACTAATGATGTGTCTATATGGTGGAACATATAGAGTATTCTATATACTGAGAGTGCAATTCTAAGTTCTATGTGTGGATTCAACGAAGAATTAATAAGTTAGTGAATTTTAGTGCTAAATTCTTGATCTACTTATTGGAAGCTCGGTTATATAGACCCATGGTCCCCCCACTAGTTGAGATAATATTGCTTGTAAGACTCATGTAATTGGTTTTGATTAATCAATTATAATTCACGAATTAGACTATGTCTATTTGTGAAATTTTCACTAAGTAAGGTCGAAATTGTAAAGAAAGAGTTAACAGGGGCATATTTGTTAATTATGATACTTTGTATGGTTCAATTAATAAATATGATAAATGACAATATTATTTAATAATTATTTATAGTTATTAAATAGTTAGAATTGGCATTTAAATGATTGAATTAGGAAATTGGCATTTTTGAGAAAATCAGATACAAAAGGTGGTAAAATTGCAAAATTGCAAAAATCAAGGCCCAGTCCACCTAGCCAGGGCCGGCCACCTATGTTATCTTTTTTAAATGATTTTTTCATTATTTTAATGCCATATAATTCAAATCTAACCCTAGTGGAATGCTATAAATAGATAGTGAAGGCTTCAGAAAAATTACACTTTCTGAATCAGAAAAAAACTGAGCCTCCACTCTCTTCTCTAGCCGCCACTCTCTCTCTCTATTCTTCACCTATATTTCGAACCTCTCTTAGTGATTAGAGTAGTGCCCACACACATCAAGCAATACCTCAATCATAGTGAGGAAGATCGTGAAGAAAGATCATCAGCAAAGGAGATACAGCATCAAGGATTCAGAGAAGAAGATCCAGGTTCAGATCTTGATAATACTCTGCTACAGAAAGGAATCAAGGGTTAGAGATCTGAACGGAAGGAGTCATTATAATTCTGCTGCACCCAATGTAAGGTTTCTTAAACTTTATATGTGTTTAATTTATCGTTTTAGAAAGTTCATATTTAGGATGTTAATAAACATACTTGTGAGTAGATCTAAGATCCTGGTAAAATAATTTCCAACAACTGGTATCAGAGCCATGGTAATTGATTTACTTACATGAAATTTGGACTTTAAAACGATTGTTTGTATGTTTTTTGGATGGTATCATGTTGTATTGAGTGTTATTTGATGAATGATTGATGTTTGTGAAATTTTCGTGAAAAATAATTGTGATTTCGATTCTGGAATTATTTTTATTGGATAGTATGGAAAAAATTAAGCAAGTTAGCCTTTTACAGAACTCAATTTGGATTTTATTTGAATTAGTTATGATTTTTTGAAGATTTGACAAAATCGGGGCTCTGCTGATATTTTTCTGCGATCGCAGAACTGTCCGTACAGTTTCGGTTTTTTTCCTTTTTCTTCAATTTTTCATACCTTTTCATGGAATTAACTTCCAAATTTTTGTATAGTTTTGTATATATACTATTACTATTCCTAATTCAATTCTAATTATCATTTTGAATTAATTTTATTTATTTTTTTAAATTAATTCAAGATATTAGTGTAATTTGAATTCGAATAGAATTAGTATTTATCTTTTTGCTTAAAAATCTATCTTATTTTTAAATTTGATTATATTTTTTTTTAAATTTAAGGTCAGATTTTTTTAGATATTTATAATATATTTTAAAGATATTTATAATATTTTTTAAGATATTTATAATATCTTTTAAGATATTTTAAAAATATCTTTTAAGATATTTACAAAATCTTTTAAGATATTTTAAAATATCTTATCTTTTAAGATATTTAAAAATATCTTATCTTTTAAGATTTTTTTTAAAAATCTTTTTAGATATTTTGACCTTATTTAAATTTAAAATAGATATTTATAATCATGTAATTTTAAATAGATATAAGATAAAAAGTAGGTTTAATTTTAAATTTTTTTTCGAAATTTAATTTTAAATTCGGAAATTAATTTTTTAAATTATTTTTCGAATATTAAATTTTTTTTAATTTAATTATTTATTTATTCGAAATTATTTATTTAAAATTACATAAATCCTACTTCCAACTATCCAGCTAACCCTGTTGCAGGAGTATGTGTTTTAACTTATGTGTAAGTTTTCAAAACCTATTATTACTTGATTGCAAATAGCCATGGTTACTTTTTGCCAAATCTAATGATCTGATGGCTCCCTTGGTCAAGATAATAATTTGTAACAGGTATAATTTACAATCTTCTGTCATCTGTGTATGACCTAGCAACATGATAGGACCCATCCAAAGTGTGCCTGTGTGAGCCTATGTGTTTAATTTTATTATAGATGCATATAGGTTAATGTTGCTAAAATAAATTATCATAGTTCTTGATAGGGTTTATTTAGGCCCATTTAGCTTTTTGGGCCTATTCAATTAATAACAGTTGTTCTTATTAAGGTTAAATTCCTCTCTTTTGGGCCTTGTGTGAGAGTTGGGAGCCATAGAAGTGGGTACGACATCCGAACCCGCACCCCCTCACACAAACTACCCCAATTGTGAAGGCCCATTTGCCTGATTTGAATGACTGTACTAGGTTAATTACACTAGTTTAACCTAATTAAAATTGAATTAGCAACATAATTAATTTCATTTATTTTGAAATTAATTTAGAAAATCATAGTTTAAAGAATTTAATATTCTAAGCTAAACTATATGTATTTTTTTGTATTTAATTAAATATGAATTATAACCATCTAGATTCTTTCTGGAACTTATTTTAAATTTTTCATTAAATATTCCTATTTAAGTTGATATTTAGTTATCCATAACTAACCAACTTAAATACGCGAATATCTTTTGAATTCAAAATTTTAAAATTAAGTTGAGGAATTTTAGGAATTGGTTATTAAGATTCTTTAGATATTTTTTAAGTTGATATTTTTCAAATATTAACTTAAAATGGAATATCTTAGATAATTTTAGGTTAATATCTTTTTTTGAATATTAACTTAAAATATCTACAAAATTAAGTGGTTACAACTTAATTTTGAATTTAATTAAATCTGATTTGAAAGATATTTAAGTTGATTTTTTAGATTCTTTCTAAAACAACTTAAACAAGATATTTTCAAATTTGTTCCATTTAAAATTCAAATTTTTTTTTTGAATTTAATTAATAATTGAAAATTAATTAAAGTTGATTTTTTATTTAAATCAATTTTGATTTTTAATTTTTCATTATTATATTATGGAACTTATTCGATATTTATTTGAATTTATTTTTCAAATTTAAATAATAATTGAAAATTAATTAAAGTTGATTTTATTTAAACCAACTTTAGTTTGTAATTTTTTCATTATTATAATATCGAATTTATATGATTATACAAAATACATATATTATTTTTTAAATAATGAGCTTTTAATCAAGAGACATTCGATCTCCATTGTGGGTTTTACACCGCGTTTGTTTTAGTGAGTAATCCTCCCTAATGGAGGAACGTTCATTAGCAATTTCGCACCGTTTAACCTCGCATGATAAGTAGTTTGTAAGTGTTTTGTATGGTATAGATCACCCTAATGGTGGCGACCATACTTGACTTGCAAGTTATGAAACAATGGTGGAAGCTCATAAGATAGAATTGCCTTGACTCTCGCCTAAACGGGACAACACTGAATTCTAATCTTGATCGAATAAAAGGTTGCTAGAATGGTTATCATTTTAGATGAGCTGACAACCCTATTCAATGGATGATGCTTTTGACTCTCGCCTAAACGGGACACTGTATCAGTTTGTTGAAATACCTTGGAAAATAAACTATGTTAGATTTAGTATTTCTATAACATATGTCATTACTTGTTATTTTCTAAATTGTGTATGAATTTATGAGCCAAAACCTTACTTCTGTTTTATTGATGTGTTGTAGTGTCATTATGAATAACCCACCCCCCGATCCTCTCTTAGTTACTATCTTAGCAAAAGAACTCTATAGTGTGAAAATGCATCCTGGTAGTTGCATTAACTCGCACCTGTTGATGATGAATCTGAAGTTCCAAAAGGCAAATCTACTAGGAATTGATTTATCAAGAGAACAATGGGTCCAACTTATCCTTAATAGTCTTCCTCCGGAGTATAATGAATTTGTTATCTTTTATATGATCAACAATTCTAACTCCTCCGACATGGACAAGCTCGAAACAGAATTACGAGCCCATGAACGGAACTTGATTGCAATGGGTCCCCCTGGGTTCGCAATCAATAATCGAAGGAAAAGGACTAGGTATGAAGGATCTAGCAAAACTACTTCTTCAAGTACAATTATCAGACATAATCTTCTATGTTCGAATTGTAATGGAAAGGGTCATCATGAAGAACGATGTCCCAGGCTTCTAAACAATTCAAATGAAGGTAATGCTTTTGTCTTTGAATCATGTGTTTTAGAGAACGACAAATCCATCTGGATTGTTGATTCTGGGTCTACTAACCATGTATGTTCTTCACTGCAGTTGCTTGAAACTTGGGAAAATCTACTTCCAGGAGAGTTACAGCTTAAAGTTGGCAATGGCGAATTAGTATCGGTCAAAGCTAGAGGAAAAGCCCACATCAAGTTTCAACAAAGATTTTTAATTTTAGAAAATGTTTTATTTATTCCAAACTTTAGTAGAAACTTGATTAGTGTCTCATGTTTGCAAACACAATCTTATATATTGAATTTTTCGAGTACAAATTGTTCAATTTCTCGTAATGGATTTCAAATATGTGTTGCTATAATGGAACAAGGGCTTTATGTTTTAAGACCGAGTACTCAAATCTCACTAAATAGTGAACTTTTCAGTGTAGCTAGACCTAGAAACCTAAAAAGAAAAGAGATTGATAATGATGATCAAACTTATCTATGGCATTTACGTTTAGGTCATATAGGCTTTGATAGACTCAATAGGCTCACCAAAGACGGTCCATTGAAAAATGTCGTCCTAGGTGAACTGCCAGTATGCGAGTCCTGCCTAGAAGGAAAAATGACTAAACGTTCTTTCTCTGCAAAGGGAGAGCGTGCCAAAATCCCTCTAGGGTTAGTGCATTCCGATGTCTGCGGACCTTTGAATGTCAAAGCCCGAGGTGGTTATGAGTATTTTGTCACTTTCATTGACGATTTCTCTAGATATAGTTTTCTTTACCTAATGCAAAAGAAATCTGAAACGTTTGAAAAGTTTCAAGAATTTCATGCTTTGGCCCAAAACCAATTAGGTAAATCATTAAAGATCTTGCGAACTGATAGGGGTGGAGAATATATGGATATGCAGTTCAAAGATCATTTAATTGAACTTGGAATTGAATCCCAATACACTGCCCCAGCTACTCCACAACAAAATGGAGTTGCAGAAAGAAGAAATCACACTCTTTTGGAAATGGTTAGGTCTATGCTGAGTTATTCAACTCTGTCTACGTCCTTCTGGGGATATGCTATACAGATGGCAAATGACATTTTAAATGTTATACCATCTAAAGCAGTCCCTAAGACACCCGTCGAACTTTGGAATGGTCGAACACCTAGTTTGCGCCATTACAGAATTTGGGGGTGCCCTGCTCATGTCTTAAGAAAGAAAGAAGGCAAACTTGAATCACGTACCGAAGTATGCATGTTTGTTGGAAATTCTAAAGAGACTAGGGGTGGACTATTTTATAGTCACAAGGATAATAAAGTGTTTGTTTCTACAAATGCTACTTTCCTTGAAGAGAACTATATTAAAGACTACAAACCGAAAAGTAAAGTTGTTCTAGAGGAATTGCTATCAGATATAAGTCCTTCCAATGTTCCGTCCTCTTCCACTCGTGAAGAAGACGATCCCACTCCCTCAGTTGAACAAACTGAGAAATCTACTACTAAAGTTTCTGTTCAGAAGACAACCGTACCTCGTCGTAGTGGGAGGGTTTCAACAAAACTTGCTCGTTATGGCTTGGATGGTGAAATCAATATGGTCGTAGGTGACGGTATTGATGACGATCCATTAACCTATAAACAGGCAATGGCTAATCCGCAACGGAAACGATGGTCAGCCGGAATGGATTCAGAAATGGATTCCATGAAAAAGAACAAAGTCTGGGAATATGTAGACGCACCTGACGACTATCATCCGATAGGATGCAAGTGGGTTTACAAGAAGAAAAGAGGAGCTGGAGGCAAAGTCGAAACTTTCAAAGCTAGACTTGTAGCCAAGGGTTATACCCAATGAGAAGGCGTGGACTATGAGGAAACTTTTAGTCCTGTTGCCATGCTCAAATCCATCCGAATTCTTCTCTCCATAGCTGCTGCTTTCGATTATGAAATCTGGCAAATGGATGTCAAGACTGCCTTCCTTAATGGGGTACTTGAAGAAACCATCTATATGGAGCAACCAGAAGGTTATGTTCTTCCTGGGCAAGAAAAGAAAGTTTGCAAGTTAAACAGGTCTATCTATGGACTTAAGCAAGCTTCTCGCTCATGGAACAAGAGGTTTGATGAAATTATCAAAACCTACGGCTTTCTTCAGAATGAAGATGAACCTTGTGTTTACCAACTCAAGGAAGACCAAAGAGTAGTATTTCTGGTCCTTTATGTTGATGACATTTTGATCATTGGAAACAATGTCAAGAAAATGACTCACATTAAGGAATGGCTCAACACTCAATTCGATATGAAAGATTTGGGTGAAGCAGCCTATGTTCTTGGTATTCAGATTATAAGAAACCGGAAGAACAGATCTCTTGCTCTCTCTCAAACGACCTACATAGACAAAGTCTTAGAGAGATTCTCCATGAGCAACACTAATGGGGCAAACATGCCTTCTAGATATGGTATTCGTCTATCTAAGGAACGAATACCGATCGATCCTCAAGAGATAGAGGACATGGCGAAAATTCCCTATGCCTCTGCAGTTGGAAGTCTAATGTATGCAATGTTATGCACTAGACCTGACATCTGTTATGCTGTTGGAATCGTGAGCAGGTATCAGTCTAATCCAGGACAAGAACATTGGAATGCAGTTAAGTATATTCTGAAATACTTAAAGAGTACAAGGAATCTTGTGTTAGTCTACAAGGGTGGTGCTTTAAATCCCATAGGCTACACTGATTCAGATTTCCAGGCAAGTCTTGAAGACAGGAAATCAACATCTGGGATGGTGTTTACTCTTGGGGGTGGAGTAGTGGTTTAGAGAAGTGCTAAACAACCCGCAATATCGGACTCAACTATGGAAGCTGAATACATAGCAGCAGCCGAAGCTGCAAAAGAACTTGTCTGGCTAAGAAAGTTCTTCACCAGCATAGGAGTTGTTCCTGGAATGGAAAAGCCTCTGGTACTACTCTGTGATAACAATGGTGCAATAGCAAACAGCAAAGAACCTCGAAGCCACAAGAGAAGCAAACACATTGAAAGGAAGTATCACATTATCAGAGAATACGTGGCAAGAGGGGACGTACTAGTTGAGAAAGTTGACACAGAGGACAACCTAGCTGATCCATTTACCAAAGTCTTGGCCGTGACAGCCTTTGAAAAGCACCGTCAGAATTTAGGATTAATTGATATGTACTAATTAGTTTTATATTAGTGCAAGTGGGAGTTTGTTAGGTTTTATGCCCTAAATAAAACTCCATTTCAATGTAATCTATTTTATTCAACATCAATAAAGAAACAGAAGTATTTTTCATTCATTTGTGTATGTTTTGGCTCACTTTATCAATTGCTTGTCTAATTGATTTATAAATTCATCTTAAACCCTTTTCACATACTTGATCATGTTTATTGTGCTGTCATCACATTGGAAAGTAAACATGACTATGTGAATAAAGTTTCCTAGATTTATCAGACACGGGGTTTTACTGATATGATAATCTACAACAAGAGTTTACTTGTATTTGGAGAAATACTATGTTCTTTCCAGAACATTGGTTAAAGTATAGCTCAGGTTGGATGCATGGAGTATGCATTGGAAGGGACCGATATTGAACTTTGATTTAGGTTTAATTAAACTTACCGTAAAATCTATTCAAGTCAATATCGCCAAGTTGATCCTAGATCAAATGATCTTAATCCTGTTATGATTAGGCTCAATCTTGAAAGGCTATTCGTGTTCTTTGATTTGTTAGTTAAGCCTACTTTTAGGTCAGGGTGATACGTACATTTTGGGAACACGGTAGTGCAATTGAGTGGGAGCGCTAGCATAAACATGGAATCTATAGCTTCTATCTGGCAAATAGTAAGCAAAGGATGATTTCCTTCGAGCTTGACCAAACGAAAATAAATGGTGGAGATCTCATTTCACATAAGCTGAAATATCATTTATATGGGGTCAAGTGTTTTAAGGATAAAATACATAGTAGGGTGTTACGGTAATTTAATCCCTTTACTATGTAGATCATTCATATAGAGGATCATTGATCAAATTAGGATTATAACAATGGATAACTAATGATGTGTCTATATGGTGGAACATATAGAGCATTCTATATACTGAGAGTGCAATTCTAAGTTCTATGCGTGGATTCAACGAAGAATTAATAAGTTAGTGAATTTTAGTGCTAAATTCTTGATCTACTTATTGGAAGCTCGGTTATATAGACCCATGGTCCCCCCACTAGTTGAGATAATATTGCTTGTAAGACTCATGTAATTGGTTTTGATTAATCAATTATAATTCACGAATTAGACTATGTCTATTTGTGAAATTTTCACTAAGTAAGGTCGAAATTGTAAAGAAAGAGTTAACAGGGGCATATTTGTTAATTATGATACTTTGTATGGTTCAATTAATAAATATGATAAATGACAATATTATTTAATAATTATTTATAGTTATTAAATAGTTAGAATTGGCATTTAAATGATTGAATTAGGAAATTGGCATTTTTGAGAAAATCAAATACAAAAGGTGGTAAAATTGCAAAATTGCAAAAATCAAGGCCCAGTCCACCTAGCCAGGGCCGGCCACCTATGTTATCTTTTTTAAATGATTTTTTCATTATTTTAATGCCATATAATTCAAATCTAACCCTAGTGGAATGCTATAAATAGATAGTGAAGGCTTCAGAAAAATTACACTTTCTGAATCAGAAAAAAACTGAGCCTCCACTCTCTTCTCTAGCCGCCACTCTCTCTCTCTATTCTTCACCTATATTTCGAACCTCTCTTAGTGATTAGAGTAGTGCCCACACACATCAAGCAATACCTCAATCATAGTGAGGAAGATCGTGAAGAAAGATCATCAGCAAAGGAGATACAGCATCAAGGATTCAGAGAAGAAGATCCAGGTTCAGATCTTGATAATACTCTGCTACAGAAAGGAATCGAGGGTTAGAGATCTGAACAGAAGGAGTCATTATAATTCCGCTGCACCCAATGTAAGGTTTCTTAAACTTTATATGTGTTTAATTTATCGTTTTAGAAAGTTCATATTTAGGACGTTAATAAACATACTTGTGAGTAGATCTAAGATCCTGGTAAAATAATTTCCAACAGTAGGGTGTAACGGTAATCTAATCCCTTTACAGTGTAGATCATTCATATAGAGGATCATTGATCAAATTAGGATTATAACAATGGATAACTAATGATGTGTCTATATGGTTGAACATATAGAGCATTCTATATACTGAGAGTGCGATTCTAAGTTCTATGCGTGGATTCAACGAAGAATTAATAAGTCAGTGAATTTAGGTTATAAATTCTTGATCTGCTTATTGGAAGCTCGGTTATATAGACCCATGGTCCCCCCACTAGTTGAGATAATATTGCTTGTAAGACTCATGTAATTGGTTTTGATTAATCAATTATAATTCTCAAATTAGACTATGTCTATTTGTGAATTTTCCACTAAGTAAGGGCGAAATTGTAAAGAAAGAGTTTTAGGGGCATATTTGTTAATTATGATACTTTGTATGGTTCAATTAATAAATATGATATATGACAATATTATTTAATAATTATTTATAGTTATTAAATAGTTAGAATTGGTATTTAAATGGTTGAATTAAAAAATTGACATTTTTGAGAAAATCAGATGCAGAATTGAGAAAACTGCAAAATCCAAGTAAGGCCCATTACACTACATGGCCGGCCACTTGGAATGATTTTTCAAACTGATATTTTCATTATTTTAATGCCAAATAATTCAAACCTAACCCTAGTGGAATGCTATAAATAGATAGTGAAGGCTTCAAGAAATTTACACACACTAAATTTTCTACTTTTTCTTTCAGAGAAAAACATGTGCCTTCTCTCTCTATACCTAGCCGCCACCTTCTTCTCTTTCTTCCCTCTTCAATTTCGAAATTTCTTAGTGTTAGAGTAGTGCCCACACACAGCAAGTGATACCTCAATCATAGTGAGGAAGATCGTGAAGAAGGACTTTCAGCAAGAAGGAGTTTCAGCATCAAAGAATCAGAGAAAGAGATCCAGGTTCAGATATTGATAATGCTCTGCTACAGAAAGGAATCAAGGGCTAGAAATTTGAACAGAAAGAGTCATATTATTCCGCTGCACCCAATGTAAGGTTTCCTAAACTTTATATGTGTTTATTTCATCGTTTTAGAAAGTTCATATTTAGGGTGTTAATCAACATACTTGTGAGTAGATCTAAGATCCTGGTAAAATAATTTCCAACACGAGCTTTGTTGAGATCGGTGAAGTCGATGCAGACTTGCCATGTTCTGTTTGGTTTTGGTATCATAACCGGATTGGCCAGCCATTTTGGGTTGTATACGTAGACGACATGCTGGTCAAATCTAAGACATACATGGGCCATGCAGACGACCTCACAAAATGCTTTGAGGTAGTCCGGAAGTATGTGATGAAACTTAATTCCAAAAAATACACTTTTGGTGTTAAATCAGGAAAATTTCTGGGATTCATTGTAATGACCGCTCTAGTAATTTGGATTAGTAAAGGCAATTAGCACTAATTTTTATTATTTTATTATTATTTGTGAATTAATTTTAATGTGGACCCCAATATTTAGAAATAAATATTAGAGTTATAATTTCTCAATTCCGGAGATTTTATTAAACTCTAGGGGTATTATTTAGCTTATATGTGAAATATGTTAATTTTGTAATTTTTGCTCGGCGACAACGGAAAATGCGATGGATGGCTAGATTGATCACATGGGTAAGTTTAGAACCCTATTTCGTAGTGGGAAATAATTTAGAGAAAATAAAATTATCGGGATTGAGCGGGGTTATGGAAATTGACCATTTTACCCCTAGCTTTAGAAATACCCTAGTTTTAAGTCTAAAGGGCAATTTAGTCATTTGGTTTATTTGGAGGATTAGGTGGCTGGTTATTTTAGTGACACCTAGCACATTATTTTTCAGCAAAGAATTAATTGGAAAAAAACCAAGAAAAACCAAAATTGAAGAGAACTCTCTCTTTATCTCTTTTCTCTTTCGGCTGGGGCATAAATCAAGGGGGAAGAATTTGTTGATTCTTGGAGTTTTCAGCAAAGAAAGCTTGGGAGATTCAAATTAAGGTAAGCCCTAATGAAACCCTTCTTAGTTTTCAAGTTTTAAAGTTAGGTTGAATTGGTGATATTGTAAATTAGGGGCTGTTAAGGTTTGATGTGTCTAGGGTTCGAATTCTAGGGTTAGTTTGAGTTGATTGAAGTTCCTAGCAACTGATTTTATTGCTTGATGTTGGTTTTAAGCAAGTTTGAGTTTTGAAACTCAAGCTTTGAGCTTTAATGGCATAATTTGATTTGTTAGTTTGTTCTGTGATTTATTGGTTGGAAATGGATGTTTATGCATTGTATAGGTATACTGGAGAGTTTGGTAAGGTTTGGGATTGAATTGAATTAAGGGGGATGATTTTTGGTTCCTACAGAATCCGAATTCCGGCTTCGGGAGACCAGCACCAACCTGGTCGACCAGGTTGGTGACCAGACCGGATTGCGGTTGGGATCCTCTCGCCCGTCGGGGGGGAATTTGTAACCCTAGTTTTGGCCAATTTTGAGATATTTAGGGTATTGCCATGAGGTTTATCGATAGGGGAACTTTTAGTTTCAAGTTTAAGTCCCGAAAAGTGATTTAGCGAGTCACTCATCTGTGTTGCAATTACTGTGATTAGGGCATCCATCTAGCACGTGAATTCCGTTCAGGTCGGCCAACACACTTGAATTCAGAAAACAGGTAAGAACTGTGTATAATGTATGATGTGATTATCTGAATGTGTGTATATGTGTTTATATATGCATGCTTGAATTATGTTAAGCACTACCAACACTTGTATGAATAAGTGATAAAGTGCATTGGTATAGTGACTATTGTGATTGTGAGTACGATACAGTGATACCAACATAAGCATGGGAAAATGCTAAGGTGTGTGGTACATCACTTAGTGTTACTCAGTGATCGGGGTAAACCCTACCAACACTCGTACAGTGAGGTACGATGTGTATGTAGTATAGTGGTTGTACCCTGGTATTGAACGTTCATACTCATCTGTTAAGCTCTGTAAATAGGTGTATGGGCGCCTATTTACAGGTCGGAAATTATATGGTATGTTATATGCATTTCTTACTGAGTCTGTTGACTCACAGTTTCTGCTTCTATGTGTAGGTAAAGGAAAGGCGAAGGCTGAACAGGAGTGAACCTGAGCTCGGGTGAGGTTGTACATGTCAAGCGGCGCGACCGGGAGTGTTCGGTCTCGGGACATCTGGGAGTTGTATTTTGAAAGTCGCTGTGCGACCTAGAACTTGTGTATTTTGAATGTATAGTTTGAAAAGTAAATTTTACAAAGTTTAAAAACGGGATCCCGAAATTTGTAAATACTATATTATATTACAAAGTTTAATATCTAAAGCAAAAGTTTTAATTTGACACGTTTTTCGAGAAATTTCTTTGATTAGCAAAGATTGCACAATAATTGGAAAAGCACTGTAGCGTGCCTTAGCATTAGGGCGTTACAATTTTGGTATCAGAGCCGCCAGGTTTGTCTACCGAAGCTTGCTATGACATGTACAATCTTCATCAGAGAAAGCTCGGTTCACGGTTCAGTAAGCCGTACTTGTTTAGTATTTTAAATAAATATGAATGTGAAAGCATGTTAGGAAGCATATTAGATTTAAATTAAATATATTTCTTTAAAAAGAAAAGAAAGTGTGTTGCCTTTAAGTTATTAAGAGCGGTGTTAATTTTGATCGCTGTCTAACCTGCCTGGCTTATGGATTCGCAGGCTAAGTCCTATTAAATGGACGCCCCGCGAAATACAAGAAGTCAGGGTGGCATGGTTGAGACCGGAGGCGGTCAGGGGAATCCTCAAAATCCTCGTGGTCGCGGCCGTGGCCGTGGCAGAGCTCATGGTGGTCGCCCTGTAAATCCACCTCAAGCTCCTCCTGATTGGGAGCAAAGATTTGCTGAGATGCAAGATAGAATCCGCCAGCAAGATGAAGAGATCCAAAGATTGAGGCAGCAGGGTCCTCCTGCCGTGCCTCCTCAAGTGGTTCAGGCCGTTGCAGTTCCTGCGGTGCCAGCAGAACAACCTGTTGTTGGCAACCGTATGGAACCGTTGTACGAAAGATTCCGGAAACAGGCACCTCCAGTGTTTTTGGGAGGTCCTGATGTGATGAAGGCCGAGCAGTGGATTTCGGTGATCGAGCGTATTCTTAATTTTATGGGAGTGGTTGGAAGTGATCGGGTGACCTGCGCCACTTTCCAATTTCAGGAAGATGCCCTCGTGTGGTGGGAGTTGATAACCCTCACTCGAGACGTCACGCTAATGACCTGGGAAGAATTCAAGGAGTTATTTAACTCCAAGTATTATAATGAAGCAGTCCGCAGTGCAAAGCGGAAAGAGTTCACTGATCTAGTACAGACTGAGGGAATGTCAGTCACTGAATACACGACGAAGTTTGATCGATTGGCCAAGTTGTTGCAGGAATTGTGCCAACTGACTTCAGTAAGAAAGAAAAATATTTGGCGGGTTTGAGTGCAAAAATTCGACATTACTTAGTGATTACTACCACTGAAGCAACCACATATGCGAAGATGGTTGAAAAGGCTTTGAGAGCCGAGGGGGCAGTGAAATTCCTTCAGGAGCCCCGGGTGACTCCGTGTAGCACCCTAACTAACATAGGCGTATTACGTGATTTTTAAACATGCTGTGCAGCTCGTTGCTAATTAACGAGGTTTATGGAAAACGTGATTAATTAAAATTTTTGATTTTTAACTAAACTTGTAAAATATAATTACAAAAAGACTCGGGATCCCGATTACAAAATCATTTACAAAATTTAAGTGTTTATACAAAATAAATGTCGCCTAGCGACTACTTACAAAATCAGCCTCGCTGTCCCGAGGATCGTACTCTCCAGGCCTAACCGCCCCGACATGTACAATCTTCACAAGCTCGTTCACGGTCCATCAGCTTTAGTCTTGCCTTTACCTACACATAAACGTAGAACTGTGAGTCGACAGACTCAGCAAGAAAAGCATAATAATATTCATACATAATCCCGGTCATGATCAGACGCCCATACCCTTGATCATAACCCTAACTGCCGTGTCCAACACGATACTGAGTCCCCATACTGCCGTGTCCAACACGGTACTGAGTCACTACTGTCGTGTCCAACACGGTAGTGAGTTCTGAACGTTCATAGGAACGATACTATTTACACGTAAAAGCCTGATCAGTCGAACCGGTCATACTCCGGCTGCTGGTCATACTCCAGCCTGTACCGACGTGTTACTATATCCACCTGATCGGTCGAACCGGTCATACTCCGGCTGCTGGTCATACTCCAGCCTGTACCGACCGGATACGTCAATAGTACGGAACCACCAACCAAGTGTCAGCCTGATCGGTCGAACCGGTCATACTCCGGCTGCTGGTCATACTCCAGCCTGTACCGACGTGACAGGGTTGGATGGTTCGAAGCCAACATACATAACTAATGTAATCTAACATGCTTCCTACATGCATGCTAAACATGTAATCTACATATGCATACTGTTATACTAATCTTACCTGGATTCCGAATTCAGGTGTGCCGGTCAACTTGACTGGAACTTTAATCGCGCTAGACATGTGCTCCTAAACCATAAAAATCACAACACTATAAGTAACACGCTAAATCACTTCCCGGGGACTTAAACTAGGAACTAAAAGTTTCCCTATCGATAAAAAGCATGGCAATACCCCCTAAAACATAAAATCGAGAAAATTTAGGGTTCCAGAATTTTTCCCCCAACCGGCAGACCGGTTGCCCAACCGGAATTCCGGTTCTGGGAAAATTCAGAACCCCATCCGGAATTCCGGATGCACAACCGGAATTCTGGTTCCTCGCAGGCAGCAACATCAAAAATTCATATCTTGCTCAAATCTAGCCCAAATCACTTCAAACCTTCCAGACCTATTCCATATGACCCAAAGAGCATTTCTAAAGCAACAAAACCACCCAGATTGCACATAATCAAAAATCACCATTAAAGCTCAAGCTTTGAGTTCTAAACTCAAACTTGAGCAAACGTAGCTAGCATGCAATCAAACCAACCTAAACTTACTTAAAAATGCTTAGAATAGCTTCTGAAAACAACCATAAACTTCAACAACATCACAGCAACAGATTATATAATTTTCATGTTGAAAACCAAACTTTTGCATAAGAAAACTCTAGCTTGCTCAACCTAAGAATCATGCTCCACAAATAGCTTAATTAACATCTAATAAACATGCTTTAAACCTCAGCAATTAACCACAAAATACAGCAGCAACAACAATCAAAAACTCATGCATGCATCATCATTTTTTTCAAACTTTTTTTCTAAAATTACAAAAGAAAAGGTTTAGAAACTTTACCAAGGATTGAAGACACTTAGATTGAAGGAAACTAGCTTGTAAATCAAAAATTCCAGCCCTTGGAACACACTTCCAGCCGAGAGAGAAAGAGAGGAAAAGAGAGAGTGTTTTTTGCAATTTTTCTATTTTCTAAGTTTTGAATGAAAAATGAATAAAAGGAATACTTTAAACATTAATCTATTTCAGCCAACAATAAACAATTAACACTTAATTTTTTCCAATTAATAAGTCACAAAAGACAAAATATCATTGGGGCAAAAAGACCATTTTGCCCCTCCACACTAAAATAACATAAATCACACTAAAGGGGTATTTTTGGGAAATTCTAAATTCCTGGCCATTCCCGACATTCCCAATGTCTAATAAACCGTCCCAACATACAAAGTTGTGATTTCTACTGAGCCAAACACCGGGTTCCAAAATACCGGGCACCGGAATGCATAATTATGCAAACTACTACATGACATAAAAATGCATCTCTGAATTCAATAAATAACAGTATAATAAATTATTTAAATAGCTATAAATAATTTTCATAATTAATCATGATTAACTGCTAATTTCTAAATTAAACTAAGCGGTCTTTACAACTATCCCCCCCTTAAAAGGATTTCGTCCCCGAAATCTAACCTGAATAACTCTAGATATTGAGCTCTCATATCTGACTCTAGCTCCCAGGTGGCTTCCTCCACCTTGTTGTTTCTCCAGAGAACTTTGACCAACGCTATGGTCTTATTCCGAAGGACTTTATCCTTTCTATCCAGGATCTGCACTGGCTGTTCTTCATAAGTCATGTCTAGTTGCAGCTCAAGGCTCTCATAACTGAGTATATGAGAGGGATCTGAAACGTATTTTCTCAACATCGAGACATGGAATACGTTGTGAACTGCTGATAAAGCTGGAGGCAATGCTAACCGATATGCCACTTGACCTATCTTCTCGAGAATCTCGAAAGGTCCTGTAAATCTAGGGCATAACTTGCCTCTTTTCCCGAAACGTTTGATCCCCTTCATCGGAGATACCCGTAAAAACACATGGTCCCCTACTTGGAACTCAATATCTCTGCGTTTCGGATCTGCGTAACTCTTACGTCCGCTTCCGTGAGGCAAGCATTCTAGCTTTTATCTTCTCTATTGCCTCATTCGTCCGCTGCACTGACTCTGGACCTAGGTATTTCCTCTCCCCTGTCTCATCCCAGTGGATGGGAGATCTACACTTCCTACCGTATAACAGTTCATAGGGAGCCATCCCTATCGTACTCTGGTAACTGTTGTTGTAAGAAAATTCTATCAATGGTAGATACTTATTCCATGAGCCTTCGAAATCCATAACACAGGCTCGCAACATGTCGTCCAATATCTGAATTGTCCTTTCGGACTGACCATCTGTTTGAGGATGGAATGTTGTACTAAATTTCAGCTTTGTACCCATTGCTCGTTGCAAACTTTGCCAAAATTTGGAGGTGAACTTCGGATCCCTGTCCAAAACTATAGACTTCGGTACCCCGTGAAGTCTTACTATCTCTCTGACATACAACTCTGCCAACTGATCCACTGTAAATGTTGTTCTAACCGGCAGAAAATGAGCAAATTTCGTAAATCGGTCCACCGCTACCCAGATGGAATCATACAAACCCGTGGTCCTAGGTAACCCGACCACAAAATCCATCGTGATATCCTCCCACTTCCATTCTGGTAGGGTTAGAGGCTGCAACAACCCTGCTGGTCTCTGATGTTCAGCCTTAATCTGCTGACAGGTGAGGCATCTCGATACGAATTCTACCAAATTCTTCTTCATACCGCTCCACCAGAAGTACGGTTTCAAATCTTGGTACATCTTAGTGGTGCCGAGATGCAGAGAATACGGGGTAGAATGAGCCTCCTCAAAGATCTCATTCCTGAGTTCCACACTATTCGGAACACAAACCCTAGCTTTATATAAAAGCATCCCGCTGTCTGACACTGAAAAGTCCTTGGCTTGACCAGCCAACACCTCATCTCTGATCTTCACTAACTCTGGATCCGTCATCTGAGCGACTTTTATTCTTTCCAACAGATCAGATTGCAGCGTTAAGTTGTGAAGCTGACCTACTACAAACTCAATGCTGGATCTAACCATATCCTCTGCTAGCTGAGGTGAGATCTGAACCATACTAGCTACATGCCCGGGACCCTTTCTGCTCAGGGCATCGGCCACTACATTGGCCTTCCCAGGGTGATAGAGGATCTCACAGTCGTAATCTTTCACTAATTCCAACCAATGTCTCTGTCTCATATTCAAATCCTTCTGAGTAAAGAAATACTTGAGACTTTTATGGTCGGTATAGATTTCACACTTTTCCCCGTAAAGGTAATGCCGCCAAATCTTCAATGCGAAAACCACCGCGGCCAACTCTAGGTCATGAGTCGGGTATCGCTGTTCATAATCCTTTAACTGACGGGAGGCATAGGCGATAACCCGATCGGCTTGCATCAATACACACCCCAAACCCTGCTTGGATGTGTCACAATAAACTACGAACTTCTCCTTGTCTGAAGGCAAAGCTAGCACTGGAGCGGTAATCAACCTCCGCTTCAGCTCCTGAAAACTAGCTTCGCATTTATCTGACCAAATAAATCGCTGATTCTTCTTTGTAAGCTCGGTTAGGGGCATTGAAATTTTTGAAAACCCTTCCACGAACCTACGGTAGTACCCAGCTAAACCCAAGAAGCTTCGATCTCGCCAACGTCTTCGGTCTCGGCCAATCCCTGACGGATTCGATCTTCCCGGGATCCACCTTGATCCCATCTTTGCTCACAATGTGCCCTAGGAAGGACACCTGAGATAGCCAGAATTCACATTTCTTGAACTTGGCATAAAGCTTATGTTCTCGAAGTCGTTGCAGTACCATCTGAAGATGTAATTCATGCTCCTCTTCTGATTGAGAGTACACGAGGATGTCGTCGATAAACACAATCACACAGATATCGAGGAAATCCTTGAATACTCTATTCTTCAAGTCCATGAATGCTGCAGGAGCAATTGTTAGTCCGAATGACATAACCAGGAATTCGTAATGTCCATACCTAGTGCGGAAAGCCGTCTTCGGAATGTCCTCTTCTCGGATTCTCAACTGATGATAACCCGAACGGAGATCAATCTTAGAAAAGACCGTCTTCCCCTGAAGCTGATCGAACAAATCATCGATCCTAGGTAATGGATATTTATTCTTCACCGTCAGCTTGTTCAATTCTCTATAGTCGATGCACATCCTCATAGATCCATCCTTCTTCTTGACGAATAAAACCGGGGCTCCCCAAGGTGACACACTGGGCCGAATAAATCCTATGCCAAGCAACCCTTGGAGCTGAATCTTTAATTCCTTAAGTTCAGTTGGAGCCATTCTATACGGGGCTTTGGAAACCGGTTCCACCCCTGGTGCCAAATCTATCACGAAATCAATCTCCCGCTGAGGTGGTAACCCTTGAAGTTCTTCGGGAAAAACATCCAAAAATTCCCGAACCACCTTGATGTCCTCTGGCCGAATGGTATTTGGCCGAGTGGTGTCCACCACCGCGGCCAGAAACCCTAAACAACCGCCGTGCAACAAATCTCTAGCTGACATGGCCGAAATCACCGGGATCCGAGATCCCTGAACTGAACCAACAAACACAAATGGTTCTTCACTTTCCGATTGGAAGATCACCATCTTCCTTTTACAATCAATGCTCGCCGAATATTTAGATAGGAAATGCATTCCTAAAATAATATCGAACTCTACTAAATTCATCTCTATCAGATCAGCACTTAACTCCCTACCATCTATCCTGATCGGCATAGACCTAATCCACCTGTTGAAGATAACCAACTCTCCGCCAGGTAATAGGGTTCCAAACCCTGATTCATATCTATCGTACGGTCTATCCAATTTACTAAAGACTCTGGCCGCCACATAAGAATGTGTAGCCCCAGAATCAAACAAAGACGCGAGTAAAGCGAGTTATTAACAGAAAGCTGACCTGTGACAACTGATGGGCTGGCATCTGCATCAGCCTGAGTGATGGCGAACACCCTGGCTGGAGTGGGTATCGCCGGAGCTCTCGGTGCCTCTAATCGGAGCTGGGGACAGTCCTTCTTGAAGTGTCCGGGCATGCCACAGTGAAAGCAGCCCTGACCCTTGCACTCACCCCGATGGTGCCTTTTGCAGCTAGGGCACTCGGGATAGGAGAATCGGGTCTCAGTACCACCAGGACGACTCCCTCTGTTTTGGTTCCCCCGGAACCTCTTGTTCTGACTCGAGCCACCGGAAGCAGTGGGTGCTCTCTTCCTCTGATCAATGGCTGAACCGCTACTCCCCCTCCTAAAGCCTGATGCAGGAGGGGTAGGAGCCCCGCCACTCACCGGAGTACTAGCTGACTCCGACATACACCCAACTGCGCCCTCAGCTCGCAGTGCCTTCTCCACCATCTGAGCATAGGTGGTGTTGTCGTCCGTGGTGATCATCAAATCGTGCTTGATCTTCGCATTCAACCCATCCAGGTACTTCTCTTTCTTGCTGAAGTCGGTCGGCACAATTCCCGAGGCTAACCTCGCCAACCGATCAAACTGAGTAGTATACTCAGTGACGCTCATATTCTCATGCTGGGTCAGGTGAGCGAACTCTTTCCTCTTGGCGCTTCTGACCGCCTCATTATAGTACTTCGCGTTGAAGAGTTCCTGGAACCTTTCCCAGGTCATGGTGGTGACGTCGTGAATCTGAGACACCATGTCCCACCAGACCAGAGCGTCCTCCTGGAACTGGAAAGTGGCACACACCACTCTATCATTACCGGTGACACCCATGAAATTCAGGATCTTGGTAATCACCGTCAGCCACTGTTCGGCTTTCATCACGTCCGGACCTCCCAGGAAAACCGGAGGTGCTTGCTTCCGGAACCGTTCATACAGAGGTTCCAATCTATTGGCCGCCACCACTATCTCAGCCTGGGCAGCAGGGGCAGGTGCCACTGGAACTACGGGCACTGGAACTGCAGGAGCACCCTGCTGTCTCAACCTCTGAATCTCGAGGTCTTGCTCTTCAATCCGGGCTTGCATCTCCGCAAACCGAACCTCCCAATTCTGGGCTCCCTGATCGGCTGGGGGAGCTTGGGCAGCCTGTGGCGGGTTCTCATCACCCCGACCACAAGCCCTGCCTCGGGGACCTCTACCTCGGCCCCTAACAGGTGGGGGAAACTGAGCTCCCTGACCTTGATTTGACCCTACTGAGTTGCCCTGACTCCTGGTAGTCCGCCTGGCATCCATCTAGTTAGAACCGCCTGCGAAACCAAGAGTTGGCATATCAGGTCGTATTCAAGGAGAGCTTACTAATGCCGCTTAATTTGGAAATTAAAAACGAAACATGCGCCTATTCTACTATCAGGCTACTAACATGCTTCCTAACAAGCTTTTCTTTTTTATAACTGAATAAAATTAACTACTAAAGCAATAAAGGCTTACTGAACCGTGAAACGAGCTAACTGCTGATGATGATTGTACATGTCGTGACGATCTTCGGAAGACAACCTGGCGGCTCTGACACCAAATTGTAACACCCTAACTAACATAGGCGTATTACGTGATTTTTAAACATGTTGTGCAGCTCGTTGCTAATCAACGAGGTTTATGGAAAACGTGATTAATTAAAATTTTTGCTTTTTAATTAAACTTGTAAAATATAATTACAAAAAGACTCGGGATCTCGATTACAAAATCATTTACAAAATTTAACTGTTTATACAAAATAAATGTCGCCTAGCGACTAGTTACAAAATCAGCCTCGCTGTCCCGAGGATCGTACTCTCCAGGCCTAACCGCCCCGACATGTACAATCTTCATAAGCTCGTTCACGGTCCATCAGCTTTAGCCTTGCCTTTACCTACACATAAACGTAGAACTGTGAGTCGACAGACTCAGCAAGAAAAGCATAATAATATTCATACATAATCCCGGTCATGATCAGACGCCCATACCCCTGATCATAACCCTAACTGCCGTGTCCAACACGATACTGAGTCCCACTACTGCCGTGTCCAACACGGTACTGAGTCACTACCGCCGTGTCCAACACGGCATGCGAGTTCCGAACGTTCATAGGGACGGCACTATTGACACGTAACGGCTGATCGGTCGAACCGGTCATACTCCGCCGTCGGTCATACTCCACTGTACCGACATGTTACTATATCCACTGATCGGTCGAACCGGTCATACTCCGCCGCTGGTCATACTCCAGCCTGTACCGACGGGATACGTCAATAGTACGGAACCACCAACCAAGTGTCAGCCTGATCGGTCGAACCGGTCATACTCCGGCTGCTGGTCATACTCCAGCGTGTACCGACGTGACAGGGTTGGATGGTTCGAAGCCAACATACATAACTAATGTAATCTAACAGGCTTCCTACATGCATGCTAAACATGTAATCTACATATGCATACTGTTATACTAATCTTACTTGGATTCCGAATTCAGGTGTGCCGGTCAACCTGACTGGAACTTTAATTGCGTTAAATGGACATGTGCTCCTAAACCATAAAAATCACAACACTATAAGTGACACGCTAAATCACTTCCCGGGGACTTAAACTAGGAACTAAAAGTTTCCCTATTGATAAAAAGCATGGCAATACCCTCTAAAACATAAAATCGAGAAAATCTAGGGTTCCAGAATTTTTCCCCCAACCGGCAGACCGGTTGCCCAACCGGAATTCCGGTTATGGGAAAATTCAGAACCCCATCCGGAATTCCGGATGCACAACCGGAATTCCGGTTCCTCGCAGGCAGCAACATCAAAAATTCATATCTTGCTCAAATCTAACCCAAATCACTTCAAACCTTTCAGACCTATTCCATATGACCCAAAGAGCATTTCTAAAGCAACAAAACCACCCAGATTGCACATAATCAAAAATCACCATTAAAGCTCAAGCTTTGAGTTCTAAACTCAAACTTGAGCAAACCTAGCTAGCATGCAATCAAACCAACCTAAACTTACTTAAACATGCTTAGAATAGCTTCTAAAAACAACCATAAACTTCAACAACATCACAGCAACAGATTATACAATTTTCATGTTGAAAACCAAACTTTTGCATACGAAAACTCTAGCTTTCTCAACCTAAGAATCATGCTCCACAAATAGCTTAATTAACATCTAATAAACATGCTTTAAACCTCAGCAATTAACCACAAAATACAGCAGCAACAACAATCAAAAACTCATGCATGCATCATCATTTTTTTAAAACTTTTTTTCTAAAATTACAAAAGAAAAGGTTTAGAAACTTTCCCAAGGATTGAAGACACTTAGATTGAAGGAAACTAGCTTGTAAATCAAAAATTCCAGCCCTTGGAACACACTTCCAGCCGAGAGAGAAAGAGAGGAAAAGAGAGAGTGTTTTTTGCAATTTTTCTATTTTCTAAGTTTTGAATGAAAAATGAATAAAAGGAATACTTTAAACATTAATCTATTTCAGCCAACAATAAACAATTAACACTTAATTTTTTCCAATTAATAAGTCACAAAAGACAAAATATCATTGGGGCAAAAGGACCATTTTGCCCCTCCACACTAAAATAACATAAATCACACTAAAGGGGTATTTTTGGGAAACTCTAAATTCCCGGCCATTCCCGACATTCCCAATGTCTAATAAACCGTCCCAAACTACTAACATACTAAGTTGTGATTTTTATAGAGCCAAACACCGGGTTCCAAAATACCGGGCACCGGAATGCAAAATTATGCAAACTACTACATGACATAAAAATGCATCTCTGAATTCAATAAATAACAGTATAATAAATTATTTAAATATCTATAAATAATTTTCATAATTAATCATGATTAACTGCTAATTTCCAAATTAAACTAAGTGGTCTTTACAACTATCCCCCCCTTAAAAGGATTTCGTCCCCGAAATCTAACCTGAATAACTCTGGATATTGAGCTCTCATATCTGACTCTAGCTCCCAGGTGGCTTCCTCCACCTTGCTGTTTCTCCAGAGAACTTTGACCAACGATATGGTCTTATTCCGAAGGACTTTATCCTTTCTATCCAGGATCTACACTGGCTGTTCTTCATAAGTCATGTCTGGCTGCAGCTCAAGGCTCTCATAACTGAGTATATGAGAGGGATCTGAAACGTATTTTCTCAACATCGAGACATGGAATACGTTGTGAACTGCTGATAAAGCTGGAGGCAATGCTAACCGATATGCCACTTGACCTATCTTCTCGAGAATCTCGAAAGGTCCTGTAAATCTAGGGCATAACTTGCCTCTTTTCCCGAAACGTTTGATCCCCTTCATCGGAGATACCCGTAAAAACACATGGTCCCCTACTTGGAACTCAATATCTCTGCGTTTCGGATCTGCGTAACTCTTCTGTCTGCTCTGTGAGGCAAGCATTCTAGCTTTTATCTTCTCTATTGCCTCATTCGTCCGCTGCACTGACTCTGGACCTAGGTATTTCCTCTCCCCTGTCTCATCCCAGTGGATGGGAGATCTACACTTCCTACCGTATAACAGTTCATAGGGAGCCATCCCTATCGTACTCTGGTAACTGTTGTTGTAAGAAAATTCTATCAATGGTAGATACTTATTCCATGAGCCTTCGAAATCCATAACACAGGCTAGCAACATGTCGTCCAATATCTGAATTGTCCTTTCGGACTGACCATCTGTCTGAGGATGGAATGCTGTACTAAATTTCAGCTTTCAGTCCGGGTGGTGAAAGATTTTCTTTATGTGTTTCCTGAGGAGTTGCCGGGATTGCCGCCACAGCGAGAGATTGACTTTGTAATTGATTTGGCACCTGGAGTCGAACCTGTTTCTAAAGCTCCATATAGGATGGCTCCAGCAGAACTCAAGGAGCTTAAGTTACAACTCCAGGGGATGCTTGATATTGGGTTTATTCGACCAAGTGTATCGCGCTGGGGAGCTCCGGTTCTCTTTGTGAAAAAGAAGGATGGTTCCCTCAGAATGTGTATTGATTATCGGGAACTAAACAAGTTGACGATTAAGAACAAGTACCCGTTGCCCAGGATCGACGATCTGTTTGATCAGCTTCAGGGAAAAACGGTGTTTTCGAAGATTGATTTGCGGTCTGGTTATCATCAACTCAGAATTCGGGAGGAGGACATACCTAAGACTGCTTTTAGAACTAGATATGGGCACTATGAGTTTCTGGTAATGTCGTTCGGATTGACTAATGCTCCTGCAGCCTTTATGGATCTCATGAATAGGGTATTCAAGGATTTCCTCGATAACTGCGTTATAGTATTTATCGATGACATTCTTGTATACTCTCAGTCAGAAGAGGAGCACGAGCATCATCTTCGAATGGTGTTACAGCAACTTAGGGATCACAAGCTGTATGCCAAGTTCAAAAAGTGTGAATTCTGGTTGTCCGAGGTGTCCTTTCTGGGTCATATTGTTGGGAAGAATGGAATTATGGTCGATCCAAACAAGGTGGAATCAGTGAAGAATTGGCCGAGGCCCAAGTCTGTGACGGAAGTTTGAAGTTTTCTCGGGTTAGCAGGGTATTATCGACGTTTCGTCGAAGGATTTTCTAAACTTTCTATGCCCCTAACCGAATTGACCAAGAAAAATCAGAGATTTGTGTGGTCAGATAAATGTGAGTCAAGTTTTCAGGAGTTGAAGCAACGTTTGATAACAGCTCCGGTGTTAGCTTTGCCATCAGATCAAGAAAAATTTGTGGTTTATTGTGATGCATCCAGACAGGGTCTGGGATGTGTTCTGATGCAAGCTGACAGAGTCATAGCTTATGCCTCTTGTCAATTGAAAGATTATGAGCAGCGTTACCCAACTCATGATTTAGAGCTCACTGCTGTAGTTTTTGCTTTAAAGATTTGGCGACGTTATCTTTACGGTGAAAAGTGTGAGATTTATACTGATCATAAAAGTCTCAAATACTTTTTCACCCAGAAAGATCTGAATATGAGACAGAGAAGGTGGTTGGAGTTGGTTAAAGACTACGATTGTGAAATACTGTATCATCCCGGGAAAGCCAATGTTATGGCCGATGCTTTAAGCAGAAAGGGTCCCGGGCAAGTTTGTACTATGATTATGATAGCTCCTCAACTAGCCTCGGAAATGGTTAGTGCAGAAATTGAGTTCGTGGTCGGGAAATTACATAATTTAACACTCCAATCTGATCTGTTGGAGAGAATCAGAAAGGCACAGCTGGAAGATCCCGAGCTAGTTAAAGTTCGAGATGAAGTAGTGGTTGGTCGGCCTAGAGGCTTTTCAGTCTCGAGTAGTGGAATGTTGTTATATAAAGCTCGAGTTTGTGTTCCTAATGTTGGTGAGCTTAAGAAAGAAATACTGGATGAAGCTCACACCACACCTTATTCGTTGCATCCGGGAACCACCAAGATGTATCAGGATTTGAAATCCTACTTCTGGTGGAATGGGATGAAAAGAGATGTGGTGGACTACGTGTCCAAATGCTTAACCTGTCAGCAAATTAAAGCTGAACGTCAAAGGTCGGCAGGGTTATTGCAACCCTTAGTCCTTCCAGAATGGAAGTGGGAGGACATTGCAATGGATTTTGTAACTGGTTTGCCTAGAACTACGGGGATGTATGATTCTGTATGGGTTATCGTGGACAGATTCACAAAGTCAGCTCACTTCCTACCAGTGAAAGTTACCTATTCAGTGGATCAGTATGCTGAATTGTATGTGAAGGAGATAGTTCGTCTCCACGGAGCCCCTAAATCTATTGTGTCAGATAGGGATCCAAAGTTCACATCGAAATTTTGGGTGAGTCTTCAGAAGGCTATGGGTACCAAGTTAAAGTTTAGTACAGCCTTTCACCCTCAGACTGATGGTCAGTCAGAAAGAACTATTCAGATTTTAGAAGACCTACTGCGAGCCTGTGTCATGGACTTTGAGGGTTCATGGAGTAAGTACTTGCCTTTAATTGAATTCTCCTACAACAACAGCTACCAAAGTACAATAGGGATGGCTCCCTATGAGATGTTATATGGTAGAAAATGTCGTTCTCCTATTCATTGGGACGAGACAGGAGAAAGGAAGTACCTGGGTCCAGAGTTAGTGCAGAGGACCAATGAAGCTATTGATAAGATCAAGGTTCGGATGCTTGCTTCTCAAAGCAGGCAGAAAAGTTATGTTGATCTGAAGTGCAGAGATGTTACATTTCAGGCAGGGGAACATGTTTTCCTGCGGGTTTCACCAATGAAGGGTATTAGGTGCTTCGGGAAGAAGGGTAAGTTAAGCCCTAGGTTCATTGGGCCATTTCAGATATTCGAGAAGGTCGGGCAGGTAGCATATCGGCTAGCCTTACCACCAGCTTTATCAGTTGTTCATGACATATTTCACATCTCTATGTTAAGGAAATACGTGTCAGACCCGACTCATGTCTTGAGTTATGAAGCCCTTGAACTACAATCAGACTTATCCTATGAAGAGCAACCTGTTCAGATTTTGGATAGAAAGGAAAAAGTTCTTCGCAACAAGATTATTGCACT
Organism: Cannabis sativa; assembly: GCF_029168945.1. Classification (NCBI taxonomy): domain Eukaryota; kingdom Viridiplantae; phylum Streptophyta; class Magnoliopsida; order Rosales; family Cannabaceae; genus Cannabis; species Cannabis sativa. The sequence continues at coordinate 13,783,507 of NC_083604.1, forward strand.
GGTTAAGGTGCCCTGGAGGAATAGTAAGGTGGAAGAAGCCACCTGGGAATTGGAGTCAGATATGAGGACTCAACATCCAGAGCTATTCAGGTTAGATTTCGGGGACGAAATCCTATTAACGGGGGGATAATTGTAATGACCGCTCTAGTAATTTGGATTAGTAAAGGCAATTAGCACTAATTTTTATTATTTTATTATTATTTGTGAATTAATTTTAATGTGGACCCCAATATTTAGAAATAAATATTAGAATTATAATTTCTCAATTCCGGAGATTTTATTAAACTCTAGGGGTATTATTTAGCTTATATGTGAAATATGTTAATTTTGTAATTTTTGCTCGGCGACAACGGAAAATGCGATGGATGGCTAGATTGATCACATGGGTAAGTTTAGAACCCTATTTCATAGTGGGAAATATTTTAGAGAAAATAAAATTATCGGGATTGAGCGGGGTTATGGAAATTGACTATTTTACCCCTAGCTTTAGAAATACCCTAGTTTTAAGTCTAAAGGGCAATTTAGTCATTTGGTTTATTTGGAGCATTAGGTGGCTGGTTATTTTAGTGACACCTAGCACATTATTTTTCAGCAAAGAATTAATTGGAAAAAAACCAAGAAAAACCAAAATTGAAGAGAACTCTCTCTTTCTCTCTTTTCTCTTTCGGCTGGGGCATAAATCAAGGGGGAAGGGCTGTTGATTCTTGGAGTTTTCAGCAAAGAAAGCTTGGGAGATTCAAATTAAGGTAAGCCCTAATGAAACCCTTCTTAGTTTTCAAGTTTTAAAGTTAGGTTGAATTGGTGATATTGTAAATTAGGGGCTGTTAAGGTTTGATGTGTCTAGGGTTCGAATTCTAGGGTTAGTTTGAGTTGATTGAAGTTCCTAGCAACTGATTTTATTGCTTGATGTTGGTTTTAAGCAAGTTTGAGTTTTGAAACTCAAGCTTTGAGCTTTAATGGCATAATTTGATTTGTTGGTTTGTTCTGTGATTTATTGGTTGGAAATGGATGTTTATGCATTGTATAGGTATACTGGAGAGTTTGGTAAGGTTTGGGATTGAATTGAATTAAGGGGGATGATTTTTGGTTCCCAGCAGCAGAACCGGAATTCCGGTTCTGGGAGACCAGTACCAACCGGTCGACCGGTTGGTGACCCAGAATCGGATTGCCGGTTGGGATCCGGTCTGCCTGTTGGGGGAATTTCCAGAACCCTAGTTTTGGCCAATTTTGAGATATTTAGGGTATTTCCATGAGGTTTATCGATAGGGGAACTTTTAGTTTCAAGTTTAAGTCCTAGAAAGTGATTTAGCGAGTCACTCATCTGTGTTGCAATTACTGTGATTAGGGCATCCGTCTAGCACGTGAATTCCGTTCAGGTCGGCCAGCACACTTGAATTCAGAAAACAGGTAAGAACTGTGTATAATGTATGATGTGATTATCTGAATGTGTGTATATGTGTTTATATATGCATGCTTGAATTATGTTAAGCACTACCAACACTTGTATGAATAAGTTATAGAGTGCATTGGTATAGTGACTATTGTGATTGTGAGTACGATACAGTGATACCAACATAAGCATGGGAAAATGCTAAGGTGTGTGGTACATCACTTAGTGTTACTCAGTGATCGGGGTAAACCCTACCAACACTCGTACAGTGAGGTACGATGTGTATGTAGTATAGTGGTTGTACCCTGGTATTGAACGTTCATACTCATCTGTTAAGCTCTGTAAATAGGTGTATGGGCGCCTATTTACAGGTCGGAAATTATATGGTATGTTATATGCATTTCTTACTGAGTCTGTTGACTCACAGTTTCTGCTTCTATGTGTAGGTAAAGGAAAGGCGAATGCTGAACAGGAGTGAACCTGAGCTCGGGTGAGGTTGTACATGTCAAGCGGCGCGACCTGGAGTGTTCGGTCTCGGGACATCTGGGAGTTGTATTTTGAAAGTCGCTGTGCGACCTAGAACTTGTGTATTTTGAATGTATAGTTTGAAAAGTAAATTTTACAAAGTTTAAAAACGGGACCCCGGAATTTGTAAATACTATATTATATTACAAAGTTTAATATCTAAAGCAAAAGTTTTAATTTGACACGTTTTTCGAGAAATTTCTTTGATTAGCAAAGATTGCACAATAATTGAAAAAGCACTGTAGCGTGCCTTAGCATTAGGGCGTTACATTCATGGTAAGTCAACACGGGATAGAGGCAAACCCTGAAAAAAATACAAGTTTTATTGAATATGCCTTTCCCAAAGAAACACAAGGATGTACAAAGCCTAACCGGGAAGGTTGCTACCTTGAGTCGTTTCATCTCCTACTCAGCCGACAAGTGCATCCCGTTCTTTAACATCTTGAAGAAATGTCAAAAAGTTTGAATGGACTAAGGAATGCAAAGAAGCATTCAAAAAATTGAAAGAACACATGGCTAAGCCACTAGTACTGTTAAAACTAGTTCACGAAGAAGACTTAAATTTATATTTAGCCGTTTCTGAGAACGCGGTCCTCGCAACTCTGGTCTGGGAGGAAGAAAAAGTTTAACACCCAGTATATTACGTCATCAAATGCATGATAGGAACTGAAATTTAGTATCCCCTGATCGAAAAACTAGCTTTCTGTCTCTTGATTGCATCCAGGAAGCTCAGACCTTACTTCTAGGCTCACTCCATCAAGGTATTTACAAATCACCCGCTTTGACAAGTTTTACAGAAGCCCGAGGCCTCAAGGAGGCTCCTCAAGTGGGCCATGGAGTTAAGCCAATTCGACATACAGTACATCCCACACATCTTGATTAAAGGCCAGGCATTAGTAGACTTTATCGTAGAATGCAACGAGACGGAGGCCAGCGCCAGTATGCCAACTCAGGATAAGCCCACATGGAAAGTATATGTTGACAGAGCGTTTAATGAAAATAGGTCTGGGGCCAGAATAGCAATGATCTCACCTGACGGGTTACGACTTTAGTCTGCCCTGCAGTTCAGTTCTCGACCTCCAACAAGGAGGTCGAGTATGAAGCCTTAATAGCAGGGTTGAGATTGGCTAAGGCTATAGGGGCTAGTAGAGTAGAAGTGCACAGTGATTCACAACTAGTGGTCAACCAGGAGTAAGAAAAATATCAAACTCGGGGAGAAAAGATGGCTGGTTACGTATCAGTCATCAGGGAATCGTTGCAAAAATTTAAGGAATACAAAGTGGAGTGAATCCCACGAGAAAAGAATGCCCATGTAGACTGCCTGGCTAAGCTAGCCTCAGATAGTGAGATAAAGAAGCTGGGGGTGGTACTTGTTGAACACCTTGCGAAACCTAGCATTCGGGCCAAAGAAATAGTGGCTACCAATGAGCAAGGGTCAGGTTGGATGGACCCTATCATTAAATACATAACAACAGGAGAACTGCCTCAAGAAAGGACCACGTCTAGAAAGTTACCAGGCTCATCGGTACTTAATGATCGATGATAATTCTCTATCGAAGGGGGCTCAGCATGACATATTTGAGGTTTGTGTCAAATCCTGAAGCTAGACAGATCATGCAGGAGTCCATGACGAATTTTGTGGAGACCACACCGGAGGACCAAGCCTCTCAAAGAAAATATTAAGGCAAGGGTATTTCTGGCCCGCAATGAAGAAAGATTATATAGACTACGTCCTTAAGTGTGATCCATGCCAGAGGTTTGCAAATATCCCAAGGGCCCCACCCAATGAAATTACTTTGATGATTAGCCCCTGACCCTTTGCGGTGTGGGGGATAGATCTCATTGGTTCCCTATCCACGGGAAAAGGTGGGGTAAAATATGCCATAGTGGCAATAGATTATTACACAAAGTGGACGGAGGCCAAACCCATGAAGACCATAATTGCCAAGAAATCCTTGGACTATGTCATAAAGAATATCGTATGTCGATATGGGTTGCCTCACAAGATAGTCTCAGACATTGGAAAGAAATTTGACTGTGACAAATTCTTAGACTTTTGCAATCAACACGGAGTAATCAAAAGTTTCTCTGCGGTCGTGAGGCCACAAACAAATGGTCAAGTAGAAGCTGTCAATGAGATACTCAAGGTCACCCTAAAAAAAGACTCTTGGCCTGCAAAAATAATTAGCCTAAGGAACTGCCACACGTGTTATGGGCGTACCGAACCACTGCAAGAACCACAACCGGACACTCTCCATTCTCAATGGTGTACGGATGCAAAGCCATGGTCCTAGTAGAGGCTATAATTCCATCCCAAAAAAGAGCCACTTATGATCCAGCAAAGAACCAAGGCTTGCTTCAAGAGGTGTTGGATCTAGTAGACGAGCTCTGGGAGGAATGTCAAATACGCATTGCAGTGTACCAAAAGAAAGTGGCAAAATACTTTAATTCAAAAGTAAAAAATAGGAAATTTGCCATTGGCGATCTAGTCCTAAGAAGGATCTTCCCGGCCTCCCAAGAGCCAGGAGTGGGGGTACTTGGACCAAATTGGGAAGGTCCATACGAAATTGACGATGAAATAGGCTTCGGGACTTATAAACTCAAGAGAATGAACGAATCCATAGTACATAGAGCCTAGAATGTTGACCATCTCTGCAAGTACTATCAATAGTTAGGAGTTCAGTACTTAAATTATTCTTTATTCTATAAGTTGCCATGTGCTAGAAAAATTATATGCGATTATCCCACATAAATTTAAGCTAAGTGACCCAAAAAGTTCTTTTTTACGTCACTTAGGGGGGTACTAAGGCATAAATACGCGCAGAAATAGGCCAGACATAAAGAAAGCAAAATAGATATAAACTTATAATATAAATTGTCCAAAATGTAAATAAAAAAAGGCCTTGGGTCGGGCCATAATAGTCTCCCCTTACCTAAAATATAGATAATAAATCAGATTTACTTATTAATATAGATCAGAAATAACATTTAATGTTGCATGGTTCACATGATTTATTTCATGATTATATGTACATAATGTATGAATTCGTCTGAAACCCTTTTCACATACTTGATCTTGTTTATTGTGTTGTCAACATATTGGAAAGTAAACATGGCTATGTGAATAAAGTTTCCTAGATTTATCAGACACAGGGTTTTACTGATATGATAATCTACAACAAGAGTTTACTTGCATTTGGAGAAATGCTATGTTCTTTCCAGAGCATTGGTTAAAGTAAAGCTCAGGTTGGATGCATGGAGTATGCATCGGAAGGGACCGATATTGAACTTTGACTTAGATTTATTAAACTTACCGTAATATCTATTCAAGTCAATATCGCCTAGTTGATCCTAGATCAAATGATCTTAATCCTGTTATGATTAGGCTCGATCTCGAGAGGCTATTCGTGTTCTTTGATTTGTTAGTTAAGCCTACTTTTGGGTCAGGGTGATACGTACATTTTGGGAACACGGTAGTGCAATTGAGTGGGAGCGCTAACATAAACATGGAATCTATAGCTTCTATCTGGCGAATAGTAAGTAAAGAATGATCTCCTTCGAGCTTGACCAAACGAAAGTAAATGGTGGAGATCTCATTTCACATAAGCTGAAATATCATTTATACGGGGTTAAGTGTTTTAAGGATTAAAATACATTGTAGGGTGTAACGGTAATCTAATCCCTTTACAGTGTAGATCATTCATATAGAGGATCATTGATCAAATTAGGATTATAACAATGGATAACTAATGATGTGTCTATATGGTGGAACATATAGAGCATTCTATATACTGAGAGTGCAATTCTAAGTTCTATGCGTGGATTCAACGAAGAATTAATAAGTTAGTGAATTTTAGTAATAAATTCTTGATCTACTTATTGGAAGCTCGGTTATATAGACCCATGGTCCCCCCACTAGTTGAGATAATATTGCTTGTAAGACTCATGCAATTGGTTTTGATTAATCAATTATAATTCTCAATTTAGACTATGTCTATTTGTGAATTTTTCACTAAGTAAGGGCGAAATTGTAAAGAAAGAGTTTTAGGGGCATATTTGTTAATTATGATACTTTGTATGGTTCAATTAATAAATATGATAAATGACAATATTATTTAATAATTATTTATAGTTATTAAATAGTTAGAATTGGCATTTAAATGGTTGAATTTTCTAAATTGGCGTTTTTGAGAAAATCAGATGCAGAAAAGATAAAACTGCAAAATTACAAAAAGTAAGGCCCAAATCCACTATGCATGGCCGGCCACTTTTGTAGGGAATTTAAACTGATATTTTCATTATTTTAATGCCAAATAATTCAAACCTAACCCTAGTGGAATGCTATAAATAGATAGTGAAGGCTTCAGGAAATTTACACTTAAAATTTTCTATTTTTCCTTCAGAGAAAAACCTGAGCCTTTCTCTCTCCCTATCTTTAGCCGCCACTTCTTCTTTCTCTTTCCTTTTGAATTTCGAAATTCTTAGTGTGAGAATAGTGCCCACACACAGCAAGTGATACCTCAATCATAGTGAGGAAGATCGTGAAGAAAGACTTTCAGCAAGAAGGAGTTTCAGCATCAAAGAATCAGAGAAAGAGATCCAGGTTCAGATATTGATAATGCTCTGCTACAGAAAGGAATCAAGGGCTAGATATCTGAACGGAAGGAGTCATATTATTCTGCTGCACCCAATGTAAGGTTTCCTATGTTGGAATTTATTTTACCAGGATCTTAGATCTACTCACAAGTATGTTTATTAACATCCTAAATATGAACTTTCTAAAACGATAAATTAAACACATATAAAGTTTAAGAAACCTTACATTGGGTGCAGCGGAATATAATGACTCCTTCCGGATTCGGATATCTAGCCCTTGATTCCTTTTACGTAGCGAGGCATTATCAATATCGAGACACGGATCTCTTTCTCACGAATCTTTGATGCGAAACTCCTTTCTTTGATGATCTTTCTTCACGATCTTCCTCAACTATGATTGAGGTATCACTTGATGTGTGTGGGCACTACTGTAATCACTAAGGATTTCGAAATTCTCAAGAGGGAAGAGAAGAAGTGACGGCTAAAGATAGGGAGAGAGAAGGCTCGGGTTTTTCTGCGAAGGAAAAATAGAAAATTTAAGTGTAAAATTTCTGAAGCCTTCACTACATTTATAGCATTCCCTAGGGTTAGGTTTGAATTATTTGGCATTAAAATAATGAAAAAATCAGTTTAAATTTCCTACAAAAGTGGCTGGCCCTACACTTAGTGGATTGGGCCTTGCTTTTTGCAATTTTGCAATTTTAACACCTTTTGTATACGATTTTCTCAAAAATACCAATTTCCTAATTCAACCATTTAAATGCCAATTCTAACTATTTAATAACTATAAATAATTATTAAATAATATTGTCATTTATCATATTTATTAATTGAACCATACAAAGTATCATAATTAACAAATATGCCTATAAACTCTTTCTTTACAATTTCGCCCTTACTTAGTGAAAAATTCACAAATAGACATAGTCTAATTTGAGAATTATAATTGATTAATCAAAACCAATTACATGAGTCTTACAAGCAATATTATCTCGACTAGTGGGGGGACCATGGGTCTATATAGCAGCTTCCAATAAGTAGATCAAGAATTTAGCACTAAAATTCACTAACTTATTAATTCTTCGTTGAATCCACGCATAGAACTTAGAATTGCACTCTCGGTATATAGAATGCTCATATGTTCCACCATATAGACACATCATTAGTTATCCATTGTTATAATCCTAATGTGATCAATGATCCTCATATGAATGATGCACACTAAAAGTTTAAATTACCGTTACACCCTACAATGTATTTATTCCTTAAAACACTTGACCCTAGTATAAATGATATTTCGGCCCAATGTGAAATGAGTACTCCACCATTTATGTTCGTTTGGTCAAGCTCGAAGGAGATCATCCTTTGCTTACTATTCGCCGGATAGAAGCTATAGATTCCATGTTTATGATAGCGCTCCCACTCATTGCACTACCGTGTTCCCAAAATGTACGTATCACACGACCTAAAAGTAGGCTTAACTAACAAATCAAAGAACACGAATAGCCTTTCAAGATTGAGCCTAATCATATCGGGATTAAGATCATTTGATCTAGGATCAACTAGGCGATATTGACTTGAATAGATATTACGGTAAGTTTAATAAATCTAAGTCAAAGTTCAATATCGGTCCCTTCGATGCATACTCCATGCATCCAACTTTGAGCTTTACTTTAACCAATGCTGGGAAAGAACATAGTATTTCTCCAAATACAAGTAAACTCTTGTTGTAGATTATCATATCGGTAAAACCCTATGTCGATGCAAATCTAGGAAACTTTATTCACATAGTCATGTTTACTTTCCAATGTGTTGACGACACAATAAACGGGATCAAGTATGTGAAAAGGATTTGAGATGAATTTATACATTATGTACATATAATCATGAAATAAATCATGTGAACCATGCAACATTAAATGTTATTTACGATCTATATTAATAAGTAAATGATTATATTGAAATGAGTTTTATTTAGGGCATAAAACCCAACAAACTCCCACTTGCACTAATATAAAACAAAAAGTGCGTTTCAAATAATCTCAACACCTTGATATACAAATCAAGTGTAGTAGTAGTAAACTCCTCGTAATAGGATGCGAAAGGTTGAATTAACCACAACCTTTTCTCCACCATTACTCTTCCTTTAATCACAAAATCATTGATAATGTGAAATTCCTCTCTATGTCTACTCTCTTGGGATGTTTGGATTACATACCTTTGGCAACTACTTTTGGTTAATCGAAATTAACAGTAGTTTAAGGCAATTTGGAATGGTGCCAAAGATGTATAGAACTTTCCTTAGATTTGAATAAGTAACTTTCCTGCTGACTTTAACATTCGGTCTCTACGGTAGACTTAGAGAATTCGGATAGGTTTTTACACTTCTCCAAAATCACTTATTCCACCCCGGAGTAACCACCATCTTATCGAAAGATTTACTTAGCACATAGGCAAATTTCGAAATACGATATGGTGTAGTCCAAGAGTTTTAAACACGGCCTTATAGACTAACATATAGTTCCTCTTCTTAATCTTAGGATTTACTTGATTGTCTTCCAATGTTCTTCTCTGGATTAATGCGATACCTACTCATTACTCCCACTCGAGCGGATGTACGTCTAAGGCATACAAAAGCATATCTAAGACCTCTCACTTGTTGATGTAAGAAATTCTTTCATGGCTTTATGTTTTTACGGAATAGTTAAGACTTTTCCTTAGATAAATAAAATCTATACCTAAGAAGTTGTGAAGCTTACATAGATTTCCATTAGAAAGAAAATGCTGACATTTTACTAAAGTAAGTTGCTTGCATTAGAGTAAGTAATTACCGGGTATACCACAAGCCATAGGTTTAGATAAACTCAAACCTATGTCACTAGGAACGGAAGTTTTGTTAAGTCCATTGAATAGACTTATAAACGAAAATTTCCTTTTATGTCCTTGTAATAGAAAACTTTAGGTTATTCCATGTGAATGGATTAAACCATAGTTACTATAGGCTTTCTTCTTAGTTTCTTATCTTGACAATCCATTACTTGTTTAAACTCACAATGGATTTTAATCACTAGTGTCTCCCGAGTCATAAGAAGGTGAGTTCTAGAAACTCTCCACTACGACAAGGTACGCGAATTATGTCGAAGAAAACTAAATGGTATTAACCTCTTTGGTTGTGACAAGACAACGAGAGGCGGTGGGATCATCATATGTCATATAAGATGATAGAACACTTTTGGAATCAAGAATTAAATATCTCCTTTATTTGCTACTTGTTTTCGGACTTAGTCATTTTCTTAGAAAAGTAGTATTTGTTTGAACAAACACTTTCTTATCTATTGACAATGGGATGGTCCACCCACAATCACTTAGAAAAGCTAACAAACCATGGTTAACGAGTTCTAGCCTTTCTTAAGATTTTGATTAGGTCATCCATGAATCTAGTAATGATTTACATTAAGTATACAACCATTACATCATTCGAAATTGTATTACCATAGAAGGACTTAGGCAACGACTAGTAATGCTAATCATCAATATGCAAATCGAAATTTACGGGGAGGTAAGTTTGGATATAATTCAAAAATCAATGTAATGATCTTTGAGCGCATATCTACTAACTATTTCTCCACCCCTATCGGTTCGCAAGATCTTTAACCACATACCTTAATGGTGTTTAACCATTCTAGAAATTGATGAAATTTTTCAAACATTTCAAATTTCTTTGCATAAGGTATAATCTAGAGTTATCGTTTTAAGAATACAACGAAAAACTCATATCCACCCCTGAATGTACATCCATGCGAATGAGATGAACTACTTTCGGTGGATATAGGCATATTAACTCTTTGCGAGAGATTGATCTTGTCAAAACCACTATGAACAAGATACAAATGCCATAGATTAAGAAAATGTGGTAGTGTATGATGACATAGGTTTAGTTACATCAAAGAGTTCTTAGAATACTTCAAGTGGATCCTGGTCACAAGAATACCTAACTCACATTCCATACGGTTTTTAATCCATTAATAAAAGATGGATATTAAACACTTGAGAAAGTGTAAGCTGTATTGTATTCGGAATTAGAAATTTAAGAAAATTTCTATTTGGAATCTAAAATTAAAGTCAAAGACTTAAATTTATACCAAATATAATGAGTAATTCTATCTTGGACCAGAACTACTAATACAAACTCTATGTAGATTTGCCCATACAAGTAGGAAATTTCTAAGATTGAGGATTTATATCAATTGGGAATAGAATTTCGGGATTATAATCATATGCGTCATATAAAATGACATGAAATGATTTATAGACCATTCGTCCAATGATATGTTTTTAAAGCTAATTCGAAATGAATAAGCTAAGAGGAATTAGGATAATTTCGTTTAAAATAAGAATCCAACGATGCTTCGATTAGCGAAAGTCAAAGTAATCTTATTTATACAATCTTCTTGTTTCATATCGTAAAAATACTAGTCTAAGGTGTCATCAATTGATGAACAACTAGATGTCGCATATACGATATTTATCTTTCGAGATCTAACACTATTATGTATGTCTAATGGTGAAAATCCACTTAGGGATTTATCTCGTTAGATAAACAAGCCAAGTTAGACCAACAATGAAGATTCGAAATTAAACTACAACTTAATAACGAAAAATAACATGGTTCAAATATAAATTCATACACAATTCGAAATTATAAGCATATAGCAAGTAGGAATGACAAGTGAAAATACTAAAACTTACAATCCTAAATAATTTCCAAGGTTTTTCAACAGGCGATACGAGTGTCCGTTTAGGCGAGAGTCAAAGCATCATCCATTGAATAGAGTTGTCAGCTCGTCTAAAATGTTAAACATTCTAGCAACCTTTTATTCGATCAAGATTGGAATTCAGCGTTGTCCCGTTTAGGCGAGAGTCAAGGCAATTCTATCTTATGAGCTTCCACCATTGTTTCATAATTTGCAAGTCAAGTATGGTCGCCACCATTAGGGTGATCCATACCATACAAAACACTTACAAACTACTTATCATGCGAGGTTAAACGGTGCGAAATTGCTAATGAACGTTCCTCCATTAGGGAGGATTACTCACTAAAACAAACGCGGTGTAAAACCCACAATGGAGATCGAATGTCTCTGTATAATAAAGCTCATTATTTGAAAAGAGTTGTATTTTCTATTGATTCTCCTTATTTATTCTATTTATTTTAAATATATATTTATTTAATTAAAATTTCCAATTTAGAATGAAAAATTCTAAATATAAATTTTAATTTAATATTTATAAATTTTACTTAGATGGATATGAAAATAACATGAATTATTTCCATCTTAGCAATAATTTCCAATAAATATTTAGAAAAATATTCAATTTAAGTTGTTACAAAATTAATTTAAATTAATTTACAACTCAAATTTAATTTTCTATAAATATATATTGCATTTCGAAAAATTAAAGTATATAAGAATACAATTTTCGAAAAATGCATATTAAAATAAAAAATAAATCCTGGAAAAAATTATTCTAATTTAATGTTGGCCCAAAATTAATTAATAAAATTAATTTACAACAAAAAATATAATTTTCCTATTTAATTAAATATATAAGAAAAATTTAAATATTTAAGTATGATGATGAAAATCAACTTAAATATTAATTTTCTATTTAATTAAATACACTTTAGAAAAATACTTCAAGCAAAAATATCATCTATCTAGATTTTCCTTTGACTAATTAATTCAATTTCTAATAATATACTTTAATTCAATTTATTTTAAATTAATCAATAAATGAAAAAATCATTGATTTAAGTTGGTCAAAATTAATTAAAATAAATAATTAATTTACAACTTAATCTATTTTTCAAGATAAAATTCGAAATTCTAGCATTTAAGAAATGCAATTTCGAAAAAAATTGATTAATAAAATAAAGAAAAAATATATTTTGAAAATTATTTAAATTTAGTTGAAAAATTAAATTTCAACTAAAAATAATTTTCTATTTAATTAAATGTCATGAAAAAGAAATATTTAAGTATGATGATAAAAATCAACTTAGATATTTAATTTTCAAATTAATTAAATGTATTAAATTCAAGAAATAAATAATTAAGTGTAGAAGACTTAATTATTAATCTCTAGTTTAATACTAGGAAAAATATACTTAAAGTAAATTGTACCAAAATTAATTAATAAATAATTAATTTCACAATGTATAATATTTCCTATTTAATATTAGAAATAATAAGTAGTCTAGAAATAACTATCTAGAAAATATCTTATTTGACTAAGTATCTTTTACAAAATTTGAAAAAATATCTAATTTAAGTTATTTAGAAAAAATCTAGAACTTAAATATTTTTCAAATTTAAATTTAATTAAATATCAAAAATTAAGTTGTAACCACTTAATTTGAAAATATTCCATTTTAAGTTAATATTCGAAAAGATATTAACTTAAAAAAATATCTAAAGAATCTTAATAACCAATGCCTAAAATTCCTCAACTTAATTTTGAAATTTTGAATTCAAAAGATATTCAGATTTAAGTTGGTTAGTTGAAGATAACTAAATATCAACTTAAATAGGAATATTTAATGAAAAATTTAAATTAAGTTCTAGAAAGAATCTAGATGGTTATAATTCTATATTTAATTAAATACAAGAAAATACATATAGTTTAGCTTAGAATAAAAAATAATTCTTTAAACTATATTTTTCTTAAATTAATTTCAAAATAAATGAAATTAATTATGTTGCTAATCAATTTTAATTAGGTTAAACTAGTGTAATTAACCTAGTACAGTCATTCAAATCGAGGCAAATGGGCACTACAATTGGGGTGGTTTGTGTGAGGAGTCTTGGGTTCGGTATGTCGTACCCACTTCTATGGCTCCCAACTTCTCACACAAGGCCCAAAAGAGAGGAATTTAACCTTAATAAGAACAATGTTATTAATTGAATAAGCTTGATAACTAAATGGGCCTAAATAAATTCTATCGAAACTATGATAATTTATTTTAGCAACGACAACCTATATGCATCTATAATGAAATTAAACACATAGGCTCACACGGGCACACTTTGGATGGGTCCTATCATGTTGCTAGGTTATACACGGATGAAAGAAGATTGTAAATATACACATTACAAATTATTATCTTGACGAGGAGCCATCGGATCATTAGATACGGCAAAAATGTAACTATGGCTATTTGCGATCAAGTAATAATAGGTTTTAAAAACTTACACATAAGCTAAAACACATACTCATACAAGGTTAGTTGGATAGTTGGATGTAGGATTTATTTAATTTTAAATTAAATATTTAATTTCGAAAATAATTAATTAAATAAAAAAAATAATTTTTCGAAAAATTTAAAAAAAATTTGAAAAATTCGAAATTTTTTAAAAAATTTAAATTTAAAATTAAACCTACAATTTTTGAAAAATTAGGTTTCAACCAACCTAAATATCATTTCAAAAAAAAATTTGCTAACTACTTTTAAATTTTAAATGTTATTTTATAAATAAAAATTAAATAAAAAATTAGAAAAGATAAATAAATATCTTTTTCAAATTTTAAATGTAATTTAAATAAATAAAATAACAAAATTTAAAAAAATTAGCAAAATATCTTATATCATTTAAAAATTACATGATTATAAATATCTTATTTTAAATTTAAATATGGTCAAAATATCTAAAAAGATTTAATTAAAAAATCTTAAAAGATAAGATATTTTTAAATATCTTAAAAGATATTATAAATATCTTAAAATATCTGACCTTAAATTTAAAAAAAAATATAATCAAATTTAAAAATAAGATAGATTTTTAAGCAAAAAGATAAATACTAATTCTATTCAAATTCAAATTACACTAATATCTTGAATTAAATTAAAAAAAAATTTAAATTAATTCAAAATGATAATTAGAATTGAATTAGGAATAGTAATAGTATATATACAAAACCATACAAAAAATTGGAAGTTAATTCCATGAAAAAGTATGAAAAATTGAAGAAAATTGAAAAAATTCGAAACTGTACGGACAGTTGCGATCATGAAACTATCAGTACCAGATTTTGTCGAATCTTGAAAAAATCATAACTAATTCAAATAAAATCCAAATTGAGTTCTGTAAAAGGCTAACTTGCTTAATTTTTTCCATACTATCCAATAAAAATAATGCCAGAACCGAAATAACAATTATTTTTCACGAAAATTTCACAATCATCAATCAATCATCAAATAACACTCAATACAACATGATACCATCCAAAGAACATACAAACAATCATTTTAAAGTCCAAATTACATGTAAGTAAATCAATTACCATGGCTCTGAGGCCAGTTGTTGGAATTTATTTTACCAGGATCTTAGATCTACTCACAAGTATGTTTATTAACATCCTAAATATGAACTTTCTAAAACGATAAATTAAACACATATAAAGTTTAAGAAACCTTACATTGGGTGCAGCGGAATATAATGACTCCTTCGTTCAGGATATCTAGCCCTTGATTCCTTTTACGTAGCGAGCATTATCAATATACGAACCTGGATCTCTTTCTACGAATCTTTGATCTGAAACTCCTTTCTTGATGATCTTTCTTCACGATCTTCCTCACTTATGATTGAGGTATCACTTGATGTGTGTGGGCACTACGTAATCACTAAGGATTTCGAAATTCTCAAGAGGAAGAGAAGAAGTGACAGCTAAAGATAGGGAGAGAGAAGGCTCAGGTTTTTCTGCGAAGGAAAAATAGAAAATTTAAGTGTAAATTTCTGAAGCCTATATCTATTTATAGCATTCCACTTTAGGGTTAGGTTTGAATTATTTGGCATTAAAATAATGAAAAAATCAGTTTAAATTTCCTACAAAAGTGGCTGGCCCTACACTTAGTGGATTGGGCCTTGCTTTTTACAATTTTGCAATTTTAACACCTTTTGTATACGATTTTCTCAAAAATACCAATTTCCTAATTCAACCATTTAAATGCCAATTCTAACTATTTAATAACTATAAATAATTATTAAATAATATTGTCATTTATCATATTTATTAATTGAACCATACAAAGTATCATAATTAACAAATATGCCCACATATAAACTCTTTCTTTACAATTTCGCCCTTACTTAGTGAAAAATTCACAAATAGACATAGTCTAATTTGAGAATTATAATTGATTAATCAAAACCAATTACATGAGTCTTACAAGCAATATTATCTCAACTAGTGGGGGGACCATGGGTCTATATAACAGAGCTTCCAATAAGTAGATCAAGAATTTAGCACTAAAATTCACTAACTTATTAATTCTTCGTTGAATCCACGCATAGAACTTAGAATTGCACTCTCAGTATATAGAATGCTCTATATGTTCCACCATATAGACACATCATTAGTTATCCATTGTTATAATCCTAATGTGATCAATGATCCTCTATATGAATGATCTACACTGTAAAGGGATTAAATTACCGTTACACCCGACAATGTATTTATTCCTTAAAACACTTGACCCCGTATAAATGATATTTCAGCTAATGTGAAATGAGTACTCCACCATTTATGTTCGTTTGGTCAAGCTCGAAGGAGATCATCCTTTGCTTACTATTCGCCAGATAGAAGCTATAGATTCCATGTTTATGATAGCGCTCCCACTCAATTGCACTACCGTGTTCCCAAAATGTACGTATCACCCTGACCTAAAAGTAGGCTTAACTAACAAATCAAAGAACACGAATAGCCTTTCAAGATTGAGCCTAATCATATCAGGATTAAGATCATTTGATCTAGGATCAACTAGGCGATATTGACTTGAATAGATATTACGGTAAGTTTAATAAATCTAAGTCAAAGTTCAATATCGGTCCCTTCCGATGCATACTCCATGCATCCAACTGAAACTTTACTTTAACCAATGCTGCGGAAAGAACATAGTATTTCTCCAAATACAAGTAAACTCTTGTTGTAGATTATCATATCAGTAAAACCCTATGTCTGATAAATCTAGGAAACTTTATTCACATAGTCATGTTTACTTTCCAATGTGTTGACGACACAATAAAACGGGATCGAAGTATGTGAAAAGGATTTCAGATGAATTTATACATTATGTACATATAATCATGAAATAAATCATGTGAACCATGCAACATTAAATGTTATTTCTGATCTATATTAATAAGTAAATCTGATTATATTGAAATGAGTTTTATTTAGGGCATAAAACCCAACATCCTAAACTTTATATGTGTTTATTTCATCGTTTTAGAAAGTTCATATTTAGGGTGTTAATCAACATACTTGTGAGTAGATCTAAGATCCCGGTAAAATAATTTCCAACACATACCCCTAAGTATGTTAAAAGAATAAAGACAAACAACTTCAACATGATTCATCTCGCCTTTGTCACACTATAATAAGCGTCTTGCATATACCTCCCTCAACATTTATAGAAGAGTGTGAGATGTACTACAACAATACACTTAGACGTTGTTCCACGGAGATGTTTAAGAAAAGTATTGGTTGAATTGTGAGAACTATGAAGCACAGTCAGTATAATCGTCTATGGATAAAGACAAAAAGCGGTTATGCAGTTATTTATAATTATCTCATTTGCATAAATATGGAACGTGGGAAATGTTTATTTTTTATGAACAATTACAAATAATTAGATCCCACGTGAATAACTATCATCCTAGACTTCTATAAATATGGACAGAACTTAGGGAACAAAGGACGACCATTCTTTATTGGAAAATAGAGAATTCTATTATTCATTTTTGAAAAATAATTAATTGTATTCTGTATACAATTTATCAACCCAGAATAAGATGGACTCGTGGGCTATGAAGATTTAAATTTAAATCTACGTTAACACCTTCTTGTCATTGTCATTATTACTATTAGTATTGTTATACCCAAAATTTGGCTATTCACCAGAAATTGACACATGTACTACAAAAAGAATATGAATCAGCTCAAAGAATATAATAATTAAATTGCATTATTAAATGCAGTTTAATAACTCGTTTCAATTAATTAAAGTTGATAGAAATATTCAAACTCGCTGACTACATAAGCATATGCGAGATAAGAATAATAACTATTAACAGATATAATTGACAAGACAATACGTCCATCTCGAGATAAATAGAGTATATAATAAGAGCGCACAAGGGAGCTTCCAGCTTATTGACCCACATATTTGGGATAAAAGCTTGCAACTCATTGACCCACATATTGGTGTACGGAGGAATTAACTACATTCCTCCATCTCGCCTTTTACGTGATAGGGTAACCACCTCGCAAATATCTTTACGATATGAAGAACACTATGAGGGGAAGCATATTTATACTTAGCATTTTTTCCTATAAAGACAGATAAGAAGGACAACTCACATTTAGCGAGAAATAATCCTCTTAGTTAGCATAACCGTTTAAGGATAAAGACAAATATTAGTTAGGTAGTTATTAGATATTATCCCATGTGCATAAAAATGAAATGTGAAATATGTCCACATTTCATGAGCGATTGTAAATAAATAGATCCTAATAAAAATAATTGTCATTCTGTACACCTATAAATAGGGGCAGAATCCAGGAAAAAAGGGACAGAAAAATTGAGAGAAAAAACTATTATTTACATTTATTGAGAATTTTACTCTGTATCCAAATAGATATCCCAAATAAGTAGGACTCGTTGAGTATGTAGATTTTAACTACAAAACTACATAAAATATCTTGCATTATTATTAAATTATGCAGTATATTTATTACGTAAAAGGCTATACATTTGATTAACAAAAATCTACGTTAATAATTTGGTGCTTTCCTTGAGAGCTTAGTGATAAAAACTCAAAAAAAAAAAAACCCTCATTATAAATTCAATTACAAATTTGTACCTATGGCGAATAACTTCCCACATGACATAAGCCATCCAGAGGAAACTACCCATCACCTTGGAAAGAACCTTTAGGATCGCACAGAACCAACACGATTAAAAAACCACCATCTGGGAGGAACGATGGAAATTTCAATCCTGCTGGTGAACAAATCCTAGAGAGACGAAGTGAAGATGCTTATGATCCTACTAGATATGTTCCACTAGTAGAATTAGAAAATAGGCAACTTCGACAATGCCTGGCTAAATCAAACCGACAAAGTGCTGAGTTGGAGCGAGAAGTCAAGGCTGCCAGGGCTGCACAAGGAACCATTCCTCAAACTTAACCTGATCTATCTATAAGGAGACCACGAGGAAGACCTCGAGGTTCCAAGACCAGGAGGCAAGAAAATAACTAAGGGAATCCCACAAATGCTCAGGAAGAACAACTTGAGAATGCGAGGGATGTCCCAATGGATAGAGAAAATCCACCCAACACAAGTAATACAAGAAATCAGGAGCATCAACGTGATGTTACAGGAACTTCCCATGGGTTTTCAAACTAGGGAAAGGAACAAACTAATGTAACTGAGTCATCTTGCATGAATGCAGATGCAAGACAACTGCGACTAGGAAACCAGGAAATCCCTCGTAATGATGGAAGAAATCCTAGAAATCAACCTGGGACCGGTCGACCCCCAAGATATCCACAAAGGCTTTCTCGCACAGACAGAAAGAACACACACACTTACCTGAGCAGGGAACGTGTGTCTAATCTCTTTGTTAGGTTTCCTCCTGGCGGCATACCTGATTAAGTACCGGTGGTAGTGACATATGAGTACCAAGCTATGGTACGAGCTCGTCTGATTAGGCGATGCGATATATTGGTACCAGGTTGTGGCATGGGCTCACCTGATTAGGTGGCGCAGTGATATTATATATGATGTTAAATTATGACACGGGCTTGCCTGATTAGGCAATACAATATATGATTATTTTTATTTCCATGCATATGGCTGGTTATATTACCCACTCTTGAATGTTATTGTTTAATTATTTTTTAATAGTGAAATGTATAATTAGTTATTTAATATATTATTCTTTGTTACTTTTCTTACTGAGTCCATGTAACTCACAAGTGCTCTGGGATGCAAGTAAAGGCAAGGAAAAGTTAGAGCAGCCATGAGATGACAATCTTCTCCAGCAATGTACATATTGACCCCACCAGCCTGTGTGCCGAGTTGCCAGGAGTTGTTTTGGGTTGTATCTGCTATGTATCTTGATTTTGTGTTTTGAGTTGTTGTCGTATATATTCCTTTTGTAAAATTTTTATAACAGAGATCCCCGGAATACATTTTCAATGTTATTATGATGTCCATTTTTAGTGTTTTATTTTAATCAAGTTTTTAATATTATCGAACAGAATAGGAAGAGAGCAAAAGAGTATACTACAATACAGGGTGAACAAAAAAGCTAGACCACTCAAAGGAGGATCAAAAAGAATGATTGAAAGAATGATTGAGGATGTGGAGAGCAAGGTTATACAGAGAATTTTTTTCCATTTCACACAAAGCCCACACTATATTACTTTTAATATACACTATCAAGCACTGTTAAGTTGCTAGTTACTTTATTATATTATAGTAGTAATGAAAATTGATTGTGATGTTTAGTTTGTTGTTGGAAAAAGTATTAGAATAAAATTATTTTATTGAGTTTTGTGGGAAAATATAACAAAATAAGTGGTGTATTGACAAAAATATTTCTAATTTAATTTGGTAAAGTAGATGTATAAGGGTATTAAAGTTATTTTATTTAATTATTTTTAAATTAATTATTTTTTATACAAATTAGTAATGTAACAGTCCTTACATAAATAAGTGGATTTAATGAATATCACAATATTGAATGTAATCTATCTATATATATATATATGGAAGAGATTTCAATGGTTACATTTTTATTGTAACCATCATGGTTACATTTTTTTAAGCCATTGGATTACTATTAGATGGTTGTGATTAATTTGGAAATTAAATAAAAATAAATAATAAATAACTTGTAACCTGAAAGTAACCTAATCATTTATTTCCTTATAAAACTTTAATTAAGATTAATTATATTTTAAAATTAAATCAATTATAATTATTAATTAATTTATTGCAATTTATTACTACATAAGGATCTTTTAGCAATTTATTTTTTTTATACTTAAATTATTTAAAATTTTATAGCAAAACTTTTTATAATTTAAAATTATACACATATAATTTCATAATTTAAATTTTATTATTCTTGTAATCTTAATTTTCAATTATTACACTGAATTATTTAATTTTTTTATTTAAATATTTAAAAAGTAAAAAATGAAATAAGTTGAAGGATTTTTTAGAAAAAAAAAATGGCTGCACTTGTTATCGATTGATTAGCTTGAGACCTCATACTTAGTTCATATAATTGTAACAAAATAATTTAATATCATTTAAAAATAATTAATTATTTAAAAATTTATTATAAGAAGAGAATTTTAATTTGTGTCAAAAGAAGTTTAATTTTAGTAAAAAAAATAAATTTTATTGTAAATATTATAATTAAATGGCTTAATTATTAAAATAATTCAAGTAAGGATTTAAATATAAATATTAATTGCTAAAAAGGTCTTGTTAAATATTTAATTAATTATTTTAAGAAAATAGTTAATTATAATTAAATAATTCTAAAAAAGGAATGTCTATTTAATTAATTATTTTAAGAAAATAGTTAATTATAATTAATTAAATCTAAAAAAGGAAAGTCTACCTATTAGTAACCTACTATTACAAGTTAAAAGAAAAATGTAACTATATGGTTACAATAAAAATGTAACCATTGAATAGTCACCCATATATATATCTATAATGTTGTTGTTTAGAGTGATGATGTGGCGATTTATCAACTTAGCAATCTAATTTTTCTATTTTGTGGCTTTTGTAAGTTGTTTGAGCTACTTTTTCTTTCTTTCTTTACTTTTATATATATTTTTAAGCTTTATTTTTTTCACTTATAAGCTATAACAACACAATATCTAATAAATCAGGTATATGTCACGTGAAACTTAAATTTAATAACTGAAATGCTTTCAAAAAAATTTGTAACTGAACTAAAATTTTGTAACTGAAATGCTTTCAAAAAATTCTGTAACTGAAATTATTAATTACTAATACTCAATGCTAATTTTGTAACTGAGTATTATTTCGTCATTTCTATCTCACCTTTTGAATTCCTCATCCTAATAATATTATTATATATATCCTATCCTATAACAGTATGAGGGTCATAGCTCATAGTTATTTATTGGAAGAAAAAAATCATAACTATTTTTAACCCATAATTTTTGTTTTACCTGTTAGTATTTTCTGTTTGGTTCGATTCCAAATACATATGTTGTTGCAAAAGAGGTAAGTATGCTATTTAAGGTTTTGATTTGATTCAAAAAATTTAGTTTAGGTAATCTAACTTAAACATAAGTCTGGTCATTACCAATCAATATTGTTGCTTCTTTTAAAATCGTACATGAGAGTTGTATTTATCGAGTAAAAATTTTACCTAATAACTTGACTGTATCTTTATTTTTTTTTCTATTCTTGCAGCACATTTTGAGAAATTAGCTCAGAATGATACCACAAATAAACTCGATGCTACAAGAGAATCATTTACAACAAAACTTGCTCTTGATGACTCTAAGAAGGTTGACTAGAGGGAAAGTCAAGACATAAGTTAATAGAGGATAATTAAAAAAAACAAGGAATCTAAGAAAGACAAACATTCAAAGGTTTCGAATTTTTTATGTGACATTTTTAAGCAATGATTGTAAATATGTTTACAAACAAGCAACACAATAAGTGTGAAGCTCACCCATTGGTGTGTCAATTTTTTTCCCTTCTTTCACAGGTTACTGGTGTTATAATACCCAAGTTATGTATCTTATTTTTACCTATTTGCGAGGCATGGTTTGAGTATTAATTGTTATTGTTTAGCACGTTGTATACTCACCAATCTTAATTTCAACCAATTTTCTAAAATCACAAAATCAAAGCTTATACACCAATAAATTTGGCCAGATCAATTTTTATGGTAAATTATTTTATATCATTATGTATTGTGACTAATAATAGCATATTTGTGAGTGTTAAATTGTAACGCCCTAACTATTAGGCACGTTACCCAAGATACTTAAGAAACCCTAATCCCTTAAACGGGATTACTAACAAAATTAGCACGGAAATTAAACTTTAATTACAAATGGAAGAAAAGTAAACTTGTAATAATTTAAACTTTATAAACTAAAAGTTCCATGTATCGGCATCCCAAAAATATTTTACAAAATAATATTACAAGTCCATTTTTATTAGCCGACCTAGGCGGCAAAACAGAGTCACAAAATACATCACTGGTAGACCCCAACCCGCTTGGTCTAGTGTGGCCCAAACATGTACATGCACCGTCCAGCTCCCACACTCATGGCTGATCAGAAACAGCTTTACCCTTTCCTGCACAGTAGAGCACCCGTGAGCCAAGCCCAACAAGATAGTATAACATATCACTAACATGTTTATTACACTATAATAACATTAATGCCATTCTCATATGTGTGTATGACACAGACCCGCATGTTACGCTCACATGCCTGTTTATGTCTCTGTAACATAGACCTACGTGTTGCGCTCACACGTCTAAATACAATAAGGCCTTAGAATAGTTCATCTCGGTTCTGGTTACCGAGTCCAACCTTATTATGGCTTGAACGCATAACCCTTAATCTCAATATATATAACACATAATTAATGGTGCCACTGCACTATTTGTCTATTTGCTATAGACCTGCGTGTTACGCTCACACGCCTATATATGTCTATGTGGCATAGACCTACGTGTTGCTCTCACACGTCTATATACAATAAGGCCTTAGTAGAGTTTACCTCGGTTTTGGTTACCGAGCCTAACCTGGTTATGCCTTGCTTGCATAACCCTATTCATATATATAGGTAATTCATACATTACGTTCTTTCGATGGTTTATCCTGGTGATATATACCAGGTCTAACCCAGTTATGTCTTATACACATAACTCTTAAAATACATGCGTGTATTCAATATTTACTATAACATATAAAATCTTAGGGTAATAACCCTAACTTGCACACTAAATAATCACTCATATAATACATTACTATATATTCAAATAATATTCCCGAACTCATGTTTTCACTAGATTAATAATATTTCCATATATTAACGCTTTCTTACCTTCATAATATTCTAGGGTAATAACCCTAGACCGCATTAAAATTAAACTCAAGGTACTAGTTTATCGAGTCTAGCTTAATTATACCTTAGACGCATAACTCTTTGTTCCAAGATATTTAACATGGCATAACATTCAACATCTTTTAACTACTAGGGTAATAACCCTAGACCAAATAACCGCTCATTTTAGGGTAATAACCCTGATCCCGGTTCTGAATTAATCACAATCACAACATATAATATGAGCGCCACTGCGCTTAACTCTACGTGCATACTACTGTCTTACCTGATGTCTCACAAAATATAGAGATTCCAAATCCCCAGGTGCTCCTAACCAAGTGCTAGTAATCCTAGTCACAAATTCCAGGATTTACACATATAGGGTTAATCCCTAATTCCACATTTACAAAATATAAACTTGGCATTCAAAATATAAATATTCACATATAGCTCGAAATGAGCTTTCCTACGGTATAAAGAACACCTAAATCGGAGTATGAATCACAAAGTTATGGCTATTTGAAGTTTGCATAAGGATCCGCCCATAAAGAAAAGAGCGGGCCGCGGCATGCAAAATCCATGTCGCGGCACCTGGGTTCAAAACCCAGAAAAACCAGCAATAAACCACGAATTTTAGCCCTTAAATCACATCCAAACAACCCAATTCTTAACCAAAACTCTCAAACCATCAAATAGATTTTAATAATCATACAACTAGTTTAAAATACATATTTCATGCACCAAATCCAATATTAATCTCCTAATTTCAGTCAAGACAACAAGCATAAACAAGCTTCTCTCAAGAGCTAACACCATCAAATCTCAAGCTCAATAACAAGAACTTCAAATCTATACAACCTTATATTTTCCAGCAACAACACCAAAATAAAACCTGAATTCAAGTATAAGAAATACCCTAAAATTCATCCTATAGTTCACTCAAACACAAAATCAAAAGATTCAAGTAAAAACATGCTTAACTCAACAAGAGATTACTAACATGCCACCTAAGATCATTATCAACTCATTTCATGCCCTTGCAACAATAAAATTCAGCAATAATTTCAACTAAAATCAGTGAAAGAACTACCTCAATTCTTTCCAACTACTAGCTCAAAAGCTTCCAACACCAAGCTTGAAATCAAGCTAACCTCAACCAAGAAAATCAAGAGCAAAAATAGTTTAGAGAGAAGAGAGGGGGAGGTCGGTTTGGGCTGAAGGTAAAATGCAGAAAATCAAATCTCTTTTCCTCAATAATTCCATTTTACAACAAGATAAATCCCAAACCAAATTACCAAAATGCCCATTGGGCCATATAACATATACATACACAATTAAGGGCATTTAAGTCACTTCACACATAAATAAGCCCAATTAATTTTCAGATTTCTCAATAATAATTAAAATGCCAATAATTCAATCCCAATTGCATTTCAGACATGAACCCGGTTTGGCTCGAAATACTCAGTTGTGACTATACCGCGCCAACCTGTCAGAACACACCTGAAAAAGACATACCGCGTGTACAAGAGTGTACACATAAATAGTCCATGGTGGCAATTCAAATTTTTTATCACCCAAATTTCATAGTTTATGCTTATAATGACTATCTACAGGGTATTTCGACCCTAATCAATGGTCTAATCGCAATTCAAAATATTCTAAGATCAACAATTACACTAATCAGTAGTGTTCTTGTTGACTACAAAATATTAGCACGTGAGTCTATAATATTTACTCTGGATATAAATTATTACTCATTATATAAATGCTCCATATATATACAAGTTAGTTTCCTTAATATATTGCTACAAAGTTCCCATTTATTGTATGCATATATTATTCTCTATATATACAAGTCAGTTCCTCGGTATAAATTATTACTTATTGGATGCATATATTACTCCATATGTATACAAGTTAGTTCCTAAAAAATTATATTAAGTTTACATTTTAGATCCTACACAAATATCATAATTTTACTAAATTGCTCATTCATTAAATAATATTAAACTTTGGAGCTAATATTTTGTGGAATAAATCGGTTGTAGAAAGTAGGGGTGTTCATCAAACCGCCCGCACCACACCACATTTATGTGTATGCAGTGCAGTCGCGGTTTGAATTTTTCATAAACAGCGCAGTGCGGTGCAGTGCAATTTGCAGTTTTGAATTGTTAATACGCGGTTCAAACCGCACCGCACTGCATATTATAAAAATACCAATTTTTTATATTTATTTAGGTCACATATGTGATGGCCCAACCTAAATGTAACGCCCTAACATTTAGGGACACTACCCAAGATGATTAAGAAACCCTAATCCTCCAAACGGGATTACTAATAAAATAAGCGTAGAAATTAAACTTTTAACGAAAACGGAATGAAAATAAACTTGTGATAATTTTAACCTTACAAACAAAAGTTACATGTTTCGGAATCCCAAAAATTATTTTACAAAATATTACAAGTCTTTTCCCTTAGCCGACCTAAGTGGCAAAATAGAGTTACAAAAGTTTCAACACTGGTAGACCCCAACCCGCTTGGTCTAGTGTGGCCCGAACATGTACATTCATCGTCCAGCTCCCACACTCATGGTTGATTAGAAACAAATTTGCCCTTTCCTGCACAGTAGAGCACCTGTGAGCCAAGCCCAACAAGACAGTAAAATATATCGATAATCATAAATACACATCACATAAATATTAATGCCATTTCACTTTTGTCTGTATGACACAGACCCGCGTGTTACGCTCACACGCCTATTTATGTCTATGTGGCATAGACCTACGTGTTACGCTCACACGTCTATTTACATTAAGGCCTTAGAACGATTCATCTCGGTTCTAGTTACCGAGTCCAACCCGATTATGTCTTGAACACATAACCCTTTACTTCAATATACATTTATATATATATATCATGGCATAACAATTACATATTAACAATTTACTTCGGTAATAACCCTAAGCCAAGAAACCGCTCACTTTAGAGTAATAACTTTAATCCTTGTTTCTAGTTTCTCATATATATCACATTCTATATAAGCGCCATTGCGCATATTTCTACGTGCTAACTACTGTCTTACCTGATGTCCCACAAATATGGAGATTTCAAATCCCCGGGTGCTCCTGACCAAGTGTCGGTAATCCTAGTCACAATTTTGGGATACACAAGTATAGGGTTAATCTCTTCATCCATTTTCACAAATTATAAACTGGACATTTAAATTCTAGATATTCACATAGAGCTTGACAAGAGCTTTCCAACGATATAAAGAACGTCCCAAGCGGAGTCCCAAGTCAAAAGTTATGACCAAAAAAAAAACACAATATGCTGCAATAAAATGGTCGCGGCTACTGGGTTTAAAAACCCAGGAAACCCAGTTTCCAGTCACGAAAATGCATCCAAAAATACCAATTTTCATGCTATATCAACCCACAATCATACCAAACTTTCACCTAGCATAAACCAAGTAATTAGAGAGGAATTACACCTAATTGACTCTCCAACAACACCAAAAACCAACAACAAATTTCAGTCCCAAAATTAAACCAATTCGACACAAATTTTCATATAATTCAAAGTCATACACCACTAACAAGCAAGTTCTAAAATAGGGCATTAAAATACATAAAACATGCATCAAAATCCAACCATATACCCCTCAAAGTTCAGATTTAACAACATCTAAACTAAGCTCCAAACCAAGAGCTTAAATCCATAAAACTCCAACAATAAAGACTTGCTCATCCAAGTCAAAATCTCAAGCTTCAAGCAAAATAAATTCAGAGCTATAAATCATAATATAAACACAAAATATAACTCAATTAATCACACCCAAAGCAAAGATCAAGAATTTAAGACACCACAAGTTCATAACATGAAGAACAACCCAATTAACACATACATGCAATTCAAGAACTTGAAAATCCCCACATGCTTCACCATCATCCAACAATAATAAATTGGGATAAAAATCAGATTTCTCAACTTGAAAAACAGCCCTAAAACTTGCTAACAACATAGGTGCAAAATCCATAATTAAACAAGTTCAAGTTACAAAGAAATCACCATTAGCTCCCCTTTTCAACCCTCATGCATTCAAAGCCTAAAAACATTACTCTCAACAAATTTCAGCAAGGGAAAATTAAATTTAAAACAGTAATTACTACCTCAAATTATAGCAAAAACAATCCTCAACACCTCCAAATTCCAAGCTCCAAAAGTTAGCAAAAATTCAAGCTATTTCTGAACAAAAATCAAAACTTGGAAAAGAAGTTTAGGGAGAGAGAGAGAGAGAGGGGTAGGCTGGGTGTTGAAAAACCAGAAAATAAAATCTCTCTTTTACAAATAATTCCATTTACTACAAATAATACATGTAGGCCAAATTACCATATTGCCCATAGGGCCATATAACACACTTAAAAGCATTCAAGGACAAAATGGTCATTCACATCACAAATAAACTCAAAATAAAAAGTTCAGATTATTCACACATAAATAAAATGTCAATAATTTATCCCAAAATTATATTTCGGCCCTAAATCCGGTTCGGCCCGAAATACCTGGTTGTGACTATACCGCGTCAACTTGTTAAAACACACCTGAAAAAGGACACAACAGATATACTATATAATAAAATAGCTCATAAGCACGTAAATAAATTAAATTCACTGTTTTACCCTTCTCATGTCAAAATTACTAAAATGCCCCTGGCACACCAACGGGGTCTTAACATGTCATTTTTCATATTAATTCGCATATAATAAATTATATAATAATATAATTCTACAATAATACTCAATTAACTAGTTAGTGTTTTGCTAATCCATTTTCTTAATCTTAGGGTATTACATTAAGCTCACTAATTATTGTATTGTTGAAACTTAAAACTTTTTTTCATTTTTATTTTCAAGCCTTATGGTATTTTTGATATGTGTTGCTCAAACTTTATTGTATTTGTGATAGTTTAATTATTTAGTGATAATTCAAATTGCAATAACTGCATAAAACCGCACTGCACCACACCATTTTCTGCGGCGCGGTTTTTTAGTTTTACGGTGCGGGTGCAGTTTGAGAAATTGAAAAAACTACATGTGCGGATTAATTTGAAAAAATAGTCAAAAATCGCACCACCCGCACCGCGAACACCCACCTCTAGTAGAAAGTATGAGAGTACTAAAAGTACATTTATTTTATTTAATATACAATTATTTTACTTAAATAAACCCACATGACTCACATATAATATTTAATATTTTGTGCGGTTGTGTTGAGGGACTTTTTTTTTTTTTTGAATGAAAGCGTATTTGATTAAACAACAAATTAGACCTCGCAGTCATCACATAAAATATTCAAAGGGATGGTGGATAACGGAATATCACCAACCAACTTGTGGGAAAAGGCCCACTTAGCCACATTATGGGCAACACAATTACAAGTCCTGCTTATATTAGAGAAAATACAACTAGAAAAACAAGAAGAGTGACTGTTACAAAATGAGACATAGTTACTAATGACCCAACGGGTCTCCTTCCTATTGAGCGCATTTATAACTACCCTCGAATCGCTCTCCACTATGATATACTGGGCTTTCACTTCCAAAGCTGCAGAGATAGACAAACAACAAGCCGCCGCTTCCCCACAGAGCGCATCAGTGAAATCCAAACAAGCCGTGTGAACCTTCACCACCTCACCCAGATGGTTTCTGGCCACCACTGCTAAATACATGCTATCAAGCCCCACTCTGACACCACAATTCTGTTTAATCCAGTCTTGAGGAGGGGGAGACCAGCATTCCTCCAGGCACGGAGCGGGGATAGGGAAAATAGTAGCACGCAAGTCTGCAAAAGAAAATTGAATAGAATCAATACAATTTGTCAAATTCAAAGTAATATTATTGTGGACCTTTTCATTTCGAGTACGCCATAAATTGTCGACCACAATTGAAGCATAAAGGAAGACCTCTTCCCCATTTAATCCCTTGTGAGACAGATCCCAGATGAATTTGACCCAATCCCATAGTCTGATTTCGTTATCTTGGATGGGGTAAATACCCCAAGGAGAAGAGCGCCACACATGAATAGTTATATCACAGGTAAGGAATAAATGTTCCATAGTTTCTTCCTCCCTCCCGCAAAGAGGGAACCTCACCTCCTCAATATGAAATCTCTTCCTAATGACTGATCTAAGAGGGAGAGCCACAACACAATGGGGAGCTCTCTCCAACGCTTGAGAGAGATAGGCAGATTTGCAGGAGAAATGTCCATCCTTTTCAAGAGTCCAAACCCACTTATCCTGCACCAAACCAGACGAAGTTCCTCCTCTTAATATAGCCGACATTGTCACCCGATCAAACAGGCAATTGAGTTTATGAACATCCCACCGGCCATCTGAGGTGATCAGATCAGCCACAAAATTGTGATCCCCAGCATTAGAAGAGCGGGGCTTTAGTCTGAAATCCTTTAAGTGGGGGATCCAAGGATCCTCCCAGATTCGAGTATCCCTTCCATCCGCCACCATCTTGCACGCACCTTTCTTAAGGATGTTCCTGGTTTTAATGACGTTTTTCCAAAACCAGGAATCTGAACTCTTAGAATCACAATTAAGAAACTCTTTTCCTTTAAGGTATTTTGCAGTAAGCACCTTACAACACAGAGATTGGCTTCCATTCAAGATGTTCCACCCCCACTCAATCCATAGACTATGCACTATTCCTATATTTATATATGAATGCTCTTATATATCCTTGTTTAAAATGGTAAATGAGCGTTAATATATGATAGCATAACCAACGACTTAGTTCCTTTAATATATATACTAGTTGGAATGTTGACTACGCTACATACAGTTCACCATCTTCCATTTTTCTTCTCTTATTTCTTCTTCTATCTCTTAATGTAATACCCTAGGATTAACAGAATGGATTAGCAGAACCCTAACTAGTTAATGTTGGAATTATTTTACCAGGACCTTAGATCTACTCACAAGTATGTTGATTTAACAACCTAAATATGAACTTCTAAAACGATAATAAATTAAACACATAAAAGTATGAGAAACCTTACATTGGGTGCAGCAGAATAATATGTCTCCTCCCACTCAGATCTCTAACCCTTTATTCCTTTCTGTCGCAGAGTATAATCAAGATCTGAGCCCGAATGTCCTTCTTTGTTGACTCTGAATTCTACACAGCCTTCCTCACTATGATTGAGGTATTACTTGATGTGTGTGGACACTACTCTATCACTTAGAGAGTTTCGAAAAACAGAGAAGAAAGAGAGAGAGAGAGTGGCGGCTTCAAGAGAGATTTTGAGTGAAAGAAAATAATGTAAAAGTGTGTGTAAAACCTGAAGCATTTACCTTCTATTTATAGAAGACCACCTAGGGTTATAGTTGAATTACTTGGCATTAAAAATAAAAAAATAAATGAGAAAAGGAAGCAAAGGTGGACGGCCAAGCAATGTGGAAAGAAGCCTTCCACTTTTCTAACTTTCCTTTTCCATCATTCCTAGTTTCCCATTTTGTCAAAAACTGTTAATTCTCTCTTTCAACCTCATAAATGTCAAATCTAATTATTTAATAATTATAATTAATTATCAAATAATATATTGTCATTTATTTTATTTATTAATAAAACTAATCAAAGTTTCCCAATTAATAAATATACCCTTCAAACTCTCTATTTACTATTTTGCCCTTAAGACGTGATAAATTCTCAAATAGACATAGTCTAACTTGAGAATTATAATAGATTAATTAAAATCAATTAAATGAGTCTTACAAGTAATATTGTCTCAACTAGTGTGGGGACCATGGGTCGATATTTTCGAGCTTCCAATAAGCAGATCAAGAATTTACAACTTAAATTCACTGACTTATTAATTCTTCGTTGAATCCACGCATAGAACTTAGAATTGCACTCTCAGATATATAGAACGCTCTATATGTTCTACCATATAGACACGTCATTGATTATCCATTGTTATAATCCTAATTTGATCAATGATCCTCTATATGGATGATCTACACTGTAAAGGGTTTTAATTACCGTAACACCCTACAATGTATTTTATCCTTAAAACACTTAACCCTATATAAATGATATTTCAGCTAAGTGAAATGAGTACTCCACCATTTATTTTCGTTTAGTTAAGCTCGAAGGAAATCATCCTTTACTTTCTATTCGCCATATAGAAGCTATAGATTCCATATTTATGTTAGCGCTCCCACTCAATTGCACTACCGTGTTCCCGAAATGTACGTATCACCATGACCCAAAAGTAGGCTTAACTAACAAATCAAAGAACACGAATAATACTCTTGAGATTGAACCTAATCATATCAGGATTTTAGATCATTTGATCTAGGATCAACTAAGTGATATTGAATTGAATAGATATTACGGTAAGTTTAACAAATCTATATCAAAGTTCAATATCGGTCCATTCCAATGCATACTCCATGCATCCAACCCAAGCTTTACTTTAACCAATGTTCTAGAAAGAACATAGTATTTCTCCAAATGCAAGTAAACTCTGTTGTAGATTGTCATATTAGTAAAACCCAGTGTTCTGATAAATCTAGGAATCTTTATCTACATAGTCATGTTTACTTTCCACTGTGTTGACAACACAATAAACATGATCAAGTATGTGAAAAGGGTTTGAATGAATTTATAAATCAAATAGACAAACAATTGATAAGATGAACCAAAACATACACAAATGAATGAAAAATACTTATGTTATTTTATTGATATTGAATAATCTGGATTACATTGAAATAGAGTTTTATTTAGGGCATAAAGCCCAACGAACTCCCACTTGCACTAATATAAAACTAATCAATACATTTCAATTAACTCTAAATTCTGACGGTGCTTTTCAAATGCAGTCACTGCCAAGACTTTGGTGAATGGATCAACTAAGTTGTCCTGTGTGTCCACTTTCTCCACCAGTACATCCCCTCTTGCCACATATTCTCTAATGATATGATATTTTATTTCTATATGTTTGCTTCTCTTGTGCCTCTGAGGTTCCTTACTGTTGGCTATTGCTCCATTGTTATCACAAAGCAGGACTAGAGGCTTTTCCATTCCAGGTACTACACCAAGACTAGTGAAGAACTTTCTAAGCCAGACAACCTCTTTAGCTGCTTCAGCTGCAGCTATGTATTCTGCCTCCATGGTAGAATCCGAAATCGCGGTTTGTTTTGCACTTCTCCAAACCACTGCTCCACCCCCAAGAGTAAACACCATCCAAGATGTAGATTTCATGTCTTCAGACATGCCTGGAAATCTGAGTCTGTATAGCCTATGGGATTTAGAGCACCACCCTTGTAGACTAATACATAATCTCTTGTACTCTTTAAGTATTTCAAAATATACTTAACAGTATTCCAATGATCCTGTCCTGGATTTGACTGATACCTGCTCACGATTCCAACTGCATAGCAGATGTCAGGTCTAGTGCATAACATTGCATACATTAGACTTCCAACTGCAGAAGCATAAGGAATTTTTGCCATGTCCTCTATCTCTTGAGGATCAGTAGGACACTGTTCCTTAGATAGACAGATACCATATCTAGAAGGCATGTTTGCCCCATAGGTATTGGTCATGGAGAATCTCTCTAGAACTTTGTCAATGTAAGTTGTTTGAGAGAGAGCAAGGGACCTGTTCTTTCGGTTTCTGATAATCTGAATACCGAGAATATAGGCAGCTTCACCCAAATCTTTCATATCGAATTGAGTGTCTAGCCATTCCTTGATGTGAGTCATTTTCTTGATATTGTTGCCAATGATCAAAATGTCGTCGACATAAAGGACCAGGAATACTACTACTTGGTATTCCTTGAGTTGGTAAACACAAGGTTCATCTTCATTCTGATGAAAGCCGTAGGTTTTAATGATTTCATCAAACCTTTTATTCCAATGTTCTTGTCCTGGATTTGGTTGATCATATTTTTGTGTAATAAAAAAGTTGTTACACAATTTGATGATAGGATTCAAATGGTTTAAAATATAGTTGTTACAAACTATATTAATGCTCATTATATGAGAGAAATGAGATGGTGAGTTTGAATTTTAAGTGTGATCACCTAAACACTATATAAAGGAGTCTAATGTGCTCATTTGTAAGAGATAAGAAGTTTTCTATCAATAAAACACTTTGTTAGAAAACCCTAAGGCTTGATAATTCCCAAAGCTATTTCTTAGAGAGTTCCCTTAGTGCTTAGAGATAGGGGAAAATAAGCTTTTGGACAAAGGTGTAATACCTTGTTCAAGTCATGGTGATCCCCACTAATCTACACTCAAGGTTGTGAGTGAATATATATATATATTTCTTCATATTATATATATGTGTGTGTTATATAATATTGTGTAATATATATTCTCTTCTACCTTCCATATATATGTGTAATATATATAGTGTATATATATTTATTGTAACATATATTTAATCAATATCTTATTCTAATCTTTGTATTATTTTACAATAGAGTTGTAATGTATCTTGATTTTTCTTCCATTGTAATAAGATCTCTAACAACATGTGTAGGTTATAAATAATGCTTTATTTATGTTTTTTTCGTTAATTAGTCTAAGAAATTTTTTTTTATCTTTTATGTGTGATTGACTATTATCTTACTCAATAAGTATTTTATTAATATTAGATATATATATATATTTATGAAAATAATTTTATTTTAAGAATTTTATTTGTAGTATTCAATATTCTTATATTGTTATTTGTTCAAGTTCAAAATGTTCTCTCTTAATTTTTATTTGATCAAAAGTTAAAATTTTATTTTTTATTTTCTTTGTAAAAAGTGATTGTCAATGTCATATATGACTATTTGAACACTTTTGATTATATTTTTTTGTTCTATTTTTTTATTGTTTCAATTTTAGAATATAGAACATAACTATTGTACAAATTGATTTGTTTTTTTATTTTAGCATTTTTGTTGTTTTTTTTTTTTTTTTTTTGTAAATTTAGTTTAAATTATTTAAATGGTCAAACTGGAGATTAAAATATGTGTTTTTTTTTTTTACCTCAATAAAGGAAAATAGAAAAGTGGTTTTATATTTTTTTCTTTCTATTTTTTTTTTAAATTTTGCTAAAGCTTTATATCAATATATTAATATCAATGAATATAAAATATTATTTATTTTTAAATTTTTATTTGTACTATTCAATATTCTTATATTATTATTTGTTCAAGTTAAAAATAATTTTTTACATCTAAAATATATTTTAATTTTTTTTTTTATTTTTTGTTATATTTTTTATTGTTTTAATTTTAAAATATTAGAACATAACTATTTATACAAATTGAATTTTTTTTTATTTTAGTATTTTTTATTATTTTTTTTAAGTTTAGTTTAAGTTATTTAAATGGTCAAATCAGAGATAAAAATCAGTATTTTTCTTTTTTTACCTTAATAAAGGAAAATAAAAAATATTTCTATATTTTTTCTTTCTATTTTTTTAATTTCATATCAATGTATCAATATCAATATATATACATATATATAAATAAATATATATATATATATAAAAACACAAAGAGAATAATGTGATATCTTATATGAGTTTTCTTTTATTTTCTTTGTTTTCTCATTTTTTTATTTATTTTTTATACTTTTAGTAATATGAGAGCTATTTTCAAAAAAAAAAAAATCAATTGGTTTAGAACTCATTGTATAGATTATATACTTTTATATTATATAGATCACTATTTTTTAGTTTAGTTTGTCCTAAAGTTAGTATTATTTATTTTCGATGTGAACAATTGATGAACTTAATCTTGTATATATATAAAAAAGAGCCCAAACAAAGTTGAGGTGACATGCTATAAATCTTTCATTGTATTTTTTCACTTTTTCTCCTTTTTTATATATATATATATATATATATATACATATTTATATATATATATATCTTTAGAGTATTAGAGTAATTTTCAAAAAGTCACACATGGTTTAGAAACTATTCTGGTGATATAGTTCTAGGTTATATATAGATAATTATTTTTTCACTTTAGTTTATCACAAAGTTAGTATTATTTATTTATTTTTATATGGGTAATTAAAAAACTTAATTATGCCCAATTAGTTGTATTTTTGTTTTAAAAAAATGAATGCAAAACACAATTTTGCATTTTTTATAGGGCACTTATATAAAATCTCACTTGAATTTTATTGATTTGTTTTGAGTAAATTAGTACAATAATAAGGTTAAATGTGTAATTTACCTTCATTGGGTAGATGTATTTATCTTTTAACAGTGAGTATTTTCTATGAAGGAGTTTGTATTCCTTCGACTATATGTTAGACAACCCAGCAAAAAAGACTATAGAGATACAATAGATCTTTTTTTATTTAATTATCAAGAAATTTTATTTATCCTAAAGAAAGATAAAAGTTTCAAAACATTACAATATTAGTAAAGAAAACTAACAACAATGGGAAACCAGCATGTGAGCTGCAATTACATTCAAATTATTATGAGCAGAGAATAAATGATCTATTGTAACATTAATTACAACAAATCTTGTAAAAAAGAAATATTCTTTTACAATGTCCAAACACAAAATAATTAAAAGTCCTTGCTGGCCTCGTTAATGTTCCTCGAATTGCTTTTGAGAAAAATATGTACATGATATATTAGAAGAGAGCATAAATTTACAGAAAAGGTGAACTCCTTACCTTTGGTTTTGAAAAATTGAATAACTAAAAGCACGAGAACTCATTTAGTTCGGAAGTTTTTTTTTTTTTTTAATAAAGTTTGAAAGCTTTTAGGTGTCTGCAACTCTAAATAATTATAAATATTGGAAATTAAAGGTCTACTATAATCTTAAATACCCAACAAAAAATATCAATAAATGGTTCTCTACAAGATTTTGATTTCAATGGAAAGGAAGAAAAAAAAAATCAGACGAATAGAGAAAAGAAAAAAAAAACTGGACAAAAAATAAAGAAGGAATAATGGGTTTGAAGAAGAAGATACAAATAATTTTTTTATTTTATTTTTTAAAAATAATGGCAACAAAATTATTCAGTTCCAGTTATTAGGGCTATTTTTGTCCTTACCTTTCAATTAATAAATTACTACCATTGGATGCCAAAAATCTATATTGTACTATAATCTAATGGTTCACTAATATGTTGAGGTGTGCAATCCCTCACTAATAAATGAGGGATTACTTTTTTTTTTTTTTTTTTTTGAGCAAAAGTTGATTTAATTTATTCAATAACGTTCCGCATCAACAATAGACAAAAGATCAATCGGAGCATTATGCTCCTTAAAACTACGATCTGAACTTAAACAAGACGCTCTAGCAACACAATGAGCAGCCCTATTTGCAGACCGTTTAACAAAATTCAAAGACACACTATTGAGAGAAGAAAGTAAATTACGACAATCTTGAACCAAGTACCCAAATTGAGATGGCATCGAAACTGAGCCAAGAATAGCCTGTACCACCACAAGCGCATCCGACTCAATCTCCACCTCAGACCACCCATTACGCTTGATCCAACTCAACGCTTCTTTCACTCCGATCACTTCAGCGATTTTAGGGCCTACATCTCCCAATCGGCTACCCGAGATCCCTTCAAGCAACCTCCCATTTGCATCCCTAGCCACACAACCAAAACCATATTTATGCTCCGCCTCAAAGATAGCACCATCTACATTGATTTTAATGGAGTTGGAGACCGGTCGTTGCCACTGCTCTACACCAGAAAACGGACCAAAAACCAGCAGAGGGCCCGATTTTTGAACATGAGCAGCAGACCACTGTTGCAGAACGTTTCGGGCTGAGGCTAAAACACCTGCTGCAGTGCAATTTTTTTGCTTCCAAAGAACATCATTAATTAGCCATTTTTATATTTGTATATAAAAAGTATTTTCTAAAAGTTTTTTATTGTAATTTTATTTAAATATATCTAAAACAATCAATATATATAAAGGAAAGCAAAAGAAGAGTTTAGGTGGCAACATATTTTTTTTTCTTCCTATTTTTTCTATTTTATGATACATTCTCTTATTTTCTTTGAAAAACATACTACACATACAAACAAAAAGTCCCACATCATTTAAAAATAGTTTAGATGTTATCCATGTAGGTTATAAGTAGTAGTTTTATTATTTTACTTTCTATTATCTAAAAAATATTATTTTTTTATGGGTGATTGATTAATGTCTTACCCAATAATTTTTTTTTATATATATATTTGTATAAGTAGTTATTTATTTTCTAATAATTAACTTTGTATAATAATTTTTAATTTTATTTTATATATTTATGAAATGAATTTTAGTTTAAGAATTTTATTTTACTATTCTAGATTTATATATTGCTACTTGTTCGAGTTAAAAATAATTTTTTATAACTAAAATATTTTCTCCTAAATAGGTAATGTTATGACGGCTCCTTTTGTAGCTGTCATATTACATTCACCTTTGTGGAGAAAATATTCAAACGACACCACAAAACATAATATAAAAACTTTAATAAAAAATAGTTAAACTATTTATTTTTATTAAGCAAAAAAAGTATAGATAGTCTTTTAAAAATAACTACATCATCAAATACAAGATCAATTTATTAAATTTAGAAACAGTTAACTTTTTCATTTATTTGATTATAAAAGTACATGTAATTTCTTTGTTAATTTAACAATCTTTAATATTTCTCATAAAATCACTATCTTTCTATATATTTTAAAAATAGTAAATTATATTTATAATTTCAATACTATTACTTTGTTTATAATAACACACATTAAAATATTATATTTTAGATTATATCACTCATATAATTACAATATATATATATAAAATTACAAAAATTAGACAACACCGCGCTTAGTTCCCTAATATATATACATAAAAGATGACCTAAATAAAATTGAAGTGACATGATATAAATCTTTCTTTGCATTTTCTCATTTTTTTCATATTTTTTAATATATTTTTCTTTATATCTTTAGAATACGAGAGTTATTTTTAAAAAGTCCTACATGGTTTAGAAACTATTGTGGTGATATAGATCTAGCTTATATATAGATCACTATTTTTTCACTTTAATTTATCACAAAGTTATTATTATTTACTTATTTCTACGTAGGTAATTGAAGAACTTAATTATGCACAATTAGTTGTAACTTTTTCTTTTGGCACATGCTTGTTATGTCTCACAATATGTCTGCTACAAATGCTTATTGCTTTTTCAAATATATATATATGCAGCCTGTCACAAGTACTATCCAGAAGACAGAAGTGTCTGGGGCTCAAGACTACATCAAGGTTTCAACGATTTAGTTTTCCAGCATACTAATAAACCTGCATACTAATGTTTGTCTTATCTTCTAAATTCTGCTAGGCTTGCAATGCTCTTGTAAGATATAAACCTGCATACTGTTTATATTCTAATGTGTGCATTGCATTTCCATCAATATATCTTAAATTGTTTTCCATCAATTGGAGCATAGAGAGGAGAAAATTCACTGTGTTTGGAATAGAAAAAACATGGAGGACAAGTCTAGAATCAAGAAAGATGTTACTGAAGTAATATGTCTTTATCAGAACTTAATCTCATGATTCTTCTGAAATCGAGATTAACCTCTACCCATGTGTATCATTCGGTTTTTTTTTTTTTTTAGATAAATGTTATCTTCAATTATCAACAATTTAGAGATTAATTTTTCATTTTTTTTATCTTACACACATTTAATTTATTTATTTTTGGATTAACTTAAAAACATATTTAAATTATCAAGCTTTTTTAAACACTAATATATTGCATCCTGTATTTACTTTTAGAAATTTTTACATAAAAAATCCTTTTTGCACAATTTATTACAAAAATACTCCTACACGCCTATATCAACTTTTTTACTTACAATGTTGGTTTTATTACACAAATACCACTTAGTCATCATTTCATGCATATACACGTGTGCTTTCCCCATCCATCATCAATCAAATCCTACTCTCTTCCCTCTCTTTTTTCATTTTCTTTTCATTTCATTTTCGATTTTTCATTTCTGTTTTCTAACTTCATTTGAATACAAGTAACCTCCCTTCATAAGATTAACCACCCATTATTGATCAGGTTTTCCCCTCTTCTTTTTTGTTCATCCACGAATTTTCAACTCCCTCTAAGCCCACGATTTATCAACTGTTTTTCCCTCTCTGTTTCAGTTTTTTTCAATTTTATTTATAAGATGGCAATCACTCGTTCATCATCATCCCCTTCTCCAGTTCTCAAACAAAAGTCAAAAATGGGCAAGAAATCTTTGGCCAACAAATCCAAGGGTAAACGCCCGAT
Source organism: Cannabis sativa (assembly GCF_029168945.1). Taxonomy (NCBI): domain Eukaryota; kingdom Viridiplantae; phylum Streptophyta; class Magnoliopsida; order Rosales; family Cannabaceae; genus Cannabis; species Cannabis sativa. The sequence goes on from NC_083604.1 coordinate 13,823,548, forward strand.
CATTGAAGATTATGATTCTGATTTTGAAGCTCCAATGCCCAAGCGTGGGAGACCCCATTCTTCGAAGAAAACGAAGCTCAACTTGGAGGAGCACACGGTTCCAGAAATTTCTGGGAAAAAAACTCTTGCATCTGCTGAAGATCTAACTCAGGTTAGTTTTTAGTTTCATTATCGTTTCCCCCTTTTCCTTCATTTACACTTTACCCAGATTTTGGCGTTTTTTTGTTCATTCTGCTTTGTGTAATTTTAGGGTTTCATTTGCACATTTCGTTTCATGTTTTTAAATTTTTTAGTTATTTATTGTTGGTTTTGAACATTTCATTTGGTTCTTCTCTGGGTGTTGTTCTTTAATTTGGTTTTGTTTTCTTTATTTTCAGTGTTTTTTTGTGCTTACAGGTTATGTGTTTTGTTTTCGTTTTTAGTGTTTTCAATCAGTCGTTTGTAGTTTCTTATAAGTTTTTTAATAGTTTGATAATGGTATGTTTGATGTGTTTTCGATTTTCATTAGGTTTAGTTGTTTGCTGTTATTTTTTAGGTTTCAAAACGATTTTCAAATCTTTGCTCTATATTTTTCTATAGTTGTATCTGTTTTGTAGTTTGTTTGTTGTTTGTATATAGTTTTATTGTTCTTTTCATACTTTATTTTTTGATTTCCTTTAGGGTTAGTTGTTTACTGTTTTTTTTACGTTTCAAAACGATTTCAGGTCTTTACTGTTTTTTTCTGTGTAGTTGTATGTTATTGGTAGTTTGTTTGTAGTTTGTTTATAGTTGTATTTCAGTTTTTATACTGTTTTATTCACAATTTATAATTTATTGTGGCCATTTTCGTTATGTTGCAGGTTTGGGACAACAAATTTAGTCCTTCTGATTTTTATAGATCTAAGTGTGTATGCACCAGTGTTTATTCCGTGATAGATAATATTAAGAACACTTTATCTGTTAATTTGCTTTCTTTGTTTCGTCAAACTCAGTTTGGGCATTTTCTGGATATGCCTGAGTTTGTTTTTCATCTGCAAGTCGTACATAGTTTGTTTTGCAATGCTCTTGTAAGATATAAACCTGCATACTGTTTATATTCTAATGTGTGCATTGCATTTCCATCAATATATCTTAAATTGTTTTCCATCAATTGGAGCATAGAGAGGAGAAAATTCACTGTGTTTGGAATAGAAAAAATATGGAGGGCAAGTCTAGAATCAAGAAAGATGTTACTGAAGTAATATGTCTTTATCAGAACTTAATCTCATGATTCTTCTGAAATCGAGATTAACCTCTACCCATGTGTATCATTCGTTTTTTTTTTTTTTAGATAAATGTTATCTTCAATTATCAACAATTTAGAGATTAATTTTTCATTTTTTTTATCTTACACACATTTAATTTATTTATTTTTGGATTAACTTAAAAACATATTTAAATTATCAAGCTTTTTTAAACACTAATATATTGCATCCTGTATTTACTTTTAGAAATTTTTACATGAAAAATCCTTTTTGCACAATTTATTACAAAAATACTCCTACACGCCTATATCAACTTTTTTACTTACAATGTTGGTTTTATTACACAAATACCACTTAGTCATCATTTCATGCACATACACGTGTGCTTTCCCCATCCATCATCAATCAAATCCTACTCTCTTCCCTCTCTTTTTTCATTTTCTTTTCATTTCATTTTCGATTTTTCATTTCTGTTTTCTAACTTCATTTGAATACAAGTAACCTCCCTTCATAAGATTAACCACCCATTATTGATCAGGTTTTCCCCTCTTCTTTTTTGTTCATCCACGAATTTTCAACTCCCTCTAAGCCCACGATTTATCAACTGTTTTTCCCTCTCTGTTTTAGTTTTTTTCAATTTTATTTATAAGATGGCAATCACTCGTTCATCATCATCCCCTTCTCCAGTTCTCAAACAAAAGTCAAAAATGGGCAAGAAATCTTTGGCCAACAAATCCAAGGGTAAACGCCCGATCATTGAAGATTATGATTCTGATTTTGAAGCTCCAATGCCCAAGCGTGGGAGACCCCATTCTTCGAAGAAAACGAAGCTCAACTTGGAGGAGCACACGGTTCCAGAAATTTCTGGGAAAAAAACTCTTGCATCTGCTGAAGATCGAACTCAGGTTGGTTTTTAGTTTCATTATCGTTTCCCCCTTTTCCTTCATTTACACTTTACCCAGATTTTGGCGTTTTTTTGTTCATTCTGCTTTGTGTAATTTTAGGGTTTCATTTGCACATTTCGTTTCATGTTTTTAAATTTTTTAGTTATTTATTGTTGGTTTTGAACATTTCATTTGGTTCTTCTCTGGGTGTTGTTCTTTAATTTGGTTTTGTTTTCTTTATTTTCAGTGTTTTTTTGTGCTTACAGGTTATGTGTTTTGTTTTCGTTTTTAGTGTTTTCAATCAGTCGTTTGTAGTTTCTTATAAGTTTTTTAATAGTTTGATAATGGTATGTTTGATGTGTTTTCGATTTTCATTAGGTTTAGTTGTTTGCTGTTATTTTTTAGGTTTCAAAACGATTTTCAAATCTTTGCTCTATATTTTTCTATAGTTGTATCTGTTTTGTAGTTTGTTTGTTGTTTGTATATAGTTTTATTGTTCTTTTCATACTTTATTTTTTGATTTCCTTTAGGGTTAGTTGTTTACTGTTTTTTTTACGTTTCAAAACGATTTCAGGTCTTTACTGTTTTTTCTGTGTAGTTGTATGTTATTGGTAGTTTGTTTGTAGTTTGTTTATAGTTGTATTTCAGTTTTTATACTGTTTTATTCACAATTTATAATTTATTGTGGCCATTTTCGTTATGTTGCAGGTTTGGGACAACAAATTTAGTCCTTCTGATTTTTATAGATCTAAGTGTGTATGCACCAGTGTTTATTCCGTGATAGATAATATTAAGAACACTTTATCTGTTAATTTGCTTTCTTTGTTTCGTCAAACTCAGTTTGGGCATTTTCTGGATATGCCTGAGTTTGTTTTTCATCTGCAAGTCGTACATAGTTTGTTTTGCAATGCTCTTGTAAGATATAAACCTGCATACTGTTTATATTCTAATGTGTGCATTGCATTTCCATCAATATATCTTAAATTGTTTTCCATCAATTGGAGCATAGAGAGGAGAAAATTCACTGTGTTTGGAATAGAAAAAATATGGAGGGCAAGTCTAGAATCAAGAAAGATGTTACTGAAGTAATATGTCTTTATCAGAACTTAATCTCATGATTCTTCTGAAATCGAGATTAACCTCTACCCATGTGTATCATTCGTTTTTTTTTTTTAGATAAATGTTATCTTCAATTATCAACAATTTAGAGATTAATTTTTCATTTTTTTATCTTACACACATTTAATTTATTTATTTTTGGATTAACTTAAAAACATATTTAAATTATCAAGCTTTTTTAAACACTAATATATTGCATCCTGTATTTACTTTTAGAAATTTTTACATGAAAAATCCTTTTTGCACAATTTATTACAAAAATACTCCTACACGCCTATATCAACTTTTTTACTTACAATGTTGGTTTTATTACACAAATACCACTTAGTCATCATTTCATGCACATACACGTGTGCTTTCCCCATCCATCATCAATCAAATCCTACTCTCTTCCCTCTCTTTTTTCATTTTCTTTTCATTTCATTTTCGATTTTTCATTTCTGTTTTCTAACTTCATTTGAATACAAGTAACCTCCCTTCATAAGATTAACCACCCATTATTGATCAGGTTTTCCCCTCTTCTTTTTTGTTCATCCACGAATTTTCAACTCCCTCTAAGCCCACGATTTATCAACTGTTTTTCCCTCTCTGTTTTAGTTTTTTTCAATTTTATTTATAAGATGGCAATCACTCGTTCATCATCATCCCCTTCTCCAGTTCTCAAACAAAAGTCAAAAATGGGCAAGAAATCTTTGGCCAACAAATCCAAGGGTAAACGCCCGATCATTGAAGATTATGATTCTGATTTTGAAGCTCCAATGCCCAAGCGTGGGAGACCCCATTCTTCGAAGAAAACGAAGCTCAACTTGGAGGAGCACACGGTTCCAGAAATTTACGGGAAAAAAACTCTTGCATCTGTGAAGATCGAACTCGGAGTTGGTTTTTAGTTTCATTATCGTTTCCCCCTTTTCCTTCATTTACACTTTACCCAGATTTTGGCGTTTTTTTGTTCATTCTGCTTTGTGTAATTTTAGGGTTTCATTTGCACATTTCGTTTCATGTTTTTAAATTTTTTAGTTATTTATTGTTGGTTTTGAACATTTCATTTGGTTCTTCTCTGGGTGTTGTTCTTTAATTTGGTTTTGTTTTCTTTATTTTCAGTGTTTTTTGTGCTTATAGGTTCTGTGTTTTGTTTTCGTTTTTAGTGTTTTCAATCAGTCGTTTGTAGTTTCTTATAAGTTTTTTAATAGTTTGATAATGGTATGTTTGATGTGTTTTCGATTTTCATTAGGTTTAGTTGTTTGCTGTTATTTTTTAGGTTTCAAAACGATTTTCAAATCTTTGCTCTATATTTTTCTATAGTTGTATCTGTTTTGTAGTTTGTTTGTTGTTTGTATATAGTTTTATTGTTCTTTTCATACTGTATTTTTTGATTTCCTTTAGGGTTAGTTGTTTACTGTTTTTTTTACGTTTCAAAACGATTTCAGGTCTTTACTGTTTTTTCTGTGTAGTTGTATGTTATTGGTAGTTTGTTTGTAGTTTGTTTATAGTTGTATTTCAGTTTTTATACTGTTTTATTCACAATTTATAATTTATTGTGGCCATTTTCGTTATGTTGCAGGTTTGGGACTACAAATTTAGTCCTTCTGATTTTTATAGATCTAAGTGTGTATGCACCAGTGTTTATTCCGTGATAGATAATATTAAGAACACTTTATCTGTTAATTTGCTTTCTTTGTTTCGTCAAACTCAGTTTGGGCATTTTCTGGATATGCCTGAGTTTGTTTTTCATCCGCAAGTCGTACATAGTTTATTACTAAGGGAAGTTTTCCAGCCCAATCCTAAAGAGTTTTGGGCTAAGGTTGCTGGCCGTTGCATACGGTTTAATGCCGAAGAATTTTACTTGATTTCTGGATTAGATTGTTTCGGTGATTGCAACAAGTTGTTGTTTTCACAGGAAACAAATCGATTGGTAGAAACATGTTTCCGTGGTGTAAAAACTATTGACCACAAAGCCATCGAGGATGCTTTTTTGGGTAGTCGGTGGGGTTTGGATGAGTCTCTTGGTTTGAAAATGGTTGTTTTGTATTTCATTCAGTGTTTTCTTCTTAGCAATACTCTTGACAAAGAAGTGTCTAGGTTTGATCTAGATGTAGTGGATAGTGGTCGGTGGGACGAGTATTGTTGGGGTAGGGAATCATTTGAATTGACAATTGACTCATTCAAAGGTAGGATCCAGCATGGGATTATTATGAAAAATAGGAAGGCAGAGAAGGGAGGCCAATATGATGGCTGGTATAGGGCATTGGGATGTCCTTGGGTTTTCACGGTTTGGTTTTATGAATGCTGTCCTGCAATGGTGAACTCTTTCTGTAAGAGAGTTTCATCTTCTATTCCAAGGATTCTGAACTGGAGCAACACCATCGTCACCAAAAATCCAACTCTTCGAGACTTGAAGGGCAAGATTTTTGATTTACCTTTGGACAAGGTAATTTACAGTTTCTTTACTGTTTCTTTTCAGTTTTATTTATGTTGTTAATTTTTAGTTTTTCCAATTTTTTTAATTTTTTTCATATTATGTTTGATTATGTTGTTCAGTTGAAGATAAAAAACATGCGTCCTACTGATGAAGAGAGGCAGCAGCTTCAACTTGACGGTTTATTTCTCGATGAATCTATTAATGACCGTGGTGTAGCGAAGCAATCCTTTGAGGGTGGGTCATCTTCAAAGAAGTCTGATTCAGCAGATATTGATTGGATGAAATCTAAGTTGGAGATGGTCATTTCGAATCAATCATCATTGGCCGAGGACTTCATTTCATTGAGGTGTTTTGTTGATTTTAATTTCAAGTCCGTAATGACTGTAATTAAGGATATCCAGGAGAAGGTTAATGCCATTCATCGTCGTCCTTCTGATGAGGTATTTATTCATATTTTATTGTTTAGGTTTTTTCATATTTTTTTTAAAGTTTCTTTACTGTTTTATTTAAGTTTCATTTATGTTGGTTGATACAGGGAAAGTCATCGGATGAATTAGTAACTCAAGATTCTGATGATGATGTTGATGATGATGATGATGATGATGATGATGATGATGATGCCGAGAATGATGAGAAGCAATTGCCTGATCCAGAAAATATTGATTCCGACTCCGACGATTGTGGTGAGTTGGTTAAAGTTGGTGGGGATGCTAATGATGCTGACAAGGTTGTTACTGTTGTTCCCGCTGCTGATGTGAATCCATCTGAGGCTGTTGGAGGGAGTGAGAAAAATGTTAAGGATGTTGAGAAGCCAAAGGGCGATGAGTCTCGATTGAAGGGGGACGATTTCTTTGATGGGTTGAGCCAGCTTGAAATAGATGATGATCAAGTTGTGTTGGTTGGCTTGGAGGCTGTTGGTAAAATCCATGTAAGTTTATTTTTAATTGTTTTCAAGAAAACTAGGTTTCTTTTTGGTTGCTCAATAGTTTCTAGTCTGTTTTGCAACTGTTTCAATGCATTCTTTATTTTTTAGGTCCCCGCACCCAATCCAGATGTTGTTGGTCAAAAGTCAGATGCCCTTCATACTGATGAAGAAACTGAGGACACTGTCTCTGATACACCTCTGTTGGATAAGAGGAAGCGTGCTCCGGCCTTGAAATCTCCATTTGTTGATTTCGGGTCTGCTGATGTCGGGAGCACTCCAATGGAGCTTATGTCCTCAGGTTCTCAATCAGCTGGGGATGATAGGGATTTCAAAATGGTGACTTATGTGAAGGGCCTTTATGCTCTTAATGATGCGTTTGCTGATCCCGTATCTACCGAGATTGAGGCAAAATTTGACGCTTGGATTGGTGAAGGATTGCTTAAACATCCTAGGTGACTGTTTTTATTAAATCTGTTTTTGTATTATGTTTTATTTTTCAGTTTTATTCCTGTTTTAATGCTATTTTTTTGCTGTTTTTTTGTTGTTGTAGGCATTATAATTGTTATGAAGATGGCGCAAAGAAATTTACCCCGGGTTTTAGGCTAGGTGTTGATTATGTTGAGGATAAAACTTGGTTTTATCATTTGGCTACATGCGACATGTTTATGAACGACTCGGTAAAGTTTCCAATTTATATTGTAGTTATGATAGTTTGTTTTCAGTTGCTTTATAAATGTTTTTAAGTTTTGATACTGTATTACAGTTTTTTTACAGTTGTTCAACCTTTTCATTTGTGTTTCTGTGTTGTTTTTTTTCTCAGCATATGAACACCATATTCTATTACCTTCGGAAAAAAGGTAAATATTCTTCCGCTGTGACGTTGAATTTCGCAACTACTGATTGTCTCTTTGATGATTCCATCCAAGCTTTGTACCACAAGTATAACAAGGCCAAGTCAATGAAGACTAAGATGTCACACATTCACGCTGCCCACCCAATAGCGCATTACATCCGAGGTATGCGCATTCCCTGTTCCAAGCCTTGGTATGAAGCCGATCATGTGTTATTCATCATCAATTTAAGAAGGGAAAGTCATTGGGTGTTTGGGCGTCTTGACTTGAACGAAGGGATGTTGTTTCTGTACAATTCTTTGAGGACCGCGAAGATGAATGCTGCAGCTAGGAATGCCATGAAGGCTTATTCTGTGTTGCTGCCTTTGTTTTTCGATTTACTTGGGTTCTGGAAGAATAGGGCACAAGCTCCTGCCTCAGGTTCTGACCCTACAGCTCCCTTAAGAATCGTGGAGCTTAGTGGTCTTCCGTCTCAGCAGAAGAAGTGAGTGTTTCTTTTAAGTTTCTTTTATGTTGTTTTTTAGTTTCTAAACTGTTTACTTTTTCTTCTGTTTTTTATAGTGATTGCGGAGCATATGTTGCTGCCTTTGCTGAATTCTTTATCCACGGAAAGGATGTCCCTGCGGACTTTGACATCGAAGTTTATCGTACCCGACTTGCTTCACTTTTCTTCTCGTACGGCCAAAGGAAAATTGATGAAAGCATTGACAGCGAGGATGAGAAGCAAAACAAGTCTTCTAAGGCATCTAAATTGAAAAAATAGGATCTTTTAATTTGGTGACTCTTTTCTGTTATTTGTTGAATCTATTACCAGACAATATTTAGTGTTATTGGTTGAATGTAGGTATTATATTTGATTTTATACTATGTACCTGGTTTAAAACTTTTAGGATATTTGACATTTACTCCTTATAATATGTTTATTGTATAGGTTTGTATTTCCCAAAGTTGTTTGTTTTTTTAATTATTCAAGTTCTTATATACGGTCGCACAACTATGGAGAAACTATTAACCAACTGAATACAAACAATGTTTTTATTTTTTCTAAATTGTGCTATGAATGTATTTTTATTCTTCGTATTCCATTAATCATTTTCCTTTTATTTTAGTTATGTTTTATCAATTCTTGAATGACTGCCTTTAAAACTGTAAAGAAGAAGTCATTCCGGTACTTAATATTTTCAAAGGGTCACAACTGTAACAAAACGATTTTGAAACTATTAAAAAACTGTTTCAAATTTCATAAAAATGAAATCCCATGTATTTAGAACATCACAGATCAACCTGTTTGAATTTGCACACAAAATTAAACAATTCAAATATTTCATATGTATCTATTTTATTGCTTGATTGTTGCATGTCTTTCGATTGTGTCCGTGTTGTCCACATTTGCTGCACCTGTTATGTTTTTTTGTATCCCATTCAGATAAAAACCTTCGTTTCCTTGGTCTTCCAGATCTTATTTTTTGGTTTGGTGGCAGAACAATGATATCTTTTATGTTTTGTGGCACATCCCAAGTTGTGTGATTGTGTACCGGATATGTTGAGCCGCTGTATGTTTCAAGCCATGTTCGCGTGGTGTAATAACCTGAACAGTAGTTGTAAACATTCAAGTTCATCTCTTTTATAACAGCAAGCGCATGAGCACACGGTAACTCATCAAGTTGGAATCTGTTGCAACTGCATGTTTTCTCCTTGAGGTTGATGACCCATGATCTGGTTAGTTCAACTACTTCGAACATGGTCTCGTTTATTGGTTTTACCTGCGGATTAAGTGTAAAACTGTTAATATGTATAACAACGGCAAACAAACTATTAAGAAACTATAATGCAACTAAAATATTAAACATTTCATTACATTTTCTGTCAATGAGTCCACAAAGTTGTCGACTAATTTCTTCTCTGCTGTAGGTGTTAAAAATGTTGTTGTTTTCTGTGCTTTTTTCCTGTTTGTGTATGTCCATTGTTGAATCAATGCTCTCAATGACTCCATCAGTGTTGTGATTGGTAGCTCTCTAGCTGCCAAGTTTGCTGCATTTAGAGATTCAGCAATGTTTGAAGTCATAGTTGAATACCTGTTGTTTTTGCAGTGGTATCTTGACCATTTGTGGTATCCAACTTGTTGTAAATATGGTCTTACACGGATGTCCAAGCTGTCCAACTCGCTCATATGGTATTCAAATTTCCTCTCTGTGTATGCTCTGGCTGCAACGAAGAATGGTTTATCCAGCTTGCTTGCATTCTTCTTGAAGGTTGCTTTTAGGTTGCTTAACAGGTGGTATACACAATAGCAATGTGTGATTTCTGGAAATACTTGACAAGCTGCCTTACTTATGCTCTCATGTCTATCTGAGATCAAGCACTGTTCCTCTCTAATCCCATATGTTTCTCTCACTTTTGTGAAAAACCATTGCCATGAGTTGTTGTTTTCTGAATCCACAACAGAAAAAGCTAGTGGAAAAATGTGCCCATTTGCATCCTGTGTACAAGCAGAGAGCAATGTACCTCCATATGTTGATTTAAGGAAAGTTCCGTCAACAACTATTATAGGTTTGCATTTCTTCCATCCTTTTATTGATGCATCCAGTGCGACAAACAAGTACTTGAAGCTGTTGTCATCCTCTGTTTCCATGTGCACTATTGTTCTGGGATTAGTTTTTTGCAACATGTGCAAAAAACCGGGCAGCAACCTGTATGATTCGTTGGCTTTTCCTCGTAATTCTTCTTGCGCGTGCTCTTTGCTTCTCCATGCTTTCATGTAGTTCATTCTCACCCCATACTTGTGTTTCATTTCTCCTCTGATGTCTTGTGGCGTTTGAGTTGTTTTTATGTTGGTGAACCGTGGCTTGATGTAGTTTCCAATCAATTTCGTTGTAGCTTGTCTCTTGTCGGCAAATCTGATGTTTAGATCACAAGTGTGTATCACCTTTCTGTCGTACTTTCGAATGATGAATGACTTTGTTGGCCCGTTTCTGGATGCTGTTAGTGCCCACTTGCATTTTGGATCCAAACAACAAATCCTGTATGTTCTTGCACATGATTTTTTAACTCTGAATTGGAAGTTGTTCCTAATTGCATAGAAACCAAGCACACTCTGCAGTGTTTCTTTGTCTTTGTATATTTGTGCTTCTTCTATTTCAGGATGATGCGGATCTGTGATTAGTAGTTCGTCATAATCTGTGATTTCTGGTTCCTTTTTTCTGTTGTTTTCCAGTTGCTCAACCATCTCCTCTGCCACAAGTTTTGCATAGTCCATGAAGTCAAAACTTTCTCCCCCAAATTCCGGCACTGTAGCTTCAATTATATGTTGTTGATTTGTTGAGTCTTCTGTTGTTGCTGCATTGTATTCGATTGGTTGGAAGGCGCTTATATGTGTAATTAATGAATTGTCATTTCCCAAGAATGATGCATCGATGGTTGTTGTTGGGTTGTTGATGACATTCACACACATTGGGTATGTTGTGAAGTCGGGGTCTTTCAGTTTGAGTTGTATGTAGAAATGCAGGCTTTGATCATCATTTATCCTCAATGGTTGGTATCCTTCCTTCACTTGATATTTCAGTTGCAAAACAGTGTTTTCTTGGTTGCACTCCAGGACATCTTTCAGTTTCTGTTGCAAATCTTCATAGTTACAATTGGCTGAAATGTAATGTCCACTGGCTTCATAATTTTCATAATTCATTCGATCATCGAATTGTCCATTGTAGAAGACTAGGAATGGAATGTCTTTCCTTTCCTGTGTTTTTGCAATGGTTATTAGTCCGAGGCAACGAATTTTAAAACTGGTTTGATTCTGTTATGAAATAGAGTACAAACTTACTTCTATCTCTGTCCCTTTGTTCAAGCATTGTATTTCCTGTCCTGATTCCTGATTTTGCCATTTTTTTGTTGTTAATAAACTACAAAGAAACGAGAATAAAACTATTAAGAAACTTCATTTAAATTTTGGGAAACTAACCATTTCTCAAACTGTTCTGTCCTCTATCTTTTCCAAAATAAATTCCTACAAAAAAACATAATGAAACTATTATTAAATGATTATGCAACTGTAAACCAACTTAAAAACCACAATTCTATCCCCAAAATTACATAGTTCTTACTCATTGTCATTTTTCATCATGTTTATTCGAATGAGATCGATTTACAACTATTATAAAACTAATTTGCTACCATTAACATAAATCTTACCTTGTATATATGCTAGCTCTTGGTACTTGTCATTTGACACTTCTTCATGATTTCTAAACCATTTTAAAACAATAATGCAACTGTAAGCCAACGCAAAAAAAATTAAAATACCTTATTAGTATCACGTGGTTCCTTAATCAGAATCAGTTCTTGTTTATTGTTTTTACCATCTGAATTTCCTGTTGTACACCAGTGAATCAACCAGAATGCAATTGCAAATGACGTGTATCATTGTTGAAAAAAAATTTCAGTTCATACCTTTTTTTTTGGATTTGAGGGGGAGCTCCAGATCTGTTCAATACAGATTTACATTGCTTCAATCTGAATTTTCGACGCTCGTTTGAGTGATATTGCACTATAAAAACCGAAATCAAATGTTGAATTTCAGTTTCTCCACGGTTTTCCTGGTCTTTTTTTTTTTTAAATTTCTGTTTAGATCCTTGGATTTGTTCGTTTCCTATTGAAATTCGACGGAATTTACGGTTGTTTTACGTTCGATCTGGTTTCATTCTAGTTGCGTAGCCGACTGCATCGATGGAGGTTCATTCATCCTTTCCGTTTGTGACGTGCGGCTGAAGGTAAGGGCAAGTGGTATTTTTGTAATATTTTCAATTTGGGCTGTACAAAATGTTGATTGGGCCGGCCCACAGTATTGTTGTAATATTTTACCTTTTTTAGAATATTCCTGTTTTTTTCCCTTACTTTTAATTGTTAAAAATTATAAATTATATTATTTAGATATACATAAAAATAATCTTACCTAATAACTAATAATATTTTTTCTCTAATTTTTAATTGTACTACTTTTAAATAACGTAAAAAAAACTTAGCATAAAATTGAATATACGTGCTTTGCACGTAACCTTTTGCTAGTTTCATATAAAAAGTATTTTCTTAAAAGTATTTTATTGTAATTTTTATTTAAATATATTTAAAAATAATTAAAGATAATTTCTTAGTCACCCTTATAATTTTTTTTTTTTTTAAATGAAAGCAACACATATCGTTGCATTTTTTAAAATTTCTCAAATATTGAAAATTTTTAAAAAAATAATCCTTAAAGTTCTTTAACAAATAAAAAAAATTAGATTTTTTTTTTATTTTAAATTATTAATTTTAGTTGAATATATATAATATTATTATATATAAAAAATTATTCCATTTTTTATTTTGAAATAAAATGAAAATAGCAAACACATGATTTGTTAATATATACACACATCTAAATATTACCAGATGAAAGTTATGTGGCGAGCAACGTAAATATTAGTTTTATTTAAGTTTTAGTGATTTTTTTAAAAAAATTCCATAACTAATTGTAAATTATTTTTTAAAAGATTTGTTTTATAAAAGTAAACTTGTTAAGAATGCCATAATTGTATATATAAACCTATGATGTACACATTGTTATTAATAATACTAAAAAATTAGTAATATTAGAAATTAAAATAAATAACCTATATAAAATTGAAAAATTGTAAGAAAAAAGAATGACTAACATGTTAAATTAGAAGAAAAATTCTTTTAAAGAAGAAGAATAAAATTTGCATAAAATAATAAATAAAAAATATTCTGAAAAAGAAATTTTACAAAAATAATAAATAAATACTGTAGGAATTAAAAGTAAAATTAATATATAAAATATGAGAAATAATTAAAATTAAATAATTAATTAATATAAATTAAAAAGTTGAATTATAAGAATAAATAATTGAGTAATAATAATAATAATAATAAATGAGAGCTGGCTTTTGTGGGTATGAAGATGAGTTTTTGAAAAGGAATGAAACCATTCAGAGATTGTTGTTGTTGGGGAGGTGTAGAGGTGGTCTCAGAGACCTGTAAATACCGTCTCTTCCATATCTAGATTTCTCCATTGTAGGGTAGTATATCAAATTTAACAAAATGACCCGTAAAAAGAGACTCATAAATAAACAGAGAACAAAACCAAAAGTAAAAAAGAAATCATAAAATAAAAAGAAGCAAATAAACATTTAAACCCACAGAAAGGCTACTTTTTGCTTTCATTAGAAAAAGAAAGCTAGAAAAACGATGGTCATACAATTATATACACACCACTAATCTACCATAAATAATTCACCCACTAAATCTCATAAACTAAAAATTCAGTTATATTGCTACATTTTATATAAAATATATATATTTTACATTTTATTACTCAATAAGTACAATATCTATTCTATATAAAGTGTGCCTATATAACTAAAATTCTTGATTTTTGAGAAATTTATGGGTGACTTTTAATTTTTATTTAATAAAATAATTAAATATTATTTATATATAATAAAATAATAATAAAACAAATCCCATCAATATTTGAACTGATATTTGGGTGATTTTTAATTTTTATTTAATAAAATAATAAAATATTATTTATATATAATAAAATAATAATAAAACAAATTCCATTAATATTTGAAATGATATTTGATGCTAAATATTCGAGAATCACAACACACTTAAAAAAAAACAACCCGGGATTTGATACTCTGAGACTCTTTTTTTTTAAAAAAAAGTAATATGCTCATCAAATTTGTATTTATTTTTAAACATGGTGGAAAAATGAATTATCTTTCATATTATTCAACAGAGTAAAACAAGTTTTATATTGGTTTACTATTCAACAACCTTGTCAAGAATTCTTGTAAGTTGTAACCACAAAATTGCCAGGTCAAACCAACACTTTCATTGCAATATTCACAGACTAACTACAAAATTATTTCATAGCATTTACAGAACCGCACACCCCCAATCATCTTTAATATGGACGTATCAGAAGCCAGATCATTAACCTAAATTGGTTAGTTCTATTATGTTTTGGAACAAATCGTCTATAATATAAAAAACCCATCATACTTGTATCTTGAAACATTCTTCAGGAACCAAGATTTTAAAACACAATTGTTACCTCCTTAAGGTCAACCCACTCCCAAGTCTCATTTGTTGTATTTGTATCATAGACCAAAGCATGTCGGCCCTGTAAATAATAAGAAAATCAAACGTGGTTTAAATCTCAAGGCAATACAGCCTTTTCCGTTAAATCTCAAAGATACATAAATATAAAAGATAAAAAAGCCAATCTAAGAAGTGGGTGCCACGTTAAAGCTAAGGAAACATTAAGCAACTGTTAGGCTTATTTTACAATTTATGGTGTTTTAAAAGAACATATCGAAACAGAAACACATAAAAAAACCTCCACATCATTTAATTTTTTTTTAAGGTAGTGTTCAACTAGGAGATCTAACGAGTTTCGCCCCTTCGCTAATGGTTTCTAAGAGTTCAAATTCCAGTATTGTATAAATCTTCAATTTGTTCTATTTCTTATATTAAATGAAATTTTGCTACTTTTTTTTTTTAATTTACAACTTTATTGTTTATATATTATTAGGGACATTCATGGAAATTAGGGTTTCTTTGAAATATACAATTAATGAGCATTACTTTTTGATCATAGTGTGTTTTCCATGACTGAAAACCTCAATAATCTCTATCTTTTGATATCAAATAAAATAAAATTATCATGATGTATACATTATGGTTATTTAATGAGTAATTAGTGTGTTGAAATTGTTAAGCTGATATTTAGAATTGTTTATAATTGAATTGTTTCTTTGTCAAAATAAATATTAAGTATATTAATATGTTTATAAGTTTATCTATTTTCTCTTAGATCAATTATGCTCATATAGCAGTAGAATCATACTCATATAGACATGTTATTTTCATTTTGTAATTTAGATCTTCTTAGTCATTATTTAGTTCACTTAAACCTTTTCCGATTATGCTAACTGAAGTTTTGTTTCTTTTAGGTACTTCATTACAAAGATCTGTATTACATGTATTGTTTATTTTTGACTATGAGGAGGTGGATTTCTTTATTGGGAAACATATAGCGTGACAAATTATTGTTCATATATTTAATAATTCTTTTTGATTAATGAGATTCATATATATAAATGTGTATATTGAATTCTTTATTCAAATAATTATTTTTGATTTTTACGTGATTATTTATTGTTCTTTATTCAAATAATCTCACCTAATAACTAATAATGTTTTTTCTTTAATTTTTTTATTGTATCACTTTCAAATAACATAGAAAAAAACTAGCATAAAATTTAGTATACGTGGCTCGCACGTAGTTTTTGCTAGTATACATATATTTATATAATTTATAAAAGTTGAATAACGGGGCTTAGTTCCCGTGTTAACAAATAAAGAAATAGCCTTTGACGGGAGTGATCAGTGGAAGAGGAGAGTGACGTGAGATTTATGGAGAAAATCGCGCGTCTAAATTCAAATCCATTCTCATTAATATAAATATTATTAGTTTACCGAACCCTAGATTTTAGGGAACTTTTCAATAATATACATTATTTATAAATTATTTACAATAATAACGTTACCTAAAATAATTGAAACAATTAACGGTGACACCTCAGCATAAATAACCAAAACCATAAATTAAACATGCCTATGTCTAAACCATTTTTATCAACTAAATAAGAAAAGAAATTAAACCTGACAACTCACATTCTCCCATATCAATCCTTATTGGTATCATTAGTAATTATGTTATTTTTTCTTTACATATTTCAAAACTATTTAAAAAACTAATAAATTACAAGTAAAAAAATTCACACAACATTTTAATTAAATTTATAGACATTTAAGTTATCAATTAATTATTTTAAAGTTACAGTATGATACCATAATGTTACTTAAAATATATTTTTAACAACTATAATTTTGTTCTTTTCAAAAAATAAAATAAAATAAAATAAATAACTATAATTTTGTTATAAACATTAAACACATCATTACTCAGTTTCGCTTAAAAATATATATTATTGTAATCTACTCTTCTATGAACATTTCAAAATGTGAAAAATATATGTTTTTTTTGCTATTTCTAGAATCAAAAAAACCATTAGATTACTCATGATATCAATCATAGATTAATTAATTTGTTATTTTATAGACACACATTGTGTTTGAAATAAAAAATAAATTATTGTTACAATATATGAAAAATAGACTAATAAATTTATTGGCGTATGTTTGATTATAGTTTACTATGTATTGAAAAAAATAAAATGTAGTTCTAACAAATAGAATCTACTAAGTTTATTGACATATATAATGGTAGATTATATGAAATGAACTGAATTATTATTCCAATAATATACGAAAAGAAAAATAAAATTTATTTCAATATGCTAAAATAAACTAATAGATTTATTAGCATATACGATAATAGACTATACGAAAAGGTTACTGTGTAAACAAAAAATGAAAATATATTTTAATATGTCAAAATAAACTAAAAAGTTTATTTAGCATATATGAGTATAGGCATATATGCCAAATAAACTTAAGGAAGCAAGCGAATTTCATCATATTTAAATCTTTGACAAGCGCATATATTCTTATCCAAGTTTACTATATAAGACATGTTACATATATACACGTACTTTGTATACAATTAAATTTGATGTCTCAACTTGAAAAAAAAAATAGACTAATTAGTTTGTTATTTTATAGGCACACATTGTGCTTTAAACAAAAAATGAATTGTTGTTCCAATATACACGAAAAATAGACTAATGGGTTTCTTGGCGAATATCATTATGTTTCTATTATATAGTTTATTCTGTATTGGAAAAAAAAAAAAATATTGTTCCCCCAACAAACGATAACTAGTAGGTTTATTAACATATATAATTGTAGGCTATATGAAATGAAATAAAAATTGTTGTTCCAATATACAAAAGAAAAATAAAATTTTTTTTAATATGCAAAAATAAACTAATAGATTTATTAGCATAACTATAATAGTATGTTTTCTGTATGAATTACTTTTTATGATCTATGTTTCTTTTATATATCAGTTTTGTAAACCAATATCATGAATATATTCAATATTTAGTTTGAAAATAAAAAGAAAATTATAAACACCATTAATAATTAAGCATATCAGCTTTTAAAAATGTTGATTGTGAACATCTAACTTGATATAAAGGCAACAAAAAATAATAAAATTTTAAGGTATGCTATTATCAACTAATCAATTACTTTAACGTATGCTTAGTATCTTGAAAAGTAAAATCGGGTAACAATAGAAAATTATGTTTGCAAATTATTAAAGTTATATTAACAAAATTATATTATTTTAAAAAGTTTATTAATTATTATTTTTGTTTCGTAAACTAATCAGTTTGTATATTAATGTATTTTAAAATACATGTAGTTACAATATTATATTAATATCATATATATCAGATATATGAAAGGTAACTAATTAGTAATTTATTTATGAAATGTCACTTTTTTTTTTCATTTAATGTGTATAAAATTATTTTATATGTATATTTGAATTATGTGTAAACTAATTATTTTGTATAATGGTGTAACTCTTAATCTCAAATACCGGTATAGCCAAAATTATTTTTTTAAAAACTACAGAAGAAAAAGAAAAAAAAAATAATAGATACACTTTACACAAAAAGAACTCAAGACCAACAAAAAGCCTTTAAGTTGAGATCAATTAAGAGAGAGAAGGAATATACTCACGTGTGTGTTATAACTTGAAACTCAATACTTTAATTTACTACGTAATATATAGTTATATATTTTTGAAATTACGTTATATTTTTTTGACTAACGACATTTCTATAAATTAGATCATAATTTAGTGTGTAGATGTAATTTTCCCTAGATTTTATTTATCAACAATCCCATCCCATTCCCACACCTGGCCAGGCCTTCCGGCGAGATGATCCCCTAACTTATTGGATTGCATGTGATTTCTTTAACCATTTTCCTTTGCTACGCTTCTTTCTCTCTCTGTCTCTATGATTCATGCCCTTGCTGTTTTTGCTTTGTAGAATCAAAAACAATGGCTGCCCCGAGGAGTAGCTCCACACTGGGAGCTATTCCAGAAGATTCTACAAAATCAATGGCTGGTCCGAGGAGTAGCCCGAGACTGCGAACTATACCAGAAGATTCTACAAAATCAATGGCTGGTCCGAGGAGTAGCCCGAGACTGCGAACTATTCCAGAGGATTCTACAAAATCAATGGCTAGGCCGAGGAGTAGCCCGAGACTGCGAACTATACCAGAAGATTCTACAAAATCAATGGCTGGTCCGAGGAGTAGCCCGAGACTGCGAAACATTTCGGAAGATTCTACAAAATCTATGGATAGTCCGAGGAGTAGCCCGAGACTGCGAACTATTCCAGAGGATTATACAAAATCAATGGCTGGTCCGAGGAGGAGCCCGAGACTGCGAACTATTCCAGAGGATTATACAAAATCAATGGCTGGTCCGAGGAGGAGCCCGAGACTGCGAACTATTCCAGAGGATTCTACAAAATCAATGGCTGGCCAGACGAGTATCCCGAGACTGCGAAATATTTCGGAAGATTCTACAAAATCAATGGCTAGTCCGAGGAGTAGCCCGAGACTGCGAAATATTTCGGAAGATTCTACAAAATCAATGGCTAGTCCGAGGAGTAGCCCGAGACTGCGACATATTTCAGAAGATTCTGCAAAATCAATGGCTAGCCCGAGGAGTAGCCCCAGACTGCAAACTATTCCAGAAGATAAAAGGCCGTACTATGGCAGTCACACCAGGAAAAGGACGCCTCCCAATGCAGATGATACTACACCTATCTCCAAAATGCCTAAATTGAACAAATGCAAGTCTGTCAAAGCCAAAAACTCACATTATGATTCTGATCATTCCAATCAAAATGGTGTCATTTTGGATGACGGTCAATCGCTGGTTCAGCCGGCTACTTCTCTGAAAGATGAGACTAATGATGCACACTTTGCTGCAAGAGTCAAAGAGTCGTTGAGACTTTTCAATTTGTTGCACCTCCAATTTGTTCAGGTTACAAATCTTCTCCTTTATCGATCATGAAATGTATGTAAATATACCTCCAAGTAGCTAATATTATTTGATTGATAATGTATGTTTATTGCTCACCTGCAGGAAGAGGAGACTAGATGCAAGAAGGAACAGGTTTTTCTTTTTGACCCCTCATCAACCAACTTTTTTTTTAACATGATACTGTGTTTAGTTATTCTTTAGTCTGATGCTTTCCTTATTATAGACTTATAGTTGTGCACTTATATCTCTAAATTAGATGGTTTGATTCTATGTTTGGCTGTTATGAAGAAAAGTAAACAGATGGGAGAGATTGAGTTATACCTTGAATGATGTAAGTGTGGCTTTCTTAGATAGTCATGTAAATTTTGTTCAAAAGATGGGAGGGGATTTCTGGAGATTCACAATTTGGATTAGAGAATTGGCTACTTAAGAAAATGATTTACGTTAAATTTTGAATGTTGGGTAACTTATATTCTTAAAGAGTCGGATCTTTCAGCTTTGAACCCTCATCTAGTTTTTTATTTGTCTGTACTTTATTTTGATTGATAAGAAAAAAGCCTTTTGAAGCTATAATGCATTTTGCAACGAGGTTTATACGGCAGGTGCTTTCAAATTCATCTTTCAAATTGGAAATTAGATGATAACAATTTCTTCATTTTGATGTTCATTGTCATCTGGGAACATTGGTTGACCTTCACCATATTATTATAAATGTTAATCCATGCAAATATTTGCAGAATGACGGGGAACCTCAAGGCAATGTTAGGAGGCGACCTGATTTGAAGGTGATCTCTGAGGTAAGTTATCAGTACAAAAGCTATACTTCTAAGACAACATTTTCATTGTAGAGGTTCTATGTCTTTTTTCCCAATCACTTGTCTACATGAAGCATTTGATGTTCTGCCTGGTCGAAATCATTGCTCTGCAGTCACATCTCATTTTTGTTTTTAGCTATATTTTTTTGAAAAGGCATCTATGCTCCCCTTCATAATAATTAGCTCTGTGGAATCTTGTTCTTCTTTGGAGTTGTATGTAGGAAATTGATTATGCATGAGTATTGTAGTATAACTTTTTCTGAATGCCTCCTATAGTTCTCTGTCTCTCTCTCTCTGAAATTGCTTTGGAGTTCTGCGCTGTTAATTTATTGTTTTGGTTTAACTAGAATTTGGTCTTTTCTGCCTTTGAGTATTAGACATAATTTACCTTTTTCATGTTCATATGCTAGATGTTCAAAAAGAGAACTTTGAAACCTGAAAGAACATTTGGTCATATACCAGGTTGGTCAAATACATTTTTGTTGCTTGGATTATGTTATCTAGATTATAATCTGTTTGTGGGCGATTTGCATGCTCATTCTTCCTATTAGTAATAATAGTGCAATTCAAAATCACTTCTCTAGCCATCTTAATTTCTTAAGTTATAATTATGCAGGTATTGAGGTGGGGCGTCAATTTTTCTCTCGGTCTGAGATGGTTGTTGTTGGACTTCATGGGCACTGGTTAAGGGGAATTGATTATATGGGGGATTCTAATGGCCAGGTACTGCTGCTGTATCTAAACATTATCAGTAGAAACGATTAATATTCTTGTCTTATTCATTATTATGATATTTTTCCTTGCAATTACTTTATTGTAAGTAAGAAAGTACCTATTTTTACTTTTTTAACTTTTATTTTATAAGATAATTTTGTTACTCAGAAAAGAGTTTTAGACTTGTATTTGCATTCATCATTGATGTCATAACTTGCAAGAAGTCCTATTTAGTACTTTCTTCCCTATAATGCAGATGCTCTTAGAAGGAATAAAAAAAGCTTAAAAAGTGAGTCTATTTTGGATGGGACCCGCCAATTTAAGTGCGAGATTAGTGATATCACATCTTTTATTGGTACAACTTGTCTCACGTAAATGAGACTACTTTTGGGGAATTGACTATTTTACACAATCTCCAAACATGGGACTTAGGATAAATAATATGATTTCAATCCTAATGTCATGCAACTTCAATTAGATTGATTGTTTCCGATGTAATCATGTAAACAACTTTGTGCATAGACTGTGCCATATGTGGCCCGGGAGAAGCTGAAAATGTGATTATTTTGTTGTGTATCGATATGTTTTCTGTGACTATTTAACTATTTACTGTAGTCTTCTTTTTTTTTTTTTTCCGACTGGACCTGACATGTGTCCTGAATGGTTGGACGCTCCAAACTTCTCTGTCAAACTCAATATCTACCTTTAAATAACTTCTGAAATTTACAGTTCCCAACTTTTTGCTTAATGCCAGTGTTTTGTTGAGACTAACAACATTATTGTTCTTTTCAGCGTTCAACATTTTGAAACTAAATTCTTGCATTGTTGGTTTTATTTTCTTGTTAGCATACAACATTCTGAAGCTAAATTCTTAATAGTGGTCATGCTCTTCCATTGGATTGAAAAATGATGATAGCAACATCTATATTGAGTCAATCAGTTAGTCCCAATGACAAGTCAGGGTGGGATTGTTTGATAATTTGATTATTATTTTTTTAGTCTGTGTTAAGGTGTCTTTTCTTTTTTTGGACGAGATGTTAAGGTGTCTTTTTGTGTTGACTTCTAAAAAAAATAATCAGACTGAAAATCTGTATGCTAATCTTAACACTTCAGGACAAGTTTAAAAACTATATCTTTCCACTTGCATTAGCAATCGTGCTGTCTGGCCAATACGAAGATGATGTTGATGAATCTGAAGAAGTTGTATATACAGGTGAAGGTGGAAATGATTTACTTGGTAAGAAGCGCCAAATTAAAGATCAGGAACTAAAGCATGGTAATCTGGCTCTTAAGGTGTGACCTGGAAAATTCTGTCTCCATTTATTTGAATTGTTTTTTGTTGCCTTTAATGTTTATGCTTTCCTAAATTTCTGTTGAGAAACATCACAGCATCTGCTATATATCAACGAGTTCATAACATATCTTTTTTCTGTTGCAGTGAATTACTAACTGGTTACTTTCGCTGTGTCTTTTTTAATCATTGTGCAGAATAATATGGAGCAATCCATACCCGTCAGAGTTGTTCGTGGACATAAATGTCAGGCTAGTTACAGTAACAAGGTTTATACATATGATGGTTTGTACAAGGTCCGCTGCTCTATTATGATAATATATATATATATTTTGGTTTGGCTTTCTTCAGTTTCCTTCACCTAGTTGAATAGTTGAATAGTTCGAGCTGCATTGTTATTCTCTGTAGCGATGCATTGATTCAGCATAGTGTGGTTTAGAGAACATGTCTGTAATCTGTCTTAGTGCCAGAATAAAGGGGTTGAAAACAAAGGAAAAGTTGGTAAAACAAAATAGTATCTTTTCTCTTCTTCTATGTATAAAAATAGGAAATGGGAAGATATAAAAGGAGAAATTGTAACCGATTTCATAAACAAGCAATGTAGATACACTGCACGGTTAAGTGCCTTTGTTATAACAATTTTATATGCTGAATTTTGAGCTTTTTCATAATTATGGTGCTACTACAATGGATGAAATAAATTATTCCATGAACTTACCATGAATTGAAAGTTCGAGTTTGTTTATTATTTTATGTTCTGCTAGGTTGTTCAATTCTGGGCTGAGAAAGGCACTGCTGGCTTTACTGTTTATAAATACAGGTTGAAGCGATTTTCAAATCAACCTGAATTGATCACAAATCAGGTTATTAGATCTTATTATTTCCAAAATATTTACTTTTTTTTGCGTTTACTGTCAAATAAATTGAACCATAAGCTCTCATTTACTTTGTTTGCAAGTTTTCTCCATAAACATATGATGCGGTTTACTTTTGACAAAGGTAGATGAAGACAAAATATTTGAAGGGTTGATATAATTTTCAGGTCCATTTTATAGGCGGGAGAGATCATAAAGCTCAGTCTGTAATACCTGGGTATGAAATCAGTTGTCATGATCACAAATAAGCTTTGGTTTTTGTATGTGCCCATTCATAAATGTTAATGCCAATGTGTTATTTTCTCAGGTTGGTCTGCAAGGACATTAGTAATGGTCAAGAAAGTAAACCTATCCCTGTTACCAATGTAATTGATGATCCACCTTCAGCACCAGAAGGTGAGAGCCAAATCGTTCGAGGATTTTTTGTACATGAGTTTGTTACTTTGTTTCATTTTTTTTGAAGTGTTACTTTGTTTTAGTGAGTGTGAAGAATATTGTGGGTTCAAAACTTTATTTATTTCTTGGTGTGGTGGGTGGCATCATGTAGGCTTTACATATATTAAATCTATTCAAGTAGCGGATAACATTAAAGTCCCATCAAATGGTCCTGGATGCAATTGCAAAGAGAAATGTACTAATCCAAAGACTTGTTCTTGTGCTCGACTAAATAACAACGACTTTCCTTATGTCAGTCAAGATGGTGGCAGGTTAAGATTTAATCATCAATTTTGCAGCAAATAAATAATAAGCTGTATTGTGAACACTATTATGTAGTCTTTGAATACAAACAATGTCTAGTTGCATTGACAAGCAGACATCACGAGTTAAATTATTCATTTATTGCATTACTTTTCAGTTCCTCCTTTTTGGCCTCATAAATTTAGTTTGTTCTGTTTTATTTATTTGTTTCCCTATTCAATTGCATTTTTCTTCTTAATGCAAAATTCACCAATTGATTTGTTCTCCCATTTTAGATTGGTCGAACCTATGGATGTTGTTTTTGAGTGCGGACCACAATGTCAATGTGGACCTAAATGTGTAAATCGAACATCCATGCGGGAATTAAAGCATCGACTTGAGGTGTTTGTCACCCTTTTTGAACCTTTGAATTCCCATTTGACATATTATGTAATTTAACTGCTTTTTTTTTTTACAGGTCTATCGAACTCCAAAAAAAGGTTGGGCTGTTAGGTCATGGGATTATATTCTTCCAGGTTCGCCAGTATGTGAATACGTTGGAGTTATTAGGAGGAGTGATGAATTAGACAATGTCTCTGAGAATGACTACATATTTGAAATTGATGGCTGGCAAACCATCAATGAGATGGAGGGGCGAGAGGTATAGTTACCATCAAATGAAGTTTATGGGATCTTGCTCTATTGTTGACCAACTTATAATCTCATCTCAACTTTACTCTTTTTGGGATTGACATGGTTTGCAAATAAACTTCAGATTATTTGGAAAAGTTTATGGTTTGTTTGTTTTATGTATATTATTATTGGCAGAGGCGATTGCGTGATGTATCTCTCCCACAAAATCACACTGTCAGAAGAAAAGGGAAGATATCAGAATGTGCACCCGAATTTTCCATCGATGCAGGTTCCTTTGGAAATGTTGCTAGATTTATCAATCATAGCTGTGAGCCTAACCTCTTTGTTCAGTGTGTTTTGAACTCTCACCATGACCTTAGACTTGCTCGAGTCGTGTTATTTGCTGCAGATAGCATCCCCCCTATGCAGGTGAGGGACTCTTGTGTTTTCATTAGTTTCCTCTTAGCAGCAGCAAATGTATCCAACACATTTTTTACTAAACTAATTACTGATTTTTTTCTCTTGAACTATTATGTTATGCCATTAGCATTCTTAGCTAACCAAATGTGATTAATTTTGTGATAACAGGAACTTACATATGACTATGGTTATATACTTGATAGCGTTGTTGGTCCTAATGGGAAGATAAAGAAGTCGCCTTGCTACTGCGGTGAACCTGACTGTCGAAAGCGGTTGTACTAGACAACAAGAATTATCTGCATTTTGGTTAGGTTTGCATCCCTTAGAAGCAATTTTTTTGTCTATATCGTTAAGTGGGAGCCATATTTATTCTAATAGAAATCAATTTTAAATTCTTGATTATGATTTTGCCACATATTTTGCCACATACTTTCAACTAGTGTTGATCTTAAGTTAGCATTTTATACATGAAAAATTGTAATTGGCTGGGTGGTAGCTGGTGCTATTCATCTTAGAATTATGCCTATTGTCATGATTTGGTCTCTAAAATTCTCATTTGTTCTGTGTATCCTCATAATATAGAGGAAGTTTTAATAGTTACATCAAATATGTAATTATGATTACATTTATTTTTAGTCATTAAATAATGATTGTGATTAATTTAGAAATTAAAATAAGTAAATAAATAAATAATTTATAACCTAATAGTAATCTAATATTTTTTTATAAAATTTTAATTAAAATCAAATTACTAATAATTATTTATTTTTTTGTAATTTGTTACTAATAAGGATCTTTAGCAATTAATTTTTTCACTTTTAAATTATTGAAATATTTGTAATAAATTTTTTTATAATTTAAAATTATTACACACAAAACCTTAATTAATAAAAAATAGTAAAAATAATCTCTATTTAAATATAGGGGTTTTTTCATTTTTACACTTCAAAACATTTTTTTTTATTTGCATTTTTACGGAATTCTACATAGAAACTCATATTGCAACTAGCGCTGCAACCTAATTTGCAACAAAAAATCGTATAGAAATTCCTATTGCAACTAGCGCTGCAACCACTTTAGAAACCTAAATTGTAAATTTGAAAAAAAAAAAAAGTTAAAAAGATAGTATATAGGGTAATTCCCCTTAAATATAATTGTACAATCAATCTTGTTATAAATACTTAATAGTGTCAAATAAGTGTGATAGTCTAAGATTGGTTCAAGTGATTTAGGTTTTTTTTGTCAAAAAATAAGAAATAAAAAATTAAAATCTAATAACAATTATAATATTATAGATAATTTTTTTGGGGGACATTTTTCATTTTTACTCTTCAAAACAGATTTTTTTTTACATTTTTACAGAATTCTACATAGAAACCCCTATTGCAACTAGCGCTGCAACCTAAATTGCAATAAAAATGGTATAGAAACCTTTATTGCAACTAGCGCTGCAACCACTTTAGGAACCCAAACCGTAAATTTGAAAAAAAAATTAAAAAAAATAGTAAATGGGGTAATTCCCCATTTTTTTTTTGTGGTACTCGACACATTCCTTCTACTTTCTGTTATATAATTCTATTTTTTCATAGAGACTGTTGTTTGTTCTTTCTTCTTTGCAGATTTAAATATATTGTGTATATCAATTGATTGGAGTGGAATCATAAAAAAAAAACATTACAAAAGTTTGAAAATTATTGATTAGTATTGGTTATTGATAATATATATTATTGAAAAGTTTGAAAGTCACTAATTGTTATCGGTTATTGATCTTGAATACGTGTTATTGAAAAAGTTTGAAAGTTAATAATTGTTATTGGTTATTGATTTTGAATATGTATTATTGAAAATTTTAAAGTTATTAATTGTTATTGGTTATGAATTTTGAACATGTGTTCTTGATAAACTTAACAACTGATGTTATTGATATTATTGGTTCTCGTTAACAAAGTTAGTACATCATTTGTTGGTTATTAATCTCGAATATGTGAACTGATAAAATATACATATATGAAGTTGGTTATTTCCAGGTTATCTCTAAAATATGTAACTTAAAGATATATAGACGCAATTGGGAGTTTAGATATGATGTATAAACCATGAATTCTCGAATTTAGTGATTAATTATTCAAAAAATTATTTTAAAATGGGTGAAAGTTTAATGTTTATAAAATAATAGAGTTATATTATAATAAAATGACTTAATTATTGAAAAAATTATAATAGAAACTTAAATATAAAAATAAGTTATTAATATTAATTGCTATAAATGGTCATATTAAATATTCAAATTAAAAATTAAATATTTTAAAAAATTAGTTAATTATAATTAATTTAATTAATAAATTTTTATTTGTTGGTAATCTGCTATTACATGTCAACAAAAATATAATTATCATGGTTACAATAAAAATATAACATGTTATCTTGATTTTTGCCTACCTAACGTGGCATGTTCACGTGGCTGACATCAATGCCGCGTTGGAGTACAACTCGCCAACAAGAAGGCCAAGCCATCTACTCAGCCCTTCAACCAACAAGGGGTCCGAGTACTTAGGAGGGACGATGAAATGACGAACTAGCCACCTCAAGGGGATTGGCCGGCCACCCCTAGTCGACCCTATGGCCAGCATAGGCCGGCCAGCTTCCAAATGTGGCCGATTAGCATGCACTCTGACATGGCCAACCAACTTTTTTCCTGGTAGGTTTTTGGTGCGCAACTTTCATCCATGGACAACAAGTCAAGCAATGAATTAGGACATAACAACCCGCAAAAATAGAGAGAAAATATCAGCAACTTCCCTATTTTTGAGGGGCAATTTAGTCATTTAAACTTTATTAATTTATTATGTAAATAATAGCTTTATTTACCTATTTTTAAAGAAATTTAGGGATGTAAGCTCTACTACATAAAGAGCATTAGTCAAACCTTAACTCTCTTAGTCTCAATCCCTAAGTCTTAAGCTCTAAGTTTGATACTCATCTCATCTCTCTCTCTCTCTCTCTGTCTCTCTCTCTCTCTCTCTCTCTCTCTCTCTCTCTCTCTCTCTCTCTCATGCATAGGCTCAATCTCTCTCTTTGGAGATTTGCCACATCAATTCTCATATTGTAATCTTAAGAGAGCTACTACAGATTCTAAAATACTTGTGATTTGAGTAGCATTATCTCTGGTATCCATACAACTAAAAGAGGAGTAGGTCATTTTCGACTAACTAATGCGGTTGAACCTCTATAAAAGTCTCATGTCTATTTACTTTTCTGTTCTAATTATATAACACGTGGCAAGCATCAGTAATAAATATGACTCCGCTGTCGATTGGCCAAATTTGAGGTCAACAGTTTGGTGCTTTCATTGAGAGCAACTTGTTAATTTATCTGATCAAATGTCATGGTTAACACAAGGAGAAATCCAACTACAACATCTGCCTCTTCGGGTCTTCCTCAAGATCCTACGGCGTCAGATCCTGATGTTCGTGTTCCAGCCACAACTGGAATCTCCACAAACACGATAGATGTGGCCACCCCTGCCATCTCGGTATGCACCACAAACCTGGCCACCACAACTGGCCAGGTCGACACAACCATTCATGTGGGTCTGAATAATCGACCTATGCCACCTAGGGAGGACCCTTTGTTGTCGCCTCCTAGTGAAGGAAGAACCCACGTGGAGCAAACCCCGGGCACCACAACTGGATCTGGTCCCCAGTATTATGCTGGAGACACAAGGCCAGGAATTAGCGAGCCAGCCATTGGTGATGTTGGGCTTTGTGACCTAAATAAAAATCTATTTCAATGTAATCTTTTTTATTCAATTATTAATAAAGAAACAGATTTATTTTCATTACTTATTTAATATGTTAT
Organism: Cannabis sativa; assembly: GCF_029168945.1. Classification (NCBI taxonomy): domain Eukaryota; kingdom Viridiplantae; phylum Streptophyta; class Magnoliopsida; order Rosales; family Cannabaceae; genus Cannabis; species Cannabis sativa. The sequence goes on from NC_083604.1 coordinate 13,852,356, forward strand.
TTGGTTTATGTGCTCATTCATTTATTTATTTAATTTATAAATTCATCCAAATCCTTATCACATTGATATTCTTGTTTATTGTGTTGTCAACACAGTAGAAAGTAATCAAGATTGCGTGATTAAATGTATTCCTATGATTTATCAGTACACATGGTTTAACTGATAGGATAATCTACAATGTAGTTTACTTGCACCTTGGATAAGTGCTATGTCTTTTCCAGGGCATTGGTTAAAGTAAGCTTGGGTTGGATGTATGGAGTATGCATCGGAAGGGACTGATATTGAACTTGAATTAGATATGATAAACTTACCGTAATATCTATTCAATTCAATATCACCTAGTTGATCTTAGATCTAGTGATCTCAATCCTGAGATGGTTAGGTTCTAGTTCAGTTGTATTATTTGTGTTCTTACATTTGTTCGTTAAAGTCGACCGAATAGTTCTTCTCGTGACATATAGATTAAGAACATGGTAATTCAATTGAGTGGGAGCGCTAATCATTGATATGGAATCTATAACTTCTATCCGGATATAGAAATCAAACGATGATTTCCTTCGAGCTTAACTTAACAGAGATAAATGGTTAAGTACTCATTTCAGTGATTATATTAGTTCACTGGAATGTCATTTATAGGAAGCTAAGTGTTTTAAGGATAAAATACATTGAAGGGTGTAACGATCAATTAGTCCCTGCTCAATGTAAATCATCTATAGAGGATCATTGCTTATTAGGATTATAACAAGTGGATAATCTCATAGCATATCTATATCGTGAAACATATAGAGCGTTCTATATAATTGAGAGTGTAATTCCAAATCTATAGTGGTGCAAGGAGGAATTAATAAGTTAGAGAATTTACTTGGTGAAATCTAGATCTACTTATTGGAAGCTCGGTTATATAGGCCCATGGTCCTCGTACTAGTTGCGACAAACTTCTTGTAAGACTCAGTTAATTAATTTTAAATAATCAATTATTATTCTAAAATTAGACTATGTCTAGTTTATGAATTTTTCACTAAAATATGACTTGATTGTGAAGAAATAGAATTTTAGAGTTTATTTGTTGATTAAGAGACTTTGTGGACTCTAATTAATAAATAATATAAATGACAATTTTATTTGATAATTATTAAATAAATAGTTTTGACATTTATAGGATTAGATTTGTAAATTTTAGAATTTGTGAAATAATAGATAAATGGTTAAAAAATGAGAAAAATCTAACTAGTGTTGGGGCCAGATATGGTCGGCCACTATGCTCCTATTTTTGCTATTATTTTATCATTTTTTATTCCAAATAATTCAATCCTAACCCTAAGTGAATAAGTATAAAATAAAACGAATAATCTCATTATCCAACTAATGCTTCAAAACTTAGTTTTCATTCTGTCAGACAACTAGTGTTTTGAGACTTCTTCTTCTTTTCTCTCTACTATTTTGAAATTCTATAGTATTTTTGTAAAGACCACATATGATTAATGCTTTGAATTATTAAATAATTAGGAATTATGTATGAGATTAATTTATAATTATGAAATGTATATTTTGGAAATATATTTATTATTATATATGTTATTATGCTATTTTATGTAAATTACCCAATTTCTGTGATTGTGTTCGGAAGCTGTGGAAAGCGACGTTGGGCCTTTAGAGAGTCATATTTTATATGATATAGAATGTTATCGGAGTATCATTGTTAGGTTTCAGCGGTGTTGGAATTTTCGGGGTTCGGAAAGTGACTAAACTACCCTTAGTTGGTTTTAATCTTATTTTTATGTGTAAGGGTAAAATAGGTATTAGGCTAAGTGGACTTTTGTCCTATTTGAGGATGTATATTATCATTGGAATTTGATTTTATTGGAAATAAAGGAATAAAAACTAAAAGAAGAGGAAAATTCTTCATGGGATGAGTTGAACCTTTGACCCTTTTTCCACCTTTCTTCTTCTCTCTCTCTCTCGAATCCACTAGAGGAGCTTCTAGGGTTGGATTTCATTGTTGCTGTAGGAATCTCAGTAGGATTTGAGCAATTCTAATTGGAGGTAATACCTATATTTATTCTTCTTTGCTTGTGTTTCTTAAATTGAAGTTAGGTTTATGTTGAATTTTAGGTTTTAAGTGGCTGTTGATGTTGGGGTTTTATGCTGTGATATTCTTAAGTTAAATTATGTTTATTTTATAGATTTCAAGCTGTTTTTAGAGATGTTTGTGTTGTTAAAGCAAAGTTGGAGTTTGAGAACTTCAACTTTGAGCTTTAATGGTAAATTTGGATTTTGAGGGTTTTGTTGAGTTCTTTTGGTTGGTTTGAGTTTGTTTGGGTATATACAGGTGTACTGGAGAGTTTCACAAGGTTTGGGTTGGATTTGAGGTTGAGGGGTCGGATTTTTGGTTCCCAGACCAGAACCGGAATTCTGGTTCCTGGGAACCTGTGGCAACCGGTCGACCGGTTGGTCCCAGGAACCGGACTTCCGGTTGGGAACCGGTCTGCCGGTTGGGGCTTTTTCCCGAGCCTTAGTTTTTCCCGTTTTTGCGTAATTTAGGGTATTGGCATCCAATTTATCGATAGGGTTAAGCTTAGTTTCTATTTTAAAACCTCGATAAGTGTTTTAGCGTGTCTCTCATCGAATTTTGAAAATTATGGTTTAGGGCCCTGTAAAGCGTCGAGCTGCGTTTCCACTGAGGCTGACCGGCACACTTGAGCACAGAACAAGGTAAGATAGCATAAGAATATATATAAGAATATATATGCTTGTTTTATATATTTGCACTACTAGCACTAGTTTAAATGTGATTTATAGAGTGTTAGTATAGTGTTGTTTATAATTGTGATTACGGTGTTACCAACACGAGTACCAAGGGTACGTCGTGTTCGTTGTACAACACTTAGTAATTCCCGGGAGTACAGTTAGGGCTCTACCAACACGAGTACAAAATTGGTACTTTAGTGCATTTGGTACAGTAGTCATACTACCCTTAAGAACGTTCTTAACCATTTGGTGAGCTTGATTATTGAGCTCAGGGCGGCTTAATCATAAAGCCGACATCGCATTATTTTTATATAATTCTTGCATATCTTACTGAGTCTGTTGACTCATCAGTTTGCTACCTTGTGTAGGTAAAGGAAAAGCAAAGCTGGAGGAACAGTGAGATAGAGCTTGGCAGTGATTGTACATATCGCGGCAGTGCAGCCTGGAGGGTTTCGTTTTCTGTTATTATTTTGTAGTCTGTATTTTGAGGTTGCATGCTAGCAAGTTTTTTTTAAAAAATATTAGATGTACATATTAGTAAAATACTTTTAAATTGTATTTTGATACTCGGGATCCCGACCCATATGATTATAAAGAGATAATATAATTAAGTTATCCTTCGAGTTTTGTAAATTTAAAATACGGGCGTTACAATTTTTCACCATCAAAATTTGAGCCTTTAGTGATTGAGTGCATGTCCACCCATAGCAAGTTAGTCCTCAATCATAGCGTGTAAGACTGTGAAGAATCCAAACAACTGAAGGAGTGTCGAGCTCAGATCTTGATTATACTCTGTGATAGAAAGGAACAAGGGTTAGAGATCTAAGCGGTATGAGTCATTTAATTCTGCTGCAACCAATATAAGGTTTCTCATACTTTATATGTGTTTGATTTTTATCATTTTAGAAGTTCATATTTATGATGTTAAAAACATACTTGTCAGTAAATTTAGGTCATGGTAAAATATAATCCAACAACTGGTCTCAGAGCCATGTTAATGATTTACTTTCAAAAAATATAGATTTAAAACGATATATGTGTGATTTGGATGTGATTCATATTGTTCTATGTTTTTATTAATGATTGTTTGATGTTTGCGAAATATTTATGTAAAATAATTAGAATTTTGTTCTGAAATTATTTTTCTTAGATAGTAAGGAAAAATTAAGCGATTTACTTTTTTTTTTACAGAATTTGATTTCGATTTTATTTGAATTAATTATGATTTTTTGAAAATTCAAAAAAAATCAAGAATCGGGTGCTTACATGCGCGCAGACCCCTGAGCGTCACTCGGGTGCACGCGCATTCAGACACGGGGCTGTCCAAAAGAACACGCCCAGGTGCCTGCCTGAAGGCCCATTCCGTGCGTGGAGAGGCTGCATGCAGCTTCCAGCACCGAGAATCCTCAGCTATGCACTCCCATACGCACCCAATGCAAATTTTTTCAATTTTTTCATTTTTTCATGGAATTAATTTCAAATTTTTTGTGTAATTTTGAATTTAGATTTTTATTTTTCAAATCTCAAATCTAATTATCAGAATAAAATTAATTAATTTTATTTTAATTAATTTAGATATTAGTAGATTTTGAATCTAAAAGTGGATAAAATCTATTTTTTTTTTATTAATTGGTTATCTTATTTTTAAAATTTGATTATTTTATCTTATTTTTAAATATAAGGTCAGATATTTTATATTTTGCATTATTTAATTAATTTTATAAAATGACCTTTGTTGACCGAGATTTTTGGCAACCAAATGAATAATGTAAAAATGAGAGCTTAGGGATAATTATTGCAGGTAGTTTTTACGTGGTTCAGGCATTAATGAGCTGTAGTCTACGAGTCTCTGTTATTAATGAGAGAGTATTTCTTATAGAGAATGTTTCTGTGTCCCTTTTTCTATATCCCCTTCCTAATTTTTGTGAGGGGTATTTATAACGATTGGTGGGTAGAAAAAAAAGAGTAACTTGTCTTTAACTGCCAACTATGGGCATGCACAAGTTCTCAGAAAGTACAAAATAGGGCATGCATAAGCTACGTAGTAGGTTGCGTAGGTGTTAGGTGAGATTAGCATTCATCCCTTCTTGATTGATGCGATTCTTCATAATGGAGTCGTCACTAGCTTCCTTGATTATCGTGTAATCGCCCCAAATTAAGTTTATGACGTCTGACACGTCCTCTTATGGGCGTGCCCAGATGTTTTCCCCATGTCGCATTAAATGCAAATTGATTGTTCAACCCCAGCCTTTCTGGCCCGGAGAAGCTTGTCCATGCCTTGGCTCCCGAAGAAGAAGATAAACCTTTCGCTCATGTTTAGGAATTGGCACTTCAACTCGTTCATTTTGATTCTTCAGGTGGTTTTGTTAAGTCTTGGACTCATCTTCGGGTGACGTGTCCATGTCAACCACATGTCAGACACAGCAGCTACCATGTATATTGGGAATAAATGGGAGCAGCATTTACCCCAAGTCTTATTTAGTCGTAGGTAAATGAGACTTGTGAATCGCATCTGGCACCAATAAATACAATGACACGTGTCTCAGGCGTATGGGCAATATTTATGATCGTCATCATTGGCCTTTGTTGCTTTTACAGTAAACAATTTGTCTCCCGCCTATTGACAGTCCCTTCCATCAATGTCGGTGTCAGAAAGGTACTTAAGCGTTTCAATCGCCCTTTCTCTTCATCATACCCATTCATCCCATCCGTTGGATCGAGGAATCTAAACCGTTGTGAACCCTAACCGTACGATGGTATTTGATCGACGCTGCCTCGCACCCCAAATGGTTTATAAAAGCCAACACTTTCCCCATCTGGGTCAAATCTACTACCCTTTAGTTTCAAAATTTCAAACCCATTCGACAAATTTCAGACGCCCCTGATTTTCTTCTGCTCTTCCTCTATCGTTGTCAGGCGAAGTATTACCACCACCAAAAGTCTTCGGCCCCTGCCTTGCTGTCTTTGTGTAAGTTTTCTGTTTATACATTTCTTTCATCTGCTAGGGCAAGTAGTGATAATAAAGTGTGTATTAATATGATTTGCTTGGCTTTTTTCGAAATGACGGCCATGGTCGCTACTAGTGTGATGCCCCCTTCGACGGGCGTCCGTTGACTTGTATCTTTTTGTTGCCATATATTTTATTTTATTTGCTGGTTTCGTTGTGTATGCATTGTTTTTCTTTTTTTTCTGGGACGAGGGTTGAGAATGAGGGTTTTTTTGTACGCCCTTTTTTGGTGGTCTGAATCGGTTTTCATACTCGCATATTTCCTTTCCTTTCCTTTCCTTTGTTGCTTGGATATTTTGCACCCGATGTCTGTCTTTGTGAATCGTTGTATTCCTTTTGACAGCCATCCATAGGGGCCCTCTTTCCAACAGTTAGGGGACCCCCATTCCCCATTTTTGACTTAGGGTTTGATGTGGAGGCTAAATGCTAGATTTCTTGTTGTTTTTTCAGATGAGTGAAGTCCTTCGTGATCTTCACACGCACGGTTTCTTCGGGTTCGACCAAGAAATTCTTAATCTTCACCAGACCAATTCCATGTCCACCTTTGCGACTACTGAAGCTAAATCCTCCAAAAAGGGGCCAAAGAAACTTGCCACCTTGGAGGAGGTTATGGAGAGCCCAATTATATACAAGAAGCTTGTGTGCTATTCTAACGGTTGGAAGGCTAACGAACTGTATTCGACCTTAACTTGCGCCCATCAACTGGAGAAGATTGTCATTGTTGCTAGGATCAAACCTTCCAGTTTTGGAGTTTACCACCGTCTTCCCAGGAACGAGGAAATGCCAAATCACAACTACAATGGCTTCAGGGCTTGGAGTCAGACTCATCTGATGTTCGGAGCTATGCTTCCCCTCTAGGATTATTTCATTGACTTCCTTGTTTTTGTTAGGCTTTCACCCTACCAATTGATTGCACAAGCCTATCACCTGTTGTCAGGCTTATTTATTGTTTATGTAGCCAGGAACTGGGGTCCGCCTAGTCCTGCAGAAATTTTATATTTTTACGAACTACTTTCAGTCCCCAAGAAGGGGGACAAGTTTAAAGATGGTGTTTACAGGCTTCAGGCCCATCCAGCCAATGAGACCCTAGTACCCTTTAATTTTCAAAAGAATGTAAAAGAGTACCGTCATTGATTTTTCTTCTCTTTCAGGTCAAGGCCTTCGAGCCTCCGGATCTGCTGACGGACTAGGTCAGGATTCCCCCCATGCACCGTACCGCCCCCACCCAACTCTCCTAAACCACGCGCAAGTGTTTGCAAGTTATAATAAGGAAGACTTGAATGTGGGCGATTTGGTGACGACTGTTAACTGTAGGAGGGCCAAGTTGATTCTGGAGAGTCAATCTGTTGAAGACTTCAACTTGTCCAACGTCATCTATGTCGACGTCCGGAATCCTGAGAGCGAGAAGGCACTCAGGGAGAACATTATTTCATTCGCGGAAGATAAATACAACAAGTATAGGTACAAGAGGGAGCAGGAGCTCGAGTATGCTCGTCTGCAGGCTGCCTTCGGGAAGGTATCCTAAGAGGAGACAGGGAAGGAGAAGATGTCGGTCCGGCCCAAATTTTCGTTCTCGGTTCTAAACCCTGAAGCACCTGATGCAAGCACTTCCGGAGCCTGTAAGTCTCCTTTAAATATTCACTCCGTTCCCTCTACCCCAGACTATGTTAACTTAAGGCCAATGGAATTTGATAAAAGATTATATAGCTTTCAGATGCCCCATTCCCGGTGGGGTGATAACACCAAGGATTTTTATTTCTCCAATTTAAGTCATTTCTTGGGTCGGTGGATGGGCCTTGGTCCTCCCGTACCAATCCATTTGGATCATTCCTCCTTCATGACTTCGAGTTGCTTTCTTCCTTCAGATAACCTTTTAGGGTATGACGGCACCAGCTTTTAAATTTTTAAGTTTGCTAAGGATGAGATAGACCCCCAGGGTAGGATTAGTCTTGCTGCACTATACTTGCACTTATAATTTTTGATGTCATTCTGACCCTTTGCTCATTTTGAACAGCGAAACCTATGGAGGATCTCCTTGACGCCCTAGCCCAGTCCCATAGCCCTGAGACAGAAGCACTGAAGCACCCTCGAGTTAGCGTGACTCCGGGGGTCGTGCTGTTGAAGCTAGTGGGAACCAGGAGGTGGTTTTGATTGACGAGGAGGAAGAGGAGGTTGTCCCTCCTGGAAGCGTAAAAGCATTGCTTCTGAGCTGGACCCTTCCAAGAAGCTGAAGAGGGATGACACCCCCGACCCTTGTGCCTATTCAGGTATTCCCTTTGAGGTCGATGAGTATCTGGCCCCTCCAGGCATCATTCTGACTCCTGCCCATCCTGATGAAGAAAGGATCCAACTCTGCATTGCCAAACACAATTATGCTGTGGAACAACTGTCCAAGGGAGACGCTGAAGCAGAGACCTTGAAAAAAGTGGTTGAGGGAGGCTCTAAATGGGCCTTTTTGACGTGAGTATACCGGAGACGTTTGGGATTTGAATTTGGATCACATGACAAACTGGTTCAAATGTTTTGTGGGCCCTAACATGGCTCTATTTGCTTCCGAAATGGTGAGTCATTTTGCTACAGATTTAACCCAGCTCCCCACCAAGAGGTATGCAACTTGTGCTTTTTCCAACCTTGTTTACCAGATCCAGGACATGAGTGTTGCCCTGACTTCGGTAAGTATCAATTTTTTGTGCCTCCTTTCATGCTTTATTTTCAAAGTTCCAACCTCATTATTTTTGTTGCAAGATTGCTGCGGAGGCCAGTCGACTTTCCAAAACTTTGATCGATCATGGTTTCACCATGTCAGAGTTTGGTGGCATGGACGGGGTGATGAGGAAGCTCTGGGAGTCAGAGGCCCTTCATGACGAGGCTCTGGCAGAGAAGGCTCTCATGGAGCGGGATCATCAGGCGGCGCTGAAGGCTAATGACGATATCGCTGCCTCATGAAAAAAGGATCTTTGGGACTCTAAAGAGGAAAACCAAGAACTCGCCTTGAAGCTTAAGTCTCTAGAAGAGCTGCACCAGAGTGACTTGGAGACAACGAAAAATCTGACCATAGAACTCATGGAGCTTCATGAATTCTGGGACCGGACTCAAGAAGAGGTTGCCAAGGCTGCGAGGGAGGCCTTACTGGCTCCAGTTACTTGTAAGCACTGTGAGAAGCGCTTTGAGGATGGGGTGTTCATGTGCTAGAAAGCCAACAAGTTTAAACCTCGTCTCCCCTTCCTTCCCGATCCTGAGGCCGTTTTGGCTCAGTTTTGGGAAAAGAACAAGAAACTGGAGCTATCCTGGCCGAGCGCAAGGGCTCCCGTCTTCCTCCACGAGCTGATTGATTAAACCTCTCTTCTTTTCATTTTATGATTCGCTTATTCCCCTACCCCGTTTAAAGACAATATTATTTTTATATTTATTATTTGTATTTTAGGTAAGGGGAGACTATTATAGCCTGACCACAGGCCTTTTGTTATTTACATTTTGGACAACTTATATTATAAGTTTATATTTATTTTACTTTCTTTATGTCTGGCCTATTTCTGCACATATTTTATGCCTTAGTACCCCCTAAGTGGCGTAAAAAAGAACTTTTTGGATCACTTAGCTTAAATTTATGTGGGATAATCACATATATTTTGTCTGGCACAGGGTAACTTACAAAATAAAGAAGAATTTAAATACTGAACTCCTAACTATTGATAGTACTTGCAGAGATGGTTAGCATTCCAGGCTCTAGGTACTATGTATCCGTTCATTCTCTTGAGTTTATAAGTCCCGAAGTCTATTTCATCATCAATTTCGTACGAGCCTTCCCAATTTGGCCCAAGTACCCCCACTCCTGGCTCTTGGGAGGCCGGGAAGACCCTTCTTCGAACTAGATTGCCAATGGCAAATTTCTTATTTTTTACTTTGGAATTAAAGTATTTTGCCACTTTCTTTTGGTATGCTGCCATGCGTATTTGAGATTCCTCCCAGAGCTCGTCTACTAGATCCAATGCCTCTTGCAGCAGGGCTTGGTTCTTTGCTGGATCATAAGTGGCTCTTCTGTGGGATGGGATTATAGCCTCTACTAGGACCATGGCTTCGCATCTGTACACCATTGAGAATGGGGAGTGTCTGGTTGTGGTTCTTGCAGTGGTTCGGTAGGCCCATAACACGCATGGCAGTTCCTCAAGCCAATTATTTTTACAAGACAAGAGTCTTTTCTTTAGGGTGAGCTTGAGTATCTCATTGATAGCTTCCGCCTGACCATTTGTTTGTGGCCTCACGACCGCAGAGAAACTTTTGATGACTCTGTATTGATCGCAAAAGTCTGTGAATTTGTCACAGTCGAATTGCTTTCCATTGTCTAAGACTATCTTGTGAGACAACCCATATCAACAAACGATATTCTTTATGACAAAGTCCAAGGCTTTCTTGGAAGTTATGGTGTTCATGGGTTCGGCCTCTGTCCACTTTGTGTAATAATCCACTGCCACTATGGCATATTTCACCCCACCTTTTCCCGTGGGTAGGGAGCCAATCAGATCTATCTCCCACACTGCAAAGGGTCAAGGGCTAGTCATCAAAGTAATTTCATTGAGTGGGGTCCTTGGGATATTTGCAAACCTCTAGCATGGATCACACTTAAGGATGTAGTCTATACAATCCTTTTTCATTGTGGGCCAAAAATACCCTTGCCTTAATATTTTCTTTGAGAGGCTTGGTCCTCCGGTGTGGTCTCCACAAAATCCCTCATAGACTCCTGCATGATCTGTCTAGCTTCACGATTTGACACACACCTCAAATATGGCATGTTGAGCCCCCTTCGATAGAGAATACCATCGATCATTAAATTCCGATGAGTTTGGTACTATAAATTTCTAGACATGGTCCTTTCTTGAGGCAGTTCTCCTATTGTTATGTATTTAATGATAGGGTCCATCCAACTTGACCCTTGCTCATTGGTAGCCACTCTTTCTTAGGCTCGAATGCTAGGTTTTGTAAGGTGTTCAACAGGTACCACCCCCAACTTCTCTATCTCACTATCTGAGGCTAGCTTGGCCAGGAAGTCTGCATGGGTGTTCTTTTCTCGTGGGATTCGCTCCACTTTGTATTCCTTAAATTCTTCCAGTGATTCCCTGACCACTGATACGTAAGCAACCATCTTTTCTCTCCAAATCTGGTATTCTCCTAACACATGGTTGACCACCAATTGTGAATCACTGTACACTTCTACTCTGCTGGCCCCTATAGCCTTAGCCAATCTCAACCCTGCTATTAAGGCTTCATACTCAGCCTCGTTGTTGGAGGCCGAGAACGTGAACCGTAGGGCAGCCTGAAGTCGTAACCCGTCAAGTGAGATCATTGTTATTCCAGCCCCAGACCCATTTTTATTGGACGTTATGTCAACATATACTTTCCATGTGGGCATATCTTGAGTTGGCATACTGGCACTGGCCTCCGTCTTGTTGCATTCTACAATAAAGTCTACTAATGCATGGCCTTTAATCGAGATGCGTGGGATGTACTGTATGTCAAATTGGCTTAACTCCATGGCCCACTTGAGGAGCCTCCCTGAGGCCTTGGGCTTCTGTAAAACTTGTCAAAGCGGGTGATTTGTAAATACCTTGATGGAGTGAGCCTGGAAGAAAGGTCTGAGCTTCCTGGATGCAATCAAGAGACAGAAAGCTAGTTTTTTTGATCAGGGGATACCAAATTTAAGCTCCTATCATGCGTTTGCTGATGTAATATACTGGGTGTTGAACTTTTTCTTCCTCCCAGACCAGAGTTGCGCTGACTATGTTCTCAGAAACGGCTAAATATAAATATAAGTCTTCTCTGTGAACTGGTTTTGATAGTACTGGTGGCTTAGCCATGTGTTCTTTCAATTTTTTGAATGCTTCTTCGCATTCTTCGGTCCATTCAAACTTTTTGACATTTCTTCAAGATGTTAAAGAACGGGATGCACTTGTCGATTGAGCAGGAGATGAAGCGACTTAAAGCAGCAACCTTCCCGGTTAGGCTTTGTACGTCCATGTGTTTCTTTGGGGAAGGCATATTCAATAAAGCTTGTATTTTTTTCAGGGTTTGCCTCTATCCCGCATTGACTCACTATGAATTCTAGAAATTCTACTGATTTAACACCAAAAGTGCATTTTGGAATTAACTTTCATACCATACCTCCGGAGTACCTCAAAGCATTCTGCAGGTGGTCTACATGGCCCATGCATGTTTTGGATTTGACCAGCACTTTGTCTACGTATACCTCCATGTTTTGTCCCAAGAGACCCTTGAACATCTAGTTGACCATGCACTGATAGGTTGCTCCGGCATTTTTCAATCCGAAGGGCATGACCAGGTAACAATTTACCCCCTTTTCAGTCCTGAAGCCGGTACACTCTTGGTCAACGACATGCATTTTGATCTGATTGTACCTAGAGTAAGCATCCATAAAAGACAATAGCTCGAAACTCGAGGTGGCATCTACCATTTGATCAATTCTAGGCAACGAGAAGTAATCCTTAGGCAAGCTTTGTTGAGATCAGTGAAGTCGATGTAGACTTGCCATGTTCCGTTTGGTTTAGGTACCAGAACCGGATTGGCCAGCCATTCTGGGTAGTATACATTCCTGACAAAAATATTTGATAATAATTTGTCCACCTCCTTTTCCAGTGCGTCAACCTTTACTGGGTCTAGTGGACGTCTCTTTTGTTGAACCAGAGGCATATCTGGGTTGACATTTAGGACATGGGTGATCACGTGGGGACTTTTTCTGGTCATGTCCCCATGGCACTAAGAAAATACGTCCGTAGATGCCTTTATGGTGTCCATGATTTTACTCCGCTCCTCCGGTTCTAGGCTTTTCCCTAGACGAACAACTTTACATGGGTTGAGGTCACACACCCTCACTTCCTCAATATCCTCCATGTGTTCTAACGCTGCTTCATAACTAATATGAGGGTCCAACTCATCCTGTTCTTCTGCCAAAATTGGTCACATCCCTTGTATCGTCAGGACTGACAAATGTAATGCGGTGTTATAACACTGTCTTGCTTCTCCTTGATTCCCCCTCACTGTCCCTACTCTTGCCTCCTGGGTAGGAAACTTGAGGCACATGTGTCAGATGGATGTAATTGCTCAAAAGTCGACCAAGGCCGGCCTACCAAGAATGGCGTTGTAGGCAGTGGGACAGTCCACCACTACAAAGGTGCAATACTTGAACGTGCTTCGAGGGTGTTAGGACACAAGGTAACCGGGACCCTAATTTTTCCCATAGGGATGAGGGTTGTCCCATTAAGAACCGCTGGGGGAGAGGTCTCTGTCAGTGAGCCTAATGGTCGCGAAAGCATTGTTGAATAGCAAGTTTACGGAGCTTCCATTGTCCACTAATATTCTGGCCACGACCTTATTTAAAATAGGAGTTTCGATGACCAGAGGGTCATGATGCGGAAAGCGCACTGGCCTTACATCTTCCTCAGTAAAAGTAATGGGTTGATCCATGAGCGTGGGCCTTTGAGCCGAAAGTTGAGTAACTTCCCATATCTCCTTATCGTGTTTTAGGGCCCCAACATAACACTTTAGCTCATTTCTAGTGGTCTCTCCAATATGAGGGCCTCCGGAGATCATAGTGACTCTCCCATTAGTTTGAGGTGGTATTCCAGGTGCCTGTTGAAGGGGCATCCCTCCTAGAGGTACCTGACCCTCCAGCGCTATCGCAGTTCCTCCCTGAGACACTGGGCATCCGGTTTGGACTGGATTCAAGTGTGGCAACCTATTTTTGATCCACGTATATAAGATGCCCAATCAGATTAAGCTTTTAATTTCATCTTTTAAATTTTTGCACTCGTTCGTGGTATGACCAATATCATTGTGATAGTCACACCTTTTGCTGGGGTCCCGCCGAGAGCTGTCCCTGTACAAAGGAGGAGATTTTTGGTAATGCGTATTTAAAAATATACACGTTCCTGAGAGTCTATGAGCTCGGTGTATTGTGTACGTTGGGGCGTATACCCTCTCCTTTATCTCTTATCTTTAGACCGTGTACTAACTTTAGAAGACCTCTTACTTCGGGAACTTTGCTGTGCTCCAGCCATGCTGGTGGCTGGTGCAGATTGAGTCAGAAGTTGAACGCTTACCCAAAGGGGATTGCTTACGGGGGCCCCTAGCTTGGATTTGGTGTGGAATTTGTGTGGGTTCTCTTCCTTAGAACTTGGAGAGCATCAGGTACTAATTTGATCTTCTTTTCTTACTTGAATTTTCTTGATTTTGAGCTTGCTTATGATGTTATAGGTGCTCTTGAATTTGTGGTTGCATGTTGTTGTAATTGAGGGAATTTTTGGTGATTATGGTATGATTTTGTTAATAGTAGAGGTGAAAATTGGTTGGTTATGGTCGGTTTTTACAATTTTATAACCGACCAATCCGTTACAGTTTTTATTTTACAAAAATCGTAACCGACCGTTTAGAAATTATAACCATATAAAATCGACCGTACGGTTTTTGGCAGTTTTTAGTGGTTTTTTCGGTTTGGTGATTTCGGGCAGTTTATTGCAATTTTTAGCGGTTTTGACAGTTTTTTGGTTTAACCATTTTTTTATTTTAAAAACCAAAACCGACCACCATGTCAAAAAAACCAAAATCAAAACCGATTGCCAAATTCGATGATGACGTGGAACCGAAAATTCGGTTACGATTTGGTCGATTCCCATTTATCGGTTTTTATGAACACCCTAGTTATTAGGTTCATGCTAGAATCATCTTGGTGTTTATGGAAGTCTTTGGTTTAGTTGTTGATGTTAAAATTTTGGGAAAAATACTTTGAATTTCTGGGTTATGCTTTGAAGCTTTGAGTTTCAAAGCTTGTGGATTTATGTACAATATTAACTTTGGTGTAACATGCTTAATGTGTGCTTTGGTTTTGATCTTGAGCTATGTGTTGTGCTCAATTCGATACAAATTGTAGAATTAGGTTGATATTGATTAAAAGTTTAGTTTGTGCACAATTATTGGGTGTATTTTGGTGTATAAATGCTTGGAAAACACCTCAATTTGATTTGGAAGCTTGTTGTCAATTCAAGGTATTTTAGTGTTGAGTTTGGTGCATTTTCGCGGTACCTAAATATGAGTTTTTTTAGGTTTTTAACCAAAGAGCCGTGACCCGATTCTTGAGTGTCGCGACCCGATATGGGTTCAGCAAGGCAGAATGTTTTAAAACTTGTTTTGGCCATAACTTTTAACTCCGAACTCCATTTTGGACATTCTTGGTATCGTTGGAATGCTCGTTTTGGGCTCTATGTGCTAATTTATAATTGGAGTTTAAATTATGTATATGTGTGAAAATGAATTTTGGATTAATCATATATGTGAAATCTTAGGAATGTATGACTAGGATTACCGGCGCTTGCTCAGGAACTCTCGGTGGTTTGGAATCTCCACATACTTGGATTACCAGGTAAGACAATGAGTTAGGACATAGAGATTAGTGTAGTGGCGCCCATGTATATTATTTTGTATATTATGCAAAAAACCAAGACTAGGGTTATTACGTTAGGTTTAGCTATTTTGTGGTATAGGGTTATTACTCTAGAATGTATGTGAATGTGAATACAATAATGTATTATATATGTTGATATAAAGTGTTATGCGGTTAAGATATAACAAGGTTAGACTCGATATCCTAAACTGAGATAAACCATTATAAGGCCTTATTGTAAATAAACGTGTGAGTGTAACACGTAGGTCTATGTCAAATAGATAATGAATGCAGTGACATCAATACTTAAGTGATTTTAATTGATATTCATATTGTTGTTTATATTGTCTTGTTGGGCCTTGGCTCACGGGTGCTCTATTGTGCAGGAAAGGGTAAATTAGTTGTTGATCAACCATGAGGTCGAGGGCTTTTGCGGTGTATTGTACATGTTCAGGCCAAGCTAGACCACGAGAGTTTTGTCTACTAGGGGAAAAAGTTGTAATCTCCCCTTTTGCTGCTTAGGTCGGCGTGTACTAATGAATTGTAATGTTTTAAAAAAGAAATTCACGGGATCCCAAAATACAATATGAACTTTTGGATGTTTTGTAAAGTTTATTAATTATAAGTTATTATTTTTAATTTGTATTTTTAAAGTTTAATTTTCGCTCTTGGCTCTAGTAGATTCCGGTTTAGTGGGATTAGTATATGATTAGTCGCAGTATGTGGCATTCTTATTGTTAGGGCATTACAGATGAGGTATGTCCTATTTGCAATTCTCATTTAGAAACTACTCACCATGCTTTATGGGGGTGTCTGTCTTTGGCTCAGTGTCTTAAACTCTGTGATATATCCTTGGGGGATTCTCTTGCTATTTATCATGCTTTTTATGATTTCATTCATAAGTTTCTCGATCATTTAACTGTGGCCTCTTTAGAGTTGATTTTGGTCATCATGTGGCGAATTTGGTTTAGGAAGAATAAAAATGTACATAATGATAAGGTAATTGTTCCTGATATTGTTATTTCTTGGGGTCGTGATTTCTTTGCTGATTACTAGCGGTTAAAGAAAGGTCCTAGTGAGTCTCACTCGGTTGGGACCTTGATTTCATCTCTAATTAGTTCTCCTAGTTTTGCTTGGGTGTCGCATGGGAGGATGATTTTGAAGATCAATGTTGATGCTGCTCTTGACTCCTCTAATAATAGATGTGGTTTGGGGTGGTTCGTCACTCAATTGGTGAGGTTAAGGTTCTCGTTGTTTGGCACATTTTGGGTAATTTCTCTCTTGAAGTGGTGAAAGCTTTAGCTTTAAAAAATACTATCATTCAATGCCATCTATTGGATTTTCAGAATGTAATTTTTGAATCTGATTGTTTGAATGTGTTATTGAAGTTTACTAACTAGGTTTCTTTGGCTACTTCGTTGGGTTTAGTTTTAACAGATTTCAGACATTATTTTTTTTAAATTTAACTCTACAAGTGTTTCTTTCTGTTCTAGATATTTTTTATTGCCCATACCTTAGCTAAATATGCCTTATCATAAATTATTAGTAAGGTGTGGTGACTTGATTATCCTTTTTTTATCTATGATCTCATTTTACATGAGATGAATTAATCTATTCAGTCTCCCCTCCACATTCTCTTTAAGTTTTTTGCTTGAAAGGTGGTCTCTGGGGGTTTCCTTCTATAAAAAATAATTTTAAAAATTAAAGGTGCGTTTGGTAATATTTTTTTAATTAGTTTTATATTTTCTTAATTAGAAACGTGAAAATATTTTCCAAAAATATGTTCTATAAATCTGTTTTCACTTTTCAATTTTTTATTTGAGAATCAAAATTTTAAAAGTTTTGAAAATAAAAAAAAAATCACTTTTAATTTTTTTTTAAACAGTTTTTTTTTTCTTAATCAATATTTTGGACTCCAATCCTAACCTGGACCTTAGGACCCGACCTCGGCCCCAGTTTCGAACTCGGACTACGACCTCGACCCCAAACATGAACCTAGACCCAACTTAAATAAAATCAAAAAATAAAAATAAAGATATAGAACACACTTTTGTTTTCTATTTTTAAAATTAAAAAATAAAAAAAAAAGTGGCTATATAACACATTTTTATTTTTCAAAAAAACAAAATTTTAAAAAACACAAATTTATTTTTATTTTTATGATTAAAAAATTAAAAAATAAAAGTATTACCAAACGCCTCCTAAATAATACCTATATTATTGTTAATAATAAAAATGACTGCTCGTACAATTATTACACTTCAAATTTCAACAACAATAAAAAATAGACAATTTTACATAATTGACCAAAATGAAAAAAAAAAAAAATACAATAATACTTTAACACAGAAAAATTTATTTTTACACTTTGAATTTTTTTATTTACAAAAATACCTCTCCAGTAAAAATAACAAATTGTTTTTTTTGTTGTTTTATAGTTTATTTATAGTTATATCATAGTTGTCATAAAATTGTTTTACTAGTTCTTTTTGGTTGTTTTATAGTGTATTTATAGTTGATTTCTCGTTATTTTTTAATTGTATTTTTTTTTTTTTACTTTTTGCTGACCAAAGTGTATGTTTGTAATTTTAAAATTTTACAAGTGTATTTTTATAAATAAAAACTTTAGGCCGTAAATTTATAAATAAATATAAAAAATGGTATTTATGAAAAAAAATTAAAAAATAACCATAAAAATCTATTCTATATTTATTTTGAGAAATGGTAAAGGGCACTCATAGTGACTAGTACCTTTGTGAGGTATAATATTGCTATTGGTGCAATTTAATATCAGACCTTACTTATTTTACTTTAATTAGAATATAAAAAATCGCTAATTAATTATATAACGTCATCTCATAATAATGCTAAACACATACCAATACTGATTTGTTTTGATATGTTGTCAAGTTATTCAATAAAAAATCAAAATTATTGATTATTCGAGTTTATGTTCAATATTTTCCTTACTCTTTGTTAAATAAAATTCATTGCCCTCTAAGCTTAATGTTCCTAACACATTTTTTTCTAAAAAAAAAAAACTAATTTTTGTGTGGTACAAAAATATAGATAATACAATATATCTTGTCCTCCATATAAGAATTTGATGGATGGTGATTGAATTAATATATAATTTTTAAAATAATAATAATAGTAATAATAAATTGTAATTAGGTAATAAGGACATATAGAATCACAAGTAGAATGTGACCCATCCTAACCTCCAATGGTCCCAAGTTCCCAACCCAACCCCTCTTTTCTCCCATGACTCTTCATCATCTATTCTATACCCTATAATCCTTTATACCCTATGTAATATGCTTTGGAGTTCGCATTATCATTTTCTTTTTTAATGTGTGATTATGCTCCTTAATTAAAATCTAATCTCTTTAATTAGCTTGATTAAGGAGGTTTGGATGGATAGTGATGGTGATGTATTGTTTTGCTTGATGGTTATGTTAGCTTTTGTCAAAGAAAAAAGTGACTTTTTTAATAATGGAGGGTCCCAAAACCCATCCTTAAGCACAAGCATTAGCGATTAAGCAAAGATTAAGACTAATGATGCAAAGAGATAAGAGAAGGAAAGGAAAGTCTTAGTAGTGTGAGTGGTGGTAGGGCAAAGGGGTAGGATGCCCTTATCAACTCAATTCATTTTCCCACTTTCTTTTTATTTATTTATTTGTTTATTTTTAATATTATTTACATTTTTCAAATTTTAAAGTTCCCATTGCCATTAGTAATATTTTATAATTAGTTAACTTATACTAGATTAGATATCAAAGAAAGTTTTGACCAACCATAGAGACATCTCCAAGTCCAATATCTCGAAAATAATTCTATACAACAAAACCATATTGGTTTATAAAAATGAAAGACTTTTTTTAATTAAATTAAAAAAGGAAAATAATGAATGAAAGTAATATAGTTTTTATAGCCAAGATGGTCCCAAAAACCGCGTTTAATACCAAATTGTTCATATTCACAAAGGGAAGAGTCTAAAATGGACAAATGCTATTCATATTTTAGGATTAAGGCATTGGAAGTATTCTCATCTCCAAAACAAGAACTTGAAAACCTTAGTATAGTAAATAAATAATTAATTACTCATTCCATTCCACATAACAAAAAATAAAAATATTACCAATATTTATTATCATCAAATATACATAATCCCGTTGATTAAGATATAAAGGATATGACCCCCCACTTTTAATTAATTAAATAATTACTAATTCATTAATAATAATGGCTTAAAAACCATACTAAGAGAGGTTAAGGGTCAATGGTTGTATATTATAGGATATCTAAAAGGGAACCCTTTCTCTTTTTTTTTTCCTCTCTCTTTCTCTCTCTCCTCACCGTTCTCTTTCTCTTCTTCTCACTCATCATCACAGTCTTAACGGAGAAGTTGAGCTGACCGTTCATCCTCTTAACGGCGTAACGGAGTTTTCAAACCCGAAACGCCGTTTTCATAACTCATTCGGTCACGTGCCATCCAAACCATTAATTATAATAATATTTTAATTTTTTTATAATATTAGTAGTAATAATCTCATCTATTTTTTCTTTTTAATGGCTTTGGAGCTCAGCTTACCTACGAACCCCGTTGACACCGAGGCTGACGGTGTCACTAACGGCGTCGAAGCCCGGCCTTCCTCCACTGACGGCGGAGATGACGGAAGCAGAGCCCCCAGACTCCCCCGCTGGACTCGCCAAGAAATTCTCGTCCTCATACAGGGAAAGCGGGTCGCCGAGAGCAAAGTCCGCAGAATCCGAACTGCAGGAACCGCTTTCGGGTCGGGCCAGGTGGAGCCGAAGTGGGCTTCGGTTTCTTCGTATTGCAGGATGCACGGGGTCAACCGGGGCCCTGTTCAGTGCCGGAAACGGTGGAGCAATTTGGCCGGCGATTATAAGAAGATTAAGGAGTGGGAATTGCAGAGGAAAGACGCGTCGGACTCTTTCTGGGCTATGAGGAACGACTTGAGACGCGAGAGGAAGTTACCGGGTTTTTTCGATAAGGAGGTTTACGATATTTTGGATGCCGGGTCGGGTAGCGGAATCGGTCAGCAAACCTCTCTGGTTGTGGCTCCGCCGCCGGCGGAGGAGGTAGAGAAGGACGCCACCGCTGAGGAGCCGGAGGAAAACACAGTCATGTTCGATAGTCGCCGTGGGGTTACTGCTGAGGATGGCATGTTCTCGGATTTCGAGCAGGAGGAATCCGGTCGGAGCTCGGAGAAAGAAGCAGCAGCGACGATGGCGGCGGCCAAGGAAGCCCCTCCGGCGGCTTCTATAGGGATTCCTGCTGTGCCAATATCAGGTAAGTAATTTATCTTGGGAAAGGCATGAATAAAGATGTGATTTTTTTAACTGGAGCTAGTTTTACATACATTTTTATAAAGTGCATTTTGGTTTGGGTTTGTTTATTGTGGTAAATCTTTGAGTGGAAGATTCTTTTGAGTATATTTCACAGGTCTGCCTAGTCTACGGTATCTGACTGGATTTAAAGTGAGATTTTTGTGATGTAAACAGTAGCAGTGATCTTTGTCTGGGTTTTTTTTTCTGGATTCAAAGGGTTATTGTAATAGTATAGTGAAGAAGAGTGGACATGGGATGGTGGTAGGATCCTGTGTTTGGTGATGTGATGACTGACAAGAAGTTTTATTTCTTTTAGCTATGCTAGAACGATAATTGTCTGTGATGCTGTCTTTTGTGAGTTGTGAATACTTTTATTGTTATTATTATTATTATTATTATTAGTGGACATGTTCTGAAACAAATAACAACATTGCCAACTGACAAGGAACCATATTCTATAAAACTACCTGAGATTCCATGCCCTTTTGTCAACCTTTTGAGTAAGAGAGTCTCTTTTGAGGCCATATCTTATCCAGTTTTCTCTTCCTTAAAACATTTTTCTCCAGAAATTTGGGAACTCGGTTTTAGAGTTTTAGTACACAACACAATGGCTTTTGCATGAAATGAATAATGTACGAGAGTTGTTTCTATGGACCTAATTGTCTATATTCTGTTCTCTTGTCTCCCCCCCTCTATCTCTCTCTCTCTCTCTCTCTCTCTCTCTCTCTCTCTCTCTCTCTCTCTCTCTCTCCACACTAATGTAATGTATTTTTTTGAGTTCCAACAAATTTCAACTTGTGTATCGGAAGTATTATCTTTTAATTTGTAAAAAAGACCCCCTTTGGAATTCTGATTTAGAGAATTCAATCTAAATGTGATCTTTCTCTTGTTAAAAGAAGTGTTTTGTGAATCAGCAGGTGGGGCAGCTAACGAGAAACTGCCAACGTCAAATCCCGAAATTGGTGCTACATCTCATGAAGGAAGGAAGCGAAGACGATTAGCATTCGAGGGGGACGAAGAAACCAGTTTACAGAATCAGTTGATTGATGTGTTGGAGAGGAATGGTAAGGCAGTGGCTTCCCACCTTGATGCTCAGAACACTCATTTCCAACTCGACCGAGAACAGAGGAAAAACCATTCTGATAGCTTAGTAGCTGTTCTTAACAAGCTTGCAGATGCATTGGTTAGAATCTCTGAGAAGTTGTAGTTGCAGCAGTCAGAATCTCTGAGAAGTTGTAGTGTACATAACACAAGCTCACCATTTCTCTCCGAGGTGAGTGAATTCTAGTAAGGGCATTCACATTTCTTCTAGTCTTCTTCTTTTACAATATATTTTTTTATTTATATTACATGTCACCTTCTGTGGCATATTATCACCATGATAGTGTCCATACACAGATACTGATTTTTGCAAGTTATAAAAGGGTTTACCAATGACCACATTTCTTCCGTTAATATGTCACCACAGTCGATAGAGAAGTTTCCTTTGTATGCCTATGCGATTGCACAGGCTATTGACAATATATTTTGATAAGGCGACTGATACAGTTTCTTGGCCAAATTCATTGCTTTCTTAAAAAGACTTAATAATTCATTTTTGTCATCTTCTCTCTTCCCCGACTTATGTATAGTATTGTATACATACTAATCGTGTGTGTGTGTGTGTAAGAGAGAGAGAGAGAGAGGTAACCGTAGCGTGGGGCCTCTTTTCTTTCAAACTGTTTAAGTATTTCATAATCACCAAAGATCTTTAAGCGTTGAAGTTATAATGTCATAAAGATTTTATGGGCCAGTTATGTCTGGTGTGGTGGTGAGACAATCTAAATGGGCATATTTAAATTGTGAATGCATGTATATTCTATAACGACTTAAATTGGAAGGTAAGGTAATGTAGGGCTTCTCCTTTTCTCGCCCAATTTACTCAAGGATTGAGCTTATTCAACAAACCTTTTCAGTCTTTATTCTTTTCTTCAAAGCAACTGGAGTAGTAAAGGATGTTTTTTTTTTGTAATAAATATTAGAAGACAAAATCGTGGTCTAAGAATAGTAGCAACAGAACGACCGAGCCATTATTGTCACCATATTTAACAAGAAACATATTTCAACGATTGTATATATTTCAACAAACTTGTTGGGTCAACAAGCAGAGGTATTTTTATACATAACCGTTTAATGATCCAATAAGTAAAGCTCGCTGACATTGTTTAATATAAAATTGAAAAAAGTTGCTGAGCAACATGTAACATGCTTCATTCACCCAACCCAGCAAGCAGTATTTTTCTTATCAAGTATCAGTCATCTGACCTTGACATTTTTCGATACCTACGACCTGCGTTTTGGGTTGCAATGCCTTCATCTGCAGCCTTTATTTCAGTCTCATCATCATCATCATCCTCGACTCCACTATTTACACTTTGGACTTCTGCTAATGCAATGCCAACTGGGAATTCAATTTGTTTGTCACCTTCCTTGTGTTTCACTTCATTGTTGTCAATTTCTATGTCTCTACTATCACCACTAGTCTTTTTTTTCTTTGGAATAAAAGTCACAGAATTTGGAAGATCAGCTACACCACCAGCACTCTCCATATTTGACCCTGATTCTCTATTCAAACTTTCAACCTCATTATCATTAACTTCACTAGTTGAAGCAAAGCTATAACATCTGTACTTAGAGGGGTTTACTAAATAGTCAGGTACTCCACCACAAGACTTGTTGTTGTTGCTCACTGCTGCATTTTTCGGAAATGACTC
The DNA here is from genome assembly GCF_029168945.1 of Cannabis sativa. Classification (NCBI taxonomy): domain Eukaryota; kingdom Viridiplantae; phylum Streptophyta; class Magnoliopsida; order Rosales; family Cannabaceae; genus Cannabis; species Cannabis sativa. The sequence continues at coordinate 13,875,667 of NC_083604.1, forward strand.
TTCTTTGCATTCATTTTCGAACCCAACGTCGAACCTGACCCGTTTGCGTGACTTCAAAGCTTCCTCGTGCTCTTTTCTTTTCAAAATAGAGTTCGGCATAGCTTCAATTTTGGTACACTTTGCATTTGGGTCTGAGACTGAGACCTGCATATCTACAGAAGAAGCCAGACTAGAACTAGGGGTTTTGGATTCAGTTTCAGCTTCATCTTCTTTCAGCCTAAGCTTGGCAGCTAGGTGATTGGCTCGTGGGTCCTTTTTGATACCAAGCACATTGTCGGAATTCAAATAAGACCCAGTTTCAGTAACATCTTTCATATACAAGCGATCCCCAACACCTTCTCTTCCTGAAGCTACTTTGTCAAACTCATCTTCCTCTTCCTGAACCCATTTTCAACAGTTCAAATATAATTTAAATCAGAACCCATATATGATAATCACGTTGAAACTAATCAAATGCAACTGCTTCCTTGCATATATCCGTTACAACTAAATAAACAAATTGCGATATTTCTTTAATTCATAATTCATATGATCATCTAAAAATAATGGAAATTTTAATTCAAAATCTAAAGAAAAACTCACCTCGTAGTCGAGGGTTCGGTCCATGCCAATAGAGGATCTGATATTCCATTTTTCTTGACCAACATCTGATTTTTCGTCCCCTTCTTCATCAGCGTCATCGATTCCCTCCCGATCGTCCTCAAAGTTTCTTCGGCGCAAAGCTCCCCGATCTTTCTTCAAAAACGAGTCGAAAGACGAAGAACAAGGCATTTCGTCTCTACCGGAGGTATCAGCACAGCGCCTCCACTCTTTACGCTCGACCTCATCGCCGGTGATGGACCAGGGAGACGACTGAAGAGATGAAGAAGAGGACCGCACTGAGGCGAGCGATCCGAACACCTTGTTCACTCGGGCTCGAAAGCTTTCATCCATGGAGTTTGGAGGATTGTACTGTATACCTTGTTAGGGGAAGCAGCAGCACAATCTAGCATATCTCACCGCCTCGCCATCTCTTTCTTAGTATCTGGATATTGGGCCACACATATTGGGCTCGTTATTTGGACATTTTGTCCATTATGAAGAGTGGGCCTATTATTGGGCCTAAAGAGAATGTGATGGCTTCTTTGGATTCCCCCTAAAATAAAGGGACATTGATACAGCTTTAGGCTTAATAATACATGGACAATATAGTCAGTATGTCTTGGCCATTGCTTCTGACTTCTGAATTGAAATGGACCTTAAGTACCTCATTGCATAAATTCAATATTATTCTTTATTTCCTTGTTTTTACACATTTAAATGATCTTTCTTAATCTTTGACAGTGGGTGCATGTCAAACGGGACCAATTTAGCACAAGTTATAAGTGTGTTTTCACTATAGGTCTTATTCAAAATATTGATAGCTATACAGAAGAGTTGTCCTTTGTTTGGAAAGTATTAAGTATTGACTGTATGATATCATAAACCATTACAATTGTTGATGAAGTAATGATATGTACATATATATATATACGCCGAATGATTGGTTCAAAATCAACTATGACGTTAAGGTTGGTAGTGACTCAATGTGTGTGGGCTTTGGAGAAAAATCATAAGGAGTCGATTTTGTGGGTGGCTAACAACATTCTTAATTTCTCTGATATTTTCATTGGAGAAGCTACAGCTTGTTTGTTAGCTCAGGAGTCAGCGACTCGTAGGAAGCATTCGTTTGTGATCATTGAAAGCGATTATAAGACGGTGATCAACACGCTAAAGGGAACTACTTCTATTTGGGGTATTGAGAATTATGTGCTTCAATGTAAAATGCTCTCAAACCTTTTGATTAGTTGTAATTTTTTGTTTATTTCAAGACTATGTAACTTTGCTTCCCATAATGTGGCTAAATGGGCTTTTGTCGGCAAGGTGACTGGTATGGTAGATCCGTCTTCCATACCGGATAACTTGTATTGTAATAAACATGAGGTCTAACTTCTTTTACCTCAATATAATTACGGCATTTTTCAAAAAAAAAAAAAAAAGACCACTCCACATAGAATGCACACATGTATCTTCACGTGACACACATATATATTAGGTTGATGTTACGTGCAATGCATGTATAATTAGTTTTCTTTTTAATTAAGTTTAATTATGTGACATTAAGTACATTACATGCATGTTTAAATTTAAGTTAGGTTAAATTAGGTAATGTTAAGTGCAATATATGCATGTTTAATTTTTTTTAATTAGATAATATTTTTTAAAAAATTTTGAAATGGGATTTGAAATTTTATCTCTTATTTTAATTTAAATTAAATTAATAAAATTAAAAATATCTACAATATTTTAAATATTTTAAATTTAAATTTAAATTTCTTTATATATATAAATATCTACATAATTTTTTTTTTAATTCAAAGTTAAAAATATATATTATATTTTAAGTATTTTAAATTTAAATTAAAATTTCTTTATATAAAATATTTATATAATTTTTATTTTTAAATATATGATAAAATTACAATTTTTTTATATAAAATATCTACAAATTTTTATTTTTAAATACATAAAATAATATTATAAAATTAATAAAGAATGTTTTGTTAAGTAATAATATATTCTTTTAAAGTTAACGTAGAAAACTAAAAAATATTATTGAATTAAAAATTGTGTTACGTAGTCACATTTTATATAGTATAGATTATGCAATGAAACCTATGGTACGAAAAAAGAAATTTTACTATATTAGTTTTAAAATAAGTATAACTCAATTTGAGAAAATAAAAGAGAAGTAAAACTCAAACATGCTACTTATAAATCCAACAAAACATAATTATATCTGAGTTGATTATTAAATTCATTAATTAAATTATTATAATTGGTGTGTTTCAAATAAGTCACATATTAAATGTCAAGTTACTTAATTGTAGAAAACAATAAAAATAAGCTTAGAGTAATTTGCGACATAACCTTCATAAGTGCTTAGGTTTTTGCAACTAACTCCCAATTCCAAAATTTTATTGGTAAAATCACATAAACCTCGATACCGTTAGCAAAAACACTCCCCCGTCTAACAGACCCCATTTTCTGTTTATGTGGCTCGGCAGCCCAAATGCTAAGTAGACTTGCAAGTGCCAAGGCACCAAAATACCAATTACGTGGCATTATCCATTGAAAACCTAGAAATATAACTTAAAACTAAAATTAACTAATAATGTTACCTAAATTAAAATAAACCCTATTTAAATAAAATTCAAATCCACAAAACCAGAATAAGAATCTCAAACCCAAATCTCACACCCATTTTCGTTTTAAATCAAAGGAAATCGAGAGAAGGGGGTCAAAATCAAAGAAGAATAGTAAGAATATAAAGTTTGAAGGGTTCGGGTCTCCTTCCTGATTCATTCACCATTGTCGAAGGGGAAGAACAAAGCTAGTGAACATGTCCACGAGGCCTCACCTCTGCCAATGTGATCCCCCTAGGGTTGTAGAGATGAAAACATATTGGACGAATAAGAATCCTGGATGAAGGTTTGTTAGATGCCCATTCCATCAGGTGAGATCTTATTGGCTTGATTATTTGCCCTATTTTTTGTGTTATTCTTTCTTCTTCTTTTTTTCTTCTGGTCAGAATTTATTTTTTAGTTGTGGCAGCAAGTGCAAGGTGTAGTTTTTGGATGTGGTATGACCCATCCATGTGTGAACGATCCTCGATTGTCATTCCTGAACTGCTAAGGAAGATTCGAAATTTGGAGATGGACGTTTCCAGTTTATCTTAAGCTTTTAACAGCAAAGAAGGACATGAATTAGTGGAGAACCATATTAACAACAATGAACAAATTGAATGTGTGGAGAGCAGCACTCCCACCATTGATGGCTATCCAAATGCAAGGCAAACCTGTGTGTAGGATTTTACTGTTTTAACCCTACACCAACAAAGACAACAATATCAGCATCAAGGTCAAAAATGACCTTTCCTAGTCTAAGTAAATCCTTAGACTAAACGGCACCGTTCAAAACCCCACGACACAAAACTCTGTGTCGTTTTGAACCTTTGGTTCAAAGACTCAATAGAAGAGTCTAGAAACCCTAAACACCAAACACAACACACTCAGCCTCTCTCTGATTCGAAACCCTAGCAGAGCAAGTTCTCTCTGAGAACTTGCTCGATTCCAAACCCTAGAAACCCAGAGAACCCAGAAAACCCAGATCTAAACACACACACACATAGCTTTTAGGTTTAGATGAATGAAAAACAAGTAATAGGAAGGAAATCACCAGATTTGTTTCAGAGTTCACCCCAAAAATTAGGGCTACGTCTCTGTCAAGCTCGTCTCAGAGATTAGCTTGATATCCACTATGATTCAAAGGCAAAATACAGACTTTTGGAGCTTCCTGTCACAAGATCTTTGATCAGGTAAACTCAGTTTTGGTTTGTACAAGTTTTCATTTGTTTTTCTTGTGTTTTTCTGCTCGATCTAACTCTGTTTGTTGTTGTTGTGCATGTACTCATCCCTTCTGCCTCCTCACCATGAGATCTGCTTTCTCGAGGTTGGATCTTGGAGCTGAAGTCTTCAAAACTAGGGTTTTCTCTTACTTTCTCTCTCTCTGTAATTTCTGATCTGATTTTCTGTGTTAGATCTTAGGTTGTTTGCTTTGATTCTGTTCTTTTATAGAGTAGTAAGGTCGGTTGATCAAGATCTTAGGAGTTAGTTACACTTTCAGTTGTAACTAACTGCTAAGATTTGATCCACTAGAGGCGAAGCCACCCTAGGACTGTTTTGTTTACTTGTTTTTATTTTGCTTTGCTGATGTGGATATATATCGTAAAGGAACTGGTTATAAGTGGATTTTAATCAACACTGTGAATGTCAAAGGAGTAGAAATATTAGATATTTTGTAATATGTATTGCAATATGTATTTTATTTTATTTTTTCAAATCATTAACAATGATGTGTAACTGAAAACACAAAGTATCACTGATGATTAATGAAAGAGTATGAAATGTAGTCATCTTTGTTTTGATATAATCTCCTTTCCCATAAAAAAATACCAGCTGTTCATATTATGTGCATACTTTTGTACCAGACATGAAAATGTAATACAAAATACCTAACAGGTATCTTTCTATGTCAATATCACCAGTTGATCTTAGATCAAGAGATCTTAATTATGATATGGTTAGGTTCGATCTCAAGAGTGTTATTTATGTTCTTAGAGTTGTTAGTTAAAGCCTACCAATTGCTTCGGGTAACACATATATCTTGAGAACATGATAGTACAATTGAGTGGAAGCGCTAATCATAGATACAAAATATATAGCTTCTATCTGGACATAGAAGTAAAATGATGATTTTCTTCGAGCTTGGCTTAATAGAGATAAATGGAAGATCTCTTATTTCAATAATTATATTAGTTTACTAAAATATTATTTATAGGAAGCTAAGTATTTTAATGATAAAATACATTGAGGGGTGGAACGGTAAATTTATTCCTACTTGATGTAAATCATCTATAAAGGATCTTTGATTATTGGGATTAGAATGATGGATAAGTCATAGCTTATCTATATGGTGAAACATATAGAGCGCTCTATATAATTAAGAGTGTAATTCCAAATCTATAGTGGTGCAATAAGGAATTAATAAGTTAGAAAATTTACTTGGTAAATTTTAGATCTACTTATTGGAAACTTAGTTATATGGGCCCATGGTCCCCACACTAGTTGAGACAATACTGCTTGTAAGACTCAATTAATTGGTTTTAATTAATCAATTATAATTCTGAAATTAGACTATATCTTATTTATGAACTTTCACTAAGGAAAGACTTAATTGTGAAGAAAAGAGATTTTAGGGTTTATTTGTTATTTAAGAGACTTTATAAGTTTAATTAATAAATAAGTTAAATGGAAATTTTATTTGATAATTAATTTTAATTATTAAATAAATAGTTTTGACATTAAAAGGATTGAAATTATAAAATATGGCATTTGTGAAAGAAAAGATAAATTGTTGAATAAAATGGCAACTAATATTTAGTGGGGCCCATCTTATGGTCGGCCGCTTAAGTGTAATTTTAGCCAATTTTTTTTATCATTTTTTAATGCCATAATTTAAATCTAACCCTAGGAGAAATCTTATACAAGGAATAAGATGGTTCTCATTCTATCCAACTTAAGTTTACCTAGTTTTCATTCTCTGCTAGACAACTATAAAACTTGAGAATCTCCTTCTATAGAATTTGAATCTCCCCTATTTTTCTTCATAATTTCGAGCCTTATAGTGAAAGAATGCATGCCCACCCATTGCAAATCAAGTACTCAATCATAGTGTGTAAGACTTTGAAGAATCCAACACCTGAAGGAGTATCAGGCTCAGATTTTGATAATACTCTGCGACAGAAAGGAACAAGAGTTAGAAATCTGAGTGGAAGGAGACGTATTATTCTGCTACAATCAATGTAAGGTTTCTTAACTTTATATATGTTTAATTCCATTGTTTTAAAGAATTCACATTTGAGGTGTTAATCAATATATATGTTAGTAAATCTAGATCCTGGTAAAATAATCCCCAACTGTCCAACACTTGAGTTTTGCCAAGTATTGATTCATACACTGTACTCTTAAGGGTACTATAGCAAATCCCACCTATAACGATATGGATAGTAATTCCCTCGGTATAATACAACTAAAAGGAGAGTATGTCATTACCTGCTAGTACAAGGGGGTCGTACCTCTATAACAAATCTTATTGTCTATTGCTTTTCATTCTTATATCTCCACACATGTGGCAAGCATCAAATCTGCACGACCCCGCTGTCAGTTGACATTTTTTGAGGTCAACACAAAAGTCAGTAAAAGTGATCACTATCAAATTGTTTCCCATTGTCTGACACAATCTTGTGCGGAAGTCCGTAACGATATACTATGTTCTTGATGACAAAGTCCAAAGATTTCTTTGAGGTGACCATGTTCATGGTCTCTGCTTCTACCCAATTGGTGAAGTAGTCAACGACAATAATTGCATACTTGACTCCAACCTTTCCAATTGGGAAAGAGCCAACTAGGTCGATTCCCCAAACAACAAAAGGCCAAAAATTGTTCATGAGAGTGATCTAAGTCAACGACGCTCACAAAACTTTGGCATAACGCTGGTCTTGTTCAAATGTTTTAATGTATTCAATGCAATCATTTTTTATGGTTGGCCAGAAATACCTTTGTCGGATGATTTTCTTAGACAAGATGAGTCTTGATGTGTGGTCTCCGCAGAAAACTTCATAAATTTCATAAAATGACTGCACTATGAATCTCAAGTATGGAATTGATAATCCCATGCGATATAGCCGTTCATTTGAAATAACGTATTTGGGAGCTTGGTACTGAATTTTTTGGGCCATAACCCTCTTAGATGAAAGCTCTCCATAATTGAGGAATTGGTAAATGGGGCCTATTTAGGAGTAGGAGTGATCAATAACTTTTACCCCTAGTGTTTCAATACTTGAGACTTTCAAGTGGGAAATGGGCACTACTTTGTATTGCTCGATTTTTGGGTCTATAGCTAGCTTTTCCAACATGTCTGTGAAGGTATTCTGATCCCTACGGACTTGGCAGATGTTGTATCTTTTAAAGCCTTGCAATAACTCCCTAGAACTAGACATGTAAGTGGCCATTTTCTCACCATACTATCAAAATATTTGGTTTACCACCAGCTGAGAGTCATTGTACACTTTGATATTGTGATCATCCCCTACTTCATTTGCTAGGTGTAGGCTGGCAACCATCACTTTGTGTTATGCTTTATTGTTGGAGGCTAGAATTTGAATCAAGGGTGTTTTGGAATTGGTGTCTTGCAGAAAAATTAAGATTATTCCCACTTCAACACCCTTTTTATTTGATACTCCATCAACTAGACTTTCTAAAATTGTTGTTCGGAAACTGGCTCATCTGGATCATCATTCATTCGAGTACACTCTACAATAAAATTTACTAAAGCCTACCCCTCAATGAAAATTATGGGCTTGTAATGAATATCAAACTGACTGAACTCTATAGCATTTTAAATTAATAGTCTTCCTTATTTTTGTAATACATGGATAAGAGGGTGGTTAGTTAGCAGCTTGATGGCATGCACCTACAAAAAAAATTACTAATTTACATTACACTCTCTGAAGTATTGTTTTTTTTTTTTTTGGAAACGGTTTGAAGTATTAAGTTAAAAGCAACTTATTTTTCCTCTGGTCACACCTATTTTACAATAATAATATTAATAAGAAAGGGAAAAAAAAAAAGCAACATGATCTTTTGCTTTGCTGCTCCTCAGTGTGCTGCTGTCCTTATCTGTCGTTTCCTTTATTTCTCCAGTATAAACTTTTAGTTCATTTTTTTAATTATTAGTTTTTCTTTTTTGATAATTATTTTTAATACTATTATTTAGTTTAGTTTTTTTTTTTCCTATTACACATTATGTACATCGTTAGGGTTTGTTTGTCACATGAGTGCACTGCACGTGGTTCTATTCATGATTATTTTTTCTTGAGTAATCAACCTATTTGCTAATTATGTTGTGTTTTTTCTTTTCTTTTCGTTTTTTTTTTTATGTAATATATAAACTCTGCTGTTTATATGTATTAAAAATTGTTACTATGAAGACATAGTCAGTGCTCACCACAACTCTCTGTCCACTCTACTTAAAAAGATTCCTCTACGTACTCGTATCATCTCATAATTAATGTGACTTCGAACTTTGTTTTCTCCCTAAATTTTGTAATTAGTTTAGTTCGGTTTATTATTGTATTAAGTTATTAACAACAAAATCACATATAAATATGAGATTAGATTAGATACATTTTATCGAGTAAAAGACTAACAGTTAGGATTGAAAATTCAACTCAATACAAATTATTATAAATTATAGTCATAAAAAATAAATCCAAATAAAAATTAGATCAAACCCGAATGACACAATAATTATCTGAATTGGATCAAAATTAACGTATACGAAATCAATACGAATTGAACCAACTGTTTATTATTAAATTTTTTTTAATTTATAGTTAAATTATTATTTATATTTTCACAAAAAATATATAAATTAAAAAAAATTTACTTACAAGAATATAAGATAGAAAATTTATACTTGATATTAAAAATTTTGCTCATTATATTATAATGTGATAAATTACTTAATTAATTAATATTATTTATTTGTAATTTGATATATTTTTATTTAGTATATTTTTAAATGAGTCAAAAATTGATAATTAAAACAACATACATATGTATAAATTAAATATTTGATGCTAATCATATTGATCAACATATATTAAATAAGTATATAGTTGACATCTCAATATAAGATTACGATGGGTTGGGTTAAAATTGATTTTTTTCTACATGAACGATATACTAATGGAATTATAGTTATCTTATACATGTTAATCTGCATAAAATATAATACGATAATACGAATTGCTATCCACAGTGATAATTATATATCACACGCTAAGAGCAATCTCAACAGTTTTTTCTATTCTATTCTTTAAAATATCTCACTAAAATTTCATTTTTTCTATTTTACCTCACACATTTATATTACACCATACATTAACTTCTTTATATTACATCAACTTCTTTATATTTTTATCTATATCATTTAAATATTATATCTTTACATATATTTTATTAATAAAAATAAAAAAAAACAATACACAAATGAATAAAAAATTAATTAAAGAAACAAAAAATAGAAAGAAAAAATATAAAATATATTTACCTCTTCACAATTCATTGAACTATATGTAGAGAAGAGTTTCTTGGAGTTTAAAGTATTTGATGGAACTCAATTTTAAACTCTTAGCTATTTTATTTTACCTTTTAGTTATTATACCTCACTTGTTGTAAGTGTTCTAAGTTAGGCATATTGAAATTATGATTAAAAATATAAATGTTTAATTGTTTAGAAATTTATTTTATACTAATTCAATTCAATACCCATATATGATATTATTGGAATTTGGAAGTGGATCGAACAATATGGAACCGGAAGAGGATCTAGAGATGAGTCACATATTCTTTCATTAACTTTTCTAAATAAACAAACAAAAAAGTAAAGGATCAGCTTGCATTTTGTACAAAGAAAACAGGTAAAAAGAAGTTCAAACGGTCAAAAAGTATACAAAATAGGCCATAGGCATCCTAAAGGTTCCATTTTTATATTGGTTTTAAGCCACTTTTCTTATTTTAATAATCCTTCTTCTATGTATATATAACTTTTTTTTTTGAACAAATATATCCCTGAAATAGTAGATAGTAGAAAAACTTTTCATTCATTATATCTTGAGTCCTTAGTTAATGTGATTCTTTCCACATTGATGCATTTTAAGCATGGCATGATTACTCTTAGTATATATTCTTTGAAATGCTGTTCATTTTGTTATAAATTTATATGATGCTAAGATTTTACAAGCAACCCTTCTTCAGAAAAAGAAGAAAGACTTTACAAACAATCCTTACTAGGAAAATTGTACAGATATTAATAAAAATAATTAACTCAATAATGAGGGAGAATAGATGAAGTAGAGATTCAGAGTTATTAGTTTGAGATTTTCATTTCTTTTAACATATATTATGTCTACCTAAGATGATGGGGTAGTTATCAAAATTATTTTTTAATATTATTTCTAATATTTTCTTATAAAATAATAAAATAGCTGTCATGCATACTTTTTCAGTTTTAATTATTTTGTAGGAAAATTACTCTAAAAAAGTAATTTTTACAAGAAAATATACTTTTACTAATAATTCAATACCATATTATTATTTTTTATGAAGAAAATACAATATTTTTTAAATGTGAAAAACACATTATTATTTACGTAAAAAAAATACAAACAATATCATTTTTCTAAAAGAAAAAATCATTATATATATAAGAAAATAACAAAAATTAAGCAATGTTCAAATAACAGTGTTACATTGAATGGCCCATCTCTAACTCCTTCCTATAACTTATGCTATACACACTCTTACATGTGGGACACTCCCACACATCAATCAAATTTTAACCTAAGTATTAACAAAATAATAAAAATAATAATAATAATAAAATATCATACTCTTTCTGTATATTTTTGGTTTTCTTTGATTTTGATTTTGATTTAGTTTTTGTATTTATAATGATAAAAATAAAAAGGATAAAAATATGGTATTATGGAATATGGGAGAACAAGTGTGTGTCGGAAAGGAAATGGAGGGAAATTTTGCAATGGGCCCCGCATCTCATCAAGTACCCGGCCCTACTTGACAGAAGCATCTCTCTGGGATTGAGCGCCAAACCCACGCGCTTCCCATAAGCAGCCTAACTGCGTGAACACCAAACCCCACCAAATCACCGTTCAATTACTTAAGTGAGACGCACGCGCTCCTTCCATTGGGTGGGTAATACAAGGGTCATGGTGATCCTGAAAAGGTCATCACTGTCAGGGAGGGACTCAGACTCACTCTCTCATCTCTCTCTTTTTCGCCTCCATTTAAAGGGTCTCTATTTTAGTTTTTCCATCTCTCGCAAATAAAGTAAAATTAAAATAAATAAAAAGATTAAGAAAACAGAGTCTGTTATTTTCGCTTTTATCCATGAATCGCACTGGTTTTGAATTTTGAGTTTTGATTTTTGCCCAATTTTATTTTAAATTTCACATAAAACATTTTCGTTTTGGGTTTAATAAAAAATAATCAAATTGTACTCTCAATTCCCAAGGCTTGGCTTCTCTCTCTCTCTCTCTCAAACTTCGGATGTGCTCTTAATCAACGCTTATGTTTTCTTGGCCCTTTTTAGGGTTTCTCTCTCCACCATTTTTCTTTTTTATTTTTTGTTGCTTTCTCTGCACTTCTAGGGTTTTGTTTCCAGACCTTCAAAATTAAATTTATTCAATAATTTAAGGAAGCAAAGAAAGATAAAAGACCAACGCACACACAGACCCCAACAAATTAAAAAAAAAAACCCCTAACATTCTGAAGGTGTGTGTAAAATAATAATGCGAATATGAATTCACTAGTTCTATTGGGTGATCGAGATCGGAGTGGAATATGAACTTGTTCGTTTGCCAATGGTGAGGATGGTGATGGCGATTTTTCTTGAAGCCCAGAGATTTGTATGGAAGAGGATGCCTTTGCTGTTCTAATGCTAATGCTAACGCGCCTCATCAATTTATATTCTATTCTGGTAACTTAGAGAGGAGAAAATCGCTTACTTAAACATGCTTTTCTCCAAGCTCGATGACTCTCCTATGTTCCGCAAGCAGGTTCCGTTCGTCATTCTTGTCTTACTAACCCATTTTCTTTTTGCATGTTCTTCTTCTTCCTTTTTTTTTTTGAAGCGTCGTAGTTTCCAATGCTGTGTTTGTTTCCTGAGAAAAAAGTTATTGGAAGCCGAGTCAGTATCTTTTATTTGAAGTTATATTGAATTCTCTTGGCGACTCATTTGATCATATTATGCTACGAAGTTTAGTGGACGGACCTTTTAGAAGCATTACCTTAAGTTTCCTGCTCTAGCTAGATTTTGTAGTTTAGGAAAGTTAATGCTAATATTTTGGCGTTTTAGATGTGGTGATCGAACGTGTTTAACTTACCCTATCACAACTTCCTAGTTTGCTTGACCTAATTCCATCAAATCTTTGGATTTGCTGATTATAATAAATGTTTATGATCATTTATGAATAGTGATATTTAGCATTTACATTGCTGGGGCTTGATTAATTTTCGCTCTTTATCTTTAGAACTTTGGTAGATACGACGAAATTTAAATCTGTAGCCACGTTTTTTTATTTTCTTTCAAGAAGCGAAGTTTTTATTAGATGAAGAGAAGGTTTACAAAGGATGAAACACTCTGACGTCACTTTGTCTTCTTACATAAATTGTTGTTTACTCAAATGTTTGATCATTTGGTCAGGGGAGGGAAAAAACAATGGAATTTTAATGAGAAGATTGCGGACTTCTATTAAGTTTGATTCATTGTCTGTTCCAGATAAACTTTATTGGTTCAATGAAAATATTACTACATACCTTTTTGCTCTAGCATTAGGCTCTATGCATTTCTACTCAAGTAAGTTGTTTACTGATGCTTTCTTTGGTGAAACAGATACAGTGCTTGGAAGAAAGTGCTGAATCATTGAGAGACAGAAGTTTAAAGTTTTACAAAGGAAGCCGAAAATACACGTATGTAAATACATTTATGTATACTTATATTTAATTGGTTTATGAAATATATCATTATAAGTTAATTGACCTCTGTTTTGTTCCCACTTCACATGTTGATATAGCATGATATTTAATGGTTTCTTAGCCCCATTTATTTTCTTCTGTTTAGTGAATTAATCTTTTGTCTTCTTTAAAAATCTAATTATGTTCATCTTTCTGCTTGCAGCGAAGGACTTGGGGAAGGATATGATGGAGACATTGCATTTGCAAGTGCACTAGAAGCTTTTGGTGGGGGACACAATGATCCTATCAGTGTAGCTTTTGGAGGTACTTGGAAGTTGTTTTATTGGTTGTGATGCATTAATTTATGTACCTATTTCTGCAAAGCAATTTTCTTTTTCCTTCTGAAAAAAAAATGATCACATGGGCTGTGGTTAAATATTCTGCGGGCGGTCCAAGTCTGCCCTAATAGTCTGATAGTAGGGATGAAAGCATTTACCCTAAAATGTTATTTTGAATTGGAGATGTATATTTCTAGCCAAGAGATTGAGAAAATGTGAGAGGAAGTGGAAATGGTTTGGTTGTGAATTTATGTGTTAACTTCTGTTTCTTTGTAGGCCCTGTTATGACAAAATTTACTATTGCATTGAGAGAAATCGGAACATACAAGGAAGTTCTTCGGTCCCAGGTAATTGTATTGACAAACTCTCCTCATCTTCTTAATCATATATTGTTGGACATAAAATTGTCTTTTTTTTCTTGGAGGATGAAAGTGTTACATTTTCTGACATGCTTCGTATATTACCTCTCAGGTTGAGCATATGCTTAATGACAGATTACTGCATTTTGTGAATATTGATTTGTTGGAGGTCAAGGTACAATACTGGATTAGTACTGTTCTAATTATTTTATATTTGTGGATGCTTTATACTTCTTATTAGTTGGTGATGTGCATAGGACATGTATCAAATTTTGCCAGGCACAATTGTGTACAGGCTTAAATGCATTAATTAAAACACGCTGTTGGTGTGGTATTTAACCAAAAGATAGTTCTTGTATTAAAATCGCTTTTGATTTGTCATATTCCACACACCTATCAAGGATCTGTCAAATGTTTCTTAGTTGTCACATTTGGTTTTTCACCTGAGATAATCATATGGGGATGGAGAATGTTATTTTCAATTTGTTAACTGCAAACTTCTCCTGTTCCTGTTTGTGCTTTTTTAATTTTTCTTACAAAGTTTGTTTTATACAGGAAGCTAGGAAGCGTTTTGACAAGGCTAGCCTTATATATGACCAGGTATTCTCTTGGTTCTTTCTATGATTGTGTTTCCACCGTGTTCATGTTAATTGGCTTTCATTTATATACTCTTCTGACCGGAATTCTCATCTGTCGTATTTTTTGAAAAATATGGCAGTAGTACTAGTGATATTGTATTTAATTTAGATTTGCAATGATATAACCTTTTAGAGGGTATAGCTTAAATGGAATTTGATGTAAATCTTACATGTGATGATGATGAATGGATGATTTGTTTAGTGACAACATTTGCAGCTTTACTTTAGGGTATCTTTCAATGTGTGGTTTTAGCTATATGATTTATGGATGCACTTCTTCATTTTTGTACTCTTGTTTGGAGTACTTTGTAATCTTTTGGTTCAGTTACAAGTAAATAAGCCGACTTTGATATCAGGCACACAAGCGAGTGTGAGAGTTTTGTTGGCTTGAATAGGTTGACCTTGCTTTTATAGAGGTAGAGATCTTATTAATCTCTCATCTCCATTTGATTAACGCTGCAGGCTCGTGAAAAATATCTATCCCTGAGGAAAAGCACAAAAACTGATGTAGCATCTGTTTTAGAAGAGGTATTTCATTCCTAGTTCTTTAGAGTTTAAATTTACATGCTTACATCTATGACATATTTCGGTTTGGCATTTGTGAATTTCTCCACTCCACCATTCTAATATAGTTTGAGGTATTCTAGGAGCTTCATCATGCAAGATCTACATTTGAACAAGCTCGTTTTAGCCTGGTAAGGCTGTTTTCTGGTTAAGATGTGCTTTAATTTAATTCCTTAAATGTAATGAGAAATTTGTTCCAGAAATTCTCATTACATACCATATGGGTTTGTAATGTTGATCATTCTCTTTCAGATTACAGCTCTTTCTAACGTAGAAGCAAAAAAGAGGTTTGAATTTCTGGAAGCTGTTAGCGGGACAATGGATGCTCATTTGCGCTACTTCAAACAGGTGGATTTTATGGCAGGTCTTTTTATGCTCGTGTTACCACATATTTTATCACAAGTGTGTTAATATTCAATGATATTGACATGTAGGGCTATGAGTTATTGCATCAAATGGAGCCATATATTAATCAGGTATAATTTTAGTGATTGTGTTTGTTAAAAGTATGTTCGATTGTGTTTTTTAGCTAGCTTTTCTTGTGTCATCATTGTTCCCTTTCCCTATGTTTTGACCTTGGATTTTAAGAGGGGTTTGCATACATTTACATTAGGAGAAAGACTGATCATGAAAATTGGTGGGTGCCGTGGCCATTTTGTTAGGGTCAGAATTGTGGCGGGTAATGGGAGTGTCATGGAAATAGCGGTAGTGTTGATTGTAATAAGTAGCAGAGTTATCAGGAGTATAGTAGTGGTTTTATGTTGTGTATAGATGAGACCAGCCACAAGAACTCCTGGGAATTGTATTCCTTCGCTGGTTGAATACAGAAGCTTCCCTGTTATCTCACTCTCTATGTTCTTGCTGCTTGTTGTTTGAGTCCGGTTGATGCATCTCTTCTAATTGCTCCAAATCAACTTAACTCACCAAGGCCTTTTTCTTTTAGCTGTGCATATGATTTGTGAATCAGTAGCATGCCAGAAGAATTCTGTGGTGAATAGTGAATACAAATTACTGTCAATATGGCTTGATTACATGATGGGCTGAGATTTTAAAATGTTTTTTATTTTACGATGTAAATGTATTGGAAGATTCATTTATTATCCTTTATTATTTTGCAGGTATTGACTTATGCACAACAATCTAGAGAAAGGTCCAACTATGAGCAGGCGGCTCTTAGTGAAAGGATGCAGGATTTTAAAAGGCAGGTTGATCGTGAGAGTCGGTGGTCTTCCAATGGTTCTAATGGGTCTCCTAATGGAGATGGTATACAAGCGATTGGCCGAAGTTCTCATAAAATGATAGAGGCAGTTATGCAATCTGCTGCAAAGGGAAAGGTTTGATAAAAGACTTTTTTGAGCAGTTTATGTTTCCTCCATCTGAATTTCTCTCCGCCTCAAGCCCACACTGTTTGTCCATCTTAATGTTTTCTAGCGTTTCTCGATTTAACATATTGAGCATTATATCAGGTTCAAACAATTCGACAGGGTTATCTCTCAAAACGTTCCTCAAATTTGAGGGGTGACTGGAAAAGAAGATTTTTTGTTCTTGATAGCCGAGGAATGCTTTATTATTATCGAAAACAGTGCAGCAAATCATCTGTAAGTAAAATGTTATGAAAATTAGTGATGATGCAAGGGTTAAATTATAGCCATAATAAACTTGACTCTTGCATTATGTATACTTGTAGGCTTCTGGAAGTCAACTTTCAGGTCAGAGGAACAGTTCTGAGCTTGGTTCTGGACTTTTAAGTAGGTGGCTTTCTTCTCATTATCATGGTGGAGTTCATGATGAGAAGTCTGTTGCTCATCACACCGTGAATCTGCTCACATCAACAATCAAAGTCGACGCTGATCAGTCAGACCTGAGATTTTGTTTCAGGATTATTTCTCCAACAAAGAACTACACCCTACAGGTTCGCCTCAGTGATAGCTTGAACGTTTGGGATTATAATTTACTAAAAAGAACTCGCGGCTGTGAATCTGTTAAATTTATGTTGTGGTTCTGCCCTGAGGGTTGATTTAACTAGCATTTGTTCCTCAATGAATATTTATTTATGCTTGTCAGTGCAGGCAGAGAGTGCACTTGATCAAATGGATTGGATTGAAAAGATAACAGGAGTTATTGCTTCACTACTTAGCTCACAAGGTCCTGACAGGGTAATTATGTTCACATTTTGCATTGCTATACATGTATATACAACCATTGATTCCCATAGAATTTTCAGTGATGTGTGCTCTGTTTTATTTCAGTGTCTGCCTGCTAGTCCCATGGGAAGCAGTCACCATCGTTCTACCAGTGAGAGTAGTTCTTTTGAAAGCTCTGACTTTGATCACACTGCAGTTGACGAGCTTACACTGGAGAAGAGTTCTGCACATCTTGAGCGCCCATTGAGAGGTTCTCAGCAGCAACGGTCTTGCATGAAAAATGAGAAGCCAATTGATGTCTTGCGTAGAGTATGTGGCAATGACAGGTGTGCTGACTGTGGTGCCTCTGAACCAGATTGGGCATCATTAAATCTTGGTGTACTTGTTTGCATTGAATGTTCTGGTGTTCATCGTAATCTTGGGGTACATATATCAAAGGTAAAATTTGAGTTTAACTACTTGGGTCTTTTGTTATGCATTATGTCGGACATCTGAATCTGACCCTCTAAATGCATATTCTTGTGAAGGAGAGTTACTTTAGAATAATGAAGATTGGGTAAGACGTGAAGGTTTTTGGAAATAGATATATTAAATATATATCTATATAAAGACTTGAACCTAGCTCACGTGGTTGGGTTGGTGGCTTAAGTTTCCCTGAAGTATATGTTACAATATATGTATTTGTAAATATAAAAGTTGAATAAAAATTTAGATAAGGCGCATTGGTTTCAGTGAATGTTTTAATATAAGCAAAAAAACTTGTCCCATGTATGATTCTTGGTAAATACGATAATTTTGATTTAGCACACAATTGGATATCTATGTATGCGAGGCATCTTTGCATTTACATTTATGAGTACATTTTTATATTCTTGGTCTTGATGGTTTCTGCCAATTCTGTAATGTCATAATTAACCACGATTCATTTGCAGCTAAACCTTTGTTTACTTTTCTTTTTCAGGTAAGGTCTCTTACACTAGATGTTAAAGTGTGGGAGCCTTCTGTTATTGGATTGTTTCAATCTTTGGGTAATACCTTTGCCAATTCTGTCTGGGAGGAGCTATTGCAATCGAGAAGTGCTTTCCAGATTGATCTTGTCTCAACAGGGTAAAAATCCTTGTAATGATCAAAATAGAATTTCCAGAGTGATATATTTATATATACATTAATGTGATACATTAATATATTTACACAAATCTGATAAACCAAATGGCTAACATTTATCCTTTGTTCCTTTGGTGAAGCTCATACAAATCTGATAAACCACAACTGGGTTTTGTCAGTAAACCAAGTCATGCCGATTCTATATCAGTGAAAGAAAAATTTATTCATGCAAAGGTGAACACTGATTGATATTCCTTTGCTAAGGTTTTAATATTATCTTTTCATTTCTAAATGACAAACCAAAGTTGAGAGGTCCCTGAGTGAAACATAGTAAATGTGTAGCCTTCTAATTGCAGTATGCAGAAAAACTTTTTCTTCGCAAGCCGAAAGATAGGCAATATCCTCATCTGGTGGCACAACAGATGTGGGAGGGCGTTCAGACTAATGACAAAAAAGCGGTGTACCGTCACATTGTTAATTCCGAACCAGATGTAAATGCAATTTATAAGCAAGCATCTTTCGGCTCATCTTTAACTCTTGCCAAAGTAATGCTATTGCATGAACAGCCAAGCCTTGAGACAGGGGATTCCATGGGAAGGTCTTCTACCAGCTCTTTGAACTTGGGTGGTACAAGTGAAGGCCAGACAATGGACGATCTAGATGAATGCACTTTGCTTCATCTTGCATGTGAAACTGCAGATATAGGCATGCTCGAACTCCTCCTACAGTATGGTGCAAATGTAAATGCTACTGATATAAGAGGTCAAACGCCCCTCCACCGTTGTATTCTCAGAGGGAAAACAACATATATTAAATGGCTTCTTGCAAGGTGCTTTAATGATCTGGTTCCTGTCAGGGTTTTTAGTTGCATCTTCTTTTTGTTACAAAACTGAGTTTTTATTGAACTTGCAGGGGAGCCGATACACGAGCAGTGGACAGGGAAGGCAAAACACCCTTTGAGCTTGCTGTTGAGCTAAACTTTGATGATACTGATATCCTTGCTCTATTATCCGATTCCAGTGGATGATGAGGAATCACCGAAGAGCCAACTAAGATGCTGGAATTTAGTGTGAAAAGGGAGAAGATAAAAAAAAAATTACATATATATAGATATATATACAAAAGTCTTGTTGCATTTGTATAATTAAATTCCATAATGCGAGAGATATTCTCCATGTCACCGGGGGAATATTTTGTTGGGGTGTACTTGTAGAAGAGGGGAGGAGTTGAGTGGTAGTGGAAGGGCTCACTTGGTTGTGGAAGATGGTTCCATGTAATTTATTTTCATTGGTTCCTCCATTACTCTGGTGAATCAAAGAGCATCATGCTGCTCTAAAGCCAGAGCTATGTGATTTGTTTTGCTATATATATAAATATATATATATATATATATATATATATTATATATGTATGTTAATTCAGTTTGTCTGCTTCCTTTTGTGGCGAAGCTGTGAGATGTAGCTTTAGGTCATTGTGTATTTGTACATTAATTTCTTCTTTTTAGTGAAGATTTCTTGTGGCTGTTGCTGTTAACTGTTTGGTAACTAAATTTTCCTACATCCAACCAAGGACATGAGCTTTCTTTTTGTTCTCATGTGCCAACTTAGTGTACATACAATTGAAAGAAAAAAAAGAAAAGAAAAGAAAAACTCTCCCTCCTTGGTATCAATTATTAAATTAGTATACTTGATATGAAAGAGATTTTTTTTTAATGACATTTGGGGAAGGGGGATTTGAAATTGGGACTTGTCTTTTTGAGGAGGTGTGAAACACTAGGTTATGCTTAGGGGTTATTCGATTCAATTACAACTCACTGATTCAATTACAATCGGTCTAATAGAATTGGATATACAATTATAATTAGATTAGATTAATTAGATTAGATCGGATGTAAAGTTTAAAAATTTAATTGGATTGGATTGGATGTAAAGTTTAAAAATCTAATTAGATCGGATCAATTGTTGGATGAGACATTGATCTGTTTTATTGGACAACCTATATCCAATTATATTTATATATATTTATCTTGTTTTAAAAAAATATATTAATTTAATTCTTAATATACACACATGAAATCACGTAAAAACAAAACTCTAAATCTAAAATATCACATACCATTTTCTTAAAAGATTAAGCAGAAGAGTGATTAATTTATATGATATTTGTATTTAATGTATTGAACTTGTTTATCAAGACTTATAGTATGAATCTTTTGCATAGAAATACGAGTACAACCTCATATATATTTGACACGTGGACCTACTTCCTAGTTGAAAAAGGATGATGTGTCAATAATGACTCCAGTAGAGCTATTCTCCCATGATAAGAACTCGCGAGAAGGTGTGATTTAGGCATGGTCACACACTACGCATCACCATAGTAAAGTAAAAGTAGGATCAAGAGAAGTTTTCATAATTCGCACATGTATGAGTTAACTTATATGCGAGGACCAAGTGATTCTCCCCTGCGTCCCACGTAAAGATCGCATCTCTACAAGTGCCAGGTCCGAATGACTAAAGTGCGCCACAACTCATCTTGAACCCGTAAAGTTCAATGTTGTCAGTACATGAACGTCCAATATATGATCAGTATAGTCGCAGACGTTCTATCTCATAAATGACCTCGAGGTTTTAGTCTCGAGACTTTATATGCGAGTAATACCAAAGAACCCACAAGTTCACATGTTACTCAAGAAAGTGAACATTCAGTATGCGACTCTCAAAGTCGCATACATTCGAGTATTAACTAAGAACGATCGAAATTATTCTCTCATTTATTCTGTAAATATTTTATATCTTAATTAAGTGTAATTAATATTGTGACGGTCCTGTCTGGTCGGTTATGTAACCCAAATGATCACTTGCTTTCTATATAAATGAGTGATTCAACTCGAAATAAAAGCTTACGAACACTCTTGATAAAGTAGACTAAGCAGACCAAGTTTTGACTAAACCACTATAATATACTATCTCTCCCTTTACATATACGATGTTGTTGCTTTATTATTCGCTATTTTACTTTGAGTTATCGTCATTCTAGGTGAATACTATAAGTGAAGTATTCTTGTTTATCTCGAATACTCGCAATTTTTAGTGTTGTCTATTTTCTTCCAACATTTGACGCTAAAAGGAGGGGATCTAGTATTATATACTGTGATTCTAGAGAAAGATCACAATAGCTACGAACTAAAATAACAACAATAATGTCAACGTCAACAATAATGGTGCAATTGACAACCATACAAGAGTAGATGTGAGCCTTGCAGGCTGAGGTTGCAGGAATTTCCGCGTACCGAGAACATTCTCCCACCGCGTGAACCTGCCAACTTACAAAGCACTAATAATGAGGTACATAATCATATTAGTAGACGTCGTGGTGAACATGTTCGCAGATATTATGCAAGGGAGTGATCAATGAATATAATCCAGATGCTCCCGATTTGAATCAACCACCTTAAGACCCCCACGTGGAAAGGGACTCGTTGTCCCTGAGGATGAACATCAACGAGATTTAAGATTCTGTGCACCATGAGATATTGGCAGAGGTAGAAGGGAAGAAATGTATCGTGACGAAGATGGTGATGAACGCCGCAATCCTAGAAGTCACATTGATCATAGAACCCCTGAGGAGTATGATTTCGAGTCATTTAGATCTGATAGTCACACTCCTAGTGTGTATACAAGATCGGGATCGATTTTAACGCGTCTTGGAGGTAGATACCACGTCCAAAGAGGAGATCTACGAAACCGACTGAACGAGGCTTTCTTGGATGAATACTCGAGGTAGAAAACTGTGAAAACAACACATGTCGACGGGCAAGAAAAGCCTTGTTTGGTCAGTCTCATAGATCTCCTCTTTGGACATGGTATTTGCCTCCAAGACGCGTGAAAATTGATCCTGATCTGGTATATACACTAGGAGTGCGACTATCAAATCTAAATGACTCAGAATCATACTCCTCAGGGGTTCTTTAATCAATGCGACTTCTAGGATTGCAGCGTTCATCGTCATCTTCCTTGCGATACCTTTCTTCCCTTATACCTCTACCAATATCTTGTGGCACACAGAATCTTGAATCTCGTCGCTGGTCATCCTTGGGGATAGCCAAAGTTATAGTTGTAGTTCTCCTTATTACAGCCATGGTGATTGATCAGATTGATACACAACGTTCTTAATGAAAGTACCAAAATATTGACCACATATTTGGTCAAGTGACACGAAGTTTTATTTACGATCAAAATCATCACATGTAAGCAATTAGAATAAGTAAATAAATGGATACAACAATTTTATAAAGGTTCACCCCCTTGGTTACCAGGTAACAACCTACTCCATTTTTAGTTGTATTGATATGAGAGATAATACCACTCAGATAACAAGTGTTGTGAGTTCTAGAGTGGCTCTCTTTGAATTACAATAGTGAGAATGTAAGGCAGATCTCAAGTAAGTGAGATGAGAGAGACTTAGTCTCTACTACATTGCAAGTGGCGTGTAGGAGAGAGAGCTAGGATTTTGAGAGCTTGATCTAAAGAGCTTAGGAATGAAAACCTAGCACTTAGGTTTAGCCTAGTGCTCTTTATATAGGAGAGAACTTACAGAAGATCTAAGCCAAAGTAGGTTGATATCCCTTAAAATGAGGAGATATCACCTATTTGTTACATATTAAATATATAGAAAAATAACCTATTAATTATTCTTAAAGAATGGGTAAATATCTAAAGTTGAAGTGAATTCGTAGCTGAGAGTTTTGTCTAAGTTGAAAGTTGCAGAGACACCAAATGTGTTTGCCCGAAGAGAAGTTGGTCGTCTTATACTTTGTTGGAGCCTAGCCAGCCCTTGCTTCACTATGGCCAACTAATGGAGGTTCGACAAAACCCCCCATGGTTTGCCATTTTGTTGTCTCTATGTCCTACTTGAGTATTCAGACTCTTCATCAACTGGTACATTTTGCATGTTGACTTAGTCCTCTTTCTGACAAGTTGTACTCCACGTGGCATCAATCTTGCCTATGTGGACATGCCACGTCACGTGGAAAACAATTGGGACCACAATAATAAACACATAAAGGTTAAGAAAGCCTCACCTTGATTGCAGCAGAATGATATGACTTATTTCGTTTAGTTCTCTAACCTTGATCCTTTCTGCTGTAGAGTATGATCAAGAACTGAACTTAGTTAAAGAAAATAAAACAAATAACAATAGTAGATAACATTAAATAATACTTAGTTAAGAAACTTACATCGTTAGAAAGCCATTCTCTTGTAGTAAGTAGCTTTCAGAACCAAGCCACGCCATGTACACCAGAGAAGACATCCCGCAAATACTTGTTTCCAATGGTTCCCACTGACCAATTTCAGAAACTATGTAGTAGTTTCTGATTAACGGGCCGAAGTGGGTCAACATTCACATGTGCTATCGATGGCGTCATCTTCTTCTTCATTTTAGTGTACTTGTCAAACCACCTTAGCCTCTTCTTCGGTCTCTTCTCCACCGGTGTTGGGACAGTCTCTAAAACCTGTACCTCAGAATCTTGCGTATCTCTGATGGACGTGATTGACATGTTCTGAGGTGTATGGAGTACATCTTCCACATCATCAGGTCTGTAATCATTGGGAAGAATAAACTCATCTCTCGTAGAAACGGGGTTCTGGCTATGTCTCTGCCTTTGCATTAGGCCTTCCTGGATCTCCCATGAGTGCCAATAGGGTCTTCAAGTAACCCATAATCTTTGTCTGCCCTTTTCAAATATCAGCCTGGATTTGCTTTAAAGCAAGCTATTCCATCTCAACACTCTCCAATCTTGCTAATATGGCAAAAGATACTAGTTCCCGAGGCTGTGAACTTCTGGGAATAAATTCTGACTGCAGCATAGATGCATAATGGGGCATAGATGTAGACAGCGGAAAAGAATGGGCCTCTGATGGTGGAGATTGTGGTGGTGTAACCTCTTTGAAGATTCTAGCTTCCTTCGCCCGATTTTCTATTGTTTGTGCAAGCTTTCGAGGCATGGCTATGCAAACTAGCCTGAGTAGATTGTCCATCACTACCAACAACCAATTCTTCCATATCCACAAATAGTGGTGCCTCACCTCCAGTGACGTTGCTTAAAAACTCCGCCTCATTAGGTCGTGGACATAAAACGGAGTAAATTTTCAACTGCAAATAAGAATAAAAAGATTATTAGACTTAGATCAAAATGAAATAAATAATTAAACGTGACCAAATACAATGAATTAAAAAATTTATATTTTGTCGCAATAATTTAATGACTTCATCCTTACCGAGTGCCACCTCTTTACTCTCTCAGTTCACTATTCTGGGAAAGCGGTGCAATTTTATAATCATAAATTTTTCAACAAGCTCTAGGATGGACTCGTAAGCCCAATACTGTAGTGCTATAACATATTCATAGGCCGAGTACTTCGACTCCTTCTGAGTCGTTCCATTTTCAATCTTCCTATCCATATGCTTCTTCTTTTCTACGAAGTTCTTACTCCAAGTTTCTTTCAGCAAGTTGAAAGAAATCTTCCCTCACGGGTACTCGTACAAAAAAGCAAGGTCGTCAACCATTCTCATGATAAATGGCAGAACTAGGGTCTTCTCCACTTTCCCAATCAGAACACCCATCACAAATAACTCTTGGGAATATTTTACCAGGATCTATAACAAGTATGTTGAATTAACATCCTAAATATGAATTCTCTAAAATAATGAAAATAAGCACATAAGGGTTTAAGAAAACCTTACATTGATTATAGCGGAATATAATGACTTATTCCATTCAAGATCTCTAGCCCATGATTTCTTTCTGTACCAGAGCATTATCAAGATTTGAACATGAATCTCTTTCTCTCCTTCGGGTTTGGTTACCACCGTCACTATGATTGAGTACTTGACTTGCTATGTGTGGACATGACACTCTTTCACTCAAGGTTTGAATGGTGAAGAACAATGAAGGAGGCTGAAATCACTATAGAATGAACTCTCTCATCTAGGTTGAAGGCAATAGTCAAATTGTCAAAAGTAAATGAGTGAGAGCATCATGTTCCTATTATAGTGTTTCAATTAGGGCTTAGGGCTGAATGATTAAAAAAGAATAAAATATTGGGCAAAAATCAACACTAGGGTCGACCACTAATAGGACCAATCTCTAGTTACAATTTTGTCACTTTTTTTCAACCACTTATTCTTCTTTCAATGATACCATATTTTTCAATTCAATCCTATAACTTCAAAAACTATTTATTTAATTATTATAATTAATAAACAAATAAAATTATCATTTATATTATTTATTAATTAGACCATACAAAGTCTCTTAATTAACAAATTGACCCCAAAGTCTCTTTTCTTCACAATTAAGCCCTTGCTTAGTGAAAATTCTTAAATAAGACATAATCTAATTTTAGAATTATAATTGATTAATTAGAATCAATTAACTGAGTCTGCAAGCAACATTATCTCAACCAGTGAGGGGACCATGGGTCTATATAACCAAGCTTTCAATAAGTAGATCTAGAATTTACTAAGTATATTCTCTTACTTATTAATTCCGCCTTGCGCCACTATAGATTTATAGCACTCTCAATTATACAGAACGCTCTATATGTACCACGATATAGAGACATTATGATAATTGATTGTTACAATCCTAATAGTCAATGATCCTCTATAGATGATCTACATTGACTAGGGATAAATTTACAGTTCTACCCTTCAATGTATTTTATCCTTAAAAGACTTAGCTACCTATAAATGATACTTCAGTAAACTAATATAATTATTGAAATGAGGCATCAGTTATTTATCTCTATTCAGCCAAGCTCAAAGAAAATTATCGTTTCACTTCTAAAAACTTATAGAAGCTATATATTTCATATTTATGATCAGCACTCCCACTCAATTAAACTACCATATTCTCAAGATGTAAATATCTGCCAGAACCATAAGTTAGCATCCACGAACAACTTGAAGAACATAAATAATACAACTAAGCTGAACCTAACCATATCAGGATTAAGATCCATAGACCTAAGATCAACCATTGATATTGACTTAGAAAGATACAACGGTAAGTTTATGATATCTTATCTAAAATCAATATCGATCCCTTCTAATGTATACTCCATACATCCGATACTGGTAAACTTTGCCAATGCCTTGGAAAGGACATAACACTTATCCAAGGTGTATATACCTTATCGCCGATCATCATGTCAGTCTAAATCCAGTGAACTGATAAATCATGGGAATTAAACTTTTGAACATATAATCATGATTATATTCCACTGTCCTGACGACACTATAATCATGAACAAATATATATGTTCTGGACTTAATAGAATTTATACATTAAATATAATTATGAAATAAATCAAGTGAACCATGCAACATAAAAGCGATTGCTGATCTTATATTAATTAGTAAATCTGATTATAGTGAAATGAATTTTATTTAAGGCACAACACCCGACAATAACACCATACCCAGCTTATAAACATCATCCTTTTTAGTGCAACTCTCAAAGACGCTGCACAGTCAACTAATGTTGATGGATGGATCCCCACTAAAGTATTCTACTATCAATGGGTCCGACGTTGCCTTCTCTTCAATCTCGAACTCAGTAGGTCCACGTAACATGTTAAGCCTAGTCACCAGAGCAAACCCAGCTCGACCTAATCGTCATCTCATCCTTGCAATGTAAAGGTGCACTTCGTCATCCTTATCCGATTTGATCTTATGCATGAACAACTGATAGATAAGTGCACCCAAAAATGCTAATGACTCTCCCTCAAAAAATTACTTGAAAGAGGATTCGTCCTTCACCCTCTTCAACAACTGCATTTTCATAAATTTTACTTTTACTTTCGGGTAATACCAACTACTGTCCCACCAAGTGACACAACTAGTGTAATGGTCTGACACTGGAAGTAAAAGGCGTGAAACTTTGTAAGATTGCAAAAAAACACAAAAAATGGTAGTGGGAAATTTTGTACATAAGCATCAAACCACTATTGGTCAAAATATCGGGCCTATCGAGCCCTAACAAAAAATAGATTTCAGCAAGGCAATCGGGCCCTATATTGTGCCCATATTGGGCCATAACAAAAAAATTAAAATTTAACATTACTATCAGGCCCTACGTCGGGCCTATCTATTGTGAATTATTTTACCAGAATCTAGATTTACTACCATGTATGTTGTTTAACATCCCAAATATGAATTTTTAAAATAATAAAATTTAAACACATATAAAGTTCAAGAAACCTTACATTAGTTGCATCAGAATTAAATGACTCCTTCCACTCAGATCTCTAACCCTTGTATCCTTTCTGTAGCAGAGTATCACCAAGATTTGAGCCCGATTCTCCTTTAGTTGATTGGATTCTTCACAGTCTTACACACTATGATTGAGTACCAACTTGCTATGCGTGGGGATGTACTCTATTACTATATGATTCAAAAATTAGAGAGAGAGAGAGAGAGAGAGAGAGAGAGAGAGAGAGAGAGAGAGAGAGAGAGAGAGAGAGAGAGAGAGAGAGAGAGAGAGAGAGAGAGAGAGAGAGAGAGAGAGAGAGAGAGAGAGAGAGAGAGAGAGAGAGAGAGAGAGAGAGAGAGAGAGAGAGAGAGAGAGAGAGAGAGAGAGAGAGAGAGAGAGAGAGAGGGCTCAAATTCTGACTGAAGGCTAGTGAATGCTTAAGCTGTCACTTTTGAGTCTATCACTATCTATTTATAGGAATCCTTTTAGGTTTAGGTTTGAATTATTTGGCATTAAAAAATTGATAAATAAATGGTAAAAATATGCTTTAGTGGCCGACCATAGGATGTGGGCCCACCACTTGTAATTTTGCCATTTTTCAACTATTTATCCTATTCTTTCACAAATGTCATATTTTCTAATTCAACCGCTTAAATGCCAAAATTATTTATTTAATAACTAAAATTAATTATCAAATAAAATTTCCATTTAATATATTTAGTAATTAGACTTAATAAAGTCTCTTAATTAACAAATAAACCCTAAAATCTCTTTTCTTCATTATTAAGCCCTAGCTTAGTGAAGATTCATAAATAAAACATAGTCTAATTTTAGAATTATAATTATTAAAATCAATTGACTGAGTTTTACAAACAATATTGTCTCAACTAGTATGGGGACCATGTGCCTATATAACTGAGCTTCCAATAAGCAGATCTAGTATATGTTCCACGATATAGA
The DNA here is from genome assembly GCF_029168945.1 of Cannabis sativa. Classification (NCBI taxonomy): domain Eukaryota; kingdom Viridiplantae; phylum Streptophyta; class Magnoliopsida; order Rosales; family Cannabaceae; genus Cannabis; species Cannabis sativa. The sequence goes on from NC_083604.1 coordinate 13,904,211, forward strand.
TACACTATGAAAATTTAACTACTATAAATTCCTCCTTGTACCACTATAGAGTTGGAATTGCACTCTCAATTATATAGAACACTCTATATGTTCCACGATATAGATACGCTATGAAAATTTAACCATCGTTCTAATCTCAATAATCAAAGATCCTCTATAGATGATTTATGCTGAGTAGGGACAAATTTACCGTTTCGCCCCTCAATGTATTTTATCCTTAAAACACTTAGCTTCCTATAAATGATATTTCAGTAAACTAATATAATCACTGAAATAAGAGCTCTTCCATTTATCTCTATTAAGCCAAGCTCGAAGGAAATTACTATTTCACTTCTATGTCCAGATAGAAGCTATAAATTTCATATCTATGACTAGCGCTCCCACTCAATTGCACTATCATGTTCCAAAGCTGTACGTGTGACCCGAACTAAATGGTAGGCTTTGACTAACAACTTAAGGAACACAAATAACACTCTTGAGATTGAACCTAACCATGTCAGGATTAAGATCTTTTGATCTAAGATTAACCAATGATATTGACTTAGAAAGATACAACGATAAGATTATAAATATTTACTGTTGTGAAAATTATATACGCAAGTATACGCAGTCAAACAAGTAATAAAGTGATAAGTAAGATCGTCTCTACAGGGATTGCAAACAAAGTTTGATGTAAAACCAACTAATTACAACTTAAAGTAAGAGGAATTAACATGCAAATGGTTGAGTAACGATTCAAAATTAAAAATGACACGAATTAAAGTTGCTAGAATTAAAACTACTGCTGCTAGAAAACTTGGCTGCAAGATAAAAATTGTAATATGGTAAAAATGGCTTGAATAACTAATTCCTTCTAGTCAGGTTTTTTCCCAGGTGTTACAGCATCGGTTCAGCATTACTCTAGCATTCTGCACAGAGATAACAAAAATTCCTCTAGGCTTGTGAGAATTTTCCAACACTCACAAATTTAAGTCTACCACTTAGCTCAATATATTCCTATATCAAACCAGCAAGCAGAACACTATTCAAAACATCAATTTTGTAAGTTATGCAAGGTAAATGAAATATTCCTATTCCACTTACAAAGAAAAATCTAATTCTAGGTTTTCACTTGCTCCATTCAAGTTGAACTACTAGATCTAGCCCTTTCGGTACAAGATCTAGCTCAACAAATTGTTATTCATGGCCAAGAAACAACAATCAAATACAATGAAACTCACTTGAATGAACAAAGGCAAAAAAATGCTAAAGTAAGCTTAAAAATTAATCATACCCAACTTAGAAGTTCATAGCCATTCAAGCCTCAAAAGTCTAGCTCATATTCAAGTTAAAAAATAAAATCCAAAGTAAGAAATATTCATCCATGGCTGCTGCCCGTTTTTTACAGTTCAACAAGTTTGAGATATCTAAAGACAAGAAATAACAAAGGAAAAGAGGAAAGAAAAAGAGAAAGAGAAGGTAAAAGAAATTCAAACACAAGAACTTGTGTCCTTCTCCCTTGCACTTTGGTCCCCCTTTTTCTTCTTTCTCCTTTGTACTTCTGCAATTAAATTCTCTCGAAAATGGAAGCTCACGTAATGGAGGAATGATGATGGTGTACTTCTCTTTTTCTCTTCTTTTAGGTATTGGGTTTTTTTAGGGCACATACTTCATACCCCAAAATAGAAGCCCAATCTTTTCCACTTTGGCCCACTAGGTTTAGTCCCTTTCCTTCCACAACACCCAGCTGGTGTATTTTGAGTGACTGGGCTGAATTTGCTGAGGTGGATAAGTGAAACTCGTGTTTCCACGTCACTGCCAGAATGCTGAATTCGCTTCAGCATTGCTTTAGCTTCTGCAGCTAGGAACAAAAATGCTGGAGCTTCTGGCAATACACAAAAAGGAAAATGTTTCTACTGCAATGAGAAAGGCCATTGGAAATCCCAATGTCCTAAGTATCTCGCAAAGAAACAAGGTATTTTCTTTATAAACTGATGTGTTTTTAGTGAATTATTATCCTTTTGGATTATTAATTCTGGACTACTAACCCTGTTTATTACTCTTCTTATAGCTAAAGCTTCTTAAACTCGGGTGCTGTCTTAACGAGTTGGATTAGAAAGCTGGATGGTAAATGGAGATTGTCTACAATAAAGAAGAAGCTCTTTCATTTGAATTAATTGTTTAGTTTTTCAAACAATTTGGATTTCAAGTTTGGGATCTTAATTCCCTGTTTGGTTCTCATAAATATTGCAAACCATTTTTTTTTGGTTTATAATAAAATATCTTTTTCAATTATATTTCAATTTATGAGTTGAGCTTCAGTTCTTTATTTTATCTATTACCGATTATTATATTTATTATGTTTGAATGTGTATGTGTTTTTATTATTGATGCAAATTCAAAAAGTATTTAAACTCTTTACAGAGTTATTACTACATAAACACTAGTAGTTTTTTCTATGTTTATGAATAATTGTTAGTTCCAAAAACAATTATTTGAGAATTTGTTTAATAAAAAGATCTTTTGATCTGATAGGGGTGGAGAAAAGTTAAGAATAATATGCAGTTCAAACGATTTTTTATATCTAATGAACTCTGGATTATATTCAACTCCACAGACTCTCTATCACACTTAGAGATTTACAACCTTTAGGGGTGGACCATAATCTCTATAAACTTAGGGGTGGATTTTATTCTACAGTACCCTTTGTGACACATTTTTTTAAACATGGAAATAATATAATATAATTAGCTATTATCAGAATAAATTCTTGATCTTGATTATATGTTCCAGTTTAGATTTACTGTTGTAATAGTTATTGATACCATTAAAGTTCTTTGATAATGTTTCACATTACCTTGGTCGAGTGGGAGAATATTAAAATTCTTTACCCATCTTCTTTTGGTTGATAATTGTGATAGGAACTTAAGAACACCTCTGATAAAAACAAGTCTAACCATTCACATGGATAGAAATAACTTATCAGAATTATGAGAATAAGATAGAAGAATTCTTGCATAGTCTATTCGAAAGACTGATTCAAGATGTCTATTTCTCATAACATTTTATGGTATCTTGATTTGATTACTTAAATCTCTAGCAAGTATTTTTTCACTTCAAATACTAGACTGCTATGTTGTTGACCTAATCTTAAAGAAACTTACAGTTTCAGCTTAAGATAATAAGTCACAATGAGATGTTCCCAGAAACAATAGTAAAAGGTTTAAAGTTTCTAACCAGACATCTGCTATTGAGTGGGAGCCATCTGAGATGTAATCAAATGAGGAACATTAAGGGACAATCAAGGAAGATTTACAAAAGTGACGTATATGTTATTAAGGAACTATGCATTAGTGATCGTGATATGCACACCGACTCATTGTGAGATGGTGGTTACTCTGGGGGTGGAGGAATCATTATAGAAGAGTGTTAAAACCCATCTATAATAATTCAAGCTTCATCAGAGAAGATATAACTTTGTAAATTCAAAATTACCAGAAAGTTATTTTACTGAAGAAAATTCTACACTGCATTATCTCAATTCCAAATTTTAAAATTTGAGAGATATGTCTTCTGGTTGTTCAGATGTACTTAATGGGCAGTAAGGATTTCAGTATCCCTTGATGAGTAAAGCATAAGTTAGGAAGGTTTCATGTGTCTCATGAACCTGATTCCAGATATATGGGTGGATTCAAAGATACTACACTTGATCAGAGGATCAAGACAAAAGATTGATTGTAATGCACAACTTGTTTTATGTTAGTGCAAGTGGGAGTTTGTTGGGTTTTATGCCCTAAATAAAACTCATTACAATCTGATTAGTTATCAATTTAGAAGTGAATTATGATTACATGTATGTTACATGTTTATGGTTTGATACATATACTTGATATATGCACAAAATCAGTTAAATCCAGAACATATAGTTATTCACAATTACAATATCGTCAATACAGTGGAATGTGATTGTGATTATATGATTCAAAAGATTTGGTCCCTGTTCATCAGTGTTTTGGATTTACACTAATGTGATAATCAACGATGAAGTATACTTACACTTGGATTAAGTGTTATGTTCTTTCCAGAACATTGGCAAAGTATACTGGTTTCGAATGCATGGAGTATGCATTGGACTGGACCGATATTGAACTTGGTTAAAGATATTGTAAACTTACCGTTGTATCTTTCCAAGTCAATGTCAGAAGTTGATCTTAGATTAAGAGAATCTAAATCCTGATATGCTTAGGCTCAATCTCAGGAGTGCTATTCTTGTTCTTTGATTTATTAGTTAAAGCCTGCTTTGAGTCAGGATAATACATATATTTTGGGAACATGATAGCATAACTGAATGGGAGTGCTAAACATAAATATGGAAATCTATAGCTTCTACTGGTGTATAGAAGTAAAGTGATGATTCCTTTTGAGCTTAGTTAAATAGAAGTAAATGGATGAGCTCTTGTTTCAGTGACTATATATTAGATCACTAAAACATCATTTACAGGTAACTAAGTGTTCAAATGGGCAAAATACATTGAGGGGTGTAAACGGTAAATTGGTCCCGTCTCGATGTAAATCATCTATATAGAGGATCTCTAAATCACATTAAGATTATAACAATGGTTAAATGAGATGGCATATTGATATCGTGAAACATATGATATGCTCTATATAAGTCTGAGAGTGCAATTCCAAGTTCTAAGAGTGGATTCAACGAGGAATTAATAAGTTAAGGATTTACTTGGTAAATCGGTTCAACTTATTGGAAGCTCAGAATATAGATCCATGGTCTCCATTCTAGTTGAGACTATACTGTTTGTAAGACTCTATAATTGATTTATGATTAATCAATTATAATTCTAAAAGTTAGACTATGTCTAATTTGTGAATTCTCACAGTTTAGGGATGAAATTGTAAATAAAAGAGTTTCTAGGTTTAATTATTAATTATGAGACTTTGCATGTCTGAATTAATAATTAATTTTAAATGGCAATATTATTTAATAATCTATTTTAGTTATTAAATAATTGGTTTTGGTATTTAAATGATTAGAATTGGAAAAATGGTATTTTTGGAGAAATAGAAATAAAATTGAGGAAACTGCAAAATCCATGTGAGGCCCATTCACACCATGGCCGACCACATCATTGCTTTTTCCCAATTATTATTTTCAATTTAATTTGTCATTTAATTGCTAATCAAAGCCTAGCCTAAATAGGAAAGTGGTGAATCACACTAAATAAGGCAGTTATTCAATTACACAGTAAAAGAGGAAACCGTTTATTTGGAAAGTTGTGATCTTCCCTTTTCCTATTTATAGCAGCCCCTCTCCTCTCTTTGTATGCGTGTGCTTGCTTGAGAAAGCTTTGCTTTGCAAAGTGTGTCACACGAAATCAAGAGAGAAAAACAAGAGAGAAATTTCGAAATCCCTAGTGAGAGAGAAGTGCCCACACACATCATTCAGTACCTCATTATAGTTTGGAAGACTGTGAAGGATCACATCCAACTGAAGAACTTTCGGGCTCAGATCTTGATTATACTCTGCTACAGACAGGAATCAAGGGTTAGAGATCTGAGTGGAAGGAGACATTAATTCCGCTGCAATCACTGTAAGTTATTCTTAACTTTTACGTGTTTAGTACATCGTTTTAGAAGTTCAATATTAGGTTGTTAAATCAACATACTTGCAAATAGATCTAAGATCCTGGATAAATATAATACCAACAGTTACAACATCGGTTCAACATTACTCTAGCATTCTGCACAGAGATAACAAAAATTCCTCTAGGCTTGTGAGAATTTTCCAACACTCACAAATTTAAGTCTACCACTTAGCTCAATATATTCCTATATCAAACCAGCAAGCAGAACACTATTCAAAACATCAATTTTGTAAGTTATGCAAGGTAAATGAAATATTCCTATTCCACTTACAAAGAAAAATCTAATTCTAGGTTTTCACTTGCTCTATTCAAGTTGAACTACTAGATCTAGCCCTTCCGGTACAAGATCTAGCTCAACAAATTGTTATTCATGGCCAAGAAACAACAATCAAATACAATGAAACTCACTTGAATGAACAAAGGCAAAAAAATGTTAAAGTAAGCTTAAAAATTAATCATACCCAACTTAGAAGTTCATAGCCATTTAAGCCTCAAAAGTCTAGCTCATATTCAAGTTAAAAAATAAAATCCAAAGTAAGAAATATTCATCCATGGCTGCTGCCCGTTTTTTACAGTTCAACAAGTTTGAGATATCTAAAGACAAGAAATAACAAAGGAAAAGAGGAAAGAAAAAGAGAAAGAGAAGGTAAAAGAAATTCAAACACAAGAACTTGTGTCCTTCTCCCTTGCACTTTGGTCCCCCTTTTTCTTCTTCCTCCTCTGTACTTCTGCAATTAAATTCTCTCGAAAATGGCAGCTCACGTAATGGAGGAATGATGATGGTGTACTTCTCTTTTTCTCTTCTTTTAGGTGTTGGGTTTTTAGGGTACATACTTCATACCCCAAAATAGAAGCCCAATCTTTTCCACTTTGGCCCACTAGGTTTAGTCCTTTTCCTTCCACAACATCCAGCTGGTGTATTTTGAGTGACTGGGCCGAATTTGCTGAGGTGGATAAGTGAAACTCGTGTTTCCACGTCACTGCCAGAATGCTGAATTCGCTTCAGCATTGCTTTAGCAATCTACCTCAATTTTAGCTTATGTTCCACTTCTTCCTTGCTTCCTTTTTCAACAACAACAAGCACAATTAATTGGAAAATCACACCTAACAATATCAATATTTACAAGACTTAAAAGTTAGCTTACTAAATAGAAAATGACACTAAAACTAACTAAAATTAAGCAAACAAACACATTTTCACTACTCTTCTCACAATACTTTTAGTTTAAAAGCATAAAAATAACTCTATACCATAGAGTTATCATTTACCAAGATCAACATCGGTACCAGTCCAATGTATACTCCATACATCCAATACTAGCATACTTTGTCAATGTTCTCGAAAGAACATAACACTTATCCAAGGTGTAAGTAAGCTTTATCGCTGACTATCACATCAGTGTAAATCCAGTGCACTGATGAATCATGAGACATTATCTTTTGAAGCATACAATCACAATTACCTTTCACTGTGTTGACATCACTGTAATTGTGAATAACTATATGTTTTGGACTTAACAAAAATTGTATATATTAAACCATAAACATAAAAACTACATGTAAACATGAATGACTTCTAATATTCTATTGATAACAAGTCAGATTATATTGAAATGAGTTTTATTTAGGGTATAAAATCCCAACACTATCGGACCCTCACCTAAAAATTACGAAAGAGAAAATTCATCGAGCCTAATATCGTACCATATATCGGGCCATAACAAAAAATTAAAATTCAACATTACCATCGGGCTTACTATCGGGTCCTATGTCGGGCCTATAAGACCCTCATCTAAAAAATAACAAAAGAGAAAATCAATCAGGGCCTACCATCGTACCCTATATCGGACCCACCATGCCAACTCAAAATTTTGAAAAAATGGGCAAACAATCGAGCCCTATATCAGACCTTTATCTTCAACCCTAGATCCATCTTTGCATTAGGATGCATCGGGCTTGCCTAAAATTATATTTTCTCGCCCAAAAATCACAGATACAAAATCTAATCCAAAACTCACATATCAGACCCTAAATCTATCAATAAACAACATTTTAACTCTAAATCAATAAGAAAAACATTCAAAAATACCATAGGGAGGAAATCTTACCTTGGCCAACATTGCGTTGTGGTGGGTCGAGTTTTTTGGTCGTCTTCGTGGTCTAAGAGCGAGGGAGACGAGGGTGGTGGCTCGAGTGGGTCTTCGTGCTCAGATGGTGGGTTCGGTCAAGTGGTGCTTAGATGGTGGGTTCGGTCGATATCTTCGTGCTCAGATGCAGTGGCGGACCCAGAATTTAAAGTGAGGGGGGGCGTAAATAAAATTAAAAAGAAAATATAAAGTGTAGTTAGTAGGATTTGAACCTTTACCCTCTAACCTATTTACCAACTACCTTAACAATTACACCAAGGTTACTATTATGTTTATAAATATCATCTTTTAATACAAATATATGTAATAACTAATTAAAATCCATATACATTTTTTTCTCATTTTTTTTTCAGGGGGGGCGACTGCCCCCCCTCGCTACAATGTGGGTCCGCCCCTGCTCAGATGGGTTCGGGAGAGTTAGAGAAAGAGAGAGAAAGGGAGGAAGAGAAAGAGCCCGTTTTTGAAAAAAGAAGGGTAAAATGGGGTTTTAGTAAAAATTTTTATATTTTACTAATATTGAATAGCTTATGTTTAGAGGACCAATTTTTGTCCAATAAACGTATAGATATTCAAATTTCCTTATGAGCATTAAATATTGAATTATATTTTTATTTATATATATATTTGTGATGAAACTCAGTTGAAATGGTTGTTAAAAAAGATAGAAAGATCTAATCCAATTCGATAAAAAATTAATTAAAATATTTAATGAATTAAAACCAATTCAATTTAATATATTTATTGGATCAAAATCTATCATCTAATTAATAATTGAGTTGAATTATTGGAGTTAAATAGATTAAATATGATCCAACAAACAAATACTTAAACTAACTATGCCTATGCACACAATATTCTAATTGTGAATTTAGTTCCCCAGCAAAAAACGAAAATGGGAATTTAGTTGTAAACTTCGTAATTTGCAACGATGAAAAGGAACAGCACACCACAAATACCCGTGGTTTGTCACGGACGGTGAGGATGTAATGTCACAGATGGACCAACGGCGTAGATGTTAGAGGGGTTGTAAACTAAAAGGGTAATCTTTGTGCTCACTAAGTTCGATGTATCACTTTCGGCCCCGTGAGGTGACGTGGCTTTGGACCCCACACTCACAACACAGAGCCTCAGGCCAGAAAGGCGGGAAGCCCCAGCTTTTGTCATTGAGATGAGAGTCGAGAGAAACAAAGAAAATTTAAAAACAAAAAAGAAAGAAAATTAATCAAAAACCAAAACAAACGGAACGGAGTTTACTTACTTTTGTTTGGTTCCACTGTTTTGGATTTTTTGCTCTAAAAATCATTTCAATTTTTATGTTTTTTGTGTAATAATTCAACATAATCTGATTGGGCTGGGGTCCTCTCCTCCTCAATTCTATTCTATTTTACCTTGATTGAAAGATTTTATTAAAGCCCACAATCAAATGCTTCTTTTTTCTATAAGAATTTCTTTTGATTATTTTAAATTTCTTTTTTGTGTGTAGCTATAGTATATAATAGTGTCTCTACGGGTGTCCCAGTGGCATTTTTTTTGCATGTTCACATTTTTTGAGCAGACAGACAAAGATGGGATTCGGTGACCAACCGGAACCGATTCTTTTCGTCTTCCTTGTCAAGATTTCTTCTCAAAATTCCATTTTTCCCTTATGATATTCTCACATTTTTCCATGCAGCCTTCTCTACCCTATCTTCTTCTCATCTTATTATACATTACCAGTGGAGCATTTTGGGAGTGAGTTGGATTTTTCTTCTCTTTAAATTAACAGCTCTTAAAAAGACAACCCCAGAAAGCTTTTACCCTTCTCTCTCTTTCTCTCTCTTCAAATTCTTAAAAGGACCAATATTTACTGAGTATTGGAGAGCTAAAGCAAAATGGCTTGAAGAAGGAAGCTCCATCCAGGAAGACCATATGAGATGTGGGTTTTCTCTTTAACTCTCTTATTACCTTGTTCCTTGGATGCTTTCATGGATGACACAAGGCCTACCCACAACATCTCTACTCTGCTTTTGTTTCTATTGTTACTTTTTCTTCACCAGCCAACTCTGCGTTGCCAAGAGAGTAGTGGTACCAGCAGAACCAACAAAATCTCCTCTGAGCCTCCATCACCTTCTTCTAGTTCCAGACCCTCTCACTTCCAAAACGGCGTTCGCAGAGTCATTCTGAGCATTGCTTTAGGTGTTTTGACCGGAGTTGGGGGAGCCCTTGTCGTTGCTTTCATGGTCGGTTGCTTTGTCAGGTACAATAACAGAACCCCAATTCTCAAAGGCCCAGTAATATTCTCTCCCAAAATCGACCCCAAAACGCTGCAATCGGCTTTGTCGAGCGAAAATCAGCTACTGGGGTCAAGCTCGACTGGTAAGTACTACAGGACCGTGCTAGACAATGGGCTCACTATAGCAGTCAAGAGGCTCGAACCCTTTTCTGAGAACGGCTCACTGGAGGGTAAAGGCAAGTCTAAGTCAATGAAGAGACTCATACAGCAGGAGCTGGAAGTTCTTGCTAGCCTCAGAGACAGGAATTTGATGAGTTTAAGAGCTTATGTTCGTGATAAAGATAGGTTCTATTTGGTTTATGATTATATGCAGAGTGGGAGCTTGGAAGATGCTATGAGTAGAGTTAGGGAGAATGAATTGCAGCTTGGCTGGGATTTTCGTCTTCGAATTGCTGTTGGTGTGATTAAAGGGCTTCAGTATCTTCACTCGGCTGTTCCTCAGATTCTCCACTACAATTTAAAACCTACAAATGTCTTGTTGGATGCACAGTTTGAGCCCAGGTTGGCTGATTGTGCCTTGGTTAAGCTTACTCCCCATATTGATCGCCCAACTTCTGGTTATAGTGCTCCAGAGTGTTTTCAAAATGGCAGGTGATTCTTCCCACCACTTTTCTCTTTTTCATTCTAATGTTTCTCCATTTTATGTGCAGCTTTAATGGATAATGGGATGAATTTGTTTGCTATTAGAATAATCCTGAGGTTTTAACTTTCATCAAGTATGTTGAAGTGTTATGTAGGATCGTCATATCATATCATAGTAGTAGTATTTATTTCTACTTGTCTTTATAACTTACATGAGGGCATGTTGAGTTCTTAGTTTGATGTTGTGAGCTTCATTTTTCAGTAGATTAAGTTAAAGAAAAATCAAATCTGATGGAAACAAGAGTTAGTGCCACATTGGAATTAAGAACTTGTTATTCTCTGATTGAGTTTTGTAAGTAAAAAAGAAAAGAAGAATTCATGATATCGTGAGACGAAAAACACCTAATCCTATTGTTACAAATGCTACTTGGTAGAAACTAGACGTAGTGCCACATCAGAATTAGGAAATTGTTAATATCTGGTTGAATTTTGCAAGTAAAAAAGAGAAGAAGAATTCATGATATCCTGAAACTGATGGTGGATCACTTTCTTTTTCTCATGCTGCAGGTATACAGATAAAAGTGATATTTTCAGCTTTGGGATGATATTGGCAGTTCTGTTAACTGGTAGAAACCCAACCGAGCCGTTCTTCGGGGAAGCATCTAATGGGGGTAGTTTGGGGCAGTGGTTGCGGCACTTGCAGCAAGCAGGAGAGGCAAGAGAAGCTTTGGATAAGAGTATTGTAGGTGAAGTAGGAGAAGAAGGTGAGGAAGATGAGATGTTAATGGCAGTGAGAATAGCTGTTGTATGCCTTTCAGATGTGCCTGCTGAGAGACCTTCAAGTGATGAACTTGTTCATATGCTAACCCAATTGCACAGTTTTTAATGAACATGTAAGTAATATCTTGTTTTCTAGGTTTTGGGGAATTTGACCACTACAGACTACTTGGTAGAGATTTTGCTTCCAGGTTTTTGCCTTTTTTTTTTCTCTATTTTGGGATATGCAAAGTTTACTTTACCCTTAATATTTAGGTTTGTATTTCATTTAGAAAGTAAAAAAGAAAAGAACATATCTATTATCTATTGGAGTAGTAGCAATAGTAGTAGTAGTATTGTGTACATGATTGACTAATGTTGAAAGTCAGAAAATTTGTAACCCCAGAATAGGGCTTAGTTATCTGATTACTACTAGGGAGACATCTACATTATTGTGTTTTTCATCCTCTAATGATGGTGGGGTTACGTTTGGCTGTCCTTTTCTGGACATCACTTTATTAATATCACGGGTCCTTTTACCTTAAATTTGTTGACATTTCTAAGTATGCTATGAACATTGGTGGTGGTGTCAATGGTGTTATGTGTGTTGTTTGATTTTCTGAGATATGAAAATGAAACCTCAAAAGGGTTCTTTATGCTTTTTATCTTTCTTTTTCCTTGCTAGATTGATTTGTCATGGAGGTATCAACGGTTGATGATTAACCAAAATCCTGACTTCCAACTAACTGAAAATGTCTTTGCATGTGGAGCCTTATTTTCCATACCAAATAACTTGATACTCTTTTTATTCTTTACAAATATTCCATGTAGTATACAAACTACACTTTCCACTATTTGAATCACTTCGGAGTATACCCTTTATTTATTGCAGTTGTTAATGTATATAATCTCTTTGCTAATGATTTGAAAGGATTAGTACTTAACAACCCTAATTATGACACACATGTTCTGGAAGATAGGGAATGAAATAACATTTATTTATGTATATTATATATGCTTTTTTTTTTTAATGAGAAAAATGTGTGTCTACTCCACATGCGGTGTAAACTTTGCCTTGGAAGCATGAAAAGAAGATGGGAAAAGGAAAAACTAAAGGCAAAGTGGTGGGGTTGTTAAGTGAACTCTGGATCGTACATCTGTGTTTAAAGGCAGTGAGAAAAGAAAAGAAAAGAAAAGAAGTAGAAAAGAGAAGTAGGAGCCATGACCACAATTTTATATCACTTATGACTTAACCCCTTACAGCTGTGATTGCTAAACTCACAACACAATTACAGAATGTGGAAAATTCTCTTGAAACAACTCCCTCCGGACCATCCCATACTGTTTTAGTTTGAGAAATCATAATTTTTTTTTTTTATATATAAAACATTATTACTTTTAAGGCATCTGTTAAAATTATAGAATTTGAAAATATTAAGAGATTAAGCCTTAAGACGGTTGAAATCAGAATTCAAATTTGGTTATTATAAAAGAAATCAGAATTGAAATTTTGTTCCACACGTTAAATAAATATATAAATAAAAAGTTAATGTAATAACACTGTTTGGCACGTTAAAATAATTTTTTTTCTTGCACTATTTTGCTCATAGTGCATCCAATCTGCGGATTTCATTTTTTGGATTCAATCCAATTTGCACAATAGTTCAAATCCAATCCACAAAAGTGCGGATTGTATCGGTTATTTTGGATTGATTACTTCTTAATATTAAATTATTTAATATTTATAAAAAAATATTTTTTTTCTTTACATAACTAGCAACAAAATAAAATAAATTATAATGATTTTATGCTCTATCGACACATTAAAATAAATAAAATAACATATTTAAACGAAGAAAAAAAATTGTACGTATAAAGAAATGTTTACTTTTATTTTAAATTGTATGTAGAAAAAACTTTATATATAAGAATAGAATATTCATTTCATCTATTAAGTTTTGAAATATAACTGTATTATATGTATTAATCTTTTAAATTACTATTTTCTTTACATTAAAATATTATTTGTATATATAGTTTTTTATTTTTTTTATAAAGATGTGTGGATTTGATTGGATCGATTACTTTTACATGTCGATCAACATCTAATCCGCACAAGTGTAGATTTTGAATTTTTCAATCCAATCTAATTCGCACAAGTGCGGATTTCTGCACTTTGCGGATTGGATTGGATTGGATCGTGCGGATTGAATTGGATCGACTATTTTATGAACACCCCTAAAGGGATGGCAGTTGATTCTCTTAATTTTGGTGAACATTGTGAAAATTAAACTACTGCCAAATTTAAATTTTAAAGTTTCTTTCATTCACGTAAAGAAAAAAACACGAAAGTAACTGTTGGATGAATCTCCATACTAATTGTTACATGGAAAATACCTTAAACAAGGTTACAAGGAAAATAAAGTAAGATTTTTTACAAGCCTCAATAGACCATTATAACTCTTGGAGTAGTCGGTTCTATTTCATAGGCTTAACTCTTATAAGCTCTCTACAATAACAACTCAAGAAGTAAATAACAACATTTCAAGGCTCCAACAAACTTTCAGCAACTCAAGAAAAAGTAATAACTGTTTTTTATAATTGTTTTTCTTAGCTAATAACATAACATCAGAGTCAACAACAACAATATTAATAAGGGGTCAACCTGCCCTTTTTTGACAGAGTTTTTTTGGCCAAACCAAGGAGAGTAGGAGCAGCCTCTTTGTCATGAAGAAATAACCTCAGTCAAGAGAGAAAAATAGAGAGAGAGAGAGAGTTATTGATATAAATTGTAATAAAAATCAGAAAAATAAAAGGAAGAAAAGAGAGAAAGAGCCATAGATATTACCTGCTGAATTGTGGCTAGGAATCTCCAATCCTTGTAACCCGATATTGCTTTGATAGTGAAGATTCAAGCAACTTCGAGGGTCGCTTGAGGGAGACGTACCTCTGATTTAGAGGGAACTCCGAAATCATTTCTTTGTGTTTTATTGCTCTTATTTTTTTGCTGGTTTTTCCCTTTAGTTTTTCTCTGGTTTTTTGGGGTTGTTTATTCTTGTGTAGGTTCGGCCATAAAAGCTCTTATAGAGCTTGAAGGAGAAGAATAGGAGGACCAAAAAGGCAGCAACATGTTCGGTTTAGGAAGCTCTAGAATCGGAGCTTGGAAAAGAAGAAGAGAAGAAGATGATGAGGAGCGGCTGCTAGGGTTTCAAGCAAGAAGGAAAGAGAAGAAGAGAAGGAGGCTTCAGCTAGGGTTAGAGGAAGTAAAGAAATTGGGCTGTTAGGGTTTCTGCTGATAAAGAAGCTTTTATACTGCCATAAAAAGGCAGGGTTTTGAGGGAAAAGGTCTCTTGATCCGCACAAGGGAGGAAGGTCTTTTTTTGACCTTGATTTTTTGTACTTTGGGGTGTTGGTGTAGGGGCATTTTCAGTAATGCTTAATTTCCTACAGTAACAAATTATTTAATTTTATTTTTAGCACTACAAAATATTCAAAAGAAACTAAAAAGGTACAGGAGTTTTATTATAACTATAATGAACAGTATATTAAAAAAATAGGATTAAAATGTTTTAATTGTGCCAATTGAAGGACAGATTGGACATAGACTATATTGTAGGCACCTCCTATAATAGACATAAAAATTTGGTGCATGTTATAAAATAATATAGAATAATATAAAATAGATAAGAAGAAAAGAATGAGAAGAAGAAGGTGAAGAGATAAAGAGAAAGTGAATGAGAATTTTTCAGTTGTTTATTTCAATGGGGTGAACCCCTATTTATACAAAAATATGAGTGAAAGAATGGGAAACTAAATTAATGTAATAAAGGAAAATACAACCAAACATTAATGGTGATAATTAATTTGGTGATTTGGATATCCATAAATAATATTTCATTATACTCCCCATAGGATGTCCATAAAAACTATCTCATTAAAAATCTTGCTGGAAAAACTTGGCCAAAAGAAAAAGAGTGCAGTATGAATTAACTCCTCCTCATTTAGGCATTCGTGGAGATCTTCTAATCGATTAATTCCAATCTTGTATGCTGTCTTCTCGAAAATTGATGCTGGTAATAACTTTGTGAATAAGTCTACAAGATTAACACTTGATTGAATATGTTGGACACCAATATACATTCTCTTGAAATGTATAAAGAAAAATTTGGTGAAATGTGTTTTAATTCTATCTCCTTCAATGTACCCTCATTTTAGTTGAGCGATACAAATATATTATCTTCATAGAGAACTACATGTGTTGATACTTCTCTATTGAGTGTAATCCTTATGTTTCCCGAATATATTATGTTAATGATCTCACTCCCACACATTTTCTACTTGCTTCATAAAGTGCAACTATGTTAACATGATTTAAAGTTACCTCGTTAAAAACCTTGTCAGGAAAACCCATTGGGACAAAATTCGAGCTAAGAAAAAAAGAGTGCAATATATATTTCATATTCATAATTATTTGTAAGTTTCCTCGTTAAAAACCTTGTCAGGAAAATCCAGTGGGACAAAACCTGAGCTAAGGAGAAAAGAGTACAATATGAATATGTCTCCCCCTCATGCACATATGATCCATAATTCTTTTGGTGATAATATATCTCTTAAGATTATTATTATCACTATTAAAATATCACCGTATATTATCTATGATCATATATTTTTTATAACTCTTCTAGAGTATGTGTTGACTTCTAAATTATGGATGAGGGGTTCCTGCAATATCAATATTTATCCAACTAATTGTATCATTCATGTGTGTATACAACTTTGTTCATACTAAAATTTAAAATTTCAAGTAGATATGAACATAACACATTAATGCTAATATAAATTTTTATTCGTGACAATAATGGTACTCCAAAACCATATATTTATTCCATTCTTGTTGTATGATCTTAATTTCCATATCAAATGATCTTATATCTATAATTCTTGATGCATATGAAGTACTTCCGGACTTCTCTACTAATGAACAAACTACTAGTATTTGATATTTCTCAATATATAAAAAGAAATAAAAGTTTGTTCCTCAATCATTTGTAAAAAAAACTCTTCAAGATTCTATCACAACGTATAATTTACGAATTTATATTGCATAGACAACCATATGTATTTTCAAATAACAATTTACTTACATGTTTGTATTTCATACAAAGATTTTTGTCATATAGTGCGCGCAACTTTGAATTTATATCACTTAATGTTGGGTTTTGTGCCCTAAATAAAACCCTTTTCAATATAATCAAATTTACTATTTAATAAAGATTAGAAATCACATTTTATGTTGCATGGTTCACATAATTTATTTCATGATTGTTTAATGTATAAATTCTATTAAGTCCAGAACATACGTATTTGTTCATGATTATAGTGTCGTCAGCACAGTAGAATATAATCATGATTATATGTTCAAAAGTTTAATTCCCTGATTTGTCAGTTCACTGGATTTAAACTGGCATGATAATCAACAATAGATATACTTACACCTTGGATAAGTGTTATGTCCTTTCCAGGGCATTGACAAAGTTTACCAGTATCGGATGTATGGAGTATACATTGGAAGGGACCGATATTGATCTTAGATAAGATATCCTAAGCTTACCGTTATATCTTTCTAAGTCAATATCAATGGTTGATCTTAGGTCTATGGATCTTAATCCTGACATGGTTAGGTTCGATCTCAAGAGTGTTAGTTGTGTTCTTTGATTTGTTACTTAAGCCTACCTTTTGGTCTGGGTGATACGTACATTTTGGTAACATGATAGTACAATTGACTGAGGGCGCTAATCATAGATATGGAATCTATAGCTTCTATAGGTATTTAGAAGTGAAACGATAATTTCCTTCGAGCTTGGCTGAATAGAGATAAATGATTGAGATCTCATTTCAGTAATTATATTAGTTTATTGAAATGTATTTTATAGGTAGCTAAGTGTTTTAAGGATAAAATACATTGAAGGGTAGAACTGTAAATTTGTCCCTATTCAGTGTAGATCATCTATAGAGGATCCTTGACTATTAAGATTGTAACAATGGATATGTTGGGTTTTATGCCCTAAATAAAACTCATTTCAATATAATCAGATTTACTTATTAATATAGATCAGAAATAACATTTAATGTTGCATGGTTCACATGATTTATTTCATGATTATATGTACATAATGTATGAATTCATCTGAAACCCTTTTTCACATACCTGATCCTGTTTATTGTGCTGTCAACACATTGGAAAGTAAACATGACTATGTGAATAAAGTTTCCTAGACACAGGGTTTTACTGATATGATAATCTACAACAAGAGTTTACTTGCATTTGGAGAAATGCTATGTTCTTTCCAGAGCATTGGTTAAAGTAAAGCTCAGGTTGGATGCATGGAGTATGCATCAGAAGGGACCCATATTGAACTTTGACTTAGATTTATTAAACTTACCGTAATATCTATTCAAGTCAATATCGCCTAGTTGATCCTAGATCAAATGATCTTAATTCCGTTATGATTAGGCTCAATCTCGAGAGGCTATTCGTGTTCTTTGATTTGTTAGTTAAGCCTACTTTTAGGTCAGGGTGATACGTACATTTTGGGAACACGGTAGTACAATTGAGTGGGAGCGCTAACATAAACATGGAATCTATAGCTTCTATCTGGCGAATACTAAGTAAAGGATGATCTCCTTCGAGCTTGACCAAACAAAAAATAAATGGTGGAGATCTCATTTCACATAAGCTGAAATATCATTTATACGGGGTTAAGTGTTTTAAGGAGTAAATACATTGTAGGGTGTAACGGTAATTGTTGGAAGTTATTTTACCAGGAACTTAGATCTACTCACAAGTATGTTGATTTAACAACCTAAATATGAACTTCTAAAACGATAGTAAATTAAACACATAAGAGTATCAGAAATCTTACATTGGGTGCAGCGGAATATATGTCTCCTCCCACTCAGATCTCTAACCCTTGATTCCTTTCTGTAGCAGAGTATAATCAAGATCTGAGCCCGATAGTCCTTCTTTGTTGTTTCTGAATTCTACACAGCCTTCCTCACTATGATTGAGGTATTACTTGATGTGTGTGGGCACTACTCTAGCACTTATACATTTTGAAACAGTGAAGGAAGAGAGAGAGAGGGTGGCCGCTCAGAGAGAATTTTCAGAGAGAAAATTCTGTCAGAATAATGTTGTGTATCAGTTGTACAGTTCTGTTCAACTCTGAAGCCTTTGCCTTCTATTTATAGAAGACCACCTAGGGCTATGATTGAATTAATTGACATTTAATATTGAAAAAATCAAATGGAAAAGGGAAGCTAAGTGGCCGGCCTAGGCATTGTGGAAACAAGGCTTGCCACTTTTCCAACTTTCCTTTTCCTACACTGATAGTTTCCTGTTTTGTCAAAAACTGCCAATTCCTTTGTTCAACCACATAAATGTCAAATTTAATTATTTAATAATTAAAATTAATTATCAAATAATATATTGTCATTTATTTTATTAATAATGAAACTAATTAAAGTTTCCTAATTAATAAATATGCCCTTCAAAATCTCTATTTACTATTTTGCCATTAATAAGTGATAAATTCTCAAATAGACAAGTCTATCTTGAGAATTTTTAATTGATTAATTAAAATCAATTAAATGAGTCTTACAAGTAATATTTTCTCAACTAGTGAGGGGACCATGGGTCTATATATCCGAGCTTCCAATAAGCAGATCTAGAATTTACCACTTAAATTCACTGACTTATTAATTCTTCGTTGAATCCACACATAGAACTCAGAATTGCACTCTCAGTATATAGAATGCTCTATATGTTCCACCATATAGACACATCATTAGTTATCCATTGTTATAATCCTAATGTGATCAATGATCCTCTATATGGATGATTTACACTGTAAAGGGACTAAATTACCGTAACACCCTACAATGTATTTTATCCTTAAAACACTTAACCCTGTATAAATGATATTTCAACTAAGTGAAATGAGTACTCAATCATTTATCTCGTTTGGTTAAGCTCGAAGGAAATCACCCTTTGCTTACTATTCGCCAGATAGAAGCTATAGACTCCATATTTATGTTAGCGCTCCCACTCAATCGCACTACCGTGTTCCCAAAATGTATGTATTGCCCAGACTAAAGATTAGGCTTAACTAACAAATCAAAGAACACGAATAATACTCTTGAAATTGAGCCTAACCATATCAGGATTTCGATCATGTGATCTAGGATCAACTTATGATATTGAATTGAATAGATATTTACAGTAAGTTTCAAAAATCAAATTCAAAGTTCAATATCGGTCCATTCCAATGCATACTCCATGCATCCAACCTGAGCTTTACTTTAACCTATGTTCTGGAAAGAACATAACATTTCTCCAAATGCAAGTAAACTCTGTTGTAGATTGTCATATCAAGAAAAACCCAGTGTTCTGATAAATCTAGGAATACTTTATTCACATAGTCATGTTTACTTTCCACTGTGTTGACAACACAATAAACATGATCAAGTATGTGAAAAGGGGTTTCGATGAATTTATAAATCAAATAGACAAGCAATTGATTAAGTGAACCAAAACATACACAAATGAATAAAAAATTACTTTTGTTACTTTATTGATATTGAATAATCTGGATTACATTGAAACAGAGTTTTATTTAGGGCATAAAACCCAACAAACTCCCACTTGCACTAATATAAAACAAATCAGTACATTTCAATTAATCCTAAATTCTGACGGTGCTTTTCGAATGAAGTTACTGCCAAGACTTTGGTGAATGGATCAGCTAAGTTATCCTGCGTATCCACTTTCTCCACCAGTACGTCCCCTCTTGCCACATATTCTCTGATAATATGATACTTTCTTTCTATATGCTTACTTCTCTTGTGGCTCCGAGGTTCCTTACTGTTGGCTATAGCTCCAGTGTTATCACAAAGCAGGACTAGAGGCCTTTCCATTCCAGGAACTACACCGAGACTGGTGAAGAACTTCCTAAGCCGGACAACCTCTTTAGCTGCTTCAGCCGCAACTATGTATTCTGCCTCCATGGTAGAATCCGAAATCCCAGTTTGTTTAGCACTTCTCCAAACCACTGCTCCACCCCTAAGAGTAAACACCATCCCAGATGTAGATTTCCTGTCTTCAAGACATCCCTGGAAATCTGAGTCTGTATAGCCTAAGGGATTTAAAGCACCACCCTTGTAGACTAATACATAATCTCTTGTACTCTTTAAGTATTTCAAAATATACTTAACAGCATTCCAATGTACCCGTCCTGGATTTGACTGATACCTGCTCACGATTCCAACTGCATAGCAGATATCAAGTCTAGTGCATAGCATAGCATACATTAGACTTCCAACTGCAGAAGCATAAGGAATTTTTGCCATGTCTTCTATCTCTTGAGGATCAGTAGGACACTGTTCCTTAGATAGACACATACCATGTCTAGAGGGCATGTTTGCCTCATTGGTATTGGTCATTGAAAATCTCTCTAGAACTTTGTCAATGTAAGCTGTTTGAGAGAGAGCAAGGGATCTGTTCTTTCGGTTTCTGACAATCTGAATACCAAGAACATAGGCTGCCTCACCCAAGTCTTTCATGTCGAATTGAGTGTCAAGCCATTCCTTGATGTGAGTCATTTTCTTGACATTGTTGCCAATGATCAAAATGTCATCAACATAAAGGACCAGGAATACTACTACTTGGTTTTCCTTGAGTTGGTAAACACAAGGTTCATCTTCATTCTGATGAAAGCCGTAGGTTTTGATGATTTCATCAAACCTTTTATTCCATGAGCGAGAAGCTTGCTTAAGTCCATATATGGACCTATTTAATTTGCAAACTTTATTCTCCCCGCCCAGAAGAACATAACCTTCTCGGTTGCTCCATATAGATGGTTTCTTCAAGAAGCCCATTAAGAAAAGCTGTCTTGACATCCATTTGCCAAATTTCATAATCTAAAGCGGCAGCTATGGAGAGAAGAATTCGGATGGATTTGAGCATGGCAACCGGACTAAAAGTTTCCTCATAGTCCACACCTTCTCTTTGGGTATAACCTTTGGCGACCAGTCTAGCTTTGAAAGTTTCAACTTCGCCTCCAGCACCTCTTTTCTTCTTGTAGACCCGTTTACATCCAATTGGACGAAAATCATCAGGTGGTTCTACATATTCCCAGACTTTGTTCTTTTTCATGGAATCCATTTCTGAATCCATACCGGCTGACCATCGCTTCCGTTGCGGACTTGCCATCGCCTGTTTATAGGTTAATGGGTCGTCATCAATACCGTCACCAACGACCATATTGATTTCACCATCCAAGCCATAACGAGATGGTTTTGTAGAAACCCTCCCACTACGACGAGGAGCGGTGACCTTCTGAACAGGAGCTTTGGTAGTAGTTTTCTCGATTGCTACTAACCGAGGGAGTGGGATGTTCCTCTTCTTGAGTAGAAGAAGATGGTACTTTTGAAGGAACAAGATTCGTGAGCATTTCCTCTAATACAATTTCACTTTTCGGTTTGTTGTCTTTCATATAGTTATCTTCAAGGAAAGTAGCATTTGTAGAAACAAACACTTTGTTATCCTTGTGACTATAGAATAGTCCACCCCTAGTCTCTTTAGAATTTCCGACAAACATTCAAACTTCAGTTCGCGATTCCAGTTTGCCTTCTTTCTTTCTTAAGACGTGAGCAGGGCACCCCCAAATCCTATAATGGCGCAAACTAGGTGTACGACCATTCCATAGTTCGACGGGTGTCTTAGGGACTGCTTTAGATGGAACAACATTTAAAATGTCATTTGCCATTTGAATAGCATATCCCTAGAAGGACGTAGACAGAGTTGAATAACTCAGCATAGACCTAACCATTTCTAAGAGAGTGCGATTTCTTCTTTCTGCAACTCCATTCTGCTGTGGAGTGCTTGGGGCAGTATATTGGGATTCAATTCCAAGTTCAATTAAATGATCTTTGAACTGCATATCCATATATTCTCCACCCCTATCAGTTTGCAAGATCTTTAATGTTTTACCTAATTGGTTTTGAGCCAAAGCATGAAATTCCTGAAAATTTTCAAACATTTCAGATTTCTTTTGCATTAGGTAAAGAAAACTATATCTAGAGAAATCGTCAATGAAAGTGACGAAATACTCATAACCTCCTCTGGCTTTTACATTCAGCGGTCCGCAAACATCTGAATGTACTAACCCTAGGGGTTCTTTGGCACGCTCTCCCTTCGCAGAGAAAGAACGTTTGGTCATTTTTCCTTCTAGGCAAGACTCGCAGACTGACAGTTCTCCTAAGACGACATTTTTCAATGACCGTCTTTGGTTAGCCTATTGAGTCTATCAAAACCTATATGACCTAAACGTAAATGCCATAGATAAGTTTGATCATCATTATCAATCTCTTTTCTCTTAAGGCTTCTAGGTTTAGCTACATTGAAAAATTCAGTATTTAGTGAGATTTGAGTATCAGGTCTTAAAACATAAAGCCCTCGTTCCATGTTTGCAACACATATATGAAATCCATTACGAGAAATTGAACAATTTGAACTCGAAAAATTCAATATATAATAAAGTGTTTGTAAACATGAAACGCTAATCAAGTTTTTACTAAAATTGGGAATATATAAAACATTCTCTAAAAGTAAAAACTTCTTAGAATTAAACTTGATTCGGGCTGTTCCTCTTGCTTTAACTGATACCAACTCGCCATTTCCAACTTTAAGCTTTAACTCATCTGGGTGAAGATTCTCCCAAGTTTCAAGTACCGCAATGAAGAACATACATGGTTAGTAGATCCAGAATCAACAATCCAGGTGGATTTGTTGTTCTCTAAAACACATGATTCAAATACAAAAGCATCACCTTCGTTTGAATTGTCTAGAAGCCTGGGACATTGTTCTTCTTTATGTCCCTTTCCATTACAATTCGCACATAGAACATGATGTCTGATAATTGTACTTGAAGAAGCAGCTTTGTTAGAGCCCTCATGCTTAATCTTCTTCCTCTGATTAAAGCTTGCAATACCAGGAGGTCCCATTGCAATCAGATTCCGCTCATGGGCCCTTAACTCAGTCTCGAGTTTGTCCATGTCGGAGGAGTTAGGATTGTTCAATAAGTAATATAGAACAAAACTGTCATACTCCTGAGGAAGACTATAAAGTATGAGTCTTACCCATTGTTCCTTTGATAAATCAATTCCTAGTAGATTTGCCTTTTGGAATTTCAGATTCATCAACAATAGGTGCGAGTTAATGCAACTACCAGGATGCATTTTCACACTATTGAGTTCTTTTGCAAAGATACTAACTAGGAGTGGATCGGGATGAGGGTTATTCATATTGGCACTACAACATATCAATAAACAAAAGTAAGGTTTTGGTTCTATAAATTCATACACAGGTTTAGAAAACAAACAATCACATATGTTATAAAAATACTAAATCTAACATAGTTTATTTTCCAAGGTTTCCAATGAACTGATACAGTGTCCCGTTTAGGCGAGAGTCAAAGCATCATCCATTGAATAGAGTTGTCAATTCATCTAAAATGTCAAACATTCTAGCAACCTTTTATTCGATCAAGATTAGAATTCAGCGTTGTCCCGTTTAGGCGAGAGTCAAGGCAATTCTATCCTATGAGCTTCTACCATTGTTTCGCATTCTTGAAAGTCTTATACAGTCGCCACCATTAGGGTGGTCATGAACCATATAAAAAAAACTTATAAGAATACTTATCTTTCGAGATTAAACGGCGCTAACTTGCTAATGAACGTTCCTCCATTAGGGAGGATTACTCACTAAAACAATAGCTATGTAAAACCAACAATGGAGATCGAATTTCTCTTGATTAAAGCTCATTATTTAAAAATGTATTTTGTTTAATCATTTATATTCCATATCTCAATAATGAAATATTACAAATTAAAGTAAAAACTTTAATTAAATTTCAAAAATGGAATAATTTTGAAAAACATCTTATTTAAGTTGTTTAGAAAAAATCTAAATACCCAACTTAAAATATTCTTCAATCAATGACTTAATTATATATTACCAATTAATTAGTAACCACTTAATTTAGAAGATATTCCATTTTAAGTTCCCATATTTATAAAATATCAACTTAAAAAATATCTAAAGAATCTTAATAACCAATTCCCAAAATTCCTCAACTTAATTTATAATAGGAAATTCAAAAATATTCAAATCTAAGTTGATTTGATAGATTTAACTAAATCTCAACTTAAATAGGAATATTTAATGAAATTATAAAATTAAGATTCAGAAAGAAGTTATATGGTTATAATTCCATATTTAATTAAAAAACAAGAAAAATACATATAGCTTTCCAGAATATAACTATTCAAACTATGTTTTTTCTTAAATTAATTTCAAAGAAGAATGAAATTAATTATGTTGCTAATCAATTTTTATTAGGTCAAACTAATATAATTAACCTAGCACAGTTATCCAAATCAGGCAAATGGGCCTTCACAATTGGGGTTGTTCATGTGAGGGGGGGATGGGTCCAGTATGTCGTACCCACTTCTAAGGCTCCCAACTCTCACACAAGGCCCAAAAGAGAGGAATTTAACCTTAAAATGAATAACTGTTATTAATTGAATAGGCTCACTACTAAATGAGCCTAAATAAAATCTACCAGTTATGATATTTTATTTAGCAACAACAACCTATATGTATCTATAATAGAAATTAAACATATAGGCTCACACAGGCATACACACTTGGATGGATCCTATCATGTTGCTAGGTCATACACAGATGAAAGAAGTTTGTAAAAATTACCTGCTACAAATTATTTACTTGATCTATCATCAATTGAACCTTTGGTTAAAATTAGATCATAGGATCTATCATCAAGTTAACCAAGGCAATTTAGATCAACCAATAATAGGTTTTAGAAAACTTACAAACAATCTAAAACACATACTCCTGCAACAAGGTTAGATTTGGATAGTTGGATGTAGGATTTATTTGATTTTAAACATTTATTTCGAAAATAAAATTAAAATTAAACTTACCATTTTGAAAAATTAGGTTTTGGGTAACCTAAATGTCATTTCAAAATTAAATTGCTAACTTTCCTTTTTAAATTTCATGTCATTTAATAAATTAAATAATAAAATAGAAAATGGTAAATACATACCCTTTTCTTGTTTTACAATTTAATTTAATTAAAAAATAACAAAATTTAAAAGTTAACAAAAATACCTTATTTCCTCTTTTAAAATTATCATGATTATTTTGATCTTATTTTAATTAAGGTCAAGTTACCCAAAAAAAAATTAATATCTGACCTTAAAAAAAATAAAATAATCAAATTTTAAAGTAAATAAGAAAAAAGAGGTAAGCAAAACTTGATTTTTCCTATTTTCAAAATCAAATTACACTAATATCTAAAATTAATTTTAAAAATTAAAATTTATTTATTTATGATAATTAGATTTGAAATTTGAAAAACAAAAATCAACATACAAAACTACACAAAAAATCGGAATTTAATTCCATGAAATAGCATGAAAAATCGAAAAAATTGAAAAATTGGATGAACTGTACGGATGGCATGCCATGCATGCCCATCCGCGCGCGTATCTCGGGTGCACGACGAGGAATCACGGCGCAGGAAGGCTGCTGGCAGCCATTCCGCGCGCGTGATGAGGGTGCTCATCACCCCGATTTTCCAATTTTCAAAAATTCATAACTAATTCAAATTAAATCGAAATCGAGTTCTGTAAAAAAGTAAATTGCTTAGAATTTTCCAAACTATCCAATAAAATTAATTACAGAGACAGAAAAGTAACTATTTTTCCCAGAATTCACAAACAACAATCAAACATCAATATGACACTCAAAGCAACATGATACCATCCAAAAAACAAGCAAATCGTTTTAAGTCCAAATTTCTTGCAAGCAAATCAATTACCATGGCTCTGGTGCCAGTTGTTGGAAGTTATTTTACCAGGAACTTAGATCTACTCACAAGTATGTTGATTTAACAACCTAAATATGAACTTCTAAAACGATAGTAAATTAAACACATAAGAGTATCAGAAATCTTACATTGGGTGCAGCGGAATATATGTCTCCTCCCACTCAGATCTCTAACCCTTGATTCCTTTCTATAGCAGAGTATAATCAAGATCTGAGCCCGATAGTCCTTCTTTGTTGTTTCTGAATTCTACACAGCCTTCCTCACTATGATTGAGGTATTACTTGATGTGTGTGGGCACTACTCTAGCACT
The DNA here is from genome assembly GCF_029168945.1 of Cannabis sativa. NCBI lineage: Eukaryota > Viridiplantae > Streptophyta > Magnoliopsida > Rosales > Cannabaceae > Cannabis > Cannabis sativa. Next base: position 13,930,889 of record NC_083604.1, read on the forward strand.
TATACATTTCGAAACAGTGAAGGAAGAGAGAGAGAGGGTGGCGGCTCAGAGAGAATTTTCAGAGAGAAAATTCTGTCAGAATAATGTTGTGTATCGCCTGTAGCGCCCGTTCAACTCTGAAGCCTTTGCCTTCTATTTATAGAAGACCACCTAGGGCTATGATTGAATTAATTGACATTTAATATTGAAAAAATCAAATGGAAAAGGGAAGCTAAGTGGCCGGCCGAGGCATTGTGGAAACAAAGCTTGCCACTTTTCCAACTTTCCTTTTCCTACACTGATAGTTTCCTGTTTTGTCAAAAACTGCCAATTCCTTTGTTCAACCACATAAATGTCAAATCTAATTATTTAATAATTAAAATTAATTATCAAATAATATATTGTCATTTATTTTATTAATAATGAAACTAATTAAAGTTTCCTAATTAATAAATATGCCCTTCAAAATCTCTATTTACTGTTTTGCCCTTAATAAGTGATAAATTCTCAAATAGACAAGTCTATCTTGAGAATTTTTAATTGATTAATTAAAATAAATTAAATGAGTCTTACAAGTAATATTATCTCAACTAGTGAGGGGACCTTGGGTCTATATATCCGAGCTTCCAATAAGCAGATCTAGAATTTACCACTTAAATTCATTGACTTATTAATTCTTCGTTGAATCCACACATAGAACTCAGAATTGCACTCTCAGTATATAGAATGTTCTATATGTTCCACCATATCGACACATCATTAGTTATCCATTGTTATAATCCTAATGTGATCAATGATCCTCTATATGGATGATTTACACTGTAAAGGGACTAAATTACCGTAACACCCTACAATGTATTTTATCCTTAAAACACTTAACCCTGTATAAATGATATTTCAACTAAGTGAAATGAGTACTCAATCATTTATCTCGTTTGGTTAAGCTCGAAGGAAATCACCCTTTGCTTACTATTCGCCAGATAGAAGCTATAGATTCCATATTTATGTTAGCGCTCCCACTCAATCGCACTAATGTGTTCCCAAAATGTATGTATTGCCCAGACTAAAGAGTAGGCTTAACTAACAAATCAAAGAACACGAATAATACTCTTGAAATTGAGCCTAACCATATCAGGATTTCGATCATGTGATCTAGGATCAACTTATGATATTGAATTGAATAGATATTTACGGTAAGTTTCAAAAATCTAATTCAAAGTTCAATATCGGTCCATTCCAATGCATACTCCATGCATCCAACCTGAGCTTTACTTTAACCTATGTTCTGGAAAGAACATAACATTTCTCCAAATGCAAGTAAACTCTGTTGTAGATTGTCATATCAGTAAAACCCAGTGTTCTGATAAATCTAGGAATACTTTATTCACATAGTCATGTTTACTTTCCACTGTGTTGACAACACAATAAACATGATCAAGTATGTTAAAAGGGGTTTGGATGAATTTATAAATCAAATAGACAAGCAATTGATTAAGTGAACCAAAACATACACAAATGAATGAAAAATTACTTCTGTTACTTTATTGATATTGAATAATCTGGATTACATTGAAACAGATTTTTATTTAGGGCATAAAACCCAACAGTAATCTAATCCCTTTACAGTGTAGATCATTCATATGGAGGATCATTGATCATATTAGGATTATAACAATGGATAACTAATGATGTGTCTATATGGTGGAACATATAGAGCATTCTATATACTGAGAGTGCAATTCTAAGTTCTATGCGTGGATTCAACGAAGAATTAATAAGTCAGTGAATTTAGGTTATAGATTCTTGATCTGCTTATTGGAAGCTCGGTTATATAGACCCATGTTCCCCGTACTAGTTGAGATAATATTTCTTGTAAGACTCATATAATTGGTTCTGATAAATCAATTATAATTCTCAAATTAGACTATGTCTATTTGTGAATTTTTCACTAAGTAAGGGCGAAATTGTAAAGAAGTAGTTTTAGGGGCATATTTGTTAATTATGATACTTTGTATGGTTCAATTAATAAATATGATAAATGACAATATTATTTAATAATTATTTATAGTTATTAAATAGTTAGAATTTGCATTTAAATGGTTGAATTAGAAAATTGGCGTTTTTGAGAAATTCAGATGCAGAAAAGATAAAACTGTAAAATTGCAAAAAGTGAGGCCCAAATCCACCTTGCATGGCCGGCCACTTTTGCAGGGTTTTCCCTCTGATATTTTCATTATTTTAATGCGAAATAATTCAAACCTAACCCTAGTGGAATGCTATAAATAGATAGTGAAGGCTTCAGGAAAATTACACTTTTCTTCTGACTTTTCATTCAGAAAAACTGAGCCTCTCTCTCTCCCTATCTTTGGCCGACCCCACTCTCTCTCTCTCTTCTTCCTTGAATTTCGAAATTCTTAGTGTTAGAGTAGTGCCCACACACAGCAAGTGATACCTCAATCATAGTGAGGAAGATCGTGAAGAAAAACATTCAACAAGAAGGAGTTTCAGCACTAAAGAATCAGAGAAAGAGATCCAGGTTCAGATATTGATAATGCTCTGCTATAGAAAGGAATCAAGGGCTAGATATCTGAACGGAAGGAGTCATTATATTCCGCTGCACCCAATGTAAGGTTTACTAAACTTTATATGTGTTTATTTCATCGTTTTAGAAAGTTCATATTTAGGGTGTTAATCAACATACTTGTGAGTAGATCTAAGATCCTCGTAAAATAATTTCCAACAGGATAATCATAACGTATCTATATCGTGGTACATATAGAGCGTTCTATATAACTGAGAGTGTATTCTGTTAATTCCATTTTTGGCATATTTAATTGACAAAAATATTTTATTATTCATTGTATATTTTCGGCTGGTATGCTTTAATATGGTTTCCTATTTTGTGTATTCAAACTTGAAAGGAAAGTTGTCTAGCTTTCCTATTTTTGGAAAAAAGGTAAAAATGGTAAGTTTGGTTACCCATTTCTTTTTCATCTAACCAGCTGGTATATTCTGATCTTGTGTGAGTTTCCCATTTTTTGAGATCAGATTTCTGAAGAGAAAACCGGAGCTAAGCTTTCCTTTTCTATAAAAGGAAAATTGTACTTACTGCTCACGATTCTGTAGGTACAGAAACGGAAATTCCTGAACTGATTGAAGAATTATTTTAGGGAAGTTTCTAGTGGGCTGGGGTCTGGTTTAGACCGTGTGTAAGCTGTCAATAAGGTGTATATTGATTATAAATACACCTTATAGCAGCTAGGTTTAGTATCTCTTTCATTCACTTTCATATCTTAAGGAAAGAGTGTCTTTGTTTAGTACCTCTCTTGGTACCTCTCTTGTATCTTTGAATTTCATTCATATCTTTAGAAAAGAGAGTCTTTGTTATGTAGAGAAGAGCTGTTCTCTTACTCTGTTTATTTGTAGTTGTATTGTCTTGAGTCTGTATTCAAGTCTACATCGAAGAAGAATATCAGTGCAACCTTCGGGGAGAAGGTGTTTACAAGCTTTTGGGGATTACTTTTGAAGTCTTGCATCGGGAGGATACAAGCACACAACCTTCGGGAGAAGGTGTTTACAAGCTTTCGGGAGATTTCTTTTGAAGTCTTCCATCGGGATGATACAAGCACACAACCTTCGGGAGATGGTTGTATAGGCTTTCGGGAGATAGCCTTTAAGTCTTGAATCAGGAGGATTCAAGCACTCTTCAAGGTGATCGAAGGGAGTTCGAGCTCTTGGAGTTTTATCAAGATTCGGTTAGTAGGTGGAATACATCAAGCTTGCGGCATACAATAAGAGGGAGTCTATTTATGCCTAAGTCAATTACTTTGTGTTTTTGATACCGATCTAATGAATCTTATCTCTGGGCGTGGCCCCGTGGACTAGTAACAATCTGAAAGGATTGTTGAAACCACGTACAAAAATCTTGTGTGTTTTTTTTCATGCACTGTTTGTTTTTCTGGGTTTCTCTAGAGTTACAGAGTTGTATTCTGTAACTACGGAAAAACTGTTTTCGGTACCAGTTTCATTATTCCGCATTTAATTAATCACTTAATTAAATAATCAAACTGGGAATATTAAAATACGGAATTTCATATTCAATTCTAAATCTATAGGGGAGCAAGGCAGAATTAATAAGTTGAGAATTTACTAGGTGATCTACTTATTGAAAGCTCGGTTATATAGGCCCATGGTCCCTCACTAGTTGAGATAATATTGCTTGCAGACTCAGTTAATTGATTTTAATTAATCAATTATAATTCTAAAATTAGACTATGTCTTATTTAAGAATTTTCATTAAACAAGGGCTTAATTGTGAAGAAAAGAGGTTTTGGGGTCAATTTATTAATTAAGAGACTTTGTATGGTCTAATTAATAAATTACATAAATGTTAATTTTATTTAGTAATTAATTATAATTATTAAATAAATAATTTTGGCATTTATAGGTTTGAATTGGAAAATATGGTATTATTGAAAAGAAAAGTAAGTGGTTGAAATAAAGTGGCAAAAATCTAACTAGAAAGAGGTCCACTATCTTGTACGGCCAAGGTTGATTTTTTGCCCAATATTTTATTCTTTTTTAATCCATATAATTCAACCCTAAGCCCTAGTTGAAACACTATAAAAGGAACATGATACTCTCACTCATCCAACTTTTGTCAACTTGACTATTCAACCAAACCTAGATGAGAAAGTTCCTTCCTTAGTGATTCAAACCTCCTTCATTCTTCTTCACTTATTAGAACCTTGAGTGATGAGTGCCATGCCCACACATAGCAAGTCAAGTACTCAATCATAGTGAGTAAGACAGTGGTAACCAAACCCGAAGGAAAGCGATCCAAGTTCAAATCTTGATAATGCTCTACTATAGAAAGGAATCAAGAGCTAGAGATCTTGAACGGAAGGAGTCATTATATTCCGTTACAATCAATGTAAGGTTTTCTTAAACCCTTATGTGTTTATTTCATTGTTTTAGAGAATTCATATTTAGGATGTTAATTCAACATACTTGTTAGTAAATCTAGACCCTAGTAAAATATTCTCAACAATTGGCCTTAGAGCCATGGTAATGATTTACTTTCATGAAATATGGATTTAAAACGATGAATATTATTTGTGTGTTGATTTGGATGTGTTCATGTTGGTTTATGTGATTATTTGATGATTGAATGTGATTTACAAATTTTTTTCCATGAAAATAATTTTATTTTCGTTCTGAAAATATTTTATTTGGATTCCTTGTGAAAAATTAAGCAATTTTGTTTTTTACGGAACTCGATTCCGATAAAAATTGGAGAAGTTATGGTTGTTTGAAGTTATGGATTTCGCATGCCGCGGCCCGCCCCTGTTGGTGATACCTGGGAGTTGGTCCCAGGTGCCGCGGCATGGCTTTTGCATGCCGCGGCCCGCCCTCGAATTTTTGGGCAGATTCGAGTGCTAATTTTGAAAATGCTTAACTTTGTGATTCGAACTCTGTTTTGGGAGTTCTATATATCGTTGGAAAGCTCGTTCTGAGCTCTATAGGATTATATGTATCTTGAATACCATGTGTATATTTTATAAATGGGGAATCAGGGGTTAACCCTATTTGTAAAAATCTAGGATTTGTGACTAAGATTACCGGCACTTGGTCAATAGCACCCGAGGATTTGGAATCTCTATTATTGCGGGACATCAGGTAAGACATTAATTAGCACGTAGAGTATGCGCGGTGGCACTTATACCAAAAATTATGTATGTGAGTAATTAGTATCCGGGATTAGGGTTATCACCCTAACATGAGCGGTTCAATAGCCTGGGGTTATTATCCTAGTGATATATGTTGTGTAAATGCTATGCCATGCTGAATATATGATTATATTAAGATTCAGGGTTATGTGTTCAAGGCATAACCGGGTTGGACTCAGTAACTAGAACCGAGATGAACCGTTCTATGGCCTTATTGTATTTAGACGTGCGAGAGCAATACGTAGGTCTATGTTACATAGACATAAATAGGCATGTGAGCGTAACATGCAGGTATGTGTCATACAGGCATATGAGAATGGCATTATTGTTTATATGGTGTGATAAATATGTTTATCGATATTTTATACTGTCTTGTTGGGCTTGGCTCACAGGTGCTCTAATGTGCAGGAAAGGGTAAATCTATTTTTGATCAGCCATGAGTATGGGAGCTGGACGTTGTATGTACATGATCGGGCCACACTAGACCAAATAGGTTGGGGTCTACAAGTGATGAATTTATGACTCTATTTTGCTGCTTAGGTTGGCTAGTGGAAACGGACTTGTAATAGTATTTTGTAAAATATTTTTGGGATCCCAATACATGTAACTTTTAATTTGTAAAGTTTAAATTATTACAAGTTTATTTTCATTCCATTTGAAATTTAAAGTTTAATTTCTGGACTAATTTTACTAGTAATCCCATTTAGGGGATTAGGGTTTCTTAAGTATCTTGGGTAGCGTGCCTAATGAATTAGAGCGTTACATCTATAGTGGCGCAATGAGGAATTAATAAGTTAAGGAATTTACTTGGTGAATTCTAGATCTACTTATTGGGAGCTCAGTTATGTAGGCCCATGGTCTCTTCACTAGTTGAAATAATACTGCTTACAGACTCAGTTAATTGGTTTTAATTAATTAGATATAATTCTAAAATTAGACTATGTCTTATTTATGAATTTTCACTAAGCAAGGGTTTAATTGTGAAGAAAAAAAGTTTTGGGGTTAATTTATTAATTAAGAGACTTTGTATGGTCTAATTAATAAATAATATAAATTAAAATTTCATTTGATAATTAATTATAATTATTAAATAAATAGTTTTGACATTTATAGGATTGAAATTTGACAATATGGTATTATTGAAAGAAAAATATATGGTTGAAATAAAGTGGCAAAATTGTAACTAGTAAAAGGCCCTTTAGTGGCTGGCCACTATGTGTAATTTTTGCCCATTATTTTATTCCTTATTAATCCATATAATTCAAACCTAAACCCTAGTTGAAATACTATAAAAGGAACATGATGCTCTCATCTCATCTAACTATTCACTTTAACCTACCAAATCTAGTTTTCATTCTTTGACAACTAGTAGATGAGAGGCAGCTTCTATAGTGATTTCGAGCATCCTTAATTGTTCTTCACCTATTTGACCTTAGTGATAGAGTGCCATACCCACACATAGCAAGTCAAATACTCAATCATAGTGTGGTAGACGGTGGTAACCAAACCCGAAGAAGAGAAAGAGATCTAGGCTCAGATCTAGTTATTACTCTGTGACAGAAAGGAACAAAACGGAAGGAGTCTTATTATTCCGCTGCAATCAATGTAAGATTTTCTAAACTCTTATGTGTTTTATTTCTTTGTTTAAGAAATTCATATTTAGGATGTTAATCAACATACTTGTTAGTAAATCTAGACCTTGTAAAATAAATCCCAACAATTGCGTGTTACTTGTTTGTATTCATTATGTTATATAACCGGTTCTATTTTAGTTGTAATCAGCTTGAGTTATTTCGTGTTATTTCTTTTTATTCATTATAACACTATACTAGAACCAATTCTATTTTAATTATATCTAGTTTGAGTTATTTTGTGTTATTTATTTTTATTCATTATGTTACAGAACTGGTTATATTTTAATTATAACCGATTTGAGCTATTTTGTGTTATTTATTTTTATTCATTATGTTATAGAACTAGTTCTATTTTTATTTATATTGGAGACATCTACTTTTGGTGACTTTTTCAGTGACTTTTTCGGCGAAGATGACTTTTTCAACGACTTTTCCAGTGACTTTCTCAACGATAATAACCTTTTTGGTGACTTTTCTAGCACTTGCGACTTTTCCGGCGCCAATAACTGTTACGGTAAAACTTATTATTACAAGTTTTATTAAATTTATTTATTGCTTTTCTCATATTTTAAACTTTAATTATTTTTATTCTCATATTTTTTTTTGTATTATTTATTTATGCCATATAAAAGTGAACTCTACTGTATTTTCTTATATTTATGAAAAAAACTCCAATATAAAAAAAAAAGACATTTCTTTGATAGGGACGAAATGATGCCCCTATTATAAACTTTTTTTATTATAGAATTTAATTTGCGGCATAAATACTTAAAGTTTAATTCTCAGTTGTAAATGAATACTTAAATTTAATTTTTGGCAATAATAATATCTAAGTTATATTTTTAGAACTCTCTAGGTACCTAACCGTTAAATGTTAAGTTATTATTCACGTGTCATTTTCTTATTAGTATATTTAAATTAATTTTTTTAAAAAAATAAAAATTTAATGACTTGGACCAATCAAGAATTGCCAAGTGGCAATTTACTTAACACTTACCAGCCAGGTACCTACAAAATTTCAAAATTATAACTTAAGTATTATTACTGTCAAAAATTAAATTTAGATATTTATTTGGGCTCACAATATTTGAAATTATTTGCGTTGTAATATGCAATTTTGAATCTAAAAAGCAGTTTAAATTGCATGGCATTGTTACCAAAATACCAATTTTTTCAATATAATTTTTAAATTTATCAAAATTTATATATGTGCAAGATTTATGTAAGTCAAATTTATTAAATTGCTTAGATAAAATGATATTATAAAGGGATAATTTCACAAATACACAAAAACAAAAAGAAATTACAAAAATACGGTTTTACGGAATTTTAAATATTTTTACGAATTTTTTTAATTTTATTTACAAAAAATAAGGTCTTTTTTTATGTTGTATTCATGTTAATTTGTTGTTCATTTTTTGTTATTTGTATGTTATTTTTTGTTGTAGTTTTGATGTTATTTAGATGTTATTTTCATGTTACTTTTATGTAGTTTTCTTGTTGTTTTCGTGTTATTTTTACGAAAAACCGTAAAAATGTAAAAAAAAATATAATTTTTTACAAAAAATGGTATCTTATGTAATTATCCCTACTATAAACACAACTCAAGATTTATGTGAGAGTTAGTGCTATTTCTATAGTTCCTTTTTGTTGGTATTTTCATTAGATTGTTTATTGAAAATTTTATTATAATGTTAAATTATTGAATTATTTATTATCCACACTGCATTTTTGTTAATTTTAAGATTTTGCAGTTAAAAATTTACAAATTAAAAATGTAACCAAAAACTATATTGTTATCACGTAGTACTCCTACTGAGTAGTATCTGGCACTACCTCAATATAATTATTTAATAATTTTCATAATAATTATTAAATTAAAATGTATTTGTAATCTAATATTAAATTATATAATTTTTTATATTTAACGAGTTTATGATACATTCTTCCATCGTGAGGGTGCTATACACATTTACATGAATTATTCTTCGTTGCTATAATTTTAAAAGGAGAAATGAAATTAATCCGAGAAACAAAAACAAGAAATATTATGCGAGTTTAATATAATCTTGATCAAAGATGCAATGCAATGTAATGTCGTTGGTTGGCGATTAGAGAATATTACATTGCGTGTCGTCTTCTGCAAAAGAACACAGTCGTCTTGTCGTTTAAAGGTAATTTTTCACTGATTGAGAGTCCACAAACGATATGATGTGATGTGATGTGATGACCCCTTCAATAATGCATGCATTATATTATGTATGTATGTATATATGTATGTTATGATGAGTAGTCAAACAGGGAAACTCCAATCCAAGCTTATCTTGTCTCAAAATATCTTTACACACAACACAACTCAATTACCATAACCTTATCCATTGGCCACACACACACTACTCTAAGGTCTCTCACCATAGATCTCCATGAAAATGCAAGCAACCCTCAACCTTCCACCATCATCACTACCATTTGGCCTTACCAAACCCCCACTGCCCTTGCCCTTATTGCCATGGTTTCCTAAGCTACAAAAACCTTCCACTTTCAGGCCTCTCCAACTTCAACTCAAACCATTCTCGGCAGCTGCAAACGATACTCCCACCACAGTTGATTACAGCTCTCTCACTTCGTAAGTACCTCATCTTTATCTTTCTTTTGGTAATGAAATGGAATGTAATACTAATGACATTTTTTTCTTTGGTACCCCAAAACAAAACAAGTGTTTTTCCAGCTGAGGCTTGTGAGACAATTGGAGGAGAAGCTTGTGATGCTGAAATGTATCCTGAAGTGAAGCCACCACCTACAAAGACTGATGCAACATCTACAACCACTACTACTTTACAATCCGTTGACAGGGATTATCTTCAGTATGATGAACCCAAGACGTAAGATCAAATCAAAAGTCTCTACTTTTCATTTATTTATTTGTTTAAGCAAAAACCATTTTATATATTTTATATGTATTGATTGTGGTACAACAGGGTGTTCCCTGGGGAGGCTTGTGATGATCTTGGAGGAGAATTCTGTGAGCCAGATTACCAGACAGGAGTTTACTAAACCATTTCTTTTTTCTTATATATCTTAGTTTTTGGATTTACCAGATGATGTTGAATTTCTCTATTTTAGTTAATATTTTGTAATTAAAAGTGAATAAATAATAAAAGGGGATATATTTTAGTTAAACTTTCCTACTTTGTACAACTTTCAGAAATTGGCCTTACTTTGTAGAATTCAAACACAACAAAGATTAATTAAACAATTTGAATGTTTTTAGAGAATTTTATGGGTAATTACTATAATTTGGATTAGAGCTCGGTTTTGAAAATAAAAGGGATAGATTTTTGTGAATGTAAAAGCATGAATGTTGTAGCATTGTATCCAAGCCCCTCTCATTTTCAATATATTGACCTTAAAAAACAAGAAAATTTAATTGTTAATGGCTGTATAAAAAGCTTTGGGATTAATTTCACTTCCAGGATAACAAAGTCTATCTTGAAAATAATAATGATGATGATGATTTTAATTGCAAAAACATTAAAACTTCACACTTAATGAAAGAAATTGTGTATAAAGAAATCCATTTTCTTTTTTCCGACCAACTTTCTTTTGATCTAACTAAAAACACGCATAATTTGGTTAGATTTTTAGTCTCCTCGAAAATCAAGCTCTTTATTTATAATAATTATATCTAACTGTACATACAGGCGGAGACACAAAAAAACACATACATATATGGCTAATACAAAGAATATTTCTTAGAACTGGTTTGAGGGCAATGGAGAATTCAAGTTTCTTTCTTCTATTCCCAATTTGTAATGAAGGCAGAGAGAGATCATCACTCACTATCCAACAAGAGATAGAACAAGACATGAAAAAAAATGAAAACATATGTTGCAATAAAAATGAACTAAGCAATGGAGAAGCAGTTGGAACTTTTGTAAAATTGTATAAAAATGAAAAGTGAAGTGTGTGAATGAATGGAGTTCCACGTGGAATAGAAATACTTCATTAGAAGTGTATATAAAGTGCATGTTTGAGATTTGGGTATGGGCCCTAAGAGGTACCCAGCTTTGTGCGCATGGGTGAGGACTCACACATTGACACACCATACGCGTGCCACCGTCTGACCGATCCAGGCCAAGCTGGCGGGCGAACAAGGTGTCAAAAAAATAATTTAATTAAATAAAGGTTTAACTTTTATTCATTTATTTATTAATTGATTTTAACGTTAAATGAAGTAGTAAAAAGTGATCAATTAATGATCCGGTTTTCACTGCCATGATCCAACTCCTCCATGATAATATTACCATGATAATATTGTGGAGGAAGATTGTGAAGAATGTAATGAAATAGGAAGGTATCAGGAATGATAACATCGAGCTTCTTCAAATGAGTAGTGATGTCCCTCTTCCTAGTAGTGATGAACTAGGAAGGACTCACACATTGACACACCACACGCGTGCCACCGTCTGACCGATCCAGGCCAAGCTGGCAGGTGAACAAGGTGTCAAAAAAATAATTTAATTAAATAAAGATTTAATTTTTATTTATTTATTAATTGATTTTAACGTTAAATGAAGTAGTAAAAAGTGATCAGTCAATGATCCGCTTTTCACTGCCACGATCCAACTCCTCCATGATAATATTACCATGATAATATTGTGGAGGAAGATTGTGAAGGATGTAATGAACTAGGAAGGTATCAGGAATGATAACATCGAGCTTCTTCAAATGAGTAGTGATGTCCCTCTTCCTAGTAGTGATGAACTAGGAAGGACTCACACACTGGCACACCACACGCGTGCCGCCGTCTGACCGATCCAGCCCAAGCTGACCGATCAGGAATGATAACATCGAGCTTCTTCAAATGAGTAGTGATGTCCCTCTTTTTAGAAATGTGTTCTTGAACTCCTTTAACACCGGTGAGTTTGGTGGACGAGAACTCTTGGATGAGGTTGTTGAATAAAGATTTATCTGAAGTGTCAAACAACTCATCCATTACTTTGATAAAATCTTTAACCTTCTCAGGTGGCTCCACCGATCCACGCATTCCCAAAGGAATTCTGGACATGATGAACATGATACAGAGACGATTGGATTGCTCCCACTTTTCACGCAGTGCAATCTCAGCAGCAGTGATAGTTTTAGTGACAGCAACTGGTTCGTCTTTCCTTATTGCATAATCCATGTTGTGCAAGCTAGGTGGAGAAGAACTCGTTCCTTCCAGATTTTGAAGTTGTCACTCCGAAGTTCAGGGATTTCACTAGTGATTTCAGCGTATTTAGAAGTGGATGAAATAGCTGCAAGAATAGGATTACAAATTTACATGTCAAAAATTTTAAAGCTTTAATGAATTCATGTTTTACCAATGTAGAAACATGATGAATATAAAAACTTTATTAATTTTAAAATTGTCTGTGGACTAAATTTTAAATTTAATGAAATTATATGAATTTTATGATAGATTTAATGAAATATTTAATTTAGGAAAAGGAGGAATGAAATCTATCTTAATTAAAGTTTGTGATAAAACTATTATATTAAATCCTCATAACTCCCTGTGAAGTAAATTAAAAGAATTTAATTTAATATATTATCCTAATTAATTATAAAAATATAAGAAAATCCTTGTAGGATAAAATTATTATACCTATATAATTAATTACAAGTTATGTCCATTTAGGTGAATTTTAATTAATATATAATTTTATATAATTAAAGATGTTGTGGTTACTCCCTAATTATTTAAAATTATATTTTCACTTAGACATTAGGTATTGAGCTCTACCTAAAAGTAATTTTGTTATTAACATAATAGACAATCACTGAGATTAGTGCTTATAGTGTGGTCGTTTGAAGATCATTAAAAATCGTTCTAGATATGAGCATTTGTCCCAAGTTCATGTTTTCTTATGTCAAACCACAAAATTATTTACGTTTTATTCATATTTAATTCATTTTAAAAAAATATGAATATTTTATGAAGTTTTATGAAACTTGATGTGCTAAATAAAATATTCAACATATCTTAATGTTTGAATATTTTTAAATATATCTACCACTATAAAAGAAATTTATGTATAGCATTTAAATCATACAAATCTAAATTATTTGTATTAAAAAATAAATTTGCCAAATAAATACAAATTGATACAATTAATGTATGATAATTAATTAAATACAAATTCCTAAATATGTAATTAATGGCAAATTTTTCAAAATTTTGTAATTTAGACAAAAAATTACATAAATTTGGTAATATATAATTAAATGCATAATTATTACATGCTTAAATAAATCATGTAATATGTTGCTCCAAAATTCGCCCAAAATACGTGGACCAGTCGAGAGGGGACACGTGGATTAGATAACTTGGAAAGATTTGCTAAGTCTTTTTATGCCACCAGGAAGCGCTATTAGCATGGGTCCCGGAGGAGACATCCGGAGTACAAGGTACTCCAGGAAGCTAGTATAGCATGAAGGCTCTCCGGGATGTGTCAGGTCTCTCCCGAGAGATCAAGTCGCATTTAATGCTGCATGGGAGGAAGCGTGTTAGGACTGTAACACGCAATAAAGTCTGACGACACAACCCCCGAACAGCAGCGCTACAGTAATGATCATTTAAGTCTAGCGACGGCTACTCTGCGAAGAGTCACGTCAATCACAAGACAAAAAGGACATTCTCCATAAAGACCCTACAGCACCTAGGGATTTGACCATGCATCACCCATGGTATATTCATCGGAAATGCCCAACTTTATGGATACTTACAGACGCATGTGTAAGAACAATTCTAGGGATTACCCCACCAAAACACTATAAATACCCCCTCAAAGCTCATTCAATGGGGTCGGAGAATCTTGGTTGCAAAAGAGTAAGAAGAGAAAAAACTCACCAAGAACATTCTCTGTATTTAAGAGAAAAACATTCTCTCAAGTGTAGAATCTGTATTAAATACATCCATTAATAGCAGTGGCTCGTGGACTAAGGCTCATTAACGCCCCAACCACGTAAAAAGTCTTCATCTCACTTTCTTACAGCTCCTTATTATAATTATATTTTAATAGTTGCCGAAAACCTTGGTCAACATTTTGGTGCTTTCATTGAGAGCCGAGGAAAGCTGCTTCACAACAAGCATTTAACTTCACGACAATGGTGGAGACAAGAGCTACACGTCATCCTCGCCCTCTAGAAGACGCTCAAGATCCCAATGAGGAAGATGTAGCCTCAAGGGCAGCAGAGGAGTCCGAGGAAGAAGAAGTAGAAATAGTTCCCGATGAAAACTACGAGGAACACCTCGGCGAGTATGCCGATGACGGAGGAAGCTACCAAGAGCTGGTGCTCCTCAGACAAAAAGCTATCGATCATGAAGCTGAGATCGAAGCTCAGAAAGTGCAAAATCAAAAAATGCAGGAAGTGATGCTAGCCATGCAGAAAGCCATGGAGGCAGCTGGTATTCACGTGCATCCCAAGGCGATGGCTGCTGGACTCGACGGGGAGCCAGCAACGTCTTCGCCTAATTCCCAGCAGCAAAGGCCTAGGGAACCTAGCCCTATAAGGCACCCTGCTGAGGAAAACCAAACAAAAAACCCTACTTCTGCCCCTGGTCGAAAGAAAAAGGCGCAGGATCCGCGAAAGGTCCGCTCGGATTTCCCTAAAGGGAAAGGTCCGCAGAGGGGCAAGCCCCAAAGAGGGAGTCTTGGCCCTCAGGATCGAGGGGACTGGAAAAGCGTTTCCGTGCACCAGGAACCAGGGGGTAGAGGAAGAGGAGGACAGAGATGTCCACCCATTGATCTGAGGAATCAAATCAATGGGAATCAAGGTGACCTCCGAGATCACCTTGACCAAAAAAGATACAGGCCCGTAGCCTCCTCGGGTACTGTAAACGAAGGGATTATGGCAGAACTTGCCATACTTCAAAAAGATATTGCCCGAGTCTCTTGGAGGCAGAAGGGAGATGACTCCGACTCGGACAGTGAGGATCGGGAGCCTTGTGCCAAACATATCCTGGAGGCGGAGCTCCCTAAAAACTTCAAAATGCCCGAAATGGCAGCATATACTGGGAACTCCGACCCCAGTAATCACTTGTCACGGTTCAACCGGGTCATGACAGTCATGCGGGTCAGCAATGACGCCAAATGCTTATGCTTCCCCCTCACTCTGAGCGGATCAGCAGAGGAATGGTTCAAGAAATTGGAACCAGGATCGCCGGGGTTCTTTGGAACAAACTCCAAACCAACTTCCGGAGACAGTTTGTCGCTGCCAGGAAGGTCAACTTGGAGGTTAGTGCCTTGACCAACATCAAGCAACTGCCCACCGAGACCTTGAAGAATTACATCAAGAGGTTCCGAGAGGAAGCCTCGAAGACCAAGAAGGTTGACGACGGACAACAGCTTGCGCTTTTCCAAGCAGGAATCCGCACTGGGACTCCCTTCTGGAACGAATTACAGCAAGAAGGCACTGCCAGCCTTCAGGACTTCCAGAAGCGAGTCCAAAAATATATTAACCTCGAAGAAGCCCAAATCGTGGCTTACGGAGGCTATTATCCCACCGGGATAGCAGGATACATGCCAGGAGTATCGCCCCTGCATCGTCCCGACCGCGACCCCTCCGTAAGTGGCATACGAGTTCTGCTACTCCGGATACGCCGGGGCCAAGCTTTGGCCCCGGCATCTTCCCATTACGGCAACCCGTCCGGGGTGAATGGACGGACCCCTTGACAGCCGCCCCGATCGCTAGCTTAACAGTGCCCTACCTGTGGGTCGAGGAGCAAAAGGTCCTCCAAGGGCAGCACCCGAACGGGAGAGAAGCGCCAAAAGAAGGGGTACACACCCCAATACACCCAGTACACAGAGCTCACGGACTCTCAGGAACGTGTATATTTTGCCACAAGGCAGAATACGCACTACCGGAGACCACAACCATTATACAGAGACAGCTCCCGGAGAGATCCGAGTAAAAGGTGCGAGTACCACAACGACATTGGTCACAGCACCAATGAGTGTAAAAATATCAAAGACGAGATTGAGAATTTGATCCGTTTGGGCCACCTCTATGAGTGGATCAAAAATAGGTTGCCCCACCTTAATCCAGGGCAGGTGGCAGGGGGTATGCCTCCGGAACACCGTGGGGTACGGCAGAGTATTGCCTCCTGCTCCCGCAGGTGATACCCAGCATATACCCGGACTACCGCCCCGGCCTAATGGACGGGTAGCCATGATCTCCGGAGGTCCCCACATCGGAGGAAACACTCGCAAGGAGCGAAAGAGATATGCCGAGGCCGCAAGACACAGTGAGGTGTGGGAGGTCACTCAACTCCCGGCTCAAAGGCCTCGGCTAATGGACCAACCCATAACGTTCACGGAAGAAGACACCAAGACGGTGCGTTTTCCTCACCACGACCCGCTGGTCATAGAGACCCCCATCGCAAATAAAGTGGTGGCTAGGGTCCTGATTGACAATGGGAGTTCCGTGAACTTGCTCTTCAAAGAAGCCTTCATTGCGATAGGGTTGACCGACCGGGACCTCTCTCCTAGTGGATCGCAGCTCACAGGGTTTAACGGGACGACGCTAATCCCGATGGGAAAAGTCAGACTCCCAGTTACCCTGTGCCCGGATACCCCCCAAAGCACATTCAAGTATTGCACCTTCGTGGTGGTAGACTGTCCAACAGCCTACAACGCAATCTTAGGCCGACCGGCCCTCGTCGACTTTGGTGCAATTACTTCAATCCGATACCTAGGCCTAAAATTCCCTACCCAGGAAGCCGGAGTCGGAACGGTGAGGGGAAATCAAGGAGAGGCCAGGCAATGTTACAATGTTGCCACCCACTTGCCAGTACTCATGGTCCGGGGGCCCCCTGAGATAGAGAAGGCTGAAGAGGACGAGTTGGATCCTCGCATAGGGTCCGAAAGGGTCGTAGAACCAATGGAGGACGTCGAAGAAGTACCAGTGTGCGACGACGACTCCACCAAAGTACTCCGGATAGGGAGAAGCCTGGATCCGGAGGAAAAAGATAAAATAATAAAAACACTGAAGGGCGCCATCGACATTTTTGCATGGCGCCAAGAAGACATGACCGGCATCAGCCCTCATGTCATCACCCATGTACTCAATGTCAACCCGGACATGCCCCCTGTACAGCAAAAGAGACGCCCGCTCGACTCGGTGAAAGCCGAGGCCTTAGAGAAAGAGGTGGATAAACTTTTGTCCAATGGCATGATCCGTGATGTATACTATCCGGAATGGCTGGCCAATCCGGTCTTGGTGCCCAAGCCGAACGGGACCTGGCGGGTTTGTATAGATTTCACAGATCTAAATAAAGCTTGCCCAAAGGACTGCTTTCCGCTGCCCAGGATCGACCAGATGGTGGACGCCACGTCCGGATTTAAGCTACTGTCTTTCATGGATGCCTATGCTGGGTACAACCAAATAAAAATGCATACGGCAGACCAGGAGTGTACTAGCTTCAGGACCGATAAGGGGGTATACTGTTACCTAGTCATGCCTTTCGGACTGAAAAACGCCGGAGCAACCTATCAAAGAATGGTTAACCGGATGTTTAAAAGCCTCCTGGGACGAAACATGGAGGTATATGTAGACGACATGCTCGTCAAATCCAAAGCGTGCAAAAGCCATGCAAACGACTTAGAGGAATGCTTCGAAGTCGTCCGGAGATACGGCATGAAGCTCAATCCGAAAAAATGCACCTTCGGGGTCAAGTCGGGAAAATTCCTGGGCTTCATAGTCAGCCAAAGGGGGATCGAGGCGAACCCGGAGAAAATCAAAGCTCTCCTGGACATGCCATCCCCCAAGAAACATAAGGACGTGCAGAGTTTGACCGGAAAGGTAGCCGCACTGAGCCGCTTTATCTCACGGTCCACGGACAAGTGCATACCCTTATTCAACATACTGAAGAAATGCCAAAAGTTCGAATGGACAGATGAATGCGAGGAGGCATTCAAAAGGTTAAAAGACCACATGGCCAAACCTCCTATCCTATCAAAACCCGTCCTTGGAGAAGACTTGTTCCTTTACTTGGCCGTCTCCGAGCATGCGGTCAGTGCTGCACTGGTCCGGGAGGAAGAAAAAATTCAGCACCCCGTATACTATGTTAGTAAGCGCATGGTAGGGGCCGAGACAAGGTACCCGGTTATTGAAAAATTAGTATTCTGCCTCCTGATGGCATCAAGGAAGTTAAGACCATACTTCCAAGCCCATCCGATCAGAATCTTGACCAATCATCCACTCCGGCAAGTTCTCCAGAAGCCTGAAGCATCCGGAAGGCTCCTCAAGTGGGCGATGGAGCTGACTCGCCCGACTTACATTACGTGCCCGGATTTCCATAAAAGGCCAAGCCTTGGCGGACTTCATCACCGAATGTAATGAAGCCGAGGCAACAGCCAATACACCGAGCCACCCATCCCCACTTGGAGAGTATTTGTGGATGGAGCTTCTAATGAGAACGGCTTCAGAGCCGGAGTGGCTATGATATCACCTATCGGATTGCGGCTCCAGGCAGCACTCCGATTCAACTTCACAGCTTCGAATAATGAAGCCGAATATGAGGCCCTGATAGCAGGGCTAAAATTGGCTAAAGCTGTAGGAGCCAAGAGGGTGGAAGTCTACAGCGATTCTCAGCTGGTCGTAAACAAAGTTTCCGGAGAATACCAAACTCGCGGCGAAAGGATGGCCGCGTACGTAACAATAGTCCGAGAACTACTCCACGAGTTCACGGACTATAAAGTAGAAAGAATCCCCCGAGAAAAGAACGCTCACGCGGACTGTCTGGCTAAGTTAGCCTCGGACAGCGAAATCGAAGAGCTGGGGGTAGTACTAGTGGAACGCTTGGCAGAGCCAAGCATCAAAATAAAAGAGACCACACAAACGGTTGGGCAAGAACCCAGCTGGATGGTCCCCATCATAAAGTACATAACCACAGGTGAGTTGCCCCAAGAAAGGGCACTATCTCGAAAGATTCAGTATCAGGCTCATCGTTATGTAATGATGGATCAAATTCTCTACCGGAGAGGACTCAGCATGCCTTATTTAAGGTGTGTATCGGACCCTGAAGCTAGACAAATCATGCTGGAGGTCCATGAAGGGTTCTGTGGAGATCATACGGGAGGACCCAGCCTCTCAAAGAAAATATTGAGGCAGGGGTACTTCTGGCCAACAATGAAAAAAGATTGTATAGACTATGTCCAAAAGTGTGACTCGTGCCAAAGGTACGCGAACATACCGAGAGCTCCTCCAAATGAGATCACTTTGATGACCAGCCCCTGGCCCTTCGCGGTCTGGGGAATAGATCTCATCGGGTCTCTACCTACGGGAAAAGGAGGGGTAAAGTATGCAATAGTAGCAGGAGACTACTTCACCAAGTGGACAGAGGCTGAGCCTATGAAGACAATAACTGCTAAGAAGGCGTTGGACTTTGTTATCAAAAACATAGTGTGTCGATACGGCTTGCCTCACAAGATAGTCTCAGACAATGGAAAGCAATTTGATTGCGAGGAATTTACTGACTTTTGCAACCAACACGGAGTGGTAAAAAGCTTCTCCGCGGTAGCCCGGCCTCAAACAAGTGGCCAGACGGAAGCAGTCAATAAAATCCTAAAGGTCACCTTGAAAAAGAAGCTGCTGGCCTGTAAAAATAACTGGCCTGAAGAATTGCCAAGGGTATTGTGGGCCTACCGGACGACCCCGTAACCACAACCGGTCACTCGCCGTTCTCAATGGCGTACGGTTGTGAAGCAATGGTCCCGGTGGAAACATTATTCCCATCCCACAGGAGGACGACTTATGATCCGGCCACCAATCAGGCTCTGCTACAAGAGGCTCTGGATCAAGTCGAAGAACTCCGGGATGAGTCCCAAATACGGATGGCTGCTTATCAAAAGAAGGTGACCAAATATTTTAACTCCAAGGTTAAAAATAGAAAATTCGCTATTGGGGATATGGTCCTAAGAAGGGTTTTCCCAGCCACCCAAGAACCCGGAGTGGGGGTACTTGGACCGAATTGGGAAGGACCATATGAAATCGAGGACGAAATCGGTTCTGGCACTTACAAACTGAAAAGAATGGACGGAACTACTATCCCAAGAGCCTGGAATGCCGATCACCTCAGAAAATATTACCAGTAGCGAATTAAACTTAGATTTTGTTCAAAGGGTTTGTACCGTCCAAATGTATGCCTCCTCTATATTAAATAAAACTGAGTGCCTTAAAAACAAAGTTTCTATGCCACTCAGGGGGGTACTAGGGTATACCGCACGGACAAACAAAAAACAAACTAAGTAAAATATCCTGACCCAAAGGGCAGGTCAATCTAAGTAAAATATCCTGACCCAAAGGGCAGGTCAAAAAATATGCGCAAAAATAAAGAGCATAAGTATAAAAACCCTGAGCCAAAGGACAGGTTAAAATACCTAAGTGTGACAAATAAAGATCGCATATATATAAGAAAAAAAATATCCTAGCCCGAAGGGTAGGTCATACACATGTAAATGGCCCGGGGACAGGCCTTAAGATATAATTGTCTCCCCTTCAAATAAAAGCTGCCGCCTATATGTAAATTGTTCTAAGGCAGCAGCAAATATGTACAAATAAAAAAAAAAAGAGTTATAAGAAGAACGGGTAGAATCTGGGTCAATAATACGGCAGCTCAGTCAGCCCGCGGAGGAAGACGAGGTCCAATCCGTGCCTCAAGCGCAGCATCAAGCTTCTTCTTCTTTTCCCGGAATTTGGCAATCATGTCCTCGGGTTTGGGATAGAAAGTAAGCTTGATACTCTGATCATTGGTGGCCCAAGCCATGTAGACACCATCATCGAAGCGCTTCGGGCACCGGGCGCAGGAAACAGGAGAAAGGAGCTCGGCCCTCTTGGCCTTCCTGGTAGACTGATCTTTGTAATCCCTAAGCTCCTTCAACTCCACAGCTAGAGCGGCCTTGGATTCGATATCCGACTGATGAGTCTCCTCTAGAGACCTCACCTTGGCGGCCATTTCATCCAAAGCCTCCCTGGCCTCCCGAAGATCTCGCCTGGCCTTCTCGACAGCCTCGGTTTGAGCCCTTAGTTCCTCCTGATGATGGGCCTCCATCCTGTCTCTCCGCTAGGCCTCGGCCTGGATCATGGCCTCCGCCTGAGCCTCCCTCCGGGTGGCCTCCTCTTCCTTGGCCTTGGCCTTCTCTTCCTTAGCCTTGGCCGCTGCCTCCTGGCGCTCGGCAGCCTCCTGGTAGATCTGCCTCTCCGCTGTGAGGTCTTGGAGGACCTTCCTGATGTCGTTCATGTCCCCAAAGTCGGACAGAGCGAAGCCATGGTTTATGATGTTCCTGGAGAGGCGACTGGCCTCACAGCAAGCTGAACCATAACGAGGTATAAGGAAAAATTTCTCAAAGGAAGAAAACAAAATACAAACAACAAAAAGGAAACGCAAAAAATTGCAAAGTACTTACCACTGTGAGGGAATGGCTGAGGTCCTGGACCTGGAAGACAGAGTTCAGGGAAGCACAAGTGGCAAACCGCTTGGGCGCACAACGTGTAAGCTGAGAAGCGAACTCACCGGTCATCTCCGCGGCAAAGGGAGCCAAAGTGGGCCCTAGGAGGGGACGGAACCAGTCCGTTAAGGGGTCCAGGTTGAGGTTCCACGGATCATGATAGTCCGGGTGGTTGATGCTCGCCTCAACCTCAGCTCGCAGAATCCTCCTAAGGGCCTCCACCTCGGCATACCCCCGGGAGTACTCGTCCATAGCATAGTTGTGTTTGGCTATGCGAAGCTCCTGCCTCACCTCATCCCCCGGAATCGGGGTAAGATCAATGTGAGGAGGAGCAGGATTTTCCTCCATCGGGGAAACCCCGCCGTCTAGGCCATGAGCAGGAGTGTCGGCCCTCCGAGGCCTCTTCGGCTCGTCCTGGGCAATCATCTTGCCCTTACGCTTGCGAATCAGAGCCACTTCAGGCTCCTCCTCGTCCTCCTCTGCTACCACTGGAGGGGCTTCGAGGCTCTCCAAGACCCCTCAACGGCTTCCTCCGAGAAGTCCCACCCTTTCCCTTGGCCTTCTTCCGGAAGCACCTCCTCGTCATCCACTAAGTCAATGGTTTCGGGGGGAGCGCCGGAAGGAACCTTCAAGGAAAAAAGCCGGGGGAGAGGGGGTGAAAGCCGGAGGAGCCACGGGAGTATGAACCCCGGCAAGCTGGTCCAGGATGGCATCCATGGAGGTACCTGTTCCAATCAAATAAGCAAGTGTTAGAAGTTCGTGAGGAACCGCTTATAAAAGATGCAGCAAATAAACTACTCCTACCCGAACTTCCTAATTCGGCCCTAGCAAAGTCCCGAACTTTAATGCTGGGCAAGATCATCTCCAAGATAACTGTCCGAGGGCCGAAACCAGCTGGACGCTATGTAAGCCGACGGACCTAAGGGAATAGGTTCCGGAGGGCCGGAGCCCATCCGGGACCGACCTAGGTAATCTCCTAAGTTCGTAAAATAAAATTCCTTCAAATGATCCCCCCACCGGGTCGACGGCATCTTAAACCTACGGAGACGCTCGTCGAACCCTATGGGCCTATGATTGGTATATTCATCAACGGAAGGAACATAGCGAATTATCAAGGGAGACTTACCACCGGCACCGGAAGTGCTAGCACCGGGAGCACCCGAGTTTGGTTCGGGGGCTGAAGGCTGAGGCCGGGAAGTCTGATTCTCAGAAGAACCTTCAAGACGAAGGGGCCTCCCGGCGGAAGGACCCCCAATCTCTTCTTGAAGTATATTGTCAAAAAATTTAGCTTCGGACTTCCCGCCAATGGCTTGGCTCCTTCGCACCACCGGACTCCCCACGCGAAGCCCTCTCCTAGAGGCAGCCTGGGCCTTAGAATACGCCTTCTCCTGGGCCTTCCGGTAGAGATAATCTTGGTACTTCTTCTCTGCCGTAGCAATGAGCTCATCCCGGAAGGCCTTCTCCGCAACCGGCGCCCTCACATTGGGGCAGATGACCTTGGAGAGGTTGGAGTCATCCACGGATTGATGAGAAAGGATAAGTTTAGCCTTCCTACAATTCTCCGTGGTGACCAGGCCCCCGACATCAAGATCGGCATGGTCGTAGGAGGCGAAGGCTTGGGCCCTTCGAAGGAAAGCCTGAGTGGGAAGCGTCCGCTGGTAAGGTGGGATCCGCACCCACTCCGTGAGAAGCTCCGGGTGGTCCACGGCTCTGAACCCGGACGAGAAGAAAAAGCGGTGGCGGTACTCCTTAACATGAGTCTGCCTATTATATGGAACCATCCCCTCGTTAGCAGGGTCGATCCGGAACCCATAAAAACCATCCTTAAGTTTGTCCCCTTTCTTGGGGACGGATACAAGTTCATAAAAATATAAAATTTCCGCCGGGCTGGGAGACCCCCAGCCACGGGCGGTGTAAAAAATGAATAAGCCTGAGAGCAGGCGGTAAGCTTGAGGAATAAGTTGGTATGGCGCAAGGCCGACAAATACAAGAAAATTCACAAAGTAATCTTGGAGCGGGAGCATGGCACCGGCCATCAAATGGGTCTGACTCCAAGCCCCGAAGCCGTCATAGTTGTGATTAGGCGTCTCCGAGTCACGAGGAGGCCGGTGGAAGGTCCCTGAGGTAGAGGGTTTGATCCCTGCCACGTTAATAATGTTCTCCAGCTGGTGAGGACAAGTCAGGGTCGACCGAAGCTTGGCCGCTTCCCAGCCAGTTGCACGGGACTTGTACCCCTCCTGGGCAACGGGTCCTAGAGAAACCTCCTCCAGGGTGGCCATGTTTTTCCCTTTCTTCTTCGAAGATTTCGAGCCAGAAGCAGACATTTTATGTTCTGAGAAAAACAAAAGAAAAAAAAAAGGAAAAACCCAGCAGTTAGGTCCCATACCAAACCCTAAATCAAGAAAAAGGGAGTGGGGGTCCCCTAACCGCTGGAAAGAGGCCCCCTCCGGACATGTGTCACCTGGGAAACTCTGGAGAGAATCCCTGAACAAGTGTCGGGTGCAGTAAAATCACAGAAAGTGGTTTTGCAAAAGGAAAAAGAAAAAAGAAAAGCCTTCTTATGCCCTAAGCAACTGTTAAACGAAGAACACATGGCCTTCTTCAAACAAAGCTGTATGCCTACAACAGGGGCGTGATAATGGCGATTCTACAACTAACACAGTAAACACTCACACACCCAGAAGCCTCTAAGTACGAACCCAGAAAACGAGCAATGTAAATATAAGCATGTTATTATCTAAAGATGCAAGAAACTTACAGTAGATCGTCGAACTGGGGGTATTGAATGAGGATGAGTGAAAGTTGAGAAGAACTGGCGAAGTCAAACGCTGGAAGGCTGAAAGAAGTGTTTAAGTATTAAAGCAGTTTGTGCTACTTTGAGGAATTTTCTCTCTGGGAAATTCGAGCAGAAATGGCAAGGAATGGAAAGTAACCGAAATGAAGGAAAGGTGGTGGCTTTTATAGGCAAAAACGCATGAGGAACAGGCGTCATAACCTACCAATCGCACGGTGGGGGAGACGCACGATTCGAATTCCTGAAAAATCAACGGATCAGATCGATCTACCATTAAGGCGGTGGAAACGTTTGAGTATCCGTCTGACACCATCAATGCGCCGCATCAATCATGGGGCGTGAAACGAATCGACCTCTGCAAAAGCGAATCGTTGCATTTAATGCCATTATCAGACACACCTCCACGCGCCCCCAAGTCATATCAGAAGGCCGAGGAGGCGGCTGGAAACATTCCTGCAAAAAGCATACCGCTGCATTAAATGACATCGTTTAATTTGCCCCCACGCGCTCGAGACTCGAGCTAGGGAAACGAGGGGTCAACCGGAGACACTTGAACAAGCCTTGGTTTATTTTTACTAAGTAAACAAGGCTTGGGGGATAAATGTTGCTCCAAAATTCGCCCAAAATACGTGGACCAGTCGAGAGGGGACACGTGGATTAGATAACTTGGAAAGATTTGCTAAGTCTTTTTATGCCACCAGGAAGCGCTATTAGCATGGGTCCCGGAGGAGACATCCGGAGTACAAGGTACTCCAGGAAGCTAGTATAGCATGAAGGCTCTCCGGGATGTGTCAGGTCTCTCCCGAGAGATCAAGTCGCATTTAATGCTGCATGGGAGGAAGCGTGTTGGGACTGTAACACGCAATAAAGTCTGACGGCACAACCCCCGAACAGCAGCGCTACAGTAATGATCATTTAAGTCTAGCGACGGCTACTCTGCGAAGAGTCACGTCAATCACAAGACAAAAAGGACATTCTCCATAAAGACCCTACAGCACCTAGGGATTTGACCATGCATCACCCATGGTATATTCATCGGAAATGCCCAACTTTATGGATACTTACAGACGCATGTGTAAGAACAATTCTAGGGATTACCCCACCAAAACACTATAAATACCCCCTCAAAGCTCATTCAATGGGGTCGGAGAATCTTGGTTGCAAAAGAGTAAGAAGAGAAAAAACTCACCAAGAACATTCTCTGTATTTAAGAGAAAAACATTCTCTCAAGTGTAGAATCTGTATTAAATACATCCATTAATAGCAGTGGCTCGTGGACTAAGGCTTATTAACGCCCCAACCACGTAAAAAGTCTTCATCTCACTTTCTTACAGCTCCTTATTATAATTATATTTTAATAGTTGCCGAAAACCTCGGTCAACATAATAAATTACCAAATTAAAACAAATTTCCACTTTCAATTTATACTAAATAACATATTAATTCCGAATATATGTATTAAATAAAAATAGAAAATTGAATAAATACAATTTATTGACTAAATTGACAAAAAATAGGAAAATAATTAATATTCCAAATAAATAAAAAAATTTATGAAAATTCGGAATTTTCCTTTTTTTTTTTTTTTGAAAATGACATTGCTAGAAACAACATGTCACATACGGAAAAAACAACACGTCGTTTTCAAATGAAGGCTACCTCACACATAGAAAAACGACACGTCGTTTTGGATCGTCTTCTTCAGCCAACCAGGTCGTTTTGACCCATTTTTCTGCACGCGAGTCCTTGTGGACTCGACCCGAACCCGATCGGAACTGTCCATTCTGACGACCAAAAAGACCTAAATCTATTCCAAATGAATTTAAATGTAAAAATTAAGACATCCATATAGATTTCATGCATTGAAAACAAGTAAAACAAAGACTTTAAAATCACCAAAAAAATTTAGGGTCCGAAGAAATTTTTTTTAGATTTCTTTGTTTTTTTAAATGAGTTTTCATGCTTAGAACAATCTATATTACTATATGAATGTATTGATGTATAAAATATTTAAAATAAAAATCGAAAGTGAAGACGAAAAATTTACAAGGCACGAACCGAAAAACTAAAATTTTCATTTTTATATATATACACATATAATGTATATATAACATAAAAATATTATAAATATATGAAAGAGAGAATTATAAATATTATTATACAATAAAATCATATATTCAACGTATAATATATAAGAACATGAAATATATAAATATACAACAATACATATATATAAACCAATAATATAATATTATGGGTAAATGACGGCAAAACTCCTAAAACTTTTATTTTAGTTTCACTTAACCTCCAAAACCCAAATTTGGGCGGTAAAACCCCAAATACTCGTATTCTGTTAGCAATTTACCATTTTCGTTCATTTTAAGTGTTAAGTGTCATGTTAGACTAGACATAGTGTACACGTGGCACAATTTTATTGGTCCACGTAAAAAATTATTTAAAAATTAAAAAATTAAAATAAAATTAATTTAAAATTAAAAAAAAAATTATAAATAAAAAAATAACTTTCTTTTTTTCTTCCTTTTTCTTTATTTTTTTTTTCTTTTCTTTCTTTTATCGTCTTCTTAGTCGATATGACCATCAAGCTAAAGCACGAGCTTATAATCAACAGCTTCAAGACCATCGACGGTCGTGGCGCCAATGTCCACATCGTCGAAAACGGTTGCATAACCCTCTAGTCGGTCTCCAATGTCATCATCCATAACATCCATATCCACCACTGCAAACCCTCAGGACACGCAGACATTGCCTCGAGTCCCACCCACGTCGGATGGAGAGGTGTATCCGACGGTGATGGTATCTCCATCTACAGCGCACGCAAAATCTGGATCGACCACTACACGCTGTCTTACTGTATGGACAGTTTGATCGACGCAATAATGGGTTCAACGGGGATTACGACCACTGCACTGCTGTTGAGTACTACAGTGGATGAAAATCCCATCTTCGCAGACCCAAAATCACACAACTTCACATTCAGATTATGGTCTAGAAGGACATTGTAAGATTTTTAGGATTTAAGGATCTATAACCGAGTGGCTGCCCAAGGGTTTTGAAAATCCTAAATCAGGACTAAAGGGAGAGAGAGAGAGAGAGAGAGAGAGAGAGAGAGAGAGAGAGAGAGAGAGAGAGAGAGAGAGAGAGAGAGAGAGAGAGAGAGAGAGAGAGAGAGAGAGAGAGAGAGAGAGAGAGAGAGAGAGAGAGAGAGAGAGACTTAGGGTGGTTAGAAAACTGCTGGGGTGAAAACCCTAGATTGGGACTGAGAGAGACCGAGAGAGGAGATCGAGAGAGAGAGAGAGAGAGAAGTTTCAGACAAAAAGAAAAAGAAAGAAAAGAGCAAAAAGAAAGAAAAAGAAAAAGAAAGAAAGGAAAATAAGAAAGAAAAAAAAAGGAAATTAATTTTTTATTTATAATTTTTTTAAATTTTAAATTAATTTTATTTTAATTTTTTAATTTTTTTTAAATAATTTTTTACGTGGACCAATAAAATTGTGCCACGTGTACAGTGTGTCCAGTCCAACATGGCACTTAATACCTAAAATGGACGAAAAGGGTAAATTGCTAATAGAATACGAGTATTGGGGGTTTTACCGCCCAAATTTGGGTTCCGGGGGTTAAGTGAAACTAAAATGAATGTTTTGGGGATTTTGTCGCCATTTACCCTAATATTATTAATCATAATATGAATATATATATGTGTATGGAACATTTTTATATGTAGATTAAATTAAATGTGTATATAATCGGAATTATAATGGGTATTACCTATTTATGGGTAATATTCTAAAAATTTGAGTTTTTATGCTTAGTTTTTCTATCTACTTAAAAAAAATCTCTTATTTTTATATTATATGAGTTGGGGTAGAAGAGAAAGCTGCAAAAGTGCAGCTGTTAATTTGTGAAAAACTCAGCTCAAGAAATGAGGCTGAGGGGTCCATTGATATTTATAGATAAGCAGTAGTACAAGAGGAAAAGGTTAGAGGGACACTCGTCACCTCATTACAAACATTTGGGACCACACCAGAAAACAAGGCATAACAGAAAAGAGAGAGAGTGATTGAGACTACACACTTAACACTAATTACATCATTAGCTAACTAATCATTTCTTAACACCACCCCTCAAGCGAGAGGGTGATTGTGTCACTCCGAGCTTGTCAACTAAAAATTGAAACCTTGAATGAGAGAGTCCTTTGGTCAGGCAGTCAGCGATTTGGTCTGAAGAGGGCACATATCTGATGTCGAGATGCTTTTGAAGAACCTTGTCTCTAACATAGTGAATGTCTAATTCTATATGTTTTGTTCTTGCGTGATAAACGGGAGTTCAGCCAAGGCACTCGCACTCATGTTGTCACACCACACAACTGAGATAGAGTTCAGAGGGAATTTCATTTCTTTGAGTAGAGACTCAAGCCAGGTTATCTCAGCTGTGACATGAGCTAAGGCTCTGTATTCTGATTCAGTACTCGAACGAGATACCACATATTGTTTCTTTGATGACCATGACACCAGTGTTTCCCCAAAGTAGACACAATAACCTCCAATTGATTTTCTGTCATCGGGGCAGCAAGCCCAATCAGCATCAGAAAATCCTGTCAAGCTTAAGTTGTCACTATGCTGAATATGAATACCATGATGTTGTGTCCCTTTCAAGTATCTCAGTATTCTCTTTGCACCACTGTAGTGAACTGTGGTAGGACTCTTGAGAAACTGACTTAATTTGTTAACAGAGAAGGCTATGTCAGGACAAGTATGAACCAGATATTAGAGAGCTCCAATAATACTTCTGTAGTGTGAAGGATTCTCAAGTGGTGTTCCATCATGTATGGACATTGGTTTCCCTGCAGTCATAGGTGTAGGACACGGCTTGATGTTCTTCATTTTCAGTTTGTCAAGAAGTTCAGCAATGTATTTCCCTTGTGTCAAGTACATCCCTGTTGAGTCTCTATGAACCTCAATTCCTAGGAAGTAGTTCAGTTGCCCCAGATCCTTAAGAGAGAAAACCTTGTTGAGTTTCGTAACAAAGGACTGAATTTCAGTGGCATTATTTCCAGTGATGATTATATCATCAACGTAGATGAGTGTCATGATGACGATGTTTGGATTCTGTAACATAAACAGAGAACTGTCTGCCTTGGATTGCAGTGTAATGCCCCGATATTTTGCCTTATTTTACAAAAATACTATTTTCATGCATAATTTGAAAAGATAAAAAAAAATAATTTAAATACAATAGTGGATTTTAAAAAAAATCAAAATGCAACAGAGAAGGATCCTTCATTTGTAAAACAAGATACAGTAAGTAAATAATTTTAAATAATGCATTTCCACTGTGTTAGATTTATCAACTGCTTAAAATAAAACTAAGGCACCACCGGCGTTCTAGATTGTTTGTCCGCCCGTAGCCGCTCACAGTATACGTACCAGAACTGACCCTGCTCACTATACATACTTCCCTGTCTAATACCTGTAGGGGGAAAGTAAGGGGGGTGAGCTAAAAGCTCAGTAAGGAAATGCTTATCAAACAATACCATATAATATCACACATACCATTAATTTATTTATTAAGTTTTAGCAATATCATACATGCTCTTTTATAACTATAACCAAATAACTGTACATATGGAAACCTTTATCATACAAGTCTATACTATTTGTTCACACCGTACACATATACAGAGATCATAACTCCAATATCATACTCATAACATAATCATATCAATACTATAAATAATAATAACATTATCACAACATTGGCATATCATAGCCATTACTTACATAACCCGGGCCTAGCCTGACCCTACAATATCCTGGGCCTAATCTGCCCATATAATAACATGGGCCTATGCAACCCTACCATTGTTATAGGATAGGGTATCTCTATATTCAACAGTAACATCACTGTATCATACCCACCATAACAATCTCATACACGACTCAGTAAAATGTAGGGTAGGGTATCTCTACATTCAACGGCCTTATCCTGTATCATACCCCACCATGGTCCCTCACTTTACCTGAGACGTTAGCATACAACATATAACATTCTACCCTCCTTAAAAAAATTTCGTCCTCGAAATTTAACATATAACAAATATATAAGATAATTATCCTCACACAATTAATATCCCAAGGAGAGAAAAAAAATTAAATACTATTTTAATCTGGATATTACATTCTACCCTCCTTAAAAAAATTTCGTCCTCGAAATTTAACTTACCAACACTCGGGGTGTTGAGTCTTCATGTCTTTCACCACTTACTGCATTACCTCATTATCTACCATATATATGGACCCAATAAACATGCATTTAACCTATGTCTTATCGGTCAATCCATAACACATAAAATATACACAACTTAATTAAGTATTATTATTTCTCTATACATTACTTAAATACCAAAATGTACTCTATTACAATAACGTACATATACATGCTTTAAATACATAAGTTTTGCAATAACTTGCTCGTAATTTTATAAAAATTTCTTCTCTTATGAACATCCTTACATGTCATTAAGAGTTAAACTATTTATTCTCTAATGAACATCCTTACATGCCATCAAGAGTAAAACTATTCATTCTCTCATGAACATCCTTACATGTCACTTGAGAACACATTATATAATACAAAAATAACAAACACAAAGAGTAGGGTAAAAGATCTTATGCAAACTTCTCTTTAATTATTCCCATTCTCTCATTGAATGTTATTATAGACTAAAATCTCTCTCTCTCTCTCTCTCTCTCTCTCTCTCTCTCTCTCTCTCTCTCTCTCTCTCTCTCTCTCTCTCTCTCTCTCTCTCTTTTTATTCCACTGTAAAGCTACGGTGTCATTCTTGCAGTTTCATAGTTGTTACTCATCGATAGACACTTTTTCCATGGCACTTGGAAATAAACATGGAATCTCTTTAAAAGGTCTTCTATGTATAAATATTTAACTATCTATCCGACTACCTTTTTGTCTAACGTTCACTTCTTAATTTCCTTTATCCATGCATTCGTTGCACTTGTCATGACTTCCCATTTTCTAAGATAATAGTCTTTGATTCCTTTTGTTGTCTGATTTTTGTATCACTCTATTGTATTTTCTTTGCTAATCTCTCTTATGTGCTTGGTCCTCCATTACTCCCTTCAATCAAGTTGACTTGATTATGAGATTAGCTAGTTTTCTATACTAACTTTTATCTACTTTGGTATTATCTTGCTATAGTGGTGAAGTTTGAATCTGTAATGCCGATAGATTCTGATAGTTATGTTTAATGATTGCTTCTTCTAATATACTAGCCATCTGAGGTATCACATAACTTCATACTTATCATAGCATTGATTATTCCAGCCATATTCATGCCCTCAATATTGTAGCCGTCTTTAATTCACCAAAAAAAATATCTCAACTTCTTAATTGTACTTCTAAAACTTTTTAATCTCTTAAACATACATTCCAATACTAATTATTTACTTAAGACTATACCATCTATGCATTAAAACATAGAAAGCACACTAATAACCCCTTTTAAAATAAGTTCAATCCTACCATAGCTTATCGTAGCCCAACTATTTATTATTTGTTGACTTTTAACAATAAGTCAACCATACCAATCTCATAATGTATTGATCATCCAAGTTATCAGGGTAAGGATACTATATATATAATTTGCAAACTATGCCGAACAGACCTTACTCTGTCCATCACTATTATACCTCCTATACCCCTACTTGTATTTGATTTATTACTGGAGACTCACTATTTATAATTCCTTAGTCAGGAATTTTTTATTCTTACTTCCCATACTACCTTTAAGCACAAGTCAATAATTCGTTCAAGCGTCTCATTTTACATCCAAACGCCACCAAATTATCAATACCTATCTTGTTTTTTTTTCTTCTTCTAACTTTGCACTTTCAATTGGACAAGACTTAGTAGTGTGCAATAAGTTAGTTATTGTCAGCTTGAGAGAGTCCTTCCAAAGATCTCTATTACTGGCTTTTTAGATTGAGAGATATTTTTCCTTTTTTTTTTTTTGCTCTTAACAATTTTAGCTTTTGACAAATCCATAGTCATTTTCTTCTCGGGCACTATAGGGCCTAGAAACACCATCTCTTTTCAGCAGGGCTGGACTTTGTGAGTTTTCCTCTTAGTTTCTCATTAGATGACACTCCAACATACTTATACTATTGCCCATAATATAAGTCGTAATTGGATTGTAGTATCCTTTGCTTACGTTGTGCCTTGAATTCCTTTATGTTGCATGAGTGTATTTTCTAATCCCAACACTTATCAAAAACTTGTATAGTCCTTGACATGCCATGACATTCTTCAATATATGTTACTTTGGTCCTAATTGTGTCTTACTTTTCTCCTGTCTCTAAGTGAGGCTTTCCTAACATTTTCTCATTGAGCTATACTCCACACCATTGTTGTTGTATCAGTGAGTATTTGGAATCTAGGGATGTCACCCTTGAATGCTAATTCCTCCTCTTTCTCAAGTTTTGAATTTGCGATCTACTCTCTATAGTTGTTTGTTGTACACCCGCCACAAAGCTGCATCCACAATCTCTTAGTTGTGTAGTTATGATCAATTCCGAGTAGTCACCCTCTTAGTTGTCTCTCATTCATGTTGTACCCAAATTGTTAGCCGTGCCTGGACCTTTTTTTTTGTCTTTCTCCTTTGAAAATGTCTCTGTCGAAACCATACACATTTTTCTCTATTATCTCCTCCACCAAGTAGATGACCTTGAGTTTAAAGTTTACAACTTTCCTTCGATAATCTAATATTTGTTGATGCTCTGCTTATCTCTTAGTGTTTAAGATACCTTCATAAGTTATTACCTCTAGTAATTTTATCATGTCTCTTTCTAACTTCTCATTTTGGATTCTATTCAGCACACTACACTCCTTTCTATATGATGGCATCGTCCTCTCCTGACTCATTTCTATAACATACTTATCTCCAATGTCTTTGCATACAGTACTCATACTTCTTACCATCTAACTTAGGAGTGTGTAACTTATAGAATATCCAACAAGATAGTACCTTCTCCTTAAAGATCTATTATTTCATCCTTCTTAATAAGTAGGTTTCGTAAATTATACTGTCCTGGCCCGGTATAACGTCTACTATTCTAAGTCATCCCTACTTCCTATATGTTGGGCTTCCATTCATGGCTAGGTGTAGAGACCGCTTCTTCAACCATTCATAGATAGGTGAAAATATATGCGTCGGTACTTAGTTGGCTATTGGTACATTTCATTATGTGCTTCAAGTTCCACTACTAGTGTTGGTGATATTTTGCTGAGCCTGTGAAAACTCTTCAACAAAATGTCTTAGTCATGCTCGTAGTCCTTCCAATACCTCTATTAGATCGTTAGCCTTAACTATTATTGGGTTTTCTAGAACATCAACCATCTGTGGGTCAGCAGAACACACATCCTTAGCCCCCACCTCTATTGGTCGTTCTTTTCACATTGATTCTAACTGATCTTCTAGTTTCATGTGTGAGCTCTTACAAGAAAGGTTAATTTAATAGAAACAAAAGAGTTCAATTATAGGGAGAGAAGATTCCATGAATATATCTAAACTTAATGTTGTCAAGCTTAACTAGCAATATTCTATTTATCAAACAAAGTCTTATGAATTCCTAATATAATTTATTCTAAATTTTCAAGAAAGGAACACTGTCCTTCCTAGTTTCAATTCAAGACAATAAAGAAAAATAAAACCTATTCATATTCTTCATAAAAAGTGTAATCAATCATAACAGGTAATATACTCTTAATTTCTCTAAGCGCCCACTACAGATGAGGCACTAATTCTAGGAAACATATTTTAACAAAAATCTATGTATCACATATAAAACTATTAATGGCAATACCAAGAAAATTAAAACTAACACTTACATAATAGTGAGAGGGATCTTTTTCGCCTTACGTATGTATACCGTGAGTATCCTTCGGGCTAACGGACGATCGGCTCTGATACCAACTGTAATGCCCCGATATTTTGCCTTATTTTACAAAAATACTATTTTCATGCATCATTTGAAAAGATAAAAAAAAATAATTTAAATACAACAGTGGATTTTAAAAAAAATCAAAATGCAACAGAGAAGGATCCTTCATTTGTAAAACAAGATACAGTAAGTAAATAATTTTAAATAATGCATTTCCACTGTGTTAGATTTATCAACTGCTTAAAATAAAACTAAGGCACCACCGGCGTTCTAGATCGTTTGTCCGCCCGTAGCCGCTCACAGTATACGTACCGAACCGACCTCGCTCACTATACATACTTCCCCGTCTAATACCTGTAGGGGGAAAGTAAGGGGGTGAGCTAAAAGCTCAGTAAGGAAATGCTTATCAAACAATACCATATAATATCACACATACCATTAATGTATTTATTAAGTTTTAGCAATATCATACATGCTCTTTTATAACTATAACCAAATAACTGTACATATGGAAACCTTTATCATACAAGTCTATACTATTTGTTCACATCGTACACATATACAGAGATCATAACTCCAATATCATACTCATAACATAATCATATCAATACTATAAATAATAATAACATTATCACAACATTGGCATATCATAGCCATTACTTACATAACCCGGGCCTAGCCTGACCCTACAATATCCTGGGCCTAATCTGCCCATATAATAACATGGGCCTATGCAGCCCTACCATTGTTATAGGATAGGGTATCTCTATATTCAACAGTAACATCACTGTATCATACCCACCATAACAATCTCATACACGACTCAGTAAAATGTAGGGTAGGGTATCTCTACATTCAACGGCCTTATCCCGTATCATACCCCACCATGGTCCCTCACTTTACCTGAGACGTTAGCATACAACATATAACATACAACATAAACCATACACCATACAACATAAAATACATAACATACAACATACAACATATACAAGTCATACAACCATAATCTATGTATCAATTCACAAACTCATATTGTGTCCATACCACACATTCTCAGTACCATATACATATTCATAAAAACAAATCATAAGTCATATTTCAATACATAAAGAATTTAAATTTATGCAGATAAAAAAACATACAAAACTATCTAATTTCCTTACCTCAAATCCCGCTGCTTAAGAGTTGTTATCTCGTCACTACTACCTATAATAAGACATGGGTCAAGGCCCTAATATTAAAATTCGTACTCTTACAGTACAGCAGAAAGATTACTATTTTTGACCAACAACTACACTAATTCAGTAAAAGTTGTCTTCATAAAAATTATAGAAAATTTCATTATCTTTCCAATGATATAAAGATCATTAAAAATGGATTAAAACTGAGAGAGTTATGATTGTTTTACTGAAACTATTTCTGAGAAGGAATATGGAGTAACGAATTATACGACTTAGCAAAAATACAAACTTTTTGCATTGAAAGGTTCAGAACTAGAAGATAACATCTTCATGAAAGTTTTAGGAAATTAAATTCCCTTTCCAATGATACCAAAATCTCTGAAATTGGAATTATATTCAAAGAGATATTACAATTTTACCAAAACAGTTTTGGAAGAACAAGATTCAAGAAACGAATTACATGATACGAAAACTAACTTTTCAACATAGTATAACTCCGAATTCACGAAATGTTTCTTCATGAAACTTATGGAAAATTGAATAAGCTTTGAAACCATATATAGATCATTAAAAATGGACAAGAATTGAGAGAGTTATGGTATTTTAAGTGAAAGTACTTTTTCTGGGAATATGAAAAAAAACGATTTACAATAATATCAGAAAGATGATAATTTTCGACATAGAATATCACCGAAATGGTGAATAGTTTCTTCATAAAAATTTTAGATCATCGAATAAGCTTTCTAACGATATAAAAATCGCTGGAAACGGATCAATATTGAGAGAGATATGACTATTTTACTAAGACAATAATTTTCAGAAAAAAAATAAAAAACGAGATTTCATAGTTTAACCTAAAAGTTCACAAAGTTTAACCTAAAAGTTCACAACAATAAGTGGAAGAACTCTCTTACCTCTTGGTGACTCTTCTTAATCAGTGCTAGATCTTGAAATCTCAAATTATTAGAATGGTGATGATGATCTCAATGTTATGTTGATGAAAATCATGAGTTGTTTGGCGAAGAGAATGAAACAAGAAGGAAAATTATAAATCTTTGATAGCTAGCGAGATGGATAACTTGTAGGGTATAGGATTTTATGAGTGTCTTCTCTAAGAATTGTATTCAGGCTGAAAGAAAGAGATTGAGATTGAGTTTTATTTTTCTCAGGGTTAGAGGCTCTGCATATTACGTATCAAGAATGTGATAGATTTAGGTTTTATAATCTAATTAAACCCATAAAAGAAAATAATAAAATAACCCCTGTAATCTAATACTAATTTAACTCTAAATAGAATAATTAAATAAAAATCTTATTTGTTAGATATAAGTTTTAAATTTGAATTTTAAAACTTAGGGTTTCTATACTAAACTTAACAGGTCGTCACTTTGTACCTTAATTTTGACCCCAATAAAGTTAAAATTACGATAAATCTATTTCTACATAATTGATAGATCTTTGAATTATCTTTCCAATGCCACTGAAATCACCTCAATCCGAGCTCTAGAACTCCAGATATGATCGTTTTAGTAAAACAGTTTTTAATCCTGCGAATTTATCCAAACCTACGAATTTTTAACATTAATTCTATAATAATGTTATTTAATATCACTTATACCATTAATTAAAATCCACTAAATAATTTATAAAACCCTAATAAACTTTCATATTGGGCTTTAATTAAATGATCACCTACCTTGTAAAAATACCATAATATTTTACTTTCGTAGTTAATATAACTTTAACTCTCTCTAGAAAATTGGTACAATAATCTAAGCAACAATCTCAACTCACTAACAACACAAATATATAAGATAATTATCCTCACACAATTAATATCCCAAGGAGAGAGAAAAAATTAAATACTATTTTAATCTGGATATTACATGCAGGAAACCCCAGCTTGTTAAAGTCTGTTTGAATCGATTAAACCAAGCTCGAGGAGCTTGCTTCAGGCCGTATAATGATTTTTCCAACTTGCACACGTGGTCTGGTCTGTCCTTGTCAACAAAACCCTCTGGTTGTGTCATGTACACTGCCTCTTCAAGCTATCCATTTAGGAAAGCATTATTAATGTTAAGTTGTCTAACTTCCCAACCTTTAGACACTGCAATTGTTAGCACTGCTCTGACTGTTGGAGCCTTTATAACTGGACTGAAAGTTTCTCCAAAGTCCAAACCTGGTCTTTGGTGGAAACCCTTGGCTACTAATCTTGCTTTGAGTCTTTAGAGGCTCCCATCTGCATTATACTTCTTTTTGTACACCCACTTGTTTCCAACAACATTATAATCTGGTGAAGGTGGAACCAGAACATAAGTTTTATTTCTGAGTAAGGCCAGGTGTTCAGTGGACATTGCTTTGTTCCATCCTTTATGTTTCAAAGCCTCAGCAACAGAGCTTGGTTCATCATCATTTTCTTCCCATTTTGTCTTGCTGAGATACATCTTAGGCTTGTAAACTCCAGCCTTTGAACGAGTAACCATAGGATGAGTTGATCTCGGTTCAATTGTTTGTCTGTTGTCTTCTGGTGTAGGTTGTTGTTGCTGTAAAGAACAACCTGGTGACTCAGTGGTAGGTGAACCATTTGAGTCAAAGTTCAGGTCCACAAATAAATGACCAGTCAGATCCATCTGAGGTTGTGAGAATTGATCATGAGACTTTTCTAATGGTGATGTTGCAGGTGAAACTTCATTTGGTTCTGTATCAACTGACTGGGTGCTGTTTGACTCTCTTTGAGGCACACTGGGAATGTTTTGTTCTTGATAAGTTGGTAAAGGAAACTAGGTGTTGGGTGTAGACACACTGACAGTTTGTTCAAGTTGGTGTGTGTTGAGAAAACCAAACTTGAATGGAAACTCTTTCTCATTAAAAACAACATTTCTGGATATATATAATCTTCCAGTGGAACTCAGGCATTTATAGCCTTCGTGGGATTCACTGTATCCTAGATTTACACATCTAGTTGAGTGAAACTGGAACTTGTGGTTCTGGTAGGGTCTCAGGCAAGGGTAACAGGTTGTGCCAAAGGTCTTTAGGAAGGTATAGTCTGGTTTTCTAGAGTACAAGACTTCACATGGTGTTTTTCCCTCTAAGACAGGTGTAGGCAGTCTGTTTATAAGATAAACAGCTGTCTGAAAAGCATCAACCCAATACTTGAGAGGCATTGAGGCTTGAGCTAAGAGAGTCAATCCCATCTCCACAATGTGTCTGTGCTTTCTCTCAGCACGACCATTCTGTGCAGAGGTGTGAGGACAGGGATGATCAAAGGCTATTCCACATTCTTTGACAAGTGTGGAAAAGGCTTGGTACTCACCACCCCAGTCAGTTCTAAGACCTTTGATTTAGTGTCAAATTGATTTTCAACTAAGGTTTTAAATTGAGTGAAAGCATTAAGAGCATCAGCTTTGGATTTCAGTGGATAAATCCAAGTGTATCTGCTGAAATCATCAATAAAATGAATGTAGAATCTCAGATTTGTATTTGACATAATAGGGGCAGGACCCCATATGTCTGTATGAATCAATTCAAGTGGAGATTTAGCTCTAGAATCAGACAATTTAAAGGGTAAGGAATGAGACTTGCCAAACTGGCATGCTTCACAAAAATGCTGATGTTCATTCATTGAAATTTTTACATGTGCATTGTTCAACACTTGATTTAAAACCTTAGAAGAAGGATGGCCTAGTCTCCTATGCCATAGATCCTTTTCAGAAATACATAAACCAGAAGAGATAGGTTCAACAGTAGTAGTATTGACACTAGACACTAAATTAACACACTTAGAACTAGACTGAGATGAAGTGGCTGCGACACTGTAGGCTCTAGGAATGACAGAAGTGTTTGGTAATTGAAGTTGATACAGTCCATCTTTAAGTTTCCCCTGCAGCATTACCTGTTTTGTTTCCATATCCTTCACAAAACAAGAGTCAGAGAAGAATTCAACAAAGGCTTTATTATCAGAGGTAAGTTTGGAAACACTAATCAAGTTTTTTGTAATCTCAGGGACATGCAACAGATCTTTGAGAATTAAAGTACTCCCATTATGAGATTTCAAGCTTCCTGTACCAGTATGTGAAATAACAAGCTGTGTTCCATCACCAACAACAAGTTTTTCCTTACCTCCATAGCTGGATTTGTTGCTCAGGTTGTCAGAATCTGTGGTTATGTGGCTACTTGCTCCACTATCAGCATACCAACCTTCGTGATTAACAGTTTCTGGTGTAGCAACAAAAGCAGATGGATCCTTCTTTTCTTGATTTGTTCCTGACCCTGTAGTAGATCCAGGGGTTGTTCCCATGAAATTCTCATCATATCTGTTATAGCAATATGCTACAGAATGCCTATATCGACCACAGACTTAACATGTTGGTTTGCTATTTCTTCCTCCTCTGCCTCTGCCGCCTCTACCATTGTTGCCTCCTCTTGAGTTGAAACCTCTGCCACCAGAATTAGACGAGTAGTTGCCTCTGCCTCTACCTCCATTGTTGTTGTTGTTGTGATTCTGGTTTTGTTTGTGAGCAACATTAGCAGATGGCATTAAGTTGTTTCCTGAGTTTTGACCTATTTTGTTGCCAGGAATTAGACCACCAAGTCTTTCGAGTTTGCTGTCAAAACTCAGAAGAGTCTCTTGAAGTTCTTGCCAGGTGATTGGTGATATGTTGTTCTTTGCTTCAAGAAGAGCAACAATAGTGATGTACTCCACATCCAGACCACTGAGCACATTGGACACAAGATGTGGCTCAGGATATGGATCTCCAGCTAATGCAAGTTGATCAGACCAGGACCGTTTTTGTCTGAGATATTCAGACATTGGTGTAGATCCTTTTTGAGTTGTTTGAAGGAATGTCCTCAGATCATCCATCTTTGCTCTAGAATGAGCACCATACAGGTTTTCAAGAGAAACCCAAAGAGATCTAGCAGTAGTACAACCCATAACCTCAGTGGCTATGGCTTCTGTCATAGATCCATAGAGCCACCCCATGAGCAATTGGTCACAAACAACCCAATGCTCATATTCTGGGTTCATTTTCAGACCAAAACCAGGCAAGCCATCACCAGTTGCAACACCTGTAGGGATTAACTTTGGTGGAGCTTGCCTCACACCATTTATAAAACCATCTAGTCTATGACCACGTATTATAGTAGATACCATAGTTTTCCACAGTACATAATTGTTTCTATCAAGTTTTAAGGCAAAGGGCTGAGACAGAGTATTACCAAAAGGAGAACTCGAGAATCCACTAGATCCAATGGCAAAACCTGATGGGGAGCTGGTTTGTGCTTGATTCTGGTGTGGTGTTGTTCCCTTAACACCGACAGCATCTTCTTCTTGTTGTACTGCTCCTGTAGCCTGCTGAGCAGTGGAGTGATGGCTGGACCCATTGGACATTTTGCGTGAGCATAGTGGCTCTGATACCAAGAAGAGAAAGCTGCAAAAGTGCAGCTGTGAATTTGTGAAAAACTCAGCTCAAGAAATGAGGCTGAGGGGTCCATTGATATTTATAGATAAGCAGTAGTACAAGAGGAAAAGGTTAGAGGGACACTTGTCACCTCATTACAAACATTTGGGACCACACCAGAAAACAAGGCATAACAGAAAAGAGAGAGAGTGATTGAGACTACACACTTAACACTAATTACATCATTAGCTAACTAATCATTTCTTAACAGGGGTTATTCCATCAGCTGAAAAAAAAAATAAAGAAAAAAAGTTTTTCGACAAAAAAAAAATTTGAATTTGGCTTAACTATTTTGTATGTAAATATATTTTTGATATAGTGTAAAATTAGTGATATTTTCTTTTTTTTTTTAATAGCTAAATTAAGTATAGAAATTCAAATTTCTCTTTCATTATTTGTCATTGGATCAAAATCTAATAATTTAATATTTATAGTTAAATTGTTTAGTAACTATCAATTGATAACACCCATTCAGAAATGTATATAAAATATATAAACGAAAACACCGTGTGTATATTTATATATATAGAATAATTCTATGGTACA
The DNA here is from genome assembly GCF_029168945.1 of Cannabis sativa. NCBI lineage: Eukaryota > Viridiplantae > Streptophyta > Magnoliopsida > Rosales > Cannabaceae > Cannabis > Cannabis sativa. The sequence continues at coordinate 13,972,677 of NC_083604.1, forward strand.
TACCCTTATTTTGTTCTCATAGTATAGGAACATTTTTTTAATCATTGATATGTATGACTTTTGAGTGTGCACATTAATTAATATAGACTTACATATACCCAATAAAAATATTAAATTTTTAAAATAGTATTGAGCCTAGGGAAAAAATTCTTACACCTATAACCTATTATTTATAGGTATCTGATAATATATTTTAAAATAATGTTAAATCAATTAATATTAAACATATTGTATCTTTCTTTTTGTTTATTATATTTTATTTTTTTATTATATAAATACTAATTTATATGTAATTAATTAACTATAATTAAACTAAGAGAAAAAAAAAAATTTGTCCTTTTAAAATAGAAATAAATTTATAACATCATACTACTAATAAATTTTATATTTAATAATATAAATAAAAACTGAGATTTCTTTTTTTAAAAAAATACAACTAATAAGATTAATCAAATAATACAACTATTTCAAATAACAACTAATAATTAAGAGATTAGTATTATTATTTCAAAATAAGATAACCATTTTTTTTAATTCATTCAATTTTTTACTTATGAAATTCTCTTAAATAGATTTTTTTTTCACTAAATTCATTTAAAAAAATTAATTGAAAAAATAACTATCACTATTATTAAAGCTAAAATAAAATTCTAAAATATGATCTATAATAAACTACAAGAAAACATAGTCACGAACAATACAAAAAAATAAAAAAATGAGATTAAAAAACTATAGATTGTGTAGTTTTTCATTTCTTTTTAAAATTATCATATTTTATCTATTGATAAAATCCTGTCAAAGAACTTTGCATTTAAAAAAAGTCATTAAAACTTTGTCAAAGAAAATAGTTTCTTTTCTAATACTTTTTTTTAAAAAAAAAAAACTTTGCATTTAAAAAAAAAATCATTAAAACTCTGTCAAAGAAAATAGTTTTTTTTTTTTTTTTTTTTTCTAATTGCATTCCATATAGGGATCATAGAAGCTCTGAATCTCTTATACCTACCCTATTTTTTTATATATATTTTTCAGATGTAAATCATCTATATAGGATCTTTAATTATTGAGATTAAAACGATGGTTAAATTTTCATAGCGTATCTATATCGTGGAACATATAGAGCGTTCTATATAATTGAGAGTGCAATTCTAAATCTATAGTGGTGCAATAAGAAATTAATAAGTTAGGGAATTTACTTGATAAATTCTAGATCTGCTTATTGGAAGCTCGGTTATATAGGCTCATGGTCCCCATACTAGTTGAGACAATACTGCTTGTAAGACTCAGTTAATTGATTTTAATTAATCAATTATAATTCTAAAATTAGACTATGTCTTATTTATGAATTTTCACTAAGTTAGGGCTTAATTGTGAAGAAAAGAGATTTAAGGGTTTATTTGTTAATTAAGAGACTTTATTAAGTCTAATTAATAAATAAATTAAATGGTACGACGACACGAAAATTTTGCTACTTGTATTTGTGTGTTTATCATTTTTTTATGTTACGGGTCATGTTCATGTCTACCATCTAAAATAAATTTCAAAATTCAACATAACACGAACATGACATGATGACATTAAAATCAACAATTTAGTTTACAACCTGCCAACACATATGCGATTTTGTGGGTTCCACACGACATGAACTTATTCGAGTCGTGTTCGTGTCTGTGTTTTTTAATTTCTTCGTGTCACGTGTCGTGTTCGTGTCAGCAACTTTTAGTAAATTTAAGTCCTCAGCACAACACGAACACGACACACCAACACTAATGGCCACTCCAACTGTAAAGCATGACGAGCACAAGAAAGTTCAATCCCAATCCAAATGGCACATGTAACATTATTTACATTGCATGATTCGCTACAGTATGTGCTACTTGATTAGCATCCCTACAAATAAATTTCAAACCAATTACACAATCATGTGTAATATTAATTTATTTTAATATAGATTAAAAAGATGTTTATTAATTTATTTTTGAGTAATGTATAGCGTAAATACTTAAGTTTAACTCTTTATTGTAGATAAATACCTAAGTTTAATTTTTTACGGTAATAATACCTAAGTTATATTTTTAGAACTTTTCTAGTTACCTGTCCATTAAGTGTCAAGTTATTATACACGTGTTATTTTTTTATTGGTATATTTAAATTAATTTTTAAATAAAAAATAAAAATTAATGATCTAGACTAATTAGGGTTTGCCATGTGGCCATTAACTTAACACTTAATGGCCAGGTACCTAGGGAAGTTCCAGAATTTTAACTTAGGTACGTATTTTTACTGTCAAAAAGTAAACTTAAATATTTATTTGCAATCGAAAGTTAAACTTAGATATTTATACCGTAAATTACTCATTTATTTTAATATGAGTTACTTGATTATATACTTATTTAAATATATGTTGATGTATACATATTAATTTATATTTTATTATAAATTATTGTACTTATTAGATTTTTTTTATGAGCAAGAAAGTTGTATTGCTCAAAAACTGATTTTATTATAAAGAAAACAAATCTAAGAAATACATAAAATATAATTTTTAGAAAGTAAGTTTTAAAAAGAGTCATCAACAAGCTTATTAAAATTAATAATTTTTGAAAGTAACATATTAAAAAAATATTTTTAGAAGAATATAAAAAAAATAAAAAAAATACTAATTAAGTAATTTAAGTGTACTAAAAAATAAAATAAAATAACTATTAAATTAAGTTTTTTTAAAAAAATATATATATAAAAAAAAAAGAAGAAGAAGAAGAAAAAGACAATAGTGTAAAGACAAAAAAAAGTGTAAAAATACTATAAGGTATGTTCCATTATTACTATCATGTTTCCTTAACTTTATTACCATTAGATAATAATCAAGGGCTAGAAAAGTATCCCTACCATAGGGACAAAACCAAGGTCTCCACTATAGACATTTCCTATAAATATATATATATGTGAAAAACAAAATTTGAAAATTCAAGACAGAGATAAAAACTGCTCTCATACTAACTATTAGACTTTAATATAATATGAAAGATAAAGTATTTATAAACAATATGTGATATGGAATAAACTGTAAACATATCGAAAATGTTTATGTAATGAAAGGTTCGAAATACCTTCAGCCATTAATGTTTGAGCTTCAATCCCTGCGATATCTTCAGTATTGGATTTCGGGCTTCCTCGTTCTCTCAACTCTCTTTAGATGTGTTGCTCCAAAATTCGCCAAAAATACGTGGACCAGTCGAGAGGGGACACGTGGATCAGATAACTTGGAAAGATTTGCTAAGTCTTTTTATGCCACCAGGAAGCGCTATTAGCATGGGTCCCGGAGGAGACACCCGGAGTACAAGGTACTCCAGGAAGCTAGTATAGCATGAAGGCTCTCCGGGATGTGTCAGGTCTCTCCCGAGAAATCAAGTCGCATTTAATGCTGCATGGGAGGAAGCGTGTTGGGACTGTAACACGCAATAAAGTCTGACGGCACAACCCCCGAACAGCAGCGCTACAGTAATGATCATTTAAGTCTAGCGACGGCTACTCTGCGAAGAGTCACGTCAATCACAAGACAAAAATGACATTCTCCATAAAAACCCTACAGCACCTAGGGATTTGACCATGCATCACCCATGGTATATTCATCGGAAATGCCCAACTTTATGGATACTTACAGACACATGTGTAAGAACAATTCTAGGGATTACCCCGCCAAAACACTATAAATACCCCCTCAAAGCTCATTTAATGGGGTCGAGAGTCTTGGTTGCAAAAGAGCAAGAAGAGAAAAAACTCACCAAGAACATTCTCTGTATTTAAGAGAAAAACATTCTCTCAAGTGTAGAATCTGTATTAAATACATCCATTAATAGCAGTGGCTCGTGGACTAAGGCTCATTAACGCCCCAACCACGTAAAAAGTCTTCATCTCACTTTCTTACAGCTCCTTATTATAATTATATTTTAATAGTTGCCGAAAACCTCGGTCAACATTTTGGTGCTTTCATTGAGAGCTGAGGAAAGCTGCTTCACAACAAGCATTTAACTTCACGATAATGGTGGAGACAAGAGCTACACGTCATCCTCGCCCTCTAGAAGACGCTCAAGATCCCAATGAGGAAGATGTAGCCTCAAGGGCAGCAGAGGAGTCCGAGGAAGAAGAAGAAGAAATAGTTCCCGATGAAAACTACGAGGAACACCTCGACGAGTATGCCTATGACGGAGGAAGCTACTCGGAGCTGGTGCTCCTTAGACAAAAAGCTATCGATCATGAAGCTGAGATCGAAGCTCAGAAAGCGCAAAATCAAAAAATGCAGGAAGTGATGCTAGCCATGCAGAAAGCCATGGAGGCAGCTGGTATTCACGTGCATCCCAAGGCGATGGCCGCTGGACTCGACGGGGAGCCAGCAACGTCTTCGCCTAATTCCCAGCAGCAAAGGCCTAGGGAACCTAGCCCTATAAGGCACCCTGCTGAGGAAAACCAAACAAAAAACCCTACTTCTGCCCCTGGTCGAAAGAAAAAGGCGCAGGATCCGCGAAAGGTCCGCTCGGATTTCCCTAAAGGGAAAGGTTCGCAGAGGGGCAAGCCCCAAAGAGGGAGTCTTGGCCCTCAGGATCGAGGGGACCGGAAAAGCGTTTCCGTGCACAAGGAACCAGAGGGTAGAGGAAGAAGAGGACAGAGATGTCCACCCATTGATCTGAGAAATCAAATCAATGGGAATCAAGGTGACCTCCGGGATCACCTTGACCAAAAAAGATACAGGCCCGTAGTCTCCTCGGGTACTGTAAACGAAGGGATTATGGCAGAACTTGCCATACTTCGAAAAGATATTGCTCGAGTCTCCCGGAGGCAGAAGGGAGATGACTCCGACTCGGACAGTGAGGATCGGGAGCCTTGTGCCAAACATATCCTGGAGGCGGAGCTCCCTAAAAACTTCAAAATGCCCGAAATGGCAGCATATACTGGGAACTCCGACCCCAGTGATCACTTGTCACGGTTCAACCGGGTCATGACAGTCATGCGGGTCAGCAATGACGCCAAATGCTTATGCTTCCCCCTCACTCTGAGCGGATCGGCAGAGGAATGGTTCAAGAAATTGGAACCAGGATCGGTGGGTTGTTGGAACAAACTCCAAACCAACTTCCGGAGACAGTTTGTCGCTGCCAGGAAGGTCAACTTGGAGGTTAGTGCCTTGACCAACATCAAGCAACTGCCCACCGAGACCTTGAAGAATTACATCAAGAGGTTCCGAGAGGAAGCCTCGAAGACCAAGAAGGTCGACGACGGACAACAGCTTGCGCTTCTCCAAGCAGGAATCCGCACTGGGACTCCCTTCTGTAACGAATTACAGCAAGAAGGCGCTGCTAGCCTTCAGGACTTCCAGAAGCGAGTCCAAAAATATATTAACCTCGAAGAAGCCCAGATCGTGGCTTACGGAGGCTATTATCCCACCGGGATAGCGGGATACATGCCAGGAGTATCGCCCTCGGGTACTGTCCCGACCGCGACCCCTCCGGTAAGTGGCATACAGTTCTCTGCTACTCCCGGATACAACCAGGGCCAAGCTTTGGCCGCGGCATCTTCCCATTACGGCCACCCGTCCGGGGTGAATGGACGGACCCCTTCACAGGCTGCCCCGACTGCTAGCTTAACAGGCCCTACCCAGGGGTCGAGGAGCAAAAGGTCCTCCAAGGGCAGCACCCGAACGGGAGAGAAGCGCCAAAAGAAGGGGTACACACCCCAATACACCCAGTACACAGAGCTCACGGACTCTCAGGAACGTGTATATTTTGCCACAAGGCAGAATACGCACTACCGGAGACCACAGCCATTGTACAAAGACAGCTCCCGGAGAGATCCGAGTAAAAGGTGCGAGTACCATAACGACATTGGTCACAGCACCAATGAGTGTAAAAATCTCAAAGACGAGATTGAGAATTTGATCCGTTTGGGCCACCTCTATGAGTGGATCAAAAATAGGTTGCCCCACCTTAATCCAGGGCAGGTGGCAGGGGGTATGCCTCCGGGAACACCAGGGGGTACAGCAGGAGTATTGCCTCCAGCTGCTCCCGCAGGTGACACCCAGCATATACCCGGACTACCGCCCCGGCCTAATGGACGGGTAGCCATGATCTCCGGAGGTCCCCATATCGGAGGAAACACTCGCAAGGAGCGAAAGAGATATGCCGAGGCCGCAAGACACAGTGAGGTGTGGGAGGTCACTCAACTCCCGGCTCAAAGGCCTCGGCTAATGGACCAACCCATAACGTTCACGGAAGAAGACGCCAAGGCGGTGCGTTTTCCTCATCACGACCCGCTGGTCATAGAGACCCCCATCGCAAATAAGGTGGTGGCTAGGGTCCTGATTGACAACGGGAGTTCCGTGAACTTGCTCTTCAAAGAAGCCTTCACTGTGATAGGGTTGACCGACCGGGACCTCTCGCCTAGTGGATCGCAGCTCACAGGGTTTAACGGGACGACGCTAATCCCGATGGGAAAAGTCAGGCTCCCGGTTACCCTGTGCCCCGATACCCCCCAAAGCACATTCAAGTATTGCACCTTCGTGGTGGTAGACTGTCCAACAGCCTACAACGCAATCTTAGGCCGACCGGCCCTCGTCGACTTTGGTGCAATAACCTCAATCCGACATCTATGCCTAAAATTCCCTACCCAGGAAGCCGGAGTCGGAACGGTGAGGGGAAATCAAGGAGAGGCCAGGCAATGTTACAATGTTGCCACCCACTTGCCAATACTCATGGTCCGGGGGCCCCCTGAGATAGAGAAGGCTGAAGAGGACGAATTGGATCCTCGCATAGGGTCCGAAAGGGTCGTAGAACCAATAGAGGACGTCGAAGAAATACCATTGTGCGACGACGACTCCACCAAAGTACTCTGGATAGGGAGAAGCCTGGATCCGGAGGAAAAAGATAAAATAATAAAAACACTGAAGGGCGCCATCGACATTTTCGCATGGCGCCAAGAAGACATGACCGGCATCAGCCCTCATGTCATCACCCATGTACTCAACGTCAACCCGGACATGCCCCCTGTACAGCAAAAGAGACGCCCGCTCGACTCGGTGAAAGCCGAGGCCTTGGAGAAAGAGGTGGACAAACTTTTGTCCAATAGCATGATCCGCGACGTATACTATCCGGAATGGCTGGCCAATCCGGTCCTGGTGCCCAAGCCGAACGGGACTTGGCGGGTTTGTATAGATTTCACAGATCTAAACAAAGCCTGCCCAAAGGACTGCTTTCCGCTGCCCAGGATCGACCAGATGGTAGACGCCACGTCCGGATTTAAGCTGCTATCTTTCATGGATGCCTATGCTGGGTACAACCAAATAAAGATGCATACGGCAGACCAGGAGTGCACTAGCTTCAGGACCGATAAGGGGGTATACTGTTACCTAGTCATGCCTTTCGGTCTGAAAAACGCCGGAGCAACCTATCAAAGAATGGTTAACCGGATGTTTAAAAGCCTTCTGGGATGAAACATGGAGGTATATGTAGACGACATGCTCGTCAAATCCAAAGCATGCAACAGCCATGCAAACGACTTAGAGGAATGTTTCGAAGTCGTCCGGAGATACGGCATGAAGCTCAATCCGAAAAAATGCACCTTCGGGGTCAAGTCGGGAAAATTCCTGGGCTTCATAGTCAGCCAAAGGGGGATCGAGGCGAACCCGGAGAAAATCCAAGCTCTCCTGGACATGCCATCCCCCAAGAAACATAAGGACGTGCAGAGTTTGACCGGAAAGGTAGCCGCACTGAGCCGCTTTATCTCACGGTCCACGGACAAGTGTATACCCTTCTTCAACATACTAAAGAAATGCCAAAAGTTCGAATGGACAGATGAATGCGAGGAGGCATTCAAAAGGTTAAAAGACCACATGGCCAAACCTCCTATCCTATCAAAACCCGTCCTTGGAGAAGACTTGTTCCTTTACTTGGCCGTCTCCGAGCATGCGGTCAGTGCTGCACTGGTCCGGGAGGAAGAAAAAATTCAGCACCCCGTGTACTATGTTAGTAAGCGCATGGTAGGGGCCGAGACAAGGTACCCGGTTATTGAAAAATTAGTATTCTGCCTCCTGATGGCATCAAGGAAGTTAAGACCATACTTCCAAGCCCATCCGATCAGAATCTTGACCAATCATCCACTCTAGCAAGTTCTCCAGAAGCCTGAAGCATCCGGAAGGCTCCTCAAGTGGGCGATGGAGCTGAGTCAGTTCGACTTACATTACGTGCCCCGGATTTCCATAAAAGGCCAAGCCTTGGCGGACTTCATCACCGAATGTAATGAAGCCGAGGCAACAGCCAATACACCGGAGCCACCCATCCCCACTTGGAGAGTATTTGTGGATGGAGCTTCTAATGAGAATGGTTCAGGAGCCGGAGTGGCTATGATATCACCTACTGGATTGCGGCTCCAGGCAGCACTCCGATTCAACTTCACAGCTTCGAATAATGAAGCCGAATATGAGGCCCTGATAGCAGGGCTAAAATTGGCTAAAGCTGTAGGAGCCAAGAGGGTGGAAGTCTACAGCGATTCTCAGCTGGTCGTAAACCAAGTTTCTGGAGAATACCAAACTCGCGGCGAAAGGATGGCCGCGTACGTAACAATAGTCCGAGAACTACTCCACGAGTTCACGGACTATAAAATAGAAAGAATCCCCCGAGAAAAGAACGCTCACGCGGACTGTCTGGCTAAGTTAGCCTCGGACAGCGAAATCGAAGAGCTGGGGGTAGTACTGTTGGAACGCTTGGCGTAGCCAAGCATCAAAATAAAAGAGACCACACAAACGGTTGGGCAAGAACCCACTGGATGGTCCCCATCATAAAGTACATAACCACGGGTGAGTTGCCCCAAGAGAGGGCACCGTCTCGAAAGATTCAAGATCGTGGCTCATCGTTATGTAATGATGGATCAAATTCTCTACGGAGAGGACTCGCATGCCTTATTTAAGGTGTGTATCGGACCACGAAGCTAGACAAATCATGCCGGAGGTCCATGAAGGGTTCCGTGGAGATCATACGGGAGGACCCACCTCTCAAAGAAAATATTGCGGCAGGGGTACTTCTGGCCAACAATGAAAAAAGATTGTATAGACTATGTCCAAAAGTGTGACTCGTGCCAAAGGTACGCGAACATACCGAGAGCTCCTCCAAATGAGATCACTTTGATGACCAGCCCCCGGCCCTTCGCGGTCCTGGGGAATAGATCTCATCGGGTCTCTACCTACGGGAAAAGGAGGGGTAAAGTATGCAATAGTAGCAGTGGACTTCTTCACCAAGTGGACAAGAGGCCGAGCCTATGAAGACAATAAGCTAAGAAGGCGTTGGACTTTGTTATCAAAAACATAGTGTGTCGATACGGCTTGCCTCACAAGATAGTCTCGTACAATGGAAAGCAATTTGATTGCGAGGAATTTACCGACTTTTGCAACCAACACGGAGTGGTAAAAAGCTTCTCCGCGGTAGCCGGCCTCAAACAAACGGCCGGGCGGAAGCGGTCAATAAAATCCTAAAGGTCACCTTGAAAAAGAAGCCGCCGTCCGTAAAAATAACTGGCTCGAAGAATTGCCAAGGGTATTGTGGGCCTACGGACGACCCCCGTAACCACAACCGGTCACTCGTCGTTCTCAATGGCGTACGGTTGTGAAGCAATGGTCCCGTGAAAACATTATTCCCATCCCACGGGAGGACGACTTATGATCCGCCACCAATCGTGCCCCGCTCCAAGAAGCTGCGGATCAAGTCGAAGAACTCCGGGATGAGTCCCAAATACGGATGGCCGCTTATCAAAAGAAGGTGACCAAGTATTTTAACTCCAAGGTTAAAAATAGAAAATTCGCTATTGGGGATATGGTCCTAAGAAGGGTTTTCCCAGCCACCCAAGAACCCGGAGTGGGGGTACTTGGACCAAATTGGGAAGGACCATATGAAATCGAGGACGAAATCGGTTCTGGCACTTACAAACTGAAAAGAATGGACGGAACTACTGTCCCAAGAGCCTGGAATGCCGATCACCTCAGAAAATATTACCAGTAGCGAATTAAACTTAGATTTTGTTCAAAGGGTTTGTACCGTCCAAATGTATGCCTCCTCTATATTAAATAAAACTGAGTGCCTTAAAAACAAAGTTTCTATGCCACTCAGGGGGGTACTAGGGTATACCGCACGGACAAACAAAAACAAACTAAGTAAAATATCCTGACCCAAAGGGCAGGTCAATCTAAGTAAAATATCCTGACCCAAAGGGCAGGTCAATCTAAGTAAAATATCCTGACCCAAAGGGCAGGTCAAAAAATATGCGCAAAAATAAAGAGCATAAGTATAAAAACCCTGAGCCAAAGGACAGGTTAAAATACCTAAGTGTGACAAATAAAGATCGCATATATATAAGAAAAAATATCCTAGCCCGAAGGGTAGGTCGTACACATGTAAATGGCCCGGGGACAGGCCTTAAGATATAATTGTCTCCCCTTCAAATAAAAGCTGCCGCCTATATATAAATTGTTCTAAGGCAGCAGCAAATATGTACAAACAAAAAAAAAAAAAGAGTTATAAGAAGAACGGGTAGAATCTGGGTCTCGGCCCGGATCATGGCCTCCGCCTGAGCCTCCCTCCGGGTGGCCTCCTCTTCCTTGGCCTTGGCCGCTGCCTCCTGGCGCTCGGCAGCCTCCTGGTAGATTTGCCTTTCCGCTGTGAGGTCTTGGAGGACCTTCCTGACGTCGTTCATGTCCCCAAAGTCGGACAGAGCGAAGCCATGGTTTATGATATTCCTGGAGAGGCGACCAGCCTCAGCAGCAAGCTGAACCATAACGAGGTATAAGGAAAAATTTCTCAAAGGAAGAAAACAAAATACAAACAACAAAAAGGAAACGCAAAAAATTGCAAAGTACTTACCACTGTGAGGGAATGGCTGAGGTCCTGGACCTGGAAGATAGAGTTCAGGGAAGCACAAGTGGCAAACCGCTTGGGCGCACAACGTGTAAGCTGAGAAGCGAACTCACCGGTCATCTCCGCGGCAAAGGGAGCCAAAGTGGGCCCTAGGAGGGGACGGAACCAGTCCGTTAAGGGGTCCAGATTGAGGTTCCACGGATCATGATAGTCCGGGTGGTTGATGCTCGCCTCAACCTCAGCTCGCAGAATCCTCCTAAGGGCCTCCACCTCGGCATACCCCCGGGAGTACTCGTCCATAGCATAGTTGTGTTTGGCTATGCGAAGCTCCTGCCTCACCTCATCCCCCGGAATCGGGGTAAGATCAATGTGGGGAGGAGCAGGATTTTCCTCCATCGGGGAAGCCCCGCCGTCTAGGCCATGAGCAGGAGTGTCGGCCCTCCGAGGCCTCTTCGGCTCGTCCTGGGCAATCATCTTGCCCTTACGCTTGCGAACCAGAGCCACTTCAGGCTCCTCCTCGTCCTCCTCTGCTACCACTGGAGGGGCTTGAGGCTCTCCAGTACCCTCAACGGCTTCCTCCGAGAAGTCCCACCCTTTCCCTTGGCCTTCTCCCGGAAGCACCTCCTCGTCATCCACTAAGTCAATGGTTTCGGGGGGAGCGCCGGAAGGAACCTTCAAGGAAGGAGCCGGGGGAGAGGGGGTGAAAGCCGGAGGAGCCACGGGAGTATGAACCCCGGCAAGCTGTTCCAGGATGGCATCCATGGAGGTACCTGTTCCAATAAAATAAGCAAGTGTTAGAAGTTCGTGAGGAACCGCTTATAAAAGATGCAGCAAATAAGCTACTCCTACCCGAACTTCCTAATTCGGCCCTAGCAAAGTCCCGAACTTTAATGCTGGAAGCATCATCTCCAAGATAACTGTCCGAGGGCCGAAACCAGCTGGACGCTATGTAAGCCGACGGACCTAAGGGAATAGGTTCCGGAGGGCCGGAGCCCATCCGGGACCGACCTAGGTAATCTCCTAAGTTCGTAAAATAAAATTCTTTCAAATGATCCCCCCACCGGGTCGACGGCATCTTAAACCTACGGAGACGCTCGTCAAACCCTATGGGCCTATGACTGGTATATTCATCAACGGAAGGAACATAGCGAATTATCAAGGGAGACTTACCACTGGCACCGGAAGTGCTAGCACCGGGAGCACCCGAGTTTGGTTCGGGGGCTGAAGGCTGAGGCCGGGAAGTCTGATTCTCAGAAGAACCTTCAAGACGAAGGGGCCTCCCGGCGGAAGGACCCCCAATCTCTTCTTGAAGTATCTTGTCAAAAAATTTAGCCTCGGACTTCTCGCCAATGGCTTGGCTCCTTCGCACCACCGGACTCCCCACGCGAAGCCCTCTCCCAGAGGCAGCCTGGGCCTTAGAATACGCCTTCTCCTGGGCCTTCCGGTAGAGATAATCTTGGTACTTCTTCTCTGCCGTAGCAATAAGCTCATCCCGGAAGGCCTTCTCCGCAACCGGCGCCCTCACATTGGGGCAGGTGACCCGTGAGAGGTTGGAGTCATCCACGGATTGATGAGAAAGGATAAGTTTGGCCTTCCTACAATTCTCCGTGGTGACCAGACCCCCGACATCAAGATCGGCTTGGTCGTAGGAGGCAAAGGCTTGGGCCCTTCGAAGGAAAGCCTGAGTGGGAAGCGTCCGCTGGTAAGGTGGGATCCGCACCCACTCCGTGAGAAGCTCCGGATGGTCCACGGCCCTGAACCCGGACGAGAAGAAAAAGCGGTGGCGGTACTCCTTAACATGAGTCTGCCTATTATATGGAACCACCCCCTCGTTAGCAGGGTGGATCCGGAACCCATAAAAACCATCCTTAAGTTTGTCCCCTTTCTTGGGGACGGATACAAGTTCATAAAAATATAAAATTTCCGCCGGGCTGGGAGACCCCCAGCCACGGGCGGTATAAAAAATGAATAAGCCTGAGAGCAGGCGGTAAGCTTGAGGAATAAGTTGGTATGGCGCAAGGCCGACAAATACAAGAAAATTCACAAAGTAATCTTGGAGCGGGAGCATGGCACCGGTCATCAAATGGGTCTGACTCCAAGCCCCGAAGCCCTCATAGTTGTGGTTAGGCGTCTCCGAGTCGCGAGGAGGCCGGTGGAAGGTCCCCGAGGTGGAGGGTTTGATCCCAGCCACATTAATAATGTTCTCCAGCTGGTGAGGACAAGTCAGGGTCGATCGAAGCTCGGCCGCTTCCCAACCAGTTGCACGGGACTTGTACCCCTCCTGGGCAACGGGTCCCAGAGAAACCTCCTCCAGGGTGGCCATGTTTTTCCCTTTCTTCTTCGAAGATTTCGAGCCAGAAGCAGACATTTTATGTTCTGAGAAAAACAAAAGGAAAAAAGAAAAAACCCAGCAGTTAGGTCCCATACCAAACCCTAAATCAAGAAAAAGGGAGTGGGGGTCCCCTAACCGCTGGAAAGAGGCCCCCTCCGGACACGTGTCACCTGGGAAACTCTGGAGAGAATCCCTGAACAAGTGTCGGGTGCAGTGAAATCGCAGAAAGTGGTTTTGCAAAAAGAAAAAGAAAAGAGAAAAGCCTTCCTATGCCCTAAGCAACTGTTAAACGAAGAACACATGGCCTTCTTCAAACAAAGCTGTATGCCTACAACAGGGGCATGATAATGGCGATTCTACAACTAACACAGTAAACATAAAGCAGAACTCGAAGAACTTAAACACTCACACACCCAGAAGCCTCTAAGTACGAACCCAGAAAACGAACGAAGTAAATATAAGCATGTTATTATCTAAGGATGCAAGAAACTTACAGTAGATCGTTGAACTGGGGGTACTGAATGTGGATGAGTGAAAGTTGAGAAGAACTGGCGAAGTCAAACGCTGGAAGGCTGAAAGAAGTGTTTAAGTATTAAAGCAGTTTGTGCTACTTTGGGGAATTTTCTCTCTGGGAAATTCGAGCAGAAATGGCAAGGAATGGAAAGTAACCGAAATGAAGGAAAGGTGGTGGCTTTTATAGGCAAAAACGCATGAGGAACAGGCGTCATCACCTACCAATCGCACGGTGGGGGAGACGCACGATTCGAATTCCTGAAAATCAACGGATCAGATCAATCTACCATTAAGGCGGTGGAAACGTTTGAGTATCCGTCTGACACCATCAATGCGCCGCATCAATCATGGGGCGTGAAACGAATCGACCTCTGCAAAAGCGAATCGCTGCATTTAATGCCATTATCAGACACCTCCACGCGCCCCCAAGTCGTATCAGAAGACCGAGGAGGCGGCTGGAAACATTCCTGCAAAAAGCATATCGCTGCATTAAATGACATCATTTAATTTGCCTCCACGCGCTCGAGGCTCGAGCTAGGAAAACGAGGGGTCAACCGGAGACACTTGAACAAGCCTTGGTTTATTTTTACTAAGTAAACAAGGCTTGGGGGGTAAATGTTGCTCCAAAATTCACCAAAAATACGTGGACCAGTCGAGAGGGGACACGTGGATCAGATAACTTGGAAAGATTTGCTAAGTCTTTTTATGCCACCAGGAAGCGCTATTAGCATGGGTCCCGGAGGAGACACCCGGAGTACAAGGTACTCCAGGAAGCTAGTATAGCATGAAGGCTCTCCGGGATGTGTCAGGTCTCTCCCGAGAAATCAAGTCGCATTTAATGCTGCATGGGAGGAAGCGTGTTGGGACTGTAACACGCAATAAAGTCTGACGGCACAACCCCCGAACAAAGAAGGCGCTACAAGAATGATCATTTAAGTCTAGCGACGGCTACTCTGCGAAGAGTCACGTCAATCACAAGACAAAAAGGACATTCTCCATAAAAACCCTACAGCACCTAGGGATTTGACCATGCATCACCCATGGTATATTCATCGGAAATGCCCAACTTTATGGATACTTACAGACACATGTGTAAGAACAATTCTAGGGATTACCCCGCCAAAACACTATAAATACCCCCTCAAAGCTCATTTAATGGGGTCGAGAGTCTTGGTTGCAAAAGAGCAAGAAGAGAAAAAACTCACCAAGAACATTCTCTGTATTTAAGAGAAAAACATTCTCTCAAGTGTAGAATCTGTATTAAATACATCCATTAATAGCAGTGGCTCGTGGACTAAGGCTCATTAACGCCCCAACCACGTAAAAAGTCTTCATCTCACTTTCTTACAGCTCCTTATTATAATTATATTTTAATAGTTGCCGAAAACCTCGGTCAACAAGATGGAATTTTGTTGTTTTGAACAAAATGAGTGAAGAACTCAGGGACTGAGACCTTATATTTATAGGTGAGATACTCTATCAGTATCGGTGCTATATTAATTGTCAGGATTAGGGATGCACATTTTTCTCATGGGGATGGTGCCCCGCGGGGACCCGCCCCTAATGGTTGGGGATGCCCCGTCTAAACGGGAAACGGGGCGAGGACGAGATCAAATTTTGTCCCCGAATGTTAAACGGGGCGGGGACAGGGATGACACTCCCCGCCCCGACGGGGAGCCGTTTAATTTATTAATTATTTTTTATTAATATTTTATATCTTATAAATGTATTTGTATTTTTTTTAGTATATTAATATTATTTTTACAATTTTTGAAGTTGTGTTTTTGTATAATAATTACTGTATATTGAATAGTAAATAATATATAACATTTTATTTTTTATGTAATTTAATAATTTTATACATTTAATTTTTTCAAATAAATTTTATTTTTACAATAGGGGATTCCCCGCCCCGTCCCCGCCCTATTAGGGGATTCCCCATCCCGTTCCCGATGGGGAATAAGTGGGGATGGGGATTAAAATTCTTAACGGGGATGGGAACAGGGAGAGCACTCCCCGCGAATTCCCTGCCCCGTGTGCATCCCTAGTCAGGATATTTTGACAATTAATTTAAGAAATTTAATCAGGTAATAAATATTAAAATCTGATCATATATAGAATATTACGTAATTAATTTTGTCCATATTCAATGAATATAAAATATTCATTTATTACAAAATCAATTCTTTATTTTATTCTAAATTAGAAATATTCTGATAAGTAGGGTCGGTCCTGGGTATAGGCGAGCTAGGCCCGCGCCTAAAACCCACTTATTTTAGGAGCCTAAATAAAAAAATTATCTTTTAAAAAATATACATATTTTTTAATAATTTTTAAAAATACTATTTATCTTTATAGTAAAGACTAAAAATATTTTTTTTTACTTATAGCCCATTTAAACTCAAAGCCACCCTGCTAATAGGTAACCCTTAAAATGCAGCCTAACTGACCGACCTATACCCTATAGGTGAAGTATTCCTCGGGACATCTCCCCCATCCTCCTCATCTGGTTATTTTCTCTTACGTATATAATATCTAATTTTTTGAGACACCAGTTTTGCTGGAGATGAACTTCGAACAGAAATATAAAAATCTCAGAACGACACACGTGTCTCCCCACACAGAGCAGGCACCAGCTTTCAAAATCGCACGCCACGCGTCGTACGCACCCTCGTCCACTACTTCCAGCTCATAAACCCACGTGTCACTTAGTTTTCTTACTAGCCAAACAGATTAGCACAAAACGGAAAAAAAAAAAAAAAAAGAACGAATATCTTTCTAGTTTCTACCCTATATATGAAACAAACCCTCCCACAAATTTCTCCATTATACAATCATTGTCGTTTTCCCTCTCAGTCGATATGGATTCACAAAACCTCAAACAGCGAACTACAACCCCAACCGCCATTGACAGCGGTGATACCAAGAAACCCAATAAACGCGACACTCGGAGAAGTTCAATGGCCAAACGCGGCCTTAGGTCTCTAGCCATTGGGATTATGATCCCCGTTTCTCTAACCCTCTTGGTGATCTACTTGGTCTCCGGTAAAGGGTATCGGACTAAAACGGTGCCGTTTTGGTTCCCACCTCTTTGGGTCCTGCACTCTACTTCCGTGGCTTCCAGCTCCTTGATGGGTGTCTCAGCTTGGCTAGTTTGGGCCGAAGGTGGGTTCCACAGAAGATCAGACGTTGTTTATCATTACTGGGCTCAGCTGGGCTTAAGCCTGCTTTGGGATCTGTTTGTGTTCTGGGCTGGGCTAAGTTGGCCCGGATTGGTTTTGGTCATGGCAATGTTTGGGTCTCAGGTGGGCTGTTACAAGGCCTTTAAGGAGGTTAATCCAGTAGCTAGTCAAGTGTTAAAACCGTGTCTTGTGTGGACTGCTTTTTTAACAATACTGAATCTGAAGTTAGTGTTCCTTTGAAGTTTTACTTTAAGACACTTATGGTTCGTTACATATTGTGTTTTTTTGTATAAATAGTAAATCATACCATGTTTTTTTTTTTTTGGTTTGGATTGCAATGCATTGTAAAGAAGAAAAAAAAAAACAAATATACAGAGAGGTAATAGTAGATTTTGTTTGTTTATATTTACTCACTTGAGCTATCCCATAAGTTGTAAAATAAAGAGGAAGTGCTCTTGAAACAAAACAAGTTTTAAGCTAACGAATACGTCTCCATGCTTGATGCATAATATCATCTTCTATAAAAGGGCGTAGAGACCACATTAGGGAGTAACTTTCTAGTTCCTCTGAAGAGGATTTCAGGCTTAGAGCTGAAATAATTTTTTCCTGCACAAGTTGGATGACACTTCAGTTCTTAGCATTGAATAGTTCTACATGTAATGTTTTGCTCCCAAATGACTGAAATAATAAGAAAGAAAGTAGGTGATTAGACTAACCTGCATTGAGTATTCTTGCTTAAACATGCTGAGGATTATAGCCATGAGGACAGCCAAGTCAGTGTCTTCGAGTTTTCTAGACAATGCAATTCCCTGAAATTAAAATAATTTGTTCAGCCCCAAATCCAAAATTTGGTTCAAGCCACAAATTTATCGAGTAGGAAGGGAAATCAATACATGATAAGAAAAAAGCATGAGGAAACGATATTGGCATACATAATATAAACATATAATGGATAGAAACTGCCACTTGTCCATAAAGCGTGGAGATTTGAATGAGACATAAGAATATTAACGTTCGAAAGGTAGTTACAAATAAGAACAAAGTATTCATTAGAAAAGGATGAATGCAAGAAAATACTTGCCTCATTATCCTTGGTCGCTTCTTCTTCAGCCCCATTAGCCAAAGCCAGAGTATTATCCCAATTGGGTTGCAAGTTTCCACCAGTAGTTTCCAATACACAAATAGCATCCTTCATGAGTTCATCTAGCTGAATAAGTATGTTTTCCCCTGTTGTTTCCATTATATAAAAGATCAATACAATGTCTTAAACTAATACTTGCAAGCACACATACGAAATGAACACCAAACATCAGGGAACAGAGATACAAAAAGAGAAGTTACTACTCTTGTGCCTATCACCATCCACACTAGTTCTTTTTGATAGAGATAGTATTAAAGTAACTGTAAAGGTTAAAGAAAATGTTACCTTCACTTGTATAGCCGTGAAGCTCAACATGGAGACTATGCACTTCTGCATGCAAATTTTCGCAATATAGTCAGCCGAAGGTAGTTAGAGCAGCGATAACACAAGGACAAACAAAAAGCAGAGTAAAGATACCAAAATGGAAATGACTTCAAGAGAATTGTAGACAAATTAAGCCCCAAAAAGCACATCATGTAAAATGGAGAAATATCTGTAAGTGTTACAATTTTAATTTTTAGAAGAAAAAAGAGAGCCTGACAAAAAAAAAAAAGAAGAAGAAGAAGAAGAAAGAAGAGAGGAAAAGAAACAGAGCATGTATAATATACTAACATAAACGTGGACAAGAAATCCACACCAAAAACAAGATTATAGCAAAAAAACTCCAATCCGTGTTAAGAAAACAAGAGACTGATTGTCTTTGCTATTCTCAAATATTTTCTTGTTCGTACAAGAAGTCCTACAGCCCTTTGCAAAAAGTTGGGATTGTTTGGAATGGGAATATAAATTATTAAGTTAAGCAACCAAGAATTATAAGGACAAAAAGAGTTTTGCACTTACACTTGCTAATATTTTGAAATCCATCAAATGTTTTTACGCATCCAGCTTCAAGGTATGACTGCAACCTCTTTGTTTCATCAATATTAATTATGTTTTTAACCAACTCTGATGTCCTGCCAAATGGGGGCCGTCGAAGAAACTCTATCAAAGACGGCGTAAAAAAAAGGACTGTTACTCAAACATGGCAAAAAATTTCATCGTAAAACAAGTATCCACACATGATAGACATAATCTTACCCAGTTCTTGTTGAAAGTCTTTTAATAATCTGCTTCCAACATCCACTAGTTCCTCAAACTCTGTGATCCTACAAAGAGGTTATGTAAAAAATGTGAACAAGTTATCCAATAAGTAGTTGTTTTGTATCTCAAATACAATATTTCAGTTTTCCAAATTCAAGTAGACATGGCTGACACAAATACACGATAGCATAATTCATAACCAGCATATTTGACATATCATACTTCTTCACAATATTCCATTTTTATTTTATTTTTGGTCCTTTTGCTTAATGAATTTGCTTTAATGGCATAACTCTACCTCTTTGCAACAAATTTAATTCAAACTTTAAGTGAAAAATTATATGGTTTTTATGAGTCGTTTCCTCAAAATCTTAAAGCTTCAGCGTCCATGATTTAATTTATTTTTTTTAAAAAAAGATCATTTGAATTCTAAACAAACACCTTATGAGATTACAGCAACGATTAGGAAAGTGATGATCGTTGATTAAGATGGTGTTATACAAAATTATGCCGAATTCCCAATGAAAAATCAGCAAATTTGATAATTAAGGACAAACATGAAAATGCATGGGAATGCTGTAACAAACAAACTCCACCATTAAAGTTCAAGTCTCCCAGCAAACTTGAAAAGCACAAACATTGAGAAAATAAATATGGTTAGATCAAAGTACCTAGTCATAAAATCCTTGAAAATATTGAACAATTTGTCGTTCATTTCAGTATTCAATTTGCCCTCTGCATTTTCCATTCTGTGAAATACCACAGGCAAAAGCAACATAAGTAAGAATAAAAGAGGAGCCTAAAAACAGCAACAAAAAGTAAACCAGCTCCAATAGCATCCATAATAACACAAGCAAACAAGCCACTAGGTTGGTCTAGTGTTGAGGGGGTGAGACCCAGGTTCCAACCTGGGAATCTCTTGATCTTGAGGCTAATTAGCCACTAATGATCAAAATAATAATACAATCCAAATATAATGACAATTTTTTTAAAAAGTATCTTTCTTTGAAGCAGTTCTTCAAGTGGTATTCACAGAATTCGCACAGCCAGACATAGACCAACACATTAACAATCATCACTTTGTTGTTTGATAAAATAAATCGATGTAGAGATAATTCTTTACAATGCTCTATAAATTCACATCTTTTATTTTTTATAGTTTTAAGAAAATGCCCAACAATTCATAATCTTGGAAGCAAATATAATTGTCGCTTGATAACAAATAAATAATATTACCATTCATCATGAAAGCAACATTTGGGAAACCATATGGAGTTCTCCTAGAGAGAATTCTAACCAAGATTTCACTTTCACTTGTTACAGTCTAAGCTCACTGCATTTCTAAATTTCTGGGAACCATCCAGATTAGAACAAAATCTCATATGATTACTAACACATATTCATATTATAACGTTTCAAATGGTAATAATATACACAATTTCAAAAACATAGAACTAAATATTATTAACTAAATATGACAAACCTAATTATACTTAAAAAGAAGAAAAAAGGAAAAGAAAAGAGAACTGGATAATAGCTAAATTATATCCATGTAGAATGCCGAAGTAGAACTCTATACCAAGATAGAATCACTTGAGAAAACTCAAACAAGCAGAAAAAGTTTCAATCGTCTCTTTGAATTTAATCCTCATTAGTAGCCTCAAAACCGTAAGTACCGTACCTGTTGTGAGTGAAATAATTGATTATCCGGCCAATGAGTCAAACGGAATTCATTCCCTCAGATCTCCGACGAGGATAGCGCAGGAAGTTGATAATATTTCTAGGGTAGCACTGATCTGTTAATGAGTGAACCGAATAAAGTCCAACAGGCCCATTGTCATTGAGTGTAAGTTAAAAAATACCCTTTTAATATTTTAATATGGGAAATTATAGTAAATGGCCACAAATCATAAGAGTATGTTAGTTTATGTTCTCATTTTAAAAAAATATAGCAAATGACCCTAAATCATAAGACTATGTTAGTAAATGTCCTCATTTTAATTTTTTTTTTATTTTAGAATTAGAAGCAAATTATTTAAACATTATAGTATATCTATATTAGTTTTGTTAAAATCTTTTTTATTTATTTTTTGATTGTGGAATTCATTGAAAACAAACACCAACGGCCCAACAGCCAGAGGAACCCTGGAAGACAGGGTAGAAAAACAACCAACAACACTAACGTCCAACTACACCAGGAAAAAAACTGCAACAAGCAAGAAACAAGCTACAAACTAAGGAAAAACAGACTACTACACCTACAAAAAAACAGAAACAGACAGTCCTAGGACCGAGTATGACCATCTGCAACAATCAACTGCAGGAAATCATCAAAATTGGCCAAATCCAAAACTCCAAACATGTTGTTTCGGTTTGCCCATCGAGCCACAGAGTGGGCCACACCATTACACGAACGAGGGGTCCAGATGACCTCGTGAAGGTTGAATTTCGCCGAGAGATCGATGAACTTCTTTACCTTGTCTTGAATGTTGAAGTGCAACTTTTGGACATCAGAATCCCTGCTTTTCATTGCGCTGACTGCATTCAGCAAATCACTCTGGAAGATGACATTTCTAAAGCCGAAGTTTATGGCTGCTGCCGCACCTTCGCAGATAGCATCGACCTCCCCTGGCAGCGGGTCACTGAAGTGAGATTTGAACGTTGAGATGCCGAGGATAGTTCCATACGCGTCTCTAAATACAACTGCCCCCGTAGACTGAGATTGACCAATGGCCACATCCGAGTTACAAGCAATCCACCCTTCCGGAGGTGGATTCCACTCAGTATTAAGAGGGTCGGTGCACTCCTGAATAGAGTCCAACTCACACAGCCTACTATTTATATGGTCAATTCGCACCTTCAAGGGGATAGGTTGTTTTCCGTGAAGGATTGAATTTCTCTCCTTCCAAATACTTTCAAAGATAAGGGCAGCCCCTCCTAGGAAACGATTGAGATTCATAGCATATGGTCTGTTATCTCGCTCAATAAACCATTGCATCCACTCCTCCCAATTTGAAAGGAAAGGAATAGATGTTCTAATGTTCCAGGAACAACCAAACCATATAGCTCTAGCCAGGGTACACTCCCAAAATAGGTGGAAACTACTTTCCTCAGAGGATGAACAATTCGCACAAGTTATATCAGTGATGGGAAAAAAGGATCCAATCTTACCTTTGGTGGGAAGGCAATTGGATAAGATTCTCCACCACAGAAATTTCAATCGGTTGTGAATTTTCGCACCCCATATAATTCTCCATTTCCTGTCCAAGTTTGCATTCGAATTATGATTCGATATCAGTCTACAGGCGGACTTAATGGAGAACTGATCGTTCTGTTCCGGAAGCCAAAGCCAGGAATCGTTGGTCGAGCTTTCAGGCAGGGATATGTTGAGAATTCTTTTAGCATCATCCCTTGTGAACCATTTCCGAACTAGCTCCTCGTTCCATTGTTGGTTCGAGATAAAGTTACTTACCAAACTCACTCCTTCAGAGGCATCAAGTCGGGGCATTGGTTGTCTATTCTCGCCTGGAACCCACGGATCGAACCATATGGAGGTTGCATTCCCATTTCCAATTTTCCGACAAATTCCTTTTTGGAAGTCACCACGGATGCGAAGAATGGCCTTCCAAAGTGTTGTATCGGAGGCCTTAATCTCCATGTCAAAGAAGCCTTCGTTCTTCATATATTTGTCGTTCATAAGTTGGCTCCACAAGGATCGGTCTGAGTTCAGAATTTTCCAAGCCCACTTCATAAGGAACGCCTTGTTCATATTCTCCGTTGTTCGAAACCCCAATCCCCCATTAGTTTTTGGTTTGCAAAGACGCTCCCAGGCTATCGTGTGAAGTTTACGCTTGTCTTCTGTGTCGCCCCACCAAAAGTCTCTCAAAAGTTTGTCGATCTTGTTGGCGGTAGTTGCGGGAATAACATCAGATGAAGCCACATAATTTGCCAAACTCGAACCTACTGCCTTGATCAAACAACTCTTGCCAGCATTTGATAGAAGCTTTACTTTCCATCCTTGTATTCTTTGAATCACACGATCAACCAAATGTTTAGTATCCTCTGTCCTCTTAGTTGACCGGAATAGAGGGAGTCCCAAGTAGGTGGCCGATCGGTTCATTCTCCTCACACCCAGAATCGTTGCAATTGACTGAGCTTTTCTGGCCGAGACACCTTTGGAGAAGCAAACAGAGGACTTCAAGAAGTTGATTTTCTGACCCGAGCTATGACAATAAGATTCAAGGCAATCTAGGAGGGATCTAGCTTCACGTGCAGACGCCTCGCCAAAAAGTATGATGTCGTCAGCAAACATCAAATGTGTTATTGGAGTTCCATTTCTAGCGAGTTTGAAGCCTTTGAGCCCACCTTCATTTTCCTTTTTGATGAGAAGGTGAGAAAGGGCTTCAGCTGCCATTATGTAAAGGGATGGCGATAACGGATCCCCTTGCCGGAGTCCTCTCTCCGGACTAAATTTACCAACAACTGAGCCATTTAACAGAAGTTTGATTTCAGCTACGGAGATGCAAGCTTTGATCCAATCTATGAAAGGACTTCCGAAACCAATTTGATGAAGCACCGAAATGAGAAAATCCCAATCCAGTTTGTCGTATGCCTTTTCCAAATCTAGTTTCAAAAGCATGTATCCTCGTTTGCCTCGTCTTTTATTCATAGAATGCACCACTTCCCTTGCGATCATTGTATTTTCAGCAATGTGCCTTCCTCGAACAAATGCCGCTTGATTTGGAGATATGATCCTCGGTAGTATGTTTCTCAATCTTGTAGCAATAATCTTGGAGATTATTTTGTACGCTACATTGCAAAGCGCGATGGGTCGGTAGTCATTGATTGTGGATGGAGAGTCTTTTTTTGGGACTAGGACTAGAGAAGTGTCATTAATAAAGTGTGGGAGTTCAAGATGGGTGAAAAAATGAACCACCATCTCGGTGAGATCTTCATTTACTGTTTCCCAGTGGTGGATGTAGAAGCTTGGGGGATAGCCGTCGGGGCCAGGGGCTTTGTCCTTTCCCATATCATTAATGGCTCTCTTCACTTCATCTTCACTTGGAATTTCATTCAAGAAGGTGTTGTCTTGATCAGTCTAGACTTTCTGAAACAGAGCTGGACTCAACTGAACGGGGCTTGGGTGGTCTTTTGTGAATGTCTCCTTAAATCGGTTAAGAAAGCAGCGAGCAATTTTGTCCTGATCTCGTATCCAGTCGCCATCCGAATTTTCTTTGATACATTGGATATAGTTCCTTCTACGCCTTATAACCGTCGAAGCCATAAAAAACTTAGAGCACATGTCCCCTTCTTTTAGCCATTGAACTCTAGATTTTTGCCTCCAATGGATTTCTTCCCTAAGGAGAGCTTCTGAGAGCTGTTGTTTTGCATTTTTGAGGTCAGCCACATTGGTTATGTTCTTTTCTGCCTCTTCGAGTTGGGACTTAGCCTTGTGAACTTGCTGAGATAAGTGTTTAAATTGCGTCTTATTCCAACTCAAGAGCTTTCGACTAGTGGCTTTCCCTTTCTTGTGAAAGTTAATCATGGGATTGGGGTGCCTTCTATGTTTCCAAGCTTCCTTCACCACCCAAAAACTCTGAGGGTCGCGCGCCCACATATTTTCATACTTGAACTGCCGTCCCTTGCAATTGGCACCTCCCATTGTATCGAGCAGCAGGGGCCTGTGGTCCGACTTAGAGGCAGCGAGGTGGTTGATGATCGCTTGAGGGAATAGGATTCTCCATTCCGAAGAGGCAAGCCCACGATCAAGTCTAGCTCTTTTCATGGCTACCCCTACTGACGGGTTTGTACTCCCTTTAACCCAAGTGAAGGCCAGGCCTAGGAAACCCAAGTCAATCAATCCCGCTCTATCCACCATACGCCTGAAGTCGAACGAGTATCTAGACACACTCCCGTGGTAATGAAAGCATTCACTATCCTTCAGAGTTCCATTCATGTCCCCTAAGAAGAGGATCAGATGAGTAGTTTTGAGGGCATAGTCACCCATCTTAAACCAAAAGAGCTCTTTATCCACACTATTGGGAGGCCCGTAGGTGCCCACTAAGATCCATGGAATTCCCGGGGGGTCCGAGGAAATCTCTCCAATGATCGAGTATCTAGAAGAGACTTGAATATTGCAGCTAACCCCTTTCATCCAACACATGCCTAATCCTCCCGAGAGTCCCACCGAAGGCACATAGTGCGAGTCAATGAAATGAAGCTTAGAACAAACTCTATTGAATTTCTCAGGTGGCAACCGAATTTCAGAAAGGACCAATAAGTCGGGTTGATGATGGCGCACAAGATGCGCCAATTGCCGAACTGTCGCGGTATTCCCGAGCCCACGACAGTTCCATGCTAGGATTTTCATGGCGTCCTCGGAGACTTTTCTGGGCAAGTCTCCATAGCCCCAAAGTGAAAATCCTGATGGTGAATCCTCTTAGTCTCTTGTCTGTCTTCATCAACCTCCGTAATTGTGACACCGCTGTTCGGTTTTGCCTTTTGCTTCTTTTCAATAATAACAAAATGATTATCCAAATTTACCTTGAGGTCAAATGTTCGATCGTGCCATTGAGTACCAGATGTTGTTTTCCTTCCCGTTGAGCCCTTAGCCTTTCTTCCACCTTTGAACGACTTTGGTGTGGCAGCTAGAGGGGGTTGAGTTTTGGGGGGTCTTCCTCTTCGTATATGGGTTGATGTAAATTTTTTATTTTAAAGTTATGTAAATTTTTTTAATTTTTTATGAGTTGTTTTGGGTTGTTAGTATATAGATTTTGTTGTATGGTATATTTCTATTTTGTTGTATGGTAAATTATTATTCTTAGATGATATTTATTTTTTATTATGATATGTATAATAGTGGTATATAATTTTATTAGCATAATAAAAATATTTTAATGTATGTATATAATTTTATTGCCATACTACATATATTTAATTATTATTTTATATTTTTTGATTGTGTGATTATTTATTTTAAATAATATTTAATTAGTTTTTATTTTATTATATACAATGGTCATGGTATATATATTTTAATTGTGGTATATAATTTAGTTAGTATAGTATACATATATATATGTATTAGTAATTTATATTTTTATTATTATTATTATTTGTATATATATTTTGGTGTATGGTATATGTATTTGTTATACGGTATATATTTTTTTAAATAATATTTAAGTTTTATTTTCTATTGTACTTTTGTTGACATGATATATAATTTTATTAGCATCCTATATATTTTTATTTTTATTGTTGTTATTATTATATATATTTTTATTGTAAGGTATATATTTTATGTTATGTGGTATATAAGTTTTATTGTATAGTATATCATTTTATTTTAGATAATGCATGTTTAGTTTTTATTTTAGTATACATAAAGGTGATATATAATTTTGTTAATATATATGATATATATAATTTTTTTTAATAATATTATATTATTTTGTTTTATTTTTTATTGTATGGTATATGATTTTTGTTGTCTATAATATATTATTTATTTAATATGATATTTAGTTTCTATTTTATTATATATAAATTTTTTTGTATGTATTCATATTTTAATGGTGGTATATATAATTTTGTTAGCATGATATATATATATTTTTTAAGTATTAATTTAGTGTTGACCGAGATTTTCGGCAACTATTAAAATATGATTAGTAAAGAGCTGTAAGAAAGCGAGATGAGGATTTTTTACGTGGTTGGGGCGTTAATGAGCCTTAGTCCACGAGTCTTTGTTATTAATGGATGTGTTTAATACAGATTCCACTCTTGAGAGAATGTTTTTCTCATAAATACAGAGAATGTTCTTGGTGAGTATTTTCTCTTCTTGCTCTTATGCAACCCAAGATTCTCGACCCCATTAAATGAGCTTTGAGGGGGTATTTATAGTGTTTTGGTGGGGTGATCCCTAGGATTGTTCTTACACACGTATCTGCAAATATCCATAAAGTTGGGCATTTCCAACGAATATACCATGGGTGATGCATGGTCAAATCCCTAGGTGCTGTAGGGTTTTCATGAGGAATGTCCTTTTTGCCTTGTGATTGACGTGACTCTTCGCAGAGTAGCCGTCGCTAGACTTGAATGATCATTACTGTAGCGCTGCTGTTTGGGGGTTGTGCCGTCAGACTTTATTGCGTGTTACAGTCCCAACACGTTTCCTCCCATGCGGCATTAAATGCGACTTGATTGTTCAGGAGCGGCCTGACACATCCCGGAGAGGCTTCATGCTATGCGAGCTTCCGGGAGCACCTTACACTCCGGGTGCCTCCTCCGGGACCTATTCCCAGGGTGCTTCCTTATGGCATACAAAGACTTATCAAATATTTACAAGTTATCTGATCCACGTGTCCCTTTTCGACTGGTCCACGTATATTGGGCGAATTCAGGGGCAACATTTACCCCCCAAGCCTTGTTTACTTGGGAAAATAAACCAAGGCTTGCTTAAGTGCCTCCGGTTGACTCCTTGTTTCCCTGGCTCAAGCCCAGAGCGCGTGAGGGCACATTTAATGATGGTATTTAATGCAGCGATTCGCTTTTTTACAGGGACGTCTCCGGCCGCCTCCTTGGTTTCTCGACGCGAGCTTGGGGCGCGTGAAAGTGTGCCTAATGTTGGCATTAAATGCAGCGATTCGTTTTTTGCAGAGGTCGATTCGTTTCACGCCCTTTGATTGATGCGGCGCATTAATGATGTCAGACGGATACTCAAACGTTTCCACCGCCTTTATGGCAGCTTGATCTGATCCGTTGATTTTCGGGAATTCGAATCGTGCATCTCCCCCACCGTATGATTGGTAGGTGGTGACGCCTGTTCCTCATGCACTTTTGCCTATAAAAGCCACCATCTTTCCTTCAGTTTGGTTACTTTCCATTCCTTGCCATTTTTGCTCGAATTTCCTAGAGAGAAAAATCTTCAAAACATCACGAACCATCTTAGCACTTAGACATTTCTTCCAGTTTTCCAGTGTCTGTTTTCACCAGTTCTTCTCAACTTTACTCGACCACATTCAGGACCCTCAGTTCAACAACTTACTGTAAGTCTTTTGCATCCTTTGATTATGACATGCTTTTACTTGCTTTGTTTGTTTCTCTGGGTTCGTATTCTGAGATTTCTGGGTATGCGAGTGTTGAGGTTCGTCAAGTGTTCTGTTTTGTGTCTACTGCTTTAGTTGTAGGATCGCCATTATCACACCTTCGTTATAATCGTACAGCTTTGTTGAAGAGAGCCACGTGTTCTTCGTTCAACAGTTGCTTAGGGCATAGAATGGGGTTTTTTTTTTTTTAAACTACTTTCTGCGATTTCACTGCACCCGACACTTGTTCAGGGAATCTTTCTAGGGTTTCCCATGTGACACGTGTTCGGAGGGGGCCTCTTTCCAGCAGTTAGGGGACCCCCACTCCCTTTTTCTTGACTTAGGGTTTGGTATGGGACCTAACTGCTGGAATTTTCTTTTTCTCTTTTTGTCTTTCGTAGAACACAAAATGTCTGCTTCTGGTTCAAAATCTTCGAAGAAGAGTAGAAAAGACATGGCCACGTTGGAGGAGGTTTCCCTGGGGCCTGTTGCCCAGGAGGGGTACAAATCCCGTGCGACTGGGTGGGAAGCGGCTGAGCTTCGATCCACCCTGACTTGTCCTCACCAGCTGGAGAATATTATAGAAGTCGCTGGGATCAAACCCTCCACTTCAGGGACCTATCACCGGCCTCCTCGCGACTCGGAGACGCCTAATCACAACTATGATGGCTTCGGGGCTTGGAGTCAGACTCATTTGATGGCCGGTGCCATGCTCCCGCTTCAAGATTATTTTGTTAATTTCCTTGTATTTGTCGGCCTTGCGCCATACCAACTCATTCCTCAAGCTTACCGCCTGCTCTCAGGCTTATTTATTTTTTATACCGCCCGCGGATGGGGGTCTCCCAGCCCGGCGGAAATTTTGTATTTTTACGAACTTGTATCCGTCCCCAAGAAAGGGGACAAACTTAAGGACGGTTTTTATGGGTTCCGGATCCATCCTGCTAACGAGGGAGTGGTTCCGTATAATAGGCAGACTAACGTTAAGGAGTATCGCCATCGCTTTTTCTTCTCCTCCGGGTTCAGGGCTGTGGACCACCCGGAGCTCCTCACGGAGTGGGTGCGGATCCCACCTTACCAACGGACGCCCCCTACTCAGGCTTTCCTCCGAAGGGCCCAAGCCTTTGCTTCCTACGACCGCGCCGATCTCGACGTTGGGGGCTTAGTCACCACGGAGAATTGTAGGAAGGCCAAGCTTATCCTTTCTCACCAATCCGTGGATGACTCCAACCTCTCACGGGTCATCTGCCCCAATGTGAGGGCGCCGGTTGCAGAGAAGGCCTTCCAGGATGAGCTTATTGCCACAGCAGAGAAGAAGTACCAAGATTATCTCTACCGGAAGGCCCAGGAGAAAGCATACTCTAAGGCCCAGGCTGCCTCTAGGAGAGGACTTCGCGTGGGGAGTCCGGTGGTGCGACGGAGCCAAGCCATTGCTGGGAAGTCCGAGGCTAAATTTTTTGACAAGATTCTTCAAGAAGAGATTGGGGATCGTCCTGCCAGGAGGCCCCTTCGCATTGAAGATTCTTCCGAGAAGCAAACTTCCCGGCCACAGCCTTCGGCCCCCGAACCAAACTCGGGTGCTCCCGGTGCTAGCACCTCCGGTGCCGGCGGTAAGTCTCCCTTGATAATTCACTATGTTCCTTCCGTTGATGAATACACCAGTCATAGGCCCGTAGGGTTCGACGAGCGTCTTCGTAGATTTAAGATGCCGTTGACCCGGTGGGGGGATCGTTTGAAGGAATTTTATTTTTCGAACTTAGGAGATTACCTAGGTCGGTCCCGGATGAGCTCCGGCCCTCCGGAACCTATTCCCTTAGGTCCATCAGCTTACATAACGTCCAGCTGGTTTCGGCCCTCGGACAGTTATCTCGGAGATGACGCCGCCAGCATTAAAGTACAGGACTTTGCTAGGGCCGAATTAGGAAGTTCGGGTAGGAGTAGCTTATTTGTTATGTCTTGTATAAGCAGTTCCTCACGGTCTTCTAACACTTGCTTATTTTGTGAATCAGGTATCTCTATGGATGCCATCCTCGACCACTGGCCGGAGTTCATACTCCCGTGGCTCCTCCGCCTTTACCTCCTCTCCCCGCACCTTCATTGAAGGTTTCTTCCCGCCGCTCCCCCGACACTATTGACTTAGTGGATGATGAGGAGGTGCTTCCGGAGAAGGCCAAGGGAAAGGGTGGGACTTCTCGAGGAAGCCGCCGAGGGTGCGGTGAGAGCCTCAAGCCCTTCCGAAGGAAGCAGGAGGAGGACGAGGAGGAGCCCGAAGTGGCTCGATTCGTAAGCGCAAGGGCAAGATGATTGCCCAGGATGAGCCGAAGAGGCCTCGGAGAGCCGACACTCCTGCCCATGGTCTGGACGGCGGGGTCTCCCCGATGGAGGAAAATCCTGCTCCTCCTCACATCGAGCTTACCCCGATTCCGGGGGACGAGGTGAGGCAGGAGCTTCGCATAGCCAAACACAACTATGCTATGGACGAGTACTCCCGGGGGTATGCCGAAGTGGAGGCCCTTAGGAGGATTCTGCGAGCCGAGGTTGAGGCGAGCATCAACCACCCGGAATACCAGGATCCGTGGGACCTTAATCTGGACCCCTTATCGGACTGGTTCCGTCGCTTCCTAGGGCCCACATTGGCTCCTTTTGCCGCGGAGATGACCTATGAGTTCGCTTCTCAGCTCACCCGTTGTGCGCCTAAGCGGTTTGCCACTTGCGCTTCCCTGAACTCCATCTTCCAGGTCCAGGACCTTAGCCATTCTCTCACGGTGGTAAGTGCTTTGCAATTTTTGCGTTTCCTTTTATTATTTGTATTTTGCTTTCTCCTTTGAGAAATTCCTCCTTATACTTGCGTTATTGGTTCGCCCGCCGCCGAGGCCGGCCGCCTCTCGAAGAACATCATAAACCATGGCTTCACTCGTCCGACTTTGGGGACATGAATGATGTCGTGAAGGTCCTCCAGACCTCACGGCGAGAGTGCGGATCTACCAGAGGCCGCCGAGCGCCAGAGGCCGCGGCCAAGGCCAAGGAAGAGGAGGCCAAACGGAGGAGGCCCAGGCCGAGGCCATGATCCGGGACGAGGCCCAGCGGAGGGACAGGATGGAGGCCCATCACCAGGAGGAACTAAGGGCTCAAACCGAGGCTGCTGAGAAGGCCAGGCGAGACCTCCGGGAGGCCAGGGAGGCTTTGGACGAAATGGTCGCCAAGGTGAGATCTTTAGAGGAAACTCACCAGTCGGACATTGAGTCCAAGGCCGCTCTAGCTGCGGAGTTGAAGGAGCTTAGGGATTTCAAAGAACAATCCACCAGAAGGCCAAGAGGGCCGAGCTCCTCTCTCCCGTTTCCTCGCGCCGGTGCCCGAAGCGCTTCGACGATGGTGTCTACATGGCTTAGGCCACCAATGATCAGAGTATCAAGCTTACTTTTTATCCCAAACCCGAGGAGATGATTGCCAGATTTCGGGAAAAGAAGAAGAAGCTTGATGCCGCGCTAGAGGCGCGTATTGGACCTCGCCTTCCTCCGCGGGCCGACTGAGCTGTCGTATTATTGACCCAGATTCTACCCATTTCTTTTATAACTCTCTTTTTTTTTTGTACATATTTGCTGCTGCCTTAGAACAATTTACATATAGGTAGCAGCTTTCATTTGAAGGGGAGACAATTACATTTTAAGGCCTGTCCCCGGGCCGTTTATATGTATATGACCTGCCCTTTGGGCTAGGATATTTTTCTTTTATGCGATCTTTTCTTTTGTCACACTTATATCTTTTAACCCGTCCTTTGGATCGGGGTTTTTATACTTATGCTTCTTATTTTTGTGCATACTTTTTGACTCGCCCTTTGGGTCGGGATATTTTACTTAGTTTGTTTTTTTTTTGTCCGTGCGGTATACCCTAGTACCCCCGAGTGGCATAGAAACTTTGTTTTTAAGGCACTCAGTTTTATTTAATATAGAGGAGGTATACATTTGGACGGTACAAACCCTTTGAACAAAATCTAAGTTTTATTTCGCTACTGGTAATATTTTCTGAGGTGATCGGCATTCCAGGCTCTTGGGACGGTGGTTCCATCCATTCTTTTTAGTTTGTAAGTGCCGAACCGATCTCGTCCTCGATCTCATATGGTCCTTCCCAATTTGGTCCAAGTACCCCCACTCCGGGTTCTTGGGTGGCTGGAAAAACCCTTCTTAGGACCATATCTCGCAATAGCGAATTTTCTCGTTTTTAACCTTGGAGTTAAAATACTTTGTCACTTTCCTTTGATAAGCGGCCATCCGTATTTGAGACTCATCCCGGAGTTCTTCGACTTGATCCAAAGCCTCTTGGAGCAAAGGCTCGATTGGTGGCCGGATCGTAAGTCGTCCTCCCCGTGGGATGGGAATAATGTTTCTACCGGACCATTGCTTCACATCCGTACGCCATTGAGAAGGGCGAGTGACCGGTTTTGGTTCTGGGGGTCGTCCGGTAGGCCCACAATACCCTTGGCAATTCTTCAGCGGTTATTTTTACTGTGCCGCAGCTTCTTTTTCAAGGTGACCTTTAGGATTTTATTGACCGCTTCCGCCTGGCCATTTGTTTGAGGCCTGGCTACCGCGGAGAAGCTTTTCACTACTCCGTGTTGGTTGCAGAAGTCAGTAAATTCCTCGCAATCAAATTGCTTTCCATTGTCTGAGACTATTTTGTGAGGCAAGCCGTATCGACACACTATGTTTTTGATAACAAAGTCCAATGCCTTCTTGGCCGTTATTGTCTTCATAGGCTCAGCCTCTGTCCATTTGGTGAAGTAGTCCAATGCTACTATTGCATACTTTACCCCTCCTTTTCCCGTAGGTAGAGACCCGATGAGATCTATTCCCCAGACCGCGAAGGGCCAGGGGCTGGTCATCAGGGTTATCTCATTTGGAGGAGCTCTCGGTATGTTCGCGTACCTTTGACACGAGTCACACTTTTGGACATAGTCTATACAATCTTTTTTCATTGTTGGCCAGAAGTACCCTTGCCTCAATATTTTCTTTGAGAGGCTGGGTCCTCCCGTATGATCTCCACAGAACCCTTCATGGACCTCTAGCATGATTTGTCTAGCTTCAGGGTCCGATACACACCTTAAATAAGGCATGCTGAGTCCTCTCCGGTAGAGAATTTGATCCATCATTACGTAACGATGAGCCTGATACTGAATCTTTCGAGACAGTGCCCTCTCTTGGGGCAACTCACCTGTGGTTATGTATTTTATGATGGGGACCATCCAGCTGGGTTCTTGCCCAACCGTTAGCGTGGTCTCTTTTATTTTGATGCTTGGCTCTGCCAAGCGTTCTACTGGTACTACCCCCAGCTCTTCGATTTCGCTGTCCGAGGCTAACTTAGCCAGACAGTCCGCGTGAGCGTTCTTCTCTCGGGGGATTCTTTCTATTTTATAGTCCGTGAACTCGTGGAGTAGTTCTCGGACTATTGTTACGTACGCGGCCATCCGCTCGCCGCGAGTTTGGTATTCTCCGGACACCTGGTTTACGACCAGTTGAGAGTCACTGTAGACTTCCACTCTTTTGGCCCCTACAACTTTTGCCGATTTCAGCCCTGCTATCAAGGCTTCATATTCAGCCTCGTTGTTTGAAGCTGTGAAGTTAAATCGGAGTGCTGCCTGGAGCCGTAGTCCAGTTGGTGAGATCATAGCTACTCCGGCTCCCGAACCGTTCTCATTTGAAGCTCCGTCTACAAACACCCTCCAGGTGGGGATTGGTGGTGCGGTGTATTAGCTGTTGCCTCGGCTTCATTGCATTCGGTAATGAAGTCTGCCAAGGCTTGGCCTTTTATGGAGATCCGGGGTACGAAGTGTAAGTCGAATTGACTTAGCTCCATTGCCCACTTGAGGAGTCTTCCGGATGCTTCAGGCTTCTGGAGAACTTGCCGTAGCGGATGATTGGTTAAGATTTGGATCGGATGGGCCTGGAAGTATGGCCTCAGCTTCCTTGATGCCATCAGGAGGCAGAATGCTAATTTTTCAATGACCGGGTACCTTGTCTCGGCCCCTATCATGCGCTTACTGACATAGTACACGGGGTGCTGAATTTTTTCTTCCTCCCGGACCAGGGCAGCGCTAACTGCATGCTCGGAGACGGCCAAGTAAAGGAACAAGTCTTCTCCAAGGACGGGTTTTGATAGGATAGGAGGTTTCGCCATGTGGTCTTTTAACCTCTTGAATGCCTCCTCGCATTCATCCGACCATTCGAACTTTTGGCATTTCTTCAGTACGTTGAAGAAGGGTATGCACTTGTCCGTGGATCGTGAGATAAAGCGGCTCGTTGTTGCTACCTTCCGGTCAAGCTCTGCACGTCCTTATGTTTCTTGGGGGAAGGCATGTCTAGGAGAGCTTGGATTTTCTCCGGGTTTGCTTCGATTCCCCTTTGGCTGACTATGAAGCCCAGGAATTTTCCCGACTTGACCCCAAAAGTGCATTTTTTCGGGTTGAGCTTCATACCGTATCTCCGGACGACTTCGAAACATTCTTCTAAGTCGCTTGCATGGCTGTTGCATGCTTTGGATTTGACGAGCATGTCGTCTACATATACCTCCATGTTTCGTCCCAGGAGGCTTTTAAACATCCGGTTAACCATTCTTTGATAGGTTGCTCCGGCGTTTTTCAGTCCGAAAGGCATGACTAGGTAGCAGTATACCCCCTTATCGGTCCTGAAGCTAGTACATTCCTGGTCTGCCGTATGCATTTTTATTTGGTTGTACCCAACATAGGCATCCATGAAAGACAGCAGTTTAAATCCGGACGTGGCGTCTACCATCTGGTCGATCCTGGGTAGCGGGAAGCAGTCCTTTGGGCATGTGCTTTGTTTAGATCCGTGAAATCTATACAAACTCGCCAAGTCCCGTTCGGCTTGGTACTGTGACCAGATTGGCCAGCCATTCCGGATAGTACACGTCGCGGATCATGCCACTGGACAAAAGTTTGTCCACCTCTTTCTCTAAGGCCTCGGCTTTCACCGAGTCGAGCGGGCGTCTCTTTGTCGTACAGGGGGGCATGTCCGGATTGACATTGAGTACATGGGTGATGACATGAGGGCTTATGCCGGTCATGTCTTCTTGGCGCCATGCAAAGATGTCGATGGCGCCCTTCAGTGTTTTTATTATTTTGTCTTTTTCCTCTGGATCCAGGCTCTTCCCTATCCGGAGTACTTTAGTGGAGTCGTCGTCGCACACTGGTATTTCTTCGACGTCCTCCATTGGTTCCACGACCCTTTCGGATCCTATGCGAGGATCCAACTCATCCTCTTCAGCCTTCTCTATTTCAGGGGACTCCCGGACCATGAGTACAGGTAGGTGGGTGGCAACATTGTAACATTGCCTGGCCTCTCCCTGATTTCCCCTCACAGTTCCGACTCCGGCTTCCTGGGTAGGGAATTTTAGGCATAGATTTCGGATTGAAGTAATTGCACCAAAGTCCACTAGGGCCGGCCGGCCAAGGATCGCGTTGTAGGCTGTTGGATAGTCTACCACCACAAAGGTGCAATATTTAAATGTGCTCTGGGGGGTATCCGGGCACAGGGTAAACGGGAGCCTTACTTTTCCCATCGGGATGAGCGTCGTCCCGTTAAATCCCGTGAGCTGTGACCCACTAGGCGAGAGGTCCCGGTCGGTCAATCCTATCGCCGTGAAGGCTTCTTTGAAGAGCAGGTTCACGGAACTCCCATTGTCAATCAAGACCATAGCCACCACTTTATTTGCGATGGGGGTCTCTATGACCAGTGGGTCGTGGTGAGGGAAACGCACCGTCTTGGCGTCTTCTTCCGTGAACGTTATGGGTTGGTCCATTACCCGAGGCCTTTGAGCTGGGAGTTGAGTAACCTCCCACACCTCATTGTGTTTCGCGGCCTCGCATATCTTTTCCGCTCCTTGCGAGTGTTTCCTCCGATATGGGGACCTCCGGAGATCATGGCTACCCGTCCATTAGGCCGAGGCGGTAGCCCGGGAATATGCTGGGTATCACCCGCGGGAGCAGCTGGAGGCAAGGCTCCTGCTGTACCCCCGGCGTTCCCGGAGGCATACCCCCGCCACCCGTCCCGGGTTAAGGTGGGGCAACCTATTTTTGATCCACTCGTAGAGGTGGCCCAAGCGGATTAGATTCTCAATCTCGTCTTTGAGATTCTTACATTCATTGGTGCTATGACCAATGTCGTTGTGATACTCGCATCTTTATTCGGATCTCTCCGGAGCTATCTTTGTACAATGGCCGGGGTCTCCGTAGTGCGTATTTTGCCTAGTGGTGAAATACACACGTTCCCGAGAGTCCGTGAGCTCCGTGTACCGAGTGTATTGGGGTGTGTACCCCTTTTTCTCGGCGCTTCTCTCCCGTTCGGGTGCCGCCCTTGGAGGACCTTTGCTCCTCGACCCCCGGGTAGGGCCTCGTTAAGCTAGCGGTCGGGGCCGCCTCGTGAAGGAGCTCGTCCATTCACCCCGGACGGGTTGCCGTAATGGGAAGATGCCGGTGCCAAAGCTTGGCCTCGTCGTATCCGGGAGTAGCAGAGAATTGTATGCCGCTTATTTGTGGAGTCGCGGTCGAGACAGGCCCGAAGGGCGACACTGTGCATGTACCCCTGCTATCCCGGTGGGATAATAGCCTCCGTAAGCCACGATCTGGGCTTCTTCGAGGTTAATATATTTTTGGACTCTCTTCTGGAAGTCCTGAAGGCTAGCAGCGCCTTCTTGCTGCAACTCGTTCCAGAAGGGAGTCCCAGTGCGGATTCCTGCTTGGAGAAGCGCAAGCTGTTGTCCGTCATCGACCTTCTTGGTCTTTGAGGCTTCCTCTCGGAACCTCTTGATGTAATTCTTCAAGGTCTTGGTGGGTAGTTGCTTAATGTTGGTCAAGGCACTAACCTCCATGTTAACCTTTCTGGCGGCGACAAACTGTCTCCGGAAGTTGGTTTGGAGTTTGTTCCAACAACCCACGGATCCTGGTTCCAGCTTTTTGAACCATTCCTCCGCTAATCCGCTCAGAGTGAGGGGGAAGCACAAGCATTTGGCGTCATTGCTGACCCGCATGACTGTCATAACACGGTTGAACCGTGACAAGTGATCACTGGGGTCGGAGTTCCCAGTATATGCTGCCATTTCGGGCATCTTGAAGTTTTTAGGGAGCTCTGCCTCCAGGATATGCTTGGCGCATGGCTCCCGATCCTCACTGTCCGAGTCAGAGTCGTCTCCCTTCGGCCTCCGAGAGACTCGAGCAATATCTTTTCGAAGTATGGCAAGTTCCGCCATAATCCCTTCGTTTACAGTACCCGAAGAAACCACGGCTCCGTATCTTTTTTGGTCAAGATGATCCCGGAGGTCACCTTGGTTCCCATTGATTTGATTTCTCAGATCAATGGGAGGACATCTCTGTCCTCTTCTTCCTCTACCCCCTGGTTCCTGGTGCACAGAAACGCTTTTCCGGTCCCCTCGATCCTGAGGGCCAAGACTCCCTTTTTGGAGCTTGCCCCTTTGCGGACCTTTCCCTTTAGGGAAATCTGAGCGGACCCTTCGCGAATCCTGCACCTTTTTCTTTCGCCCAGGGGTAGAAGTAGGGTTTTTTGTTTGATTTTCCTCAGCAGGGTGCCTTATAGGGCTAGGTTCCCTAGGTCTTTGCTGCTGGGAATTAGGCGAGGACGTCGCTGGTTCCCCGTCGAGCCCGCCGGCCATTGCCTTGGGATGCACGTGAATACCGCCAGCCTCCATGGCTTTCTCGCATGGCTAGCATCACTTCCTGCATTTTTTGGTTTTGCGCTTTCTGAGCTTCGATCTCGACTTCATGATCGATAGCTTTTTGTCTGAGGAGCACCAGCTCTGAGTAACTTCCTCCATCGTAGGCATACTCGTCGAGGTTTTCCTCGTAGTTCTCGTCGGGGACTATTTCTTCTTCTTCTTCCTCGGACTCCTCTGCCGCTCTTGAGGCCACATCTTCCTCATTTGGATCTTGAGCATCTTCCAGAGGACGAGGATGACGTGTACTTCGTGTCTCCACCATTCTTGTGAAGTCAAATGCTTGTTATGTAGCAGCTTTCCTCAGCTCTCAATGAAAGCACCAAAATGTTGACCGAGATTTTCGGCAACTATTAAAATATGATTAGTAAAGAGCTGTAAGAAAGCGAGATGAGGATTTTTTACGTGGTTGGGGCGTTAATGAGCCTTAGTCCACGAGTCTTTGTTATTAATGGATGTGTTTAATACAGATTCCACTCTTGAGAGAATGTTTTTCTCATAAATATAGAGAATGTTCTTGGTGAGTATTTTCTCTTCTTGCTCTTATGCAACCCAAGATTCTCGACCCCATTAAATGAGCTTTGAGGGGGTATTTATAGTGTTTTGGTGGGGTGATCCCTAGGATTGTTCTTACACACGTATCTGCAAATATCCATAAAGTTGGGCATTTCCAACGAATATACCATGGGTGATGCATGGTCAAATCCCTAGGTGCTGTAGGGTTTTCATGAGGAATGTCTTTTTTGCCTTGTGATTGACGTGACTCTTCGCATGGTAGCCGTCGCTAGACTTGAATGATCATTACTGTAGCGCTGCTGTTTGGGGGTTGTGCCGTCAGACTTTATTGCGTGTTACAGTCCCAACACGCTTCCTCCCATGCGGCATTAAATGCGACTTGATTGCTCAGGAGCGGCCTGACACATCCCGGAGAGGCTTCATGCTATGCGAGCTTCCGGGAGCACCTTAAAGTCCGGGTGCCTCCTCCGGGACCTATGCCCAGGGTGCTTCCTTGTGGCGCACAAAGACTTAACAAATATTTACAAGTTATCTGATCCACGTGTCCCCTCTCGACTGATCCACGTATTTTGGGCGAATTCAGGAGCAACAATATATATGATATATATAATTTTTTTTAATAATATTATATTATTTTGTTTTATTTTTTATTGTATGGTATATGATTTTTGTTGTCTATAATATATTATTTATTTAATATGATATTTAGTTTCTATTTTATTATATATAAATTTTTTTGTATGTATTCATATTTTAATGGTGGTATATATAATTTTGTTAGCATGATATATATATATATTTTTTGAGTATTAATTTAGTATTGTTATAATTTCTTTGTGGTATATAATTTTATTACTACGGTATATTAATTTTCTATACTACGATATATCTAATACTGCTGTATATATTTAAGTGATCTAATATATTTATTTATTTTTGTTACAATATCCAATACTAAAAAAAATTATGTAACTTAATTTTGTTATAATATATATTTTTTTTAAAAAAAATATGTGATAAATCTAATTTTATAATTTTTATTATCTAATTTATTAGATTTGGCCATTTTCTTATTTTTTTTTAAAAATGGACATTTACTAACTTAGTTACCAAATTGAGGATAATTTTGCATCTCAACCCTTTTATTAATTAATTAATTTAATTTATCTTTAATTTTATATTTATTTGAAACATACATCTTTTCATATGTATTGTACCCAAAATACCCTAACATAAGAGAGTCACATGGAGAGTATCTTGAAGTGACAGGGATAAAATTGGTACAATGTTAAAAAAAAAGGTAAAAATGATAGACTTTAAAAAAGAGGGTAAAAATAAAAGAAGACAATATAAAAAGGGTATAGAATGTAAAGAAAATTACATTCTATAAGCATTTTGGCACCATTTTTTTTTTTTTTTTGTAAAATATTTACACTTTTACGTTTAAAGAATATTTTTTTTACATTTTTATAGTTTTTCAAAAAATAACAAGAAAAAAATATAAAATCAACAAAAAAAACTACATAAAAGTAACATGAAAATAACATAAAAATAACAACAAAAAATAACATACAAATAACAAAAAATCAACAACAAATTAACAAGATTATAACATAAAAAGACCGTATTTTCTGTAAATAAAATTAAAAAAACCGTAAAATATTTAAAATTCCATAAAACCGTATTTTTGTAATTTTTTTATTGTTTTTTTATTTTTTTAATCTATTTTAAATTTTATTTTTCTTTTATTACTCTTTAATTTATTTTTTAAGAAAAAACTATTATTATAAATCAAAGAGAATCATTTACAACAATAAAAAAAATAACAAAAAGAATTTTTTTCAAACCACATACAATCATTATTCAACAATAAAACTTATTTAGCCAAGCCATTAACATATTAGTTAACCAGTATAACGCCCTATCCTATAAATGTGTATATTTTTATAAACTAGTGTAGTACTAATAAAATATTTAATTATGAAAATTTATGATAATATAAAATTTTTCACTAAAATAAAACACTAGAAACGAACATCATAACAGAATTGTGTTCCGAGAATCCATGTTGTAAAAGTTTTTTAAATATACTAAATACGACAACAAGACAAAATACTAAATCAAAATACATGACAGA
Source organism: Cannabis sativa (assembly GCF_029168945.1). NCBI lineage: Eukaryota > Viridiplantae > Streptophyta > Magnoliopsida > Rosales > Cannabaceae > Cannabis > Cannabis sativa. The sequence goes on from NC_083604.1 coordinate 14,013,288, forward strand.
TACGGCCCAAAAACAACTCCTAGCAACTCGGTATGCAGGGGGGCAGGGTTAATATGTACATTGCTGAAGAAGAATATCACCTCATGGTTGAACTAGCTTTTCTTTGCATTTACCTGCACCACTTAGCACCCACGAGCCACAAGGACTCAACAAGAAAAGTAATAACAACAATCATATAATTTATTATTCAAATATTATTATTTATACTCAAAGAATCAAAATCAAACGATCACACATTAATCATAAGATGAGATCCAAATCACTACTCACATTTGTCACAATTAAACGTCAGTATAAATATTTGGCAATATAAAATAATTATACTAATAACAGAAGTCATATTTATTTAATAATATAAACTTTATACACGTTACCTCATAAAGTAACCATCTTTATTATATTGCATTGCCTAATTAGGAAAGTCTATGCTTTAATATGATAATCGTGTATTGTATTGTCTAATCAGGCAAGCCCGTGCCATAGCCTGACACCCATGTTATATATTTGTTATTTAACAAATATATAATGAAGATTAAAAAGTGGCATATTATATATTAATATAAGATTAATATATGTTATGTGTTGGAGGTTATATTATATCATTATAGTATAATAATACACATAAATTGTAACAAATGAGGAGTTACAAAATCTGAAATAGATTGTAACCTAAGGATCAAACATTGATAAATATGTAATTATGTGAGTTGTTACATATGGGAGTTATGGAATTAATGGGATATGTTTCTAGCTGTTAGAAACTGTTACAATACTCAATTATATCATTTAAATGGGTATTGGGACGTTGGGAAATGATTTAACTCGGAGAGGAGTTACATTTTGAGTTCTCAGGAAACAGTTGTTTAATAGTTGTTTGTATGTTGTTTTATGGTTGTTTTCGAACATCTGGAACCAGATTTTTGAAAACGTTCATAAACGTATACAAATTAATTGAGCATGTTTCCAACTCTCCTGTCCAACGTTTTTATCCCATTAAACACAAATTAATGTGTTGGTAACAACCATGTGATGAAGGAATTTGATTTTCAAATGTGATCCTCAAAACACTATAAATAGAGGGCTTTGGTTCACTTGTAGACAACAACAATTTTCTATCTTCTAAACACTAAGCTAGAAAATATTGAGAGACTTGTTTATTCCTAAAAGCATTTCCATTCTATTCCCTAAGTGTTTTTTATAGGGGGAAATAAGCTTTTTGGATAAAGGTGTTTAAACCTTGTTCAAGCCTTTGGTGATCCCCCATTGCTTACTTGAGTTCTTCTTCATCTTCTTTTTCCTATTTATTTTCTGCCTCTTCTTCTCTTTATTATATATACATATATTATATCTCTTCTATATTCACTAATATATACATACTATATATCTACTATATATCATTCATATATATCTCTTTATTATATATATATATATATTCTCTTTTTGCTTTTACATTTATGTGTATATATTTGCATTGAGTTGTATCTTTGTCCTTATCTTTTCTTTCTCTTTATTTGTATTTTGTGCTTTGGGATTGTAACTTTTATTTAATCTATAGTCCTTGTAATTTTATTGCATAGAGTTGTAATTTTCTTGATCTTTTTATTCATCTTATTGTTATTCTTCTATTGATATCTCATATTTTCCTAACAATCAAAAAGCTTATTGTTTTCAATAGAAGGAGAAACAATCAAGATGATGAACCAAGACTTGGTAAGATTGGACCGTTTTGATGGTACTAATTTTACTAGGTGGCAAGACAAGGTGAGGTTCCTCCTAACCACACTCAAGATTGCCTACATTCTTGAGTCCACCTTAGAGCCCTTACCCGTGCCTACCGACAAGGATACCGATGAGGTCAAGGCACAAAGGAAGAAGAGAGAAGATGACAATCTTCTATGTAGAGGACACATCCTCAACTCACTCTCGGATAGGCTTTATGACCTATACACCGACACTAAAGATGCCAAAGAAATTTGGGATGACCTTGAATATAAATTCAAGGCTGAGGAGGAAGGTACAAAGAAATTTTTAATTTCTCAATATTTTGATTTAAAATTTCTTGATGGTAAACCTCTATTACCTCAAATTCATGAGTTGCAAGTTATTGTTAATAAATTGAAAGTGCTCAAAATTGAACTTCCCGAGGCATTCCAAGTTGGTGCAATAGTGGCAAAATTGCCACCATCTTGGAAGAATTATAGGAAGAGAATCCTTCATAAAAATGAGGATTACTCTTTGGAAGAAATCCAAAAACATATTCGAATCGAGGAGGAATCGATATGTAGGGATAAGCTTGTAGAGGGTTCTAATGATGAGACTTCCAAAGCAAATGCAACTTCCAAAGTTCCTAATAAGAATAAGGGAAATACCAAAAAGGGTAATACCTTGGGTCCAAAGTCTAATCCAAACCAATTCAAAGGTGGAAAAGGTCCATGTTTTGTGTGTGGCAAACTTGGACACTATGCTAAGGATTGTAAGCATAGAAAAGACTTTAAGGGACCCAAAGTAAATGCTATCGAGGAGGATATCATTGCTACCCTTAGTGAGGTGAATTCCGTGCAAGGGAAAGTGAAGGGATGGTGGTATGATACATGTGCCACCATTCATGTCACATATGACAAATCATTGTTCAAAACCTTTGAAGAGTCAAAGGGTAACCATGAGATCCAAATGGGCAATGAGGTCAAATCAAAGGTACTTGGCAAAGGTACAATTGATGTGTTTTTCACCTCCGGTGAAAAAGTCACATTGGTGAATGTGCTTTATGTGCCCGATATGAATAGAAACTTGATTAGTGGGGACTTACTTGGAAAACCCGGCATTAAGGTCATTTATGAATCCGGTAAGCTCATACTTACCAAGTCTAATGTATTTTTGGGCAAGGGGTACTCTTGTGAGGGAATAGTGAAATTGTGCACCAATGATGTAACTTTCTGTTGGAATTTATTTTACCAGGATCTTAGATCTACTCACAAGTATGTTGTTTAACACCCTAAATATGAACTTTCTAAAACGATAATTAAACACATATAAAGTTAAGAAAACCTTACATTGATGCAGCGGAATAATGTCTCCTTCCACTCAATTCTCTAACCCTTGTACCCTTTCTGTCGCAGAGTATTATCAAGATCTGAGCCCGAATGTCCTTCTCTTTGTGTGTGATCCTTCACAGTCTTCCAATCTATGATTGAGGTACCACTTGCTGTGTGTGGGCACTACTCTATCACTAAGGCTTGAAATTGAGAAGAGGAAAAGAGAGAGGGATAGGGTCGGCTATAGAGAGAGAAGTGGAAGGCTCAGTTTTTCTGAAGAAAAAAAAAACAATTTTTTGACAGAAGGCTTGAAAAACTTATTATTTGACTGAGCCATCACTTTCTATTTATAGGCAACTACTAGGTTTAAGTTAGTAATTATTTGGCATTAAAATGATGAAAATATTAATTGGAAAAAGCTCACTAAGTGGCCGGCCATAGGTGTTAATGGGCCTCACTTGGATTTTGCAGTTTTCACAATTTTTATTTCTATTTTCTCAAAAATGCCAATTTTCCAATTCTAACCTTTTAAATGCCAAAACTAATTATTTAATAACTAAAATAGATTATTAAATAATATTGTAATTTAATTTAATTATTAATTAGACATATAGGGTCTCTTAATTAATAAATAAACATAGAATCTCTTTTCTTTACAATTTCGCCCCTGCTTAGTGAAAATTCACAAATTAGACATAGTCTAACTTTAGAATTATAATTGATCAATCACAAATCAATTATTGAGTCTTACAAGCAGTATGGTCTCAACTAGAATGGGGACCATGGATCTATATGCTGAGCTTCCAATAAGTGAACCGAATTTACTAGGTAAATCCCTACTTATTAATTCCTCATTGAATCCACTCTTAGAACTTAGAATTGCACTCTCAGACTTATATAGAGCATATAATATATTCCACGATATAGATATGCTATCTCATTTAACCATTGTTATAATCTTACTGTGATCAAAGATCCTCTATATAGATGATTTACATCGAGATGGGATAATTTTACCGTTTACACCCCCTTAACGTATTTTGCCCCTTAAAACACTTAGCTACCTGTAAATGATGTTTGGTGATCTAAGAATTAGTCACTTAAACAAGAGCTCATCCATTTACTTCTATTTAACTAAGCTCGAAGGGAATCATCACTTGACTTCTATACACCAGTAGAAGCTATAGATTCCATATTTATGTTCAGCACTCCTACTCAATCATACTATCATGTTCCCAAAATATACGTATCACCCTGACCCAAAAGTAGGCTTAACTAATAAATCAAAGAACATGAATAGCACTCCTGAGTTGAGCCTAAGCATATCAGGATTTAGATTCTTTTAATCTTAAGATCAACTACTGATATTGACTTGGAAAGATACAACGGTAAGTTTATAATATCTTAACTAAGTTCAATATTGGTCTAGTCCAATGTATACTCCATACATTCGAAACTAGTATACTTTACCAATGTCCTGGAAAGAACATAACACTTACTCCAAGTGTAAGTACACATCATCGATGATTATCACATCAGTGTAAATCCAAAACACTGATGAAACAGGGACTTAGTCTTTTGAATCATATAATCACAATCACATTCCACTGTGTTGACAATACTGTAGTTGTGAATAAACATATGATCTGGACTTAACTGATTTTGTGTATAAATATAATAAACATATTAAACCATAAGCATGTAAAATTCATGCAAACATAAATCACTTCAAATTTCTTACATTGATAACTAATCAGATTGTAAAGGGTTTTATTTAGGGCACAAAACCCAACACTTTCAATGTTAGCAATAATAAAGCATCTAGTTCCACTTATATGATTGAGCATGATTCTTTATTTTTGTGGCATCTTAGATTAGCTCATATCGGTTTTTCAACTATGAAAAGAGTTAAAAAATGTGGTATGATTGATTGTGATATAAGAAATTATGGTAAATGTGAAACTTGTGTAAAAGCAAAGATGGCTAAAAAACCTTTTCCAAATGTTGAAAGAAATTCAAATTTGTTAGATTTAATTCATAGTGATTTATGTGAATTAAATGAAATTCTAACTAGAGGTGGTAAAAGGTATTTCATTACTTTTATTGATGATTATAGTAGATATACTTATGTATATTTGTTAAAGCATAAGGATGAGGCCTTTAATGCTTTTAAGATTTTCAAAGCGGAGGTTGAAAATCAACTCAACATGAAAATAAAAGTGTTGAGAAGTGATAGAGGAGGTGAATACTTCTCTAATGAATTTACTCATTTTTGTGAGGAAAATGGTATAATTCATGAGAGTTCGGCACCACATACACCACAACAAAATGGTGTAGCCGAAAGGAAGAATAGAACATTTCTTGAAATGGTCAATTCTATGATAGTGCACTCCAAGTTGAACAACAACTTATGGGGGGAGGTACTTTTAACCGCATGTCATATTCTTAATAGAATACCTATGAAGAAAAATGACATGTCTCCATATGAGTTATGGAGAGGAAGAAAACCAAATATTGGTTACTTCAAAGTGTGGGGGTGTCTTGCTTATTGTAAGAAGACCGAACCAAATAGAACCAAGTTGGGTTCAAGGGCCATAAAAAGTGCATTTGTTGGTTATGCCAACAATAGTAAGGCATATAGGCTATTGGATGTGGAATCCAATGTTGTAATTGAATCTAGAGAAGTAGAATTTTTTGAGAATAAGTTGTATGAGGACAACTCTCAAAATTCTACACCTCTAGGTGAGAATATCTTATATAAAAATAATTCTCAAGCTTATACTTCTAAAAGAGGATCTCAAGAGGAGAATTCTGCTAAAGTTGTAGAACAACCCATTGAACCTAGGAGAGGTCAAAGGGTAAGAAAAAAGAAAAGTCTAAATAAGGATGAAATAGATTCTCAATTAATTTCTTTCTACGTGGTAGAAGGAACTAGAGAAGAAGTAATAAGGAAAATTCCATTAATACTTCTTATTGAGGATGATCCTAAGACTTTTCTAGAAGCCATGCAATCTAGAGATAGTGCATTTTGGAGAGAAGCAGTTGATGATGAGATGGACTCAATTCTCTCCAATGACACGTATGAAGTTGTGGATCTTCCGCAAGGATGCAAAGAAATTTGGTGTAAGTGGATATTTAGAAAGAAATATCACACTGATGGCTCTATACAAACCTTTAAAGCTAGGTTAGTAGCTAAAGGTTTTAGGCAAAAGGAGGGTATTGATTATTTTGATACTTATGCTCCTGTTGCTAGAACAACTACCATAAGGGTGTTGTGTGCATTGGCTTCATTACACAACTTGTATGTTCATCAAATGGATGTAAAAACGGCATTCCTAAATGGTGACCTTGATGAGGAGGTCTATATGGAACAACCCGAGGGGTTTGTCCTACCAAACAATGAACATAAAGTGTGTAAGTTGAAGAAATCCTTATATGGATTAAAGCAAGCTCCGAAACAATGGCATGTCAAGTTTGACAATGCTATTCTTTCAAATGGCTTTAGGCATAACAATGGAGACAAGTGTTTGTATTCAAAAACTTGTAAAAATTATGTGATAATTGTTTGCCTATATGTTGATGACATGTTAATCCTTAGTGATAACATGAAAGGAATAGAAGAAACTAAGAGGTTTCTTTCTTCAACCTTTAAAATGAAAGACCTTGGAGAAGTGGATACTATTTTGGGTATCAAAGTTACAAGGCATAGTGGGGGTTTTGCTTTAGGGCAAGCACACTATATTGAGAAAGTGTTGAATAAGTTTAGCCATATAAAAGCTAAAGAGGCCAACACACCATTCGATCATAGTAAATCACTAGTTAAAAATAGTGGTAGAGTAGTGACTCAATTGGAGTATGCAAGTGCTATAGGGAGCTTTATGTACGCTTCCCAATGTACAAGGCCCGATATATCATTTGCGGTGAGTAAACTTAGTAGGTTTACTAGTAATCCAAGTGTGGATCATTGGAAGGCAATAGGGAGAGTTTTGGGTTATCTAAAGAAAACCAAAAACCTATGCTTTCACTACTCCAAATTTCCTTCAATTTTAAAAGGATATACCGATGCAAGTTGGATAGCCAACCTTGGGGATAATTTGTCCACAACAGGTTGGGTATTTACCCTAGGTGGAGGGGCGGTTTCTTGGGGGTCTAAGAAACAAACTTGCATTTCTCATTCCACAATGGAAGCGGAGTTTATAGCTCTAGCTGCCACTAGGAAAGAGGCCGAATGGTTAAGAGATCTCTTGATTGAGATTCCAATTGTCAAAGAGGATGTATCTACAATATCGATACATTGTGATAGCCAAGCAACATTGGCTAGAGCATATAGTGGAGTATACAATGGGAAGTCTAGACACATTAGTCTAAGACATGGATATGTAAGTTAGTTGATTCAAAGAGGAGTCATCTCAATATCCTATGTGAGATCAAGTGAAAACTTGGCGGATCCGTTTACGAAGCCACTAACTAGAGATTTAGTGGAAAAGACTTCTAAAGGGATGGGACTAAAACTCCCTAAATCGGTTCACAATTGAGGGTAACCTATCTTAATACTAGTAACTTTACTAGTGTTAGGTTCAATAGGTAAGAACAAATCAATGTGTGAACAAATGTGATAAGTACTATATGTCCCATCTTACAAATTTGTTAAGTACTTAGTGAGTTACCAATTTGAGGGTTAGACTTTTAAAATCTTTAATAGAATTCAGTTTGGAAAACAAGTATTTTGGTAACAAATACTGTAAGAATTCTACCTATATTGACCTAAGGGTGGTGCCACCCTAAATGAGAAGTAGGGAGTATATTTTTTCAAAAGGTCAATGAATGGAATGTGGACAAGGCCATTAACGGTGCAAAGCGAGACATGAGGTCTTGGGTGAACCTTGCAAAAGTGTGTGTGTCATCACCGTTTTATTATAAAGAAAAGTTGGTTCAATGCCTTGTCAACTAAATTTTCAATAAAATTTGTGATGATTACACTATAGTAAAGTTCAAGTTGAAAGACACTTTACTTTATGCACTTGAGCAAAGTCTCTATGGATGGTGTTGATTTATTCAATCAAAGTGGGGGATATATAAGATATTTTGATTGATTAAATAAAGTGTTACAATGAGATGTCACAAATTTTAATCTAGTGGGGGAATGTTATATATTTGTTATTTAACAAATATATAATGAAGATTAAAATGTGACATATTATATATTAATATGAGATTAATATATATTATGTGTTGGAGGTTATATTATATCATTATAGTATAATAATACACATAAATTGTAACAAATGAGGAGTTACAAATCTAAAATAGATTGTAACCTAAGGATCAAACATTGATAAATATGTAATTATGTGAGTTGTTACATATGGGAGTTATGGAATTAATGGGATAAGTTTCTAGCTGTTAGAAACTGTTACAATACTCAATTATATCATTTAAATGGGTATTGGGACGTTGGGAAATGATTTAACTCGGAGAGGAGTTATGTAATACCCGGTAAAAATATACATATATTTTAAATTTTAATCGTTATACAATTTGTGTGAGAATAAATATTCATTTATTTCTACTAATAGTGAATAGAGACTATTGCTTAAAATAGTATTGATAGATTTCTAAACATAGTTGAAATTATAGTAAGTGTCAAGGTAAAATTATGGTGTTTTTACGAATTAGGATAATTACTCAATTAAAGCCCAATATGAAAGTCTATTAGAGTTAGAGGAAATTACACTCTATACCCTTTTTATATTGTCCTATTTTATTTTTACCTTCTTTTTTAAAATCTATCATTTTTACCTCTTTTATTAAACATTGTACCAATTTTGCCCCTGTCACTTCAAGATACTCTCCATGTGATTCTCTTATGTAAGGGTATTTTGGGTACAATACATATAAAAAGAGGTATGTTTCAAATAAATATAAAATTAGAGGTAAATTTGATTAATTGATGAATAAAAGAGGCATTTTTCAACTTACCCCTTAGAGTTTTATAGATTATTTAGTGGGTTTAGTCTATTGTATGAAGTGCATTAAATAACATTATAATGGAATTAATGTCACAAAAATTCGTAGGTTTTGATAAATTCGCAGGATTAAAAACTGTTTTACTAAAATGATCATATCTAGAGTTTTAGAGCTCCGATTGAGGTGATTCCAGTGGCGTTGGAAAGATAATTCAAAGATCTATAAATTTTGTAGAAATAGTTATATCATAATTCGGAATTTTTCTAGGTGAAAACGGAGCCTAAAGTTACGAAATAAAGGGCTTACTTTTAAAATTTAAAAATTTAGATATTTGTTGATTTAATAATATTTTAGCATTTTATTATATATTATTATTTTTAGTTAACCTAAACCTATCAGAATACAATATCTCATAATCTTTTTATCAAACCCTAAACTATCATAGTTTTATTTTTCCTCTCCAAACCAATTAGTCAAATCCTCATTCTTCTTCATGTTTGCTCCTCTCAAACCTTCCACAATTCTTCTTATTTTCTACCTTCATTCTTAAAGTTTTGGATTTATAATCAAGGCTTGCGGGCTTGAGACATCAAATAGAAATATGTGAAGAGGTATGAAATATTTTCTTGCTCAATAATGCTAAATGTTATCTAGGGTTCGGATCCATTATATTTTTTCGTTTTTCAGAAAAACAAGTTTCAGTAAAGTGATGATATCTCTCTTGATATTGATCCGTTTTTAGAGATTTTTATATCGTTGGAAAGATTATTCGATTTCCCATACGTTTTATGAAGAAACTTTTTGTTAATTCGAAGTCATACTATGTCAAAAAGTTAGTTTTATTGAATATCATGTGATTCGTTTCTTGAATCTTGTTCTTGCAAAACTGTTTTGGTAAAATTGTAATATCTCTTTGTAATATAATTCCAATTTCAAAGATTTTGGTATCATTGGAAAGGGAATTTAATTTCCTAAAACTTTGATGAAGATGTTATCTTCTAGTTCTGAACCATTCAATGTCAAAAGTTTGTATTTTTGCTAAGTTGTGTAATTCGTTACTCCATATTCTTTCTCAGAAATAGTTTCAGTAAAACAATCATAACTCCCTCAGTTTTAATCCATTTTTAATGATCTTTATATCATTGGAAAGATAATGAAATTTTCTATAATTTTTATGAAGACAACTTTCATTGAATTAGTATATTTGTTGGTCAAAAATAGTGATCTTTCTGCTGTACTGTAAGAGTACGAATTTTAATGTTAGGGCCTTGAACCATGTGTTGTTATAGGTAGTAGTGACGAGATAACAAGTCTTAAGCAGTGGGATTTGAGGATCTTGTCCTCAACAAGAAAATTTATTGAGGTGCTTGGAGTAGCAAGAAGGTGTTCTTAACAACTGAGGTAAGAAGAGTGGACATCTGTGCACACGGTGTATGTTGAAACATACAACTGTATTATGGGTTTGTATTTACATGTTTTATTCTATGGTAGATTGTTGTTTTATGCTAATGTTATTAGTGTGTGATAGTGATAAGGCTTTTGACTGTTTGTGTGATGATAGCACTTATAGGATAGGTTTTCTGCTGCTGGTGTGAGCATAGCACTGCAGGATATATTTTTGGCTGCTTGTATGGGTTTACTTGTAGGTTATCCTATCATGGGTGAGTACAACTTGTGATAAGGGATTGCCCTATTGGATGCCGAGTGTGAGAACAGCACAAGGCAGGGAAAGTTACACTTCATGTTTGATCAACATGAGTGGGAGTAGATTATCGTATGTGAGGACAATGTGCGATAAGATACTATGTGTTATGTGTGTGAGTATAACATGCATTAAGATTACATTGTGATGTGATGTTATATTGTATTTGAGAATAGTATGTGATATGATATGTTGGTATATGTATGCAAGTATGGTATGAATTGATTTGATGTTGTGATATTGTTATACTTATGACTATGTTATCTGGTTTGGGGGGGGGGGGGGGTTATGTCCTACATAGCTCTTCTTACTGGGCGTTAGCTCACGGGTACTCTGTGTGCAGGTAAAGGCAAAACTATATAGTGAGGGTGGCGAGCTCGAGGCGTGGATTACATGTTAGGGGATTGTCACGATGTTTTGGTTTAAAAATATTTCATTTAAGATTATGATTCAAATAGTTTTTGTAAAGCTTTATATTTTAAGGTTATGAATAAATAAATGTTTTGTTTTAAAAATAATGAGATCTCATGCTTAGTTATTTTTCATTAAAGAAGTCTTTTATTGTCTTTATCTTAAATGGTTTTAAACGGACTAGCTAGTGTGACGTCTCGGGAAATCGGGGCGTTACAAGTTACATTTTGAGTTCTTAGGAAACAATTGTTTAATAGTTGTTTGTATGTTGTTTTATGGTTGTTTTCGAACATCTGGAACCAGATTTTTAAAAACGTTCATAAACGTATACAAATTAATTGAGCATGTTTCCAGCTCTCTTGTCCAACGTTTTTATCCCATTAAACACAAATTAATGTGTTGGTAACAGCCATGTGATGAAGGAATTTGACTTTCAAATGTGATCCTCAAAACACTATAAATAGAGGGCTTTGGTTCACTTGTAGACAACAACAATTTTCTATCTTCTAAACACTAAGCTAGAAAATATTGAGATGCTTGTTTATTCCTAAAAGCATTTCCATTCTACTCCCTAAGTGTTTTTTATAGGGGGAAATAAGCTTTTTGGAAAAAGGTGTTTAAACCTTATTCAAGCCTTTGGTGATCCCCCATTGCTTACTTGAGTTTTTCATCTTCTTTTTCCTATTTATTTTCTGCCTCTTCTTCTCTTTATTATATATACATATATTATATCTCTTCTATATTCACTAAGATATATATATATACTATATATCTACTATATATCATTCATATATATATCTCTTTATTATATATATATATTCTCTTTTTGCTTTTACATTTATGTGTATATATTTGCATTGAGTTGTATCTTTGTCCTTATCTTTTCTTTCTCTTTATTTGTATTTTGTGCTTTGGGATTGTAACTTTTATTTAATCTATAGTCCTTGTAATTTTGTTGCATAGAGTTGTAATTTTCTTGGTCTTTTTATTCATCTTATTGTTATTCTTCTATTGATATCTCATATTTTCCTAACAACCCATATATTGCATAACCGCATCACTTAATCAAGTGAACCCGTGCCAAAACTTGGCACCTATATATCGCATAACTGCATCACCTAATCAGGTGAACCTGTGTCATAATCTGGCACCCATATATCGCATAATCGCATAACCTAATTAGGTGAGCCTGTACCAAAACATGGCACCAACATATATTGCATAAACGCATCACCTAATTAGGTGAGCCATGCCAAAACCTGGCACCCATATATTGCATAATCATATCACCTAATCAGATGAGCCCGTGCCAAAACCCAACACCAACATATCGCATCGCCTAATCAAACGAGCTCGTACCATAGCTTGGCACTCACATGTCACTGCCGCCCATGCCTAATCAGGCATCGCCAACAGGTTGAAACCTAACAACGGTTTTAGTTTATAGTCATGACTTATTACGGTTGTCTCCCAGGAACAACCTGAATACCTCTCGGTATACATACATTGTCTCCTATGGGTTCAACTTCGTACTTACATGAACATTATATTCCGAAACAATTCATGCACTTGCAAGTATAAATATTACAATACCCTGTTTTGGATACAACAGTAGCTATCTCAATGAACTTCTTATACTATTATATTTATTTTCTTAAATTTTGTGTTTTTTTAATTTATTTTAAGACTTTGTAATGATATGACTCTTTTGTCACATTTTAAAAGTCTCACATTACTAAAAAAAAATATTTATGGTGTATGATATAAATAAATAATTTATTTTACTACTTGTAGGTGGCGTTTGGTTGGAGGTAATGAAATGGAATGGAATGGAAAGGAAACAATTTATATTCCATTCATTTGTTTGGTTGCATTTTAAAGTATTGGAATAGCATTCCAATGGAATGCTCTTTCTACCATTTTGGTAGAATGGCTATTCCATTTTAAAAAGAAAGGAATGACCATTCCAATGTAACAAGAAAAAAAATTTAATGATTTTTTTATCAATTTTTTTTATGCATTTTAAATTTTATTTCATTCCATTCCTATTCCTATTCCTATTCCTATTCCTATTCCCATTCCCATTCCTATATTTTCATTCCTCCCAACTAAACGCCTCTTAGTATAATCTATTTAGGGTAAATACTATTTTAGACCCTGTGTTTTGTTAAATGACAAAATAGACCCTGTATTTTCCAAAATAGTAAAAATAGAACCATGAGCTTAATTTTTGACAACTTTTTTTTTTAATATAATCAACTTGAAAATAATTCCTAATATGAAGAGATACAGAAAATATAAACAATTTTGTCATAACACTTTTAGATCAGATTATAATTAAATTTTGTTTTGACAAAAAATCAATTCAGAGTCCTATTTGTATCATTTTAGAAAATATAGTGTCTATTTTGTCATTTAACAAAACAGAGGGTCCAATTGATAACTTTTACAAAATACAGGATCCAAAATAGTATTTACCCATCTATTTATATTGGTGTGATTTATTCATTAATTCTAAATTCGTATTTAATGAATATATTTTATTAAAATAATAAAGAAAATACATTTTAAAGAATGAGCTTTATTATTATTAAGATATTCGATCTCCATTGTTGGTTTTACATAGCGTTTGTTTTAGTGAGTAATCCTCCCTAATGGAGGAACGTTCATTAGCAAGTTCCCACCGTTTAACCTCGAAAGATAAGTAGCTTTGTAAGTGTTTTATATGGTATGGATCACCCTAATAGTGGCGACTATATTTGACTTACAAAATATGAAACAATGGTAGAAGCTCATAAGATAGAATAGCCTTGACTCTCGCCTAAACGGGACAACGCTGGATTCCAATCTTGATCGAATAAAAGGTTGCTAGAATGTTTAACATTTTAGATGAGTTGACAACTCTATTCAATGGATGGTAGCTTTGACTCTCGCCTAAACGGGACACTGATATCAGTTTGTTGAAAACCTTAGAAATTATTTAGGATTGTATTTTTTAGTATTTTCTCTTATCATTCCTACATGCTATGTGCTTATAATTTCTGAATTGGATTTTGTGTTAAACCATTATTGATTTCTATTTATTATTTTGTAGTATCCTGTATAACCATGATGAATTCCATGTTATCCCTCTTGACCGAAAATAAGCTAAATGGATCTAACTTTCTAAAATTGAATGAGAACATTAATATTGCTCTCATAGGAGAAAGTGCCTTGTCTGTGTTAACTGAGCCGTCTCCAGAAGTGCCGGGGGACAATGCATCCAAAGCTATGAAAGAAAAGTATGAGCGTTGGCAGAAAGCAAATGACAAAGCTCTATACTTTATGCTTTCCAGCATGGTTGACACCCTTAAAACTCGGTTTTCTAAAACCGAAAAGGCTGCTGAAGTAATGACGAAGTTAACTGAGCTATTCGGTAGGGCATCTCTTCAGTCTCGCTTTGACGCGACTAAGAAGTACATCAATGCACGGATGGAACCCCATCAAAACGTGCGTGATCATGTTCTCCTCATGGCAAGTTATTTCCAAGAAGCCCAGGATCATGGTGCTAAAATGGATCACACTACTCAAGTAAGTCTTATCTTGAATAGTCTGACTCCACCATTTCTGCCCTATACGTCAAATTATGTCATGAATTAAAAGGACATAGACTTTCATGAATTAGTCAATGACCTTCAGACATATGAATATTTAATTGGAGGTCCCAAGAAGAAAGGGAGTAAGCCTCAAAATTCTGGGAATGGTAATGGGACGGTCAAACCTGAGGCAAATGTTGGCTCTGCTTCTAAACCCAATCGAAGAAGAAGTGGAGAAACACCAAGAAGCGTGCCAAAGCCATGAAAAACAAAAAGGTTGCTGCTTCTGGTGATACACTCAAAGGAAAGTGTTTCTACTGTAAGAGAAAGGTCATTGGAAACCCCAATGTCCTAAACTTCTTGCAAAGAAACAAGGTATTTCTTTCTATAAACTTTAAGAGTTTTAGTGAATTATTATCCAATTGGATTATTGATTCTGGACTAACTTTGTTTATTTGTTTCTTCTTCTTATAGGCCAAGATACTTGAACTCAGATGCTATCTTCATGAGTTGGATCAGAAAGCTGGACAAAGGGTGAAGATCGTGCAAGATGAAGATGAAGCTCATTTATCTAATTTTGAATTAATTGTTTTAGTTTAAAGACAATTTGGATTTCGAATTTTAGTTAGGGTTTTTATCCATGTTTTTCTCATATTGTTGCAATATTTTTTTTATTAATAATATTTTATTTTCTTTTTCAAACAAATTGCAATTTATGAGATTGAGCTTCATTTACTTTATCTTAAACCCAAATTACCACATTATATTGATATGTTTGTATGTGTAAGTGTTTTTATTATTGATACAAATTCTATAATATTTACAACTCTTCATAGAGTTATATTAAATAAACACTAGAAATTATTTCTATGTTTATTAATAATTGTTAATTCTAATACAATTATTGAGAATTTGTTTAATAAAAGGATCTTTTGATCTGATAGGGGTGGAGAAAAGTTAAGAAAACTATGCAGAGTTCAACGATCTTTTATATCTAATGAACTCTAGATTGTATTCACCTCCACATAATCTCTATCACACTTAGAGAATCATGATCTTTATAACCTTTAGGGATGGATCATAATCTCTATAAACTTAGGGGTGGAGTTTACTCCACAATACCCTATGTAACACATATTTTCTTTAAACATGGAAGTAATAAAATGACTTAGCTATTATCAATATAAATCATTGATCTTGATTGTATGTTCCAATTTAGTTTTACTGTTGTAGTACAAATTGATACCTATAAAAGTTCTTTGATAATGTATCACACTACCTTAATTGAGTGGGAGAATTTTAAAATTCTTTACCCATCTTCATTAGGTTGACACTTGTGATAGGAACTTAAGAACACTACTGAAAAGCAAATCTAACCATTCATGTGGATAGATATAACTTATCAGAATTATGAGAATAAGATAAAAGAACTCTAGTTCAGTCTATTCGAATGACTTGAACCAAGAATTCTTAATCCTCATAAAATTTTATGGTATCTTATTTCTGATTACTTAATCTCTAGCAAGTATTTTTCACTTCAAATACTAGTCTGCTATGTTGATGATTTAGTCTTAAAAGAAACTTAAAGTTTCAGACTAATACAATAAGTCTTAACTAGATAACTCTCCAAACAATAAAGAGGTTAAAAGCATTATTTAACCAGACATCTGCTATTGAGTGGGAGCTATCTGAGATGTAATCAAATAAGGAACGTTAGAAGATATTCAAGAAAGATTTATGAAAGTGATCTATATGTTAGATATTAAGGAACTGTATATCAGTCATCCTTGTATCTTCCCCAACTCATTCGAACTCTGAGATGGTGGTTACTCTAGGGGTGGAGGAGTTATTCTATAATAATTAAAGCTCTACCAGAGAAGATTTATAACTTTGTAAATTCGAAATTACAAGAAAGTTATTTTACTGAAGAAAAGTCTACGCTGTATTATCTCAATTCCATATTTAAAAATATGAGCGATATGTCTTTTGTTTATTCAGGTGTACTTTAAAACAGTAAGGATTTCAGTATCCCTTGATGAGTAAAGCATATAGTAAAGGATGTTTCATAAATGTATTTATGAACTAGTTTCCAGAAGTTTGGGTGGATTCAAATATACTACACTTGATCTGAAGATCAAGATATCAGATTGATTTATTTGCACAGTTTGTTTTATGTTAGTGCAAGTGGGAGTTTGTTGGGTTTTGTGCCCTAAATAAAACCCATTACAATCTGATTAGTTATCAATATAAGAAATTTGAAGTGATTTATGTTTGCATGAATTTTACATGCTAATGGTTTAATTTGTTTATTACATTTACACACAAAATCAGTTAAATCCAGATCATATGTTTATTCACAATTACAGTATCGTCAACACAGTGGAATGTGATTGTGATCATATGAATCAAAAGCCTAAGTCCCTGTTTCATCAGTGTTTTGGATTTACACTGATGTGATAATCAGCGATGATGTGTACTTACACTTGGAGTAAGTGTTATGTTCTTTCCAGAACATTAGCAAAGTATACTAGTTTCAAATGTATGGAGTATACATTGGACTGAACCGATATTGCAACTTATTTAAGATATTATAAACTTACCGTTATATCTTTCCAAGTCAGTATCAGTAGTTGATCTTAAGATTAAAAGAATCTAAATCCTGATATGCTTAGGCTCAACTCAGGAGTACTATTCATGTTCTTTGATTTATTAGTTAAGCCTACTTTTGGGTCAGGGTGATACGTATATTTTGGGAACATGATAGTATGATTGAGTGGGAGTGCTGAACATAAATATGGAATCTATAGCTTCTACTGGTGTATAGAAGTCAAGTGATGATTCCCTTTGAGCTTAGCTAAATAGAAGTAAATGGATGAACTCTTGTTTAAGTGACTAATACTTAGATCACTAAACATCATTTACAGGTAGCTAAGTGTTTTAAGGGGCAAAATACATTGAGGGGTGAGAACGGTAAAATTATCCCATCTCGATGTAAATCATCTATATAGAGGATCTTTAATCACAATAAGATTATAACAATGGTTAAATGAGATAGAATATCTATATCGTGGAACATATAATATGCTCTATGTAAGTCTGAGAGTGCAATTCTAAGTTCTAAGAGTGGATTCAACGAAGAATTAATAAGTAGGAATTTACTTAGTAAATTCGGTTCACTTATTGGAAGCTGAGCATATAGATCCATGGTCCCCATTCTAGTTGAGACTATACTGCTTGTAAGACTCAATAATTGATTTGTGATTAATCAATTATTATTCTAAAGTTAGACTATGTCTAATTTGTGAATTTTCACTAAGCAGGGGCAAAATTGTAAAGAAAAGAGATTCTAGGTTTATTTATTTATTAATAGACTTTATATGTCTAATTAATAATTAAATTAAATGACAATATTATTTAATAATATATTTTAGTTATTAAATAATTGGTTTTGGCATTTAAATAGTTAGAATTAGAAAATTGGCGTTTTTGAGAAAATAGAAATAAAATTTGTGAAAACTGCAAAATCCAAGTAAGGCCCATTAACACCTATGGCCGGCCACTTGGGATGGTTTTTCAAATTGATATTTTCATTATTTTAATGCCAAATAATTCCTAACCTAAACCTAGTAGTTGCCTATAAATAGAAAGTGATGGCTCAGTCAAATTAATGCTTTTAATGCTTTTTGTCAGAAAATCAATTTCTTCAGAAAACTGAGCCTTCCCTTTCTCTCTATAGCCAAAATCAACCCTCTCTCTTTTCTTCTTCTAAATTTCGAAACCCTCATTGATAGAGTAGTGCCCACACACAGCAAGTGGTACCTCAATCATAGATTCGAAGACTGTGAAGAATCACACACAAAGAGAAGGATATTCGGGCTCAGATCTTGATAATACTCTGCGACAGAAAGGATACAAGGATTAGAGATCTGAGTGGAAGGAGACATTAATTCCGCTGCCATCAATGTAAGGTTTTCTTAACTTTATATGTGTTTATTTATCGTTTTAGAAAGTTCATATTTATGGTGTTAAACAACATACTTGTGAGTAGATCTAAGATCCTGGTAAAATAAATTCCAACAACTGGCCTCAGAGCCATGGTAATTGATTTACTTGCAAGAAATTTGGACTTTAAAACGATTGTTTGTGTTTTAGATGGTTTCATGTTGTGTTGTGTGTTATTTGATGATTGATTGATGTTTGTGAATTTTCGTGAAAAATAATTGAAATTCTGTTTCTAGAATTATTTTTATTGGATAGTATGGAAAAAATTAGGCAATTTACTTTTTTACAGAACTCAATTCGATTTAATGTGAATTAGTTATGATTTTTTGAAGTTTCGGAAAAAATCAGGGTCGTGCAACAGGCCACGCGCGTGGACGAGGGTGACACCCTCGGACAGCACGCGTTCAGACAGCTGCTCGACCGAGCGCTTGTCTAAATCTCGCCCATCTGCGCGCGGAAATCATGTAGCACCCCTGTTGCGTCGAGTTTTCTCGGCCATGCACTCCCATACGCGCGCGCGGGCAGTAAGCTCAGCATAGTGTCCGTACAGCTCGCATTTTTTTTTCGTTTTTCTTCGATTTTTCATGCTATTTCATGGATTTAACTTCTGATTTTTTGTGTAGTTTTGTATTTAGACATTTACTATTCCTATTTCAATTCTAAATATCATAATTAAATTAATTATTATTTTTTTTAATTTAATTCATAATATTAGTGTAATTTGAATTTGAAAATAGTAAATATCTATTTTTTTTGCTTAATTATCTATCTTATTTTTAAATTTGATTATATCTTATCTTATTTTTAAATTTAAGGTCAGATATTAAATTTTTTAAATTAATTTTTTTTTAAAATAATTTGACCTTATTTAAATTTAAAATAAGATAACTGTAATCATGATATTTTAAATAGAAGTAAGATATTTTGCTAACTTTTTAAATTTTTTGTTATTTTAGTTATTTAAATTAAATCATAAAATCTGAAAAAGATATTTATTTATCTTTTTTTATTTAAATTAAATAAAAAAAGATATTTAAATTAAATCATAAAATCTGAAAAAGATATTTATTTATCTTTTTTTATTTTTTATTGAATATTTAATTTATAAAATAACATTAAATTTTTTAAAAGTAGTTAGCAAATTTTGAAATGATATTTAGGTTAGTTGAAACTTAATTTTTCAAAATTGTAGGTTTAATTTTAAATATTATTTTATTTAATTTCGAAAATATATATTTTATTTTATTTTTTTAATTCGAAAACAATTTTTTTTTATTATTTAATTATTTTTTTGAAATTTAATTATTTAAAATTAAATAAATCCTACATCCAACTATCCAGCTAACCTTGTTGCAGGAGTATGTGTTTTAGCTTGTTTGTAAGTTTTATAAAACCTATTATTGCTTGATTGCAAATAGCCATGGTTAACTTGTTGACAGATCCAATGATCTGATTTTAACTCATGGTTCCATTGGTCAAGTAAATAATTTGTAACAGGTAAATTTTACAATCTTCTTTCATCTGTGTATGACCTAGCAACATGATAGGATCCATCCAAATGCGTGCCTGTGTGAGCCTATATGTTTATTTTATTATATAGATACATATAGGTTGTTGCTAAATAAAATGTCACACCATGATAGATTTTATTTAGGTCTATTTAGTTTTTTGGACCTATTCAATTAATAATAATTATTTATTTTAAGGTTAAATTCCTCTCTTTTGAGCCTTGTGTGAGAGTTGGGAGCCAATAGAAGTGGGTAAGACATACTGAACCCAGCTCCCCCTCACATGAACTACCCCAATTGTGAATGCCCATTTGCCTGATTTGAATAACTGTGCTAGGTTAATTAAATTAGTTTAACCTAATAAAATTGATTAGCAACATAATTAACTTTTAAAATATACGAAATTTATTTTCATTTTAATATTTTAAAGTTAATTTTAAGAAAAACACTTTTAGTTATAGATATTTTTTCTTGACAAACTATTTGTATTTTTCTTGTATTTAATTAAATAAAGAATTTTAACTAACTAGATTCTTTCTGGAACTTATTTAATTAAATATTCCTCTTTAAGTTATAAATTAGTTATATAAACTGATTTTTCTTATCTAACTTAAATTTGAATATTTTATTTAAATTTAAAATTAAGTTGAGGAATTCTAGGCATTAGTTATTAAAGATTCTTAAGATATTTTTTAAGTTAGTTTTAAACTTAAAATGGAATATTTTTCAAATTAAGTGGTTACAACTTGATATTTAATTAAATTTAAATTTGAAGAATATTTAAGTTCTAGATTTTTTCTATAGCAACTTAAATTAGATATTTTTTTAAATTTTTGTTGAAAAGATACTTAGTCAAATAAGATATTTTCTAGATAGTTATTTCTAGACTACTTATTATTTCTAATATTAAATAGAAAAATATTATACATTGTGAAATTAATTATTTAAATAATTAATTGTGGTACAATTTTATTTAAGTATATTTTTCCTATTATTAAACTAGAAATTAATAATTAAGCCTTCTCTACACTTAATTATTTATTTCTTGAATTTAATAAATTTAATTAAATTGAAAATTAAATATCTAAGTTGATTTTCATCATGATACTTAAGTATTTCTTTTTCATGACACTTAATTAAATAGAAAATTATTTTTAGTTGAAATTTATTTTTTCAACTTCAAATTAAATAATTTTCAAAATATATTTTCTTTATTTTATTAATCAATTTCGAAATTGCATTTTAATTATGCAAGATGATTTTGAATTTATCTTGAAAAATAGATTAAGTTGTAAATTAATTATTTAATTTAATTAATTCTTGGACCAACTTAAATCAATGATTTTTTCATTTATTAATTAATTTAAAATAAATGAATTAAAATACATTATTAGAAATTGAATAAATTAGTCAAAGGAAAATCTAGATAGGTGATATTTTTGCTTGAAGTATTTTTTTCTAAGTATTTATTAATTAAGTATTTCGAAAATAAAGTTATATACTTTCTTTTTCAAAATACAATAAATATATTCTCATGAAAATTTATTTTAAGTTGCAAATTAATTTAAATTAATACAACTTAAATAATTTTCTTAATATTTATATATCAAAATTACTACTAAGATGGAAATAATTCAATTTATTTCAATCACCATCTAAGTATAATTTTATACATATTAAATTAAATTCTAATTTAGAATTTCAATTCTAAATTCGTATTTAATGAATATATTTTATTAAAATAATAAAGAAAATACATTTTAAAGAATGAGCTTTATTATTATTAAGATATTCGATCTCCATTGTTGGTTTTACATAGCGTTTGTTTTAGTGAGTAATCCTCCCTAATGGAGGAACGTTCATTAGCAAGTTCCCACCGTTTAACCTCGAAAGATAAGTAGCTTTGTAAGTGTTTTATATGGTATGGATCACCCTAATAGTGGCGACTATATTTGACTTACAAAATATGAAACAATGGTAGAAGCTCATAAGATAGAATAGCCTTGACTCTCGCCTAAACGGGACAACGCTGGATTCCAATCTTGATCGAATAAAAGGTTGCTAGAATGTTTAACATTTTAGATGAGTTGACAACTCTATTCAATGGATGGTAGCTTTGACTCTCGCCTAAACGGGACACTGATATCAGTTTGTTGAAAACCTTAGAAATTATTTAGGATTGTATTTTTTAGTATTTTCTCTTATCATTCCTACATGCTATGTGCTTATAATTTCTGAATTGGATTTTGTGTTAAACCATTATTGATTTCTATTTATTATTTTGTAGTATCCTGTATAACCATGATGAATTCCATGTTATCCCTCTTGACCGAAAATAAGCTAAATGGATCTAACTTTCCAAAATTGAATGAGAACATTAATATTGCTCTCATAGGAGAAAGTGCCTTGTCTGTGTTAACTGAGCCGTCTCCAGAAGTGCCGGGGGACAATGCATCCAAAGCTGTGAAAGAAAAGTATGAGCGTTGGCAGAAAGCAAATGACAAAGCTCTATACTTTATGCTTTCCAGCATGGTTGACACCCTTAAAACTCGGTTTTCTAAAACCGAAAAGGCTACTGAAGTAATGACGAAGTTAACTGAGCTATTCGGTAGGGCATCTCTTCAGTCTCGCTTTGACGCGACTAAGAAGTACATCAATGCACGGATGGAACCCCATCAAAACGTGCGTGATCATGTTCTCCTCATGGCAAGTTATTTCCAAGAAGCCCAGGATCATGGTGCTGAAATGGATCACACTACTCAAGTAAGTCTTATCTTGAATAGTCTGACTCCACCATTTCTGCCCTATACGTCAAATTATGTCATGAATTAAAAGGACATAGACTTTCATGAATTAGTCAATGACCTTCAGACATATGAATATTTAATTGGAGGTCCCAAGAAGAAAGGGAGTAAGCCTCAAAATTCTGGGAATGGTAATGGGACTGTCAAACCTGATGCAAATGTTGCCTCTGCTTCTAAACCCAATCGAAGAAGAAGTGGAGAAACACCAAGAAGCGTGCCAAAGCCATGAAAAACAAAAAGGTTGCTGCTTCTGGTGATACACTCAAAGGAAAGTGTTTCTACTGTAAGAGAAAGGTCATTGGAAACCCCAATGTCCTAAACTTCTTGCAAAGAAACAAGGTATTTCTTTCTATAAACTTTAAGAGTTTTAGTGAATTATTATCCAATTGGATTATTGATTCTGGACTAACTTTGTTTATTTGTTTCTTCTTCTTATAGGCCAAGCTACTTGAACTCAGATGCTATCTTCATGAGTTGGATCAGAAAGCTGGACAAAGGGTGAAGATCGTGCAAGATGAAGATGAAGCTCATTTATCTAATTTTGATATTAATTGTTTTAGTTTATAGACAATTTGGATTTCGAATTTTAGTTAGGGTTTTTATCCATGTTTTTCTCATATTGTTGCAATATTTTTTTTATTAATAATATTTTATTTTCTTTTTCAAACAAATTGCAATTTATGAGATTGAGCTTCATTTACTTTATCTTAAACCAAAATTACCACATTATATTTATATGTTTGTATGTGTAAGTGTTTTTATTATTGATACAAATTCTATAATATTTACAACTCTTCATAGAGTTATATTAAATAAACACTAGAAATTATTTCTATGTTTATTAATAATTGTTAATTCTAATACAATTATTGAGAATTTGTTTAATAAAAGGATCTTTTGATCTGATAGGGGTGGAGAAAAGTTAAGAAAACTATGCAGAGTTCAACGATCTTTTATATCTAATGAACTCTAGATTGTATTCACCTCCACATAATCTCTATCACACTTAGAGAATCATGATCTTTATAACCTTTATGGGTGGATCATAATCTCTATAAACTTAGGGGTGGAGTTTACTCCACAATACCCTATGTAACACATATTTTCTTTAAACATGGAAGTAATATAATGACTTAGCTATTATCAATATAAATCCTTGATCTTGATTGTATGTTCCAATTTAGTTTTACTGTTGTAGTAAAAATTGATACCTATAAAAGTTCTTTGATAATGTATCACACTACCTTAATTGAGTGGGAGAATTTTAAAATTCTTTACCCATCTTCATTAGGTTGACACTTGTGATAGGAACTTAAGAACACTACTGAAAAGCAAATCTAAGCATTCATGTGGATAGATATAACTTATCCGAATTATGAGAATAAGATAAAAGAACTCTAGTTCAGTCTATTCGAATGACTTGAACCAAGAATTCTTAATCCTCATAAAATTTTATGGTATCTTATTTCTGATTACTTAATCTCTAGCAAGCATTTTTCACTTCAAATACTAGTCTGCTATGTTGATGATTTAGTCTTAAAAGAAACTTAAAGTTTCAGACTAATACAATAAGTCACAACTAGATAACTCTCCAAACAATAAAGAGGTTAAAAGCATTATTTAACCAGACATCTCCTATTGAGTGGGAGCTATCTGAGATGTAATCAAATAAGGAATGTTACAAGATATTCAAGAAAGATTTATGAAAGTGATCTATATGTTAGATATTAAGGAACTGTATATCATTCATCCTTGTATCTTCCCCAACTCATTCGAACTCTTAGATGGTGGTTACTCTAGGGGTGGAGGAGTTATTCTATAATAATTAAAGCTCTACCAGAGAAGATTTATAACTTTGTAAATTCGAAATTACAAGAAAGTTATTTTACTGAAGAAAAGTCTACGCTGTATTATCTCAATTCCATATTTTAAAATATGAGAGATATGTCTTTTGTTTATTCAGATGTACTTTAAAACAGTAAGGATTTCAGTATCCCTTGATGAGTAAAGCATATAGTAAAGGATGTTTCATAAATGTATTTATGAACTAGTTTCCAGAAGTTTGGGTGGATTCAAATATACTACACTTGATCTGAAGATCAAGATATCAGATTGATTTATTTGCACAGTTTGTTTTATGTTAGTGCAAGTGGGAGTTTGTTGGGTTTTGTGCCCTAAATAAAACCCATTACAATCTGATTAGTTATCAATATAAGAAATTTGAAGTGATTTATGTTTGCATGAATTTTACATGCTAATGGTTTAATTTGTTTATTACATTTACACACAAAATCAGTTAAATCCAGATCATATGTTTATTCACAATTACAGTATCGTCAACACAGTGGAATGTGATTGTGATCATATGAATCAAAAGACTAAGTCCCTGTTTCATCAGTGTTTTGGATTTACATTGATGTGATAATCAGTGATGATGTGTACTTACACTTGGAGTAAGTGTTATGTTCTTTCCAAAACATTAGCAAAGTATACTAGTTTCGAATGTATGGAGTATACATTGGACTGAACCGATATTGCAACTTAGTTAAGATATTATAAACTTACTGTTATATCTTTCCAAGTCAGTATCAGTAGTTGATCTTAAGATTAAAAGAATCTAAATCCTGATATGCTTAGGCTCAACTCAGGAGTACTATTCATGTTCTTTGATTTATTAGTTAAGCCTACTTTTGGGTCAGGGTGATACGTATATTTTGGAAACATGATAGTATGATTGAGTGGGAGTGCTGAACATAAATATGGAATCTATAGCTTCTACTGGTGTATAGAAGTCAAGTGATGATTCCCTTTGAGCTTAGCTAAATAGAAGTAAATGGATGAACTCTTGTTTAAGTGACTAATACTTAGATCACTAAACATCATTTACAGGTAGCTAAGTGTTTTAAGGGGCAAAATACATTGAGGGGTGAGAACGGTAAAATTATCCCATCTCGATGTAAATCATCTATATAGAGGATCTTTAATCACAATAAGATTATAACAATGGTTAAATGAGATAGAATATCTATATCGTGGAACATATAATATGCTCTATGTAAGTCTGAGAGTGCAATTCTAAGTTCTAAGAGTGGATTCAACGAAGAATTAATAAGTAGGAATTTACTTAGTAAATTCGGTTCACTTATTGGAAGCTGAGCATATAGATCCATGGTCCCCATTCTAGTTGAGACTATACTGCTTGTAAGACTCAATAATTGATTTGTGATTAATCAATTATTATTCTAAAGTTAGACTATGTCTAATTTGTGAATTTTCACTAAGCAGGGGCAAAATTGTAAAGAAAAGAGATTCTAGGTTTATTTATTTATTAATAGACTTTATATGTCTAATTAATAATTAAATTAAATGACAATATTATTTAATAATATATTTTAGTTATTAAATAATTGGTTTTGGCATTTAAATAGTTAGAATTGGAAAATTGGCGTTTTTGAGAAAATAGAAATAAAATTTGTGAAAACTGCAAAATCCAAGTAAGGCCCATTAACACCTATGGCCGGCCACTTGGGATGGTTTTTCAAATTGATATTTTCATTATTTTAATGCCAAATAATTCCTAACCTAAACCTAGTAGTTGCCTATAAATAGGAAGTGATGGCTCAGTCAAATTAATGCTTTTAATGCCTTTTGTCAGAAAATCAATTTCTTCAGAAAACTGAGCCTTCCCTTTCTCTCTATAGCCGAAATCAACCCTCTCTCTTTTCTTCTTCTAAATTTCGAAACCCTCATTGATAGAGTAGTGCCCACACACAGCAAGTGGTACCTCAATCATAGATTGGAAGACTGTGAAGAATCACACACAAAGAGAAGGATATTCGGGCTCAGATCTTGATAATACTCTGCGACAGAAAGGATACAAGGGTTAGAGATCTGAGTGGAAGGAGACATTAATTCCGCTGCCATCAATGTAAGGTTTTCTTAACTTTATATGTGTTTATTTATCGTTTTAGAAAGTTCATATTTAGGGTGTTAAACAACATACTTGTGAGTAGATCTAAGATCCTGGTAAAATAAATTCCAACAAATACAAGGTGTGTTTGGATATGAGGTGGTAATTGTTGGGTTTTGTGCCCTAAATAAAACCCTTTACAATCTGATTAGTTATCAATATAAGAAATTTGAAGTGATTTATGTTTGCATGAATTTTACGTGCTAATGGTTTAATATGTTTATTACATTTACACACAAAATCAGTTAAGTCTAGATCATATGTTTATTCACAATTACAGTATCGTGAACACAGTGGAATGTGATTGTGATAATATGAATCAAAAGACTAAGTCCCTGTTCCATCAGTGTCTTGGATTTACACTAATGTGATAATCAGCGATGATGTGTACTTACACTTGGAGTAAGTGTTATGTTCTTTCCAGGACGTTGGTAAAGTATACTAGTTTCGAATGTATGGAGTATACATTGGACTGGACCGATATTGCAACTTAGTTAAGATATTATAAACTTACCGTCATATCTTTCCAAGTCAATATCAGTAGTTGATCTTAAGATTAAAAGAATCTAAATCCTGATATGCTTAGGCTCAACTCAGGAGTGTTATTCATGTTCTTTGATTTATTAGTTAAGCCTACTTTTGGGTCAGGGTGATACGTATATTTTGGGAACATAATAGTATGATTGAGTGGGAGTACTGAACATAAATATGGAATCTATAGCTTCTACTGGTGTATAGAAGTCAAGTGATGATTCCCTTCGAGCTTAGCTAAATAGAAGTAAATGGATGAGCTCTTGTTTAAGTGACTAATTCTTAGATCACTAAACATCATTTACAGGTAGCTAAGTGTTTTAAGGGGCAAAATACGTTAAGGGGTGAGAACGGTAAAATTATCCCATCTCGATGTAAATCATCTATATAGAGGATCTTTGATCACAATAAGATTATAACAATGGTTAAATGAGATAGCATATCTATATCGTGGAACATATAATATGCTCTATATAAGTGAGAGTGCAATTCTAAGTTCTAAGAGTGGATTCAACGTAGAATTAATAAGTAGGGATTTACTTAGTAAATTCGGTTCACTTATTGGAAGCTCAACATATAGATCCATGGTCCCCATTCTAGTTGAGACTATACTGCTTGTAAGACTCAATAATTGATTTGTGATTAATCAATTATAATTCTAAAGTTAGACTATGTCTAATTTGTGAATTTTCACTAAGCAGGGGTGAAATTGTAAAGAAAAGAGATTCTAGGTTTATTTATTAATTAATAAACTTTATATGTCTAATTAATAATTA
Source organism: Cannabis sativa (assembly GCF_029168945.1). Taxonomy (NCBI): domain Eukaryota; kingdom Viridiplantae; phylum Streptophyta; class Magnoliopsida; order Rosales; family Cannabaceae; genus Cannabis; species Cannabis sativa. Next base: position 14,041,566 of record NC_083604.1, read on the forward strand.
AATTAAATGACAATATTATTTAATAATCTATTTTAGTTATTAAATAATTAGTTTTGGCATTTAAAAGGTTAGAATTGGAAAATTGGCATTTTTGAGAAAATAGAAATAAAAATTGTGAAAACTGCAAAATCCAAGTAAGACCCATTAACACCTATGGCCGGCCACTTGGATAGCTTTTTCCAATTAATATTTTCATTATTTTAATGCCAAATAATTGCTAACCTAAACCTAGTAGTTGCCTATAAATAGAAAGTGATGGCTCAGTCAAATTAATGCTTTTTGTCAGAAAATCAGAAAATCAACTTTTTTTTAGAAAAACTTAGCCTTCCCTCTCTCTCTATAGCCGAACTTAACCCTCTCTCTTTTCCTCTTCATAATTTCGAAACCCTCAGTGATAGAGTAGTGCCCACACACAACAAGTGGTACCTCAATCATAGATTGGAAGACTGTGAAGGATCACACACAAAGAGAATGACATTCTGGCTCAGATCTTGATAATACTCTGCGACAGAAAGGATGCAAGGGTTAGAGATCTGAGTGGAAGGAGACATTATTCCGCTGCCATCAATGTAAGGTTTTCTTAACTTTATATGTGTTTAATTATCGTTTTAGAAAGTTCATATTTAGGGTGTTAAACAACATACTTCGGAGTAGATCTAAGATCCTGGTAAAATAAATTTCAACAGTAATTACATATGAATTCCTAATATCTTGTTTGGTAAAATAGTTAGTAATTACATGGGAAAATAATATTATTTAGTAGCTAATGTTTAATATGGAAAGTTTTTAGTAATTATACAGTGTAATTACATTCAATTCTCATGGGGGGCCATGAGAATTGGAGTGTAATTGGAACCCCTCAATTACTTCCAATTACACAGTTTCAGTGTAATTACATGGTCACACAAACATGCCAAATTGTGTAATTACCTCAAATTACACACAAATTCAATTACATTATGGCTTTCCAAACGCACCCTAAACTTGTTTGTCTCACAAAGACTTATGGGGGTTTTGTTTCAAGGAGGGTCTGATTGGAATAGAGCTATTTTAGCCAAATATATTGGGAAACTTACAAAATATTGATTTTTGACTTAATCTTTACAAAAATACTGCCACACATATAATGTCTTGGCCTTTTTTTTTCTTTTATACTGTAAACACCAAAAAAAGTTGAGGCATCTATTTTCCACACTCACGGAAAAAACCACCACAGGAACACTAGAATGATCAGAAAACAACCATTAATTCCGGTGAGATTGAGAAAAAGTAGTGAAATCGACGTCAAATAAATAATCATAGCAAAACAACTGTAAAACAACACTAAAACAAATCAAACAAAAAGAAAGGAAAAATGATTAAAAAAAAACTAACATTGTTCTGCACATCCTCAATACCAGATGCAATAACATCTATATTTGCAAGTCCAATCTTCAAAAATTAGAATAAAAAAATACTAAAACAACACAAAAACAATGTAAAACAATAAGCAGATATAACCACTTAGAAAAACATAAAAGAACCACACACCTCCAAACTTTTTTTCTAGTGAGCTCGTCAAATATATTTATAGGAGAACCAGAATAAAAAATTAAAAAAAAACCCCAAAATAACCATAGAGAAGGAAGAAGAAATATATTTTATAGCCTCCATCTTCCACACCTACGGATAGAACCATCACAGAACCACGAGAACACCTAGAAAATAATCATTAATTCTAGCAAGATAGAGCAAGAACGGTAAAATTGACGTCAAAAAAATAAATTATGAAAAATAACCGTAAAACAACACTAAAACAAATCAAAAAATAAAAGAATAAAAAATAATTGAAAAAAACTAACCATCTTCTGCACAGCCTCAACACCTGATGCAATAGAGGCTATATTTACAAGTTTAGTTCTGGAAAATCAGATAAAAAAACCACTCTTATCTTTCTAAAAAACGTGACTGAAAACTTCAAAAATTAAAGAAAAAAAATGAGAAGAAGAACTGGATAAGAAATAAATTGGGCCAAAAAAATGAAGAAGAAGATGAACAGGGAGAGAGAGAGAGAGAGAGAGAGAGAGAGAGAGAGAGAGAGAGAGAGAGAGAGAGAGAGAGATCGAAAATAATCAATAACAAATAATATATGTGTGTGGTTACCCATTAATTTAAGAGGAATATATATATTTTATATAAAATGCGGCTATACAACAGAATTCTTGGTTTATGAGAAATTATTGGGTGACTTTTTTAAAAAAAAAATCAAAAAAAATAACAAATTATTAAATGTTGCCACGTAAAGAGTCAGCATCATGTAGTTAGTTAAACCTAAATATAATTAATCCACCTAAAATGTTATAATTGATAATAAATTTGTTCATATTGTTTATTTTTTATTAAAATTTATTTTTAAATTTTGATATTTAGAATTAGTTAAATTTTAAATATTATTTTAAATTAAATTTGAATGTTTTGATAGTTTAACCAGATAAGCATTTTCATTAATTGCGAAGATAAATTTAGGACAAATAATAATTTTTTTAATTACTATTACAAAGTATAATAGTAATTTTTGTTTTTATTTAAATCACTATTATGCTTTCAAATTTCAATGATTATCACTACATTGAATATTATTAATTTTAAAATTATGATATTAAAAAAAAACTAAAAACTAAAATAAAATTAACATAAGTGACTTGGCACGTCACATCTATCTAGTATATATATAAACATATATATTTTTCTTAAGAATGATGAGATCACATGTGCTGTAGTTTAAATTTTTAAAAAAATACAAAATAAAAACATGTATTAAAAGGTGATTCAACTTTTCATCATAAAAATATAAAAATTGTCACAAAAGTGACATGTCCAATCAAATCAATAATTAAAGTGTATGTGTTTACTCATAGATTCAAGAGAAATATCTTTTATATATTAAAAGTGCCTATATAATAGAATTTTTGTTTAACCAATTTTGTTATTTTTTAACGCTTTTAAAATATTTCAAATCAAACCTTTATATTCTCACAATTTTTTTATAAAATTAAAAAAACAAAAAAAAGTAATATATTTTATGATGAACAGATCAAAAATATTTCAAGTCATACCTTCCTATTCTCACGAAAACGATTCGGTTTGTTAATCGAAGCAAAATTGACGGATTCTACAAATGAAATTCTCACAATAACGATTTGGTATTTGTAGGGATTATTGCGAATAAATCTCATTTGAAAATGATTGTAGCTTTTCTTTCAACAATTGTGAGAACGGAAAATTCTGCAAATGTGATTGACAATCTCCCAACTTTTTTTTTTGCACTATAAGTATATATATATATATATATATATATGTATTTGTATTCCTATGTTCGCATATGCCTTTGAGTTTTTCATGTTTTTTCTCTGTAATCGATGTGAGTCAAGTGATAATCCTTTAGATGAATTGAAGTTCACCGAGAAGAGATAAACATTCACCAGGGAGAGATTACTTTGACTTTTTTTTTAATGATGCTTATGAGAAAGATGCAAAGAAGGTATTCATCTGTTTTTTAAGCTTGTGCCACTTTATCTCTGTATAAATATATATAAATTTATATAAAGAATTTTTCATAAATTATTAGTGTAATTGGCATAATTAATATCGTGTGTGCATTTTTATGAACCCAACCTCTAAATTTTATATTTTCTTTGCCTGGGAATAAGATATGAGATTTCATTCTGAACTTTATTTGAAATTTTGCTTCAAAGTTCCACCACTACTAATACCTCCTTAACTTCCAGAAGGAGGTCCGAGAATGCTTCCAACTCCTCATTGTATAAATATGATAATTTGGAGCCTTCACAATTGTTTTGTTATTGCGCCTATAATGGCTAAGTTGTTGATTGTATTATTATTGTTGTTGTTGTTGTTGTTGTTGTTGTTGTTGTTGTTGTTGTTGTTGTTGTTGTTGTTGTTGTTGTTGTTGTTGTTGTTGTTGTTGTTGTTGTTGTTGTTAATTGGCTTCCTGCTTGTGGATTTATTTTTATAATCTGTGTGGATTTCATTTTCTAAATAGACCCCTCTCTATTTATATTTATACATAAAATGTATATTTATTTACACAATGTTATATTTTCTTTGATTCAGATTGCAGAGCTTATAGTATATTCTTTAACTGGTCATAGTGAATTTGTATATCATTTCTCTCACAATTTTTTATTTTTATCTACTCCATTTTTCTTTTTCTTTTATATGCTTAAAATAAAATTTATTATTTAGCAAAAACAATAAAAGATTGAACCTTTAAAACTTTTTATATTGTGTTATGGGAAAATTCTTCTACGTATGTCCAAAAACATTTTGGTTCTGCTCTAACTAAATCAACTAACATATAGTCATTTCTCCATATGAACTTTTTTTTTTGTTTGAACAAAGGACATGTTATGACCAAAAAAGAAGTATCTCCAAGACCTTTTTTCTTTGTATTTTCAATTAACTTTTTCAAATTAAGCATATAACTAAATATACTTGCATTGCATGTAACTTCTGCTTAGTATATGTATAAACACACATATTTTTTCTTGGAAGGAGGAGTCACGTGGGCTGTTGTCCATTTTAATTTTTCGTTATCAATTTTAAGTAAAAAAAAAAGCAAAACTATCGTGATATGCCCAATCAAATCAATACTATTTATAAACTTAAAATATAATAAAATTGGTTAGAATAAATGTTGAACTGCCAAGATTTAACAAAATGGCACAAAATTTTTTTTAATAAAAAAATACAGTATACAATATAATAATAGGGTAGTAAAAATGTAATTTTATGCATATAACAGTAAAATTATAAAAAATTGGGAAATCCAGTACTGAGTATAAATTTCCCAATATATTTGGGCCCTAACTAAGAAACATGATATTTTTTGGGGTGAAATGGATCAGCACCACTTAAAGAATTCTACTTTTTGGGAGTATTATCTCAAACTAGAGTTTAGTTGGTATTGAAGAAAGTTGTGAAAACTTTCAGCAGAGACAATGTGATAGCTAGGGTTGAGAATCAATTGGTTTGATCGGTTTTTTTCTTTATAAAAATTTAAAATTTGATTTTCAGTTTAGATTGGTACAATTTAAAAACCGACCGACCAATCCAGAACCTATCATTAAACCGACCGTTTTGAACCTCGGTTTGGTAGTTTAAACCGCCCAAACCGAACTTCTTTTTTTTCTTCTTTAAAATATAATTCAATTTATTCGATAAACACATTATTCTATATTTTACAACAACAAATATACAAATTAATTGTTCAAAAACTAATTTTATTATTCTTTAAGTTTAATATTAGTAAAATAATAATGTATTATTAGTAACTACAATACATAAAGCAAAAAAAAAAATACTTAATAAATTAATCTATATATATGTATAACGGTCAGTTTCGATTTTTTCGGTAGGTTTATTACCCAAAAAAACCGACCGTTCAATGGTGGTTTTAACCGTTAGCGGTTTTTTCGGTTTTTGATTATGTCGGTTTCGGTTCCTACGGAGTTTGGTAGGTCAGTTTAAACAATTTTTTTGGTTTTCTAAATTTTATGCTCAGTCCTAGTGATAGCAGACGGTTCTAGTGGTAAATTTAGAGCAGCCAAATTGTACAATGGTCTTCGATTCTGTACTAAAGTGTTGTTTGGTGTAGACTTAGTATTCCTAAACACAAATTTCTAATTTGGCAGGCCGTTAATTCTCATTTACTCACGGGGGATTTGCTAGTTCGGTTTGCCATACCCTTGGAAGTAAAGAATTGGTGTAACATAAAGCGAACTGGGATTATTGCCTCAATTCTCAATGCTTCTATGGCAAGCACTGTAGCTATGGATTAGCATTTAGCAGGAACAATTGTGTTTTTGATGGTTTTTCTAATTCTAATTTGCACATAGCTAAAGATATCATAATGTATTACAGGAAAGATAGTATGCAAAGCCATATATATACATGTGTGAATGATAACTGTATAGTGGGGAGTTTTTGTTTTGGGTGTTTTTGTAGCAGCCCTTTTGTTTTTGGTTGATTTGTAATATTGTTTGGTGATTAATGAAGATTTTTCTTTGTGATAATATTGTTTAATATATGGTATGATGTACAAATTTGATATAAAATATATAATATAGTGCTTTGATAAATATTTTAAAGAATAAAGTAGAGTGATGTTGTAAGTTCTCTTGTCACATATTTTGAAACAACTATCTCATTTGTAAGGTTCAAGAAATTATAGTATGCCAATTTCTCTTTGTTCCTAATTTTGTATACCAGTTTAATACCTAGTAGAACAGCAAAAGAGAGCATAATTGAGCTTGAGTTGTTTCTATTGTCATCTTCATCGGCTCATCTCACAATCCCAAATGTTTAAATAGACCTAAGAACCCAAATTAACAATGACAATCTTAAACTAATGAAAAATATATAAGCAATTAACTACAAGCTGATCTACTTATGTACAAGGACCCCACCATTATATGTAACTGTAGTCATGACATAACCCATCTTAGAGCGTCATTCTAATTCATTTTTACAGCTGAAGCAAAAGTTCTACCATAAAGAGCTCCCCATCAAACCTTAGGCCAGATGGCTCAGCAGGCTGAAGCACCCCATCCACCATTCCTCCAAAGACATACAAATGACACCCAGAATGATCAACACAGGCACGATGGAATGATCGGCTCTTGGGTTTATAACCTTTTGCCCTTAAACATTTCCACATTTTTGCCAAAATTCGTTTGGAGGTCACCGTATCTGGCTGCACTCCAATGGATGGAACTGCACTCAAGTCTAACACCCAGAAATCGTCTTTCCGGTGTCTAGAAGAATCTTCCCCTCCATATATTAGCACTCGACCACCTAGGATATGAGTAGCTGAGTGACCGACTCGAGGGAGTGACCCTCCTCCGGGAATGTTTTGTAGTTCATATAGTATTTGGACCCACTTGTGACACTCCTCGTCCCCACTGAACACCCAAATATCATTGAGCACATCATAACCCGATCCTCTCCCTCCAAATAGAACTGTCTGAGATTCACTAATACATGTCAGCGTGTGTCCTGCACGAGCTGGAGGAGACGGATCTGCTGCTACCTCCTGCCATGTTCCAAAACATGAATTTTCAGAGAGTTCTAAAACCCACATGTCACCCAATCTGAAGCCATTAAGCCCAATGCCTCCATGGACTGCCATTTTCCGAGCACCAATGCAGCATGCTGCATGAGCCCCACGGTGGGGCGGGACAATGGATCCCACATCAAGCAGCTTCCATGACAATGTTATACCGAGAGTCTCGTGGCATGATAATTGTCCAATCCATGTGTCATTCATACGGTTCCCATGATCATCAATTCCTCCAAAAACAACTAGAAGTTCACCAATTACAACACATGAATGTCCAAATCTCCCACTTGGAATGCCTGAATTAAGCTTCTGCCACTTCAACTTTCTTTGACAATCATTACCAATATATGCCACCCATGTGTCATCAAGATGGCGTCCTAAACAGTAAAAGAGAAAAGAGAAACAAAATCAATGCATAACAAAAAGAAAATTAAGAGCATAATGAAGAAAGCTAATATGATTTTTAGCTTAATATCAACAAACAAGGATTTTTCATTTCTATGGTGATTGATGGTTTAAGCATCTAAATACTGTCACATTACATTTTTTTTTACTTCTTTCTTTTTTTGCTGTCACTTCTGAAAAGATTTTGAATTTTTTTGAAAAATCGACATGAAGGGCATCTCCTTCACAGTTCTCAAATGAATAGCACTTCAAACACCTCCGTAATCAACGACTGTCTGCAAATTTAGGCAACAACCTAAAAAAGGTTCACAGTGTTCATGAAAGGACATGAAATGTATAAGTGAATTCCTAAGATGAGATATGTCTGCCAAGCAACAAAGTGAAAGGTGAAAACTGAGGTTACTCGATTTTGCAAGCTGCCGAAGACTCTTCCATGTCTGTCCTCAACTAACATAATAACAAATTTAAGGAAAGAAAACTAAATCCTAAACAATAGAGTTGTGTTTCACTAAATCTTATAACTGCCAGGTTGGTGATTCATAGAAACATTAGGGTGACAAACATCATATTATGAACAGGAAGCAACCTTATGGATTTTCTTTCATCAAAGACACCTTGAAGACCTCAACGTGGCTTAAATTGTTATCATAAAAACCTCTGTAATCCATCAATTAATATTTTACAAAACTAGGTTACCCACCTAACCTTGCAATATTTGACAATTGCTATGTACTTACTCGCAAGGGACTCAAACATCAGAGTTAACCACATTTCTAACCATTTGAGCTAACCCTTTGGGGTATCAATTAATATTTTCTTAAACCTAACAATAAGAGAAAAGGTTACCAAGTAGTAAAAACCAGAAGTTTCCAAAGCCACAAGTCTCATGTTTAATGCACTATGTGCCAACAGATCCTATAATAGTGATTGACTGGTCATTAAAATGGTGCAATTATTGATAAATACTCAAATTACTAAAGTGTAAGGACAGTTCTTCCGGGAGGGGTCTAAGGTGGAATTAATAAAATGAATTAAAATTTAGAAATTAGAAGTGATGAGATTAGTGATTAAAGATTCTATGCATTAAATATTAAGAGACTCCTCCAAAAAGTTAGGTGGTGGGCTAGACAAATAAATGTTCAACTACTCATTTTTTTGGCCAAATGTTTTTCCAGATTTAGCTATTCATGATTTTGTTACAGCAATTGCAATAAATCAGAAACAGAGAAGGATGGGTTCCCAGAAACTATTCGTTACCGAAATATATATTAAAGTTCTAGCAATTTATCCTGACAAAAGAAAAAAAGTTCTAGCAATTTATAGAAAGAAATATATAGATACTAAGAAAAATGTAAAATGGACATTAGTTATAAATAGTAAGTATCTCACACACATGGCCCTACGCAGCCATACTTTTATGAACGTAAACTAGTAGTAACATAAAACAATGATATATAATCCTATATCAAAGATAAAGGAACGAAAAGGAAACATTATAATAAGGAAATGCTCCGTTCAAATAAAACAACTGATCAAATCTTATGTTTACGAGCATGATTATAATTCATCAATCATTTTTCACTTCTCTTTTATCTCATTCTCGTACGGATTAGCACTATGAAGTTCAAGATCCATAAATGACTTTAGCCAAAAAAACCAAGCTAACCCATGACTTAAAAGTATCATATTAAACAGAAAAGCAGCACACTTTCAACTTTCAACCAGGGCAATGAAGAAAAGAAAGCAATGAACTAATGACATCCTGATCAAGAATACAATAAAATAAAGCTAAATAGTATCTCAGACAGTATTTAATACTAAAACTAAACAAAAGGAATTTCACAGTCCAAACCTACCAATTAATTATGACTAAAAAAACATTAAAAAGATTGATGTAGAGAAAAAAAAAATGGATATGTTACAGCAATAAATAAAATAAGAAGAGTGACTGACCTCCCTCATATCCACCACCAAACAAGACCAAACAATCAGAAACAAAGTTGAGTGAATGAGAGGCTCTTGGGTCTGGAAACTCTATTTTGGCATCTGTGTCAGACAATTTATAACAAGAAACCGAATCTAGCTGAGAAAATTGCTTGTAGAGCCTCATCCATGGCATCTGATTTTGATAATGATTTGAAGACTTGAGGGCATCAACCGAAGTGGGTCCCCAATCCCTTCTGCAAATCGATTCCCATAGTGCATCAGAAGTAGCCAAAACCCTGAACTTCTTACAACTCATTGCAAAGGCCACAATTGAATCTATAGGTAGAAGAAGAAGGATGGTAAAAAGATGGTCTTGGGCAATCTTAGTTATGGGCGATCCATTACTAAAACTAGTTCTAGAATCAGCCATGGAAGAAGAAGTTATACTGTCTCTTTTGGGTGCTTTGTGGTTTTATGGTATGGTGGGATTGATGGGTCTGGTTATTGATTATGGGGGCATGTGACCTGTGAGGTTTGGTATCTGGGCAGAGGACAGAGACCTCCAAATTCAGTGTCAAAAAGGAAAGTGGGGATGGAAATGGAAGTGGTAAAAAAAAATTAATAAATAACACCAACAACAATAAAAATTGGTTTGTTTGTTGCTTTGGTTTGGATTGTTCGGAGAAAAGGAAAGGGAAATGGTAAAAATGTAAACTTTTTTTTTTGGTGATGGGAAAAGAGAAGGATTAGATTGGGTGAGAAGATGTGTGTGCCCCAATGATTTTTGTCCTTTTGTTTTTGCGTTTGAAAAGCTAATGATTTTTGTCTTGTATTTATGAAATTATGAAAAATGTCAGTCAGTTCTGTAAATCACAGTTGTTTTTCCAATTCTCTATTGTTCCTTTGACATGTCACTTCGAAGTTTGGACTTCAAATCATTTTTCCTTGGGAGAGGAAAAGTTAAAAGAGTACTCTTCTTTTTTATACATTAATTAAATTTATCTCTAATAAAATTTAATTTATCTAATATTTTATATTTACATATACTTAATATTTTTTTCCTAAACACATAACATTTAATATTTATAAGATATGACACATTTTAGAATTTTCTTAAATTACCAATATTTACATTACCCATCCCCTCTCTCTTCTTCTCTCTTTGTTCTTCACTGCCGAGCTCCCCACTAAATGAACAAAAAAAAAATTCTTCACTCATTCTCTACTCATTATCTTCAATTCACTACACTATAATCTACTACACTACAAGTTATACTACCTATTTTTTTTCAATTTTGGACGGAGCATCATACACAGAGCAACATATGCAAGTAATGGGTATTTTTTTTATTTGAGTAATCTTATTTTTTGTTGTTATAATTAGTTTATAATGTTGTTTTGATGCTTGATCTGTGGATTGTTGCTGTTATTTTGATGTTTTGTGTGTTAAAATGCTTTCTGCCTGTGAATATTGCAATTTTCCTAGTTTCTGTAATTTTTTCGTCTGGCCCGATGGGATCCGATGCATGCCCGATTGGGGTCCGATGCTATGTAAAAAATAGCTGACAGGGGTGAAGGCCCAATGGGGGCCCGATGGAGGGCCCGATTGGGTCCGATGGGTACCAAAAAAATTAGTTTTTTGTTTATTTTGTGGGGTCGGGCCTAATTGTGTCCGATGGGTCCAATGGGGGTCCGATTATAGTTCGAAAAATAGTTTTGGGGATTTTTTAGGCCCGATTGGATGGGTGTCTGATTGGTGTCTGATTGGGGTTTGATTAGGGTCTGATGGGGCCCCAAAAATTGGTTTTTTGTTTAATTTGTGGGATCGGGCCCGATGTTGTCTGATTGGTCCGATTGGTGTGTCCGATTATAGTCCAAAAAATAGTTTTGGAGATTTTTGTAGGCTCAATTGGATAGGTGTCTCATTGGTGTCCGATGGGAGTCCGATTGGTGTCCGATTGTTTTCATATTTATTGCATTGAAAGATTTTGGATAACTTTTCTGTGAGATTTTTGTTCTAAATTATAATTGTATTTTTTAAAAATGTATGTGACAGGTTCAACTGTTAATGCGTTTGTTATGTATAATGGTGTGTGGGAGCTTGAAGGTAGAGATTGGGTTTATAAACGGGCCAAAAATTTAACATTTGACATTGATCCGAGCGTAAGCTACTCAAGTTTGGTTGATCTTTTGTATGAAGAATTGGATGTTGACAAAGTGGAGTATGACTTGAAATTGGAAGTAAATTACAAGTACATGAAAGGCTACACGTATCGCTTTGAAGTTATTGGAAATGATAAGCGTGCAAGGTACTTTTTGTCTACACTTGCGAAGAAGCCAGATGAATTTATTCCCTTGTTTGTGACTTTGTTAAAGCAGAATGTTTGTGTCGATCCTAGTCCCACACCAAGTTCTGTAAAGGACAATCGTAGCGAGGTTGGGAGTTTTGTTACAGAAATAAATCTAGAGGTGTTGGTTGCTGAGGTATTACCTAAATTAAAAACTATGATGCCGAGTGTTGATATTATAGCACAAATGCCCTTCATTGATGGTTTTTTTGATGGTCCAAACCCTGAATGTTATGTTGAGGGCAATGATGACGTAAGACAACCAAGGTACAGAGGTCCCTGTTGCTGTAGCTTTGAACGTGACTCCACTATCGTACCAAATACCACCAAGGCCACCGACACGGAAAAGAATGCCCCGCAGAGAAAATTGCCAAACACTTGGTACTAGTAGTAGTCGTCCAGGCAAAACCAGTAATGCTAGAGGAACCACTGACAGTACAGATCCTAATAATGCTAGAAAGACCAATGATGCTAGTGGTCCTACTGTTGCTCGAGGGACCAATGTGACTGGATTGTTCGATCCATTTTATTCTTTGACCAGTTATCGTAAATTCAAGGAGAAAATACATACAAAAGAAAACATCGAGGATCATAATCATTATATATCTAGTGGTCACTATCTGCCACATAATGAAACAATATTTAGCGAGGCTAAGCCTACACCAAACAACCTGCTTGTAGTTGCAAATCCCTGGCTTCAGAAGGCTATTATACAAATTAGCAGATCGAAGCTTATTATTTCTAACAGCAGCAAGGATATTTTGTTTACTAAATCTATCTCTCAAATGGCATAGTTTCCTCCAGTACAAGCTAGAATCAGCAGCTAACATATACTCCCAGAAGTCATCCCCTTTCAAATGAACACAGTTGATCCACTTGACCCAAAGCAGGTCGTGTTTCCCCATCACTGCCCAAACATACTTAGGAAGGACGGCCCTATTCCAATTTGCTCCATCCAAACTCACCATGGGACTTAGGCAAACAAACTTTGTCCCGAGACGCCATATGGATATTGCTCCTACTTTCTTTAACATCCCAAAGAAAGCCACGATAGAGCTTTTCTACCTCTTTTATAATGCTTTGAGGAAGAATAAAGATGTTCATCTCATAGTTACGGAGACCCAACAATTAAGTGTGCATTTAACTATTTGTGTTATAAAATAATATAGAATAAAATAAGAAGAAGATGAAGAGAGAAAGAGAAACTGAATTGGAATTTCTTAGTTGTTTATTCCAATGGGGTGAACCCCTATTTATACATATACAAGAGTCAAATATTAAGAAACTAAGAAAAAATTGTTGGGTTTTATGCCTTAAATAAAACTCTGTTTCAATGTAATCTATTTTATTTAACATCAATAAAGAAACAGAAGTATTTTTCATTCATTTGTGTATGTTTTGGTTCACTTAATCAATTGCTTGTCTATTTGATTTATAAATTCATCTTAAACCCTTTTCACATACTTGATCCTGTTTATTGTGTTGTCATTACATTGGAAAGTAAACATGACTATGTGAATAAAGTTTACTAGATTTATCAGACACAGGGTTTTACTGATATGATAATCTACAACAAGAGTTTACTTGCATTTGGAGAAATGCTATGTTCTTTCCAGAATATTGGTTAAAGTAAAGCTCAGGTTGGATGCATGGAGTATGCATCGGAAGGGACCGATATTGAACTTTGACTTAGATTTATTAAACTTACCGTAAAATCTATTCAAGTCAATATCGCCTAGTTGATCCTAGATCAAATGTTCTTAATCCTGTTTATGATTAGGCTCAATCTCGAAAGGCTATTCGTGTTCTTTGATTTGTTAGTTAAGCCTACTTTTAGGTCAGGGTGATACGTACATTTTGGGAACACGGTAGTGCAATTGAGTGGGAGCGCTAACATAAACATGGAATCTATAGCTTCTATATGGCGAATAGTAAGCAAAGGATGATCTCCTTCAAGCTTGACCAAACAAACATAAATGGTGGAGTACTCATTTCACATAAGCTGAAATATCATTTATACGGGGTCAAGTGTTTTAAGGATAAAATACATTGTAGGGTGTAACGGTAATCTAATCCCTTTACAGTGTAGATCATTCATATAGAGGATCATTGATCAAATTAGGATTATAATAATGGATAACTAATGATGTGTCTACATGGTAGAACATATAGAGCATTCTATATACTGAGAGTGCAATTCTAAGTTCTATGCGTGGATTCAACGAAGAATTAATAAGTTAGTGAATTTTAGTAATAAATTCTTGATCTACTTATTGGAAGCTCGGTTATATAGACCCATGGTCCCCGCACTAGTTGAGATAATATTGCTTGTAAGACTCATGTAATTGGTTTTGATTAATCAATTATAATTCTCAAATTAGACTATATCTATTTGTGAATTTTTCACTAAGTAAGTGCGAAATTGTAAAGAAAGAGTTATTAGGGGCATATTTGTTAATTATGATACTTTGTATGGTTCAATTAATAAATATGATAAATGATAATATTATTTAATAATTATTTATAGTTATTAAATAGTTAGAATTGGCTTTTAAATGGTTGAATTAGAAAATTGGCATTTTTGAGAAAATCAGATACAAAAGTGATAAAACTGCAAAATTGCAAAAAGTGAGGCCCAAATCCAATAAGCCTTGGCCGGCCACTTTTATAGGATTCATCCTCTGATATTTTCATTATTTTAATGCCAAATAATTCAAACTTAACCCTAGTGGAATGCTATAAATAGGTAGTGAAGGCTTCAGAAAAATAACACACTTTCCATTCAGAAAAAACTGAGCCTCTCTCTCTACCTTTGGCCGCCACTCTCTCTCTCTCTTCTTCCTTAGACTTTTAAAACCCCTTAGTGATTAGAGTAGTGCCCACACACAGCAAGAAATACCTCAATCATAGTGAGGAAGATCGTGAAGAAAGATTTTCAACAAAAGGAGTTTCAGCATCAAAGATTCAGAGAAAGAGATCCAGGTTCAGATCTTGATAATACTCTGCGACAGAAAGGATACAAGGGTTAGAGATCTGAACGGAAGGAGTCATTTAATTCCGCTGCACCCAATGTAAGGTTTCCTAAACTTTATATGTGTTTATTTCATCGTTTTAGAAAGTTCATATTTAGGGTGTTAAACAACATACTTGTGAGTAGATCTAAGATCCTGGTAAAATAATTTCCAACAACTGGCCTCAGAGCCATGCTAATTGATTTGCTTGCAAGAAATTTGGACTTTAAAACGATTGTTTGATGTTTTGGATGGTATCATGTTGTATTGGGTGTTATTTGATGATTGATTGATGTTTGTGAATTTTCCTGAAAAATAATTGAATATTTATTTCTGGAATTATTTTTATTGGATAGTATGGAAAAAATTAAGCAAGTTACTTTTTTACGGAACTCAATTTCGATTTAATTTGAATTAGTTATGATTTTTTGAATTTTCAAAAAAAATCGGGGTTGAGCAGCACACCTCATGCGCGCGCTGATTTCATGCAAATCCTGCTGCCGCCGAGGTTGCACGCCCATGTCACCCCAGCACGCGCGCGGACGGGTATGCACAACATCCCGTCCGTACAGCTCGCAATTTTTTCGTTTTTCTTCGTTTTTTCATGCTTTTTCATGGAATTAACTTCCAAATTTTTTGTGTAGTTCTGTATTTATACATTTACTATTCCTAATTCAATTCTAATTATCATAATTAATTTATTTAATATTTTTTAAATTTAATTCATGGTATTAGTGTAATTTGAATTTGAAATAGTCAATATCTATCTTTTTTGCTTAATTATCTATCTTATTTTTAAATTTGATTATATCTTATCTTATTTTTAAATTTAAGGTCACATTTTAAATTTTTAAATTAATTTTTTTTAAATAATTTGATCTTATTTAAATTTAAAATAAGATAACTATAATCATGTAATTTTAAATAGATGTAAGATATTTTGCTAACTTTTAAATTTTGTTATTTTATTTATTTAAATTACATTTAAAATCTGAAAAAGATATTCATTTATCTTTTTTTTTAAATTTTTTATTTAATTTTTATTTATAAAATAACATTTAATTTTTAAAAGCAGTTAGCAAATTTTGAGATGATATTTAGGTTGGTTGAAACCTAATTTTTCAAAATTGTAGGTTTAATTTTAAATAATTAATTTTTAAATTTCGAAATTTTTTTTGAATTTTTTTTTAAATTTTCGAAAATAAATTTTTATTTATTTAATTAATTATATTTTGAAATTATTTATTTAAAATTAAATAAATCCTACATCCAACTATCCAGCTAACCTTGTTGCAGGAGTATGTGTTTTAGCTTGTTTGTAAGTTTTTAAAACCTATTATTGCTTGATTGCAAATAGCCATGGTTAACTTGTTGACAGATCCAATGATCTGATTTTAACTCATGGCTCCCTTGGTCAAGTAAATAATTTGTAACAGGTATATTTACAATCTTCTTTCATCTGTGTATGACCTAGCAACATGATAGGACCCATCCAAAGTGTGCCTGTGTGAGCCTATGTGTTTAATTCATTATAGATGCATATAGGTTGTTGTTGCTAAATAAAATATCATAGTTCTTGATAGATTTTATTTAGGCCCATTTAGTTTTTGGGCCTATTCAATTAATAACAGTTGTTCATTTTAAGGTTAAATTCCTCTCTTTTGGGCCTTGTGTGAGAGTTGGGAGCCATAGTAGTGGGTACGACATACTGAACCCAGCACCCTCTCACATGAACCAACCCAATTGTGAAGGTCCATTTGCCTGATTTGAATAACTGTACTAGGTTAATTAAATTAGTTTAACCTAATAAAATTGATTAGCAACATAATTAATTTCATTTATTTTGAAATTAATTTAAGAAAACCATAGTTTAAAGAATTTTATATTCTAAGCTAAACTATATGTATTTTCTTGTATTTAATTAAATATAGAATTATAACCATCTAGATTCTTTCTGAAGCTTAATTTAAATTTTTCATTAAATATTCATATTTAAGTTGATATTTAGTTATTTACAACTAACCAACTTAAATCTGAATATCTTTTGGATTTAAAATTTCAAAATTAAGTTGAGAAATTTTAGGCATTGGTTATTAAGATTCTTTAGATATTTTTTAAGTTAATATCTTTTCGAATATTAACTTAAAATGGAATATTCTAAATATTTTTTAAGTTAATATCTTTTCGAATATTAACTTAAAATGGAATATTTTCAAATTAAGTGGTTACAACTTAATTTTAATTTAATTAAATCTAATTTGAAAGATATTTAAGTTAATTTTTTAGATTCTTCTAAAACAACTTAAACAAGATATTTTCAAATTTGTTCCATTTTATTCGAATTTAAATAATAATTGAAAATTAGTTAAAGTTGATTTTTTATTTAAACCAACTTTGATTTGTAATTTTTCATTATTATAATATGGAACTTGTTCGATATTTATTCGAATTTATTTTTCGAATTAATTAATAATTAAAAATTAATTAAAGTTGATTTTTTTATTTAAACCAACTTTAATTTGTAATTTTTCATTATTATAATATCGAATAAAATGATTATACAAAATACATATTTTTTTTTTAAATAATGAGCTTTTAATCACGAGACATTCGATCTCCATTGTTGGTTTTACATCGCGTTTGTTTTAGTGAGTAATCCTCCCTAATGGAGGAACGTTCATTAGCAATTTTGCACCATTTAATCTCGAAAGATAAGTAGTTTGTAAGTGTTTTGTATGGTATGGATCACCCTAATGGTGGCGACCATACTTGACTTGCAAATTATGAAACAATGGTGGAAGCTCATAAGATAGAATTGCCTTGACTCTCGCCTAAACGGGACAACGCTGAATTTCAATCTTGATCGAATAAAAGGTTACTAGAATGGTTATCATTTTAGATGAGTTGACAACTCTATTCAATGGATGATGCTTTGACTCTCGCCTAAACGGGACATTGTATCAGTTTGTTGAAAGACCTTGGAAAATAAACTATGTTAGATTTAGTATTTCTATAACATATATGATTATTTATTATTTTCTGAACTGTGTATGAATTTATGAACCAAAACCTTACTTCTGTTTTATTGATGTGTTGTAGTGTCATTATGAATAACCCTCACCTCGATCCTCTCCTAGTTAATATCTTAGCAAAAGAACTCTATAATGTGAAAATGCATCCTGGTAGTTGCATAAACTCGCACCTGTTGATGATGAATAAGAAGTTCTAAAAGGCAAATCTACTAGGAATGATTTATCAAAAAAACAATGGGTCCAACTCATCCTTAATAGTCTTCCTCCGGAGTATAATGAATTTGTTATCTCTTACATGATCAACAATTCCAACTCCTCCGACATGGACAAGCTTGAAGCAGAATTACGAGCTCATGAACGGAATCTGATTGCAATGGGTCCCCTTGGGTTCGCAATTCATAATCAGAGGAAAAGGACTTGGTATGAAGGATCTAGCAAAGCTGCTTCTTCAAGTACAATTATCAGACATAATCTTCTATGTTCGAATTGTAATGAAAAGTGACATCCTGAAGAACGATGTCCCAGGCTTTAAAATAATTCAAACAAAGGTAATGCTTTTGTCTTTGAGTCATGTGTTTTAGAGAACGACAAATCTGTCTGGATTGTTGATTCTGGGTCTACTAACCATGTATGTTCTTCACTGCAGTTGCTTGAAACTTGGGAAAATCTGCTTCCAGGAGAGTTAAAGCTTAAAGTTGGCAATGGGGAATTAGTATCGGTCAAAGCTAGAGGAAAAGTCCGCATCAAGTTTCAACAAAGATTTTTAATTTTAGAAATTTTTTTATTTATTCCAAACTTTAGTAGAAACTTGATTAGTGTCTCATGTTTGCGAACACAATCTTATATATAGAATTTTTCGAGTACAAATTGTTCAATTTCTCGTAATGGATTTCAAATATGTGTTGTTACCATGGAACAAGGGCTTTATGTTTTAAGACCGAATACACAAATCTCACTAAATAGTGAACTTTTCAATGTAGCTAAACCTAGAAACCTCAAAAGAAAAGAGATTGATAATGATGATCAAACTTGTCTATGGCATTTACGTTTAGGTCATATAGGCTTTGATAAACTCAATAGGCTAACCAAAGGCGGTCCATTGAAAAATGTCGTCTTAGGTGAACTGCCAGTATGCGAGTCCTGCCTAGAAGGAAAAATGACTAAACGTTCTTTCTCTGCAAAGGGAGAGCGTGCCAAAATTCCCCTAGAGTTAGTGCATTCCGATGTCTGCGGACCTTTGAATGTCAAAGCCCGAGGTGGTTATGAGTATTTTGTCACTTTCATTGACGATTTCTCTAGATATAGTTTTCTTTACCTAATGCAAAAGAAATCTGAAACGTTTGAAAAGTTTCAAGAATTTCATGCTTTGGCTCAAAACCAATTAAGTAAATCATTAAAGATCTTGCGAACTGATAGGGGTGGAGAACATATGGATATGCAGTTTAAAGATCATTTAATTGAACTTAGAATTGAATCCCAATACACTGCCCCAGGCACTCCACAACAAAATGGAGTTGCAGAAAGAAGAAATTGCACTCTTTTGGAAATAGTTAGGTCTATGCTGAGTTATTCAACTCTGTCTACGTCCTTCTGGGGATATGCTATACAAATGGCAAATGACATTTTAAATGTTGTTCCATCTAAAGCAGTCCCTAAGACACCCGTCGAACTTTGGAATGGTCGTACACCTAGTTTACGCCACTACAGAATTTGGGGGTGCCCTGCTCATGTCTTAAGAAAGAAAGAAGGAAAACTTGAATCACGTACCGAAGTATGCATGTTTGTCAAAAATTCTAAAGAGACTAGGGGTGGACTATTTTATAGTCATAAGGATAACAAAGTGTTTGTTTCTACAAATGCTAATTTCCTTGAAGAGAACTATATTAAAGACAACAAACCGAAAAGTAAAGTTTTTCTAGAGGAATTGCTTTCAGATATAAGTCCTTCCAATGTTCCGTCCTCCTCCACACGTGAAGAGGACAATCCCACTCCCTCAGTTGAACCAACTGAGAAATCTACTACTAAAGTTTCTGTTCAGAAGATCACCGCACCTCGTCGTAGTGGGAGGGTTTCAACAAAACCAGCTCGTTATGGCTTGGATGGTGAAATCAAAATGGTCGTAGGTGATGGTATTGATGACGATCCATTAACCTATAAACAGGAAATGGCTAGTCCGCAGCGGAAACGATGGTCGGCCGGCATGGATTCAGAAATGGATTCCATGAAAAAGAACAAAGTCTGGGAATATGTAGACGCACCTGACAACTATCATCCGATAGGATGCAAGTGGATTTACAAGAAGAAAAGAGGAGCTGGAGGCGAAGTCGAAACTTTTAAAGCTAGACTTGTAGCCAAGGGTTATACCCAAAGAGAAGGCGTGGACTATGAGGAAACTTTTAGTCATGTTGCCACGCTCAAATCCATCCGAATTCTTCTCTCCATAGCTACTGCTTTCGATTATGAAATCTGGCAAATGGATGTCAAGATTGCCTTCCTTAATGGGGTACTTGAAGAAACCATCTATATGGAGCAACCAGAAGGTTATGTTCTTCCTGGGCAGGAAAAGAAAGTTTGCAAATTAAATAGGTCTATCTATGGACTTAAGCAAGCTTCTTGCTCATGGAACAAAAGGTTTGATGAAATCATCAAGACCTACGGCTTTCTTCAGAATGAAGATGAACCTTGTGTTTACCAACTCAAGGAAGACCAAGTAGTAGTATTCTTGGTCCTTTATGTTGATGACATTTTGATTATTGGAAACAATGTCAAGAAAATGACTCACATCAAGGAATGGCTCAACACTCAATTCGATATGAAAGATTTGGGTGAAGCAGCCTATGTTCTTGGTATTCAAATTATAAGAAACCGAAAGAACAGATCTCTTGCTCTCTCTCAAACAACCTACATAGACAAAGTCTTAGAGAGATTCTCCATGAACAACACCAATGGGGCAAACATGCCTTCTAGATATGGTATTCGTCTATCTAAGGAACAGTCTCCGACTGATCCTCAAGAGATAGAGGACATGGCAAAAATTCCCTATGCTTCTGCAGTTGGAAGTCTAATGTATGCAATGTTATGCACTAGACCTGACATCTGCTATGCAGTTGGAATCGTGGGCAGGTATCAGTCTAATCCAGGACATGAACATTGGAATGCAGTTAAGTATATTCTGAAATACTTAAAGAGTACAAGGAATCTTGTGTTAGTCTACAAGGGTAGTTCTTTGAATCCCATAGGCTACACTGATTCAGATTTCCAGGCAAGTCTTGAAGACAGGAAATCTACATCTGGGATGGTGTTTACTCTTGAGGGTGGAGCAGTGGTTTGGAGAAGTGCAAAACAAACCGCGATATTGGACTCGACTATGGAAGCTGAATACATAGCTGCAGCCGAAGCTGCTAAAGAACTTGTCTGGCTAAGAAAGTTCTTCACCAGTATAGGTGTCGTTCCTGGAATGCAAAAGCCTCTGGTCCTACTTTGTGATAACAATGGACCAATAGCAAACAGTAAAGAACCTCGAAGCCACAAGAGAAGCAAACACATTGAAAGGAAGTATCACATTATCAGAGAATACGTGGCAAGAGGGGATTTACTAGTTGAGAAAGTTGACACAGAGGACAACCTAGTTGATCCATTTACCAAAGTCTTGGCCGTGACAGCATTTGAAAAGCACCGTTAGAATTTAGGATTAATTGATATGTACTAATTAGTTTTATATTAGTGCAAGTGGGAGTTTGTTGGGTTTTATGCCCTAAATAAAACTTCGTTTCAATGTAATCTATTTTATTTAACATCAATAAAGAAACAGAAGTATTTTTCATTCATTTGTGTATGTTTTGGTTCACTTAATCAATTGCTTGTCTATTTGATTTATAAATTCATCTTAAACCCTTTTCACATACTTGATCCTGTTTATTGTGTTGTCATCACATTGGAAAGTAAACATGACTATGTGAATAAAGTTTCCTAGATTTATCAGACACAGGGTTTTACTGATATGATAATCTACAACAAGAGTTTACTTGCATTTGGAGAAATGCTATGTTCTTTCCAGAATATTGGTTAAAGTAAAGCTCAGGTTGGATGCATGGAGTATGCATCGGAAGGGACCGATATTGAACTTTGACTTAGATTTATTAAACTTACCATAAAATCTATTCATGTCAATATCGCCTAGTTGATCCTAGATCAAATGTTCTTAATCCTGTTATGATTAGGCTCAATCTCGAAAGGCTATTCGTGTTCTTTGATTTGTTAGTTTAGCCTACTTTTAGGTCAGGGTAATACATACATTTTGGGAACACGGTAGTGCAATTGAGTTGGAGCGCTAACATAAACATGGAATCTATAGCTTCTATCTGGCGAATAGTAAGCAAAGGATGATCTCCTTCGAGCTTGACCAAACGAACATAAATGGTGGAGTACTCATTTCACATAAGCTAAAATATCATTTATACGGGGTCAAGTGTTTTAAGGATAAAATACATAGTAGGGTGTAACGGTAATCTAATCCCTTTACAGTGAAGATCATTCATATAGAGGATCATTGATCAAATTAGGATTATAACAATGGATAACTAATGATGTGTCTATATGGTGGAACATGTAGAGCATTCTATATACTGAGAGTGCAATTTTAAGTTCTATGCGTGGATTCAACGAAGAATTAATAAGTTAGTGAATTTTAGTAATAAATTATTGATCTACTTATTGGAAGCTCGATTGTATAGACCCATGGTCCCCGCACTAGTTGAGATAATATTGCTTGTAAGACTCATGTAATTGGTTTTGATTAATCAATTATAATTCTCAAATTAGACTATATCTATTTGTGAATTTTTCACTAAGTAAGGGCGAAATTGTAAAGAAAGAGTTATTAGGGGCATATTTGTTAATTATGATACTTTGTATGGTTCAATTAATAAATATGATAAATGACAATATTATTTAATAATTATTTATAGTTATTAAATAGTTAGAATTGGCATTTAAATGGTTGAATTAGAAAATTGGCGTTTTTGAGAAAATCAGATACAAAAGTGATAAAACTGCAAAATTGCAAAAAGTGAGGCCCAAATCCAATAAGCCTTAGCCGGCCACTTTTATAGGATTTATCCTCTGATATTTTCATTATTTTAATGCCAAATAATTCAAACCTAACCCTAGTGGAATGCTATAAATAGGTAGTGAAAGCTTCAGAAAAATAACACACTTTTCATTCAGAAAAAACTGAGCCTCTCTCTCTACCTTTGGCCGCCACTCTCTCTCTCTCTTCTTCCTTAGAATTTCGAAACCCCTTAGTGATTAGAGTAGTGCCCACACACAGCAAGCAATGCCTCAATCATAGTGAGGAAGATCGTGAAGAAAGATTTTCAGCAAAAGGAGTTTCAGCATCAAAGATTCAGAGAAAGAGATCCAGGTTCAGATCTTGATAATACTCTGCGACAGAAAGAATACAAGGGCTAGAGATCTGAACGGAAGAAGTCATTTAATTCCGCTGCACCCAATGTAAGGTTTCTTAAACTTTATATGTGTTTATTTCATCGTTTTAGAAAGTTCATATGTAGGGTGTTAAACAACATACTTGTGAGTAGATCTAAGATCCTGGTAGAATAATTTCCAACAAAAATGAATATTTATTACAATTAATGGTAATAAATAAAAAATTTGGACATCCACATAATTATTAATATTTATAACACTCCCCCTTGGATGTCCATAATAACTGCCTCATTAAAAATTTTGCAGAAAAACTTGATCAAAAGAAAAATAGTATAGTGTAAACTAATTCCCCCTCATTTAGGCATTCGTGGAGATCTTCTAATCGACGAATTTCGATCTTGTCTGCCGTATTCTCAAATGTTGATGTTGGTAATAACCTTGTGAATAAGTTTGCAATATTAACACTTGATTGAATTTTTTGAACACCAATATGTATTTTCTTAAAACGTATAAAGAAGAATTTGGTGAATTGTGTTCTAATTCTATCTCCTTCAATGTACCCTCCTTTTAGTTGAGCGATGCAAGCAGTATTATCTTCATAGAGAACTGCTTGTGTTCATACTTCTTTATAGAGTGCAATCCATATGTTTCCCAAATATGCTATGTCAATGATCTCACTCCAACACATTCTCTACTTGCTTCATAAAGTGCAAGTATGTTAACATGATTTATAGTTGCCTCGTTGAAAACCTTGCTAGGAAAACCCAGTGGGAAAAAACATGAGCTAAGGGAAAAGAGCGCAATATATATTTCATATCATAACTATTTGCAAGTTGCCTCGTTAAAAACCTTACAAGGAAAACCCAGTCGGACAAAACCTAAACTAAGGAAAAAATAGTGCAACATGAATATGTCTCCCCCTCATGCACATATGATCCATAATTCTTTTGGTGATAATATATCTCATAAGATTATTGTTATCACTTTTAAAATATCACCATATACAATCTTTGATCATATATTTTCTATAACTCTTCCAGAGTATGTGTAGACTTTGAAATTATAGATGAGGGGTTCGAAGATCATTAATCTTTATCCAACTAATTGTATCATTCATGTGTATATACAATCTTTTTCATACTAAAATTTATACATTTTAAGTAGATATGAACATAACACATTAATGATAATATAAATTTTTATTTGTGACAATGATGGTACTCCAAGACCATATATTTGTTTTTTTTCTTATTGTATGATCTTAATTTCCATATCAAATGATCATACACCTATAATTCTTGATGCGTATGAAATACTTCAGGACTTCAATACTAATGAACAAACTATATGTATTTAATATTTCTCGATATACAAAAGAAATAAAAGTTTGTTCTTCAATTAATCAAAAACTCTTCAAGAGCCTATCACATCGTATAATTTACGAGTTTATATTGCATAGACAACCATACGTATTTTTCAAACAACAATTTACTTACATGTCTTTATTTCATACAAAGATCTTTGTCATATAGTGCGCGCGAATTCGAATTTATATCACTTAAGACATGTATTAAATTCTTCTAGAATTTTTAGATAAGGCTTATTTCAAATTTTCACTATATTAGGAGCTCCAAATAAATAACCTATTGTTGCAACATTTGTGTGACGCTTATAAATCCTCATAAATTATATTACAGGCTATAATCAAATCATGATTATATTTTCTCAATATTTAAGTCTTACTTCAATCAATCTCATGTCTATGCAAACTTTGTACAACAATTCATTATGCACAAATGCATATATGCAAATTTCTCATTATAAATATATATTTGCACACCCTACAGGTCTTACTTCACTTTATGCGAGTAAACTTGCCTGGACAGCGTCATAACATTTTGGCCAAAAACAAAATGTATGTCGATGATTCTCGACAAATCTAATACCATGATCATTGCTATCTCATGTTAGTTTATTGTTGTTGCCCCTAATTTTGCCCAAAATACGTGGACCAACCGAATGATGACACGTGGATGGGAAGGGTTTAGCAATTAAATAAAACAGCTAAGTCTTCTTGAAAGCAAAAGATTATCTCAGACATGCCTCCCGGAGAAGGCATGTAAGTCTCATGTGCTCCCGGAGAGCAAGATGGCCACAAAGCACCTCCGGGTGGTGTCAGATTCCATCTGAATAGTCATCTCGCATTTAATACCGCATGAGAGGAGGCGTATTGGAACTGCCACACGCAATAAAGTCTGACGACACAACCCCCGATCTGTACCTACTAGGCTATGACCAATAAAGTCTAGTGACGGCTATTCTGTGAGGAATCACATCAGTCAAAAGGGATTAAAGACTGCCCTCATAAAATCCCTACAGCACCTAGGGATTAGACCATGCATTACCTATGATAAATTCATTGGTAATGTGTGATTTTATTGATAGTTACAGAAATGCATGTACCTTAATTCTAGGGATCACCCCACAAAAACACTATAAATACCCCCCAAAGCTCATTAAAAAGGGGTCGAGAATTCTGGGTTGCACAAGTGCTTGAAGAGTAAAAACTCACCAAGAACATTCTCTGTATTAAATACTATCATAAATACACAGACTCGTGGACTAAGGCTCATTAACGCCCCAACCACGAAAAAAGTCTCCTGCTTAATTTCTTGCAGCTCTCTAAATTATTATTATTTTATTGGTTGCCAAAAACCTCGGTCAACATTTTGGTGCTTTCATTGAGAGCTGAAGAAAGCGTCTGTAAGTAAACACTGCGTTACAACAACACAACAATGGTGGAGACTCGAAGCACACGTCAACCTCGCCCTCTTCAAGATGCTCAAGATCCAAATGACGAGGACGTGGCCTCAAGAGCAACCGTGGGTTCCGAAGAAGAAGAAGAAGGAATCCCTGATGATGCCTACGAGGGAAACCTTGATGAGTAGGCCTACGACGAAGGCAGCTACTCAGAATTGGTACTCTTAAGGCAAAAGGCTGTCAATCATGAAGCTAAAATTGCAGCCCAGAAAGCGCAAAACCAAAAGATGCAAGAGGTGATGCTGGCCATGCAAAAAGCCATGGAGGCAGCAGGAATCCACGTGCATCCTAAAGCCATCTCTGCTGGGCTTGGAAAGGAACCAGAAGAATCCTCACCAAGTACCCAAACGCAGAAATCTAGAGAACCAAGCCCTATAAGGTATCTCGCTGAAGGGAACCAAAAGAAAAACCCTACTTCTACCCCCCGAGAAAAAAAAAAGGTGCAGGATCCGCGAAAGGTCCGCTCAGATTTCCCGAAAGGGAAAGGTCCGCAAAGGGGCAAACTCCAAAAAGGGAGTCTTGGCCCTCAGGATCGAGAGGACTGAAAAAGCGTTGTCGTGCACCAAGAGCCTGGAGGGAGAGGAAGAAGGGGACAGAAATGTCCTCCCATTGATCTGAGGAATCAGATTAACGGGAACCAAGGTGACCTCCGGGATCACCTTGACCAAAAGAAATACGGACCCGCGGTCTCCACAGGAACGTTAAACGAAGGAATCATGGCGGAACTCACCATACTTCGAAAAGACATCGCCCGAGTCTCCCGGAGACAGAAAGGCGACGATACCGACTCCGAATGTGAGGACCGGGAACCATGTGCCTAGCACATCCTGGAAGCAGAGCTCCCCAAAAACTTTAAGATGCCCAAAATGGCAGCCTATACCGGGAACTCTGATCCAAGTGATCACCTGTCACGGTTCAACCGAGTCATGACGGTCATGAGAGTCAGCAATGACGCTAAGTGTTTGTGCTTCCCGCTTACTCTAAGCGGGTCCGCGGAAGAGTGGTTCAAGAAATTGGAACCAGGATCCGTGGGCTGCTGGAATAAGTTACAAACCAGCTTTCGGAGACAATTTGTCGCCGCAAGGAAAGTCAACCTGGAGGTCAGCGCTTTGACTAACATCAAGCAACTGCCTACGGAGACACTAAAGAATTACATAAAGAGGTTCCGGGAGGAAGCCTCAAAAGCCAAGTAAGTAGATGACGGACAACAGCTTGCCCTTCTCAAAGCAGGCATCCGTACAGGGACTCCATTCTGGAACGAACTACAACAAGAAGGAGCTTCAAACCTTCAGGACTTCCAGAAGAGAGTCCAAAAATACATTAACCTCGAAGAGGCCCAAATAGTGGCCTATGGAGGATATTATCCCACCGGGGTAGCAGGATATGTGCCTGGAGCCCAGCTCTCGGCACTGTGCCGGCAGCAGCTCCACCAATGAGTGGCATACAGTTTTTTGCCACTCCCGGATATAGCGAGGGCCAGGCCCTGGCCCCCGCATCGTCCCATTTTGGAAATCCCTCGGGGATAAATGGACAAGCCCCCTCGCACTCCGCTCCGACAGCCAGTCTAGTCGGTCCTTCCCAGGGCTCGAGGAGTAAAAGGTCCTCCAAAGGCAGCACCCAGACGGAGGAAAAGCGACAAAAAATGGGGTATACTAGTGGATCAAGAATCGGTTGCCTCACCTCAACCCAGGTCAGACGGCTGGAACTTTGCCACAAGTAGCACCAAGGGGTGCAGCAGGGGTATTGGCTCCAGTTGTTCCCCCCAGAGATGCTCAGCATGTTCCCGGCCTGCCACCTAGACCTAACGGGAGAGTGGCTATGATCTCGGGAGGACCCCACATCGGAGGAGCCACCCGTAAGGAGCTGAAACAGTACGCAGGGGCCGTGAAACACAATGAGGTGTGGAAAGTTACTCAACTCCCAGCTCAAAGGCCCCGGCTAATGGATCAACCCATTACAGTCACGGAAGACGATGCAAAACAGTGCGTTTTCCCCACCATGACTCGTTGGTCATAGAGACCCCCATCGCCAATAAAGTGGTGGCCAGAGTCCTAATTGACAACGGGAGTTCTGTGAATTTGCTGTTCAAAAAGGCCTTCACTGCAATAGGCCTAACGGACCGAGACCTCTCACCAAGTGGTTCCCAACTCACAGGGTTCAATGTTACAGCACTTATCCCAATGGGAAAAGTGAGGCTTCCCGTCACCTTGTGCCCAGACACACCCCAGAGCATTTTCAAGTATTGCACGTTCGTGGTGGTGGACTGCCCGACAGCATACAACGCAATCCTCGGCCGACCGGCCTTGGTGGACTTTGGTGCAGTCACGTCAATACGGCACTTGTGCCTGAAATTCCCAATCCAGGAGGCTGGGATAGGGACGGTGAGAGGAAATCAAGGAGAGGCGAGGCAATGCTATAACGTTGTTGCCCATCTGCCCATACTGATGGTCCGAGAAACTACTGAGCCAGAAATGGCTGAAGAAGACGAGTTGGATCCCCGTGTGGGATTCGAAAAAATCGTAGAACCAATGGAGGACGTCGAGGAAGTATCAGTGTGCGACCTCGACTCCACCAAAGTACTCCGGCTAGGAAAGAGCCTAGACCCGGAGGAAAAAGAAAAGATAATAAAGACACTGAAGGGTGCCATTGACGTTTTCGCATGGTGCCAAGAAGACATGACTGGCATAAGTCCCCAAGTCATCACCCATGTCCTCAATGTCAACTCGGACATGCCGCCGGTCCAGCAGAAACGACATCCCCTCGACTCAGTGAAGGCCGAAGCCTTAGAGAAAGAGGTGGACAAACTATTAACAAGCGGCCTGGTGCCGAAGCCAATCCGGTCCTGGTGCCGAAGCCTAATAGGACCTGGCGAGTTTGTATAGACTTCACCGATCTAAACAAAGCTTGCCCAAAGGACTGTTTCACTCTGCCCAGAATCGACCAGATGGTAGACGCCACCTCCGGATTCAAACTACTGTCCTAAGTGTCCTTCATGGACGCATGTGTCGGTTATAACCAAATAAAAATGCACATAGCAGATCAAGAGTGCACTAGCTTCAGGACCGATAAGGGGGTATACTGCTACCTAGTCATGCCTTTTGGACTGAAAAACGCTGGCGCAACTTATCAAAGAATGGTTAACCGGATGTTCAAAGGCCTCCTGGGGCGAAATATGGAGGTATACGTGGACGATATGCTGGTCAAGTCAAAGGTGTGCAATAGCCACGCGGACGACTTAGAAGAATGTTTCGAAGTGGTTCTCAGATACGGAATGAAGCTCAACCCAAAGAAATGCACTTTCGGGGTTAAGTCAAGGAAGTTTTTGGGCTTCATTGTCAGTCAGAGAGGGATTGAGGCAAATCCAGAAAAAATTCAAGCCCTCCTGAACATGCCATCCCCAAAGAAACACAAAGACGTGCAGAGCCTAACTGGAAAGGTTGCTGCTCTGAGCCGATTCATCTCCCGGTCCACAGATAACTGCATCCCCTTCTTCAATATCTTAAAGAAGTGTCAGAAGTTTGAATGGTCTGACGAGTGCGAGGAGGCATTCAAAAAACTAAAGGAGCACATGGCCAAGCCTCCAATCCTGTCAAAGCCCGTTCTCGGAGAGGACTTATTTCTATACTTGGCCGTCTCCGAGCACGCGGTCAGCGCAGCCTTAGTCCGGGAAGAGGAGAAAGCTCAGCATCCCGTGTACTACGTCAGCAAGCGCATGATAGGGGCGGAGACGCGATACCCTGTCATTGAAAAACTAGTTTTCTGCCTCTTAATGGCCTCGAGGAAGTTGAGACCCTACTTCCAAGCTCACCCAATCAAGGTGTTGACCAATCACCCACTCCGGCAAGTCCTACAAAAGCCAGAGGAGTCCGGAAGGCTCCTCAAATGGGCAATGGAGTTAAGTCAATTTTACTTGCACTATGTTCCCCGTATTTCCATAAAGGGACAAGCGCTAGCAGACTTCATCAGCGAATGTAATGAAGCCGAAGAAACCGCGAACATACCGACGCCATCGGTCTCGGCGTGGAAAGTATTTGTAGACGGAGCCTCCAACGAGAATGGATTCGGAGTGGGGGTTGCAATGATATCCCCAAGTGGACTTCGGCTCCAAGCAGCCTTACGGTTCGACTTCTCAGCTTCAAACAATGAGGTCGAATACGAAGCCTTGATAGCAGGGCTGAGATTAGCAAAGACCGTAGGGGCTAAGAGGGTAGAAGTCTACAATGACTCCCAACTAGTAGTAAACCAGGTGTCGAGAGAATATCAGAGGCACGGAGAAAGAATGGCCGCGTATGTAGCAATAGTCCGGGAACTGCTCCACGAGTTCACGGACTATAAAGTAGAGAGAATCCCCAGAGAAAAGAACGCTCACGCTGACTGCCTGGCTAAATTAGCCTCAGACAGTGAGATCGAGAAACTGGGGGTAGTACCCGTGGAACGCATGGCAGAGCCAAGCATCAAAATAAAAGAGGCCATAACAACGGTTGGGCAAGAACACAGCTGGATGGTCCCCATCATAGAATACATAACAAAAGGTGAGTTGCCCCAAGAAAGGGCACTGTCCAGAAAGATTCAGTATCAGGCTCACCGTTATGTAATGATGGATAAAATTTTCTACCGAAGAGGACTCAGCATGCCTTATTTAAGGTGTGTATCGGACCCTAAAGCTAGGCAAATTATGCTAGAGGTCCATGAAGGATTTTGTGGAGACCATACAGGAGGACCAAGTCTCTCAAAGAAAATATTGCGACAAGGGTACTTCTGACCAGCAATGAAAAAAGATTGCATAGACTACGTCCAAAAATGTGATTAGTGCCAAAGGTTCGCGAACATACCGAGAGCTCCTCCCAATGAGATTACCCTGATGACTAGTCCCTGGCCCTTCGCGGTCTGGGGAATAGATCTTATTGGGTCCCTGCCAACAGGAAAGGGAGGAGTAAAGTATGCAATAGTAGCAGTAGACTACTTCACCAAATGGACAAAGGCTGAGCGAATGAAGACTATAACTGCTAAAAAAGCACTAGACTTTTTTTATTAAAAACATAGTGTGTCGATATGGCTTGCCTCACAAAATAGTCTCTGACAATGGAAAGCAATTTGATTGCGAAGAGTTCACTGACTTCTGCAACCAACACGGAGTCGTTAAAATCTTCTCCGCGGTGGCAAGACCGCAAACAAACGGACAAGCAGAAGCAGTCAACAAAATTCTAAAGGTCATCCTGAAGAAAAAGCTGCTGGCCTGCAAAAACAACTGGCCCGAAGAGTTTCCAAGAGTGTTATGGGCCTACCGGACAACCCCAAGAACCACGACCGGCCACTCGCCTTTCTCAATGGCGTATGGTTGCGAAGCAATGGTCCCGGTAGAAACGTTATTCCCATCCCACAGGAGAACGACTTATGCTCCAGCTACAAACCAAGCTTTATTACAAGAAGCGCTGCATCAAATTGAAGAGCTCTGGGATAAGTCTCAAATACGAATGGCAGCTTATCAAAAGAAGGTGACTAAATATTTTAACTCCAAAGTTAAAAATAGAAAATTCACTATTGGGGATATGGTCTTAAGAAGAGTCTTCCCATGCACTCAAGAACCCGGAGTGGGGGTACTTGGGCCAAATTGGGAAGCGCCATATGAAATCGAGGATGAAATTGGCTCCGGAACCTATAAGCTAAAAAGGATGGATGGAACCATTGTGCCAAGGGCCTGGAACGCTGATCATCTCTAGAATTATTACCAATAGTCCAAATATGTTAACTTAGGCTTTATTTAAAGAATTTGTACCGTCTAAGTGTATGCAACCTCTAAATTTTAAATAAAACTGAGTGCCTTGAAAATAAAGTTTTCATGCCACTCAGGGGGGTACTAAGGCATACCACACGGACAGATGTAAAACAGGCCAAAAGTAAAAACAAAATATCCTGATCCAAAGGGCAGGTCCAAAAGAGCAAATATGCATCAAAAGGATCATATATATAAAATATCCTGGCCCTAAGGGCAGGTCAAAAAAAAATATATACAAAGGGCCCGGGGCACGCCTTAATAATTGTCTCCCCTTAGAAAATAAACAGCTACTTAGTTAAAGATTGTCCTAAATAAAAGAAAAATAGTTGTAAATAATTAAAAAAAAAAAAGAAGAAGAAAAAGCTTGGTAAAGTGGGCTGGATTCAATCGGCCTAGTCAATGCGAGGAGGAAGGTGAGGACCAATACGCGCCTCAAGCATGGCATCAAGTTTCTTCTTCTTCTCCCGAAATTTAGTAATAACCTCCTTAGGCTTGGGATAGAAGTCGAGCTTGATACTTTGGCCATTTGTCGACCAGGCCATGTAGACGCCGTCATCGAAACGCTTGACGAAGCGCTTGCAGGAGACAGGGGACAGGAGCTCATCTCTTTTAGCCTTCTTCAAGGCCTGGTCTTTGAAGTCCTTTAGCTCCTTCATCTCTACGGCCAAGTTAGCCTTGGACTGCAAGTCGGCCTGGTGCAACTCCTCTAAGGACCTCACCTTGGCGGCCATTTCGTCCATGGCCTCCTTAGCCTCCCGAAGCTCGCGCCTGGCCCTAGCGACGGCCTCACCTTCCGCCTTCAGCGCCTCCCGATGCCTCGCCTCCAGCTCAGCCTCCCTCCGTTGAACTTCCTCTCGGAGCCTCGCCTCCGCCTGGGCTTCCCTTTGTTTGGCCTCCTCCTCGAGCTTCACCATATCAAGGGCCTCCCTTCGCTCGGCCTCCTCCTGGATCGCCCGCCTTTCAGCAGACAAGTCCCGCAGGATCCTCACGGCCTCGTCAATGCCCCCAAATTCGAACATGACAAAGCCATGATTGACTATGGTCTTGGAAAGGCGGCTGGTCTCCGCAGTAATCTGGAAAAGGAGATAAGAGTGAGAATAAAAGCCTTAGACAAAATATCGAGGAAAGAAATAAATCACAAGTACTTACCGCAGCCATGGCGTTGCTGATGTCTTGAACCTGGTAGACGGAGTTCAAGGATGCACAAGCAGCGTACCGTTTGGGCAGGAATTGAGTCAGGTGAGAGACATACTCGCTGGTCATCTCCGAGGCAAAAGGGGCCAAGGTGGGCCCATGGAAGCGGTTGAACCAGTCCGTCAGCGGGTCCATGTTTAGGTCCCACGGATTCTGGAAGTCCTCCACGTTGAGGACGTTTTCCTGCTCCTCTCGTAAGACCCTCTTCAAGGCCTCCACTTCAGCATGCCCCCGGGTGTACTCGTCAAGGGCATAGTTGTGCTTGGCTATCCGAAGATTCTGCCTCTCCTCATCCCCGGGGATCGGAGTCAACACAATGCCATGAGGCACTGTGTATTGCTCCGCCTCAGATGGAATCCCAGAGTCATGACTCGGGGCCGGAGTGTCCACCCTCCGGGGGCACTTAGAAGGCTCCTCTTCCCCCATCTTGCCCTTGCGCTTGCGCACGAGGGCGACCTCTTGCTCTTCTTCACCTTCTTCAGCTTCCTCAAGAAGTACCTCCTCCTCGTCCACTAAGACAATAGTGCCCAAAGGGGCGCTGGAGGAAGCCCTCCCGGGAGTGACCAACTGAGAAGAAGTAGGAGGAGGGGAAGCATCAGGACTATGGGCTCCAGCAAGAGTAGCCAAGATTTCGTACATGGGTACGGCCGCTGCAACAAGGGAAAAGGTTAAGTGTTAGAACATCTGTGAAAGCAATGTACACTTGACAAAAAGCAATTAAGCTAGTCCTACCCTAACTTTCTAATTCGGCCCTAGCAAAGTCCTGAATCTTAACACTGGTTGCATCATCCCTGAGATAGTTGTCCGAGGGACGGAACCAGCTAGAAGATAAATAGGCCGAAGAGTCCAAGGGAATGGGCACCGGAGGTCCAAAACCCATCCGGGACCGACCTAAATAATCGCCTAAGTGGGAGAAATAATACTCCTTGGCATGATTCCCCCACCGAGTGGAAGGCATCCTAAACCTATGGAGACGTTCATCGAACCCTATAGGCCTAAGGCTAGCATACTCATAGACAGAAGGGACATAATGTATCATTAAAGGGGACTTACCAGAACCCGAAGTGCTAGCATTGGGAGCCCCCGTATTCGGTACTGGGGTCGCAGGATTTGGTCTGGAGGTCCTCCGCTCCACCAGAGCCCCAATGCGAAGGGCTCTTTCGGCGGTCACCTGGGTCTTATTATAAGCCCGCTCCTGTTCCTTCTTGAAGAGGTACTTCTGGTACTTATCCTCCGCCGTGGCGATGATATCGTCCCGGAATACCTTCTCTGCGGCCGGAGCCCTCACATTTGGGCAGGCGACCTTGGAAAGGTTGGAGTCATCCACCGACTGATGCCCCAAAATCAGCTTGGCCTTCCGACAATGCTCCGTCGTGACAAACTCCCTGACATCAAGGTCCTCCTTGTCATACGTGATGAAGATCTTGGCTCGTTGGAGGAAAAGTTGAATCGGCTTGATCCGCATATAAGGAGGGATCCTAACCCACTCCGTGAGAAGCTCCGGATGCTCCACAGCCTGGAACCCGGAGGAGAAGAAGAAGCGGTGACAGTATTCCTTCACATGCTTCTGATGATTAAAAGGGATCGGGCCCTCATTCAAAGGATGGGCCCGGAGACCGTAAAAACTGTCCTTAAACTAATCCCCCTTTTTAGGGATGGAAACGAGTTCGTAAAAATACAAAATCTCTGTCGGACTGGGAGAGCCCCAGCTCCGGGCAGAGTAAAAAATAAATAAGCTTGAAAGCAGGCGGTAAGCTTGAGGAATGAGTTGGTATGGCGCTAGGCCGACAAATACAAGAAAATTAATAAAGTAATCCTGAAGGGGAAGCATGGCCCCGGCCATCAAGTGCGTCTGGCTCCAAGTTCCGAAGCCCCCGCAGTTATGGTTGGGAGTCTCCGCATCCCGGGGCGGCCGGTGGTAGGTCCCGGAGGTCGCAGGCTTGATACCTACCACCACCACGATATGTTCCAGCTGGTGAGGGCAAGTCAAGGTAGAGTGAAGCTCAGCCGCTTCCCACCCGTTGGCACGGGACTTGTGCCCTTCTTGGGCCATCGGAACCTTCATAACTTCCTCCAGGGTAGCCAGGCGCTTCCCCCCTTTCTTTGAAGATTTGGAACTGGGTGCAGACATTTTGGTTCTGAAAAAGATTGAAAAAATCCAGCAGTCAGGCCCCGAACCAAACCCTAATTCAAAAAAGGGAATGGGGGTCCCTAACCGCTGGAAAGAGGCCCCCTCCAGACACTTATCAAAAAGAAAGCCTCAGAATGTTTTCCTTGACAAGAGTCGGGTGCAAGATTCCCACAGATGGTGACATTACGAACAGGCAAAGGAAAAAGAAAAAAAAAGGATAAAAATTGAGAAGACGAAGTCTACTCTAAACCCTTGAATGTCATTATGTGAGAAAAAGATGGGTCCTCGACAAAAAATACGATGAAAAGAAGTAACTCAAACTCCACAAAGGAGGAATCTAACGTGTTACACAGAAACTCAAAACAGAAATTCCCAGAAACTCAACATTAAACCCAGAAAAAGCAGATGAACAGTAAAACATGCTATGTAAACAACAAATAAAATAGAGTACAAGATGCGAAGAACTTACGTAAAGCTTGAGAACTGGGTGTTGGTGTTGATCGCTGGTGGAAAGTTGATTGGCAACAACGAAGGAAGACAAGTAAGAAATCTATGGTGTTTGAGGGTTTCTTTTCTCTCTGGAAAACTCGAGAAAATTTGGTGAAAGGCTGAGAGTAACCAAATGAAGTGAAAAGGGTGGCTTTTTGATTAGTGGTTAAAAATACACTTTTATTTATTTTAAATGATAAAATAAATTGAGTTTTAATTAATATTTCCATGAAATTATTGTAATACATTTTATAAATGAAAATATTTAATTTTGATTCAATTTATGTCTTTCTTGTAGGAATTAAAGTGTATTTTTATTGAAAGAAAGAGGAAGGAGCAAAGTTGAAAAGAAATGAAGAAAAAAATGGCATTTTTGTTGAAGTCCAAAGCAACCCAACCCAAAAAGGTTAAGCCTAGCCCATGAAGCTCATCATCAATTTTGTCTCTTCCAAAGCATGTGATGCAATGATGATAAGTCTAGGTCATCATCAACCCTATTTTCCTCTTCCACACTCAACCTTCATCCAAAGAGTAGAAGTCAAAATCACAATGATAACAAAAATAATATTAATTTTATTTTTGATTTGAAATGTCAAATTTAATCTTAATATTTATTTTATAATCCCAAATTTTTATTTATTTATTTTTAGTCCTTTTATGGCTCTATAAATAGGAGCTCATTTTAGTAATTTTTAGTGTGTAATTTTTAGTGTAGAAAAACTATAGCAAAATTCTCTCATCTTTTCTTCTCATATTTTCTCTTTAGAAATTTTATGAGAATGATTAGCATAATGGCCTAATCTTCCTTGGAAGGTTAGGGATGATTCCATATGCAAAGTGAGGTTATTTTGTATCTTTGATTCACTTTTTGTTGTAA
This sequence comes from Cannabis sativa, assembly GCF_029168945.1. Classification (NCBI taxonomy): domain Eukaryota; kingdom Viridiplantae; phylum Streptophyta; class Magnoliopsida; order Rosales; family Cannabaceae; genus Cannabis; species Cannabis sativa. The sequence continues at coordinate 14,078,140 of NC_083604.1, forward strand.
TGTTTATTTGAGTAATGCAAGTTCATATTCCACTTTTATTTTTATGTTCTTCTTCCATCTATACTATCTATGCTATTATACCAAATATATATATAGACTTAGTCATGCTCTTTCTATATATTTTTATTTAGTGATTATAGTAATGGTAGTATTGCTCATTTCTATCTTTTATGTTCATTTTTATTTACTTTTTGTTAAATGACATATAGGTTTAGTCATGCTCTCCCTATGTGTCTAAAAATTAATAAAAGTAATATTAATGTTCATTTCCTTCACTATCACCTCCATCTCCATCTCTATCTCTTTGTCATTATTTTTACTAAAAATATATAGGATTAGTCATGCTCTTTCTATGTGTTACTATTTAGTAAAAATAATATTGATGTTTAGTTTTATATTTAATCTTTTATTGCATTATTGCTTGATGTATAATGTCATTTCTAGGTTCTACATAAGATTAAATTATTTCTTTTATTTTTAAGAACTTGTATACTCAAAATATAATGAACTTTAATGTTACATCATTTGTGTCAACTTAGTGAATCAAAGGTACAAAATAGCTAAACAAGCATATGGATGATTCTTGAAGCCTTTCTCTCTTTTACTATTGATTACACACCTATTTGCTTTCTTTTAATATTTATTATCAAATTAAAAATCACAAAATCATTAGTTACTATTATCACTTATTATTAACCTTTTGTTTTTATTTTTCTACTAACGCTTTTGTCCATAATCACCTTCCTGTGGAATCGACCGCCCGATCTATACTACAACCACCGCTAGTGGAAGTCACATTTGGGCGTTAAACACTTTTATAGGCCAAAGCATATGTGAAACAGCTGTGATCAGCTACCATCGGACGACTGAGAAAGCAATCGATTCGAATTCTGTAGATCCAAGGGTTGGATTGAATCTTCATTGAGGCGGTGGAAACGCTTTGAGTATCCGTCTGACACCCATTAATGCATCGTAACAATAAATGGACAAGAAGTGAATCGACGCCTGCAAAAAGTGAATCCCTGCAGTAATGATGGTCATTAAATACACCATCACGCGCCCAGAGCATGTGCCAGGAAACCGAGGAGGCAACCGGAGGCATCTAAGCAAGCCTTGTTCACTTCACAATTAAACAAGGCTTGGGGGTAAATGTTGCCCCTGATTTTGCCCAAAATACGTGGACCAACCGGATGATGACACGTGGATGGAAAGGGTTTAGCAATTAAATAAAACAGCTAAGTCTTCTTGAAAGCAAAGGATTATCTCAGACATGCCTCCCGGAGAAGGCATGTAAGTCTCATGTGCTCCCGAAGAGCAAGATGGCCACAAAGCACCTCCGGGTGGTGTCAGATTCCATCTGAACAGTCATCTCGCATTTAATACCGCATGGAAGGAGGCATATTGGAACTGCCACACGCAATAAAGTCTGACGACACAACCCTCGATCTGTACCTACTAGGCTATGACCAATAAAGTCTAGTGACGGCTATTCTGTGAGGAATCACATCAGTCAAAAGGGATTAAGGACTGCCCTCATAAAATCCCTACAGCACCTAGGGATTAGACCATGCATTACCTATGATAAATTCATTGGTAATGTGTGACTTTACTGATAGTTACATAAATGTATGTACCTTAATTCTAGGGATCACCCCACAAAAACACTATATATACCCCCCCAAAGCTCATTAAAGAGGGGTCGAGAATTCTGGGTTGCACAAGTGCTAGAAGAGTAAAAACTCACCAAGAACATTCTCTGTATTAAATACTATCGTAAATACACAGACTCGTGGACTAAGGCTCATTAACGCCCAACCACGTGTTGGAAATTATTTTACCAGGATCTTAGATCTACTCACAAGTATGTTGATTAACATCCTAAATATGAACTTTCTAAAACGATGAAATAAACATATATAAAGTTTAGTAAACCTTACATTGGGTGCAGCGGAATATAATGACTCCTTCCGTTCAGATATCTAGCCCTTGATTCATTTCTGTAGCAGAGCATTATCAATATCTGAACCTGGATCTCTTTCTCTCATTCTTTAGTGCTGAAACTCCTTCTTGCTGAAAGTCTTTCTTCACGATTTTCCTCACTATGGTTGAGGTATCACTTGCTGTGTGTGGGCACTACTCTAACACTAAGTATTTCAAAATTCGAGGAAGAAGAGAGAGAGAATGGGGTCGACCAAAGATAGGGAGAGAGAGAGGCTCAGTTTTTTCTGAATGAAAAATCAGAAGAAAAGTGTGTTAATTTTGTGTGAATTTCCTGAAGCCTTCACTATCTATCTATAGCATTCCACTAGGGTTAGGTTTGAATTATTTGGCATTAAAATAACGAAAATATCATAGGATAATTCCTATAAAAGTGGCCAGCCATACAAAGTGGATTTGGGCCTCACTTTTTACAATTTTGCAGTTTTATCTTTTCTGCATCTGATTTTCTCAAAAACGCCAATTTTCTAATTCAACCATTTAAATGCCAATTCTAACTATTTAATAAATATAAATAATTATTAAATAATATTGTCATTTATCATATTTATTAATTGAACCATACAAAGTATCATAATTAACAAATATGCCCCTAAAACTCTTTCTTTACAATTTCGCCCTTACTTAGTGAAAAATTCACAAATAGACATAGTCTAATTTGAGAATTATAATTGATTAATCAAAACCAATTATATGAGTCTTACAAGCAATATTATCTCAACTAGTGGGGGGACCATGAGTCTATATAACCGAGCTTCCAATAAGCAGATCAAGAATTTATAACCTAAATTCACTGACTTATTAATTCTTCGTTGAATCCACGCATAGAACTTAGAATTGCACTCTCAGTATATAGAATGCTCTATATGTTCCACCATATAGACACATCATTAGTTATCCATTGTTATAATCCTAATTTGATCAATGATCCTCTATATGAATGATCTACACTGTAAAGGAATTAGATTACCGTTACACCCTACAATGTATTTAATCCTTAAAACACTTAACCCCGTATAAATGATATTTCAGCTTATGAGAAATGAGATCTCCACCATTTATTTTTGTTTGGTCAAGCTCGAAGGAGATCATCCTTTACTTACTATTCGCCAGATAGAAGCTATAGATTCCATGTTTATGTTAGCGCTCCCACTCAATTGCACTACCGTGTTCCCAAAATGTGCGTATCACCCTGACCCAAAAGTAGGCTTAACTAACAAATCAAAGAACACGAATAGCCTCTCGAGATCGAGCCTAATCATAACAGGATTAAGATCATTTGATCTAGGATCAACTAGGCGATATTGACTTGAATAGATATTACGGTAAGTTTAATAAATCTAAGTCAAAGTTCAATATCGGTCCCTTCCGATGAATACTCCATGCATCCAACCTGAGCTTTACTTTAACCAATGCTCTGGAAAGAACATAGTATTTCTCCAAATGCAAGTAAACTCTTGTTGTAGATTATCATATCAGTAAAACCCTGTGTCTGATAAATCTAGGAAACTTTATTCACATAGTCATGTTTACTTTCTAATGTGTTGACAGCACAATAAACATGATCATGTATGTGAAAAGGGTTTCAGACGAATTCATACATTATGTACATATAATCATGAAATAAATCATGTGAACCATGCAACATTAAATGTTATTTCTGATCTATATTAATATGTAAATCTGATTATATTGAAATAAGTTTTATTTAGGGCATAAAACCCAACACCACGTAAAAAATCTCCTTCTTAATTTCTTGCAGCTCTCTAAATTATTATTATTTTATTGGTTTCCGAAAACCTCGGTCAACAATTGCATATGCAAACATTCAATATCTATTGTCGACAAAAATTAAATATATGATAATTTCCTCCCATATTGACATAACTGTTGGAATTTATTTTACCAGAATCTTAGATCTACTCACAAGTATGTTGTTTAAACACCCTAAATATGAACTTTCTAAAACGATAAATTAAACACATATAAAGTTAAGAAAACCTTACATTGATGCAGCGGAATTAATGTCTCCTTCCGCTCAGATCTCTAACCCTCGTATCCTTTCTGTAGCAGAGTATAATCAAGATCTGAGCCCGAATGTCCTTCTTCTTCAAGTTTGATCCTTCACAGTCTTCCAATCTATGATTGAGTTACTGCTTGTTGTGTGTGGGCACTTACTCTTTCACTAGGGTTCGAAATTTATGAGGAAGAAAAGAGAAGAGGGAGTTCGGCCAGGTATAGAAGTTGGGGAAGGCTCAGTTTTTCTGAAGAGAGAAATTTCTGTCAGAAAAAGGTTATTGAAAACTTGTGATTTGACTGAGCCATCACTTTCTATTTATAGGCAACTACTAGGTTTAGGTTAGGAATTATTTGGCATTAAAATAATGAAAAAATCAATTTGAAAAAACCTCAATTAGTGGTCGGCCATGGTGTTGTAGTGGGCCCCACTTGATTTTGCAGTTTTATCAAATTTTATTTCTATTTTCTCAAAAACGCCAATTTTCCAATTCTAACCTTTTTAAATGCCAAAACTAATTATTTAATAACTAAAATAGATTATTAAATAAAATTGTCATTTAATTTAATTATTAACTAGACATATAAAGTCCATTAATAAATAAATAAACCTAAAATCTCTTTTCTTTACAATTTCACCCCTGCTTAGTGAAAATTCATAAAATTAGACATAGTCTAACTTTAGAATTATAATTGATCAATCACGAATCAATTAATGAGTCTTACAAGCAGAATGTTCTCAACTAGAATGGGGACCATGGATCTATATGCTGAGCTTCCAATAAGTGAACCAAATTTACCAAGTAAATTCCTACTTATTAATTCTTCGTTGAATCCACTCTTAGAACTTAGAATTGCACTCTCAGACTTATATAGAGCATATTGTATGTTTCACGATATCAATATGCTATCTCATTTAACCATTGTTATAATCTTATTGTGATTTAAAGATCCTCTATATAGATGATTTACATCAAGATGGGATTTTTTTACCGTTCTCACCCCTCAATGTATTTTGCCCCTTAAAACACTTAGCTACCTGTAAATGGTATTTAGTGATCTAATAATTAGTCAGTTAAACAAGAGCTCATCCATTTACTTCTATTTGCTAAGCTCGAAGGGAATCATCACTTGACTTCTATACACCAGTAGAAGCTATAGATTCCATATTTATGTTTAGCACTCCCACTCAATCATACTATCATGTTCCCAAAATATACGTATCACCCTGACCTAAAAGTAGGCTTAACTAATAAATCAAAGAACATGAATAGCACTCCTGAGTTGAGCCTAAGCATATAAGGATTTAGATTCTTTTAATCTTAAGATCAACTACTGATATTGACTTGGAAAGATATGTATAACGGTAAGTTTGTAATATCTTAACTTAGTTGCAATATCGGTCCAGTCCAATGTATACTCCATACATTCGAAACTAGTATACTTTACTAATGTCCTGGAAAGAACATAACACTTACTCCAAGTGTAAGTACACATCATCGCTGATTATCACATTAGTGTAAATCCAATAACACTGATGAAACAGGGACCAAGTCTTTTGATTCATATGATCACAATCACATTCCACTGTGTTGACGATACTGTGATTGTGAATAAACATATGATCTGGATTTAACTGATTTTGTGTGTGTGAATGTAATGAACATATTAAACTATTAGCATGTAGAATTCATGCAAACATCAATCACTTCAAATTTCTTGTGTTGATAACTAATCAGATTGTAAAGAGTTTTATTTAGGGCATAAAACCCAACAATAACTTATAGAGATTTCTTTAAATTACATATTTTTCAAATATGTTTATCATTTATAGGTACCTATATAGAACCACTTCAGGAATTCAATTATAATCAAATATGTTATGTCTAACTTCTTTTGGGAGTCTCTTCTAGAGTACTGTTTTCATCACGGTTATCATTTTTAAATCATCAATATTTTATAACATTAAGGTATCTCCATGAGTACCTCTAGATTTAAAAACTTCAGGATATATCAAATGAATAAATTATCAATAATTTCTACATTTTTCATTTACGCTTCAAGCGTTTTCAACTCATTTTAACTCAACTTTGAATAATATTGATTTGCAGTTGGTATATATCATTTTGAACTATGTCGTTCTTATATACTTTGTGCAAGGATCATTTTTCAAAAATTATCATCGATCCCAACTGCTTCTTTCCTCCTGATCGAGAGAATTTTTAAAAATTGTGATATCTAATAATATTAATACACCTGTGGGGATTTTAATATATCACAATGAATCAATATTTATTTAAACTCATATATACTATATGACTTGAACTTCAGGTTCAAGTTCAATACTTATGAACTTAATTCATTTCTAAGAATGAATCATACGTGTATAATTAGAAATACATAAATTTACAAATTTTGTAAATGCATGATCATATAATCTTATCACATCGATAAGAAACTATGCAAAATCTAATAATGGCTCAAGATTGTTAAAGAAATATAATTTAAATATTTTGTATGTTTAAATATATGCACATTCTTCCTTTGAGCCTTATCAATTAACAATGAGAAGAATTCTTCAACAAAATTTAGTCAAATCCTTTGACAATTTATTGCATATGATTGATTATGTCAAAATAACTCAATTCATGAACTTCAGGTTCACTATAATTTGTATTTCAATGAAACTTTAATAAGGCAATGTAAAATCACTACAACATAATCATTACAAGTTTTATTTTTATATACACGAATAATATAATTATATTATTCTCCAAAACATATACCCTCTTTAAGAGTCTCTATTATGTTTATCAAACTTTATATTTCTTCAAAAATTACTATCATCAATTCAATGATATGTATAATTTACATGACAACTTCATCATGCCATTGTAATGGTCAAATAGATATAACCATAATATATCATTCATTTTTTTCTTGTATCTTTCTAACAAGTCATCTAATTTATTAATAGACTATTCATCAATTTAATTATCATGACTTGATATATTATATATTTAAATGTACAACCAGTACATATAATAAGTTATTTCTTATCACTTTCATAACTAGATAAAAGTTATACATCTAGGTACATACAAAGATATTTTACTACTCCAAGTAGCAATTGTATGTAAGACTTCTTCAGGAAGCTTTTCAAATAATCATTTTGTGATTCTTTATCACTTTGATTATATTGGATCACTAACAAATATTAGTAAATTATATATTCACTTTTGGAAATATGCACACTGAATTAAACAATAATTTGAAACTATTGATTTTAAGAAATAATAAAATATATACTTCTCCAAAATCACTACTCCACCCCCAAAGTAATCACCATCTCATCAGCAGACTTTCTAGTACACAAGCAAGTCTCGAAATCTGATGTGGTGTAGTCTAAGAGTTTCAAACAAACCCTTATCGACTAACATATAGTTCCTCTTCTTAATCTTAAGATTTACTTGATTGTCTTCCAATGTTCTTCTCCTGGATTAATTTACTTTTGGCATTACCAATACATGTGAAATCTATATTCTTTGAAATAGAATTTCATGTCTATTCATTCTCTTCAGGGAATGATATTTAAATATTCTAAATGTACAATAAATTTGTACAATTCACATTCTATTCAATAATCAAATATACTTTTATCTTGATTAGGGTTGTTCATCCGATCCAATCTGTATTTTTTTGGTCAAACAACATCCAATCTGCACTAAGTGCGGATTTCATATTTTGGATCCAATCCAATCCGCATAACAGTTTAAATCCAGTCCAATCCAATCTGCAATGGTGCGGATTGGATCGGATGTTTTAGTGCGGATTGTATTTTAATATTTCATTAAAATGAAAAAAAAAAAACCAGCAGTAACATAACTAAAATTTAACAAACAAACAATTCTTTCTTAATCTCTAACAACCTGTTACACTCCCATAAATTAACAGTAAAAAAAGAAAATGTTCCATCTGTTTAGATACTTTTGCACATTCATCTCTCTTTATTATCTCCATCTACATACACAACAAACCAAATATATGTAACTATATACTATATATATACACATCTCGAGAAAAAATGAAACAGTCGTTACAGCAAAAAACTAAACCTTGCATATATACGATTGCAACCTCATCATTTTTCTATTTGATCTGCCACAAATATCCAATTAATATTATTACAACCCACAAAACAAAAATTAAACTTTAGAATTTATTAATGGTTACATACAAAAAAATTTACCTAATTTTGTTGTTCGGTCCAAAACAATGTATAAAACAATAAAAAAAAAAACTATTTAATGATAAAGAAGAAGAAAACAATAAGATCAAATTTAAAGCACGTCTCTTTTCTCCTAATCTATTCCCATACATACTGATTAAGTTTTTAGAAACTAAAAAAGATTAAAAATTTTAAACATGATTATCTACATCCAGAAAAAAAGATATTGAAATCACCTACATCCACCTAATTGGGTCTGAAAAAATCGAGGCCTAAAGCCAAAAGACATTTTATTGGCTTTGAAAAAGTAGATGATATGTATTTTCATAATTGATTTCCCACATTATACCTTGTGTCAATGGCTGAGTAGGAGTAAAATAGGGTCCCGTCGACTAAAGAGGTGAGTCAAATAGAAAGTTAGCGTCGACTGAAGATCCGAACTTATCAGCGAGGGCAGCGAGTGGTAGTCAGTCGTCGACTGGAGAGATGGATTAGTCGGCCGGTGTCGTGGAAGAGCAGCATAGATTGACTGAGATGAACTAAAGAGATGAGGAGAAAAGTTTTTAGGTTTAGTTTTTAGTCTTCACTCTTGTCTTGACAGCTGTAGTGTAGGAGAAGAGAGACAATTAGGTTTAGAAATTAGAATTTAGGTGTTTTTTTTCTTTTTCTTCTAATATTACTAAAAACTGATATAATATTATATTATATATATTAAATATATATAATTAAGTGCGAATTGAATTGGATCGGTTACTTTTTGAGGTCAAACAACATCCAATCCGCACTTGTGCGGATTTCAGATTTTTTAATCCAATCCAATCCGCGCAAGTGCGGATATCCGCATTTTGCGGATTGGATTGGATTGGATCGTGCGGATTGGATCGGATTGGATACTTTATGAACAGCCCTAATCTTGATTATAAGTGTGTCCGTAATACAGGTACGCGACTACTATTATTCAATTCCACACATGATATATAGATTTCATGCACTTTGATTGTGTGTGGTATCTCATCTTTTGGTTGTTTCCACTTTCTTCTGAAAATATTTGAGTAGTAAATAATGTCATCGATTATTTAAAATTATTGCATTCACTTCAGGGAATGACGTTGAACAAGTAAAACATTATTATAAATTTCTTAAAAATTTATTACTTGTTCATCCATAAAAATATAAGAAAATATTCAGCAATTTCTTTTACGATATTTCAAAGAATATATGAATACAGTTTTTGCATAGTCTCCAAGATGTATGCAAAATTTGATCTTTAATATATGTCACATGCAATAATTTTCAACATTGCAAGTAATAACAATGTATAATAACACGACTAATACGAACAATCTTTAAAAGTAGTTGAATTCAATTCGTATCATTCTCTGCAGAGAATGATGAACAATAAATACATGTCTCATGTATTTAAATAATATTAGTCATGTTCATTGTTATTCTTATATTTTGATGTTTCAATGCAATTTTCTTAACATTTTTTTTTTTTTGGTATTCAAAACCCTTTATAAAATTACATCAATAATAATCATTTTTAATAGGGTTGTTCATATAAACCTAAAAACTGCGGTTTAAATCCGGACCACTACAATCCGAACCATTGTAAATCGTAACCGGGGAAACCATTTTTGGTGGTTTGGTCAATCCAGACCGTTTACGGCGTAATGGTTCGGTTGCGGTTTGAAATAAATAATTAACGGTTAAACCTGACCAGACCGTTTATAATAAATAATTAATTTATATATATTTTATATATGACTATATGTATAATTTAGAATTTTTTTGTGTGTCAAGTTTTTTATTGCATGAATTTTAAATTTTATATTATGTTTGACTTTTGAGAATGTTTTTGTATCATTATTTATATATTATAGATCTATTACTTATCATGTTAAATATATATTCTAAAAAATAAAATTAAAAACTTAGTAAAAATAGTATAATTACTTAAAAAATATGAATAATTATAAATTCCACTTAAACCGTGGTTTCGAACCAAACCAAACCGTTTTTAATGGATTGGTTTGAGAAATTTTTTGGTTTGGTTTGGTTTCTAATATTCAAACAACCATTATACTTGTTTGGTTCAAAAACTATGAAAATTCGGACCAAACCAATCCGTGAACACCCCTAATTTTTAATGATCCTTTTGTTGTATTCACATAAATACAATAACTTTTTTTTACAAATATAAAATATTTACTTCAAGAAATGTTTGTCAAAATCTATATCGATATTAGATTACTTTTCATTGTCCTCAAAGAATACAAGAACATATATATGAATATGTATACATCTCTTTCATTATATATCCGTCAATTACATGATGAATATTACGTTTGCATAATCTTGAGGATATATGCAAGATTTTATTAAGGACGCATAATCTTCAGGATATATGCAATATTTTATCGATGATACATAATCTTCAGGATATATGTATAATTTATATAGATTTTCTCTACTATATCATAGACATATATATTGTAAATATTATAAATGATAAACATAATATATATATATAAAATCAATAATAAATATATAAAAATATATACATACATATATAATATATAGATATATAAATAAAAAGAAAAAGAAAAACAAATGATTCTTGAAATTGTTTCAGTCAGATGAGTATATATATAAATATATATTTAATGTATCGTGACTTTAAAACAATTCAAGAACTTTAACAAAATACTTACATTAGGGCTGGGTAGAGACTCATGCTTGAAGTTTGGGCAGAGACTCGTGCTAATAACGTATTATAAAATAAGATAGAATAATATAAAATAAGTAAGAAGAAAAGAAGAAGAAGATGAAGAGAGAAAAAGAAACTGAATGAGAATTTTTTAGTTGTTTATTCTAATGGGGTGAACCCCTATTTATACAAATATTAAGAAACTAAGAAAAATGGGAACTAAGAAAAAATGAATATTAATTACAATTAATGGTAATATATAAAAGATTTGGATATCCACATAATTATTAATATTTATAACAATTTGAATAATATAATATAATTCTCATTTAAAAGAAAATTTATATAAATATATATTTAATATTTTTATTATATTAATTTTCAATGTATATTAACGATTTGGTTGTTTTGTCACGAATAATAATAAAAAAAAATTAAATGTATATTTAACAGTTTGAATATTATTTTTAAAAATGTAAATTATTAAGAAAATTATTAGATGTGTACTATATTTACACAACATATAAAATTTAGAAATTATGTTATTGTAATTATTGACTGCCACAATTTTTTTTTTTTTAAAGAACCACAAAATTATTATCAAAAACACAATTTTCTAATCTATATGATATATAACGTTGTGAACTTTAAATACAAATAATACTAATATTAATAATATTAATAATAATAATAATAATAATAATAATAATAATAATAATAATAATAATAATAATAATAATAATAATATGATAATGATTTGCATAATATAGAACAACTCAACGCGTGTCAATACATATGAGAATAAAAGAAGTTTTTGGTAATTTAATTGGTTAAAGACTAAAAGAATTGCCACTTTTAATAGATTATAGATATAGATGTCTACTATATTTACACAACATGTAAAATTTAGAAATTAAATTATTATAATTATAGACCGCCGCAACTTTTTTTTTTTAAAGAACCACAAAATTATTATCAAAAACACAACTTTCTAATCTTTATGATATATAATGTTGTAAACTTTAAAAACAAATAATAATAATAATAATAATAATAATAATAATAATAATTTGATTTGCATAATATAGAACAACCCAATGCGTCAATACTTGAAGAGAAAAAAAGGAATTTTTGGTGATTTAATTGGTTAAAGACCAAAGGTATTGCCACTTTTATTAAAGTAATAAATAATAAATAAAGCAATTAATATAAAGTTATTTGTTTAAAGACGAATAGAGATATAATAACAAACATGTAATAATATTTAAATCACTTAAATAGCAACTTATACATGCCTTATTGCATAAATACATAAATAAGGAATCGGGTTCTTATTCTCGGAAAAGGGAAAGCTTGAGATACAAAATAATAATTTGCACTACACAACCCAACTAGGACCAACTGCCACAAGAGCATCGCAAACTGGCTGTCACAAAAACCTAAAGAGCTTCTGTTTAGGACTTTCTTTGATCCACAACAAAAAGAATATAAATAACACCAACTCTCTTCTCACCCACCAATCCGATCTATGTGAAATATTCTCTCTCTCTCTCTGTGAACTACAATCACCGAGTTTCGTCCTCGAGAGCACGGAAACCACTTGTCAAATCATCATAAAGCTTTTGGAATTTCTCCACGAGAACTGCCTCTCCTTCTGCCGGATCCTCAAACTTTTGAGACCTGTAATGTTGATGACCAGAGCGTAAAGATCTAAATCCTCGGTAGTGAAAAAAGAAAACATTGTCCTTAAAACAATTATGTCACTTACACTAAACGGTAGAAGAGATCTCCCATCCTATGTTTGATAAGGGTGTAAGTAATCTTTGTACCATCCATACCAGCTCCCTTTTCTACTGCCTGTTCATCACACAAAACAGATGAAGGTTAGATGACAAGGCAATTTCTCAGATCATGTAAGACATTTTCTTGAAGTAAGAAACCAAATAACGGCAGTAGAACTTGCACAAAAACCAAATAGATCACACAAATAATATCAAAGAACTAACCTGGTTGGCCAAATTGTAGAAATGAATAATGTTGCGCATCATCCAAACAGACTTGTAGAATGGGCAAAATTTGTCATACCTGTATCAACAATGTACATTTAGAAACATTAGGAATGGACCCAATAAAAAAACAGAACTAGAAAATATGGTAAGGATGACTCACGGGGTAAATGCATTCTGTGCAAGGTAGTCTTCCCTCAGAAGTTTAGCTGTCTCTAGGGTGATCTTATCTCCTTCAGCTAAAGCATCCTTTCCTACAAGCTGCAGGTAACCCAAAAATCCATGTTATGCTCAACCATTGGTAAATGAAAATAAACAAACCCAAGTCTGCTCTCTAAATCAGGACAATAGAATAACGGATATTTTTAGACTTGATTTTTGCTGAACTCTGTTTATTTATTATATCAGATTGAGATGCCTGTACTCTGAAAGGCTTCATACCAAATTAACCTTCAGCAATAACTCTTTCTTTCAAAGTAAGAACTTATTCAGACTAGTTAACATCTCACCATTAAGTTGTAGTTCACTTTTATTAAGACTAGTCATAAGGATTTTGTTATGGAGATAAGGATCAGCTAACTTAGAGTCATATAATTTTCATTGTTTTCATAGTGTAATGATAATATTTCCTGAAAAAGCTTTAATGAAGAATCCAATGTAATCAACCCAGGAAAACAAAATCAGCATAGCAATAAATCTTACTTGAACAATTTCATTCAAATCATCTTCTCTCTGAAGCACTTCTCGTGCCTTGGTCCTAATATTAATAAAGTCTGGATCAAACTTCTCATAGAAAGACTCCAATGCCTGAATGCCAACACACACAGAGATGCCAAAAAAAAACATCAGTAGAGCTCGAGCAAAAGATAGCAAACAAGAAAACAGCAGTGAACTAGTATCTTTATACATCACCAGACTGAAAAGATCATGAACATACCGTGGAGTATTTTGAGTAGGAAATAAGCCAGTTCACAGAAGGGAAATGCTTCCTCTGTGCAAGCTTCTTATCCAGACCCCAAAAGACCTGATAGAAGAGAAAGGGGCAATGAAATAATTCCTTAAAAAAAATAATAACACAAACCACCTGAGGTAAATTACCAAATAGTCCAAAATACTTGGCAATGGGGTACTACAAAATATAAAAGTAGATGTTGCACATAAAAGGCTATTTTGCTATGTAGCAAAAGGAAAACTTACTGTGATAGTGCTATATCTTTGTAAGAAGGAAAGAGATAGAGGGCATGTATGATATATCAAAATGAACAAACCTGGACAATACTGAGGGTTGCAGATGTGACAGGATCAGAGAAATCTCCTCCTGGGGGGGAAACAGCACCAACAATTGTCACACTACCAGTACGTTCTGGCCCACCAAGGCATTTAACTTTACCAGCACGTTCATAAAATGAGGCCAAACGTGCAGCCAGATAAGCTGGATAACCACTATCTGCAGGCATTTCGGCCTGCACAAGAAGTAAAATAATATCCGATCAGAAATAAAAAACAACAGACATTAAAAGTTATGCCAACTGAATTCAAAAACTAGCATTTTCATAACCAAATCATGTTATACAGCAAAGTGAAAAAACACATCTATGTGCAATATTGGCTTCGTGGTTAAAGGTTAAATCTTAAAACTCATAAAATGTAAGGAAAGAATATTACCAAACGTCCTGAAATTTCACGCAATGCCTCTGCCCATCTAGACGTTGAATCAGCCATCATACTAACATTGTATCCCATATCTCTAAAGTATTCAGCAATAGTGATTCCTGAAAATTCAAATCCACACAAGACAGAACATCAACTTCTAAACAAGCATGACATGATTGGTCCTTTCTAAGAAACAGCAGAAACCTTACTACACATAAGCATATAATATATAGCTAAGTGGTAATATGACCGTATGAATATATCTACCAGTTTGTAAAAAAAAATGGTCATCAATCATGCATTCAGACCAAATCTTGTTTTTAGACTTAAAAGTACTTAAAAATTATGTTATACTAGTATACTTCAACCCTTTAATACATTGCTTATGCTACAGTACCTTTTAGTTTTTCCCAATATTTTTATTTTATGTTTTAAAGCACACGCACAATGTCCAAAAACAGTCTTATGTTACTAATAGTTTTATAGTATACCTTTATTAAGAAGCCACAAATATTATAGCGTCCAAAACAGATTAGTAACACAGTTTTTTGGTATACATTGATTTAAGTACAAGTGCTTTCCTATAAATTTCAGCCTATTAATATTTAATTCTAAGCATTTTAAGGTTCACCCGGAAAAAAAGAACCACTTAGAGATGTCATCTCATAGAACAAAAGATTTTCTTTTATCATTAATCTTGTTAAACAACTTAAGTATTACTGAAATTCACATGTTCAGAAGTGCGTAAATTGCAAACATCGTGAATGGAAATACTTTTATTCGAGCATAAAATATATGTACATATATCTAGATCACAAAATCTTAAGTGTTGGGTATACACCCTGCTGCTATGTTCTTATTTCTTACCTGTATAAATAGAAGCCTCACGAGCAGCCACAGGCATATTAGAAGTGTTGGCTACAAGTGTTGTACGCTTCATGACAGATTCCTCACGACCATCAGGCAATGTCATTGTCAATTGTGGGAAATCCATGAGGACCTAATAATTGGTTAGCTTGAACAACTCAGCACCTTCCACAACAAAATACAAAGAAAATTAAAAACACGAAAGATGTGAGCACGTACCTCTGCCATTTCATTTCCTCGCTCTCCACAACCAACATAAACAACTGTATCCGAGTTAGAGTACTGCAACAAAAAATGATTCAATAAAAACCAAGAGTTTCTGAAAATACATTAGACATCCAAATATAAAAATAATGTTCACCTTTGAAAGTGCTTGACTAATGACAGTCTTTCCACAACCAAATGCCCCAGGAATGGCACATGTCCCACCAAGAACTGAGGGGAAAAGTGCATCAAGCACACGCTGCCAACAAAAATAGAACAATTATAGAATCATAATTCTCTGAGTAAGAAAGTCACAATAATTTAAAAAAAAATAATACATTCATTACCTGCCCTGTAAGTAGAGGGGTATCAGCAGCAAGCTTCGATGCAACAGGTCTCGGTGTACGTACAGGCCAAGTCTGCAGGATAAAGTGCATAAACCCAAAGTTAAAAAAGAAATGTTATGAGTTAACTAGGAAAGAAGAAAATTACCAAATGGAATATCATAGCAGGAAAGTTAAGAAACCTGAAGCATGGTAATTTTCTTTGTAACTCCTTGGAACTCCAGCTCTAACACTGTATCCTGCAGATATGAATGAAACAGATTAACACAACCAATCTTTATTGATTGCTCACTACTTTAGTATATCAGCAGAAATGTTTGTTTTGTTTCATGCACGTGTAAAACAATTCAATAATTTTAAAAATGAAAGTTCTATTACATTTATTACTTGATGTTTGAAACAAATTATCACCCTGTGACTAATACAATAAGAAGAATACTAAGGAACTAAATTTAATATGACATGGAATTTTAAAAATAATAAGAAACAAACCTGCAGAGAATATTGACCCGCTGGTGCAATGTAAGTAATCTTTCCCATAGCATCTGGAGGCAAAGCAACACGATGCTCCATGAGACTGTTCTCAAATACAGTCTGCACAAGGATATAGCCAAAGGATTTACAAACAATTTAAAGACAAGAAAATAGAAGAAACCAAGTCCTAGAATAAAATATTAAAACTTCTGTACAAAGTATAATTCCACGTTAGAAACTTACAGCATACAAGTCTCCTCCAGTAAGAAGGTCTCCTTCACCTGAAAATATAAACACATAATGATTACAGGAAAATCAACAAAAGAACGAGTGCAATGTACATATCAATTGATTCAAAACAGCTATCATCAAACAAACTCATAAATTACCAATTTTTTTAGGCTGAAATTCCCAGAGTATGTCTTTGTCAAGAGCTGGAACAGCCACACCACGAGGAATGTAGACATCACCAGATATTCTTGCAATAGTTTTCAAAGGTCTCTGTAATTTTAAGGTGAATAAAAAGTACAGCATGTATCAGATATTGCTCAATAATTGCAGCTTTGAATTCTCAAAGGGTGTAACTCTAACAGAAGTGTGTAATTAATAAAACTAGGGCATGATTAAAAACATAGACAAGATAGCTAATAAGATGTAGATAATTGAGATTATCTGCAAATAATTAAAAATGCAGCCAAACCTGAATTCCATCGAAAATGTTTCCAAGAATTCCAGGTCCTAACTCCACTGATAAGGGCTGAGAGCAAAAAGAAAAAAACGTAAGTTACTAGTTATCTAACCAGAAACAAAGACCATAGAGGAAAACAAAATAATTGGAAAACTCACTTTGTGTGTACGGAGAACAGGATCATTCACCATCAACCCAGCTGTTTCCTCATAAACTGAAAAAAAAAAAAATAATAATTCAACTCCATTGCCTCACTAAGAAACTAAAACCTAATCGAAGAAAGTTTATATTCTTACAAAAAATAAATGAAATCGAACAGAAATAATTGAAACAATGGACAATTAAATACAGAAACCAAACAAACAAAACAAAGTAAGAAACCTTGGATTGTGGCAGAATCTCCTTCCAATCGAATGATCTCACCAATCAGGTTGTCATGTCCAACACGAACAAGCTCGTACATAGCAGCCCCGGCCATGCCATCAGCAACGACGACCGGTCCTGAGACCTGCCAAATCACACGAATCAGTCCAAATTCGAAGTTAAAAATTTTCAACCCGCTGTCCGATGCAGATTTCACAAAAGCAATAAAAACCAGTCCAAGCTCATACGCAGATCACCAATTGGATCAAGAAAAAAAGCCAACAGAATTCAATCCCCCTTTACTTTAACACTCAAATTTACTTGACGAAAACACAAAAAAAAAATGGGATCAAAATCAAAGTAGCGATCGTTCCACTTTCAGAAAAACACAATGAGTGGAATGATCACAGATCCAATAGCTTCGGAACAAGCATCGAAGAAATGAAATACAATCAAATCAAAATAAGTCATATAAGAACGAATATAATGGAAATTTCAAAGACGAACCTTGCGAACGTAACCATACTCGCTCTCCTTCTCCGAGTCCTCGAACGTGGTTAAACGGGCTCCATACACTGACGGCATTGTTATTTGCGGATGGTGAATCGGAGTTCAAATTCCTAGATCTGAGGAGTTCAGATCGACCAAAACCCTAGGGTTCCGATCGAATAACTGAGATTCAGAGGGATAAATTAAGAGAGAAAGAACGAGAGAGTGAGAAGAGGAGAGAGATTGCGTTTCGGTGATTATGGAGGACGGGCTACAGTTTATGCAAACTGTGAAGGAGAGATAATGATTGGGTACTCCCGAGTCTATATTACTCGTTAACGTGGGTCCTTCTTATTGAATGGTATGGGCTACGGTGGGACCCCAGAAAGAGGGGCTCGATGCTGACGTGGCAGGAGGTAATGGTGTGTATGATTCGCTGCTTCGCAACTTTGTTCAGATTGGTAAAGAAGCCACTTGTCGACGACCACGTTGTTGATTTGTGATATTTCCTGGAAAGAGCACCTTTCAGGTAACTGTCCAAAAACAGTAGGTCTCCACTCTCCACGTCTCTCTTCCTTGTCTTTTTCTTGTTTTTTAACAAATCCCGAAAAAAAAATAGAAAAAAAAACGTTTAGCGAGAGCAATTAGTACTTCTACGGAGAAAGTTTAGTTTGAGAATGAAATTAGAGTAGTTTGAGAATTAAATTAGAGTAGCCCTCTATTTATACCATAGTCTAAAAAAATTGATTGAAATTAGAAAAGGTTTAGAAAAAATAATGATTGAAAAGATTACTTGTCTATTTCTATAGAAACTTAAATATAGAAACTTAAATATAGAAACTTAAATATTTAAACTTGAAACTGAAACACAAAATTAAATAATAATAAAAATAATAATTGAAATCATAAAAGATATTGGATATCTTCAATGACCACAAAATTTCAATCTGTACATTTTGAATACGAAAAATCCATATTGCACTAACAAAATTAAATTTTTAATGGATAACAATGACCACAATTTATTTTATTGGACTTGTTTTAAAATTTAAAATAAAAAGATAATAAGAAAATTATTTAATTTTAAAATATTATTAAGAAATTTAGACCGACATGTCCCATTTTATATTTTATACCGACAGTAAACAATATTGGCAAATTAAAATTAACATATGAATCTAATTAAATTATATTATTTAGGAGTTTTTTTATTTATAAATTTTTAAAAAAAAAATTGTATTCATACGGAATATACAATGTAATCACGAAGCAATTTAAATCGTAATTTACATTGTAATTCACGCAGTAATTCAGATCGCAACTAACAAAGTAATTCAAATTGTAAAAATTTAAAAAAACAAAACAAAACAAAACTAAAATCGTAAAAAATAGAAAGAAAAAAAAATAAAAAAATAATGTATGGAGTGATTTCTCTATTACTTATTTTAATTTTATACTATATTTATTAACTTTTTTTTTATTTTTGAAATATTAAAGAAAATGAGTTTTATATTTTTACACTTCAAAGAATTTTTTTTTTTTGTATTTTTACGAAATTCCATACAAAAACCTTTATAGTATCTAACAGAACAACCTAAATCGCAATCAAAATCTGTATAGTAAAATCACCAGAAAAATCATTGGAGCAACTCAAACCGTAAATTTTAAAAATAAAAATTTAAAAAAAAAATACATGAGATAAATTTCCTAAAGAATATTATAAAATTTGATTGAATTGCTTGCAAAATAATTTTAATTTAAATATACAAAAATAATTATTTTAAATAAAACGAAATAACCATATATTATTTTCAGCTACAAAAA
Organism: Cannabis sativa; assembly: GCF_029168945.1. NCBI lineage: Eukaryota > Viridiplantae > Streptophyta > Magnoliopsida > Rosales > Cannabaceae > Cannabis > Cannabis sativa. The sequence continues at coordinate 14,098,004 of NC_083604.1, forward strand.
TCAATACTAATCTCAATTTATTTATTTTACCACACCTTTTTTATATCGATTTATTTATATCTTTTGTTAATTCATTTTAATATTATTTATTCATCTAAATATTAATATATTATTTAAATAGTCTTTAAAAAAAAAGTCAAAACAATAAAATATCAGTTAAAAATATTTGAAAAGGCTAGTCTTCTATATGATGTGGAGATTTAATGTGAATATGCTCTATATAAAGTATTTGTGGAGCTGCAGATAGAGCACACAAACCAACTATAACTCAAAAGGTGAGCACATGCACACAAACCAACTATAACTTTTGGCTCCTCTTTAATTGAAGTTTTTTTCTTTAGCAAAAAAAACTATAACTCAAAAGGTGTTATAAATATTAATAATTATGTGGATGTCCAAATTTTTTATTTATTACCATGAATTGTAATCAACATTCCTCTTTTCCTTAGTTTCCCTTTTTCTTAGTTTCTTAATATCTCACTCTTGTATTTGTATAAATAGGGGTTCACCCCATTAGAATAAACAACTCAGAAATTCTCATTCACTTTCTCTTTCTCTCTTCATATTCTTTTTCTTTCTTCTCATCAACTTTATATTATTTTATAACACGTTATCAGCACGAGTCTCTGCCCAAACTTCAAGCATGAATCTCTGCCTAAGACCCAATGTAAGTATTTTGTTAAAGTTCTTGAATTGTTTCAAAGTCACGATACACTAAATATATATTTATATATATATACTCATTTGACTGAAACAATTTCAAGAATCATTTGGTTTCCTTTTTCTTTTTATCTATATATCTATATATTATATATGTATGTGTATGTTTTTATATATTTATTATTAATTTCATATATATATTATGTTCTTATCATTCATAATATTTACAATATATGTGTGCCTATGATATGATAGAGAAAATCTATATAAATTATACATATATCCAAAAGATTATGTATTATCGATAAAATATTGCATATATCCTAAAGATTATGCATCATCGATAAAATATTGCATATATCCTGAAGATTATGCATCATCGATAAAATATTGCATGTATCTTGAAGATTATGCATCATCGATAAAAAATTGTATATATCTAGAAGATTATGCATCCTCGATAAAATATTGCATATATCTTGATGATTATGCGTCCTCAATAAAATCTTGCATATATCTTGATGATTATGCGTCCTCAATAAAATCTTGCATGTATCCTGAAGATTATGCAAACGTAATATTCATTATATAGTTGATGGATATATAATGAAAGAGATGAATACATATTTATATATATGTTCTTGTATTCTTTGAGGACAATGAAAAGTAATCTAATATCGATATAGATTTTGACAAACATTTCCTGAAGTAAATGTTTTATATTTGTCAAAAAAAAATTATTGTATTTATGTAAATACAACTAAAGAATCATTAAAAATGATTATTATTGATGCAATTTTATAGTGGGTTTTGAATACCTAAAAAGAATGTTAAGAAAATTGCATTGAAACATCAAAGTATAAGAATAACAATGAGCATGACTAATGTTATTTAAATACATGAGACATGTATTTATTGTTCATCATTCCCTGCAGAGAATGATACGAATTGAATTCAATTACTTTTAAAAGTTACTCGTATTAGTCATGTTATTATACATTGTTATTACTTGCAATGTTGGAAATTATTGAATCTGACATATATTAAAGATTAAATTTTGCATACATCTTGGAGACTATGCAAAAATTGCATTCATAAATTCTTTGAAATATTGTTAAAGAACTTGCTGAGTAATTTCTTTTTATATATGAACAAGTAATAAATTTTTAAGAAATTTATAATAATGTTCTACTTGTTCAACGTCATTCCCCGAAGTGAATGTAATGATTTTAAATAATCAATGGCATTGTTTGCTACTCAAATATTTCCAGAAGAAATTGGAAACAACCAAAAGATGAACTACCACACACAATCAAAGTGCATAAAATCTATATATCATGTGTGGAATTGAATAATAGTAGTCGCGTACCTGTAGTACGGACACACTTATAATCAAGATAAAAGTATACTTGATTATTTAATAGAATGTGAATTGTAAAAACTTATTGTACATTTAGAATATTTAAATATCATTACCTAAAGAGAATGAATAGGCATGAAATTCTATTTCAAAGAATATAGATTTCACATATATTGGTAATGCCAGAAGCAAATTAATATATACATATTTTATTATTTCTTAAAATCAATAGTTTCAAACTATTGTTGGTACAGAATATGTATATATAGTTACTATTTAATTCAGTTTGCATATTCCCAAAAGTGGATATATAATTTACTAATATTCGTTAGTGATTTAATATAATCAAAGTGATAAAGAATCACAAAATGATTATTTGAAAAGCTTCCTGAAGAAGTCTTACATACAATTGCTACTTGGAGTAGTAAAATATATTTGTATGTACCTGATGTATAACTTTTATCTAGTTATGAAAGTAATAAGAAATAACTTATTATATGTACTTATTGTACATTTAAATATATAATATATCAAGTCATGATAATTAGACTGATGAATAGTCTATTACTAAATTAGACGACTTGTTAAAAAGATACCAGGAAACATGAATGATATATTATGGTTATATCTATTTGACCATTATAACAACATGATGAAGTTGTCATGTACATTTTATATTATACACATCATTGAATTGATGATAGTGATTCCTGAAGAAATATAAAGTTTGATAAACATAATAGTGACTCCTGAAGAGTGTATATGTTTTGGAGAATAATATAATTATATTATTCGTGTATATAAAAATGAAACTTGTAATGATTATGTTGTAATGAATTTACATTACCTTTTGAAAGTTTCATTGAAATACAAATTATAGTGAACCTGAAGTTCATGAATTGAATTTTTTTGACATGATCAATCATATGCAATAAATTGTCAAAGAATTTGACTAAATTTTGTTGAAGAACCAGAAGATTCTTCTCATTGTTAATTTATAAGGCTCAAAAGAAGAATGTGCATATATTTGCACATAGAAAATATTTAAATTATATTTCTTTAACAGTCTTTAGCCATTATTAGATTTTTATTGCATAGTTTCTTATCGATGTGATAAGATTATATAATCATGCATTTACAAAATGTGTAAATTTATGTATTTCTAATTATACACGTATGACTCATTCTTAGAAATGAATTAAGTTCATAAGGATTGAACTTGAAACTAAAGTTTATTGAACCTGAAGTTCAATGTCATATAGTATATATGAGTTTAAATAAATATTGATTCATTGTGATATACTGAAATCCCTACAGGTATATTAATATTATTAGATATCACAATTTTTAAAAATTCTCTCGATCAGGGGGAGAGAAGCAGTTGGGATCGATAATAATTTTTGAAAATGATCCTTTCACAAAGTATATAAGAACAATATAGTTCAAAATGATATATACCAACTGCAAATCAATATTATTCAAAGTTGAGATAGAATGAGTTGAAAACGCCTGAAGCGTAAATGAACAATATAGAAATTATTAGTAAATGTTCATTTGATTTGCCCTGAAATTGTTAAATCTAGAGGTACTCATGAAGATACCTTAAAGTTATAAAGTATTGATGATTTAAAAATGATAACCGTGATGAAAACGGTACTCTAGAAGAGACTCCCAAGAGAAGTTAGACATAACACATTTGATCATAATTGAATCCCTGAAGTGATTCTATATAGTTACCTATAAATGATAAACATATTTGAAAAATATGTAATTTAAAGAGATCTCTATAAGTTATGTCAATATGGGAGGAAATTATCATTTATTGAAATTTTTGTCGACAATAAATATTAAATGTTTGCATATGCAATAAACTAACATGAGATAGCAAGGATCATGGTATTAGATTTGTCGAGAATTATCGACATACATTTTGATTTTTGGCCAAAATATTATGACGCAGTCCAGGCAAATTTACTCACATAAAGTGAAGTAAGACCTGTAGGGTGTGCAAATAAATATTTCTAATGAGAAATTTGCATATATGTATTTGTACATAATGAATTGTTGTACAAAGTTTGCATAGACATGAGATTGATTGAAGTAAGGCTTAAATATTGAGAAAATATAATCATGATTTGATTATAGCCTAGAATATATATTATGAGGATTTATAAGCGTCACATAAATGTTGCAACAAAAGGTTATTTATTTGGAGCTCCTAATATAGTGAGAATTTGAAATAAGCCTTATCTAAAAATTCTAGAAGAATTTAATACATGTCTTAAGTGATATAAATTCAAAGTCGCGCGCACTATATGACAAAGATCTTTGTATGAAATATAGACATGTAAGTAAATTATTATTTGAAAAATACCTATGGTTGTCTATGCAATATAAATACGTAAATTATACGTTGTGATAGACTCTTGAAGAGTTTTTGATTAATTGAAGAACAAACTTTTATTTCTTTTGTATTTCGAGAAATATTAATGTATAAAGTTTGTTCATTAGTATTGAAGTCCTGAAGTACTTCATGTGTATCAAGAATTATAGATATATGATCATTTGATATGGAAATTAAGATCATAAAACAAGATGGAATAAATATATGGTCTTGGAGTACCATCATTGTCACAAATGAAAATTTATAGTACCATTAATGTGTTATGATCATATCTACTTGAAATTTTAAATTTTCGTATGAACAAAGTTGTGTACACACATGAATGATACAATTAGTTGGATAAAGACTAATGTTCCACGAACCCCTCATCTATAATTTAGAAGTCCATACATACTCTGGAAGAGTTAAAGAAAATATATGATCAAAGATTATATATGGTGATATTTTAAAAGTGATAACAATAATCTTATGAGATATATTATCACCAAAAGAATTATGGATCATATGTGCATGAGGGGGAGACATATTCATGTTGCACTCTTTTTCCCTTAGTTCAGGTTTTGTCCTAATGGGTTTTCCTGACAAGGTTTTTAACGAGACAACTTGCAAATAATTATGAATATGAAATATATATTGTACTCTTTTCCCTAACTCAGATTTTTTCCCACTGGGTTTTTCTGGCAAGATTTTTAACGAGACAACTATAAATCATGTTAACATACTTGCATTTTATGAAGCAAGTAGAGAATGTGTGTGAGTGAGATCATTGGCATAGCATATTCGGGAAACATATGGATTGCACTCAATAAAGAAGTATCAACCCAAGCAATTCTCTATGGATAATACTGCTTGCATCGTTCAACTAAAAGGAGGTACATTGAAGGAGATAGAGTTATAACACATTTCACGAAATTCTTCTTTATACACTTCAAGAAAATGCATATTGGTGTTCAACATATTCAATCAAGTGTCAATCTTACAAACTTATTCACAAAGTTATTATCAACATCAACATTTGAGAAGACGGCAGACAAGATCGAAATTCGTCGATTAGAAGATCTCCACAAATGCCTAAATGAGGGGGAGGGAGTTAGTTTACACTATACTCTTTTTCCTTTGACCAAGTTTTCAGCAAGATTTTTAATAAGGCAGCTATTATGGACATCCAAGGGGGAGTGTTATAAATATTAATAATTATGTGGATGTCCAAATCTTTTATTTATTACCATGAATTGTAATCAACATTCCTCTTTTCCTTAGTTTCCCTTTTTCTTAGTTTCTTAATATCTCACTCTTGTATTTGTATAAATAGGGGTTCACCCCATTAGAATAAACAACTCAGAAATTCTCATTCACTTTCTCTTTCTCTCTTCATCTTCTTCTTCTTTCTTCTCATCTACTTTATATTATTTTATAACAAAAGGTAAAATATGAAGAAATGTTGTTAAAAAAGAATTTCATTAAATGAGCTTAAAATTTTACATTATGAATATTACTTCTCCATGTTATTTTAATAAATAATAATATTTTAATATTTTTTTCTCTCATCATTCTATTTCTTTTTTATTTAATTTTTTTAACCTTTTGTTTATATAAATGAAATATATTATAAAAAAAATAGAGAAGTTATGTATAGTGTGAGATAAATTTAAAAAAAAAATGGAATTTTAGTGAAGCATTTTGAAGAATAAAGTAAAAAAGGTGATGAGAGTGCACTCCTTTAGCTATTATTTTGAGACTTAACTATTTTAAAGAATTACTATACATTTTTATTAGTTGTTATCTCAATTATTCTTTTAATTTGATATCTTAATTATTCCTACTATATATATATTTATTTATATACTAGCAAAAAGCGACGTGTGAGGCACGTATACTAAATTTTATGCTAATTTTTTTCTATGTTATTTGAAAGTGATACAATCAAAAATTAAAAATATATATATTATTAGTTATTAGGTGAGATTATTATTATGTGTATAGGAAGAAATTACAAATTAATTAATTTTATAATCTTAACTTTAATCAAATAGAGTTCTAAACATATGAATAATAAATAATCACGTAAAAATCAAAAATAATTATTTGAATAAAGAATTCAATATACACAATTATATATATATATATGAATCTCATTAATCAAAAATAATTATTCAATATATGAATAATAATTTATCACACTATATGTTTCTTAATAAAGAAATCACCTCCTCATAGTCAAAAATAAATAATACATGTAATACAGATCTTTGTAATAGAGTACCTAAAAGAAACAAAACTTCAGTTACCATAATCGAAAAAGGTTTAAGTGAACTAAATAATGACTAAGAAGATCTAAATTATAAAATGAAAATAACATGTCTATATGAGTATGATTTGTTTGCTATATGAGCATGATTGATCTAAGAGAAAATAGATAAACCTATAAACATATAAATATATCTAATATTAATTTTGACAAAGAAACAATTCAATTGTAAACAATTCTAAATATCAGCTTGACAATTTCAATACACTAATTACTCATTAAATAACCATAATGTATACATCATGATAATTTTATTTTATTTGATATCAAATGATAGAGATTATTGAGGTTTTCAGCCATGGAAAACACACTATGATCAAAAAGTAATGCTCATTAATTGTATATTTCAAAGAAACCCAAATTTCCATGAATGTCCCTAATAAGATATAAATAATAAAGTTGTAAATTAAAAAAAAAATAGCAAAATTTCAGTTAATATAAGAAATAGAACAAATTTCCTATTGATTGCAACTTTCTCCAGACCTTCGGGAAAGCATGAAAATAAAGACTTGAATGGTACGATCCCTCCGTCACCCCAGAATGAAAGGGGTGATCTCGTAGTTCTTGGTCTGTGAAGATACGTTGTTAGGTGCTCCGTTTTATTTTCCTATTGAGGCCGAACCTACACGAAAATATGAATAAATTAGCATCATCAACAAAAGAAAAATTAAAGGGAAAATACTTAATAATTACATGACAAATAATTATTAATTGAATTAAAAAGTTAAGATTATAAGATTAATTCAAATTATTGTTCATATATTGATTAATTCCATTAATAAAAAATAATTCAATATATGAACCCTATTTGATTAAATCAAATAGGGTTAGAAATACTATAATTAAAGAAAATCTATAACTTTTTTTTTTTTTTGGATTTAATGGGATTTATTTTATTTTTATTTTATTATATATAAATAAAAAGTGACCCATGAATTTCTCATAAACCATTTTATTTTTAATATAAATAAAAAGTCACCCATGAATTTCTCATAAACCAAGAATTCTGTTATATAGGCACACTTTATATAGAATAAATAGATATTATTTGAATTTAATTATAATATTTTTCATAAATTAAATCTTTTCATTTTTATTATCTTTAATATATTTTTAATTTAGCACGTTGTTTAGTCAATTATCTTTTAATAGTTTTGCTTTATTAAAGTTAGAATAATTAATATTTTTGCTCCTCTTGCTTAGGTTGTCTAAAATTCTCCCTAAAACACAATAGTTACATAATTATGCCCCTTCTATTAGGTTTTGTTTCTTTTACCATTAAAAATTAGTATTTTTATTCCCTAAACGTTGATCAATACAAAAAAATTTCCCCTTTTATGAAAAAAAAAATTAAAAATTATAATATTCTATTAATTCTGAAAAAAGTTAATAAAAAAATTACTAAAAAACCTGATAAAAATATTAAATGAATTAAAAAATATTAAGTTTACTTAAAAAATCTAAATTATTTCTAAGAAAATATTTTCAAATTTTATTTTATCTATAAACATGTATCTTAAAAACTAACACCAAAATTATTAAAAATCCAATAAATAATTTAAACAAACTAAGATTTTTTTTAATGAAAAAATTAAACTTATTTATATTTATAAACTCATATCTTCAAAAATAAAGAAAAATAATTAAAAATTTAATTAATATAAAAAATTATTTTGAAAAAAAAAGTTAGAAATTAAACTAAAAAATGGTTATGTTTACTTAAACAAATCTAATTTTTTGAGGAAAAAATAGACTCAAACTTGTTCCCGTAAAATTTAGTTTTTGCAAAAATTTAATTTTTAATATATTTTTTATATCAAAATATATTTTTAATAAAATAAATAAATAATTTTTTAAATCGCTTTATTAATTTTAAAATTTTAATTTGTTTTCTAATTTTCTTAATCATTCAAAATGATTTTTTTTAAGATTTACTAAAAAAATATTGAATTTTTCTCATTTTTATTTTGAGAGAGTACGATTTAATAGTTGTCAAAGTTTAGGGGACAAAACTGCTAATTTACAAAGATATGTGAGCATTTAAACGGAATAATGGGATGTAACCTAACACAAGGACTAAATTTCTATAAATGTAAAAGTTCAAGGAGAATTCTTAATAAGTCGTATATTTTAGGGGGCAGAATAAGTATTGTCGAACGTTCAAGGGATAAAAATTCTAATTATTCTTAAAATTAATTACATTCATATTTATTATAATTGATATTTTTGAAATAATATATTGTTTATTTTTAATGGATATTAAATACATGATGAGAAGTCTTATGTATTGGGATGATTTATGCGCCATAGTTTGATGACTTTGATGCCTTCAAAAACTTTTGCATCAATAATTATGGATTGCTGTGAATTATTTAGGATAATTTTGTGGTATGATTGATATTATTGTAGGAAATTTTTATTTTTAAAAGTACTTGTTTATAATTAAAATAAAAGTTAATAAAGTTTTCTAAATTTTAATTTGAATTATATCAGGTTTGAAGTTAAATTTGTATTTTCCAAATTAAATGACATTAGAAAAATTTAGAAAATAACTATTTGTTTTGGGGAGACGATATACTCCTTAATGATAATTAAGAAAATTGTCTTATTTTATAGGTTAATGTGTGTTTACCCAGAAATTTGACCCGGCGACATGGGCAACACTTTTGATTTGTGGAAAGAAGGAAACAACCCTGGGGCCCAACCACCAAGACAATGGTCAACTTGGGCATTGGAAACTGTGTCGGTGCCCTAGTTGATAATAATGGGTGACCAGGTAGGCACCGAGATCCAGCGAAGACGTTTCTGGGTGCCATCCTTCGACAAAGGTCACACAAACATGTCCTAGTGATCCTAAAATAATGAACCATAAAGTTGAGGATGTCACATGGACATCCCAGGGCTCAACCTGGGTCCAACATCAGTGCTAGGCGCCCAGGTTGACATCCTCTATGCTGTCTCGCATTAGTTTTGGTTTCCATCAACTTCTTATGGCAATTTGCTTAGCCACTTTCCTAAGATACATGAGAGACATGCCCCAACCAAGTTTTAGACTTTGGAGATAAGTCTACAAGTAACGACACCTAGGCACCATGAAGCCCTAATGGGCGCCCAAGTTGTCATCTAGTCGATCTGGGTGCACCATGGCCAGGGTTTAGGTTTCTGGGAACATTCTTGGACCTTGATTTCTCAAATAAATCAAGGAACGACGCCAGGACATGATATGTCATCAACGACATCCCAAAGGAGCCCAATCACAACTATGGGTGCCTAGTTTGACATTCCAACCTGGGCACCAATTTCCTTTCACTGGGTGACGCCCATGCAAATTCGACGAAACTGAAATTCGTGGAGTACTTTTCACCAAAAAGAAGATTGAACATCAATGAGACCGATTTCAAAGATGTTCACCCTCACCTGGGTGCCTAGTGCAGGCCCCCAGACCATCTTAGGCAAGCAGGTTGACGTATCTCAACCTGGGGCACTCATGGACTTCTTTCGAAGGAAGTTTTATGGGAATTTCTCTTATTTTTATGCATGAGGAAGATATGAGTGCTTTCAAGAAACAAACGAAGCCACTGGAGCGTAGATGAAAAGCTGGACGCCTAGGGTGACAACACCCAAGTCACTGGGTGCTCAGGTTGACATAACGACACTTCTGGTGGTTGTATTCAGTACAATTTTTTATAATTTTGCATCACTATATAATAATAAATTAAAATGAAAATTTACAAAAATAAAAAAAAATATATTATTTATTAATAAAGTGAGCATATTTTTTAAATAATGATAATATTATAAATTAAAATATATATTAAAACCACGTTAAAGAAAAAAAAATATAGTTATTATTTTGTCAAATTAGCACCATTAAAAATACATCATATATATATATGGTACTTCTACAATGTACCCTTTTTAAAGGGGTGCATTGATGTACTTTTTTAAAATAGATGTATTGATGCACCCTCTTATAAAGAATGCATTGATGCACCCTCTATTTGTTTTGGTGTTCAAAAGAATTTTTTAGTTTAATTTTTTTTTTTTATATTTATGTACGTTATAGTTATTTAAAATATCATAATTTTTTTTTGGGAAATTTAGAATAATTTATAATATAGATTGCAGTGTTCAAACAGTCTATTTTATACGAGTATAAATAAAATAGTCACTCGTATAACACAATGTTTGAACCGTATTTTCGGCGTGTTAAATTTTTCTAAATTTTTTAAAATTTTGAGTGTCCTTAATGACTATAACAGACATGACTGAGAAAAAATTTGACTAAAAATTATTCCAGATACCAAAACAGATAGGGATGCATTGGTGCATCCCTTTTAAGGGGGTACATTGTAAAATTTTCCATATATATATTATTGGGTGCTTCTACAATGCACCTCTTAAAAATAATGTACTGATACACCATTTACTTGTTTCGACATTCAAAAGAAATTTAGTCTAATTTTTTTTATATTCGTGTACATTATAATTATTTAAAACATTTTATAAAATTTTAATAAGAAATTCTGAATAATTATAATATAGAAAGTAAGGTTCAAATAGTTTATTTTATACGTGTATAAAATAAAATAGTCACACGTACGACACACTGTTTAAACCCTATTTTAAGCGTGTTAAATTTTTCTAAATTTCTTAAAATTTTGTATAATATCTTAAATAACCAAAATGTACTTGACTATAAAAAAAACTTTTAACTAAAAAATTATTTTAAATATCGAAACAAATAAAAATATATCAGTAAATTCTTTTTGAAGGGTGTAATATAAAATTTTTCAATATTATTTTACCATCAATATTTGAAGTTTAATCAATTCACAATCAAATTGTTCTTATTTTCTAAAAGAAATGTTGCAACTTGCACGTGATGTTAGATCCATTATTTATTTATTTATTTATTTATAATGCTCTTTTCTTGTAAATATTTTATAGATACTGATAGAAAGAAAATGACAAAGGAACACGTGAAATGGCACAAAGAGTAGTTTGGGGAATTTTGTTGTTACTCTCTTAATTAATTAGAGAGAGAGGATAAGGGTGATATGAGGCCTGGTGGTGGCCCTCACAGCTATTCTCTCCTTGGCTAATAAACCAGAAGCACCTTCTTTTGTTGTAGATTTGTATCAATATTAGCAAGGGAACTCTGATAATTTTTGTATTTTTGTTGGAGGTAATAAAATAGAGTAGAATGGAAAATTGGAAATAATTTTCATTTTATTTTTTTGTTTGGTTACATATTAAAGTATTGGAATATAATTTTATTAGAATAAACTTTACACTATTTTAGTGAATGATTATTCCATTTTAAAATAGAAGGAAAGACCATTCAAATGCTTGATAGAAAATTTTTTATAATTTTTTCATCAAATTTTTTTTATGTATTTTAAATTTTATTCCATTCAATTCCTATTCCTATTCTCATTTCCATTTCTATTCTTATGTTTTTATTCCTTCCAACCAAACGCCACTTCAGTTCTATCAATTTTTTTTAACATATAATTGGGATATTGACAGCACAAATTTAAATCTTCACAATTATTATTTTACTTGTACTTAATTATTTAATCTTAAATTTTAGTAATAAAATCTACTAAACTACTAAACTGTTAGTAAATTTAAAGTATCATCTATTTACTATAGTTAAGTGCCAACTCAAATTACTTATATGTATACTCTTATACACGTAGCACATATATATTGGTACACTTAATATAATTATCTAAGTGTTTCAAAAAAAATATAATTATTTAAAAAATATAAAAAAATAATTTTAAATTTTTTAAAAAGTTAGTTATAAAATTAATAAAATAAAAAAAAATTCTTCTTTTTTCTTCGCGACTCTCTCTCCTCCCACTCTCTTTCCTTCTATTTTACTCTCTCTTTCCTTCCCAAAACTAAGAGCTTCCACTCTTTCCCATCCATGACTCTCTTTCTCTCTTTTCTTCCTAAAAACACAATAAAATAAAAAATTCTAAAACTCCTCTTTTTGGCTCACTCTCATTCATTGCCCTTTGTGTGTTGCCTTCTTTAATGCTCGAGTATTCGGTGAAGAAGGTCGAAGACCACTGGCTTCAATAGAATGAGTTTTAGGGTTTGGGGTGCAGGCGATCTCCATCATCGATCATAGTCGTGTTCAACGGGCAGAAGAGGTCCTCTCGCAGGGCCGGCCCTAGGCATAGGCGGGCTAGGCCCGTGCCTAGGGCCCACGCTTTCCGGGGGCCCAAAATAAAAAAATTTATTAGGCTTTTATTTAAGTAAAATTTAAGTGTATTATAAGCAACAAGTATTTATAGCTTAGTTGGTTAGGCGGATGACATAATGTCCAAGGTCATGGTTCAAATCCTATAACACTCTTCTTTTGATATTTTTTATATATTTTTGAGGGTTCCAAAATTTAATTCGTCTTGGACCCATATATTTTCAGGGTCGGCCCTGTCCTCTCGGTCCGAGAAGCTATTCGTGCGGTGAACCAAAGAAAAAGAGAGAGAGCATGGAGGAGAGAGAATCTGAAAGTTGCATAGAGAAAAAAGAAAAGAAAATTAATTGGTACTTGATCATTGGTTTCAGTTTTGTTTGGTGCTAGGGATTTTAAATATATAATAAAAGATTTTTTTTTTAGGAAATTCAAATCTAGTAATGGAAAATTTGTATGTTTTGTGTTTTTATTTCAAATCTGAAGTAGTGTTCTTTTTTTTTTTTTTTAAAAAAAAAAACTATTATTATTACTAATTTGAAATAGAGGTCATGGTGGTGGTTCAAATGATTGGGATATGAATTATGTGTTGTTCTACTTATTTTATATAATATGTGATTTAATGTGTATATGTAGATTTGGTTGATATTAAGATAACTAGAACTTGTGTGATTAATTTATTGAGGCGAAATCTTAAATCTTTGTTGTGTAGAGATGATTAAGGCAATTTTTTTGAATCATTTGAGCCAAAAAGCTAATCTTAATACATTATTCTCCGTTGTCCTATTTTAAGCTTAATTTTTCCAATTTTTATTCTTAAAATGCATATTTATCCTTGATTATGAGCCATGAACTTAAATAAATTATTCTTACCCTACTTTGCACCATAAACATAGGTTGTTGTGTACTAAATGAAAATATGATGTAAGTGGGATGAGACAATTTCTTTTAGAATTATGTTTAGAGAGGATGTATGTACATAGAGAGTTATAATCTAAGTATATTACATTGAAAATGTCTCTTGTTATTAAAAAAAAAACAGCTTTGAAGAGTAAAAGAAAAAAAATTCATAATGTGGAAAAAAAATAATAGCAAGAGATACATTTGATAGGATTATAACTCTAATTGTGTGAACAAATAGGTATCAAATGAAAAAAATATTATCGCGAGAAAAGGAAATTTATGATGAAGGTTTTGTATTTTTGATTAGACTTGTAAGTTTATGGTGTGAAACTAACCAAAATGACATTCTTATCCACTATTTACCTAAGCCTAACGTTACATGCCTACAAAGTCCTTTTGATCTACACGACTTTGGGTTACATTAGTGGAGATAAATTGGTTATACAAGTCTATGGTTATCTTGAATGTTTAGTGGTAAGGAAAGTATTTATGCACATGGATTACATGTATATAGAGCTAGTAGAATTGACATACACACATTCTTAATAAAAATACAATATTGAAAGTTAGATTAAATAGGTTGAAATTCTAGTCCTTTGTTTGAAGTACATATTGAATAACTGAAAGAGAATTTGATATTTTGAGATAAATTATCTTTGGTCTAAATTTTTTGATTTGCCATCCAATAATTAACTTGTTAGTTTTTATTTTTTTAGTTTCTAGTTTAGTTTTGTTCTTTTTCATTGCTTGAGGACAAGCAATATTTTAAGTTTGGGGATGTGATGAGTGGACATTTATACACTCATTCCTAGTCAATTATTAGTTAAATTAGTATTTATTTCTTAAGTTTTGTGTACATTTGATGTGTTTTCTATAGTGTGCAGTATTAAGCATAAAGTGATGGAATTATGACAAATTAGAAGTGAACCGTACATGTTTGAGCGAAGTGCTGAAATCAAGGAGCAATCGAGTTAAGAAACAAGCAAAAGTACGTAGAATTGGTGCTTGGCGCTATAGCGCTGTGTTTATGGTGCTATAGTGTAGATTTAGAAAAAAAAAAGATAATGCCAAGGAAAATAAAGATAATTTCAGCACGTAATTATTTCAAGATATATCTCTTGGCGCTATAGTGTCAGGCCTTAGGTGCTATAGCGTTGTACTTATCTTTTTATAAAAAATCCTAATCTGAGGGGGATTCATCTATCTTTTTTGGCCTATATAAACAAGAATGTAAATCGAATTTAGGAACGACTGAAGAGATAGAAACAATCAACTTTGAGATTGGAAAACACATTGAAGAGCGAGAGAGAAGAGATTCAAAGCAATCATCATCATCTATCATCATTAGAGTTCTTTTTTTCTTCTTTTTTTTTTATTCTTTTGTTTAGTTATTTAATTATGAACATGATTATTGTGGTTATTATGAACTAAACACTCATTCTAGAGTGTTGATGTAACTATTTTAGATTATGAATTTAAATTTTTAGATTATTCTCATATTTATTCTTGCTATTTATTTATGTAATTTTGTGTTAATATTATCTTTTTAATGCTTGATTACCATTAATTAGTATAGATATTCTAAGTTTTACACTTGAGAGAGGTAATCTAAAGTCGAACTTAGAATTACATGACATAAAAAAAGTGTGAGATGGAGAGATTCCACTAATTCTTTGAGTTTCAATTAAAGAGGATCATATTGCTTTATGAGTGCTTAATTGATTAACATTGAATAGAGATATCTTATTAGTTAATTAAAGTTAAATCTATCATCACTCGAAAGAGGTTAATAGATTACATTAGGATTCTTGAAACTACAAATTATAAGATAAATTGAGATTTAGTTTGAAATAGAGAAATCAATGCTCTAAGTTTTTACTTTCTGATTTAAAATCGTTGTTTGTCTGATTATTTTTTCATTTATTTTATTATTTAATTTTTAATTATAATTTACTTTGTATTATCTATTTCAAGTATAAAATTAAAAAGTATAATAATTAGTAAAATTTAATAATAAACCCCCTTGGTTCGACAACCTTTTTAGTATTAAAATTTTGTTATAACAACACTGTACGTTTGCAGTAAAAATTGTATATTAATAGGCAAAGTTAAATATACCATATTTTTTTTTTTTGTAAGAAAATGTAAAAAACTTTTAATATATATTAAGTGTAACTACCTCTTTTTTTTTTTTTTTTGAATAAAAGCGTTTATAAATAAATAAAAAGAGTTAGACCTCGTGGTCATTACAAAGGATAGCAGTCGAAATAGTAGCTATTTAGTGTAACTACCTCTATACATAATGAAGTAGAAATTTTAATTATCTAGGGTAATTACAGAATATATTATCTTTTATTAACATTCACGAACCATTTTAATTTATCAATTTAAGGACCAAAATGAAAAATATTTATAAATAGGGATCAAACTGAAACTTCCATTTTAGTTTTATTATTAGTGAGGTGATCGTTTGCCCAAGTATAGAGTATCCCATTGTTAACTTAACTGGGGGAAACCAAGCCAACGTGGGCGGTAGAAGACGAACCACACAGCTGCAACAGCTGATAGAGCTCAGGATCACAAGATTCTCAGTATCAACACCAATCTGATTAATAAAAACAGGTATTTTTATCATCAGAATTTTACATAACCCTTCTCTTTTTCCTCTATAATGGGTACCAAAAGGGAAAAAAGAAGAAGAAGTTAATAGCAAAAGTTGTTCTGCAACGGGTGTCGAAGAATCATATTCTCACATGGTTTTACGAATTTAAACCAAAAGATTATACATTTTTTTTTGGGTGTTTTCTTATAGCATTAAGAAATGGGGTTGCTATACATTTTCAGTTTCAATGAAAGTTATAATCTGGGAACTGAAATCGTGTGGTTTACCGTTTACCGCGTTGAGTTTTTGTCCCTCTTTTTTCTCTATTGTTTGTTCAAATCGTGTGTTGTAACCTGTAAGAATGATGCTTGTAAATGGTCATATAATGGGTTTGGCTTACTAGCCATGAAACAACAGGTAACTTGGGAATATGCTTAAGTTGCATTTCTCACAAACGAATGTAGAGTGTAATTGGAGAATCCTGTTTCTGAGATTTTGAAAAAGAATAAACTTATAATGGCTTTTGCTTTCTTGCATATGAATGGATACTTGTCCTACTTTAGCTTTTGGGGTAAGAAAAGAGGCTCTTTTCAATTGAGTTACTAAATTAGCTATCTTATTAATTTGAAGGTTAACAAATACTTATTTTTTCCTGTTTTGGTTGTTATCAAATTTCATTTGAACTTTTGTTGTATTCCAACACTAATATGTGGCATTTTGTTAAGAAATGGAGCTGGCTTTTGCTCCCCCCATGTACCTTTCTACTGGGAAGAGAACTCTGGGAAAGGTTAAGCCTCATAACCCCATGCTTTCTGCAAGCCAAAAGTCTTTTCCTCGGCGATTATCAACATGTTTGGCAACTTTATCTTCCCAACCAACTCAGGTTTCTCTTACTTTTAATTGCCTGTTAAATTATTTTACCTACACATGTGCTGACTGTTTTGGTTCCAGGCAGTGGAATTTGAGGTAGAGAACAAAAAACATGATCTGTTGAGAGCTGTTCAGGACACCCAACGGGGCCTCATAACAACGGCTGATCAGCGCTCTTTGATAGAGGAGGCCTTGGTTTGTTTCCTTTTTTAAATAGTGTTAGTTATCTTATTTAGGATCACTTGTGTATAATCATGGAAATTAAAGTGTGATTGTTGCCACAGGTTAGTAATAGATTGAAGTTTTTCTATAATAAAGTGATAAAAGAAACTGGCAGGTGAGTGTGGAAGGGTACAACAGGGGTACCCCAATTGACTTGGTGAAATTGGATGGAACGTGGCGATTGCAGTATACCTCTGCCTCTGATGTTCTCATTCTTCTGGAGGCTGCTGCTAGACTTCCTTTCTTCCAGGTTTACACCGTTAGTCTATGTTTATTTAAGATGCCCGTTCATCTTTATTCAGAGGTTTAGCCTTTTAATATATGAAGTATAAGTTTACATTTCCTAGACTGTGGGAGCTCTTGTTTTGCAATTATTAATTTTTTTTTTGTTGAAGCTTTTGATAATGATTCATCAAAAAGGAAACATAGAGAAATAAAATAAGAAACCAAACTCTTATATAGTGAAGAAGAGTTATGCAATACATTATGAATCATACTTCAATAGTTCAGATCAGAACTGCAATCTTTTATTTTTCTTTCTCTTGTTCGGTCTTGTATTCTAACCATAAACTGTACAGTTTTCTTTACATTATGTTAGTGACGTTCTTTGACATGGGCTTTTTTTTTTGTTCCTCTGTCTTGTTTACAATTATTGGGGTTATAGGTTGGGCAGATCTATCAAAAATTTGAATGTCGGGATCAATCCAGGGGAGGTATAATCCGCAATGTTGTCCGATGGAGTATCCCAAATTTGTTAGAGGTATAGTCGTGATAAACATGCTAATTCTGATTTAAAGCTGCATATTTGGTTTAGAGATATATTACCTGGGCAAGTTTCAGATTTGTACATTTAAAGCAAATCTGGTGGATAATGTAAAAGGAAATTTGAAATACATTGTAACTCCAGTCTGTGAAACTCACATTTTACATTGACATGTAATGCTCTTTGTTTTCATACTTGAAGGAACAAGAAGGTGCGACTTTGCTTGTATCTGCAAAATTTGATGTAGTTTCTGTCCGTAATATCTACCTTCAGTTTGAAGAGGTATGTTTTTCTTCTTTTGTGAAGCATGACTTTCAAAAATTTCAAGTTTAAATGTGTGTGGTTGTTCCCTCTACATGGTTCTCTGTTTGATGTACCATTACTTAATCTGGCCTGCTCTATTGAGTCATATTTTCTCTTCTTATTCTTAAACTTCAAATTGATTCAGACCCATTTATCATTTTGCTTTCTCTCATTTACCTTTCTTTTGGAGTTACATGATATGCTACCCTACATGTAACATCCAAGTGAAGGCGGCAAAGTCCATACTAAGTACTAACCTAACCCTATGCTCTACTTTTCTTTCCAAATTATGCATTGTCTATGTAGATGAGTTTTTATTCCTTGTATAAACACACATATATATTTATGTATATATGTAATTATCTGGTAGCTTTTTATTTATTTATTTATTTTTTATTTTAGCTAATAGCCGGAAAGATGGGAGGAGTGTGTTCATACAATTTTTTTTAATTTGATTTTCTGTTAAGTACTTTTGCAAACTTCCTGTATCTTTTCTTTAGTTCACAATCTGCTGTAAACTCAGACTTCATCCAATTCCACAAATGCCAAATCTTTGTGAAATGATTTTGATGTAGACTCAATTATGCTGAATAAGCGAGTCTGTCGATTCGTCAATCTGTATCAATGTTCTTATTATAAAAGGAAATCTGCATTGTGGATGCCATCGATTTAGCTTGTCTTGTATTGTCCATGCTATGACATGCCATGCTTTACATATTTTCTTTACGCCCTAATTGATTGACACTTAAAACCCTTTTCACGAGAGCTGTAAATAAATTGGTCCATATACGTTGCAAAAGGCAGCTATAATGGCTCATTTTCTTTCGAGCATCACTACTTTATTTCATTTGTTTTCTTTCTTTCTCCCAATACAAGTTCTGAATATTCAGCTTCTAAACCTTATCTGAAGCCCTTAAGTTTTTTATGGCAGATAACTGTTCAAAATATAAAAATCAGTGAAGAACTGCAGTCTCTAATTGCCCCAGCAATACTACCCCGTTCATTTATAAGTCTGCAGGTAAATAACATTAAACGGCATTGTTCTGTTCATTTCCTTTCACATATGGTGATATTACATCTTCAATCCACTGGATTGTATTTAAAGCTCTAATGCCAACTGAAGTTTAGTTCATAATTACCAATATGCAAATAAAGTTCTACATGAAGGTTCAGACCCCTTTTCTTTCATCATATGCTTCCTGAATGAATAAAACCTTAGCACTATTACATCTTAGCAAATTTCAACTGCTGCTTACGTCAATTACAGAATTATGTTATTCTATAGTCAAGAATGAGAACTTATCTAATGATTGGAGTGCATTAGTTGAAAGGATAAGAAAATAGCTATCTCTGGCCATGAAAGCTTATGAATCCTCTCTTACAGATTTTGCAGTTCCTTCGTTCTTTCAAAGCTCAATTTCCAGTAACAAATAGAGCTCTTTCTGCGACAGAACCGGGAAGGTACAACATGTGTTATCATGAACATTGTTTAACATTTCCCTCCTAGATATGCATGTTAAATTTAAAACTTAAAACATACCCGAATTGCAGACGATCAGTAGGTGGTCTATATTACCTTTCTTACTTGGATTCCAACATGCTTTTGGGCCGCTCAGTCGGTGGAGGAGGAGTATTTATCTTTACTAAAGCTCAGCCTCTTGACTGAAATGATGCATGTTATCACCAGCCAGAAAAGTGTCTGGTTTTAAATGATTATTTTGTGGCACGGTTATGGAACTTCCATCTTCGAGTATGCATTAAAAACTCCAATTTAGTTATGATGTATTTATCAGAATGAACTGGAATTTGGTAGGACATTTTTCTCACCTTGGTGCTTCTTGTGTGCAGAAAAGTTGAGAAGGGAGATACTTAAAGACATGTTTATCTGGTTTTGTTCTTTTACTTAGCCTACCTAATCTTCACTTTTCCAGCTCTGATCAAGGTAAGTTGATTCTGACGTACAAGTTTCCAACAAATGGAGTAATTCGGAAATTTTAATTTGGAGTTGCTATAGTGTTCTTATGTTTATTGAATGCAACCAAAAAAAGAAGAGAAAAAAAGACTTTCAGTGTATAATTTAAACAAATATATCATTATCATAGAATGTGTTAAAAAAATTCATGGGGGCTCATTCAATCTCGCGAGTCGTGAGCTGTGACATATGGTGGATATGCTTTTAAGCATACATATGGTGGATAATGTAGTTGTTGATGTTGGAACATAAATGTGAATTGTTAAAAAAAAAAAAAAAAAAATTGGAAATGTGCATTTTGAAGTTCTTTGAGGACTAGTCTATTTCTTGGGAACACTTATTTGTAAGTTTATATATAATATAGATATGATCATATGAGCAATTGGCTTGGGCTTAAACTCATTTTTGTGGAAAAGGAAGGAATCATACAAAGGCTCATCTGAACACTGCGCATGCTACTGTTCGATTGAGCTTTGCACTTTATTTTTTGGAAAAAATTTATTTATTAAATTATTATTTTTTAATTAATTAATTAAAACAGTTTTTAAATGTGTTTAATTAATTGGTAAACGAAAACATTTTCTTGTTTCGATTTTCAATGTTGTTCTTACGATCTCTTGTTTTAACGTTCTCATGATCAGAAACGTCTTTCTTTCCGTTACTACTTTTTGTGCATTTCCTATATAATGCATCAAAACCAACAAGAGAAATACATCTTCTTTTCATAGAAAAATTATAAACAGTTTGTACGATTATATTACAAACATGTATTCTGAACAATAGTGTTATTGGGTGTGGTATTTCGACGGTTTTCTATCATGCAGTAGAGCTCTGATACAGTGTTATTTTGATTGGATTGTTTTATCTTGTGGATGATGAGCTTGATAGTTTGCTTGCACAATTCTGGGCAATACTGCAAACATTTTAAAGAAAGCGACTTAATCTGTGACTCAACCTAGATTTTATTCGATAAGTTCGTTTCCTTTATTTATTTATTTTTTTTTGCAGCAACTATTTCAACAATTTGAAGATGATGTGTTTCTGTCATGACTACCAATGATAATTCTAGTATTGTTGATCATATTACAAACATGTATTTCTAGTAGTAGTGTTATTGGGTGTGGTATTTTGATGGTTCTCTATCGTGTAGTAGAGCTCTGATACAATATTATTTTGACTGAGTTGTTTTATTTTGGGGACGACGAAGTTGATAGTCTGTTTGCACAATTCTGGGCAGTGCCGCGAACGTCTTAAAGAGAGCGACCTAATTCACGACTCAACCCAGATTATATTACAAACATGTATTCTGAACAACAGTGTTATTGGGTGTGGTATTTCGACTGTTTACTATCATGCAGTAGAGCTCTGATATAGTGTTATTTTGACTGGGCTAATTTATCCTGTTGATGTTGATGGTCTGCTTGTACAATTCTGGGCAGTGCTGCGAACGTCTTAAAGAAAGAGACCTAATTCGCGACTTAATCGAGATTGTATTTGGTAAATTTGTTCTTTTTATTTTTTTTTGCCGTAACTATTTCAATAATTTTAAGGCGATGTGTTTCTACCATGATTATTGATGAGAATTATGGTGTTTTTGATCATATTACAAACATGCATTTCGAGTAGTAGTGTTATTGGGTGTGGTATTTCGACGGTTCTCTATCGTGTAGAGAGCTCCAATACAGTGTTATTTTGACTGAGCTGTTTTATCTTAAGGACGACAAGGTTGATAATCTGCTTGCACAATTCTGGGCAATGCCGCGAACTTCTTAAAGAGAATAACCTAATTCGTGACTACACCCAGATTTTACGAGGTAAATTTGTTTCTTTTATTTTTTTTTGCATCAACTATTTCAACAATTTTAAGATGATGTGCTTCTGCCATGACCACCGATGAGAATTCTGGTGTTGTTGATATTAATAAAACTTTTCATTTTGAGGGAAATCTTTTTAAAAGATGGAAATAGAGACATTTTCAATATTGTTCCCACGATCTCTCGTTTTAACGTTCCTATGATCAACAATGTCTTTCTTCCTGTTACTATTTTTCGTGCATTTCCTATATAATGCATCAAAACCAACTACAGAAATACATCTTCTTCTCACATAAAAAATTATAAACAAATTATGCGATTATATTAAAAACATGTATTCCGAACAATAGTATTATTGGGTGTGATATTTTGACGGTTCTCTTTCATGCAGTAGAGCTCCACTGCAATGTTATTTCGACTTGGCTGTTTTATCCTATGGATGACGAGACTGATAGTCTACTTGCACAATTTTGGTCAATGCCGCGAACGTCTTAAAGAGAGCGACCTAATCTGCAACTCAACCCAAATTTTATTCGATAAATTTGTTCCTTTTATTTTTTTTACAACAACTATTTCAACAATTTTAAGATGATGCATTTCTGCTATGACTACCGATGAGAATTTTGGTGTTGTTGATTATATTACAAACATGTATTCTGAGCAGTAGTGTTATTGGGTGTGGTACTTTGACGATTCTTTATTGTGTAACAGAGTTCCGATACAGTGTTATTTTGATTGAGTTATTTTATATCGGGGTCGACGAGACTGATAGTTAGCTTGCACAATTATGAGCAGTGTCGTGAACATTTTAAAGAGAGCGACCTAATCCGCGACTCAACCTAGATTTTATTCGGTAAATTTGTTCCTTTTATTTTTTTTTGCAACAACTATTTTAACAATTTTAAGACGATGTGTTTTTGCCATGACTACCGATGATAATTTTGGTGTTGTTGATATTAATAAAACTTTTTATTTTGTGGTAATCTTTTTAAAAGATGGAGACATAAAATGTTATTTTTCCTCACTATGAAAAATATTGCTTATATTTTGACTACTGATAAACTTGTTGTTTCTGATACTGTTAAGGATGATGAAAGATAGAAGCAAACTACTGATTTAGCAAGTTGGGTCGAGAATAATTTTTTGTGCAAAAATTTTATTCAATAGTTTATTTGATGACTTGTATGAATACTACAATTGATAAGGAAATTTGGGACGCGTTTCAAAAGAAATACGACATTGAGGAGGCTGGAACTAAGAAGTACGCAGTCAGTCGCTACCTCAAATTCCAGATGACTGACGATAAGTTAGTGGAGGCTCAGTCTCATGAACTTCAAAAAATTGCTCATGAAATAATTTCTGAAGGTATGTCTTTAAATGAACAATTCCAAATTACTGTTATTATTGACAAATTACCTCCTGATTAGAAAGATTTTAAAAATACTCTTAGGCACAAAACAAAATAACTTTTTTTAAAAATTCTAATCACTCGCTTTCGCATTGAGGAGGAGGCTCGCAAACAAGACCAGAAAAAAGAAGTGATTGTTGTTTCAAACAACAACGCTAAGAAATCTAGTGCGATTTTGAAACTCACTGGGAAAAATTTTAAGAATTAGAATCGCAAGCATGCTCCAAACTGCAATAATTATTCTCGAAATAATAATCAAAATTTGATTCCAAGGAACCAAAATAAACAACAACAACCCCTTAATAATAAGAATGACCCGACAATGTTTTTGTGCTTTCTTTGTAACAAACTGGGTCATATGTCATGCAAGTGTCGGAACATGTCTAGTTTTGCTTCGCAAGCTAACCTGATTGAAGAGCTACCTTATAAAACTTTGATTTTAGAGATCAACCTAATTGGTTATTAGGTGGATCAGGATGGTGGTGGGTAGACACTAGCGCTTCTTACCGTGTCTGCTATGATCGTGCTATGTTTAAGACGTACACTCCTGCAACCGAGGATAAGAAAGTGATGTTAGACGAATCTCACACTACAATTGCTGTTGGTACTGGTGTTGTGGAATTAAAGTTTGCCTTTGGAAAAACCACATGATTCTCAAAGAAGTCATGCATACTCCAAAGATGAGAAAAAAATTTTGGTCTCGTGCTATCTCCTCAACAAGGTGAGGTTCACACATATTATAGGGGCAAATTTGTTTACTTTAACTAAAAATGAGATTTTTGTGGGGAAATGGTGTGCTACTGAAAGGATGTTTAAATTAAATGTTGAAGTTAATAAAGTGAATATTTTTGTTTACTTATTGTGCTCTTTCAATACTTGGCATGCCAGACTTTGTTATGTTAACAAACACATAATTAAAAATAGGGATATTGGCGGCTAAACCACCTGAACTTTACGGTTTGTAACACTTAACCACAAAAACTGAAATTTTGGCGGCTAAACTACCTAAACTTCCATTCCGTTTTGCTCTGTACACCTCCGTCCAAAAATCACAGTTAAGTGCCACGGTGAACTGTCCACGTGTACACACTTGTACACGTGGCAAATTTTCAGTGGTCCACGTAATATTAGTTTTAAAAAATAATTATAAATATTTTAAAAAATTAAAAAATTAGATTTTTTTTTTCTTTTTTTACTTTTTTTAATTTAAAAAATTAAAAAATTGTTTTTTTTTTTAATTTTTTTTTTCTTTTTCTTCTTCTTCTTCTTTTTCTTCTTCTTCTTCTGCAAAAACCATCCATCCCTGGGACCTCACAGCCTCAACCATAAACCTTTGAAGAATTACTAGCCCGAACAGCGGCTCATTTCCTCAGCGAGGAGAATGGGTTTCAAAATCCTACCAAGAAGAGGAAAGGCATGCCTGTCTTGGATGAGGGGAAAATGAAGTTCCATAGAACTCAAAGTTAACTTAGGGATAAAATTAGTTTGGTAATTATTCAACTCAAAGTTTTTTTTTTTTCTTTGAGGTTTTTTATTTCTTTCTTTCTAACCCCGTCATGTAAATTAAAGTTACAATCATACAGAGACTTGAGCCCAATTTTTGTGTTATGAATATTGTACCATGTTTTTTTTTACACGAATGAAAAAGTCATACAATCTTACATATATATGTTGGAGAGTCTTTAATTTATCATTTTGAAGTAATAAGATGGAATCTATTTGCTTACTTTGGAGGCATATATGATTAATTTTTTTCCTTTTTAATGGTGATTAAATCTCTCAAAAGCTTCTCTCTTTCGTTTTAGCCTATATTTGGAGATCATTAACCTCCATCAAGCCTTATTCTGTACCATAGAAAAATTTGAAAAGAAATTACCTGACAAATAAAGCCTTCAAGGGTGCCTAGCTTACCCATGGCCATAGCCATTTGACCCATGTAATTTGCTACATTCCCAGAGGAACCGGAGGAACCAAGAGATCCGCCGGTTAGGTTTGAAGGCTCTCGTGGTGAGACGAGAGAGAGAAAGAGAGAAAGGGGGTCGCTGGGGTTGGGGTTCAAGGCCGGTGGTCACGGGGGGGTTTATGGTTGAGGCTGTGAGGTCAGGGATGGAGGGTTTCTGCAGAAAAAGAAAAAGAAAGAAGAAAGAAGAAGAAAAAAAAAAGTAAAAGAAAAATTATTTTTTTTAAAATTAAAAAAAGTAAAAAAAGAAAAAAAAAATTCTGATTTTTTAATTTTTTTTAAATATTTATAATTATTTTTTAAAACTTATATTACGTGGACCACTAAAATTTTGCCACGTGTACAAGTGTGTACACGTGGATAGTCCACCGTGGCACTTAACTGTGATTTTTGGACGGAGGTGTACAGAGCAAAACGGAATGGGAGTTTAGGTAGTTTAGCCGCCAAAATTTCAGTTTTTGTGGTTAAGTGTTACAAACCGTAAAATTTAGGTGGTTTAGCCGCCAATATCCCTTAAAAATATGAGTAGTTTAGGCTTAATACCTAAAATGATTTTAAAAAGTGTTGGGTTTTATGCCCTAAATAAAACTCATTTCAATATAATCAGATTTACTTATTAATATAGATCAGAAATAACATTTAATGTTGCATGGTTCACATGATTTATTTCATGATTATATGTACATAATGTATAAATTCATCTGAAACCCTTTTCACATACTTGATCATATTTATTGTGCCGTCAACACATTGGAAAGTAAACATGACTATGTGAATAAAGTTTCCTAGATTTATCAGACATAGGGTTTTACTGATATGATAATCTACAACAGAGTTTACTTGCATTTGGAGAAATGCTATGTTCTTTCCAGAGCATTGGTTAAAGTAAAGCTCAGGTTGGATGCATGGAGTATGCATCGGAAGGGACCGATATTGAACTTTGACTTAGATTTATTAAACTTACCATAATATCTATTCAAGTCAATATCGCCTAGTTGATCCTAGATCAAATGATCTTAATCCTGATATGATTAGGCTCAATCTCGAGAGGCTATTCGTGTTTTTTGATTTGTTAGTTAAGCCTACTTTTAGGTCAGGGTGATACGTACATTTTGGGAACACGGTAGTGCAATTGAGTGGGAGCGCTATCATAAACATGGAATCTATAGCTTCTATCTGGCGAATAGTAAGCAAATGATGATCTCCTTCGAGCTTGACCAAACGAACATAAATGATGGAGTACTCATTTCACATAAGCTGAAATATCATTTATACGAGGTCAAGTGTTTTAAGGATAAAATACATTGTAGGGTGTAACGGTAATCTAATCCCTTTACAGTGTAGATCATTCATATAGAGGATCATTGATCACATTAGGATTATAACAATGGATAACTAATGACGCGTCTATATGGTGGAACATATAGAGCATTCTATATACTGAGAGTGCAATTCTAAGTTCTATGCGTGGATTCAACGAAGAATTAATAAGTCAGTGAATTTAGGTTATAAATTCTTGATCTACTTATTGGAAGCTCGGTTATATAGACCCATGGTCCCCGCACTAGTTGAGATAATATTGCTTGTAAGACTCATGTAATTGGTTTTGATTAATCAATTATAATTCTCAAATTAGACTATGTCTATTTGTGATTTTTTCACTAAGTAAGGGTGAAATTGTAAAGAAAGAGTTATTATGGGCATATTTGTTAATTATGATACTTTGTATGGTTCAATTAATAAATATGATAGATGACAATATTATTTAATAATTATTTATAGTTATTAAATAGTTAGAATTGGCATTTAAATGGTTGAATTAGAAAATTGGTGTTTTTGAGAAAATCAGATGCAGAAAAGATAAAACTGCAAAATTGCAAAAAGTGAGGCCCAAATCCACTATACATGGCCGACCACTTTTGTAGGCAATTTAAATTGATATTTTCATTATTTTAATGCTAAATAATTCAAACCTAACCCTAGTGGAATGCTATAAATAGATAGTGAAGGCTTCAGGAAAATTACACTTCTGATTCAGAAAAACCTGAGCCTTCTCTCTCCCTATCTGGCCGACCACTCCCTCCCTCTCTCTTTCTTCCCTCTAAAATTTCGAAATTCTTAGTGTATGAGTAGTGCCCATACACAGCAAGTGATACCTCAACCATAGTGAGGAAGATCGTGAAGAAAGACTTTCAGCAAGAAGGAGTTTCAGCATCAAAGATTCAGAGAAAGAGATCCAGGTTCAGATATTGATAATGCTCTGCTACAGAAAGGAATCAAGGGCTAGATATCTGAACGGAAGGAGTCATTATATTCCGCTGCACCCAATGTAAGGTTTCCTAAACTTTATATGTGTTTATTTCATCGTTTTAGAAAGTTCATATTTAGGGTGTTAATCAACATACTTGTGAGTAGATCTAAGATCCTGGTAAAATAATTTTCCAACAAAAAGTGTGACTCTGGCTAAGATCACAAAAACACCTCATAAATTTTTAACTAGAGAAAATTAGCCTCTAAAATTAATTTATTATGATATTTGTGAATTAAATGGTGTTTTAACAAGAAACTAAAAATGTTTATCTTTGTGCATTTAATGAAAAATAAAAGTGAAGCTCTTGATATGTTTAAGTTATTTGTGGTTGAAATTGAAAATCAACTTAGTAGGAAGATCAAGAAGCTACGTAGTGATAGACGCAGTGGATATGATTCCACTGCTTTTGTTGATTTTTATAACTCACATGAAATTAGACATGATAAGACTGCACCGTATTTACCTAAAATGAATAGAAAAGTTAAAAGAAAGAATAGAAATTTTATTGAATCTATTGTTGTCATTTTACTTAATTATGGTGCTGCATCTTATTGGTGGGAAAAAATTATCTTAACTATTTGCTATCTGCTTAATAGGGTACCTAACCCAAAAAGCAAAATTTCTCCTTATGAGATATTGAAAATAAACAACTAAACATATCTTATTTTAGAACATGGGATTGTTTAGCTTATGTTCGTATTCCTGATCTTAAGAGAATTAAGCTAGGAAGTAGAGCCAATGAATGTATATTTTTAAGGTATGTTGGTAATAGCAAAGCCTATAGGTTCTATGATCTAAATGCGCATGTTATAGTGGAATCTAACGGCACTGATTTTTTTTAAAGATAGATTTCCATTTAAATTGAGAAATATTAGGGGCACATGAGCTAGCAACATTTCAATGATTAGGAGTGATGAACATACTGAGGATTTAGAAGTAAACCTAAAAAAAGTAAGAGAGCGAAGGTAGCTAAAGACTTTGGTCATGATTTCTATGCTTATACCTTAGAGGAGGATCCTGCTAACCTCTAAGAAGCATATTTTTCTTTAGACGCGGACCTTTGGCAAGAGGCCATAGATGACAATATGAAAGACCTCAGAGAAGCGAGTGTAGTCCTTGGAATAAAGATTACTAGGTCTGATAAGGGAATTTCTCTAGATCAATCTCACTATATTGAGAAGATTCTAAAGAAATATAATTATTTTTACTATAAACCTGCTTGTACCTCATATAACCCAAGTGTAAAATTATTTAAGAACAATGGAGATGGAGTAAGACAATCAGATTATGCTAACATAATCGATATCCTCTGATATGCTACTAACTATACTAGACCTCACATTGCCTATGTCTTAGGATTATTGTGCAGGTTTACCAGTAGACCTAGTATAGAGCATTGAAATGCTATTGAGAGGGTCATAAGATACGTAAAGAGAACCATGAACCTTAGAGTACATTATCAAAAGTTTCCTACTATCCTTGAAGGAACATCGATGCTGACTGGAACACTTTATTAAATGACTCCAAAGTAACTATTGACTATATTTTTAGTATAGCTAGTGGAGTTGTTTCTTGAAAATCAAAGGAACAAACTATTTTGGCAAAGTCCACCATGGAGTCTGAAATGATAGCACTAGCTACTGCTAGTGAAGAAGTAGGTTGGTTGAGAAGTCTGCTAGCTGAGATCCCTTAATGGGAAATACCGATACCAACTATGTTGATCCACTGCAATAGTACCGCGACTATTGCAAAAGTTTAAATCCATTATTATAGCGGTAAGAGACGACATTCGTCGTAAATATAATACTGTTAGACAGTTCCTCTCTATTGGAGCAGTAAGAGTGGATCAAGTACGCATTGATGAAAACTTAGCCGATCCTTTAATGAAAAGACTAGCTAGAGAGAAAGTCCTTAAAACCTCAAAAGGAATGAGATTATTTCCCTTAGAATGATGAGTCTCTCATAATGGTAACCTGACCTATAGACTGGAGATCCCAAAAAATAAGTTCTATAAGTAATAACAAGTTATGATGTGATAAAAATGAGATCATGCTATTGTTATAAGAAATGTGAAGCATGAATTCCTAAAGCGATAGAAGGTTGAGATAATAGAAACTCTTAATGAGATCTATACTCTATGTGGAGTGGAGTACCGAGCTACATGAGTAATTTTGATAGACTCACCTATGTGAATGTTGAAGTGGGATAGACGTGCATGGCCATTAAAGCATGTGCTTTTGGACTAAACCCTAGAAAGGTTGTGTGTGATACATCGTTAGAGGTAGAGTTCAAGACTACAAGCCACTCTAGTACATTTTAAGATGTATTCACTACGCAAATATTCAAATCGAAAGATACCTTTGTCTATGCTCAATCTTATTGAAAATATTTTAAAAAAAATTCAAGTAGGGGATTGTTGGAACATAAATGTGAATTGTTAAAAAATTGAAAAGTTGGATTTTGAAGTTCTTAGAAGACTAGTCCCACATTGCTTGGGAACACTTATTTATAAGTGTATATATAATGTAGATATGAGCAATTAGGTTGACCCCAAGGGGTACCCACTTATATGGAAGAGGAAAGAGTCACACAAAGGCTCCCCTGAACACCACGTGCGTCGTTGTCTGACCGAGTTGAGTTGGTGTGGTGTGCACCTTATTTTTTGGAGAAAATTTATTTATTAAATTATTATTTTTTATTTAATTAATTAAAATATTTTTTTTAAGTGTTTAATTAATTGGTAAACAGAGATATTTTCTTGTCTTGATTTTCAGTATTGTTCTCACGATCTCACATTTTAATGTTCTCATGATTAGAAACATAT
Source organism: Cannabis sativa (assembly GCF_029168945.1). Classification (NCBI taxonomy): domain Eukaryota; kingdom Viridiplantae; phylum Streptophyta; class Magnoliopsida; order Rosales; family Cannabaceae; genus Cannabis; species Cannabis sativa. The sequence continues at coordinate 14,128,899 of NC_083604.1, forward strand.
TTCTTCCTGTTACCACCTTTTGTGCATTCTCTATATAATGCATCAGAACCAACAGGAGAAATACATCTTCTTCTCATAGAAAAATTAGAGACAGTTTTTACGATTATATTACAAATATGTATTCTGAGGAGTAGTGTTTGTTTGAGTGTGGTATTTCAATGGTTCTTTATCGTGCAGTAGAGCTCCGATATAGTGTTATTTTGACTGGGCTTGTTTATCCTGAGGACGAAGATGGAGGAGTCACACAAAGACTAACCTGAACAGCATGTGCACCGTTGTCCAACCGAGCTGAGCTAGTGTGGTGTGCACCTTCTTTTTTTTTGGAAAAAATTTATTTATTAGATTATTATTTATTATTTAATTAATTAAAATAATATTTAAGATGTGCTTAATTAATTGGTAAACATAGACATTTTCTCGTCCTGATTTTTAGCATTGTTCCCACGATCTCACATTTTAATGTTCCCATGATTAGAAACGCCTTTCTTCTCGTCACCACCTTCTGTGCATTCTCTATATAACACATCAGAACCAACGTGAGAAATACATCTTATTCTCACAGAAAAAAATTAGAGACAATTGATTCGATTATATTACAAACATGTATTGTGAGCAATAATATTTTATTGAGTGTGGTATTTTGATGGTTCTTTATCGTGTAATTAGCACCGATACAATGTTATTTTGATTGAGCTATTTTATCTTGAGGACGATGAGGAAGGAGTCACACAAATGCTCACCTAAACACCACGTGCGCCACCTTCCAACTGAGCTGAGTTGGTATGGTGTGCACCTTATTTTTGGAAAAATTTATTTATTAAATTATTATTTTTTTATTTAATTAATTAAATATTTTTTAAACGTGTTTAATTAATTGGTATTTTCTTGTCTTGATTTTCAATATAATTCCTATGATCACTTGTTTTAACATTACCATGATCAGAAATGTCTTTTTTCCTGTAACCACCTTTGGTACATTCTCTATATAAAGCATCAGAACCAACGAGAGAAATATATCTTTTTTTCATAGAAAAAATTAGAGACAGTTTATACGATTATATTACAAATATTACTCTGAGCAGTAGTGTTTTATTGGGTGTGGTATTTCGACGGTTCTCTATCGTGTAGTAGAGCTTCGATACAATATTATTTCTACAGGACTGTTTTATCCTGAGGTTGACGAGGGAGGAGTAACACAAAGGCTCACCTGAACATCACGTGCGCGGTCGTCCGACCGAGCTGAGCTGGTGTGTGCATCTTATTTATTTATTTTTTTTTTGAGAAAATTGATTTATTAAATTATTATTTTTTATTTAATTAATTAAAATAATTTTTAAATATGTTTAAATAATTGGTAAACAGAGACGGTTTCTCATCCTAATTTTCATGATTGTTCCCACGATCCCATGATCAGAAACGTCTTTCTTCCTGTTGCCACTTTCTGTGCATTTCCTCTATAATGCATCAAAACCAACTGGAGAAATACATCTTCTTCTCATAGAAAAAATTAGAGACAGTTTATACGATTATATTACAAACATGTATTATGAGTAGAGTACATTTTTGGGTGTGGTATTTCGACAATTCTTTATCGTGCAGTAGAGTTCCGATACAGTGTTATTTCGATTGGGCTGTTTTATTCCAAGGACGATGAGACTGATAGTCTGCTTGCAGTCTTGCACAATTCTAGACAATGCCGCGAATGTCTTAAAGAGAGCAACTTAGTACACGACTCAACCCAAATTTTATTTGGTAAATTAGTTTATTTTATTTTTGTGCATCAACTATTCAAGAGTTGAAAACGCTTAATTTTGTGAAAATATTAAGCTCTTTCAATGGCGTCCATGGTCTTATTGGCCACTGCAATATTATCATGTTTTGTACATATCATTCATCAAACAATATGTTTTTTTTTTTCTTACATTTGTAAATCTGATGAACCGTCATTTTGGTTCTTTGAAGGGCAATGCCAATTTTGTAAGTTGTTTTAAATTTAAATTCTTAACAAAAATAAACAAGCTTCATTCTCAAACATAACAACAAAACAAGTTCTCTTTCGTTTTAGTAATTTCCAAAATGGAAGTACATTGAGTTCCAAGGGAGTGCTACTCTGATTGCGCATTTTCTAGCAAAATGGGCACTAAATACTATGGTAGAAGGTGATATCCCAGTGGATGCTTTTGAAGTTGGTGATCTTGCAGTTGCAGGGCCACCAGACAGGGGTCCATTGTGTTTTATGTATGCTATACACTATTTAGTTTCACCAATGTTTATTTGCTAGTTTGTTTGTTTTAATTGAGCCTCTGATGCACTTCTTTTGTATATGCCTACTTTTTGGGGCTTCTTCTTCTAGAATTTATAATTTTTTTTTACATATATGATTTTTTTTTTCCAATTGTACGTACATTAATTACTTATAAAAGTATATCCAATATACACAAATGTTAATTTTAAAATTTTCAATCCAATACAATCAACAGATCCGGAATGATTTGGATTGATTAATTTTTTTCTTTTGAAAGAAGATTTAGATTGAGTTAAACACATTTGGACGAGGAACCTCCATTCGAAAAGCCACTAGAATGTGAGTCGAGCTCGAGCATGGCGCAAGAAGATATAGAGGAGGGAAGTATGCGAGTGCGTGGAACCCGTGTGCGTGTGAAGCCCAAGTGGTTGCAAGATTTTGTTAGGATGGAGTCTCGTTGAAGGGTGCGAAACCAGAATTGTTGTTTGCCAATTTTTACATTTTGCTGATTTTCTGAAATGTAAGCTGGGTATAAATTTTGAAGATATACGTTTATGAAATGAAAACTGCAATTTAATTGCATTTGGGAGACTTGTCTTGTCTCGAAAAAGACTCTATCATCTAACACTGGTGCTTTCATTGTTTTTCAGCATGAAGAACGAGGAACTGGCAGCAATAATCCAGGCCTTGGAAGCAAATTTTCAGATGCATGCCAAACAACAATTCACCAAATTCTCTGCGAAATTGGAAGAACAGGTCGCTCGTTTAGATACTCGAGTGGATTAATTACAATCATCTACAACCAAGTCGCAAGGGGAAATTGGCAATTCTAGTCGGTCAGCTGAATCAGTAACACCACACCGTTTGACTTCTCACACAGATTCACGCGATGTGAATTCGATCCTCAAAATTATGCGGGTGAAGGTGGCCAGATTCGAAGGAGTGGGAGAGTAGAGGATTGGATTTACAAGATGAATAAATTTTTCGATCTCCACGGTGTTGCGCCAGCTACGAGGTTGTCGATGGTCGCCTTCCATCTCGAGGGGGCATCGTCCATTTGGTATCAATGGATGGAAAAGGGAGGAGGGTTTTCCGATTGGGAATCCTTTTTGACAGCACTGCGATTGCGGTTCGGGACTTCCATTTATGAAGATCCATTGGGCAAAATTGCAAAGTTGGTATAGACGGGACGTGTTTCGGCATTTCGGGAGGAATTTGAGTAGCTCATGACTAGAATTTCTCGAGTTCCTGGGCAGTATTTCCTCAATTACTTTGTATGGGGTCTGACTAACCGAAATTCGATGAGAACTGTTGTTATCGAATCCAATTGATCTAGCAGACGCAATGGCGAAAGCTCAACTATATGAAGATCGGCATGATGACATCCTAAACCGTGCCCGCGGGGAAGGGTACCGTCCTAACTGGTTTCCGAGAATCTCTCAACCCAGTTCACCGACAACAACCTCTCCAGCATGTTATGCATGTTTTTCTTCAATTCCAACTTGATTTTATTAAGTATTAATGAATTATATTTTGATAAAAAACGAAGTTCTTGATAGGTCCTGAAAGGATATATTTGTCAAGAGGATCCTGCCATTTCCCCCAAGAACCAGTTGAAAGTTGCATCCCTAGAAAGGGAAAAATAAAATGAATCTATAAAAATGACGTCTCTGCTATATACATATGTAATATGTACATACGCATGGATACGTTCTCTTCTAACTGAGCAAGCTATTCCAACGCATTTTAAGGGCTTCGTACGCCTTGGAACAAGGCACAGCCTGCAGTATAATTCTTCCATCTATAGAAGATTCTGTTGCTAAGCCAAGCCTCAACAAGGTACTAATTGCTTTATCAACTGGCATCTCAACCTGCATACCAAACACACATCAAGATGACTAATCAATCAGTAGCTGCATATAGCCAACACTGATCACACAATACAGTCACACTAATCAGTAATCATTCTATTACCTTTACTTTAAACATGGCGTACATGAATTGCTCGCATTTGTCCCCAACACTGCGGCGGCAGATCATCTGCGGTCATAACAAAGTTCATTATTTATAAATAACACACTTGGCTGAAATGTCATGAGATGAATGCACACTAAAGATTTAATTGTATATCAGTCTATCAGATGTGCAAAAAGGAACAAATTTTAAGCTTGAAGCCCCTGGTAGAAATCGATGGTTACATAAAATCAAAAGCGTGCGTATGAATAAAATTAGGAGGATGTGAGCAAACCTTGTCCCCCATTTTAAGCATGATTGCATAGGCCAAAATAGCTTCCTTGTACTGCATGGGTCCAAGTAAAAGAAAAGTCATTGGCAAAATAACCAATGAAGCATAATATAAGTGTTAGTTATTAGTTTAATATATCTCTTCCAAATGCAATCATATATTCGTCTTATTAATTTTGTAGAAGAAAACATCAGAGCCAGTTCACTACATAAACAAATACTCTTTCTCCTGCATAAACAAATCCAATCTAGTTTGGTCTTTTCCTCAAGCTTAAGAATTTTTCCATAATTCAATCACTATCGATAAGACATAATTCTATCAGTATTAACTAGGTGATTCCTGTACATGTTATTGGGTTAGGTCCTAAGTAAAATCAAGTTTCTTAAATGGATAGGAGTGAAGTCTACTACTTGGGCCTTAGGCTGTTAGATGGTGGTATCACCCACATATTCAATTTTTGACAGGGTTAAATAAATATATAAACGTTCCAGATTTAGGGAGAAGGAATGTTTCATATGGCCAAGTGGGACCACATACAGCAAGGTCTAGTTAAAAGTTCAACACTAATACTCAAAGTTATGCAAAGAAGCTTCTATACAGTTCTGGGGAATGACTTTTTGTCTAGTAAAGGTAGAATTTTGTTGATTAAAATAATAAGCTAATAGCAAGAACACAATTCTCCCCTTTTCTACATAATTTGGGTTCAGACTCAAAACCTTTCCCTTAATGAAAGGTCAGATGTCAGAGTTACAAAGCTTCATGGTAGAAAATACTGTACTGGCTATTACAAAATGTCTAGCCAAACATCATATTTGTACCTTGAAGAGAGAAATTTTAGATAGGTCAATTCTTCTATCTCCCAATTTTTCCTTTTTAAATTTGTGTCATGCTAAGAATACCACCTAAGAAGATGGAAAGGAAAAAAAAGTAAATGAGAAGTTGTATAGGAGTTCATTACTTGCTGTTGTTCAGAGGCGTCCAGGAGAAAATGAACTGAGCCAAAGCCACTGGCTAAGGTCTTTTCATACAGTGTCCTGTTGACCAATAGCTGTAGTAGAAGATTGCTATAAAACATCAATTATATATAAAAATGACAAGGAAAAAAAATATTAAAAAGTATTCTGCAAGAAAAATCATACTCAGCTCTGAAATGGGACATAAAGACTTACTTGATACCTATCCCAAGTCTGTTTGTATCCAAGTACCACTCGAGACACAGATATTATCAGTGCAGTGATAGCAACCACATCAAGTAATATTGCTGATCTAACAGAAAACATGAAAAGAAAAAACCAAACAGAATATTACTGCAACTTCTCGAAGAAAGATGCTACTCAAAAGCAGAAGACACTATTAAGACTAACAGGGTTGGCCTTTGAATTAACAGATGCTTTAACAGAAACGAAAATATAATATATATATATATATATATATATATATTTATATAAATCTACATATATATATACACACACACAAGAGAGAGAGAGAGACTGCAAAAGGATTCTAATGTTAATATCAGGACTTCAGTATGCAGCTAAAACAACTCTATTTCCTTGGCATTACATCAAGCCAAACCCTGGTTAACATAAATATTGGATATAATACATGTACGGTGGCTACTGGTAGTTACATTACATCTAATCTATCTCACATAAAAAACCCACTTGAACAATCCATCATTACAAAATGAGTGGCCATGATTAAATGACAAGTAAAATTTAGTACAAGACCCAGTTCACAGGCCTATCACTATCTTAAAGAATGATGTGTCACCCTACTATTCACGCTCCTTTAATAAAATATAACCTCAAACAATTACAACTACAATATGTTCTACAATAGTTTTGAGAAAAGTGATACATACGGGGATAATAAGACATTCTCGAACTTGTAGTTAATGAAGTATGCTGAAAGCCCCAATATTGTTGCAACATCCAAACGTACCTATGAGATGAGAAAATGTTGTCATAAGGCTAAATTTTTTACTTATTCAATATATAATATCTCATCCTTCTAATCAGTAATCTGATACATGAAAGAATGATCAAAGCTGGGACCATAGATCCAAAATATGGTACACTGTCCTTTTGGAATTTTTTTTATATATTCATTTCTCTTGCACATTTTTTGGACAAAGAAAATACATACATTCTACCTTATCTTAGTAAGAACAACAACAACAAAAAAAAAGTTCACTACCCTATCTCATTTTAAAATATTCAGTCTAGCAAAGAACTAATTGAAGGTAAAAAGCATTATAATTAGACATGTTCTTGTTCAAGGATGGTAACTTAATCTTTCAAACTTTGTAGTATGGAATTGGTCAACACAAACACAAATTGACTTCTTTTTCCACTTAAACGTGCTGTTAATCTGTTACAAAATCTATGTTTTCTCTGTTATTCTCTTCAGCTAACTAGTAACAATATGAGATCAATTGTAACAAGTTACATGACTGGAATATGAATCATTGTTCTTTGAATCTCATCCAGATCCATATAGCAGACAATTCAGAGATGCAAGAAAGATGACTCACTTATCAGAGAACTAAATTAGAATTAGGAGTTGGTATTTTAGTTGTTTGGTCCACAATCAAGCAACTTAAAAATTCTAAAAATAAACAATTTTCATACCGTGTCTATAATGCGGAAAGATAGCTTTTTGTGAGGAAAGACAACCTACAAAGTAGAAAAATTCATGGGGAACACTGGAATGTTAGTTACTGAATTGAGTCCAAGAAATGTGAGAAAGTACGAGACATAAAACGTGATACGTCACATGCACTTACTGATAAATCTGGAATGGGAATTCTTTCGTATATCTTTAATTGCAATGATGGAATGTCTGCTTTGTTTTTTGTACCCCCTTTATCTACTTCGTCAGTATAAAGCAAAATCAATTCTTCAAACGCTGGTTCCTAATTTGTAAAACATCAGAAATTAAAATAGGGACTATCTTTCCCCCTAGACAAACTGTCAAATAGTACATCAGTTGCCTGTTGAAGAACAATAATTACTACAACATAAGTGGAAGGTCAAAATGAAACTGTTCTCACATCTTTTATGCTTGACCATTAAACCGAAAGAATGATGGAATTAAGACACATAAGCATTAGTAATTCTTTGGCCGATGTAGAAAACATGACAAACACACACCCTGAAAATGGTTTTGGAAAAAAAGGTAATAGAAGATCAATTTCTATACTTTAGTCCTGACAAAAATAAAATAAAAATCCAATGCTTAGTCATCAATACTATTGCTGGTTTGTCTTTCGAAGTACCGCGAGAGCTAATGTGTTCATCTAAGTGACACAGTGAGATTCAATGAAGGAGAATAATAAATAGAATATGGTTGCCAACTTTTCAATACTTAGTTTCAAAATAGTAAGGCCACTTTGGTTAAGCATTTTATTAAGCTAGGCAAAAAGTCTTTGAAGTTTTGGTCATTTCTATATACCTAAGAAAAACTTTATGACAAGAAACTGACAAAATAGAATTAAAATTTTATTATCATCATTATATTGTCTGGATTTATCGATGGATACAACACAAGGTTACGACTACAGAATTCAGTTCAATGTAACAAGGAAACATATGTGAGCAATTTTGTTTTTGTTTTAATAGAGTCAAGAATATCCTTTAAATGTTCTTGTAAGTGAAAAATCTCAGGTGAATCAAATATGATCAATAAAATCAAACTTGACTTTGGGGTATAAAATATGTACAATTTCAAGATACCAAATGAGCATTATCAAAAATACAAGATACTAAACTTGTGCATGGGGTTCCATCTCAAGCGTGATATTTGAAAGAATCCCACAAGGCCATCGGAAAGTTTTGTGGGTGTACACATCAGGAAAGTATACTATGTTAGAATTTAGGAAGTGTGTGGTTAAGGTGCATGACTTTCATCTGAAAACCATAATATACACAAATGATTCACCATTTTCTATATTGTATTAGAGCAACCTTAGATTAGGGTTCGAAATTTAGGCTGTTAAAAAAAATAAATTAAAAAATATAGGGTTTCTTATCGGAAACCCTATTTGGAGTGTGTTTCAATTCTCACCGCCCACACGGGAGGATTGCCCAGTCGCCGGTAGTCGAAACCCCAAAGTCCAACCACCAGAATCGCTGCGCGTGAGGCTCACGCACCGCCACTGCCTGCAAAGATCTTTTCCACGTGTCGGCGCGTGGGACAGTGAATCCGGCTCCGATTCACTTCTGCTCCTTTTTCGACCCATCTCTATCCTCCTTGCATCTGTCTTCGGTGGTTCTCATTTTGTGGTTTGATACTTTTGACTACTTCGTATTTGGATATTCTTCCTTTGTTGTTCGCTTTCTTCCTATACTCTTTCAATTGTTTTTGCTTTCGAGATTATGGCAGAGACAAAATCAGACTCAAAATCAATAATTGTTTCTGATGTGATTCCCGTGATGTTTAAAATCACAGACCATAAATTGATTGGTTTGAATTATTTGAAATGGAGTAAAACAATTTGACTTAATCTTAGGAGTATTGACAAAGATATCACTTGACTAATGATCCTCCCAAAGGAAAAGTAAGTCTGATTATTTTGTGTTCTATAAAAGATCAACTGTCGGCATTATTTTATTGGTCGTGTATGTGGATGATATTGTAATTACTAGAGATGATACTAGAGGCATCTCATTCCCTAAATCATTCCTTCATACCTAATTTCACACGAAGAATTTGGGGGTGCTCAAGTATTTCTTGGGAGTTGAAGCCACTCAAAGTAAACAAGGTATTATTCTATCTTGTACAAAATAGTGAATCGAATTATGTGTATATTTCATAGAATAGTACATATTTATATACAAAGCTAGGAGACTAGGAAATAGGAAACTACCAACAAAATAGGAAAATACTAAATACAAGTTACCCTAATTCTTTTACACCTAATATACAGCTAATACTCTAACACTCCCCCTCAAGCTGGAGCATAGATGTTAATCATGCCCAGCTTGTTACAAAGATAGTCTATCCGCACCCCATTCAAAGCTTTTGTAAAAATATCTCCTAGTTGTTCTCCGGTTTTCACATATCCTGTGGAGATCAGACCTTGTTGAATTTTCTCACGAACAAAATGACAATCGATCTCAATGTGCTTAGTTCGCTCGTGGAATACGGGATTCGAGGCAATATGAAGAGCAGCTTGATTATCACACCATAATTTTGCTGGAATAGAAGTCTTAAACCCGAATTCGATTAAAAAGCCGATAAATCCATATTACCTCACACACCTGACCGTGGCCATAGCTGCTATATTCGATTCAAGATCGGATCTGGGAGATACAACATTTTGTTTCTTACTCTTCCAAGAGACCGCATTGCCCCAACAAATACACAATATCATGAAGTGGATCGTCTATCTACCTTGGAGCCTGCCCAATCTGCATCAGAAAAACACTCAATCTGGGTATGTCCATGATCCTTGTAAACTATACCTCGTCCTGGTGCTCCTTTTAAGTAACATAAAATTTGTTCTAATGCTGCCCAATGATGAATTGTTGGGGAAGACATGAACTGACTGATAACACTAATCTTGGAAATGCAATATCTCGGACGAGTCACGGTTAAATAATTCAACTTTCCAACTAACTCGCGATATTTCTCGGGATCTTCAAATGGTTTCCCATCACGTGTAAGATGCACGAATTTGGATTCATTGGAGCATTGCAAGGTTTTGATCCCAATTTTCCTGTCTCAGTTAGCAAAGCAAGTACATACTTTCTTTGAGACAGAAAAATACCTTGTTTACTCCGAGTAACTTCAATCCCAAAGAAATACTTGAGTTCCCCTAAATCTTTCGTGTTAAACCGGGTGTGAATGAAAGACTTAAGGGATGAGATGCCTTGATATCATTTCCGCAATAACGATGTCATCAACATACACCACTAACAAAATGATACCAACAGTTTGATCTTTTATAAAACACGAGAATGATCCGACTTACTTTTCAACAAACCAAACTTCTCAACGACTTGACTAAATTTACCAAACCAAGCACGAGGGCTTTGTTCAATCCATATAAAGATTTGCGAAGATGACAAACTCGCCTCTAACTCCCCGAGCAACAAACCCGAGGTTGCTCCATATATACTTCTTCCTCAAGATCTCCATGAAGAAAAGCATTTTTAATATCAAGCCGATGCAAAGGCCAATGATGAGTAGGCTTCGGGGAAATGAACAATCGAACGGATGTGAGTTTAGCAACGGGGAGAAAAAGTATCACAATAGTCCACTCCATAGGTTTGAGCATAACCCTTAGGGCAACAAGACGGCCTTTAAGCGAGCAACCGTGCCGTCCTGGATTGAATTTAACCGTGAACACCCATTTACACCCGATGGCCCGTTTGTTTTCCGGAAGGTAAATCAACCAAGACCCAAGTACCATTCGCAACCAAAGCATTCATCTCTTATCATCATGTAAAGCCAACCAGATGAGACATCGCTTCTCGAACGAGCTTTTAGGAATAGTGATAGAATCAAGAGAAGCAATAAAAAGAACAAGAAGAAGAGGAGAGATGATTATAAGACACAAAAGAAGTAATAGGAAAAGTACATTGACGTTTACCTTTACGTAGTGCAATGGGAAGATCATCGAGATGTCCGTATCCGATGACGAAGATGCGAGTGCGGGACATGAAACGAGGAGGTGGAGGAGGGGGCGCCCGGTGTACACTATAGGAGGCCGAGGGAGTGGTGGAGGTGGTAGAGGTGGTGGAGGTGGTGGAGGTGTAGACATTGTGGGGGTGACGACCGAGGGAGGTGAAGGAACAAGAGACCCGCCATAACATGGAGCGAGGCGCATAGGATGTGACGAGAATAAACCAACAAATCATCATCCTCCCCCGACTAGTTAGAAGTAGTGGAAGATGAAAAATAAGGTGTATTTTCTACAAAAGTAACATCAATAGACACAAGATATTTTTCGAGATCGTGACGGTAACACCTATACCCTTTCCGAAGACGAGAATAACCAAGAAAGACACACTTTAGTGCACTTAGGGTCTAATTTGGGTGACGGATGGACGGACATCGCGAGCAAAACAAACACTACCAAATACTCGCGGAGCAACCGGAAATAATGACTTATTAGGAAAAAGAATTTTAAATGGAATTTCACCATTAAGAACGAAGAGGGCATGCGATTAATAAGAAAGCATGCCGTGAAACACATCGACGCCCAAAAAGGTTTAGGGACTTTCATTTGAAACAAGAGAGCACGTGCAATTTCAAGAAGATGTCCGTTTTTACGTTCCGCAACACCATTCGAGGTGCCGTATCAACACAAGAAGTTTCATGAAGCATGCCATTAGAGGTCATATAAGATTGAAATTGAGCGAGACATGTACTCTTTGGCATTATCACTTCTCAAAGTACGAATAGATACATTAAATTGAGTTTGAATCTCAAAGACAAAAAGCACAGAATATAGAAAACAACTCAGAACGATTTTTCATTAAATATAACCAAGTTAAACGAGAATGATCATCCACAAAAGTAACAAAATACCTGAATCCAGATTGAGACAAAATAGGAGAAGGACCCCAAACATCGAATGAACTAACTCAAAAGGAACACTAGCACGTTTATCGACACGTGGACTCAAACTAACACGATGATGTTTGGCAAACCGACATGACTCACATTCTAACGAAGATAAACTACTATTGGGGACACGGTTTCTTGAGCAAAGGAAGGGATGGATGACCTAAACGACAATGAGCCTCAAAAGCGGAAGCAACACTCGAACAAGCGATAGAGGTTGGCGGAAGTGGGTCAAGAACATACAAGCCACCGATTCATGTCCTTTACCAATAATCTTCTTCGTCATAAGATCCCGAAACAAACAATGATCGGGGAAAGAATGAGATGCAACAATTTAGATTACGAGTGAGTTGACTAACCGTAAAGCAAATTAAAGGACAAATCGGGTAAATGTAAGGCCCGATGATAAAGATAGCATAGGTGTAGGAACAATAGTGCCGGATCCAAGAACGTAAGCCGTTGACCCATCGGCTAAGGTGACAACGAGAAGTGGGATCGTGAGGCGAAAAGTGGAAAAGAGACGGAATTACATCATATGATACGTGGCACCGAATCAATGACCCATTTCGAGGATTTGGAAAGAAGGCGCATTGAGAGCTCCGAATCGGCAATCGCGATGACGAAGAAGATGAAGACTTAAGTGTTTCCCGATACCTCGAGAACTTGGCAAATTCATCGGCGAAATAAGGACCGATTTGTCGGATGCATCACTGTGCTTGCAATATTGGCGAGTGTTGTTGTCGATTCTTAAATTGTAACTTCCTACACTCAAACTTGGTGTGGCACGGTTTCTTACAATAATTGCACATGATGCTCCCGGAATTTGGTGTGCGGTTATCGGGTCCTTGTGAATTACCTCCTTTAAATCCACTTGGAGTAGAGTTTCTTTCGGTGCGTAATTATTACGACTCACCAAGGCGCTATTCGGAGGAGTTGAAGAGGTAGTCTCGTGCGAAGAACACGAGTAAACACATCTTGTAAAGAGGAGACATCGAACCGGAGAGAACTTGTGACTTTGCGAGTCAAATTCGAGATGAGAGTCCCGCAAGAAAACTCATAATAGCCATTTGTTCTCGTTGGCGGCTGTTGAACTTTTACATCGACTAAACGGTAATAAGCACATTAAGTTCTTCATATGTTTTCTTGAAAGCCATAAAATAATTCATAAGAGACTTATCTTGTTTCTCCGCGCGATAAAAAGCTTTGCAAACATCATATATGCGAGATATGTTGTCTTTGCCAGAATACAAAAACTCCAAGTAACCCATTAGTTCTTTAACCAATTCACAATGATTAATTAAACTAATTACCTCATTATCGATAGAATTTCGAATTTGAAGGAACAAGCGAGCATCCTCACGGAGCCATATTTTCCTTGAATCGTTTGTTTCTTCAGGAGGATCGTCAGTCAAGTGATCATCTTTGTCAATACTCCTCAAATACAGTCGAATCGTCTTACTCCATTCCAAATAATTCGAACCAATCAACTTATGATCCGTGATTTTAGACATTACGGGAACAACATCAGAAACAACAACTGATTTTGAATCTGATCTTATCTCTGCCATAATCTCAAAAGCAAACACAAAGACAAAGAAAAAGAACAAAAGAACACCAAAGAATGAACACCCAAACACGAAGAAGACAAACAAATACCGAATTACAACCTAGAACAGATGCGAGTGGGCTTAGAAGAACCCAGTGAAGAATCGGCAACAGAACGCCGTCGAAGGCGCCGTCACACGCGCCTCACGCGCCGCACGTGAGCCCCACGCGCGTAAGCTTCGTGCGGCGCGTGAGCCCCACGCGCGAGGAATCCGACCGACCGGACTTCGGGGGTTCGTAGATCGGCGGCCGGGCGGTCCTCATGTGGGCGGTGAGAAACAATGTTCACTCCAAATAGGATTTTCGAAAAAACAACCCTAAACTCAAACCCTAATTTTTTTTTTTTTTTTTTTTTTTTTTTTTTTCAGAACCCTAATTTCGAATTTCGAATTTTGAATCACAATGCTCTGATACCATGTACAAAATAGTGAATCGAATTATGTGTATATTTCATAGAATAGTACATATTTATATACAAAGCTAGGAGACTAGGAAATAGGAAACTACCAACAAAATAGGAAACTACTAAATACAAGTTACCCTAATTTTTTTACACCTAATATACAGCTAATACTCTAACATATCTCAAAGGAAGTATGTACTTGATTAGTTAACTGAGACAAGAAAATTGGGAGCAAAACCTTACCTAACGAGTGATAAAGAACCATTTGAAGACCATGAGAAGTATCGCGAATGAGTTACAAAGTTGAATTATCTTATTGTAACTCGTCCAAATATTGCATTCTCAGTTTGTGTTGTCAGTCAGTTTATGTTATCTCCAACAATTCATCATTGGGCAACCTTAGAGCAAATTTTGTGTTACTTGAAAGGAGCACCTGGATGAGATATTGTTTACAGGGATCATGAGCACACCCATAGAGTATTTCTCAGATGAAGATTGTGCTGGTTCCAAAAGTGATAGAAGATCCACTTCAAGTTATTGTGTCTTTATTGGGGGTCATTTGGTCTCTTGGAAAACTAAGAAGCAAAATGTTGTGTCTAGATCCAATGCAAAATAAGAATATAAAGCTACGACACAATTTGTGTGAGGTAAAGTGGATACATCAACTTTTGACCGAAGTAGGGTTTAAGACTTCAGTACCAGTAAAATTATGCTGTAATAATCAAGATACTCTTGATATTGCCTCAAATCTTGTGTTCCATGAGTGAACTAAGCACTTTAAGATAGATTAACATTTTGTTCGTGAGAAAATTCAACAAGACTTATCTCTAAAGGACGTGAAAACTGGAAGACAATTAGTAGATTGTCTGCTTTGAATAGGGTGCGGGTTGATTATCTTAAATTCGCTAGAAAATAGGGTCGTATAAATATATGCCATCTACATGAATAATATACACAGTTGATTCACCATTTTCTACATGAGTAGCCTATTCATCTTATATGATATGTTATTTCTACATATTAGTAATGTGGGACTAATTCTAATAGTATCATGTGAGTATATTCTCAAAAATCTCGGATATACTGTGTTAAAACTTTAAGCAAGACATTTTTTCCGTATGGTTTAAGCAAGACATTAAGAAAACATAACTTAGCCAATATATTATGATGGATTGTTTATTTCAAATAAGAAATCATAGAAATATAAACACATGTTCATTCATGTATTTTTGCTTGTTGGCTATAATAAAATTATGGTAAATGGGATGAAAGTAGGAAATAACAAAAAACAGCACTAAGTACAGAAAAGAAAATGGTAGTCTAAGTAAAAGAACACTTAGCTGGCGTTTGGTTGGGAGGAATGAAAATATAGAAATAGGAATAAGAATATGAATGGAATAAAATTTAAAATGCATAAAAAATAATAATAAAAAAATTATTATATTTTTTCTCATGTTATATTGGAATGGTGTTTCTTTTTATTTTAAAATGGAATAGTCATTCACCAAAATGGTGGAAAGGGCATTCCATTGGAATGTTATTCCAATACTTTAAAATGCAACCAAACAAAAAAATAGAATGAAAATTGTTTTCTTTCTATTCCATTCCATTTCATTACTTCCAACCAAATGCCACCTAAGAAGATTAATTCTCATTCTTAAGGAGAAAACCTATTAGTGGAAAATTTTGTATGAGATCATACCTGGAGAACAGACTTTGAGAATAAAATGGACACTGAAGTTTTCAGCATTTTCCAAATATCGTTTCCACAGAATTTTCTTGTAGCAGGTCTCCAAATATCTCCAAGTGATATCCTTGATAAGAAAATAGGTCTGGGAAAAAAATAATTCTACAATAACTTAGTCATATTTGAGGATACACATATTTCAGATCATATGGTACATATTTCATATTCTTTTGGTTGCTAAGTCCTAGACCAGTCTCTTAAATTATTTTTCCAATGTTAAAAGCTTTCTTGAGCACGTAGTTCTCAACATCGGCCCGAGTTAATTTTTATTCAGAAAAATTGATTTAATCTGGGATTGAAACTTATGTGGTTAAAACTGCCGTGCGGAAAACTTTTATGTCTCATTGAGAATCAGAAAGGACATACTTTACTTAACTAAACTTGATAATGAAATTCCGAAGAAAAAAAAATTAGATTGTCAAGAGAAAGAGAAGGGAGAAAAAAAGGTGTTGGCGTGGCACAAACCCTTTATAAGGCTCAGAAGCATTAGTATCACCATCAAGCTCAAAAGGTGTTTCTGGTGTTGGAGAAACAAGTCCAGCAAAAGTAAGCAACTGTTTTAAGAGCCTTCCACGAGGGCCAACTGGTGACAAAAGCCCTTCATAACGCGAAACTGCCCTTTGCGCTGCAAGCCATATTGGAAGATCCTTCTCTGAAAACTCATCTACTCCCAGCAGGTCATCAGAAGTCTCTTCATTCTGTTGTAATGATTGCTGGAAAGTACTTAGGTCCTTGAGCCAAAGCTCAAATCTCTTAGTCCAATCTTGTGCTTCTTCTGTTTGAAAAACGCTTTTGAAAGCCTATAATTAATCAAAAGGAAAGCTCAGGAAATCTAATCATTCTAAGACGTAAAAGACTCTAAGAAGAAAATTAACCATACAGAGGTTATAAAATAGCATATTTAAGTGAGAATGAGAAAGTCACAAAACCATACTACACAAAAGAAAAATGAGAGTGACCTCGATAATCAAGCTGCCAAGTTTGCCCAATGGTTTTGATATAGTGAAGAAGATCCCTCGTAAAAGCTTGGACTGCAGGTAATCTAGCTTTTCAACAATAAGAAGGCCCTTCTGTCTCTCAGTTGCATATCCCCGTCTATGAGATGAAAATTACAAGTGTAAAGTAAAGGAGAGGTCAGTAGCTGTAGCCTATAATGTGTACACTTGTAGAGACTTCATCTTAAACCTTAAACTACCAGCAACAGAGCTGAGATATGAAGTGTTAAGTAAGTTATATCACCTGAATATTATTGCGTTGGATTCAGCAGCTTTTTTCCAATCAACATATATAGGTAAAGTAAGGAGATAATCTGAGTTCAGGGCAGAAGTCAGCATCAAATCTCTAGCTGATAATTCTTCAAACTGAGCGTCATTAAGAAGTTGCATGAAAGCACGCTGAAAACGAGTGGCAACAGCAACTCTACCCAATAAAAAATACAAGTAAGATTTCACAGAAAAAAAAACAAGTACAATTTAGTAAAACAAGATTGTATTTTGTAACGTTCATTTTACAACATAAAACTTCCTAAGTTTCATCCTTTAATAATTTTTATTCTATTCTTTTGTTTGGTTACCTATTAAAGTATTTAAATGTCATTCTAATAAAATAATTATTCCATTTTAAAATAGAATCATTCCAATTCAAAGATAAAAAATTAATTTATCTTGCCATTCCGATTCCTATTCTTATACATTTTAAATTTTAAATTTAATTTCATTCCGATTCTTATTCTCATTCTCATTCTCATTCTTATATTTTCATTCCTCTCAACCAAGCTTAATGTTATTTTTAAGTTAAACTCGATCAAACACAAACACACAAACCTTTTGACATTTTTAGGTGAAGGAGAAGGCAGGAACTTCCTTAAATCCAAAACGTAATTGAACGAAATTGGGTTTTCGAATTCGATTTCTTCAGCGCCATATCGATCGTCTTCTATACTTCTTCCATTCCCATTATCAAAAACTTGTCCATCTGAAGCAGCCGAGCCTTCTTCTTCATTCCCCGTTTGCTGAAAATAATCAGAGCGCATTTCTTCCAAAACACTCTTGTGTTCAGCATGAATGATGGAATCCAAACACCTTTAATTTCCACAACACTCTCTCCCAAAATTAATTAAACCATGGAAAGAAAATAAAATAATAAAAAAAAACCAAGCAAAAGCCATAATTGAATTCAAGGACTTACGACGAGAGAAGAAGAAAATCTTCCAATTGATCATCGACATCGCCAGTAGCATGGAACATGTTCGACACAATGCCGCTTAGAAGCTCAGTCTTGGAAGTAGGTATGTACTTCTGTCTGGGTACTTGTATCTTAGAAATCCATTTTTCTTCCTCCTCTTCGCTTTCATGGAGTCCCTGTCGTTTAATATTCTTCTTCTCAATGTTGTCGTCGTTTATGTCTATATTTGGGAGCTGAACGGTGTCGTTTATGGAGGTCTGAGGTTGCGTCGACATCTCTCGGAAGTCTGTGAGAGAGCAGTGACATCGGCATGACGTAGCAGCCGGTGACAAGGGCGAGCGCCGGCGGCGAGAGGCTACGGCGGCGGAGGTGAAAATTTGGAGAGAAGCAGAAGAAGAAATAGCTGCTAACATATCAGTTTGTATATGTAACTTAAATCACTTCACCATAGAACACAAGACAGAACAGTTATGATCAAATTAGGAAAGCTTAAACTTGGATAAGGATACGGTTGTATTTTGTGTGTATGTAAATAAATATGTGATCTGGTTTTTTGCTGCCAAAGAAATGTTTTATTATTGTTTAATGTTTTCATTTTTTGAAAAAAAATAGATTAAATTTTTATACTAATTTTTTTTTGAAAGAACGTCTTGTTCATTAATTAAGAAAGTAAGATGTGAATCACAGAAGAATACCCTCCCCTTGATACAAAATAGTTAGTTCACTAGCAATTCTAGCGTTTTTAGCTACACCATGGGCCAAAGTATTAAGACTTCGGTTGATAAAAAAGAACTTACACACATGAAACTTTTTAGTAACATTAACTATTGAAAAAAACACACTAGACATCTTCCAATCAGGGGTTCCTCATCTTGTTGTTAAAGCTTGTACAACGATCTTCGAATCCGAGAAAATGTGAACCTCACGCCAACCTAACTTGACAGCCCAGGACAGAGCAAGGAGAATAGCCTGAATTCAGCTTCCAAGGCAAATTGCGAACGAATTTTCTGAGATTTAACAAACCACCTTCCAGTCGAAGTATCAACTCTTATTGTTGCAATGCCAGCTTCCCCTAGGACCCACGAAGCATCTGTGAAGAAAACATGTCTCACCTTCTCTTCGCGCGGACGCAAGGGAATAACAGGGGCTTCCAAACAGTCAATGACAGGATCATTCTCAATGGCTCCTCCTCTGTTGCGGATGGGCAAATTCTGGAGTTCTAGATTAGCTTTTTCAACTCTAGCCATGGCAAAGGACGGATTGACAGGAACATTATCAATGCAATGTGCATTCCTCTGTTGCCAAATTTCAGAAAAGAGGCATCCAATGAATGCAAGAAGCTCATTCTTATTAACTCCGAGCGAATTCGAGATAAGATTCTCCATAAAAAGGATCATGTTGTCTCCTGGAATGTCTTCAATCCTCATCGGAAATCTTCCTCCAAACCAAAGGGCTTTTGAAAAGCTGCAATTGCGAAACAAATGAATTGCACTTTCCTCTTTAAATCCACACAAGCAGCATTCTTTGTCAGAAATAAAATGCAGTCTATTCTTAGTAGGGATAGCCTCATTCAAAATTCTCCATAGCAAGACTGAAATACTTGGATGGATCCCCACATCCCAAATTCACTTCCAAATGTCTTTTGCTGGAGCAAACCTCCAAGATTATTCCACACCGTAAGCTGCTTTAACTAAAAACTACCCCTTTTGATTGTTCTTCTAGTACACCTGATCTGAGAATGGAGAAGGAATTCTTGGAATGTTGAGAATGCGGTTCCCCAACTCAGAGCCAAAAATTTGCAATATCAGTTCCTCGTTCCATTCATTGCCTGTTGAAACATCCGCCAGAGATTGTATTGTGAATCTTCTGTTTCTGATACTATTGATTAATTCCACAAACTCTTGATACTCCATCCATGGCATCCAAGGCTGCCTCTAGAAATTAATGGACTCTCCCGATGCGGCAACAGATATCGAACCTTTGAGGATAGTTAAATTAAAATTTCTATACTCGCATCAAAATAAGTCATTTTTACTTTTAACACAACAAACCCTAATATTATAATTATTAGTTAGCTTAATATTCTTTTCTCGGGCCAATTATAGATTCTCAACGTGTTACTTACCAAGAAAAATTAGGGTTACTCGTCCCTAAATTTATAGCTATCGTAGATTGCATTTTTTCTCCAGCCTTCCCTAGGCTTAGGCACAGCTTGGTCGGGGTTGTGTTTTGCAACTATGATTAGTCTTGTCTCTGTGACATACTTTTATGTGTTTTAGTCTTGTCTATGTGATATGATTTTCAGTGTTTTAGTCTTGTCTGTGTAACATGATTTTGAATATTTTAGTCTTATTTATGTGACATGATTTTGTTTTATTTCGTTGTTGGTTCTTCTTTATTCTTCAATCGCTCGTCATTAAATTGCTGTTAGTAGTTGAAATAACAAGTTTTTTTTTTTGCCACTGAAGGATTGTTAGTAGTTCAGTTATGTACCTTACACAATACACTACAAGAAACAAGACTTTTGTGCGCTTGCAAAGGTTGGGTATTGCGCTGGTAAAACAGAATTTATTTTTGCCAGCGTATTTTTGTACTGGCAAAAAGAGTTGGTAAATTTGCATTGCTATGGGAACTTTTGTCAGCGCAAAATAAAAAACGTCGGTAAAAATGACTTTTCCTAGCGCGTAAATGTGCTGGAAAAAGTCTTACTTTTACCAGCGTATTAGCACGTTGGTAAAAGTCTAAATTTTGCCAGCGCATATATGCACTGGAAAAAGTCTTACATTTACCAGCGCATTAACGCACTGATAAAAGCTTAACTTTTTCCAACACAAATATGCGTTGGGAAAAGTCTTACTTTTACCAGTGCATTAACACGCTGGCAAAAGTTAAGCTTTTGCCAGTGTGTAGATGCTTTGAGAAAGTCACTTTTGATAGATGGATATTTGGCTTTTTCCAGTACAATAATGCGCTGATAAAACTTTGTAATTTATTTTTTATTTAATATTATTTAATTTAAATTTTTTATCAATAATTTTTAAATTAAAATAAATAAAAAATAAAAAATAAAACAAGAAAGCTTAATGATAAATAATTACACAATAAAATATAATTTAAATTGTTCTAATTATACATGCATAATATAGTTATAATTGTCTAGAAGTTAGTAAATAAACATATGTTTAAAATACCAACATAACTATAATTTTCTCAACATAAGTATACGGTCCAAATCCTTTCACATAACGTGAACGTAGTGGAACAAGAACTCTGTGTCAAATCTTTAGTTGCTTTGTCCCCCAAGGAACCTCCAAGCATGTTCTTCTCATATGAAAATTGTTACCTGAAATAAGGGTTGCGAGAGAGAATAAGATGGTGAAGATGGTAGGTGAGGTGAGATTACAATCCAAGCCACGAAGTTCGGCGCTGCTATGATCGTTGTCGAAGTGTTGCGAAAGCAGAATCATCATTTTCATATGTGGTCGGTACGAGCGATTGGTCTTGGGATATTGGCTTTCCATGTTCTTCAGAATAAACTCAAGAAATGCACCATTTTGGTCCACCACATTGCTTTAATAATCAATTGTATAGTATTTACCGAGATTTTTAGAAACCGATTAATTAGAGCTTAAGGAAAATATAAAACAATAAATATTAGAAAAATGGTTTGTACGCAGTTCAGGCGTTAATAATCCCTTGTCCACAAGTCCTTTGTATTAGCCTTGCCGACAAGTATTTGATTATTATAAGTGTTTACAATGATAACTTTGTATTCCTTTTATTTCTCATAAAGAAGAAGAAAGCTTCTCTAGGAATTTTGACAGAGGTTTTGTAAGTAAGAAATAGGTTCACCCTCTCTACATGATAAATAGGGATATTCATAGGCACATGCGTGGGTGAGGGCATACCTTTCACCCACCTAGGGTTTCGTACTCAACATGTTTCTTTAGCTAGTGATTACAACTTAACAATCTGACCGTTGGTGGCTAGGGAACCTCATAATCGTGTGGTGCACAACTGTGACATCCTAATTTGTAGGACTTACTACCCGTGTCGCCCAAAGGTTTCACCTTGCAAAGTTGGTGTATAAACAAGTTGTTGGGTAAAAAGGAGCTACAGAGCATGTACGCACACTACCAAGGTCTGACGCGGGAGATAAGATCTGATTTGGTGTCAGAAGATATGCAACCGTTGGGTTTAAATTCGGATTAGATATCATGGAGTTCCAGGAAGGTCTAGCTAAGGCCTTCTTGGATCAACTGATTCGCTACCATCCTAGAGCGTGTGCAACTTTTACGTACTTCCGATAGCAAGAGCATTCGATGAGAATCTTGGAGTCTTTTCCGCATTTGCTCGCAAGGAGAGCCTCTGGGTATTACAAAATCTTCTGTAACCCTGGTAAGGGGAAAACATAAAATAACAATATGCAATCCGATGTGGCACCCTTATGTGATTGCCACGTACAAGTCATCCGAGGACAGGGATAACATTAACCCCCTAAGCTCCCGAGATAACAATATGCAATTCAACCTCTTTTTGATGCTCCTCCCGCTCAGTATCCAAAGTCTCCTCTAAGGCAGTTTTCTCCTTCAGTGAAGCCTCCTCTTTTTGTTGAATAACCTCAGTCAATTCCTTGACCTTGCTCTTCTGGTTCTGAAGGAGTGTGCGGAGGCCTTCCCTTTCATCAGTTAGATCTTGCACCCTCTTTGATTCATGCTCGAGATCTACTATGAGCTTGGTTGTGGAAGACATGTCTTCTATTTGCTGCTTTAAGTCATCAATAGACTTCGGTTAGATCCCACACCCTCTTGAATTTCAGCTCAAGATCTACTTTGAGCTTGGTAGTGAACGACATGTCTTTTCTTTGCTACTTTAAGTCATCAATTGACTTTTTCGCAACAATTAGTTGCTTGTTTAGCTCAACTAGTTGTTGGACTTTCAACTCAACATCTTTTTTGGCCTCCTCCAACGCCTTTTGTAAGTAATTGGTGGTCTTACAAGTCTTTAGAGTTGTAGACTTGGCTCGGGAATAAGTATAGGCCAGCTTTAATTTAGCCTAGAAAGAGAAACAAACAAGTTAAATTACCTGGGCAAAAAAGCCCGTACAAAGAACTCTGAAAAAAGAGTGTACCCTGATAATCTCCTTTAGAACTCCGCCGACCAGAAGTTCGACGGGCATATCTTACGCCCCAGTAACTTGCTCGTTGCCTCGACCATTAAGCGATCTTGGTAGAAACCAAGCATCTCTTTAGCCTTCTTTGTCTCTAGTTGGATGGTGGGCAGAGTGTTATTTGGCTTTGGTAGGCTGGGCCATTCAGTACTAGCCCCTTTAGAGCTTTTGGTCAGAGTGGATGGAGGTTAATTCTTTAAATTCTTCTTGGCCGGAGGAAGGGACTCAGAAATGTCCATAATGAAAACCCTCAAGCTCCTCTCAACTTCTACTTGAGTTTTTTTGGAGCTCGAGACAATGCTTGTGGGAATAGGAGCATACACCTTTGGTCGTTTGGCATGTGATTTTTGGCCAGATGCATCATCTTCCTCTTCTTGAGTGCGCATTTTATCTTCTCTGACATGGCTACATAAAAGAAAACACTTGTTAAAAATATGAGAAATTAAGAATAAACAAGATAAGTAAAGCAATAACTATTCTAGACTTCAGGGGGAGCACCCTCCCGACAAGAAAAGACAAAGCATCCTCGTCAGAAAAATCCCCATCATCTTCCACTACTATTACCTTCCCTTTCCCTATTACAGGGGAGGTAGGACTAATGGCTACCTCGGGGTCATTCCTAATCCTGATAGACCAGTCAGTTAACACCTAATGCCGTTGGGGGTTTTCTTCTTTTCTAGAGCCTCTTGCTCATTGGTAATTTTCTCAACTACCTTTTCGGATTCTTGAATCTCCTTAGATGGGTAAAGACCGTACTTGAGGAAATTGCCCATAATTTCCAGGAGAGAAATGTTCTGAGCTAACTCCAACAGTTGAAGAATTGCTTGAGCTCTTGACCTTAGACCCAAGGTGAAAGGAGGACGGCAGTAAGAGGGAATCTGTTGGAAAAAAGGTGGTCGGCATCCATTTCTTTGACCAAGTAGTAATTTTCAAGGAAACCACAGATCTTAGACACCTCCTTGTTCGTAGTACCGCTCAACCATTGGTGCTCATTTTGGGAGAAATAAAAGTATCCTGATGATAACTCTATGAAAATAGAGTTATTTATATCTTTTTGGGCATTAAATTAGCTTTGTTCTCAAGTATTTTTAGTTTATTTTAGTGACTTTTATTTGGTTTGATTTAGTTTTGCAATAAATATTAATTTTAGAATTTTTAGATTAATTTTTAATTGATTTGGTAATATTTTATCAATTTTATTTAGTTTCCCATTTTATAAGTATTAATCTCAATGTTTTGTATTTTGTAAAAAGATCAATTGTAAAATTTGGACTTATTAAGTGTCAAAATGGTCAAAATAGAAAATAATTTGAATTATGTGGTTGATGTAGTTGATTAATTTACAAGTCCAATTGAAGCCCAAATATTTTTGTCAAGTCTATTTTATATATTAATGGGCTAATATACTTTTAGTGTAATAGTGTTTAACAAACAAAATACAAAGAAAAGAAAAGACAAATGGAAAAATGGGCTCATCACTAAAATACCAAGTTTATGTCAATTTCCTAATAAAGATATTGGTTTGCTTTTTCTTTCCTTATTGGGCTTAGTTTTTTGGTAAAAAAAAGCATAAAAGAAAGAAATGATGAGTGGGCCACATGCTAGACTTTGGAAAGAAAATTAAGGGCAAGAGGTCATATTGATATAAAAAGAAGAAGAAGAGTGACGTGAAGAAGATTGAAGAGGCTGCTGGTCTACTCCAACAAAATGAAGAAAAAAAAGAAAAAGAAAAAGAGAAAAAGAGAGAGTTTTATATAGGGTTTTAATTTAGCATTTTTTATTTTAGAGATTGGCAAAAATCAAGAGGAAGAAGAAGAGGATTTTGGCAAAGAAAGCTTGGAGTATTGTGACAACTCCAATATGGATTTTTCTTTTCATCTTCTCTTATTTGGAAATTTGTAATTTTTGCACAATCTATTATGAGTTAATTTTTCTTTTGCTAGAATTATTTTATTGACTTGAATTGTGATTTGATATTTTATTGCTATGTTTTAGTGAATTGATTTTGTTCATTCAAGTGTGTTTATTGTGAAATTGCGTACTTTTGCTTGATCACCATTAGTAGGTACTAGCTAATCTTAATTTTGGAAAAAATAGGGTTAGTGGAATTGCTTGAATGATGCAAGAATATCAACTTGAAAAAATGTGATTTGTAAATAGCATATGAATGTGTTATTTACCTTGTATGACTTGAAAGAATTGTGCTTAAATTGGTATTCTTAAAATTAATTGGGCATAGGAATATGCTAATTAATTAGAGAATTCAAACCATAAATACTTTGGAAAAAAGGATTATGACATTTTAAATTCCTAGTTGACATCATCAATTTACAACAATACTCATTTGCACAATTATATCAACTTTGAGGTCAATTTAATAATTCTAGCTTGTTTTCTTCATCGTTTGCGTTTATTAATTTTTACATATTCTCAACAATTTATTTTATTTTTGTTTGAACCAATTTGTGAGTAATTTGTTTCATAAATTAATTTCCAATTTTCAATCCCTGTGGAAACGATACTCGATTTATCACTTTATTACTTGTTACGATTGCGTATACTTGCGTACACAATTTTCACAACAAGTTTTTGGCACCGTTGCCGGGGATTGATTTAGTGAAATTTTGTTTGTGGAACTTAATTACTATCAATTTGGTTTTTTTTTCATTTGTTTCGTTTTATTTTCCTTGTTCTATTTTACGCTTTGTTTGTTTGTCTTGGTTCCTTTTTCAAGGTACTTGGGATGTCTCATCGACAAGTCCTTATGAATTTTGTTCAACATGACTTGGAGTTCTTGTATGAAGTATGGTGGAGATACAAGACACTTCTAATGAGGTTTCCATATCATGGGTTGTCCAAAGAGTGTCAATTAGAGGTCTTCCTCAATGGGTTGAATCCAAGCACACGAGAATGGGTAGAAAGAGGAGATGGTACCACTAATTTCTACCAATTATAAATTAATGAAGCCTATTGGATGTTGGAAGACATGGCGGACTACAATGAGTGGTGTTGTAATAACAATGACCATGTTTGGGAGGACAACTACAACAATTTGGAGCCAAAGTTTGACACTTACACTCAAGGACCAAATGATGGAAAATTGGGGGATTTTCAAGAGCTCAACATAGAAGAAGAGCCTCATCAAATGGCTCAACCAAATTCACTTGAGGCGTTGATGATGGAGTTCATGGCGAAAAATGATGCCTTAATTCAAAGCCAAGCTTCATCCTTGAGGAAATTGGAGAACCAATTTGAGCTTTTGGTGAATGAGTTGAGTGATAAATCCCATGAAACCTTGGGTATTGATATGGAAAATTCAAGGGAGAAAGAAGAAAGTGAAAATGTCATTTTGAGGAGTGGTAATGAGTTGGAGATACTTGGGGAAAATTTTGAGCAATTACAAGAGCTCACTTCAATCCAAAGTAGTGAAAAAAAAAAGATAAGGAAGCAAGCATGCTCTACCCTAGCCATCGCGAATAGCCGAGCGAAATGAGGGTTGAACCCTGAAGCCTTCCTGTCTATTTTGTTTTCTCAGTCCTTTTACGTTTGGATGGTGGATTCAACTCAGAAGTGCACCTTGTAACATCAATGAAAACCTCTATTATGGTAGTGTGTCTGGCTGAAGGAATTGGTTGGCCCTCTGGCAGTGTATCAATATACCAAGTCGGACCCTATATGTCCACGAAGCAGGGAGATAGCATCTCCAACCCTCGTTTAATTCCCAGATGAATCGGCCATAACCTTCTCCACTTATTCGGTCGGGATACTGATGATACTGTACCGCAGGCTCTGAAGACTTTGAATGATCATTACTAACTTTCCTATCATCAAAACTAGAAGTTAAAGAGCTTTCACTGGTCGAAGACGAGTCTGCACGGAGTTGAGGATGATTTTTGTAAAGGAATTGAAGGAGATCCTGCTCGATGTGATGTGTACCTCCCCAGAACTTACCAGGGTTCATCTACAAAAGAAGAAAGCCAAAAGGTGAGAGTTGGATGGAGGTATAGAAGGAAAAACATATTCGATATGCCGACAATGTTAATTCAAAGAAAAAAGAAGGAATTTAATTTAATAAAGAAATCCCAACACCAAGAGCTTTAAAAGAACACTAATATTCGTAAGCCTATGAATGAGTAATCTCAGATAATTTCTAGCCAAAATGGTAAGAAATTAGAAAGCTTAAAAGAGACGTGCATATATAAGTCCAAAGTTAAAAGCCCTAGTATCTTCTAAATCTCAGATTAGTCAAGAATAGATTCAAGAACCAGAATTTACGGCAAAAATTCAAAGAATAATGCATGTACTTTAAAGGAAATTGTATAAAAGAAAAAAAAAAGATAACTTACTCACTGTTCGTAGACTCTTGAGTGTCGGAGTGCACAAAATATGGGCCAAACCATTCAACCCAGCCAACCCAATCCATTTTTTTGTAGTAAAGAGTTATGTTAAGAGTAGGCCATGACTCATTAGGTTGAAAAGTGATAGGCCATATAATTATGGGTTGGTTATGGGTTGGACACATTTTAACTCTATATAACCCAAACCAACCCATTTCTTGAAAGATGTTCCAAATTTGAGACAACTTACATACATAAAATATATTTTATATTCACAAAATACATACAAATATATATTTTATATTTTTATACATAAATAAATTATATTGTGATAACCTTAGAACGTGAATTAACCAAAACACATCACTAACATGTAGTCTATAGTTACCCTACTACTTCTACCAATAAGTCTAATGTGGGAATCGATCACTATTATTAACTTTGCTACCCACACAATGATACCGCTACCATCTTAGTTTTTTTTAAAAGCACTATATTACACACACACACACACACACACACACACACACACACACACACACACACACACACACACATATATCATTTTTTTGTGTATGCACTAGGTTGAATAATTTTATCCTATTTGTAACATAAATATTAAAGTTTAAAATATTCATCTCAACCCAATGAACCCAACCCAACCCACCCCCTATATTATTATACTAAGTAAGGTTGGGTTATACAATAAAAAAATTGAATGGTTTATAGCTTATCCAAACTGCAATTATTAGGTTGGCCTATTAAAATACCTATAACCCAGCAAACCCAGCCCATGTGCACCCCTACTTGAGTGTGCTCGAACAACTTCAACAATTGAAATTTCAAGGAAAGTTCTTTGAAGAGTTAAGAGAAAAATAAAGGTTTTTGCTCTGGTTATGCAAGCATAAAAATGGCTATAAGAGTGTAAAACCAATTTCCATCCTTTATATAGGTGGTTAAAGGCTGAAAGTAATTTAAAATTCAAATTTTTGAGTTTTTTCCCCTAAAGGAACGTTAGTACTCATTAAAAAAAGGCAAATGTCAGGCGTGCGGTGTCATTCAAAATTCATTACATGTCTCGAGGTTCAGCCTCCAAGATAAGGCATTAAATGCTCTAGATATCGAAGAAACGCTTAATCAGTCAAGTCGGATCAAGAGTAAAAACCAAACACGTGTCACCCATTTTGGTTATTGTAATTATGGAAAGTAAATAGTTTCTTTTTATTTCTTATTAGTTTTAGGAAACTAATTGATGTAATTCATCCCTATAAGTAGTGGAATCATCTCACCATTCAGGGACACAAAATTCATAGAGAAAACACACGAGAGAATCACAAGAAAGTGTTATACATTTAAGAGTGTAAAAACTCATAGATCATTGTAAGAGCTTTCAAGGGAGATCAAGGACTTCTCGGTCTTTACCTCACCATCATCAAGGGGCCAAACCTCTATAATTATGATATTTTCTTTACGTAATCTTATTCATATTTTATATTTAATTATTCTTAATTGTTTTAATTTAATTCATTGTCATTGGCTAAAAGCGAGGTTAACAGCAGAACATTCCATGTCAAGCAAACATTCCACAAACCCAATTAGAACAAAAGTGATACCATCCAAAAATCAATAATTTACATCTATAGAACAAAAAATTTTCACAAGACATCCAATTCAATCCAAAGAGTTTATGAATTAAGCACACGGTTTAAATTCTAAGAAATTGCACACATAAACAACAACAGTTCAATTAATATATTATCATTAGCTCCATTATCAACCCATGAAAGCTCAAAAACTAAAATTGAACTAAACTAATTAACCCACTAAAAACAAAGATAGTGAAAACATAAAAACTCTTAAATCCTTCCCCCCAAACTAAAGATTCGCATTGTCTCTAATGTGACATAATATTCAAGGTGAGAATGACTTACCCGAACCCCCATCAGAAGGGGTTTTGCCTCAATACTGCTTCAAATTGGATTAAGTCCACCTCTTGCATCCAATAGGATCCTTGTACCAAAAGAAGAAAATTGACCTCCAATATTGTTAATTTCAGAGTTTTGCACAAGAGTAAGTTCACCTTCAGAACTACCACACATCAATCTTTTCCAACGACGCCGAATCGTTCGAAGTTGCTCTTTAGGCTTTGCTCCCTTTTTATCAGCTTTAACAAAAGAACCCTTCACCATCTCAATCTTGCAACAGATAGGAATGTCGGTTGGGGCAAAAACATTAAAATTGACCTCTTCATCTTGCATTTGCAACTTTAACTCCCCCTTTTGAACATCTATTAATGCTCACCCCGTGGCTAAGATTGGTCTTCCCAAAATAATGGGAATAGTTGAATCTTCCTTCATATCAAGAATTAGGAAATCAACAGGGAAGATAAACTTACCAACCTTCATCAATACATCTTCAATTATCCCACGAAGATGAGTCAAAGAATGATCCGCCAGTTGTAAAGTCACTGTTGTGGGCTTTACTTTTCTCAATCCTAGCCTTTTGAAGACAGACAAGGGCATTAAATTAATGCTTGCTCCCAGATCACATAGAGCTTTAGTTTCCACCGAACCCCCTATAGAGCATGGAATATTGAAACTACCCGGATCTTTAAGCTTGGGCAGTAGTTTCTTCTGCAAAATTGCACTGCACTCCTCAGTGAGTGCCACTGTCTTGAATTATTCCAACTTCCTTTTCTTAGCTAAAATTTCTTTCAGAACTTCAGGTAAGTTGGCATTTGCTCAAAGGCATCCACAAATGGAATGTTAATGTGAAACTTCCTAAATATTTCAAGAAATTTTGAAAACTGCTTATCGAGGTTGTTCTTGCGGAGTCTTTGAGGGTAAGGAATTTTAATATGGTGATCTATGCTGATCGGAGGCGAAGCTTCTTTCAGTGCAAGACCCTCAGTAGTCTCCTTTTCCTTTGGTGCCTGTGTCTGTGCCCGTTGATCCTGAACCCCATCTTCAACTGGTTGCTTGCCACTAGGTCCCTCATAACTCTTTCCACTCCTCAAAGAAATTGCTTGACATTGCTCTTTTCCTTTTGCCTCACTAGTGCTAGGTGAATTTCCTTGAGCTTGTTTTGCCACTTGAGTAGCCAATTATTCCATTTGAGTTTCTAGAGTTTTAATAGAGGCTCTAGTCTCCATCATCAATTGGAGCAATAAGTTAGCTTAGATATTTAAGCCTCCACTAGAAATTAGTTGTTCGAAGGGATGTTGAGCTTGCTGGGACTGGTTTCTTCGTTGGTGGAAACCTTGTTGTTGTGATGGCTGTCCTTGATAGTTTTGACGACTCCCTCCTTAGTTGTACCCATAATTATTATTTTGTGAATAGTTACCAATGGCTTGAGCTTGATCCATTAGCAAACTATTCACATCCACTTGGCCAGTATCATAGGAATGAGGCCCCCCACAAAGCTCACAAGTAACATGAGCTTGCTTCACCTGAACAGTCATCAACTTTTTCAAAGCCTCCACTTGGGCTGTTAACTTAGTTATAGCATCCACCTCATGTATTCCCACAACTTTATTTGATTAGCTTCTTTCGGTGGGCCATTGTTGGTTATTCATGGCCATTTCTTCTAGAAGTTCATAAGCCTCATTTGGTCTTTTTCTCATAAAAGCTCCACTAGCTGCAGGATAATTGTTCTAGTATTACCAATTAGCCCGTTGTAGAAGTTGTGCACCAACATTCACTTTTCAATCCCATGATGTGGACATTTTCAAATGAGATCCTTGAACCTCTCCCAAGTCTCATAGAGAGATTCATTGTCCAGTTGACAAAAATTATTAATTTCTCCTCGCAACTTGGCAGCTTTAGCTGGAGGGAAAAACTTTGACAAAAATTTTGTTGCCAAGTCAGTCCATGTAGCAATGGAGTTGGGTGGCAAAGACACCAACCAACTCTTGGCTCGCTCCCTCAGCGAGAATGGAAACAACCTTAAGCAAATGGCGTTATCGCTAACTCCGTTGACCTTGAACTCACGCAACTCCACAAAGTTAGCTAAATGTACGTTTGGATCTTCTGAGGGCAGTCCTCCAAACTGGACTAATGATTACATCATTTGGAGGATGGCTGGCTTAATCTCAAAGTTATTAGCATCTACGGCAGGTAGTCTTACACAAGACTGAACCCTCGTCAATGTTGGAAGAACATAGTCCCTCAGGCAACAGTCAGATGGATTATTACAGTTTGCCTGGTCTTCCACGACACCTCCATTATTACCGTTATTAGCCATCTCCTCAATCGGGTCAATCCTTTGTGCAGCTCTTTCTAACCTCTTATTCTTTCTATTCCGTCGGCAAGTCTTCTCAATCTTAGGATCAATAGGCACTCTTAAATTTGATCCTTGACGACGCATAAACCAATGGTACATGAGATAGATTAAGAAAAAAATGAGACAAAAATAGTTAGTAAGAAGTAAGAAAAAAAACCAAAGTAGAATTTAGTCTAATTACTGTAATATCAATTTTTAAACAATTCCTCGGCAACGGTGCCAAAAACTTGTTACGAAAAATATGAACAATACGCAAGTGCACGTAATCAAGTAGTAAACTCACACAGGTGAGGTCGAACCACAAGAAATTGAACTGAATACCACTAAACTAGATTTATGATTCTATTTGGTAGATAAAAATAGTTTTGACAAAGTTTAAAATAAAGATAAACAAGAAAATTAAAGAAAGCAATAAAGTTGTTTAATCAAGGATGAGGAATTAGGGACAAGAATCCTGTTGATTTAATTACCCAATTGTTAATGCTAATTACTACTCACTTTCTTAATGTGAATGACAGATTATAAAAATTAACCTAACTCTTTTCAGATCTTTTAGGCCTTAAATTACATGTTATCTAATCATCTCTGAATTAGACTAACATGTAATCAGCATTACGTAATAATCTAATTGTCACAAAGGCTATGCAAATACTTTTGTTTCACATCAAAACCTAGTTTATCCAATTTTAGCATTCTCAATTCTCACTTTTCAGATTTTGAATTGAGATCATAGAGCATGTAAAAGGTGATCAATCTTAAACATGTAAATAAACACAAATATGGATAAATTTCTCAATCAAGAAAGAAGAAATAACAATTATCATTAACTAAAGATAATGTCAATAAACATTCATCATCTCCCTAAATAGGAGTTTAGTTCATAACATCCATAATCAAATCCATAATTAAAATTGAAACAGAAAATAGCATAGAAAAATTAAAGAGAAGAGAAAGAACTAGTTGAAGCAATTGATCCAGGTCGCCACAAGCCGCTCTTCAAGTCTCTCCTTTGTTTCTAGGGCTCCAAATCTGAATCAATATCAATTTTCACGAACTCCCCTCTCTTTAAAACAAGTCTAATCTTTAAAATTCGTGAAATTACGAAACTGTCCAAAAATCACGTCACTGAAGCTTCATCGCGGCAAAGGAATTGCGCTTCGCGACGAAGGTTGTTTCACAATTTTCCAAAACTCTTTGCCAATCCCCGTCGCGGTGAAGGTTTTTTCCCATCGCGGTGGGATTAGGCAGCAAAATGTCTTGTTTGTTTTTTTTTTCTCAATTCTTTCACCACTTGTCTTCAACTCTTGTAAATACTTTCTTTAAACATCTGAGGACCTGAAACAAAAGAATCAAGCATAAAATAGCCCTAAAACTAGAAACAAAGAGTGAAAACTACCCAAAAATACGACCCGAAACTCATACTAAAATTAACCTAACAGAATCGACCGCCTATTCTGTACTACAACAACCACCGGCAGAAGTTACTTTTTGGGCATTAGCAAATTTTAGTTCTGTTGCATGCGAGGTAATTTTTCAAAAGCTTAGTTAAATTCACAACCAAGACACTACTGCAAAATTGGGCTTTAGAGGTAGTTTTTAAGGCCTTTTAGCGTTGGTTTTTGCAAAATTCACTACCGACATTGTTTTAGGCGACGCTGTAGGTGTTAAAAAATAATAGACGGCATAGGGACCCTATGGAGTCGATTATTCAGTTATTATGAAATAACCAACTCCATAGGGTCCATGTGGCGTCGGTTTATGAAATAACGATATTGTACGGACACTATGAAGTCGGTTATTATGATATAACCGACTCCATAGGGACTTCCTATGATTTTTTTGTCAACCTTAAAATTTTGTGTTATAACATAATTTTTTTATTAAAAATCTAATTTATTTTTCATTATGTATATATATTATTTTTTTATTAATATAATTAAATTAAGTATAAATTATATATAATAAGAATAAATAAGAATTAAATTTAAAAATTAAATAAGTACACATTTATATTACTCTAACTGTTTGTATATTAGTTATTTTTTATTAATATTTTATATTTTATAATATGTATTTATTTTTTATTTTAGTATCATTTTTATAATTTTTTAAGTTATATTTTGTATAATAATTAGTATATTAAATAATAAATAATACGTAATATGTTAATTTTTATGCAATTTAATATTTTTATATATTTAAATTTTATAATATGGGTTTTTATTTTTCTAGTATATTAGTATTATTTGTATAATTCTTTAAGTTAAGTTCTGTATAATAATTAGTATTTTGAATAATTAATAATATGTAATATTTTTATTTATTTTCTTAGTTAAAATAAATTAATAGAATTTTTATA
Organism: Cannabis sativa; assembly: GCF_029168945.1. Classification (NCBI taxonomy): domain Eukaryota; kingdom Viridiplantae; phylum Streptophyta; class Magnoliopsida; order Rosales; family Cannabaceae; genus Cannabis; species Cannabis sativa. Next base: position 14,163,050 of record NC_083604.1, read on the forward strand.
TTAAGTATTAGAATTAATATTTAGGATGTATTTGTCAATTCTTATAAAAGTAGGTTAAAGAAAGCATACTTAATTCTACGGAAATTTCAACATCATAACGACTATAACAGAACGTTCCTAAAAATTTAAAGCTATTAATAACAACAAAATACAACTCAAAATTATATAAAATAATCATAACAACATTTAGCAATACAAAAATTTACTACCCATCTGACCGCAGTACATACATTCACAGAATCTACTCCACTACGGATGAGTATTTAAGATATTTAAACTCATCTAACATGCATATTATTCCACCCATCGACCTGACCGCAGTACAATATATCACAGATGCTACTAAATTACTAGTTAGTAACTAATTATAGTATACTATATATAATTTGTAACTAACTTCTAAATTATTAACTATATAATAATTGACGCTCCTCACGCATCCATGATTTATCCCTAACAAAAATTAACAAAAAAATCCTAATAACCAAGTTTAAGAGAAACTTATACCAAATAATTTTATCCTAATTCTACTGAAATTCCAACCACATAACAGCTATAATTGAACACTCTTAAAAGTTTTAAAGATATTAATAACAATAAAAAATAATCTAAAATAAGATAAAACAAGTGATGATGACTTAGATAATTTCCAATCATCATTGCATTTGTCATTAATATTTTAATTTGAGTTTTATGAGTCAAGTGTGTTCTAAGATAATAGAATTTAGGTTTCTAGTTCTAGAAACGTAATTATCTTTACTTTAGTTTAAGTTTTATGATACATCTTTGGTATGTTTAAATGTTATGTAATATTTTATTCATCTTTAGGTGTTCTAAAATGTTATTTCAATATAATTTATGAGGCTTACGTATCAAATACCTCGAGGCTTATGAAATTAATAATTAGTAATTAATTATAGTATACTAAATTACTAATTAGTAACTATTTTTAACTTTACCGAAATTTCGGCAGTATAACGACTAAAATTGAATGTTCAAAAAAAATTTTTAAATTAGTAATAACAACAAAATACAATCCAAAATAATATAAAACAATCATAATAACATTTCACAATACAAAATTTACCACCCATCCGATCACAATATATGTATTCGTAGAACCTACTTCACCACAAATAAATATTTAAGATATTCAAACTCATCTAACATGTATATTATTCTACCCATCCGACCGTCATACAATATATCGTAGAACCTACTTCGCTACGGATGAATATTTAAGATATTCAAACTCTACTAAGCATTCATAATTAATTAATAATAAAAGTTAGTAAATGTATACCTCGAGCTAGCTAGATTCTAATCAACACTAAATAAGTTGGATCCTTACATATTAACCTCACAACCCACAATATAAAGAAATACTACAAAATTAAAAATTTCTTTATTTAACTAGTTATTAGTTATATAATTTATGAGTAACTAGTTACTAGCTAGCTAATTTATTACTAACTAGTTACTAATGAGTAATTAGCTAGTAATAAAAATATATCAATAAGAATAAAAATTAGTAACTTGTTAAGTAGTTATAACTAACTATTTACTACCTACTAAAAAAATAAAAACACATGAATAAAATTGGAAAAAAAAATGATAAAAAATAGAATTAATTTCTAAACTAATTTTTAGAAATTAATTTCTAAACTTTATTTTAATGCACTCCTATCTCATTCTCATTCACAATATTTAAAAAAATTATTAGTTTAAAATATTCAATATATATACAATGCATAAAAACCATACAATATAATTACAATATTTGTATACATACATATACAATGCAATACATATATACAATTACAAAATATGTATACATACAATACATATTCAATAAAATATAAAATACATATATATATATACATTAGTAAAGTTTAGATTCTTATAATTAAAAAAGAAAAAACTCTCTCTGCTTAGGATTCCACAATTCCGATTACCATCGGGGCCATGGCAGGTCATGGGCGACCAAGACAAGGGACAACTCAGGGGTTAAGTGAGAGAAGACTGTTCAGGCAAAACTCAAGTCGACGGCGAAGAAAAAGAAGAAAAGAGGACCATATTCAAGCTTAGATGCTCGAGTTATGAAGATAATGGACGAAGTCTTAGGAGTTGAGCCAATCGACTTCTCAGATGAGGAATCAAATGCAGACCTATTTTAAGCTCCAATGTCTCCTCGTGAGTCTTTGAAATCCATACAACAGCAAGAGGACATCAGTAGGGATTTCACTTTCTTCTTGAATTCTAATCGCCAATGCTCTCAGGCAGTTCTAAAGGGTAGCTCTCCATTTCCTCCTGTGTTAAGGTCTGATCTTGTGAAGAAAAACCTAGCTAGTGCTTTTAATTTGAATGAACAAGGGAGTAAGGTGAAAATACATATGGAGGACATTGAGGAGGAAGTTTCCTCCTGGACTCCATCAATTGTGTGTTATGTACTTGGGGCTAACCCACCTTTATCAATTTTGGATGGCTTTGTTAGAAGAATTTGGGGAGACAAGGTTCATAAGGTAGGGATGCTAGCTTATGGCATTTTCTTAATCCGATTTCAGTCAATTGAATTCAGGGATGAAGTCTTGTCTGGTGGCTACATTTTCTTTAATAGCTATCATCAATGAAGGCATGGAATCCAATGTGAATTTTAAGAAGGAGGATATAAGTATAGTGCCAATTTGGGTTTAGTTAGAAGATCTTGAACTCAAGTACTGGGGTGATAAATCTTTGCTTAAAATCATAGGACATGTGGGGAATTTAGTGATGGTGGATTCAATCACAAAATTAAGGGAAAACTTGCTTTTCCTAGGGTGCTAATTGAAGTATTGCTCGTGCAAGATTTCCTTGAAGAAATCTGGTTTGAAAATGAATTTGGAGTGAATATACCAGTTTCTGTCAAGTATGAATGGAAGCCAATTAAGTGTGAGCACAATTTTGGCTTGGGACATAACACAATAGAATGCAGAAAGAAAACTGGTAAGGAGGTTGAATGGGCAGTTAAAGATAGTAAAGCTATAGGTTTGAACATTGAGATAGGGGGAAAAGCCAACCATTATTGATGTAGATGGATTTAAACCAGCTGGTAAAGTATGGAAGGTTAAAGGCAAAGGACCTGAGCCTAAAACTTCCATTGCAAACGCTTTCTAGGTGCTAACAGAGACCTCGACAACAGGTAATACAAGTAATAGCGGTGATGGTCAAGATGAAATACTTGATGCTGTAGTTCCAGTTCAGCAAAGCGAATTGACAGCAAAAATGCTTCTTGAAAATGGTGAATACTGGAGGAGGGGGAGGACCTACTCTATCCAATGGATAAAATTGTTAGTTGGAACGTCTGAGGGATTAATAACCAGCAGAAACAAGCACTGGTTAAGCAATTTATTGCTCATCAAAAAGTTAGTTTAGTTGGTCTCCTCGAGATGAGAGTCAAGGCTCCTAAATTAGGGGCCTTGTATACAAGATTTTTTGATGGATGGTGTTTTACCACGAATATTGCTTGGCATCTAGGGGGAGGATTGTTTTAGCATGGAATCCAACTAGCTACAATGTCAAGTTATGGAATTCGAAGGCTGAGAATGTAGATAGAGTTGTTAATGCAGTTAAAGAGTTGGTTAAACAAAGATCAAATTTTGTTTGGCCAAAAAAAGTTAAAGTAGAAGATATAGAGTGGTTTTTAACTTTGTAAGCGTTGTTAATACTGTATAGATTACAGTCTGAGGTCCTAATATGTGGGATGCTCTTTGCTTGTAAATTGGTATATTGGAGTAATGAAACTAACTGATTCATAAAAGAAAAGTTTAGATTCTTATCTTATTATTGAAACTCGGCCATCAATACTGACCGAAATCCAGCCACTATGCACAACCACAAGAACACAATCTTAACAATATGGGAAAACTCTAAAAGAATTTTCAAAATAAAAAATAAAGTAATTTACAAAATTATTAGATATTAGATTTATACCTTAATGGACGTTGAGATTCACCAATTTGTCCACCAAAAGTGGCAGTCGGAGCTACAACCACCACCTTTAAGCTCAGTTTACCTTAAAAAAATCAAACAAAAGACAATCATACTTTAGGGATATATTTTTGGGTGTGAAAAATATAATATTTTATAAATTAAAGGTAAAAATGGGTGAAAATGAAGAAATGGGGGGGGGGGGGGAAGAAAAGGGTGGTTGGGCGAGGGTTTCGTGAGTTTGAGAGGAAGAAGGATTGCTGGTTATTTTGAAATTTGAGGAAGATGATAGCTGGAGAGGGCTTATAAAGACATATGGCATCTGTTATTATAAAATAACCGATGCCATATGTATGTTGTTGGAAATTATTTTACCAGGATCTTAGATCTACTCACAAGTATGTTGATTAACACCCTAAATATGAACTCCTAAAACGATTATAAATTAAACACATATAAAGTATGAGAAACCTTACATTGGGTGCAGCAGAATAATATGTCTCCTTCCGTTCAGATCTCTAACCCTTGTATCCTTTCTATCGCAGAGTATTATCAAGATCTGAACCTGGATCTCATTCTCTCTTTCTGTAATGCTGAATCTCCTTCTTGTTGAATGTCTTTCTTCACGATCTTCCTCACTATGATTGAGGTATCACTTGCTGTGTGTGGGCACTACTCTATCACTAAGAGGTTCGAAATTATTCAAGGAAGAAGAAGAGGGTGAAGGTGGCGGCTAGGTTTAGAGAGAGAAGGCTCAGGTTTTTCTCTGAAGGAAACAAGATGTGAAAGTCTATATTTCCTGAAGCCTTCACTATCTATTTATAGCATACCACATAGGGTTAGGCTTGAATTATTTGGCATTAAAATAATGAAAATATCAGATGATATTTCCTATAAAAGTGGCCGACCAAGGCTTTATGGATTTGGGCCTCACTTTTGCAAATTTTGCAGTTTTATCAATTCTGCATCTTATTTTCTCAAAAATGCATATTTTTAAATTCAACCATTTAAATGCCAATTCTAACTATTTAATAACTATAAATAATTATTAAATAATATTGTCATTTATCATATTTATTAATTGAACCATACAAAGTATCTTAATTAACAAATATGCCCTCAAAACTCTTTCTTTACAATTTTGCCCTTACTCAGTGAAAAATTCACAAATAGACATAGTCTAATTTGAGAATTATAATTGATTAATCAAAACTAATCAAATGAGTCTTACAAGTAATTTTGTCTCAACTAGTGGGGGGACCATGGGTCTATATAACCGAGTTTCCAATAAGCAGATCAAGAATTTATAACCTAAATTCACTGACTTATTAATTCTTCGTTGAATCCACGCATAGAACTTAAAATTGCACTCTCAGTATATAGAACGCTCTATATGTTCCACCATATAGACACGTCATTAGTTATCCATTGTTATAATCCTAATTTGATCAATGATCCTCTATATGAATGATCTACACTGTAAAGGGATTAGATTACCGTGACACCCTACGATGTATTTTATCCTTAAAACACTTAACCCCGTATAAATGATATTTCAGCTATGTGAAATGAGTACTCTACCATTTATTTTCGTTTGGTCAAGCTCGAAGGAAATCATCCTTTACTTTCTATTTGCCAGATAGAAGCTATAGATTCCATATTTATGTTAGCGCTCCCACTCAATTGCACTACCGTGTTCCCAAAATGTACGTATCACCCTGACCCAAAAGTAGGCTTAACTAACAAATCAAAGAACACGAATAACACTCTTGAGATTGAACCTAATCATATCAGGATTGAGATCATTTGATCTAGGATCAACTAGGCGATATTGACTTGAATAGATATTACGGTAAGTTTAATAAATCTATGTCAAAGTTCAATATCGGTCCCTTCCGATGCATACTCCATGCACCCAACCTGAGCTTTACTTTAACCAATGCTCTGGAAAGAACATAGCATTTCTCCAAATGCAAGTAAACTCTGTTGTAGATTGTCATATCAGTAAAACCCCGTGTTCTGATAAATCTAGGAATCTTTATTCACATAGTCATGTTTACTTTCCAATGTGTTGACAACACAATAAACAGGATCAAGTATGTGAAAAGGGTTTGAAATGAATTTATAAATCAAATAGACAAGCAATTGATAACATGAACCAAAACATACACAAACGAATGAAAAATACTTCTGTTTCTTTATTGATATTGAATAAAATGGATTACATTGAAATGGAGTTTTATTTAGGGCATAAAACCCAACATTTTTCATTAAAATTAAAAAATTATCACCTACGGAGTCAGTTATTATAGAATAACCAACTTCGTAGGTTTTTTTTTATTAAAATTGAAAAATTATCACCTACGGAGTCGGTTATTACAAAATAATCGACTCCGTAGGTGTTATATTAAAATTTCTTCCAGCCACACTCTATGGCATCAGTTGATTATTTATCAGCTGCAAAAAGCACCTTTAAAAGCTTGTGCATTTTGTAGTAGTGAGAGGTTAGTAGCTTTCTTGATAGCTTTTATTTTCTTGTGAATAATGTTGTTGTGTGAAGTATTTTATAAAAAAATAGAAAATATATATATCAAAAAATTTAAAGTATGCTCTAAGGTTGTAGTTTTATTTAGTCATCCTTATCAGAAATAATTTTTTTTATTAAAAATGAAAATTACATCTAATATCCCGAAAATTAATATAGTCTTTAATTGGTCATATTTTATTAAATATGTAGTTATTTGTGTAATGAAGTAAGATTACGATCTTACTTAGGGTAATTAGTGAGGATTTATTACATGATTATATAAAGCGTAATTTATTAATTACGGAGATTATATTGAGATATGTGGGTATCGAGGATACCATTTTTGAAATAAAAAAAATATTTTTTAGGTTCGATGACTGTGGAAACTTGACGATGTGGTCAGAAATGTCACGAAATTAGTGGATGGATTATTTTGAGGATATTTCGGACTAGTTTAGAATTTTAGAATGTCAATATGATGGATTAGTAAAATTACTATAATGCCCCTAGGGTTTGTTTATTTTATCTAAGGGTCTAAAATGGGGTAGTTTGGTCTTTTTGGGTGGAGTGGGTATTATTTTCTCTTATTTTTGTTTATTTTATTTTATTATGAATGGTGGCTGAAATTTAATTAAGGTTATATTATATATAAATATATATTATAATTAAGGTTAGAAATGAAAACACTTAAGTCACATATCACCCTCTATCCTTCTTCCTCCTACCCGAACCCCTAAGAAGCTTCAACCAAGGGATTTCTTTTGCTTAATTCTCAGAAATTGGATTGTATTTGCAAGGGGTAGAAGTTTCTTAGGCATCAAGGTATGATCTTGCTTGTTTTCCTTTGAATTACTTTAGTTAAGGTTGAGTTTTGGTTAAATCTTTTGGGCTTTCATGGCTGGTTGGGATAGCTTGGACCTTGAGCTTATTCTTAAGTTTAATTTAAAAATGTTTAGATTTTAATTGATGTATTGTGTGGCTGGTTTGGTTTGAAATAAATAATTGAGTTTTAGAATCAAGTTTTGGTTCAAACTTGGTGAAGTTATGAATTGGATGAATTGTGATTAATTGATGCTTGAGATGAGTTAAATTTGTGGTATTATACTGTTCTAGAATGTTTAGACAGGTATAGATTGGTTTTGGTTCGAATTTGGGGAAGAGAACGCAAAATTCTTAGTCTGCCAGAACCAGTCGACCGGTTGGTTCTGGTGTACCAGAACTGGTCGACCGGTTGCCTTGTAAGGGGAATTCCCAATTTTTTCTCCCGGTTCTATTTTGGCTCGGGGTGTTGCGTGGTACCTGTTTTAGGTTGCTTATGAGTTGTTTGACCTATTTTGGAGTTGTTGGGAGTTAAGTTGTGTTTGGTTTTGAATTCAAGTTTTGTTTCAGAATTCTAGATTAAGGTATTTATTAAGTCTCAATTGTCGTGACATAGGACCGGGATCGCCCAACTTATTTTTTACTCGGGTCTGCCCGCACGCTTGAGTTCTGAACTAAGGTAAGAAAAGTGGTAAACACCGTATATATTCATTCACACCTAAGCCCAAGTATATATTCATCTCAAGTTTTGTGCGGCTACTATTCATGTTTTTTTTCTAATTTTTTAATCACAAAATGAAAGTAAAATTTTTTAAAATTTTTGAAAAATAAAAATTGATTTTTGAACGTTACTACTTTTGTTTTTCAATTTTAAAAAGAGAAAATAAAAGTGTGTTCGTAAAGTTCATTTTTATTTTTATTTTTTATTTTATTTAAGTCTCTGGTCCCAGGTCGGCCTGATTCGGGTCTGCCCGCTCGCAGGTTGGGTTTAGCGTCAAGGCCGTGGGAGAGAAATTTGGGTCCAGGTCTGGTCGAAGTTTAAAATATTGATTAAGAAAAAAAAATGTTTAAAAAAATATTGAAAGTGACTTTTTTTTTTTTTTTGTTTTTAAAATTTTGATTCTTGATTAAAAAATTAAAAAGTGAAAACAATTTTATAAAACAGGTTTTTAAAAAATATTTTCAAAAAACTAATTAAAAAAAATATTACCAAACGCCACCTTTACTTATCACCAACCATCTAGACTTTTTGTTACTTTGATTTGTCCATGGTAGATTTAATATTTAAGGTGAAGTACTACTAAACTTAGTAAGAAAATATATGTTAGATAGTGAAATAAATAAAAATAAATACAACTAAAACACACATACACATTTTAAGACAAATAGGATTATATAAACAAAATCTTACCACTACTAAAATATCTCTCACTAAACATTAATCTCTTTTAGTTTAAATATAGGCTCGTACTAGCCGTTACTGTATTTATGGTCAATTATTGTTTAAGCTTTTTTTGTGAAATATAAATTGTCTAACAATAAAAACAAAAACATGTATGTGGCTCATTTATTCATCAAGAAGAGAAGATCAACCTAAGTTGAACCTCTTTATTACATATTTACATTACATAACATAAAAGGAAGTGGTTCTAGTAGCAAAGCATATGTATATATAGTTTCTTTTCCATTCGTAATTCCAAACATAGAGCCATCATCATTTCTTTTCTTTTGGTAATCTCATATTTTATTCATGATCGATCAGATAGGCATTTGGATGTGAGCATCAACCGATTGGTCGAGCCAATATTTCAAGTTATGTCCAATGCTCACTCCTAACATGTCACAGTACCTCTTGTAGTAGCCGATGGCATTAGTAGCTGTATTATCTACATTGATTATGTTTCCAATCACTCCATAGCTTGGGATATTCACTTTCACTTGGGAATTAGCATTGATAAGTATATCATGACAAGAAGGCTTGTTGTCATGCTGAGTCATCCAGAACCATATGGCTGTTTTGAACGATATAATTGGGTCTGTTGCTACCAAATCAGGGTGGTTAATCAAATCTAGTCCAAGGCTTTCTCCAGCAAGCCCGTAATTGTAGTTGCTGCAATGCACGTTAAGTAGTAATTAATAAACCAGTTGGCCATGGATTCAATCCCTCACTTTCTTTTTTCAGACCGGTACGGTACTCACAATATATATTGAATATAATAATATATAAAATAATAATATATGATGTGGTCCTTTGTTTTTATATTAATAAAATAATTATATATTAAATAAAAATAAATGTATTATTTAGTACTACTAGACATAGCTAGTACCTTAATTAAAATATTGCTCTAAATATTTATATTATTTAATGAGTGGAGAATTTAATAAAATCATAAATTTTGTGTTGGACCAAAAATATAAACTTAATATAATTCATTTATTTAGTAAAGTCAGACTTTTAAGAACTGAGTACTTATATGTATATGGAGCAATTAATATATTTATAAGTAATAATTTATATCAAAAGTAAACCATTTGGGGCTGGGGCTAGCTCAAGTGGCCATAAGTGGATGTGTGAGTGTTAGAGGTTCTGGGTTCGATTCCCAAGTAAAACATGTTTTAATATATAAACGCTTAAATAAAAAAAAAATTTATATCAAAAGTAAATATTATATATCCACGTGCTAATACTTTATAGTTAAGTTTGACGATCATCTTATTATATACTATCACTATAACAAAATTTATCAATAGCTATAATATTATTAGCGACGGGCAAAATTCGCCCTTAATAATAGTAGCATTAGCGGCGGAATCAGAATTCGCTGTTAATTCTAATTATTTATTTTTTTTTTAAGAAAAATATTAGCAGTAGACCCTATTGCTATTATCCGCCGTTATTGTCCATCGTTAATAGTATTAGCGACATGTCCCACTGCTAATAATATAAAAAAAAATAAATAAAAAAATAACTGTTAGAATTATTAGCGGGCATTAGCGGCGGCCCTGCCACTAATAATTGTATATATACCCAATCCCGACTTTCAGTACGTATTTTAGTACTTTATTTTTGCTCGTAAGCTTTTTTTAGATAGATATGGTCACCAATTTTGTGAGTTGAATCTATGCCATTTGAAATGTCAAGTCATCGTGAGGCATAAAAAATTCACTGATTGTACTAAAAAATTTAGAGAAAAATTCACAGTTAACTGTCAACATAGACTATTTATGTGTACACTCTTGTATACGCGGTATTTTTATATTGGTACATCTAATATTTTTATTTCAAAATTTATTTTAAAATTAAATAAAATTATAAAAATAAAAATAAAATATTTAAAATAATTTTTTATAATTTTTAAATAATAATAGTAAGTGTACCAATATAAACGTGTTACGTGTACAAGAGTATACACATAAATAGTCCATATTGATAGTTAACAGTGAAAAAAAGATGGCACCTTAAATTTACTAACAGTTCAGTTGTTTAAAGGATTTTATTTCACCACTAAAATTTAAACTTAAATAATTAAGTGCAAATGAACTAATAATAAAATAAATGCCTCTTTCAACTTACTCCTCCTCTAGTCCTCCCTTTCTTTCTTATTTTTAAATATTTTATTTATTTATTTTGAAAAGAGAACTTATTTTGTCTTAAAGAAAATGACCTATTCAGCTGGTATAAAAAATGATATATGGCAGAATAGCCATAAAATTTAATTTTAAAAAAACATAATAAGTATTATTTAATTCTCATTGTTAGCAGCTAGCCTTAGATAGTAATAAATTAATTAGTGAGCCTAATGATTCTGAATGAATGCACGACCAGTCACGCATGACTAATTCATCAGGGTCCTACACATATATTAGTGTATATATAAGCTCAGCAGATTTTCATTCAAGCTGTAGATAGTATAATTTTGGTTTTCTTGATTAATACTTACTGAGTGAGTTGTACAGGTCCTCGAGGATTGTATTTTTGGGCAGGAGCGCAGGGCCAATGAGAAGAAGTACAATAATCATTGGTAGTAGTCCCGTTGATATGACAATAGCCCCATGTATGTGACTCATCATCAGACCACTCACTTTCACCTATATATATATAAATACAAAAATAATTCCATAGGCATGTTATTAGTTACCAAACATTGATTGATATTATTGAACAATAAGTAATTACACATGAGATATTACCTGTAGTTGCTTGAGAAGTTAAAGCAAAGAAAGCAGCGATCTCCCTCTTACGAGTTGAGACATCTCCAATAGTAGCAAAGCTAGGAAAGGATTGAGTAGCAGCGACAAAAGCCTCGTAGCTATAAAAGCCCTGGCTTTGACAATCACTTCTATGCTTAAACATTTCGTTGTAAAGTGATTTAGTGACTATTTTGGTTACAGAATTTTCACGCACAGTTGGTGCTGCTGCGAACCAGCACTGGTATCGGCAGTTTCCGCCCCTACAATAATCGGATCCGCTACCACAAAAGTTGTGGATACTGCAACACCTTCCGTCTCCACATGGAGGATTGCCGAATGGAGGACCACATTGGTGATCGGGTCTTTCATCTGCATAAACCATTCCAAGGCATAATATATTAGCCAAACATAGTGTGATGATGAGGCTGCTCAACGACTTCATATCTTTCTTCTTGTTTTGTAAGATATGACAAGTAGCAAAGTTTGAGTAGTTTTGTTGTGTGTGTGCTTTTTGAAAGAGGGTTTCATGGCTATTTATGGGGGAGGTAGCTCAATTAATTAAGCTGTCTATTATAATTTACACTTACATAAATATTAGGTAGAGAAATGCTAGGCTGCAATAATATCGGCTCTTACGTAATCACTCATATATTTAAATATTTATATTAATTTAATTATGTTTTAATATGTGAAATATACTACTATATAATATTTTTGAACTCATTTAATTAATATTTTAAGAGAAATGCTAAAGGAGACCAGTAGTGTCTAGCACTATCCTATGTGTTTTATATAAGTTGATGCTTAATAGTATTGAAATTATATTTAAAAGTGTACTAGGCACTCTTAATATTTATTTTATAATAAAGTATTATTATTGTCTTATAATTGGTTAGAGATATTTTATAAAAATTATTATATTATATTATTATGTGAAATTTGATATTGTTTTTCTTATGAAATGTGAATATTTAATTATTCTAATAATACTATAATATATGTTGGAGGGTGTAAACAATGATATTAATGGCGTTGACAATGAATATAAGGATGCATGATATAATTACATATATAACAAACACTTATGTCATAAATAATATAACAAATAAGTTTTATTTTAAATATTTTTCACATTAAAAACAATTTTTAAGATGAAATATATATAAATTTTACATATAATTTATGTGTACACACTGATATGCTTTTAATATATATACACTACATACTAAACGATAACGTTCTTTAGGGTACCGATAAATGACGGTAAAACTTTTAAATTTTTTATTTTGGTTTCACTTAATCCCAAAACTTAAATTTAGGTGGTAAAACCTCCAATACGTTAGCAATTTAATACGTTCGTCCATTATTTTAGGTGTTAATTGCCATGTTGGACTGGACACAGTGTACACGTGATACAATTTTATTAGTCCACGTAAAAAATTATTTAAAAAAATTAAAATAAAATTAATTTAAAATTAAAAAAAAAATTATAAATAATTTTTTTTTTCCTTTCTTTCTTTTTCTTTCTTTCTTTTTTCTTTCTTTTCCTATCTGTTCATCTCAGCTCTCTCTCTCTATCAGTCCACCACCTCCATCCAAAGTCACTGACCACCACCAACACAACCGAAACCACCATCATCCGTAGCCACCATAAACACCACCACCCACCACCCACCACTACCGGAACTACCACCATCTATAACCATCGTAAACACCGCCACCCACCACTACCGAAACTACCACCACAACTTATTTTTCAAATCAATATCACACAAAAAAAAAAAAATTAAATACTAAAACCAAATTTAAACAAATTCAAATCCAACAAACAAATAAATACACACAAATATATGCACAAAATTTCAGTCCCAAAACTCAAATCTGAAACCCTAAATTTATTTTCCCCACAACGATTATCTTTTCTCATATCTAAAAATAATGAACACAATAATACCTAAATAGGGGTATCTATACACAGATCTTAATAATTGCAAAAAAAAAATTATAGAAATCCTTAGATCTAAAGAGAGAGAAAGAGAGAGAGAGAGAGAGGAGATCGGGCAGATAGAGAGAGAGAGAGATAGGGGATATCGAGTTTTACCTGGCTTCGTGGTCCCCGACGACAGCAACGACACCTGGGTCCGTGGTCCTCGACGACGGCGACGACACCTCGGTGGTCTTAAGGTTGGGTATTACTGGGAGAGAAAGAGAAGATGGCTGAGAGAGAGAGAGGGGGATCGAGAAAGAGAAGATGGCTGAGAGAGAGAGAGAGAGAGAGAGAGAGAGAGAGAGAGAGAGAGAGAGAGAGAGAGAGAGAGAGAGAGAGAGAGAGAGAGAGAGAGAGAGAGAGAGAGAGAGAGAGAGAGAGAGAGAGAGAGAGAGAGAGAGAGAGAGAGAGAGAGAGAGAGAGAGAGAGAGAGAGAGAGAGAGAGAGAGAGAGAGAGAGAGAGAGAGAGAGAGAGAGAGAGAGAGAGAGAGAGAGAGAGAGAGAGAGAGAGAGAGAGAGAGAGAGAGAGAGAGAGAGAGAGATGGCTGAGAGAGAGAGAGGGGGATCGAGAGAGATGGCAGATGATGGTGGTCTTGGGCTGCCTACCTGCGAGAGAGAGAAAGAGAAGAGGGTATTTGCAAAAATTAAAAAGAAAACAAAGGAAAAGATAAAAAAAAAAAGAAAAAGAAAAAAAAGAAAAATAGTTTTTTTTAATGATTTTAAAGAAAAAATAAAAATATATTATTTTTATTTTTATTTTTAATTTTTTTTAATATAATTATTTACGTAGACCAATAAAATTGTGCCACGTGTATATTGTGTAATATCCCAATAAGCCTTATGGTAAGTAATTAGGATTTATAATTATATTATGGATTAATCAGGTTATAAGTGGGATTATGATCATACTAATCTAGTTCAACATAAATTTTAAATTTTGCTATAAGTGAGTAAATAAGCGTAATTTATAAACTACGGAGATTTATATAGTATGTCTGAATGTAATATAAGATAAATGTGGAATAAAAATATTTACAGGTTTGGCGACCTTGGAGACTCGATCGGGGGCCAAAAATATCATAACAGGTTTAATTATTAGTTTTAATGGAAATATTGTGATTAGTTGATAGTGTATGTATTGGGGTAATAAGGAGTATGTAGAATTTAACTTAACGCCCTAGAAGTATAGATTTCTTAATGGCTAAGAAATAATAAAGTTTTTATTAATATTATTATTATTTTTTATTATTATATTAAAATTTAAAGTTATCTGTATATATATATTAAAACGTTAAAAAAAAAGAAAAAAACTAAACCTATCCTATCTCTCTCGCTCCCTCTTCGTGCCACAAAAACCACCACCATCCTCATCCTTTTTTTTTTCTTCAATCTTTAGCCTAAAACCAACTCTAGCAGTAGCTGTGAGCATAGGTAAGTTCAAGGAAAAAAAAACTTGAGGTAAGGTTTTACTTTTCCTTAAGTTTCAAGCTTGAGTTATAGATTAGTGATAAACAGGGGATCCCTATATTACGATAGTATTAAAATGAAAGTCTTTATTTTGAATTTAATTAAAGATTTAAATTAAACCAAACTTTTTTTTTTCAAAATTTATAGATTAGTGATAATAAATTTTTTTTAAAAAAGCACAAACGTGGCGTCCCTGAGAGTCAGGGCGTCACAACATGGTATCAAAGCGACCAAGGTTTAAAGATCCTGAAGACTGGTTTGATATGTACATTGGCTGCGAAGACTCGTTCGATTCATGGTCTAGTAAGTGCTAATTATTAGTTGATTAGTGAATTATTTATTGATTAATGGCTAAGCAACTAGAAGTTGCCTGGTTTTATGCTCAGATGGTTGAGCTAACCCTTACTGCTTGGGGTGCAAGGACTAGATCACGAAAGACACAATATGAAAGGAGATTCATGAAAGTAAATGTCTAGTGTCTAGTGTCTAGTGTTGGATCGGGTAAAAGTTGTTAACCTTAACGATCTTAAAAAATAAAAAAGGTTACCAACCCACAAGTTATGGGTCCTAGTGGGAGAATTTAAGCTAACCAAAGTTTCCGACATGGTGGGAACAAAAGATTTGTAAACCCATTCAGAGGGTCGAGATGCAAGAGACACCAGTAAAATGAACGCTACATGAGAGCCTGCATTCAGTGTGGGGTAGTAGGCCATTTCAAAAGAAACTGCCCATGGTTACAGTAGCGAGAATGGAAGAATGATTAAGAGTTTGTGTAAATTTAATGGTGTGTTACTGAGTAGTTCTGGTACCTTCTTGTTTACTGGAAAACTAGTTATTTTCCAGTATGTGGTCTAAACCCTTCCAAGATTGTGAGGGTAAGGAAACAGTTCGTTGTTTTAGTTGTGCTGAATTTAGAGAAATCTAATATTATACTAGGGTTGAACTAATTTGCAAGGTATAATGCAACTATCGATTGAAAAGAAAGGTGGCAACTCTTGAATCAAAAAGTGAGGACACATTTGTGTTCTTAGGCAAGGTTCAAAGGTCCCGAAATCCATTGATCCCGGCGTTTAAGGCTGAGGGATTATTATGGGATGGATGTATCAACTTTTCAGTTAGTGTGACCAATATTATAAAGGGAACATTAGTGAGATTGGGACACAATCTTGTGGCTCAAGGTTTCTAGATGCTTTTAGAGGAGCCACTAGGGTTATTGGTTAAGCGGGAAATTGATTCTGAATTGAAGTGGTAATGGGAGTAAAAGCTGTATCTAAAATTATGAATTGGATGGTAACTGTAGAATTGAAAGGAGTGAAGATTCAGTTGTAGGAAAGGTTGGGCTTGAAATTACTAGTCTAAGTATTTTATTCTGGAATAAACCAGTTTTATTTGTGAAGAATAAGTATCCTTTGATAAGGACAGATGTTATGTTGAACAATTTAGGGAAGGATCATTTTCTCTAGGGTCGGTCTTCGATCTGGTTATTACCAGTTGAAGACTCGAAAGGAGGATTTCCTAAAATAGTTTTCGTACCGATGACTTTGTAATTGTTTTCATTAAGGGTATTGTGATTTCTTCGGATCCAAGGGAGGCATATGAGAGACACCCTTGGATGATGTTGTAATGTCTCTAGAAGCATAAGTTTTATGCTAAATGTAAGAAATGCGAGTTTTGCAGATCCCAAATTTGTAATGAAGGTTAGAGATTTTCTAGAATTAACAGGATACTACAAAATATTTGTTGGGGGTTGTCAACGCCCTTAGTGGAATCAAATCGAAAGAATTGAAACAGAGATTAACTATTATACCAATGTTAACATTGTTAGTCAGTGAGGGGAAAATGTGATTTGATGTGATACTTCTATACAAGGATTAGATTGCATTCTGACACAGTTTAGGAGAGTTGTTGCCTAATTACTTAGACCAATTGAA
This sequence comes from Cannabis sativa, assembly GCF_029168945.1. NCBI lineage: Eukaryota > Viridiplantae > Streptophyta > Magnoliopsida > Rosales > Cannabaceae > Cannabis > Cannabis sativa. The sequence goes on from NC_083604.1 coordinate 14,179,941, forward strand.
GGAGTATGAGAAGTGATATTTTAGTCATGATATTGAATTGGCAGTAATCGTTTTGCACTGAAAGTTTGGCACCATTTTCTATATGGTGAAAATGTGAAGTCTATACAGATCACGAAAGCCTCAAATAATTTTCTTTTGGAAGAATTTAGATGGGAGGCAGTGGTGACGCTTAAAGTTGATTGAAATTTTTAACGGTGTGATTATCTACCACTCTGGGAAGTAAATTAGTAGTAGATACCTTAAACCAAAGAGGTCTAGGACAAGTTTGTAAAACGAAAAGATCCATCTAAAGGTTGCTAGAAATGTAACCAGAATAGGGATTAAGTTCATGATTGGAGAACTTGTTAATATTACATTGTAGTTTATTATGTTGGAAAGAAACAGAGTGGCCCAGCAGAGTGACTCTGAACTTTAGAAGTACAAGGAAAGGCTTGGAACCGGATTGACAAAGAACTTTTTGACTTTGTTTGAAGGAATTTTATGATATAAAGACAAGGTTGGTGTATCAGTCTGATAAGGATATTGAATAGAAGGTTCTAAATGAGTTTCATACTACACTCTACTCTTTATACTCGGGAGTAACTAAGATATAAGATCACTACAATTTTTTTTTTTATTATTAGAGTGGAATATGTTTGTGGCAGATTAGTGTGCTAATCTATTTGTCAAGGGAATAGTTCAACCCTGTGATGCTCTGAAAGTAATTATCTCAAATTGAGATTTAAAGTTTACATTTAAATGTTGAGAGAGTCTGTAACAAGCATGTGTGATATATTTTGAGGGTCAGAGACTTAGTATTTTTTTAGTACCACCTAAGAGAGGGGTGCATAATGTCTTCCACATATCTATGTTAAGAAAGTATTTGTCAGATCCGACACATATTTAAGTTACGATGATATTAAATTCCATACAACTGATTTTACGAGGAAGCGACTTGGGAATTAGAGTCCCAGATGAGGGAGCTGTATCCCCAAATTATCAAGTAAATTTCGAGGACGAAATTTTTATAACGAGGGGATGGTTGTAATATCCCAATAAGCCTTATGGTAAGTAATTAGGATTTATAATTATATTATGGATTAATCAGGTTATAAGTAGGATTATGATCCTACTAATCTAGTTCAACATAAGTTTTATATTTTACTATAAGTGAGTAAATAATCGTAATTTATAAACTACAGAGATTTATATAGTATGTCTGAATGTAATATAAGATAAATGTGGAATAAAAATATTTGCAGGTTTGGCGACCTTGGAGACTCGATCGGGGGCTAAAAATATCATAACAGGTTTAATTATTAGTTTTAATGGGAATATTATGATTAGTTGATAGTGTATGTATTGGGGTAATAAGGAGTATGTAGAATTTGACTTAGCGCCCTAGAAATATAGATTTCTTAATGGCTAAGAAATAATAAAATAATTATTAATAATAAAGTTTTTATTATTATTATTATTATTATTTTATTATTATTATTATATTAAAATTTAAAGTTATCTGTATATATATTAAAACTTTGAAAAAGAAAAAAAAAAGAAGAAAAAAACTAAACCCATCCTATCTCTCTCGCTCCTCTTCGTGCCACAAAAACCACCACCATTCTCATCCTTTTTCTTCTTCAATCTTTAGCCTAAAACCAGCTCTAGCAGGAGCTGTGAGCATAGGTAAGTTCAAGGAAAAACAAACTTGAGGTAAGGTTTTACTTTTCCTTAAGTTTCAAGCTTGAGTTATAGGTTTAAAGGGTTGAAATTTTATTCTGTGATTGATGGGGTTTAATTGGGCCTTGGGTTTTTTTTTATGATGTTTTAGGATTGTTTGTAATGCTTATTTGGTAGGTTTGATAGCTGTGGGGTGGAAAAGCTCCAAGCTTGAGTTTTAAGCTCAAAGCTTGAGCTTTAATGACACTTTTGATTTAAGGGCATGGTTTTGATTTCTGTTACGTTGGAACCGTTATATGGATGATATATATGTGTCATATGAAGTTTGGAATGAATTGGTTAGGTTTTGAGTTAGTTTGGAGAGTTTAAAGTTGAAGAAAATCGTGTTCCTGGCAGTTCAAAACTGGAATTCTGGATGTACCAACCGGAATTCCGTTTGGTTAGTTTTCGGAAAAGTCGAATTTCGTATTTTGGCCATAACTTTTCATTCGGGTGTCTGTTTTGTACGTTTTGTATACCATTTCAAAGCTTGCGACGAGCTCTATGATATGGTGTATATTTTAGAGCCAAAATATAAGTTTCATTTTAGTGTATTTTTACCTCAAGGTTTGGTAAGAAACCCTAGGTATTCCTTTTACAGTTATTAAGTAGTGTTTTGGGATAAACACTTATTGGTTTATCATCGTTATGACATAGGGCCCGGGATGATCAATCGTTCTCCAAGCAGGTCGGCCAACATACCTAAACTAGAATTTGAGGTAAGAAAAGTATTAAATTTTGTATAAGGTTAATGTTATGATTGTTACAGTTTCGATTAAGATCGAAATCTTGTTATACGTTGTTGTGACTTAATTCTAATCGAAGTTAACGATATGTATTGGATGTGACTCGATTATGATCGAGGGAAATAATAGGAAATGACTATCATCGTTTCACTCGATTATGATCGAGGGAAATAATAGGAAACGATTATCATCGTTTGACTCGATTATGATCGAGGGAAATAATAGGAAACGATTATCATCGTTTGACTCAATTATGATCGAGGGAAGTATTATGAAACGAGTATTATCGTTTGACTCGATTATGATCGAGGGAAGTATTATGAAACGATTATTATCGTTGTGGCTCGATTATGATCGAGTAAAAGAAACGGTTATTACCGTTATGAGTAATTACTGCTGAAACCGCGGATAGGTTTCTTACTTATCGTTTGTTGTATCGGACAACGATAGTGACATATATAGCTCGTGGGTAACGAGTGGTAAGGGTACTTTATGAAGTGTCGGAATTGTGTGATTACGAGGTTGTGAGATGGATTAAGTGTGTTGTTATATGATGAGTTGTAATCGAATATATTATGTTATAGTGTGACTGAACGAATGTTATATTGCTTGTGAAATTAATCAATTCTCTTGTAATGATGCATGATTAGAGTGCTTTATGAAGTACTAAAATTGAGTGGATATGTTAATGTATGAACTGGAGTGCTTTATGAAGCATTGAAAGTAAGTGTTTACAATACTATATGATTAGGGTGTTTTATGAAACACTGAGGTTATTGATTATGTATAACTATAATTACTCTTAATTTTGTAACAAGTTTGCTCGTATAGACGTTGAATTGTATATGTACGTTGAAAGAGAATGATCCCTTGGTATGTATAATTTGTGGTACTATAATTTGCTATTATTTTCCATGATTTTCTTTATCTAGTAGCTTTTCTTGCTGAGTCATTGTGACTCACGGGTGCTTCGTGGTGCAGGTAAGGAAATTAGAAGCTGTGTTCGGCCATGAGTCAGAGGTCTTCCTGCGATGTACATATCGGTCGTGGGGTCTTGGCTTCTGGGAAGCAGGATTGAATTCCTTTCTATGTTTGGAAATGTTATCTATTGTAAAAGAATATTTTTATTTTATAAACACGGGATCCCTATATTACGATAGTATTTAAAATGAAAGTCTTTATTTTGAATTTAGTTAAAGATTTAAATTAAACCACACTTTTTTTTTTTCAAAATTTAAAGATTAGTGATAATAATTTTTTTTTTAAAAAGCACACACGTGGCGTCCCTGAGAGTTAGGGCGTTACATATTGTGTCCACGTGGACAATCCAACCTGGCAATTCACAGCTAAATTTAGACGGAAGTGTTAAATTGCTAACAAAACACGAGTATTGGGGGTTTTACTGCCTAAATTTAGGTTTTGGGGGTTAAGTGAAATCAAAATAAAAGTTTTGGGGGTTTTGCTGCCATTTACCCTTACTTTTATTGTTATTGTTCTAGTTTAGTGATCATTTTACTTTCTGTTATCTGATCTACATGATATTCTTAAAGGTTTTGCAGTGTTTTGTTTTTGTGTGATTTTATATTTTTATGTTATTTTTATTTATTATTGTTTTTTTTAGCATTATAGTAACACTTATATATTTACTAATAATCTAGGGGCCCGTTTGGTACATAGGACAAGATTTGATTAGACAGGCTAATTTATCCAATCTAGTGTTTGAGCATGTTAGAAGTCTAGATAACTAATCCAGCTAATCTCATCTCTCTGGGATTATTTATCCCATCCAGCAGGGTGGGATAAATAACCCCAGGTGAGATTTTTTTTTTTATCATTTTTTTTTAATTTTAATTTTATTAATATATTTTAAGTTTAGTAAGAATTTAAATGAAAGAATAATTATCACACATTTATTTATAAATTTTTTATCAAAAACTTATTCACTAAATTAGTGAAAATGTATATTTTTGAATTATTATACATAATTTTTTAAAATTTAAAATATTATTAATTAAACAATAGTTGCATAAATTGATTCTAAGAGAAACAATATGACAATAAAATTATATATTATTTTTTAAATTACTAGAAAATTTATATAAACATTTTAAAAAATTAATATTAATATTAAATTAGTGATTAAATTAGTCTTTAACATAAATAATTTTATATTATTCAAATATTTTTATTTTACTATGTTAATTATTTATTAAATAAAAAATATGATAAACTATTTTATTATATGTACTTCATTATATAGGATACATTATTTTATTTTATAATTTAATTATTTTTATTTTTTTTTGCTACAAATTATTCATTTTTATTTACTTATTATTATATATTTTAATTATAATTTAAGTTTTTTTTTTGTTTTTTCTAAAAGGAAGTAAATAAAGTAGTCTAGTCTATTCTTAAACCAAACACATGATTACTTTCAGCATAATCTAATCTTGTCCAGTCCAATCTAATCCTGTGCACCAAACGAACCCTAGAGGTCTTGAGATATACCCATGCCTTCTCTTTTTTCTCACACTTCCCTCACCACTGATCTATGCCTTCAAAAATTTAGTGAGCTAATAAAAAGGTTCAAGGACTCCTATACTCTAGTGACATTTTTAATAAATGTAATCAAAATGCAATAAGTGCTCGTGGACTTTCATTTATGTCCATGGTCAGGGACAGATCCACATAGAAGTGAAGCAAGACAGTTGTTTCTAAAAAAATAATTAGAAAAATAATGTATGTATTTTAGTTAGTTACAACGTATATTTATAATAAACGATAATATTTATAGACATAATATTAATTTAACATATAAGATAAAGGTTAAGGATTCAAATCTCACTAAAAGCATTTTTTTTTCTTTTTAAATTTATTTTTGCCTCCTTGTCTTGCCAAAAAAAAATCTTGGGTTTGCTAGGTTTCATTTATTAAAATCTCATTGTCAACTTTCATGCCCAAATCACATACTAAAATATTTTTTTTTTCAATTTTTATTTATAGTAGTATTTGCTATAGTTACAATATTATTTTTATAAATTTTGAAAATATTCGAATAGTTTACAATACTGAAAAACAGAGTTCCTCATATTCCAGTTTACCACACATACTCAAAAAACTTTAAGCATATTTTTGATAATGTAAACTGTTTAAATTTTGTAAAAAATTTACAGAGATGATGTTGTAGTTATAATGAACACCGTAATAAAAACAAATATGAAAAAAATGGTCTGTGTTTTTGGGTACGAAGGCTGACTAAGAGATTGTAATAGGAGGTTGACGATATCACTCATCTTTTATTTAAATTGAAAATGTGGGATCTATCGATTTAAATTATGCAAAAATAAATATCTTAATAATATATCATCAAAGTTTGCCCTAAGGTGTGTAGGACCTAAGATAAAATTAAATTTTAGGACCCCTATGTAAATAATTTAATCATTATAGCAAAAAATAGGTTGATGATGCATAAGCTATTTTTGGCATGTGGCACAAGGAAAGAACCTTGGAGCCCTACATCCCACGATAGGAAAGTGTCACCTGCACACTGGGGGCAACCATATAGAGGCTTAGATCGCGCAAAATTGTTCTCAGTTTCATCCTTCAAAAGTCTAAGTGATTAGTTAAAAATGACCCAAGAAATTAGAACGGAAAACTTAGGATGTCACCTAGACATCTTTGGAGTCAACATGTGCCTAAGTTAGTACGGGGACCCTGTTGACATCTGGGTAGTTTTTTGTTAGTATTTGTGGGCAATTAGCTCAGCCATTGCACTCAAATATATGAGACACATGCCACAACCAAATTTTAGATTCCATAACCAATCCTTGAAAAAGCCCTACCTGGAAGCACCAAGTAGACATGGGTACCCAAGTTGACATTGAGTCACCCTGGGCGGCACAACGACTAAGGTTTAGGTTTTTAGAAACTTCTTTAGACCTTGATTCCTAAAATCCAATAAGGAACAATGCCATGACTTGAGTTTTTGCCAACATCATCTCGAGGGTTCACTTCCTCATGTGGGGCACCCAGATTGACATTGGTACCAAGGCATCAACTCACGTTCACCGAGTAACGCATGTGCAAATTAGACGAAACTGACTATGGGTATAGTTTTCACCATAAAGAAGAATTAACATCAATGAGATTTTTTTAGGCACCTACCTCTGGGCATGGGCACCCTGTTGGAATATATTTTACCAGGATCTAGATTTACTAATAAGTATGTTTTTAACATCCTAAACATGAACTTCTAAAACGATATAAAATAAACACATAAAAGGTATGAGAAACCTTACATTACTTGCAGCGAATTAAATGACTCCATTGGCTCAGATCTCTAACCCTTGTATCCTTTCTGTAGCAGAGTATCACCAAGATCTGAGCCCGAAACTCCTTCCTTGTGTTTGGATTCTTCATAGTCTTACACACTATGATTGAGGACTTACTTGATATGTGTGGGCATGCACTCAATCACTAAGACTTGAAATTGTTTGTGAAGAGAGGCTATAGTATTTTGAAATAGAAGAAGAAGAAGAAGAAGAAGAAGAAGAAGAAGAAGAAGAAGAAGAAGAAGAAGAAGAAGGAAGAGGTCTCATCAGCCTAGAGAGAAAACTAGGTTTTTAGCTTAAGAGGCATTAGTTGGATAATGAGACCATAGCCTTCCTTTTATATTAATTTCCACTAGGATTAGGGTTGAATTATTTAGAATAAAAAATTGATAAAAATAGAGTAAAAAAACCATCTAGTGGACGGCCACATAGTGGGCGGCCCTACACTAGTTTGGTTTTTGTCATTTTTCTCAACTATTTTATCTATTTTTCACAAATATCACTTTTTGCACTTTCAACCCTATAATGCCAAAACTATTTATTTAATAATTAAAATAATTATCAAATAAAATTGTATTTATTATATTTATTGATTAGACTCCATAAAGTCTCTTAATTAACAAATAAACCCTAAAATACTATTTCTTCACAATCAAGCCACATCTTAGTGAAAAATTCATAAACTAGAAATAGTCTAATTTTAGAATTATAATTGATCAACTAAAACAATTAACTGAGTCTTACAAGCAGTTTGTCTCAACTAGTATGGGGACCATGGGCCTATATAACCGAGCTTCCAATAAGCAGATCTAGAATTTACCAAGTAAATCCACTAACTTATTAATTCCTCATTGCATCCACCATAGAACTTAGAATTGCACTCTCAGTTACATAAAACACTCTATATGTCTACGATATAGATACGCTATTAATTATCCATTATTATAATCCCAATAATCAATGATCCTCTATAGATGATCTACATTGCATAGTGATTAATTTACCGTTACACCATTCAATGTATTTTATCCTTAAAATACTTAGCCACCTATAAATGATATTTCAGTGAACTAATATAATCACTGAAATGAGTACTCAACCATTTATCTCTGTTTGGCCAAGCTCGAAGGAAATTATCGTTTCACTTCTATGTCCAGATAGAAGCTATAGATTTCATATCTATGATTAGCGCTCCCACTCAATTGTACTACCATGTTCCCAAAATGTACTTATCACCCAGACCAAAAGGTAGGCTTAACTAATAAATCAAAGAACACAAATAACACTCTTGAGATCGAACCTAACCATGTCAGGATTAAGATCATTTGATCTATGATCAACTAAGTGATATTGAATTGAATAGATATTATGGTAAATTTATCATATCTAATCCAAGTTCAATATTGGTCCCTTCCAATGCATACTGCATGCATTCAACCTAAGCTTTACTTTAACCAATGCCCTGGAAAGGATATAACACTTATCCAAGGTGCAAGTAAACTATGTTGTAAATTATCATATCAGTTAAATCCTGTGTACTGATAAATCTAGGAATACATTTAATCACATAACCTTGATTACTTTCCACTGTGTTGACGATACAATAAACAAGAATATCAATGTGATAAGGATTTGGATGAATTTATAAATTAAATAAACATATAAATGATCACATGAACCAAATGATATACTAAATAACTAATGAAAATAATTTTGTTTCTTTATTGATAATTGAATAGAAAAGATTAAATTGAAATAGAATTTTATTTAGGGCACAAAGCCCAACACATCCAAGGTGGCACTAGGCGTCATTTTAGGCACCCAGGTTGATGTATGTAAACCTCGAGCATTTTGGCACATTTTCCAAGAATGTCTGTAATGACCGCTTAATTTTATTTTGAGAATTAGTAGATAATTAGAGTTTAATTTTAGAATTAGACTTTTAATTATTATTTTCATAATTATAATGATTTATTTGAATTCTAGGTGTATTAATTATGGCTTATGTAAAATGTTATGTTTTTCATATTTTTATGCCCAATAACAGTGGAATGCGACGTTTGGCCTATAGAGTCACGTAGATATAGTACAGTAAGTTAGATTCACTAGTACAAAAATAAGTTTTGCCGACATTTTTAAACAGTTTTTTAAAGTATTTCCGTCAGTTTCTATAACCGTTGCCTATTCGACCGTCATAAAACGGGCAGAATAGGCAACGGTTCAAAACCGTCGCTAATGTGGGTTTCCTGACGGTTTTAAACCGTGCCTTATAGTTTGATTACATTTTTTTTTAATTTTTTTAGCAATAGTTTTTTTTTAGTCATTACATTTCAAAAATAGGGAAAAAAATAGATTTTCTGTAATTTTTTCCCTGCATTAATTTATAAATTTTGTACAAATCTGAATAGCCACAACAATTAAACTAATGCTATTATTATCTAAATATATTTAAAATTCTGTATAGTCACAATAATTGAACTAACGCTAATTAATATAATCTAAATATATTTAAAAATCTATAGTTGAGTTAACTCTAATTATAATAATCTAAATACATTTACAAATCTATGTAGTAACGATAAATCTAGATGTATACACACTGACTAACACAGTAACTGTTGTCGCTCTGCTTCTGCTTTCACGTAATGAATCCACCGATCATGCATAATATTTATCTCATCATTTGTGTACGGAGTGGAGTGTTGGGTTTTGTGTCCTAAATAAAACCCATTACAATCTAGTTAGTTATCAATTTAGAATTTTGAAGTGATTTATGTTAACATGTATGTTACATGTTTATGGTTTAATATATATATTTAATATATGCACAAAATCAGTTAAATCCAGAACATATAGTCATTCACAATTACAGTATTTTTAATACAGTGGAATTTGATTGTGATTATATGATTCAAAAGACTTAGTCCCTGTTCACCATGTTTTGGATTTACACTGATGTGATAATCAGCGATGAAGTATACTTACACTTGGAGTAAGTGTTATGTTCTTTCCAGAACATTGGTAAAGTATACTAGTTTCGAATGTATGGAGTATACATTGGACTGGACCGATATTGAACTTGGTCAAAGATATTATAAACTTACCATTGTATCTTTCCAAGTCAATATCAGAAGTTGATCTTAGATTAAAAGAATCTAAATCCTGATATGCTTAGGCTCAATCTCAGGAGTGATATTCATGTTCTTTGATTTATTAGTTAAGCCTACTTTTGGGTCAGGGTGATACGTATATTTTGGGAACATGATAGCATAACTGAGTGGGAGTGTTGAACATAAATATGGAATCTATAGCTTCTACTGGTGTATAGAAGTCAAGTGATGATTCCCTTCGAGCTTAGTTAAATAGAAGTAAATGGATGAGCTCTTGTTTCAGTGATTATATATTAGATCACTAAAACATCAATTACAGGTAACTAAGTGTTCTAAGGGGCAAAATACATTGAGGGGTGTAAACGGTAAATTTGTCCCATCTCGATGTAAATCATCTATATAGAGGATCTTTTAATCACATTAAGATTATAATAATGGTTAAATGAGATAGCATATGGATATCGTGAAACATATAATATGCTCTATATAAGTCTGAGAGTGCAGTTCCAAGTTCTAAGAGTGGATTCAACAAGGAATTAATAAGTTAGGGATTTACTTGGTAAATCGGTTCAACTTATTGGAAGCTCAGCAATATAGATCCATGGTCCCCATTCTAGTTGAGACTATACTCTTTGTAAGACTCTATAATTGATTTATGATTAATCAATTATAATTCTAAAAGTTAGACTATGTCTAATTTGTGAATTCTCACTGTTTAAGGATGAAATTGTAAATAAAAGGGTTTCTAGGTTTAATTATTAATTGAGAGACTTTGCATGTATAATTAATAATTATTTTTAAATGACAATATTATTTAATAATCTATTTTAGTTATTAAATAATTAGTTTTGGCATTTAAATGGTTAGAATTGGAAAAATGACATTTTTGGAAAAATAGAAATAAAATTGAGGAAACTGCAAAATCCAAGTGAGGCCCATAACACACCATGGCCGGCCACTCCCTTTGCATGTTTTCTAATTATTATTTTTAATTTTAATTGCCATGTAATTGCTAATCAAAGCCTAGCAATAATAGGAAAGTGGTGGATCACACTAAATAAGGCAGTTAATCAATTACACAGTAAAAGAGGAAACTGCTTATTTGGAAAGTTGAGCTCTCCCTTTTCCCTATATATATCAGCCCTTGTTCTCTTCTCTTGAATGCATCATAACCCACGAAATCAAGATCGAAAAAGAGAGAGAAATTTTCGAAATCTTTGTGAGAGAGAAGTGCACACACACATCATTCAGTACCTCAATCATAGTTTGGAAGACTGTGAAGGATCACATCCAACTGAAGGATATTCGGGCTCAGATCTTGATTATACTCTGCTACAGATAGGAATCAAGGCTTAGAGATCTGAGTGGAAGGAGACACTTAATTCCGCTGCCATCACTGTAAGTTATTCTTAACTTTTATGTGTTTTGTTTATCGTTTTAGAAGTTCATATTTAGGTTGTTAAATCACCATACTTGTGAGTAGATCTAAGATCCTCGTAAAATTAATTCCACAACTGGTATCAGAGCCATGGTAATTGATTTGCTTGCAAGAAATTTGGACTTAAAACGATTTGTTTGTGATTTGGATGGTTTCATGGTGTGTCATATTGATGTTTGTGAATTCTGGGAAAAATAGTTGATTATCTGTATCTGAAATTATTTTTATTGGATAGTTTGGAAAATTCTAAGCAATTTACTTTTTTTACAGAACTTGATTTCGATTTAATTTGAATTAGTTATGAATTTTTGAAAATCGAAAAAAAATCGAGGTGGTGAGCACCTTCCCTACGTGCGCGGAAATCATGCACAGGAGTGCATGAGCCGAGTTTTCTCGGCTGTGTCTCCCCTTCCACGCGCGCGGACAGTTTGCATACTGTCCGTACCACCTGCCATTGTTTTTTGTTTTCTTCGATTTTTCATGCTATTTCATGGAATTGACTTCTGATTTTTTGTGTAGTTTTGTATTTTAATTTTTGTTTTTCAATTTTCAAATCTAATTATCAGAAATAAATTAATTTTATTTTAAAATTAATTTTAGTTATTAGTGTAATTTGAATTTAAAAATAGGTTAAAATCAAGTATTGCTTACCTCTTTTCTTATTCCTTTTAAATTTTGATTATTTTATCTTATTTTTTAAATATAAGGTCAGAAATTAATTTTTTTTTTATTAAAAATATTTTTTTTTGTAATTTGACCTTATTTAGAATAAGATTACTATAATCATGGTATTTTAAAAGGGGAAATAAGATATTTTTGTTAATTTTTTTTTTAAATTTTGTTATTTTTATTTAAATTAGATTGTAAAATGAGAAAATGGTATGTATTTACCATTTCCTATTTTATTGAATATTTAATTTATTAAATAACATGAAATTTAAAAGGAAAGTTAGCAAATTTATTTTGAAATGATATTTAGGTTACTTAAAACCTAATTTTTTAAAATTGTAGGTTTAATTTTAAATACTTTTTTTATTTCATTTTTTAAAAACTGAAATTTATTTTTTAATTAAATTTCGAAATAAAGTTTAATATTTTAAAATTAAATAAATCCTACATCCAACTATCCAAATCTAACTTGTTGTAGGAGTATGTGATTTAGATTGTTTATACGTTTTCTAAAACCTATTATTGCTTGATCTAAATTGCCATGGTTAACTTGTTGACAGATCCAATGATCTGATTTTAACCCATGGTTCAATTGATGATAGATCAAGTAAATAATTTGTAACATGCATTTTTCTTACATGCTTCTTTCATCTGTGTATGATCTAGTAACATGATAGGGTCCATCCAAATCTGTGTGCCTGTGTGAGCCTATATGTTTAATTTCAGTTATAGACACATATAGGTTGTTGTTGCTAAATAAAATGTCATAACTTGATAGATTTTATTTAGGCTCATTTAGTTAATGGGCCTATTCAATTAATAACAGTTGTTCATTTTAAGGTTAAATTCCTCTCTTTTGGGCCTTATGTGAGAGTTGGGAGCCTTAGAAGTGGGTACGACATACTGAACCCAACCCCCCCTCACATGAACAACCCCAATTGTGAAGGCCCATTTGCCTGATTTGGACAACTGTGCTAGGTTAATTAAATTAGTTTGACCTAATAAAATTGAATAGCAACATAATTAATTTCTTTCTTCGAAATTAATTTAAGAAAAACATAGTTTGTAGAATATTATTTTCTAGATAAACTATTTGTATTTTTCTTGTATTTAATTAAATAAAGAATTTTAACTAACTAGATTATTTCTGAAACTTACTTTTATTATTTCATTAAATATTCCTATTTAAGTTATAAATTAGTTATTACTAATTTTCCTTATTAACTTAAATTTGAAAATCTTTTGAATATAATATTAAGTTGAGGAAATCTAGGAATTGGTTATTGAAGATTCTCAAAAGATATTTTTTAAGTTGGTTATAAACTTAAAATGGAATATCTTTAAATTAGGTAGTTACCACCTAATTTTGATATTTAATTAAATTTTATTTGGAAAATTTTAAGTTGCAAATTATAGATTCTTTCTATAATAACTTAAATCAGATATTTTCCAAATCTTGAAAAGATACTTAGTTAAATTGAGATATTTTCTAGATAGTTATTTCTATACTAATTATTATTTCTAATATAGGAAAATATCATTGATTGTGAAATTAATTATTTAATAATTAATTTTTCTACAATTCAAGCTAAGAATATTTTTCCTAATATTAAACTGGAAATTAATAATTAACCCTTTTCTACAATTAATTATTTATTTCCTGAATTTAATACATTTAATTAAATTAAAAATTAAATATCTAAGTTGATTTTCATAATGATACTTAAATATTGTTATTTTCATGATATTTAATTAAATAGAAAATTATTTTAAGTTGGGTATTTCCATAACAACTTAAATTTGAATAATTTTCAAAATATATTTTATTTATTTTATTAATCATTTTTCGAAATTGCATTTGATTATGCAAGATGATTTTGAATTTATCTTGAAAGATAGATTAAAGTTGTAAATTAATTATTTTAATTAATTTTGAATCAACTTAAATCAATGATTTTTTCATTTAATGATTAATTTAAAATAAAGGAATTAAAATATATTATTAGAAATTGAATTAATTAGTCAAGAAAATCTAGATAGATAGTATTTTTGCTTGAAGTATTTTTTCTAAGTAAAGTTTGATTTATTTTAATGTATTTCGAAAATTGTATATTTTTGGAAATACAATATATATATTTGTAAATTTTTTTAATTTGAGTTGTAAATTAATTTAAATTAATACAACTTAAATTAAGTAATTTTCTTGATATTTATTGGAAAATTAATACTAAGATGGAAATAATTCATTTTATTTTCTTAACCATCTGAGTTTAATTTTATAAATATTAAATTAAATTTTATTTAGAGTTTTATTCTAAATTTAAAATTTAATAAATATATATAGATTTAAAATAAATAAATAATAGAAGAAAATACATTTTAAATAATGAGCTTTATTATTATTAAGATATTCGATCTCCATTGTTGGTTTTACATAGCTATTGTTTTAGTGAGTAATCCTCCCTAATGGAGGAACGTTCATTAGCAAGTTAGCGCCGTTTAATCTCGAAAGATAAGTATATTTGTAAGTTTTTTATATTAGTATTGATCACCCTAATGGTGGTGACTGTATAAGACTTACAAACATATGAAACAATGGTGGAAGCTCATGAAATAGGAATGACCTTGACTCTCGCCTAAACGGGACAACGTCGGATTCTCTTTTCGATCGAATAAAAGGTTGCTAGAATGTTTGTCATTTTAGATGAGCTGACAACTCTATTCAATGGATGATAGCTTTGACTCTCGCCTAAACGGGACACTGATATCAGTTTGTTGAAAACCTTGGAAATTATTTAGGATTGTAATTTTAGTATTTTCTCTAGTCATTCCTACTTGCTATGTGCTAATAATTTCTGAATAAGATTTTGTGTTAAACCATAATTGATATCTATTTATTATCTTGTAGTATCCTGAATTGCAATGTCGAATCCCATGTTATCACTGTTGACTGAAAATAAGCTAAATGGAGCTAACTTCCCAAAATGGAGAGAGAACATTAATATTGCTCTCATAGGTGAAAGTGCCCTGTTTGTGTTGACTGAGTCGTCTCCTGAGCAGCCAGGTGACAATGCAACCAAAGTTGTTAAAGAGTAGTTCGAGGGTTGGCAGAATGCTAACAATAAAGCTCGTTACTTCATGCTTTCCAGCATGGTTGACACCTTGAAAACAAGGTTTGCTAACACTGTCACGGCTACAGAAATCATGACGCAGTTAACTAAGCTATTCGGTATGACATCTATCTAGTCTCGCTTTGACGCGACTAAGAAATTCATCAACGCACGGATGGAGCCCCATCAGAATGTGCGCGATCACCTTCTCCAAATGGCTAGTTATTTCCAGGAAGCCCAGAATCATGGTGCTGAAATGGATCAAACTACTCAAGTGAGTCTCATCTTGAATAGTCTGACTCCAGACTTTCTGCCCTATACATCAAATTATGTCATGAATAAGAAGGAACAAGACTTTCATACTTTAGTCAATGACCTTCAGACATATGAAAATTTGGTTGGAGGTCCCAAGAAAAGAGGGAATAAACCTCAGAATTCTGGAAATGGTAATAAGACGAGTAATCCTGAGGCACACGTTGCTTCTACTTCCAAATCCAATAACAAGAAGAAGTGGAAAAATGTCAAGAAGCGAGCTCAAGCTGCGAAAGCAGCTAAGAACAAAAAGGCTGGAGCTTCTGGTGATACACCAAAAGGAAAATGTTTCTACTGCAATGAGAAAGGCCATTGGAAATCCCAATGTCCTAAGCTTCTTGCAAAGAAACAAGGTATTTCTTTATAAACTGATGTGTTTTAGTGAATTATTATCCTTTTAGATTATTAATTCTGGACTACTAACCTTGTTTATTATTCTTCTTATAGCTCAAGCATCTTAAACTCGGATGTTGTCTTTGCGAGTTGGATCTGAAAGCTGGATTGTGGATGGAGGTCGTCTATGATAAAGAAGAAGCTCATTTATTTTTTCTGAATTAATTGTTTAATTTTTCAAACAATTTAGATTTTCCCTGTTTTGTTCTCATAATATTGCAAACAATTTTTTGGGTTTATAATAAAATTTATTTTTAATTGCAATTTATGAGTTGAGCTTCAGTACTTTATCTTATAAATTAATTACCAATTGTTATATTTATTATGTTTGTATGTGTATGTGTTTTTATTATTGATACAAAATCTATAGATATTTAAACTCCTTACAGAGTTATTACTACATAAACACTAGAAATTATTTCTATGTTTATGAATAATTGTTAATTCTAAAACAATTATTGAGAATTTGTTTAATAAAAAGATCTTTTTATCTGATAGGGGTGGAGAAAAGTTAAGAATAATATGCAGTTCAACGATCTTTTATATCTAATGAACTCTGGATTATATTCAACTCCATATATTCTCTATCACACTTAGGGAATCATGATCTTTACAACCTTTAGGGGTGGATGGGAATCATGATCTTTACAACCTTTAGGGGTGGATCATAATCTCTATATACTCAGGGGTGGACTTTATTCCACAGTACCCTTTGTGACACATAATTTTAAACATGGAAATAATATAACAAATTAGCTATTATCAGAATAAATCCTTGATCTTGATTATATGTTCCAGTTTAGATTTACTGTTGTAATATTTAATGATACCATTAAAAGTTCTTTGATAATATATCACATTACCTTAGTTGAGTGGGAGAATATTAAAATTCTTTACCCATCTTCGTTTGGTTGACATTTGTGATAGGAACTTAAGAACACCTCTGATAAAACAAATCTAACCATTCACATGGATAGAAATAATTTATCAGAATTATGAGAATAAGATAGAAGAATTCTTGCATAGTCTATTCGAATGACTTGAGTCAAGATTTCTAATCCTCATAACATTTTATGGTATCTTAATTTGATTGATTAATCTCTAGCAAGTATTTTACACTTCAAATACTAGACTGCTATGT
This sequence comes from Cannabis sativa, assembly GCF_029168945.1. Classification (NCBI taxonomy): domain Eukaryota; kingdom Viridiplantae; phylum Streptophyta; class Magnoliopsida; order Rosales; family Cannabaceae; genus Cannabis; species Cannabis sativa. The sequence continues at coordinate 14,196,892 of NC_083604.1, forward strand.
TGTTGATGTAGTCTTAAAGAAACTTACAGTTTCAGATTAAGATAATAAGTAACAACGAGATATCCCTAAAAAAAATAATAAGAGGTTAAAAGTATTATTTGACCAGACATCTACTATTGAGTGGGAGCCATCTGAGATGTAATCAAATGGGGAACATTAGGGGACAATCAAGAAAGATTTATGAAAGTGACCTATATGTTAGATATTAAGGAACTATGCATTAATGATCCTAATATCCACACCAACTCATTAAGAATTCGAGATGGTGGTTACTCTGGGGGTGGAGGAATAATTGTAGAAGAGTGTAAAAACCCATCTATAATAATTCAAGCTTCATCAGAGAAGATATAACTTTGTAAATTCGAAATTACCAGAAAGTTATTTTACTGAAGAGAATTCTACAATGCATTATCTCAATTCCAAATTTTAAAATTTGAGAGATATGTCTTCTGTTTGTTCAGATGTACTTAATGTTGGAAATTATTTTACCAGGATCTTAGATCTACTCACAAGAATGTTGATTAACACCCTAAATATGAACTTTCTAAAACCATGAAATAAACACATATAAAGTTTAGGAAACCTTACATTGAGTGCAGCGGAATAATATGACTCCTTCCATTCAGATCTCTAACCCTTGTATCCTTTCTATCGCAGAGTATTATCAAGATCTGAACCTGGATCTCTTTCTCTGAATCTTTGATGCTGAAACTCCTTTTGCTGAAAATCTTTCTTCACAATCTTCCTCACTATGATTGAGGTATTGCTTGCTGTGTGTGGGCACTACTCTAATCACTAAGGGTTTCGAAATATGAAGGAAGAAGAGAGAGAGAGAGAGTGGCGTCCAAAGGTAGAGAGAGAGGCTCAGGTTTTTCTGAATGAGAAGTGTGTAATTTTCCTGAAGCCTTCACTACCTATTTATAGCATTCCAGTAGGGTTAGGTTTGAATTATTTATCATTCTAGTAAACTTATTAATTCTTTGTTGAATCCACGCATAGAACTTAGAATTGCACTCTCAGTATATAGAATGCTCTATATGTCCCACCATATAGACACATCATTAGTTATCCATTGTTATAATCCTAATTTGATCAATGATCCTCTATATGAATGATCTACACTGTAAAGGGATTAGATTACCGTTACACCCTACTATGTATTTTATCCTTAAAACACTTGACCCCGTATAAATGATATTTCAACTTATGTGAAATGAGTACTCCACCATTTATGTTCGTTTGGTGAAGCTCGAAGGAGATCATCCTTTGCTTACTATTCGCCAGATAGAAGCTATAGATTCCATGTTTAAGTTAGCGCTCCCACTCAATTGCACTATCGTGTTCCCAAAATGTATGTATCACCCTGACCTAAAAGTAGGCTTAACTAACAATTCAAAGGAACACGAATAGCCTTTCAAGATTGAGCCTAATCATAACAGGATTAAGATCATTTGATCTAGGATCAACTTGGCGATATTGACTTGAATAGATTTTACGGTAAGTTTAATTAAATCTAAGTCAAAGTTCAATATCGGTCCCTTCCAATGCATACTCCATGCATCCAACCTGAGCTTTACTTTAACCAATGTCCTGGAAAGAACATAGTATTTCTCCAAATACAAGTAAACTCTTGTTGTAGATTATCATATCAGTAAAACCCTGTGTCTGATAAATCTAGGAAACTTTATTCACATAGTCATGTTTACTTTCCAATGTGATGACAGCACAATAAACATGATCAAGTATGTGAAAAGGATTTAAGATGAATTTATAAATCAAATAGACAAGCTATTGATAAAGTGAACCAAAACATATACAAATGAATGAAAAATACTTCTGTTTCTTTATTGATGTTGAATAAAATAGATTACATTGAAATTGAGTTTTATTTAGGGCATAAAACCCAACACTTAATGGGCAGTAAAGATTTCAGTATCCCTTGATGAGTAAAGCATATAGTTAAGGAGGTTTCATAAGTTTTATGAACCTGGTTCTGGAAATATGGGTGGATTCAAACATACTACACTTGATTAGAGGATCGAGGCAAAAGATTGATCGTAATGCACAACTTGTTTTACGTTAGTGCAAGTGGGAGTTTGTTGGGTTTTGTGCCCTAAATAAAACCCATTACAATCTAGTTAGTTATTAATTTAGAATTTTGAAGTGATTTATGTTAACATGTATGTTACATGTTTATGGTTTAATATATATATTTAATATATGCACAAAATCAGTTAAATCCAGAACATATAGTCATCCACAATTAGAGTATTGTCAATACAATGGAATTTGATTGTGATTATATGATTCAAAAGACTTAGTTCCTGTTCACCAGTGTTTTGGATTTACACTGATGTGATAATCAGCGATGAAGTATACTTATGTTAGGTTTTATGCCCTAAATAAAACTCCATTTCAATGTAATCTATTTTATTCAACATCAATAAAGAAACAGAAGTATTTTTCATTCATTTGTATATGTTTTGGTTCACTTTATCAATAGCTTGTCTATTTGATTTATAAATTCATCTTAAATCCTTTTCACATACTTGATCATGTTTATTGTGCTGTCATCACATTGGAAAGTAAACATGACTATGTGAATAAAGTTTCCTAGATTTATCAGACACAGGGTTTTACTGATATGATAATCTACAACAAGAGTTTACTTGTATTTGGAGAAATACTATGTTCTTTCCAGGACATTGGTTAAAGTAAAGCTCAGGTTGGATGCATGGAGTATGCATTGGAAGGGACCGATATTGAACTTTGACTTAGATTAATTAAACTTACCGTAAAATCTATTCAAGTCAATATCGCCAAGTTGATCCTAGATCAAATGATCTTAATCCTGTTATGATTAGGCTCAATCTTGAAAGGCTGTTCGTGTTCCTTTGAATTGTTAGTTAAGCCTACTTTTAGGTCAGGGTGATACATACTTTTTGGGAACACGGTAGTGCAATTGAGTGGGAGCGCTAGCATAAACATGGAATCTATAGCTTCTATCTGGCAAATAGTAAGCAAAGGATGATTTCCTTCGAGCTTGACCAAACGAAAATAAATGGTGGAGATCTCATTTCACATAAGCTGAAATATCATTTATACGGGGTCAAGTGTTTTAAGGATAAAATACATAGTAGGGTGTTACGGTAATTTAATTCCTTTACTATGTAGATCATTCATATAGAGGATCATTGATCACATTAGGATTATAACAATGGATAACTAATGATGTGTCTATATGGTGGAACATATAGAGCATTCTATATACTGAGAGTGCAATTCTAAGTTCTATGCGTGGATTCAACGAAGAATTAATAAGTTAGTGAATTTTAGTGCTAAATTCTTGATCTACTTATTGGAAGCTCGGTTATATAGACCCATGGTCCCCCCACTAGTTGAGATAATATTGCTTGTAAGACTCATGTAATTGGTTTTGATTAATCAATTATAATTCACGAATTAGACTATGTCTATTTGTGAAATTTTCACTAAGTAAGGGCGAAATTGTAAAGAAAGAGTTAACAGGGGCATATTTGTTAATTATGATACTTTGTATGGTTCAATTAATAAATATGATAAATGACAGTATTATTTAATAATTATTTATAGTTATTAAATAGTTGGAATTGGCATTTAAATGATTGAATTAGGAAATTGGCATTTTTGAGAAAATCAGATACAAAAGGTGGTAAAATTGCAAAATTGCAAAAATCAAGGCCCAGTCCACCTAGCCAGGGCCGGCCACCTATGTTATCTTTTTTAAATGATTTTTTTTCATTATTTTAATGCCATATAATTCAAATCTAACCCTAGTGGAATGCTATAAATAGATAGTGAAGGCTTCAGGAAAATTACACTTTCTGAATCAGAAAAACCTGAGCCTCCACTCTCTTCTCTAGCCGCCACTCTCTCTCTCTATTCTTCATCTATATTTCGAACCTCTCTTACTGATTAGAGTAGTGCCCACACACATCAAGCAATACCTCAATCATAGTGAGGAAGATTGTGAAGAAAGATCATCAGCAAAGGAGATTCAGCATCAAGGATTCAGAGAAGAAGATCCAGGTTCAGATCTTGATAATACTCTGCTACAGAAAGGAATCAAGGGTTAGAGATCTGAACGGAAGGAGTCATTATATTCCGCTGCACCCAATGTAAGGTTTCTTAAACTTTATATGTGTTTAATTTATCGTTTTAGAAAGTTCATATTTAGGATGTTAATAAACATACTTGTGAGTAGATCTAAGATCCTGGTAAAATAATATCCAACAACTGGCCTCAGAGCCATGGTAATTGATTTACTTACATGAAATTTGGACTTTAAAACGATTGTTTGTATGTTCTTTGGATGGTATCATGTTGTATTGAGTGTTATTTGATGAATGATTGATGTTTGTGAAATTTTCGTGAAAAATAATTGTGATTTCGATTCTGGAATTATTTTAATTGGATAGTATGGAAAAAATTAAGCAAGTTAGCCTTTTACAGAACTCAATTTGGATTTTATTTGAATTAGTTATGATTTTTTGAAGATTTGACAAAATGGGGGCTCTGCTGATATTTTTCTGCAATCGCAGAACTGTCCGTACAGTTTTGGATTTTTTCCCTTTTCTTCAATTTTTCATACTTTTTCATGGAATTAAATTCCTATTTTTTGTATGGTTTTGTATATATACTATTACTATTCCTAATTCAATTCTAATTATCATTTTGAATTAATTTAATTTTTTTTTTAAATTAATTCAAGATATTAGTGTAATTTGAATTCGAATAGAATTAGTATTTATCTTTTTGCTTAAAAAATCTATCTTATTTTTAAATTTGATTATATTTTTTTTAAAAATTTAAGGTCAGATTTTTTTTTTGGTATTTATAATATTTTTTAAGATATTTATAATATCTTTTAAGATATTTAAGATATTTTAAAAAATATCTTTTAAGATATTTATAAAATCTTTTAAGATATTTTAAAATATCTTATCTTTTAAGATATTTAAAATTATCTTATCTTTTAAGATTTTTTTTAAAATCTTTTTAAGATATTTTGACCTTATTTAAATTTAAAATAAGATATTTATAATCATGTAATTTTAAATAGATATAAGATAAAAGTAGGTTTAATTTTAAATTTTTTTTTATTTTTTCGAAATTTAAAATTATTTTTCGAATATTAATTTTTTTTTATTTTAATTATTTATTTATTCGAAATTATTTATTTAAAATTAAATAAATCCTACCTCCAACTATCCAGCTAACCCTGTTGCAGGAGTATGTGTTTTAACTTATGTGTAAGTTTTCAAAACCTATTATTACTTGATTGCAAATAGCCATGATTACCTTTTGCCAGATCTAATGATCTGATGGCTCCCTTGGTCAAGATAATAATTTGTAACAGGTATAATTTACAATCTTCTTTCATCTGTGTATGACCTAGCAACATGATAGGACCCATCCAAAGTGTGTCTGTGTGAGCCTATGTGTTTAATTTTATTATAGATGCATATAGGTTAATGTTGCTAAAATAAATTATCATAGTTCTTGATAGGATTTATTTAGGCCCATTTAGTTTTTGGGCCTATTCAATTAATAACAGTTGTTCTTATTAAGGTTAAATTCCTCTCTTTTGGGCCTTGTGTGAGAGTTGGGAGCCATAGAAGTGGGTACGACATACTGAACCCAGCACCCCCTCACACAAACTACCCCAATTGTGAAGGCCCATTTGCCTGATTTGAATGACTGTACTAGGTTGATTACACTAGTTTAACCTAATTAAAATTGAATTAGCAACATAATTAATTTCATTTATTTTGAAATTAATTTAGAAAATCATAGTTTAAAGAATTTAATATTCTAAGCTAAACTATATGTATTTTCTTGTATTTAATTAAATATAGAATTATAACCATCTAGATTCTTTCTGGAACTTATTTTAATTTTTTCATTAAATATTCCTATTTAAGTTGATATTCAGTTATCCATAACTAACCAACTTAAATCTGAATATCTTTTGAATTCAAAATTTTAAAATTAAGTTGAGGAATTATAGGAATTGGTTATTAAGATTCTTTAGATATTTTTTAAGTTGATATTTTTTAAATATTAACTTAAAATGGAATATCTTAGATATTTTTAGGTTAATATCTTTTTGAATATTAACTTAAAATATCTACAAAATTAAGTGGTTACAACTTAATTTTGAATTTAATTAAATCTGATTTGAAAGATATTTAAGTTGATTTTTTAGATTCTTTCTAAAACAACTTAAACAAGATATTTTCAAATTCGTTCCATTTAAATATTCAAATTTATTTTTTGAATTTAATTAATTTATTTAAATCAATTTTAATTTTTAATTTTTCATTATTATATTATGGAACTTGTTCGATATTTATTTGAATTTATTTTTCAAATTAAATAATAATTGAAAATTAATTAAAGTTGATTTTATAATTAAACCAACTTTAATTTGTAATTTTTCATTATTATAATATCGAATATTATGATTATACAAAATACATATATATATTTTTAAATAATGAGCTTTTAATCAAAAGATATTCGATCTCCATTGTTGGTCTTACAATAGTTAAACTTATTCAATATAACCTCGAGACGCTAGACTTCGTCCCCCTATGGATGGTTATTCGTTGAACACTTTTAACACCGTAAGATTTCATTTGATAAGTGTTTTGTGAGTTTTCGTCTCTATTTAGACTCTCCCCTACGGTGACTACTTAGAGATAAACTCATAGAACATGAAACAATGGTGGAAGCTCATAAAATGAGAATAACCTTGACTCTCGCCTACCGGGACAACGTTGGATTCTCATTTTGATTGAATAAAAGGTTGCTAAAATGTTTATTTTAGATGAGCTGACAACTCTATTCAACTAATGTTATCTTTGACTCTCGCCTACCGGGACACTGTATTTCATTATGTTGGAAACCTTGGAAAATAACTATGTTAGATTTAGTATTTCTATAACATATGACATTACTTCTTATTTTCTAAACTTGTGTATGAATTTTGAACCAAAACCTTACTTCTGTTTTATTGATGTGTTGTAGTGTCTATAATCCCCTTCTCATTCCACTCCTAGTTAATATCTTAGCAATTGAACTTGAAGTTATAAACTCCTTGTCAGAGTAATACTTCACATATGCTCATGATGGACTTTAAGTTCCAGAAAGCAGGTAAGCTGGGAATTGTTCACTCTGAAGAGCAAATAGTTCATAACGCCATAAATCCTACTACTTCAAGCTTAGTTGAGAAGATAAGAGAAAGTGATTCTACTTCCTCAAGTTATACTTCACAACAAAATGAACTAGCAAGAACAACAATTAACAAACGAATAAGCAGTAATGCTTTAGTCTTCGAATCATGTGTGTTAGAGAATGATAAATCCATTTGGATTCTTGATTCTGGGTCTACAAACCATGTAAGTTGTTCATTGCAATTGCTTGAGAATTGGAATTATTTGAAATCCGGAGAGTTGAAACTTAAAGTTGGTAATGGCGAAATGGTTTCGGTTAGAGCTAGAGGAAAAGCCAAACTCAAGTTTCAAAACAAAATTTTGGAATTAGACAATGTCTTATACATTCCAAATTTCAGTAGAAACTTGGTTTCTGTTTCATGCTTACAATTGCAACAATACAAATTAGATTTTTCGGATTCTGGTTCTACCATTTCTCGAAATGACATTCAGATTTGTGTTGCATCCATGGAACATGGGCTTTATGTTCTTAGACCAGAAACACCATTTGCTCTACATAACGAACTTTTTAAAGTAGCTAAACCTAGAAACCCCAAAAAAGTAAAAGATCGATGATGATAATGAAACATATCTATGGCATTTACGTTTAGGTCATATAGGCTTTGATAGACTCAATAGGCTCACCAAAGACGGTCCATTGAAAAATGTCGTCTTAGGTGAACTGCCAGTATGCGAGTCCTGCCTAGAAGGAAAAATGACTAAACGTTCTTTCTCTGCAAAGGGAGAGCGTGCCAAAATCCCTCTAGGGTTAGTGCATTCCGATGTCTGCGGACCTTTGAATGTCAAAGCCCGAGGTGGTTATGAGTACTTCGTCACTTTCATTGACGATTACTCTAGATATGGACATATTTACCTTATGCATAAGAAATCTGAAACATTTGCAAAGTTTCAAGAATTTCATGCTTTGGCCCAAAACCAATTAGGTAAATCATTAAAGATCTTGCGAACTGATAGGGGTGGAGAATATATGGATATGCAGTTCAAAGATCATTTAATTGAACTTGGAATTGAATCTCAATTAACCGCCCCTAGCACTCCACAGCAAAATGGAGTTGCAGAAAGACGGAATCGCACGCTTTTGGAAATGGTTAGGTCTATGCTTAGTTTTTCAACTCTACCTACGTCCTTCTGGGGATATGCAATTCAGATGGCAACTGATATTTTAAATGTTGTTCCATCTAAATCAATCCCTAAGACACCTTTAGAACTTTGGAATGGTCGTACACCTAGTTTACGCCATTACAGAATCTGGGGGTGCCCTGCTCATGTCTTAAGAAAGAAAGACGGCAAACTTGAGTCACGTACTGAAGTTTGCATGTTTGTCGGTAATTCTAAAGAGACTAGGGGTGGACTATTTTATAGTCGCAAGGATGATAAAGTGTTTGTTTCTACAAATGCCACTTTCCTTGAAGATGACTATATTAAGAATTTCAAATCACAAAGTAAAGTAGTGTTGGAGGAAATGCTTTCAGATATAAGTCCTTCCAATGTTCCGTTCTCTTCCACACGTGAAGAGGACAATCCCACTCCCTCAGTTGAACAAACTGAGAAATCTACTACTAAAGTTTCTGTTCAGAAGACAACCGTACCTCGTCGTAGTGGGAGGGTTTCAACAAAACCTGCTCGTTATGGCTTGGATGGTGAAATCAATATGGTCGTAGGTGACGGTATTGATGACGATCCATTAACCTATAAACAGGCAATGGCTAGTCCGCAACGGAAACGATGGTCAGCCGGCATGGATTCAGAAATGGATTCCATGAAAAAGAACAAAGTCTGGGTATATGTAGACGCACCTGACGACTATCACCCGATAGGATGCAAGTGGGTTTACAAGAAGAAAAGAGGAGCTGGAGGCGAAGTCGAAACTTTTAAAGCTAGACTTGTAGCCAAGGGTTATACCCAAAGAGAAGGCGTGGACTATGAGGAAACTTTTAGTCCTGTTTCCATGCTCAAATCCATCCGAATTCTTCTCTCCATAGCTGCTGCTTTCGATTATGAAATCTGGCAAATGGATGTCAAGACTGCCTTCCTTAATGGGGTACTTGAAGAAACCATCTATATGGAGCAACCAGAAGGTTATGTTCTTCCTGGGCAAGAAAAGAAAGTTTGCAAGTTAAACAAGTCTATCTATGGACTTAAGCAAGCTTCTCGCTCATGGAACAAAAGGTTTGATGAAATCATCAAGACCTACGGCTTTCTTCAGAATGAAGATGAACCTTGTGTTTACCAACTCAAGGAAGACCAAATAGTAGTATTCCTGGTCCTTTATGTTGATGACATTTTGATCATTGGAAACAATATCAAGAAAATGACTCACATTAAGGAATGGCTCAACACTCAATTCGAAATGAAAGATTTGGGTGAAGCAGCCTATGTTCTTGGTATTCAGATTATCAGAAACCGGAAGAACAGATCTCTTGCTCTCTCTCAAACAACCTACATAGACAAAGTCTTAGAGAGATTCTTCATGAACAATGCCAATGGGGCAAACATGCCCTCTAGATTTGGTATTCGTCTATCTAAGGAACAGTCACCGACTGATCCTCAAGAGATAGAGGACATGGCAAATATTCCCTATGCCTCTGCAGTTGGAAGTCTAATGTATGCAATGTTGTGCACTAGACCTGACATCTGTTATGCTGTTGGAATTGTGAGCAGGTATCAGTCTAATCCAGGACAAGAACATTGGAATGCAGTTAAGTATATTCTGAAATACTTAAAGAGTACAAGGAATTTTGTGTTAGTCTACAAGGGTGGTGCTTTAAATCCCATAGGCTACACTGATTCAGATTTCCAGGCAAGTCTTGAAGACAGGAAATCAACATCTGGGATGGTGTTTACTCTTGGGGGTGGAGCGGTGGTTTGGAGAAGTGCTAAACAAACCTCGATATCGGACTCAACTATGGAAGCTGAATACATAGCAGCAGCCGAAGCTGCTAAAGAACTTGTCTGGCTAAGAAAGTTCTTCACCAGCATAGGAGTTGTTCCTGGAATGGAAAAGCCTCTGGTACTACTCTGTGATAACAATGGAGCAATAGCAAACAGCAAAGAACCTCGAAGCCACAAGAGAAGCAAACACATTGAAAGGAAGTATCACATTATCAGAGAATACGTGGCAAGAGGGGATGTACTAGTTGAGAAAGTCGACACAGAGGACAACCTGGCTGATCCATTTACCAAAGTCTTGGCCGTGACAGCCTTTGAAAAGCACCGTCAGAATTTAGGATTAATTGATATGTACTAATTAGTTTTATATTAGTGCAAGTGGGAGTTTGTTAGGTTTTATGCCCTAAATAAAACTCCATTTCAATGTAATCTATTTTATTCAACATCAATAAAGAAACAGAAGTATTTTTCATTCATTTGTATATGTTTTGGTTCACTTTATCAATAGCTTGTCTATTTGATTTATAAATTCATCTTAAATCCTTTTCACATACTTGATCATGTTTATTGTGCTGTCATCACATTGGAAAGTAAACATGACTATGTGAATTGTTTCCTAGATTTATCAGACACAGGGTTTTACTGATATGATAATCTACAACAAGAGTTTACTTGTATTTGGAGAAATACTATGTTCTTTCCAGAACATTGGTTAAAGTAAAGCTCAGGTTGGATGCATGGAGTATGCATTGGAAGGGACCGATATTGAACTTTGACTTAGATTTAATTAAACTTACCGTAAAATCTATTCAAGTCAATATCGCCAAGTTGATCCTAGATCAAATGATCTTAATCCTGTTATGATTAGGCTCAATCTTGAAAGGCTATTCGTGTTCCTTTGAATTGTTAGTTAAGCCTACTTTTAGGTCAGGGTGATACATACTTTTTGGGAACACGGTAGTGCAATTGAGTGGGAGCGCTAGCATAAACATGGAATCTATAGCTTCTATCTGGCAAATAGTAAGCAAAGGATGATTTCCTTCGAGCTTGACCAAACGAAAATAAATGGTGGAGATCTCATTTCACATAAGCTGAAATATCATTTATACGGGGTCAAGTGTTTTAAGGATAAAATACATAGTAGGGTGTTACGGTAATTTAATCCCTTTACTATGTAGATCATTCATATAGAGGATCATTGATCACATTAGGATTATAACAATGGATAACTAATGATGTGTCTATATGGTGGAACATATAGAGCATTCTATATACTGAGAGTGCAATTCTAAGTTCTATGCGTGGATTCAACGAAGAATTAATAAGTTAGTGAATTTTAGTGCTAAATTCTTGATCTACTTATTGGAAGCTCGGTTATATAGACCCATGGTCCCCCCACTAGTTGAGATAATATTGCTTGTAAGACTCATGTAATTGGTTTTGATTAATCAATTATAATTCACGAATTAGACTATGTCTATTTGTGAAATTTTCACTAAGTAAGGGCGAAATTCTAAAGAAAGAGTTAACAGGGGCATATTTGTTAATTATGATACTTTGTATGGTTCAATTAATAAATATGATAAATGACAGTATTATTTAATAATTATTTATAGTTATTAAATAGTTGGATTGGCATTTAAATGATTGAATTAGGAAATTGGCATTTTTGAGAAAATCAGATACAAAAGGTGGTAAAATTGCAAAATTGCAAAAATCAAGGCCCAGTCCACCTAGCCAGGGCCGGCCACCTATGTTATCTTTTTTAAATGATTTTTTTTCATTATTTTAATGCCATATAATTCAAATCTAACCCTAGTGGAATGCTATAAATAGATAGTGAAGGCTTCAGGAAAATTACACTTTCTGAATCAGAAAAACCTGAGCCTCCACTCTCTTCTCTAGCCGCCACTCTCTCTCTCTATTCTTCATCTATATTTCGAACCTCTCTTAGTGATTAGAGTAGTGCCCACACACATCAAGTAATACCTCAATCATAGTGAGGAAGATTGTGAAGAAAGATCATCAGCAAAGGAGATTCAGCATCAAGGATTCAGAGAAGAAGATCCAGGTTCAGATCTTGATAATACTCTGCTACAGAAAGGAATCAAGGGTTAGAGATCTGAACGGAAGGAGTCATTATATTCCGCTGCACCCAATGTAAGGTTTCTTAAACTTTATATGTGTTTAATTTATCGTTTTAGAAAGTTCATATTTAGGATGTTAATAAACATACTTGTGAGTAGATCTAAGATCCTGGTAAAATAATATCCAACAACTTACACTTGGAGTAAGTGTTATGTTCTTTCCAGAACATTCGTAAAGTATACTAGTTTCGAATGTATGGAGTATACATTGGACTGGACCGATATTGAACTTGGTCAAAGATATTATAAACTTACCGTTCTATCTTTCCAAGTCAATATCAGAAGTTGATCTGAGATTAAAAGAATCTAAATCTTGATATGCTTAGGCTCAATCTCAGGAGTGATATTCATGTTCTTTGATTTATTAGTTAAGCCTACTTTTGGGTCAGGGTGATACGTATATTTTGGGAACATGATAGCATAACTGAGTGGGAGTGTTGAACATAAATATGGAATCTATAGCTTCTACTGGTGTATAGAAGTCAAGTGATGATTCCCTTCGAGCTTAGTTAAATAGAAGTAAATGGATGAGCTCTTGTTTCAGTGACTATATATTAGATCACTAAAACATCAATTACAGGTAACTAAGTGTTCTAAGGGGCAAAATACATTGAGGGGTGTAAACGGTAAATTTGTTCCATCTCGATGTAAATCATCTATATAGAGGATCTTTTAATCACATTAAGATTATAATAATGGTTAAATGAGATAGCATATGGATATCGTGAAACATATAATATGCTCTATATAAGTCTGAGAGTGCAGTTCCAAGTTCTAAGAGTGGATTCAACAAGGAATTAATAAGTTAGGGATTTACTTGGTAAATCGGTTCAACTTATTGGAAGCTCAACAATATAGATCCATGGTCCCCATTCTAGTTGAGACTATACTCTTTGTAAGAGTCTATAATTGATTTATGATTAATCAATTATAATTCTAAAAGTTAGACTATGTCTAATTTGTGAATTCTCACTGTTTAAGGATGAAATTGTAAATAAAAGGGTTTCTAGGTTTAATTATTAATTGAGAGACTTTGCATGTCTAATTAATAATTATTTTTAAATCACAATATTATTTAATAATCTATTTTAGTTATTAAATAATTAGTTTGGCATTTAAATGGTTAGAATTGGAAAAATGGCATTTTTGGAGAAATATAAATAAAATTGAGGAAACTGCAAAATCCAAGTGAGGCCTATAACACACCATGGCCGGCCACTCCATTTTCATGTTTTCCAATTATTATTTTCAATTTTAATTTCCATGTAATTGCTAATCAAAGCCTAGCAATAATAGGAAAGTGGTGGATCACACTAAATAAGGCAGTTAATCAATTACACAGTAAAAGAGGAAACTGCTTATTTGGAAAGTTGAGCTCTCCCTTTTCCCTATATATAGCAGCCCTTGTTCTCTTCTCTTGAATGCATCATAACCCACGAAATCAAGAGAGAAAAAGAGAGAGAAATTTTCGAAATCTTTGTGAGAGAGAAGTGCCCACACACATCATTCAGTACCTCAATCATAGTTTGGAAGACTGTGAAGGATCACATCCAACTGAAGGACATTCGGGCTCAGATCTTGATTATACTCTGCTACAGACAGGAATCAAGGGTTAGAGATCTGAGTGGAAGGAGACACTTAATTCCGCTGCCATCACTGTAAGTTATTCTTAACTTTTATGTGTTTTGTTTATCATTTTAGAAGTTCATATTTAGGTTGTTAAATCAACATACTTGTGAGTAGATCTAAGATCCTGGTAAAATTAATTCCAACATGGAGAACCTATCATGTCGGGTCAACAGTTGTATTGCATCTTGTACGATCATGAAACTTTCAATGAATTTCATGACGTAGTATCCACACTGTTTGTTGTCGGGTTGTTGAGGACAGATAAGAATCATCCACTGGGTAGGTCGATCAGGTCGTCCTATCATTTGGTTATACATGGTGAACGATCTACACAAAAAGTAAATTTAATTAGCATATATAAATTTATAAATAAAGAACATGCTTACTTTCAAATGGATATAGGCATATTTTCTCTTAGCAGAGAATGATCTTGTCAAAACCGCTATGGACAAGATACAATGCCATAGATATATAATTTTCATGGTTATGGTACATCCTGGTCACAGAATACAAAACTCATAATCCATACATAAACATACAGTTTGGATCTATAGACAGAAAATAGATATTAAAACTTGTGAAAGTCATACTGTATTGTCCAATGTACTCTAGGAAACTGAAATTTTAAATTTCTACTTGGAATCTAAAATTTAAAGTCAAAGACTTAAATTTATACCAAATATACAATGAGTGATTATTCTTTCTTGAACTACCACTACTAATTTAACTCTAAGTCTAAGTTGCCTTAAGTAAACATATACAAGTAGGAGATTTCTAAGATCGAGGATTTATATCATTTCGAGATAGAATGTCAGGAATATAGTCATCTGTGCCATTCAATTTCATAGAAGAAAGTAGAATGACATCATAAGCAGATGATTTATAAACCATTCATCTAATGATATACTATTTAAGAAAATTCAAAATGAAAAAGCTAAGAGGAAAAATAAAAAATAATTTCGATTAAAATAAGAATCCAACGATGTCCTGGTAAGCGAGAGTCAAAGTCATTCTTATTTTATAAACTTCTTCATTGTTTCATATTGTAAATACTAATCTAAGTGTCATCTTTGGATGTACAACTAGATGTTGCATTTACAAATACTTATCTGTTGAGATCTAACACTATTATGTTTGTCTAACAGATGACAATCCTTTGGGATTTGTCCCATTAAAAACAACAAGGTAATTTAGACCAACAATGAAAATTCGAAATTATACTACAATTAATAACAGAATGGTTCAATATAAATTTATACACAATTCATAAATTATTAAGCATTTAGCAAATAATTACAAAGACATGTGAAAATACAAAACTATCATATCTTATAAATAATTTCCAAGATTTTCAACAAACTGACACAGTGTCCCAGTAGGCGAGAGTCAAAGTAATCATTTATTGAATAGAGTAGTCAGCTCATCTAAAATGGACACTATTCTAGCAACCTTTTATTCGATGAAAATAAGAATCCAACGTTGTCCCGGTAGGCAAGAGTCAAGGTTATTCTTATTTTATGAGCTTCCACTATTATTTCATACTTCATAAATTTATCTTAGTAGTCACCGTAGGAGAGAGTCTAATAGAGACGAAAAACTTACAAAATACTTATCATAAGAGATCGTTACGACGTTAAATGCTTCAACGAATAACCATCCATAAGGGAGGTGAAGTCTAGCGTCTAGAGGTTATATTGGAAACAATTAATCATGTAGGACCAATAATGGAGATCGAATATCCTTATAACAAAAACTCATTATTTTAAAGAGATGTATTTTCATTTGATAGTTATTTTAATTTATTTATTTTAATATATATTTATTTAATTAAAATTACTAATTTAGATCACTCTAAATATAAATTTTAATTTAATATTTATAAAATTATATCCTTGGAGATCTGAAAAATAAAAATTATGTTCCATCCTTAGTATTAATTTTCAAATAAATATTATAAAAAATTACTTAATTGAAGTTGGTCCAAAATTAATTAAATAATTAATTTTCAACTCAAATATAATTTTCTATAAATATATATGTGATAGAATTCGAAATCCAATGTATAAAAAAAATACATTTTTGAAATTCTCTAAAATGAAATAAAATAAAATTGGAAATATATTCTAATTTATGTTGGTCTAAAATTAAATAAATTAATTTTCAACATAAATATAATTTTCCTATTTAATTAAATATCTTAAGAAAAATATCAAATATTTAAGTGTCTAGAATAAAATCAACTTAAATATTAATTTTCTAATTTAATTAAATATATCTAGAAAAATACTAAAAAGTCTACCTAAAAAATATCTATCTAAATAATTCATAAACTAATTAGTGATTTTCTAATAATATATTTTAGTCTATTTATTTTAAATAAATTATTAATGAAAATTACTTGATTTAAGTTGATCTAAAATTAATTAAAAAAAAAATAATTTTCAACTTTAATCTAATTTTCAAAATTGAAATTTTTTGAAATATTTGCATTTAAAATAAATAAATGCAATTCAAAATTAGGTGGGAAAGTGATTAAAATAAAATAAAATATATTCTGAAAATTATTCTAATTTAAGTTGATCTAAAATTAAAAATTTATAACTTAAATATAATTTTCTATTTGATTAAATTTATTAAAATAGAAATAATTAAGTATCCAGAATAAAATTAACTTAATTATTAATTCTAATTTAATGTCTAAGAAAATATTCTAATTTAAGTTGGTCTAAAATTAAATAAATTAATTTTCAACTTAAATATATTTTGCTTATTTAATTAAATTTCTTGAAATAGAAACAAATAATTAAGTATTTTGAATAAAATCAACTTAATTATTAATTCTATTTAAGTTCTAAGAAAAAATATTCTAATTTAAGTTGGTCTAAAATTAATTAACAAATTAATTTTCAACTTAAATATATTTTTCTACTTAATTAATTATTAAAAAATATAAATTAGTTACTAGAAATCACTATCTAGAGTATTTCATAAAACTAAGTGTGTCTTTCTAAATTAATTTTAAAATAATTCAATGAAAAATTAGTTTCATTTATTTCAAAATTAATGATGTTGCTAATTCAATTTTAATTAGGTTAAACTAGTATAATTAGCCCAATACAATTATTTAAATAAGACAAATGAACTTTCACAATTGGAGTTGTTTATGTGAGGAAGGGCTGGGTTCAGTATGTTGTACCCACTACTAATGACCCCCTAACTCTCACATAAGACCCATAGGAGAGGAATTCAACCTTTCATTAAATAATTATTATTCATTGAATAAGCCCAATACTAATTGGGCCTAAATAAAACTATCATAAGTGATATTTTATTTCAAGCAACTAGTCCATTTAAATATCTAGAAATAAATGGGCTTCCTATATGCATCTAAGTCCAAAAGTAAACATATAGGCTCACACAGGTGAAATTGATTTGGATGGGCCCTATCATGTTTTTAGGTTTACACAGATGAAAGAAGTACAAAATTTACATGTTACAAATTATTTATAAGATCTATTGACAATTGGACTATGATTAAAATCAAATCATTGGATTTGTCAATAAGTTAATCATAGCAATTTAGATCAGATAAATAATAGGTTTGTTAAAATAGTTTTGAATAAATAATATAAATATAACAAATAATGTCCATGTAACAAATGTGAAATAAGGTATTAATATAATTATTGCCCCTGATTTTGCCCAATATGCGTGGACCAACAAGACAAGGACACGTGGATCAAACAGCTTAGCATTCAAATTATTTGCTAAGTCTTTATGTAATAAGGCAGCATCCGGGACATGCCTCCCGGAGAAGACATAGGGAGCCCCATACGCTCCTGGAAGCCCAAGTAACACTAAGGCATCTCCGCGAGGTGTCAGGCTTCCCCTGAGCAATCAAGTCGCATTTAATGCCGCATGGGAGGAAGCGTGTTGGGACTGCTACACGCAATATAGTCTGACGGCACAACCCCTAATCTGCAGCTACAAAGTAATGATCATTTAAGTCTATCGACGGCTACACTGTGAAGAGTCACATCAGTCAAAAGACAATAAGGACATTCCACATAAAAGCCCTACAGCACCTAGGGATTTGACCATGCATTACTCATGGTATATTCATTGGGAATGCCTAACTTTATGGATACTTACAGATACACTTGTACAATAGTTCTGGGGATCACCCCACCAAAAACACTATAAATACCCCCTCAAAGCTCATTAAATGGGGTCGAGAATCTTGGGTTGCAGAAGAGCAAGAAGAGTAAATACTCACCAAGAACATTCTCTGTATTTATAAGAGTGAAACACTCACCAAATACATTCTCTGTATTGAATACATCCAGAAATAACAAAGACTCGTGGACTAAGGCTCATTAACGCCCCAACCACGTAAAAATCCTTCTCTAATTTTCTTACAACTCTCTAAACTCATAATATTTTATCGGTTTCCGAAAACCTCGTTCAACATTTTGGTGCTTTCATTGAGAGCTGAAGAAAGCTTATGCAAAAATACACTTCACTTTACAAAAATGGTGGAGACTAGAAGTACTCGTCAACCTCGCCCACTAGAAGATGCTCAAGATCCAAATGAGGAGGATGTTTTTGGGTTTTATGCCCTAAATAAAACTCTTTACAATCTGATTAGTTATCAATATAAGAAATTTGAAGTGATTGATGTTTGCATGAATTTTACATGCTAATGGTTTAATATGTTTAATATGTTTATTACATTCATACACACAAAATCAGTTAAATCCAGATCATATGTTTATTCACAATTACAGTATCGTCAACACAGTGGAATGTGATTGTGATCATATGAATCAAAAGTTTTGGTCCCTGTTTCATCAGTGTTATTGGATTTACAGTAATGTGATAATCAGCGATGATGTGTACTTACACTTGGGGTAAGTGTTATGTTCTTTCCAGGACATTAGTAAAGTATACTAGTTTCGAATGTATGGAGTATACATTGGACTGGACCGATATTGCAACTAAGTTAAGATATTACAAACTTACCGTTATACATATCTTTCCAAGTCAATATCAGTAGTTGATCTTAAGATTAAAAGAATCTAAATCCTGATATGCTTAGGCTCAACTCAGGAGTGCTATTCATGTTCTTTGATTTATTAGTTAAGCCTACTTTTGGGTCAGGGTGATACGTATATTTTGGGAACATGATAGTATGATTGAGTGGGAGTGTTGAACATAAATATGGAATCTATAGCTTCTACTGGTGTATAGAAGTTAAGTGATGATTCCCTTCGAGCTTAGCAAATAGAATTAAATGGATGAGCTCTTGTTTAACTGACTAATTATTAGATCACTAAACACCATTTACAGGTAGCTAAGTGTTTTAAGGGGCAAAATACATTGAGGGGTGAGAACGGTAAAGAAATCCCATCTCGATGTAAATCATCTATATAGAGGATCTTTAAATCACAATAAGATTATAACAATGGTTAAATGAGATAGTATATTGATATCGTGAAACATACAATATGCTCTATATAAGTCTGAGAGTGCAATTCTAAGTTCTAAGAGTGGATTCAACGAAGAATTAATAAGTAGGAATTTACTTGGTAAATTTGGTTCACTTATTGGAAGCTCAGCATATAGATCCATGGTCCCCATTCTAGTTGAGAAAATTCTGCTTGTAAGACTCATTAATTGATTCGTGATTGATCAATTATAATTCTAAAGTTAGACTATGTCTAATTTTATGAATTTTCACTAAGCAGGGGTGAAATTGTAAAGAAAAGAGATTCTAGGTTTATTTATTTATTAATGGACTTTATATGTCTAATTAATAACTAAATTAAATGACAATATTATTTAATAATGTATTTTAGTTATTAAATAATTAGTTTTGGCATTTAAAAGGTTAGAATTGGAAAATTGGCGTTTTTGAGAAAATAGAGATAAAATTTGATAAAATTGCAAAATTAAGTGAGGCCCATTACAACACCATGGCCGTCCACTTAAGTTGATTTTTCAAATTCATATTTTCATTATTTTAATGCCAAATAATTCTAAACCTAAACCTAGTAGTTGCCTATAAATAGAAAGTGATGGCTCAATCAAATACACATCTTTGAATAGGCCTTTTTGACAGAATTTTCTCTCTTCAGAAAACTGAGCCTTCCCCACTTTCTACACCTTGGCCGAAACCCTCTCTCTTTTCTTCTTCATCTTTTTCGTGACCCTAGTGAAAGAGTAAGTGCCCACACACAGCAAGCAGTAACTCAATCATAGATTGGAAGACTGTGAAGGATCAAAACTTGAAGAAGAAGGATATTCGGGCTTAGATCTTGATTACACTCTGCTACAGAAAGGAATCAAGGGTTAGAGATCTGAGTGGAAGGAGACATTAATTCCGCTGCATCAATGTAAGATTTTCTTAATATTATATGTGTTTATTTTATCGTTTTAGAAAGTTCTTATTTAGGATGTTTAAACAACATACTTGTGAGTAGATCTAAGATCCTGGTAAAATAATTTCCAACAACTGGCCTCAGAGCCATGGTAATTGATTTAATTACATGAATTTGGACTTTAAAACGATTGTTTGTTTGTTTTTGGATGGTATCATGTTGTATTGAGTGTTATTTGATGATTGATTGATGTTTATAAATTTTTGTGAAAAATAATTGTGATTTTGTTTCTGGAATTATTTTTATTGGATAGTATGGAAAAAATTAAGCAAGTTAGCCTTTTACAGAACTCAATTTGGATTTTATTTGAATTAGTTATGAATTTTTGAAGATTTGAAAAAATCGGGGCTGTGCTGAATTTTTTCTGCGATCGCAGAACTGTCCGTACAGTTCACAATTTTTTCGTTTTTGTTCGATTTTTCATGCTTTTTCATGGAATTAACTTCCGATTTTTTGTATGGTTTTGTATATATACTATTACTATTCCTAATTAAATTCTAATTATCATTTTGAATTAATTTTATATTTTTAAAATTTAATTCAAGATATTAGTGTAATTTGAATTTGAATAGAATTAGTATCTATCTTCTTGCTTAAAAATCTATCTTATTTTTAAATTTGATTATATTTTATCTTATTTTTAAATTTAAGGTCAGATTTTTTATATTTTTTTTTTTTAAAAATTAAATCTTTTTAGATATTTTGACCTTATTTAAATTTAAAATAAGATATTTATAATCATGTAATTTTAAATAGATGTAAGATATTTTGCTAACTTTTAAATTTTGTTATTTTATTTATTTAAATTAAATTTAAAATCTGATAAGATATTTCATTTATCTTTTCTAATTTTTATTTAATTTTTATTTTTAAAATAACATTTAATTTTTAAAAGTAGTTAGCAAATTTTTGAAATGATATTTAGGTTGGTTGAAACCTAATTTTTTAAAATAGTAGGTTTAATTTTAAATATTTATTTTTTAAATAATTTCGAAATTTAAATTTTTTTTTATTTCCGAAATTAAATATTTTTTTTAGAATTTTATTTTTCGAAAATTAAAATATTTTTTATTTAATTATTTATTTTTCGAAATTATTTATTTAAAATTAAATAAATCATACTTCCAACTATCCAGCTAACCTTGTTGCAGGAGTATGTGGTTTTAGCTTGTATGTAAGTTTTTAAAACCTATTATTACTTGATTGCAAATAGCCATGGTTACTTTTTGCTAGATCTAATGATCTGATGGCTCCCTTGGTCAAGTTAATAATTTGTAACAGGTAAAATTTTACAATCTTCTTTCATCTGTGTATGACCTAGCAACATGATAGGATCCATCCAAAGTGTGCCTGTGTGAGCCTATATGTTTATTTTGTTTTAACATAGATACATATTGGACCTATTCAATTAATAACAGTTATTTATTTTAAGGTTAAATTCCTCTCTTTTGGGCCTTGTGTGAGAGTTGGGAGCCATAGAAGTGGGTACGACATACTGAACCCAGCACTCCCTCACATTAACTACCCCAATTGTGAAGGCCCATTTGCCTGATTTAAATAACTGTACTAGGTTAATTATATTAGTTTGACCTAATAAAATTGAATTAGCAACATAATTAACTTTTAAAATATATGAAATTTATTTTCATTTTAATATTTTAAAGTTAATTTTAAGAAAAACACTTTTAGTTTAGATATTTTTTCTAGACAAACTATTTGTATTTTTCTTGTATTTAATTAAATATAGAATTTTAACTAACTAAGATTCTTTTTGGAGCTTATTTAATTAAATATTCCTATTTAAGTTATAAATTAGTTGTATCAACTAATTTTTCTTATCTAACTTAAATTTGAATATTTGATTTAAATTTTAAATCAAGTTGAGGAATCCTAGGCATTAGTTATTAAAGATTCTTAAGATATTTTTAAGTTAATATCTTTTCGAATATTAACTTAAAATGGAATATTTTAGATATTTTTTAGGTTAATATCTTTTCGAATATTAACTTAAAAAGATATCTTCAAATTAAGTGGTTACAACTTAATTTTTGATATTTAATTAAATCTAAATTTGAAATTATTTAAGTTTTAGATTTTTTTTTCTATATAACTTAAATTAGATATTTTTTAAATTTTTTTGAAAAGATACTTAGTCAAATAAGATATTTTCTAGATAGTAATTTCTAGACTACTTATTATTTCTAATATTTAAATAGGAAAATTATACTTTGTGAAATTAATTATTTAAATAATTAATTTTGGTACAATTTTATTAAGTATATTTTTTCCTAGTATTAAATAGAAATTAATAATTAAGCCTTCTCTACACTTAATTATTATTTCTTGAATTTAATACATTTAATTAACTTGAAGAATCTAAATATCTAAGTTGATTTTCATCATGATACTTAAATATTTATTGATTTTTCATGACACTTAGTTAAATAGAAAATTATTTTTAGGTTGAAATTTAATTTTTCAACTTTAAATTTAAATAATTTTCAATATATATATTTTTCTTTATTTTATTAATCAATTTCGAAATTTGCATTTTATTAATGCAATATTTTCGAATTTTTTATTTTGAAAAATAGATTGAGTTGTAAATTAATTATTTATTTTAATTAATTCTTGGACCAACTACAATCAATGATTTTTTCATTTAATTGATTAATTTAAAATAAATGAATTTAAAATATATATATATTATTAGAAATTGAATTAACTAGTCAAAAGAATATCTAGATAGGTGATATTTTTGCTTGAAGTATTTCTTTTCTATTTTTATTATTTTCCAAAATTGTATTTACTTTAAATTTTCGAACCCAATAAATATATTCTCAAAGGAAATTTTTCAGTTGCTAATTATTTATTTAATTCAACTTAAATTAATTTCCTTAATATTTATATTTAAGATTATTACTAAGATGGAAATAATTAATTTTATTTCAATCACCATCTAAGTATAATTTTATAAATATTATATTAAATTCTTATTTTTGAATTTTAATTCTTAATTTAGAATTTAATGAGATTTATTTATTAGAATAATAAAGAAAATACATTTTAAATAATGAGCTTTATTATTATTAAGATATTCGATCTCCATTGTGGGTTTTACACCGCGTTTGTTTTAGTGAGTAATCCTCCCTAATGGAGGAACGTTCATTAGCAATTTCGCACCATTTAATCTCGCATGATAAGTGGTTTGTAAGTGTTTTATATGGTATAGATCACCCTAATGGTGGCGACCATATTTGACTTGCAAATTGCGAAACAATGGTAGAAGCTCATGAGATAGAATAGCCTTGACTCTCGCCTAAACGGGACAACGCTGGATTCCAATCTTGATCGAATAAAAGTTTGCTAGAATGTTTAACATTTTAGATGAGCTGACAACTCTATTCAATGGATGGTAGCTTTGACTCTCGCCTAAACGGGACACTGATATCAGTTTGTTGAAAACCTTGGAAATTATTTAGGATTCAATTTTTAAGTATTTTCTCATATCATTCCTACTTGCTATGTGCTTATAATTTCTGAATTGATTTTGTGTGTTAAACCATTATTAATTTCTATTTGTTGATTTCTATTATTTTGTAGTATCCTGTTTTGTCAAAATGAATCCCATGTTATCATTGTTGACTGAAAACAAGCTGAATGGATCTAACTTTAATAAATGGAATGAGAACATAAATATTGCTCTCATAGGAGAAAGTGCCTTGTTTGTTTTAACTGAGCCGTCACCTGAAGTGCCTGGGGACAATGCTTCCAAAGCTGTGAAAGAAAAGTATGAGCGTTGGCAGAAAGCAAATGACAAAGCTCTATACTTTATGCTTTCTAGCATGGTTGACACCCTCAAAACTCGGTTTTCTAAAACTGAGAAGGCTGTTGAAGTTATGACGAAGTTAAATGAGCTATTCGGTAAGGCATCGCTTCAGTCACGCTTTGACGCGACTAAGAAGTATATTAATACACGGATGGAACCTCATCAAAACGTGCGTGATCATGTTCTCCTCATGTCCAGTTATTTCCAAGAAGCCCAGGATCATGGTGCTGAAATGGACAGTGCTACTCAAGTTAGTCTTATCTTGAATAGCCTGACTCCAGCATTTCTACCATATACATCAAATTATGTCATGAATAAGAAGGAAATTGACTTTCATGAATTAGTCAATGACCTTCAAACTTATGAAAATTTGATTGGAGGACCCAAGAAGAAAGGGAGTAAACATCACAATCCTGGGAATGGTAATGGGACGATAAAACCTGAAGAAAATGTTGCCTCTGCTTCAAAGCCCAAATCGAAGAAGAAGTGGAAGAACACCAAGAAGCGAACAAAAGCCATGAAAAAGGCTGCTCCTTCTGGTGATGCTACACTTAAAGGAAAGTGTTTCCACTGCAATGAGAAAGGTCATTGGAAACCCCAGTGTCCTAAACTTCTTGCAAAGAAACAAGGTATTTCAAATTATAAACTTTAAGAGTTTAGTGAATTGTTATCCAAATGGATTGATGATTCTGGACTAACTTTGTTTATTTGTTTTCTTCTTCTAATAGGCCAAGTTACTTGAACTCAATTGAGTTGGATCAGAAAGCTAGAATAAAGGGTGAAATCGTCAAGATGAAGATGAAGCTCTTCAATTTTTGAATTAATTGTTTTAGTTTAAAGACAATTTGGATTTCAAATTTTAGTTAGGGATATTTATCCCTGTTTCTCTCATATTGTTGCAATACATTTTTTTTTAATATTAATAAAGTTTTTTTCGAAATTCCCTATTGCAATTAATGAGATTGAGCTTGATTTAATTTATCTTCATCAATTATTACCACATTATATTTGTATGACTGTATGTGTAAGTGTTTTTATTATTGATGCAAATTCTATAATATTTACAACTCTTCATAGAGTTATATTAAATAAACAATAGAAATTATTTCTATGTTTATCAATAATTGTTAATTCTCATACAATTATTAAGAATTTGTTTAATAAAAGGATCTTATGATCTGATAGGGGTGGAGAAAAGTTAAGAAAACTATGCAGTTCAACGATCTTTTATATCTAATGAACTCTGGATAGTATTCAACTCCACATAAACTCTATCACACTAAGAGAATCATGATCTTTACAACCTTTAGGGGTGGATCATAATCTCTATAAACTTAGGGGTGGAGGTTATCCATAGTACCCTACATGTATATTCTTAGGGGTGGAGTCCATTCCACAATTCCCTATGAAACACATATCTTGTTTAAACATGGAAGTAATATAATGAGTCAGCTATTGTCAATATAAATTCTTGATCTTGATTGTATGTTCCATTTCGATTTTACTGTTGTAAGTAAAAGTTTGATACCTTTGAAAGTTCTTTGTTAAAGTTTCACACTACCTTAATTGAGTGGGAGAATTTTAAAGTTCTATACCCATCTTCATTAGGTTGATAATTGTGATAGGTACTTAAGAACACTACTGAAAAGAAAATCTAACCATTCACATGGATAGGTATAGCTTATCAGAATTATGAGAATAAGATAAAGAACTCTAGTTCAGTCCATTCGAATGACTTGAACTTAGAATTCTTAATCCTCATAAAATTTGATGGTATCTTAATTTTGATTACTTTATCTCTGGCATGTATTTTTCACTTCAAATACTAGTCTGCTATGTTGATGACTTAGTCTTGACTTAAAGTTTCAGACTAGTACAAAAGTCACAACTAGGTAACTCTCTAAAAAATCAGAGGTTAAAAGTATTATTTAACCAGACATCTGCTATTGAGTGGGAGCTATCTGATATGTAATCAAATAGGGAACATTAGAAGATATTCAAGAAGGATTTATGAAAGTGATCTATATGTTAGATATTAAGGAACTGTGTATCAGTTTTCCTTGTATCTCACCATCTAATTTCGATTTATATGAGATGGTGCTTACTTTGGGGGTGGAGGAATTATTGTATAATAATTCAAGCTCTACCAGAGAAGAACTATAACTTGGTCTATTCGAAAATACCAGAAAGTTATATCACTGAAAAAAAGTCTACACTGTATTATTGTTGGAAATTATTTTACCAGGATCTTAGATCTACTCACAAGTATGTTTATTAACACCCTAAATATGAACTTTCTAAAACGATGAAATAAACACATATAAAGTTTAGGAAACCTTACATTGGGTGCAGCGAAATAATATGACTCCTTCCGTTCAGATATCTAGCCCTTGATTCCTTTCTGTAGCAGAGCATTATCAATATCTGAACCTGGATCTCTTTCTCTGAATCTTTGATGCTGAAACTCCTCTGCTGATGATCTTTCTTCACGATCTTCCTCACTATGATTGAGGTATCACTAGATGTGTGTGGGCACTACTCATACACTAAGAAATTTTGAAATTTCAATGGAAGAGAAAGAAGAAGTGTCAGCTAAAGATAGGGAGAGAGAATGCTCAGTTTTTCTGAATCAGAAAGTCTGAAGAAAAGTGTTATTTTTTTGAAGCCTTCACTATCTATTTATAGCATTCCACTAGGGTTAGATTTGAATTATATGGCATTAAAATAATGAAAAAATCAATTTAAAACACACACAATAGGTGGCCGGCCATGCCTTAGTGGATTGGGCCTTGGGCTTTGCAATTTTAACACCTTTTGTATCTGATTTTCTCAAAAATGCCAATTTCCTAATTCAACCATTTAAATGCCAATTCTAACTATTTAATAAGTATAAATAATTATTAAATAATATTGTCATTTATCATATTTATTAATTAAACCATACAAAGTATCATAATTAACAAATATGCCCCTATAAACTCTTTCTTTACAATTTCGCCCTTACTTAGTGAAAAATTCACAAATAGACATAGTCTAATTCGTGAATTATAATTGATTAATCAAAACCAATTACATGAGTCTTACAAGCAATATTATCTCAACTAGTGGGGGGACCATGGGTCTATATAACCGAGCTTCCAATAAGTAGATCAAGAATTTAGCACTAAAATTCACTAACTTATTAATTCTTCGTTGAATCCACGCATAGAACTTAGAATTGCACTCTCAGTATATAGAATGCTCTATATGTTCCACCATATAGATACATCATTAGTTATCCATTGTTATAATCCTAATGTGATCACTGATCCTCTATATGAATGATCTACACTGTAAAGGGATTAAATTACCGTTACACCCTACAATGTATTTATTCCTTAAAACACTTGACCCCGTATAAATGATATTTCAGCTTATGTGAAATGAGTACTCCACCATTTATGTTCGTTTGGTCAAGCTCGAAGGAGATCATCCTTTGCTTACTATTCGCCAGATAGAAGCTATAGATTCCATGTTTATGCTAGCGCTCCCACTCAATTGCACTACCGTGTTCCCAAAATGTACGTATCACCCTGACCTAAAAGTAGGCTTAACTAACAAATCAAAGAACACGAATAGCCTTTCAAGATTGAGCCTAATCATATCAGGATTAAGATCATTTGATCTAGGATCAACTAGGCGATATTGACTTGAATAGATATTACGGTAAGTTTAATAAATCTAAGTCAAAGTTCAATATCGGTCCCTTCCGATGCATACTCCATGCATCCAACCTGAGCTTTACTTTAACCAATGCTCTGGAAAGAACATAGCACTTCTCCAAATGCAAGTAAACTCTGTTGTAGATTATCATATCAGTAAAACCCTATGTCTGATAAATCTAGGAAACTTTATTCACATAGTCATGTTTACTTTCCAATGTGTTGACGGCACAATAAACAGGATCAAGTATGTGAAAAGGGTTTCAGATGAATTTATACATTATGTACATATAATCATGAAATAAATCATGTGAACCATGCAACATTAAATGTTATTTCTGATCTATATTAATAAGTAAATCTGATTATATTGAAATGAGTTTTATTTAGGGCATAAAACCCAACAAACTCCCACTTGCAGTAATATAAAACAAAAAGTGCGTTTCAAATAATCTCAACACCTTGATATACAAATCAAGTGTAGTAGTAGTAAACTCCTCGTAATAGGATCTGAAAGGTTGAATTAACCACAACCTTTTCTCCACCATTACTCTTCCTTAATCACAAAATCATTGATAATGTGAAATTCCTCTCTATATGTCTACTCTCTTGGGATACTGGATTCTATATCTTTGGCAACTACTTTTGGTTAATCAGGAAATTAACACTAGTAGTTTAAGGCAATTTGGAATGGTGCCAAAGATGTATAGAACTTTCCTTAGACTGAATAAGTACCTTTCCTGCAGCTTTAACATTCAGTCCCTATCTGGTAGACCTAGAGAATTCAGATAGGTTTTTACACTTCTCCAAAATCACTATTCCACCCCCAGAGTAATCAACATCTTATCAGAAAGATTTACTAGCACAAAGACAAATTTCGAAATCTGATGTGGTGTAGTGTAAGAGTTTTAAACACACTCTTATAGACTAACATATAGTTCCTCTTCTTAATCTTAAGATTTACTTGATTATCTTCCAATGTTCTTCTCCTGGATTAATCTGATACCTACTCATTACTCCCACTCAACAGCAGGTGTCTGGTCTAAGGCATACAAAAGCATATCTAAGACCTCTCACTGTTGATATAAGAAATTCTTTCATGGCTTTATCTTTTCTGGAATAGTTAAGACTTTTCCTTAGATAAATAAAATCTATACCTAAGAAGTTGTGAAGCTTCTATAGATTGCCATTAGAAAGAAAATGCTTCAGCATCTTACTAAAGTAAGTTGCTTGCATTAGAGTAAGTAATTACCAGGTATACCACAAGCCATAGGTTTAGATAAACTCCAACCTATAATACTAGGAACAGGAAGTTTCGTTAAGTCCATAGAATAGACTTATTAACTAAAATTTCCTTTTATGTCCTTGTGATAGAAAACTTTAGGTTATTCCATGTGAATGGATTAAACCATAGTTCTATTGGCTTTCTTCTTAGTTTCTTATCTTGACAATCCATTACTTGTTTAAACTCACAATGGATTTTAATCACTAGTATCTCCCAAGTCATGAGAAGGTGAGTTCCTAGAAACTCTCCCACTACGACAAGGTTTCGTGAATTATGTCGAAGAAAACTAAATGGTATTAACCTCTTTGGTTGTGACAAGCCAACAGAGGCAGTGGGATCATCATATGTCAAATAAGATGATAGAACACTTTTGGAATCAAGAAAAAATATCTCCTTTATTTGCTACTTGTTTTTCAGACTTAGTCATTTTTTTAGAAAAGTAGTATTTGTTTGAACAAACACTTTCTTATCTATTGACAATGGGATGGTCCACCCCTAATCACTTAGAATAGCTAACAAACCATGGTTAACAGTTCTAGCTTTTCTTAAGATTTTGATTAAGTCATCCATGAATCTAGTAATGATTTACATTAAGTATACAACCATTACATCATTCTGAAATTGTATTACCATAGAAGGAATTAGGCAACGACTAGTAACTAATCATCAATATGCAAATCGAAATTTCTGGGGAGGTAAGTTTGGATATAATTCAAAAATTAATTTAATGATCTTTGAACTGCATATCTACTAACTATTTCTCTACCCCTATCAGTTCGCAAGATCTTTAACCACTTACCTTAATGGTTTTAACCATTGCTAGAAATTAATGAAATTTTTCAAACATTTCAAATTTCTTTGCATAAGGTATAATCTAGAGTGATCGTTTTAAGAATACAACGAAAAACTCATATACACCCCTGAATGTACATCCATCTGCGAATGAGATGAACTACTTTCAGTGGATATAGGCATATTAACTCTTTGCAGAGATTGATCTTGTCAAATCCACTATGAACAAGATACAAATGCCATAGATAAAAAAAATGTGGTAGTGTCTTTTGATGACATAGGTTTAGTTACATCAAAGAGTTCTTAGAATAGTGCAAGTGGATCCTGGTCACAGAATATCTAACTCATATTCCATACAGTTTTAATCCATTAATAGAAGATGGATATTAAACACTTGAGAAAGTGTAACTGTATTGTATTCTGGAATTAGAAATATAAGAAAATTTCTGTTTGGATTCTAAAATTAAAGTCAAAGACTTAAATTCAACCAAATATAATGAGTAATTCTTTCTTGGACCACCACTACTATTTAAACTCTAAGTCAGATTTGCCCATACAAGTAGGAGATTTCTAAGATTGAGGATTTATATCAATTGGGAATAGAATTTCGGGATTATAATCATATGCGTCATATAAAATGACATGAAATGATTTATAGACCATTCATCCAATGATATGTTTTTAAAGCTAATTCGAAATGAATAAGCTAAGAGGAATTAGGATAATTTTGTTTAAAATAAGAATCCAACAATGCTTCGATTAGCGAAAGACAAAGTAATCTTATTTGTGTAATCTTCTTGTTTCATATCGTAAAAATACTAGTCTAAGGTGTCATCAATTGATGAACAGCTAGATGTCGCATATACAATATTTATCTTTCGAGATCTAACACTATTATGTATGTCTAATGGTGAAAATCCACTAGGGATTTATCTCATTAGATAAACAAGCCAAGTTAGACCAACAATGAAGATTCGAAATTAAACTACAACTTAATAACAAAAAATAACATGGTTCAATATAAATTCATACACAATTCAGAAATTATAAAC
Source organism: Cannabis sativa (assembly GCF_029168945.1). Taxonomy (NCBI): domain Eukaryota; kingdom Viridiplantae; phylum Streptophyta; class Magnoliopsida; order Rosales; family Cannabaceae; genus Cannabis; species Cannabis sativa. Next base: position 14,227,933 of record NC_083604.1, read on the forward strand.
ATATAGCAAGTAGGAATGATAAGTGAAAACACTAAAACTTACAATCCTATATAATTTCCAAGGTTTTCAACAAACTGATATCAGTGTCCCGTTTAGGCGAGAGTCAAAGCTACCATTCATTGAATAGAGTTGTCAGCTCGTCTAAAATGTTAAACATTCTAGCAACCTTTTATTCGATCAAGATTGGAATTCAGCGTTGTCCCGTTTAGGCGAGAGTCAAGGCAATTCTATCTTATGAGCTTCCACCATTGTTTCATAATTTGCAAGTCAAGTATGGTCGCCACCATTAGGGTGATCCATACCATACAAAACACTTACAAACTACTTATCATGCGAGGTTAAACGGTGCGAAATTGCTAATGAACGTTCCTCCATTAGGGAGGATTACTCACTAAAACAAACGCGGTGTAAAACCCACAATGGAGATCGAATGTCTCTTGATTATAAAGCTCATTATTTAAAAAGAGTTGTATTTTCTTTTATTCTATTTATTTATTATATTTATTTTAAATATATATTTATTTAATTAAAATTTCCAATTTAGAATGAAAAATTCTAAATATAAATTTTAATTTAATATTTATAAATTTTACTTAGATGGATATGAAATAATATGAATTATTTCCATCTTAGTAATAATTTCCAATAAATATTTAGAAAAATATTCAATTTAAGTTGTTACAAAATTAATATAAATTAATTTACAACTCAAATTTAATTTTCTATAAATATATATTGCATTTCGAAAAATTAAAGTATTTAAGAATACAATTTTCGAAAAAATGCATATTAAAATAAAGAATAAATCCTGGAAAAATTATTCTAATTTAATGTTGGCCCAAAATTAATTAATGAAATTAATTTACAACAAAAAATATAATTTTCCTATTTAATTAAATATATAAGAAAAATTACAAATGTTTAAGTATGATGATGAAAATCAACTTAAATATTAATTTTCTATTTAATTAAATACACTAGAAAAATACTTCAAGCAAAAATATCACCTATCTAGATTTTCCTTTAACTAATTAATTCAATTTCTAATAATATACTTTAATTCAATTTATTTTAAATTAATCAATAAATGAAAAAATCATTGATTTAAGTTGATCCAAGAATTAATTAAAATAATTAATTAACAACTTAATCTATTTTTCAAGATAAAATTCGAAATTCTAGCATTTAAGAAATGCAATTTCGAAAATTGATTAATAAAATAAAGAAAAAAAAATATATTTTGAAAATTATTTAAATTTAGTTGAAAAAATAAATTTCAACTAAAAATAATTTTCTATTTAATTAAATGTCATGAAAAAGAAATATTTAAGTATCATGATGAAAATCAACTTAGATATTTAATTTTTCAAATTAATTAAATGTATTAAATTCAAGAAATTAATAATTAAGTGTAGAGAAGGCTTAATTATTAATCTCTAGTTTAATACTAGGAAAAATATACTTAAAATAAATTGTACCAAAATTAATTATTTAAATAATTAATTTCACAATTTATAATATTTTCCTATTTTAATATTAGAAATAATAAGTAGTCTAGAAATAACTATCTAGAAAATATCTTATTTGACTAAGTATCTTTTCCACAAAATTTGAAAAAATATCTAATTTAAGTTGTACTAGAAAAAATCTAGAACTTAAATATTTTCAAATTTAAATTTAATTAAATATCAAAAAATTAAGTTGTAACCACTTAATTTGAAAATATTCCATTTTAAGTTAATATTCGAAAAGATATTAACTTAAAAAAATATCTAAAGAATCTTAATAACCAATGCCTAAAATTCCTCAACTTAATTTTGAAATTTGAAATTCAAAAGATATTCAGATTTAAGTTGGTTAGTAGTAGATAACTAAATATCAACTTAAATAAGAATATTTAATGAAAAATTTAAATTAAGTTCCAGAAAGAATCTAGATGGTTATAATTCTATATTTAATTAAATACAAGAAAATACATATAGTTTAGCTTAGAATAAAAAATTCTTTAAACTATAATTTTCTTAAATTAATTTCAAAATAAATGAAATTAATTATGTTGCTAATCAATTTTATTAGGTTAAACTAGTGTAATTAACCTAGTACAGTTGTTCAAATCAGGCAAATGGGCCTTCACAATTGGGGTAGTTTGTGTGAGGGGGTGCTGGGTTCAGTATGTCGTACCCACTACTATGGCTCCCAACTCTCACACAAGGCCCAAAAGAGAGGAATTTAACCTTAATAAGAACAATAGTTATTAATTGAATAGGCCCAAAAACTAAATGGGCCTAAATAAATTCTATCAAGAACTATGATAATTTATTTTAGCAACAGCAACCTATATGCATCTATAATCAAATTAAACACATAGGCTCACACAGGCACACTTTGGATGGGTCCTATCATGTTGCTAGGTCATACACAGATGAAATAAGATTGTAAATTATACCTGTTACAAATTATTATCTTGACCAAGGGAGCCATCAGATCATTAGATCTAGCAAAATGTAATCATGGCTATTTTCAATCAAGTAATAATAGGTTTTTAAAACTTACAAACAAGTTAAAACACATACTCTTGCAACAAGGTTAGCTGGATAGTTGGATGTAGGATTTATTTAATTTTAAATTAAATATTTAATTTCGAAAATAATTAATTAAATAATAAAAAAAATTTCGAAAATTTTACAAGAATTTGAAAAAATTCGAAAATTAAAAAAAATTAAATTTAAAATTAAACCTACAATTTTGAAAAATTAGGTTTCAACCAACCTAAACATCATTTCAAAAATTTGCTAACTACTTTTAAAAATTAAATGTTATTTTAAAAATAAAAATTAAATAAAAATTAGAAAAGATAAATGAAATATCTTTTCAGATTTTAAATTTAATTTAAATAAATAAAATAACAAAATTTAAAAGTTAGCAAAATATCTTACATCTATTTAAAATTACATGATTATAAATATCTTATTTTAAATTTAAATAGGGTCAAAATATCTAAAAAGATTTAATTTAAAAAAAATCGTAAAAGATAAGATATAATTAAAAATATCTTAAAAGATAAGATATTTTAAAAAATATCTTAAAAGATTTTATAAATATCTTATAAAATCTGACCTTAAATTTTAAAAAAAAGATATAATCAAATTTAAAAATAAGATAGATTTTTAAGCAAGAAGATAGATACTAATTCTATTCAAATTCAAATTACACTAATATCTTGAATTAAATTTAAAAAAAAATATTAAATTAATTCAAAATGATAATTAGAATTGAATTAGGAATAGTAATAGTATAAATACAAAACTATACAAAAAAAAAAATGGAAGTTAATTCCATGAAAAAGCATGAAAAATAGAATAAAAACAAAAAAATTCGAAACTGTACGGACAGATTTGCGATCGCAGGAAAATATCAGCACAGCCCCGATTTTTTTTTAAATCTTCAAAAAATCATAACTAATTCAAATAAAATCCAAATTAAGTTCTGTAAAAGGCTAACTTGCTTAATGTTTTCCATACTATCCAATAAAAATAATTCCAGAGATTAAATCGCAATTATTTTTCACGAAAATTTCACAAACATCAATCAATCATCAAATAACACTCAATACAACATGATACCATCCAAAGAACATACAAACAATCGTTTTAAAGTCTAAATTTCTTGCAAGTAAATCAATTACCATGGCTCTGAGGCCAGTTGTTGGAAATTATTTTACCAGGATCTTAGATCTACTCACAAGTATGTTTATTAACACCCTAAATATGAACTTTCTAAAACGATGAAATAAACACATATAAAGTTTAGGAAACCTTACATTGGGTGCAGCGAAATAATATGACTCCTTCCGTTCAGATATCTAGCCCTTGATTCCTTTCTGTAGCAGAGCATTATCAATATCTGAACCTGGATCTCTTTCTCTGAATCTTTGATGCTGAAACTCCTTTGCTGATGATCTTTCTTCACGATCTTCCTCACTATGATTGAGGTATCACTTGATGTGTGTGGGCACTACTCATACACTAAGAAATTTCGAAATTTCAATGGAAGAGAAAGAAGAAGTGTCAGCTAAAGATAGGGAGAGAGAAGGCTCAGTTTTTCTGAATCAGAAAGTCTGAAGAAAAGTGTTATTTTTTTGAAGCCTTCACTATCTATTTATAGCATTCCACTAGGGTTAGATTTGAATTATATGGCATTAAAATAATGAAAAAATAAATTTAAAACACACACAATAGGTGGCCGGCCATGCCTTAGTGGATTTGGCCTTGGGCTTTGCAATTTTAACACCTTTTGTATCTGATTTTCTCAAAAATGCCAATTTCCTAATTCAACCATTTAAATGCCAATTCTAACTATTTAATAAGTATAAATAATTATTAAATAATATTGTCATTTATCATATTTATTAATTGAACCATACAAAGTATCATAATTAACAAATATGCCCCTATAAACTCTTTCTTTACAATTTCGCCATTACTTAGTGAAAAATTCACAAATAGACATAGTCTAATTCGTGAATTATAATTGATTAATCAAAACCAATTACATGAGTCTTACAAGCAATATTATCTCAACTAGTGGGGGGACCATGGGTCTATATAACCGAGCTTCCAATAAGTAGATCAAGAATTTAGCACTAAAATTCACTAACTTATTAATTCTTCGTTGAATCCACGCATAGAACTTAGAATTGCACTCTTTGTATATAGAATGCTCTATATGTTCCACCATATAGACACATCATTAGTTATCCATTGTTATAATCCTAATGTGATCACTGATCCTCTATATGAATGATCTACACTGTAAAGGGATTAAATTACCGTTACACCCTACAATGTATTTATTCCTTAAAACACTTGACCCCGTATAAATGATATTTCAGCTTATGTGAAATGAGTACTCCACCATTTATGTTCGTTTGGTCAAGCTCGAAGGAGATCATCCTTTGCTTACTATTCGCCAGATAGAAGCTATAGATTCCATGTTTATGCTAGCGCTCCCACCCAATTGCACTACCGTGTTCCCAAAATGTACGTATCACCCTGACCTAAAAGTAGGCTTAACTAACAAATCAAAGAACACGAATAGCCTTTCAAGATTGAGCCTAATCATATCAGGATTAAGATCATTTGATCTAGGATCAACTAGGCGATATTGACTTGAATAGATATTACGGTAAGTTTAATAAATCTAAGTCAAAGTTCAATATCGGTCCCTTCCGATGCATACTCCATGCATCCAACACCGAGCTTTACTTTAACCAATGCTCTGGAAAGAACATAGCACTTCTCCAAATGCAAGTAAACTCTGTTGTAGATTATCATATCAGTAAAACCCTATGTCTGATAAATCTAGGAAACTTTATTCACATAGTCATGTTTACTTTCCAATGTGTTGACGGCACAATAAACAGGATCAAGTATGTGAAAAGGGTTTCAGATGAATTTATACATTATGTACATATAATCATGAAATAAATCATGTGAACCATGCAACATTAAATGTTATTTCTGATCTATATTAATAAGTAAATCTGATTATATTGAAATGAGTTTTATTTAGGGCATAAAACCCAACAATTATCTCAATTACATATTCTAAAATATGAGAGATATGTCCTCTGTTAATTCAGATGTACTTTTAAAACAGTAAAGATTTCAGTATCCCTTGATGAGTAAAGCATATAGTAAAGGATGTTTCATAAGTGTATTTATGAATTAGTTTCTAGAAGTTTGGGTGGATTCAAATATACTACACTTGATCTAAGATCAAGATATCAGATTGACCTATTTGCACAGTTTGTTTTATATTAGTGCAAGTGGGAGTTTGTTGGGTTTTATGCCCTAAATAAAACTCTTTACAATCTGATTAGTTATCAATATAAGAAATTTTAAGTGATTGATGTTTGCATGAATTTTACATGCTAATGGTTTAATATGTTTAATATGTTTATTACATTCATACACACAAAATCAGTTAAATCCAGATCATATGTTTATTCACAATTACAGTATCGTCAACACAGTGGAATGTGATTGTGATCATATGAATCAAAAGTTTTGGTCCCTGTTTCATCAGTGTTATTGGATTTACACTAATGTGATAATCAGCGATGATGTGTATTTACACTTGGAGTAAGTGTTATGTTCTTTCCAGGAAATTAGTAAAGTATACTAGTTTCGAATGTATGGAGTATACATTGGACTGGACCGATATTGCAACTAAGTTAAGATATTACAAACTTACCGTTATACATATCTTTCCAAGTCAATATCAGTAGTTGATCTTAAGATTAAAAGAATCTAAATCCTGATATGCTTAGGCTCAACTCAGGAGTGCTATTCATGTTCTTTGATTTATTAGTTAAGCCTACTTTTGGGTCAGGGTGATACGTATATTTTGGGAACATGATAGTATGATTGAGTGGGAGTGCTGAACATAAATATGGAATCTATAGCTTCTACTTGTGTATAGAAGTTAAGTGATGATTCCCTTCGAGCTTAGAAAATAGAAGTAAATGGATGAGCTCTTGTTTAATTGACTAATTATTAGATCACTAAACACCATTTACAGGTAGCTAAGTGTTTTAAGGGGCAAAATACATTGAGGGGTGAGAACGGTAAAGAAATCCCATCTCGATGTAAATCATCTATATAGAGGATCTTTAAATCACAATAAGATTATAACAATGGTTAAATGAGATAGTATATTGATATCGTGAAACATACAATATGCTCTATATAAGTCTGAGAGTGCAATTCTAAGTTCTAAGACTGGATTCAACGAAGAATTAATAAGTAGGAATTTACTTGGTAAATTTGGTTCACTTATTGGAAGCTCAGCATATAGATCCATGGTCCCCATTCTAGTTGAGAACATTCTGCTTGTAAGACTCATTAATTGATTCGTGATTGATCAATTATAATTCTAAAGTTAGACTATGTCTAATTTTATGAATTTTCACTAAGCAGGGGTGAAATTGTAAAGAAAAGAGATTCTAGGTTTATTTATTTATTAATGGACTTTATATGTCTAATTAATAATTAAATTAAATGACAATATTATTTAATAATGTATTTTAGTTATTAATTAATTAGTTTTGGCATTTAAAAGGTTAGAATTGGAAAATTGGCGTTTTTGAGAAAATAGAGATAAAATTTGATAAAATTGCAAAATTAAGTGAGGCCCATTACAACACCATGGCCGGCCACTTAAGTTGATTTTTCAAATTAATATTTTCATTATTTTAATGCCAAATAATTCTAAACCTAAACCTAGTAGTTGCCTATAAATAGAAAGTGATGGCTCAGTCAAATACACATCTTTGAATAAGCCTTTTTGACAGAATTTTCTCTCTTCAGAAAACTGAGCCTTCCCCACTTTCTACACCTTGGCCGAAACCCTCTCTCTTTTCTTCTTCATCTTTTTCGTGACCCTAGTGAAAGAGTAAGTGCCCACACACAGCAAGCAGTAACTCAATCATAGATTGGAAGACTGTGAAGGATCAAAACTTGAAGAAGAAGGACATTCGGGCTCAGATCTTGATTATACTCTGCTACAGAAAGGAATCAAGGGTTAGAGATCTAAGTGGAAGGAGACATTAATTTCGCTGCATCAATGTAAGGTTTTCTTAACTTTAATTGTGTTTATTTTATCGTTTTAGAAAGTTCTTATTTAGGATGTTTAAACAACATACTTGTGAGTAGATCTAAGATCCTGGTAAAATAATTTCCAACAGATGTAGCCTCAAGAGCAGCTGAGGGTTCTGAGCAAGAAGAAGGAATTCCTGATGATGACTACGAGGGAAACCTCGACGAGTATGCCTACGATGAAGTTAGCTACTCGGAGTCTGTGCTTCTAAGGCAAAAAGCTATCGATCACGAAGCCAAGATCGAAGCCCAAAAAGCACAAAATCAAAAAATGCAAGAAGTGATGCTAGCCATGCAAAAAGCCATGGAGGCGGCTGGTATTCACGTGCATCCCAAGGCAATGACTGCTGGACTCGGCAAGGATCAGAGGAATCCTCGCCTAGTACCCAATAGCAAAAGACCAGGGAGCCTAGCCCCATAAGGTATCCCGCTGAAGGGAACCAAAAGAAAAACCCTACATCTACCCCTGGGGGAAAGAAAAAGGCGCAGGATCCGCGAAAGGTCCGCTCAGATTTCCCTAAAGGGAAAGGTCCGCAGAGGGGCAAGCTCCAAAAAGGGAGTCTTGGCCCTCAGGATCGAGAGGACCGAAAAAGCGTTTCTGTGGACCAAAAAAGGTAGAGGAAGAAGAGGATAGAGATGTCCTCCCGTTGATTTGAGAAATCAAATCAATGGGAATCAAGGTGACCTCCGGGATCGCCTTGACCAAAAAAGGTACGGGCCCGCGGTCTCCACGGGTACGTTAAATGAAGGAATTATGGCGGAACTCGCCATACTCCGAAAAGATATTGCCCGAGTTTCCCGGAGACAAAAAGGGGATGACTCCGACTTAGACTGCGAGGACCGGGAGCCATGTGCTAAGCACATCCTGGAGGCCGAGCTCCCAAAGAACTTTAAGATGCCCGAAATGGCAGCTTATACCGGGAACTTCAATCCAAGCGACCACTTGTCGCGGTTTAACCGTGTCATGACCGTCATGAGAGTCAGCAATGACGCAAAATGTATGTGCTTCCCGCTTACTCTAAGCGGGTCCGCGGAGGAATGGTTCAAGAAGCTCGAACCAGGATCCGTGGGCTGTTGGAACAAGTTACAGACCAACTTCCGGAGACAGTTTGTCGCCGCAAGAAAGGTCAACCTGGAGGTCAATGCCTTGACTAACATCAAGCAACGTCCCACCGAGACCTTGAAAAACTACATAAAGAGGTTCCAGGAGGAAGCCTCAAAGACCAAGAAAGTTGATGACGGACAACAGCTTGCTCTTCTCCAGGCAGGCATCCGTACAGGGACTCCCTTCTGGAACGAACTACAACAAGAAGGGACTGCTAGCCTTCAGGACTTCCAAAAGAGAGTCCAAAAATATATCAACCTTGAAGAAGCCCAAATAGTGGCCTATGGAGGATACTATCCCACCGGGATAGCAGGGTACATGCCCGGAGCACCGCCCTCGGGTACTGTCCCGACCGCGGCTCTGCCGATGAGTGGCATACAGTTCTCTACCAGTCCCGGATATAGTCAAGGCCAGGCCTTGGCGCCCGCATCATCCCATTTCGGAAATCCCTCAGTGATAAATGGACAAGCTCCCTCACACTCCGCTCCAACCGCTAGCCTGGCAGGCCCTTCCCAGGGCTCGAGGAGTAAAAGATCCTCCAAAGGCAGCACCTGGACGGGGGAGAAACGTCAAAAAAGGGGGTACACTCCCCAGTACAACCAGTACACGGAGCTGACAGATTCCCAAGAACGTGTGTACTTTGCTACTAGGGAAAATACGCACTACTGAAGACCACATCCTTTGTACAAAGATAGCTCCCGGAGGGATCCAAGCAAAAGATGCGAGTACCACAACGACATTGGTCATAGCACCAATGAATGAAAGAATCTCAAAGACGAGATTGAAAACCTGATCCGATTGGGCCACCTCTATGAGTGGATCAAGAATCGGCTGCCTCACCTCAATCTGGGCCAGGCGACAGGGGTTGTGCCCCAGGGAACACCGGGGGGTGCAGCAGGAGTATTGGCTCCAGTTGCTCCCGCAGGCGACGCCCAGCACATCCCCAGTCTACCGCCCAGACCAAACGGGAGGGTATACATGATCTCCGGAGGACCCCATATTGGAGGAACCACCCGCAAAGAGCTAAAGCGGTACGCCGGGGCCGTAAAGCACAATGAGGTTTGGGAGGTTACTCAACTCCCAGCTCAGAGGCCCCGGCTGATGGACCAACCCATCACGTTCACAGAAGAAGACGCCAAGATGGTTCGCTTCCCTCACCATGATCCGCTGGTCATCGAGACCCCCATCGCTAATAAGGTGGTGGCCAGAGTCTTGATTGACAACGAATGCTCTGTGAATCTACTCTTCAAGGAGGCCTTCACTGCAATAGGCCTGATGGACCGAGACCTCTCACCCAGTGGTTCCCAACTCACAGGGTTTAATGGAACGACGCTTATCCCAATGGGAAAAGTGAGACTTCCAGTCACCTTGTGTCCGGACACCCCCCAGAGCACATTCAAGTACTGCACTTTTGTGGTGGTGGACTGCCCGACCGCTTACAACGCGATCCTCGGCCGACCGGCCTTGGTAGATTTTGGCGCAGTCACGTCCATTCGGCACCTGTGCTTAAAGTTCCCTACCCAGGAAGTCGGAATTGGGACGGTGAGAGGAAACCAGGGGGAAGCAAGGCAATGTTACAATGTTGCAACCCACCTGCCCGTGATGATAATTCGGGAAACCATTGAGCCAGAGATGGCTGAAGAAGATGAGTTGGATCCCTGGATGGGGTCCGAAAAAATTATGGAACCAATGGAGGATGTCGAGGAAATATCAGTGTGCGACCTCGACTCCACCAAAGTACTCCGGCTGGGAAAGAGCCTAGATCCGGAGGAAAAAGAAAAAATAATAAAAACACTGAAGGGCGCCATCGACATTTTTGCATGGCGCCAAGAGGACATGACTGGCATAAGTCCCCACGTCATCACCCACGTCCTCAACGTCAACCCGGACATGCCACCAGTCCAACAAAAGCGACGCCCTCTCGACTCGGTGAAAGCCGAGGCCCTAGAGAAAGAGGTGGATAAGCTTCTGACTAACAGCATGATCCGCGACGTATACTATCCGGAATGGCTAGCCAATCCGGTCCTGGTGCCTAAGCCGAACGGAACTTGGCGAGTTTGTATAGATTTCACCTATCTAAATAAAGCTTGTCCGAAGGACTGCTTCACGCTACCCAGGATCGACCAGTTGGTAGACACCACTTCTGGATTCAAATTACTATCCTTCATGGACGCCTACGCCGGGTATAACCAAATAAAGATGCACACGGCGGACCAAGAGTGCACTAGCTTCAGGACCGATAGGGGGGTATACTGCTACCTAGTCATGCCTTTCGGACTGAAGAACGCTGGAGCGACCTACCAAAGAATGGTCAACCGGATGTTCAAAGGCCTCTTGGGGCGAAACATGGAGGTATACGTGGACGATATGCTCGTCAAGTCCAAAGCATGCAATAGCCATGCAGACGACTTAGAGGAGTGTTTTGAGGTAGTCCGGAGATACGGCATGAAGCTCAACCCAAAGAAATGCACCTTTGGGGTCAAGTCAGGGAAGTTCCTGGGCTTCATCGTCAGCCAGAGGGGGATTGAGGCAAACCCAGAGAAAATCCAAGCTCTCCTGAGCATGCCATCCCCCAAAAAGCATAAAGATGTGCAGAGCCTAATCGGAAAGGTGGCTGCCCTGAGCCATTTCATCTCACGGTCTACAAACAATTGCATCACCTTCTTCAACATACTGAAGAAGTGTCAAAAGTTTGAGTGGTCGAACGAGTGCGAGGAGGCATTCAAAAAGCTGAAAGAACATATGGCCAGACCTCTTATCCTATCAAAACCTGTTCTCAGAGAGGACCTATTTCTATATTTGGCTGTCTCCGAGAACGCGGTCAGCGCTACCCTAGTCCGGGAAGAAGAGAAAACTCAACATCCCGTGTATTATGTTAGCAAGCGCATGATAGGAGCGGAAACGAGGTACCCCATCATCGAGAAACTGGTTTTCTGCCTCCTGATGGCCTCAAGAAAATTAAGACCATATTTCCAAGCACATCTGATCAAGGTACTGACCAACCACCCGCTCCAGCAAGTCCTCCAAAAACCTGAAGCATCCGGAAGGCTCCTCAAGTGGGCAATGGAGTTAAGTCAGTTCGACTTACACTACATTCCCCGAATCTCCATAAAAGGCCAAGCCTTGGCAGACTTCATTACCGAATGCATTGCAATGAAGCCGAGGCAACCACAAATGCGCCAACACCCTCGGTCCCCACATAGAGAGTGTTTGTGGACGGAGCCTCCAATGAAAATTGATCCAGAGCAGGGGTGGCAATGATATCTCCGACCGGACTGCGACTCCAAGCAGCCCTACGGTTCGACTTCTCATCTTCAAACAATGAGGCCAAATACGAGGCCTTGATAGCAGCGCTGAGGCTAGCAAAAGCCGTAGGGGCCAAAAGAGTGGAAGTCTACAGTGATTCCCAGGTGGTCGTAAATCAGATATCGGGAGAGTACCAAACACGCGGCGAGCGAATGGCCGTGTATGTAACAGTAGTCCGGGAGCTGCTCCACAAGTTCACGGACTACAAAGCGGAAAGAATCCCCCAGGAAAAGAACGCTCACGCGGACTGTCTGGCTAAGTTAGCTTCAGATAGTGAAATCGAAGGGCTGGGGGTAGTACCAGTGGAACGCTTGGCAGAGCCAAGCATCAAAGTAAAAGAGGCCAGAACAACGGTTGGGCAAGAACCCAGCTGGATGGTCCCCATCATAGAATACATAACAAAAGGTGAGTTGCCCCAAGAAAGGGCACTGTCTCGAAAGATTCAGTATGAGGCTCATCATTATGTAATGATGGATCAAATTCTCTACCGAAGAGGACTCAACATGCCTTATTTAAGGTGTGTATCGGACCCTGAAGCTAGACAAATCATGCTAGAGGTCCACGAAGGGTTCTGTGGAGATCATACAGGAGGACCCAGTCTCTCAAAGAAAATATTGAGACAAGGATACTTCTGGCGAACAATGAAAAAAGATTGTATAGACTACATCCAAAAGTGTGATTCGTTCCAAAGGTTCGCGAACATACCGAGAGCTCCTCCCAATGAAATTACCCTGATGACTAGTCCCTGGCCGTTCGCGGTTTGGGGAATAGATTTTATTTGGTCCCTGCCAACAGGAAAGGGAGGAGTAAAGTATGCAATAGTAGCAGTAGACTATTTCACCAAATGGACGGAGGCTGAGCCCATGAAGACTATAACTGCTAAAAAAGCACTAGACTTTGTTAGCAAAAACATAGTGTGTCGATATGGCCTGCCTCACAAAATAGTCTCTGACAATGGAAAGCAATTTGATTGCGAAGAATTTACTGACTTCTGCAACCAACACGGAGTAGTAAAAAGCTTCTCCGCGGTGACAAGGCCGCAAACAAACGGTCAAGCAGAAGCAGTCAATAAAATCCTAAAGGTCACCCTAAAGAAAAAGCTGCTGGCCTACAAAAACAACTGGGCTGAAGAGTTTCCAAGAGTGTTATGGGCCTACCGGACGACCCCTAGAACCACGACCGGCCACTCGCCTTTTTCAATGGCGTACGGTTGCGAAGCGATGGTCCCGGTAGAAACGTTATTCCCGTCCCACAGGAGAACGACTTACGATCCAGCCACGAATCAAGCTTTACTTCAAGAAGCTCTGGATCAAGTTGAAGAACTCCGGGATGAGTCTCAAATATGGATGGCAGCTTATCAAAAGAAGGTGACCAAATATTTTAACTCCAAGGTTAAAAACAGAAAATTTGCTATTGGGGATATGGTCATAAGAATAGTCTTCCTAGCCACCCAAGAACCCGGAGTGGGGGTACTTGGGCCAAATTGGGAAGGACCATATGAAATCGAGGACAAAATCTGTTCAGGCACTTACAAGCTAAAAAGGATGGACGGAACCATTGTGCCAAGGGCCTGGAACGCCGATCACCTCAGAAAATATTACCAATAGCCAAAAATGTAACTTAGACTTTGTTTAAAGAGTTTGTATCGTCTAAGTGTATACAGCCTCCACGTGTTAAAAAAAAACTGAGTGCCTTAAAAACAAAGTTTCTATGCCACTCAGGGGGGTACTAAGGTATACCACACGGACAGACAAAAAACAGGCTAAGTAAAATATCCTGACCCAAAGGGCAGGTCAACAAAAAAAAAATATATGCACAAAAAAGACAAAAAAAAGCATATGTATAAACATCCTGACCCAAAGGGCAGGTCCAAAAGAAAGATATGTGCATCAATCCTCATATATAAATATATAAAAATCCTAGCCCTAAGGGCAGGTCAAAAATATATACAAATGGCCCGGGGACAGGCCTTAACTAGTGTCTCCCCTTTAATAAAAACAGCTATGTAAATAAAAAAAAAAGAAGATTGTCTTAAATACAAGATAATTAGCTGTAAATAAAAAAAAAAAGAGAGAAAAATCTTGGTTGTAATGGGTTGAACTCAGAGCGGCCTAGTCAATGCGAGGAGGAAGGCGAGGACCAATGCGCGCCTCCAGCATGGCATCAAGCTTCTTCTTCTTCTCCCGGAATTTTGCAATCATCTCCGCGGGTTTGGGATAGAAGTTAAGCTTGATATTCTGGTCATTTGTAGACCAGGCCATGTAGACGCCATCGTCGAAACGCTTGACGCACCGGCTGCAGGAAGTGGGAGAAAGGAGCTCATCTTTCTTAGCCTTCTTCAAGGCTTGGTCTTTAAAGTCCTTGAGCTCCTTCAGCTCCACGGCCAAGTTGGCCCTAGACTCCAAGTCTGCCTGGTGAACTTCCTCTAAGGACTTCACCTTGGCAGCCATTTCATCCAAGGCTTCCCTAGCCTCCCGAAGCTCACGCTTGGCTTTAGCAGCAGCCTCGCTCTCCGCCCTCAGCTCCTCCTGATGCCTGGCCTCCAGCCTATCCCTCCGAAGGGTCTCCTCCCGGATTATCGCCTCCGCTTGTGCCTCCCTCCGCCTGGCCTCTTCCTCACTGGCCTTGACAAGGGCCTCCCGGCGCTCGGCATCCTCCTGGTAAAGCCGTCTTTCAGCAGTCAAATCCTGAAGGATCTTCATGACTTCGTCCATGCCCCCAAAGTCGGACAGGACGAAGCCATGGTTGATTAAGTTCTTGGAAAGGCGGCCGGCCTCGGCAGCAAGCTGGAAAAGGACACAAGTATGAGTAAAAGTCCTTATGAGAAAATGATGAGGAAAAAAGTAAACTACGAAATACTTACCACGGTGAGGGAGTGGCTGAGATCCTGGACTTGGAAGATGGAGTTCAAGGATGCACAAGCAGCGAACCGCTTGGGTGCACACCGGGTAAGCTGAGACGCAAACTCGCCAGTCATCTCCGCGGCAAAGGGAGCTAGGGTGGGCCCGAGGAAACGACCGAACCAATCCGACAGGGGGTCCAAGTTTAGATCCCACGGATTCTGGTAGTTCGGATCGTTAAGGGTATTTTGCATTTCAACTCGCAAAACCCTCCTCAGAGCCTCCACGTCAGCATGCCCCCGGGAGTACTCATCCATGGCGTAGTTGTGCTTAGCTATCCGGAGTTCCTGTCTCGCCTCATCTCCAGGAACCGGAGTCAGCACAATGTTGGGAGGAGCTGTGTGTTCCTCCACCTCGGGAGAGATCCCGCCATCGAGACCAGGAGCCAGAGTATCAACTCTCCGCTGCCGTTTGGGCTCTTCCTAGGCAACCATCTTGCCCTTGCGCTTGCGAATCAGAGCAACTTCTTGCTCTTCTTCACTTTCTTCAACTTCCTCAGGAAGAGCCCGTTGCTCTTCTTTACCTTCTTCAACTTCCTCAGAAAAGCCCCATTGCTTTTCTTGACCTTCTCCCGGAAGCACCTCCTCCTCATCCACTAAGTCAATAGTGTCTGGAGGGGCACTGGAAGAAGCTTTCAAGGGGGTGGCCATCTGGGAGGAAGTCATGGGAAGGGGAGCATCAGGAGTGTGAGCCCCGGCAAGCTCGGCCAAAATGGCATCCATGGAAGTACCTGCTACAACAAAAGAAAAAAGGCAAGTGTTAGAATATCCATGGGAAACAGTAAACACTCGAATAAAGCAATCAAGCTAGTCCTACCCTCACTCTCTAATTTGGCCCTAGCAAAGTTCCGAATTTTAACGCTGGCAGCATCGTCTCCGAGATAGGTGTCCGAAGGACGGAACCAACTGGAAGATGTAAGTCGAAGGGTCTAAGGGAATGGGCTCCGGAGGGCCAGAGCCCATCCCAGACCGACCTAGGAAATCTCCTAAGTTGGAAAAATAATATTCCTTCATATGGTCTCCCCACCGGGTCGAGGGCATCCTAAACCTATGGAGACGCTCATCGAACCCTACAGGCCTAAGACTGGCATATTCGCCAACGGAAGGAACGTAATGTACTGCTAAAGGAGACTTACCAAAGCCGGAAGTGCTGGCGCCAGGAGCCCCAGTGTTCGGCACCTGAATCGAAGGCTCCGGCCTGGGAGCCCTCCTCTCAGCTGAGTCCCCAATGCGAAGGGGCTTCCCAGCGATCGCCTCGCTTCTCCTCTCGACCGGGCTCCGGAAGCCGCCTGGGCCTTGGAATAAGCCTTCTCCTGGGCCTTCCAGTAGAGATATTCCTGGTACTTCTTCTCGGCGGTGGCAATGAGTTCATCCCGGAAGGTCTTCTCCGCGGCAGGCACTGTCACATTCGGATAGATGACCTTAGAAAGGTTAGATTCCTCCACTGATTGGTGCGGAAGGATGAGCTTGGCCTTTCGGCAATTCTCGGTCGTAACAAGGCCCCCGACGTCAAGGTCCGCCCAGTCGTAAGTTGTAAAGGCCTGGGCCCTCCGGAGAAAGACCTGAGTAGGCGCGGTCCACTCATAGGGGAGAATCCTTACCCACTCTGTGAGAAGCTCCGGGTGCTCCACTGCTCGAAACCCGGAGGAGAAGAAGAAACGGTGGCGATACTCCTTAACATGAGTTTGCCTATTATAAGGGACCACCCCATCATTGGAAGGGTGGGCCCGGAATCCGTAAAAGCCGTCTTTAAATTTGTCCCCCTTTTTGGGGACAGAAACAAGTTCATAAAAATACAAAATCTCCGCCGGACTGGGAGAGCCCCATCCCCGGGTGGAGTAAAAAATAAATAAGCCTGAGAGCAGGCAGTATGCTTGTGGAATCAGTTGGTATGGCGCAAGGCCGACAAAAACTAAAAAATTAATAAAGTAGTCTTGAAGAAAAAGCATGGCCCCAGCTATCAGGTGCGCTTGGCTCCAAGCCCCGAAGCCGCCATAGTTATGGTTGGGCGTCTCCGCATCTCGGGGCGGCCAGTGATACGTCACGGATGTTGAGGGTTTGATTCCAGCAACCTCTATGATGTTCTCCAACTGATGGGGGCAGGTTAGGGTGGAATGAAGCTCAGTCGCCTCCCTTCCGGTGGCCCGTGACTTATACCCCTCCTGGGCAACGGGACCCAGCGAGACATTCTCGAGGGTAGCCAGACGCTTACCACTCTTCTTGGATGACTTTGAACCAGACGCAGACATGTTTTGATTCTGAAAAAAGAGTTAAGATTCCAGCAGTTAGGCCCCATACCAAACCCTAAACAAAGAAAAAGGGAATGGGGGTCCCCTAACCGCTGGAAAGAGGCCCCCTCCGGACATCTGTCAATCAGAAAACCCTAGAAGGATTTCCTGGATAAAAGTCGGGTGCAAAGAACTCACAGAAGACAATATCCCGCGTAAAAGAAAAGGAAAGGGCAGAAAATCGAGAAAAACAAAGTCTTCTCTATGCCTTGGAAGGCCAGTACACGAAAAGCGTATGGTCCTTTGTAAACATAACAACAAACACGTGACAAGAGTAACCCTAACACCAGAAATGGTGAATCTAGACCTGTTACGTGAAAAACCCAAAAGGATGCATTCCCAGAAACTTCAAATACCAAACCCTGAAAAACAACAAACAGATAAGTAAAGCATGCCATGTACACAAATAGTAAACCAAGGGATGCGAGAAACTTACAATGAAGTGTTGGAACTGGGGGTTATGTTTTCGATCAAACAAGGGAAGGTCGACTGATAGTAGTGAATGAAGATTAACTGGGAAATTTGTAAAGTGTTCGAGGGTGTTCTCTTGGTCTGGGGATTTTTTCTCTCTGGAAAACTCGAGCGAAGTTGGCAAGAAATGGGAAGTAACCGAAATAAAGGAAAGGTAGTGCCTTTTATAGGCGAAAATGCATGAGGAACAGGCACTATCACCTACCAATCGAACGGTTGGGGAGATGCACGATTCGAATTCCCAAAGATCAACGGTTGGATTGATTCGTAATTAAGGCGGTGGAAACGTTTGAGTATCCGTCTGACACCATTAATGCGCCGTATCAATCAATGGGCGTGAAACGAATCGACCTTTGCGAAAAGTGAATCGCTGCATTAAAGGCCATCATTAAATACACCATCACGCGCTCAAAGCTCGTGCCAGGAAACCGAGGAGTCGACCGGAGGCACTTGAGCAAGCCTTGTTTTATTTTTTAAATAAACAAGGATTGTGGGGTAAATGTTGCCCCTGATTTTGCCCAATATACGTGGACCAACCAGACAAGGACACGTGGATCAAACAGCTTATAATTTAATAAAATTAAAATAATAAAATAAACCAATTTTAAAATAGATATTGTTAGGTAATTATAATTTTAAGAATAAATAAATAATAATTATCCAAATTAAATGTAAAAATATCTCAAATTAAGCATTTTTCAAATTTCTACAAAAATACTATTAATAAATTTCTAATTAGTAAAATAATATAAAATATCATTTTTCTAACTCATAATTTATAAACAGTTAAATATTTCACAAATTAATCAATTTTGAATTTGAAAATTTTATGGTTAGAATATCTATAAAAAATATCTAGGTTAATTTCAAATTTATAATTATTTAATTTATCCTGTAAGATAATTTTAATATAATATTTCAAATTAAAAGGATAAAGTTATCTTTTAATTTAAAATATAGCTGTTTCCCGTATTTTGCCCAATGCACGTGGACCAAGCAGACAAGGACACGTGGATCAAGCAATTTACAATCCAAAAATATTTGCTAAGTCTTTATGTCGTAAGGCAGCGTCCAAGACGTAGCTCCCGGAGAAGGCATATGGAACCCCATACGCTCCCAGAAGCTCAAGTAACGCTAAGGCATCTCCGCGAGGTGTCAGGTTTCTCCTGAGCAATCAAGTCGCATTTAATGCCGCATGGGAGGAAGCGTGTTGAGACTGCTACACGCAAAAAAGTATAACGGCACAACCTCCAACCAGCAGCTACAAAGTAATGATCATTTAAGTCTAGCGACGGCTACACTGTGAAGAGTCACATCAGTCAAAAGGCAATAAGGACATTCCACATAAAAGCCCTACAACACCTAGGGATTTGACCATGCATTACTCATGGTATATTGATTGGGAATGCCCAACTTTATGGATACTTACAGATACACTTGTAAAGATAATTCTGGGGATCATCCCACCAAAAAACACTATAAATACCCCCTCAAAGCTCATTAAAGGGGATCGAGAATCTTGGGCTACATAAGAGCAAGAAGAGTAAATACTAACCAAGAACATTCTTTGTATTTATAAGAGTAAAACACTCACCAAATACATTCTCTGTATTAAATACATCCATAAATAACAAAGACTCGTGGACTAAGGCTCATTAACGCCCCAACCACATAAAAATCCTTCTCTAATTTTCTTACAGCTCCATAGACTTATAATATTTTATTAGTTGCCGAAAACCTCGGTCAACATTTTGGTGCTTTCATTGAGAGCTGAAGAAAGTTACTGTAAACGAACACTTGACTTCACAAAAATGGTGGAGACTAGAAGTACTCGTCAGCCTCGCCCACTAGAAGATGCTCAAGACCCAAATGAGGAAGATGTAGCCTCAAGAGCAGCTGAGGGTTCTGAGGAAGAAGAAGGAATTCCAAATGATGACTACGAGGGAAACCTCGATGAGTATGCCTATGACAAAGGTAGCTACTCAGAGTTGGTGCTTCTCAGACAAAAAGCTATCGATCACGAAGCCGAGATCGAAGCTCAAAAAGCACAAAACCAAAAAATGCAAGAAGTGATGCTTGCCATGCAAAAAGCCATGGAGGCGGCTGGCATTCACGTGCATCCCAAGGCAATGACTGCTGGACTTGGGAAGGAACCAGAGGCATCCTTGCCTAGTTCCCAACAGCAGAAGTCTAGGGAGCCGAGCCCTATAAGGTACCCTGCTGAAGGGAACCAAACAAAAAACCCTACCTCTACCCCAGGGCGAAAGAAAAAGGCGCAGGATCCGCGAAAGGTCCGCTCAGATATCCCTAAAGGGAAAGGTCCGCAGAGGGGCAAGCCCCAAAAAGGGAGTTTTGGCCCTTAGGATCGAGAGGACAGAAAAAGCGTTTCAATGCACCAAGAGCCCGGGGGTAGAGGAAGAAGAGGATAGAGATGTCCTCCCATTGATCTGAGAAATCAAATCAATGGGAACCAAGGTGACCTCTGGGATCACCTTGACCAAAAAAGATACGGACCCGCGGTCTCCACGGGTACGTTAAATGAAGGAATTATGGCAGAACTCGCCATACTTCGAAAAGACATTGCCCGAGTCTCCCGAAGGCAGAAAGGGGACGACTCCGACTCAGATTGCGAGGACCGGGAGCCATGTGCTAAGCACATCCTGGAGGCGGAGCTCCCCAAGAACTTTAAGATGCCCGAAATGGCAGCTTATACCGGGAACTCTGATCCAAGCGACCACTTGTCACGGTTCAAACGTGTCATGACGGTCATGAGAGTCAGCAATGATGCCAAATGTCTATGCTTCCCACTTACTCTAAGTGGGTCCGCGAAGGAATGGTTCAAGAAGCTGGAACCAGGATCCGTGGGCTGCTAGAAGAAGCTACAGACCAATTTCCGGAGACAGTTTGTTGCAGCAAGAAAGGTCAACCTGGAGGTCAGTGCCTTGACTAACATCAAGCAACTGCCCACCGAGACCCTGAAGAACTATATAAAGAGGTTCCGAGAGGAAGCCTCGAAAACTAAGAAAGTTGATGACGGACAACAGCCTGCGCTTCTCCAAGCAGGCATCCGTACGGGGACTCCCTTCTGGAATGAACTACAGCAAGAGGGGGCTGCTAGCCTTCAGGATTTCCAGAAGAGAGTCCAAAAATATATCAACCTCGAAGAAGCCCAAATAGTGGCTTATGGAGGATACTATCCCACCGGGATAGCAGGGTACATGCCCGGAGTACCGCCCTCGGGTACTGCCGCGACCGCGACTCCACCGATAAGCGGCATACAGTTCTCTGCCACCCCCGGGTAAAGTCAGGGCCAGGCCTTGGCGCCAGCATCATCCCATTTCGGCAACCCATCTGGGATGAATGGACAAGCTCCTTCCCACTCCACTCCGACCGCTAGCCTGGCAGGCCCTTCCCAGGGTTCGAGGAGTAAAAGATCCTCCAAGGGCAGCACCCGAATGGGAGAGAAGCGCCAGAAAAGGGGGTACATGTTGGGTTTTATGCCCTAAACAAAACTATATTTCAATGTAATCCAGATTATTCAATATCAATAAAGTAACAGAAGTATTTTTCATTCATTTGTGTATGTTTTGGTTCACTTAATCAATTGTTTGTCTATTTGATTTATAAATTCATCCTAACCCCTTTTCACATACTTGATCATGTTTATTGTGTTGTCAACACAGTGGAAAGTAAACATGACTATGTGAATAAAGTATTCCTAGATTTATCAGAACACTGGGTTTTACAGATATGACAATCTACAACAGAGTTTACTTGCATTTGGAGAAATGTTATGTTCTTTCCAAAACATAGGTTAAAGTAAAGCTCAGGTTGTATGCATGGAGTATGCATTGGAATGGACCGATATTGAACTTTGAAATAGATTTTTGAAACTTACCGTAAATATCTATTCAATTCAATATCATAAGTTGATCCTAGATCACATGATCGAAATCCTGATATGGTTAGGCTCAATTTCAAGAGTATTATTCGTGTTCTTTGATTTGTTAGTTAAGCCTAATTTTTGGTCAGGGCAATACATACATTTTGGGAACATGGTAGTGTGATTGAGTGGGAGCGCTAACATAAATATGGAATCTATAGCTTCTATCTGGCGAATAGTAAGCAAAGGGTGATTTCCTTCGAGCTTAACCAAACGAGATAAATGATTGAGTACTCATTTCACTTAGTTGAAATATCATTTATACAGGGTTAAGTGTTTTAAGGATAAAATACATTGTAGGGTGTTATGGTAATTTAGTCCCTTTACAGTGTAAATCATCCATATAGAGGATCATTGATCACATTAGGATTATAACAATGGATAACTAATGATGTGTCTATATGGTGTAACATATAGAGCATTCTATATACTGAGAGTGCAATTCTGACAGTTTTTGACAAAACAGGAAACTATCAGTGTAGGAAAAGAAAAGTTGGAAAAGTGGCAAGCCTTGTTTCCACAATGCCTAGGCCGGCCACTTAAGTTCCCTTTTCCCTTTGATTTTTTCAATATTAAATGTCAATTAATTCAATCATAGCCCTTGGTGGTCTTCTATAAATAGAAGGCAAAGGCTTCAGATTTCAACACAACTGATACACAACATTATTCTGACAGAATTTTCTTTCTGAAAAATTCTCTCTGAGCCGCCACCCTCTCTCTCTCTCTATTCCTTCACTGTTTCGAAATCTATAAGTGCTAGAGTAGTGCCCACACACATCAAGTAATACCTCAATCATAGTGAGGAAGGCTGTGTAGAATTCAGAAACAACAAAGAAGGACTATCGGGCTCAAATCTTGATTATACTCTGCTACAGAAAGGAATCAAGGGTTAGAGATCTGAGTGGGAGGAGACATATATTCCGCTACACCCAATGTAAGATTTCTGATACTCTTATGTGTTTAATTTTCTATCGTTTTAGAAGTTCATATTTAGGTTGTTAAATCAACATACTTGTGAGTAGATCTAAGTTCCTGGTAAAATAACTTCCAACAAGCCGGCACCGAGCCATGGTAATTGATTTTCTTGCAAGAAATTTGGACTTAAAACGATTTGCTTGTGTTTTGGATGGTATCATGTTGCTTTGTGTGTCATATTGATGTTTGATTGTTGTTTGTGAATTCTGGGAAAAATAGTTAGTTTTCTGTCTCTGTAATTATTTTTGTTGGATAGTTTGGAAAATTCTAAGCAATTTACTTTTTTACAGAACTCGATTTCGATTTAATTTGAATTAGTTATGAATTTTTGAAAATTGGAAAAATCGGGGTGATGAGCACCCTCATCACGTGCGCGGAATGGATGCAAGCAGCCTTCCTGCGCCGTGATTCCTCGGCGTGCACCCCAGTTACGCGCTCGGATGTGCATGCATGGCATGCCATTCGTACAGTTCATCATTTTTTTCAATTTTTTCGATTTTTCATGCTATTTCATGGAATTAAATTCCGATTTTTTGTGTAGTTTTGTATATTGATTTTTGTTTTTCAAATTTCAAATCTAATTATCAGAAATAAATTAATTTTTATTTTTAAAATTAATTTTAGATATTAGTGTAATTTGATTTTGAAAATAGGAAAAATCAAGTTTTGCTTACCTTTTTTTTCTTATTTCCTTTAAAATTTGATTATTTTATTTTTTTTAAGGTCAGATATTAATTTATTTTTGGTAACTTGACCTTAATTAGAATAAGATCAAAATAATCATGATAATTTTAAAAGAAGAAATAAGGTATTTTTTGTTAACTTTTAAATTTTGTTATTTTTAATTAAATTAAATTGTAAAACAAGAAAAGGGTATGTATTTACCATTTTTTATTTTATTATTTAATTTATTAAATAACATGAAATTTAAAAGGAAAGTTAGCAATTTAATTTTGAAATGACATTTAGGTTACCCAAAACCTAATTTTTCAAAATGGTAGGTTTAATTTTAATTTTATTTTTCGAAATACATGTTTAAAATTAAATAAATCCTACATCCAACTATCCAAATCTAACCTTGTTGCAAGAGTATGTGTTTTAGATTGTTTGTAAGTTTTCTAAAACCTATTATTGCTTGATCTAAATTGCCTTGGTTAACTTGATGATAGATCCAATGATCTAATTTTAACCAATGGTTCAATTGATGATAGATCAAGTAAATAATTTGTAACAGGTAATTTTTACAAACTTCTTTCATCTGTGTATGACCTAGTAACATGATAGGATCCATCCAAATGTGTATGCCTGTGTGAGCCTATATGTTTAATTTCTGTTATAGATACATATAGGTTGTTGTTGCTAAATAAAATATCATAACTGATAGATTTTATTTAGGCTCATTTAGTAGTGAGCCTATTCAATTAATAACAGTTGTTCATTTTAAGGTTAAATTCATCTCTTTTGGGCCTTCTGTGAGAGTTGGGAGCCTTAGAAGTGGGTACGACATACTGGACCCAGCCCCCCCTCACATGAACAACCCCAATTGTGAAGGCCCATTTGCCTGATTTGGATAACTGTGCTAGGTTAATTATATTAGTTTGACCTAATAAAAAAATTGATTAGCAACATAATTAATTTCATTCTTCCTTGAAATTAATTTAAGAAAAACATAGTTTGAATAGTTATATTCTGGAAAGCTATATGTATTTTTCTTGTTTTTAATTAAATATGGAATTATAACTATATAAATTCTTTCTGAATCTTAATTTTATAATTTCATTAAATATTCCTATTTAAGTTGAGATTTAGTTAAATCTATCAAATCAACTTAGATTTGAATATTTTTGAATTTCCTATTATAAATTAAGTTGAGGAATTTTAGGAATTGGTTATTGTTGACCGAGATTTTCGGCAACTATTAAAATATGATTATAATAAAGAGCTGTAAGAAAGTGAGATGAAGGTTTTCTACGTGGTTGGGGCGTTAATGAGCCTTAGTCCACGAGTCTCTGTTATTAATGGATGTATTTTGTAACACCCTAACTAACTTAGGCGTATTACGTGATTTTTAAACGTACTGTGCAGCTCGTTGCTAATCAACGAGGTTTATGGAAAAACGTGATTAATTAAAATTTTGCTTTTTAATTAAACTTATAAGACAATATTACAAAAGACTCGGGATCCCGATAATAAAATCATTTACAAAAGATTTACTGTTTACTGTTACATAAAATAAAAGTCGTCTAACGACCAGTTACAAAAATTCAGCCTTGCTGTCCCGAGGATCGTACGCTCCAGGCCTAACCGCCCCGACATGTACAACCTTCATAAGCTCGCTCACGGTCCATCAGCTCTAGCCTTGCCTTTACCTACACATCAACGTAGAACTGTGAGTCGACAGACTCAGTAAGAAAAGCATAATAATACTCATACATGATACTAACTGCCGTGTCCAACACGATACTGAGTCCCGCTACTGCCATGTCCAACATGGTACTGAGCCACTATTGCCATGTCCAACATGGTACTGAGCCACTACTGCCATGTCCAACATGGTACTGAGTTCTGAACGTTCATAGGGACGGTACTATTGACACGTAACAACCTGATCGGTCAAACCGGTCATACTCCGGCTGCTGGTCATACTCCAGCCTGTACCGACGTGTTACTATATCCTCCTGATCGGTCGAACCGGTCATACTCCGGCTGCTGGTCATACTCCAGCCTGTACCGACGGGATACGTCAATAGCACGGAACCACCAACCAGTGTCAGCCTGATCGGTCAAACCGGTCATACTCCGGCTGCTGGTCATACTCCAGCCTGTACCGACGTGACAGGGTTGGATGGTTCGAAGCCAACATACAACTAATGTAATCTAATAGGCTTCCTACATGCACGCTAAACATGTAATCTACATATGCATACTGTTATACTAATCTTACCTGGATTCCGATTTCAGGTGTGCCGGTCAACCTGACTGGAACTGAAGCTGAGCGGCGACCATCGGCTCCTAAACCATAAAAATCACAACGCTATAAGTGACACGCTAAATCACTTCCCGGGGACTAAAACTTGGAACTAAAAGTTTCCCTATCGATAAAAAGCATGGCAATACCCCTAAAAACATAAAAACGAGGAAAACTAGGGTTCGGAAAAATTCCCCAACCGGTAGACCGGTTGCCCAACCGGAATTCCGGTTCTGGGAATTACTGGACACCCATCCGGAATTCCGGTTGCACAACCGGAATTCCGGTTCCTCGCAGGAATTTTTCAAAAATTCCTAACTCGACCAAATCAAACCCAAATCAATCCAAACCTTCCAGACCTGTTCTATATGCCCCAAATAACCATTTAAAGGCAACAAATTCACCCAGAACTCACAGAGACAAAATTCACCATTAAAGACCAAGCTTTGAGTTCCAAAACTCAAACTTGGTTAAATCCACTAACATGCATCCAAACCTAGTTAATTCTACTCAAATAAGCTTGAAATAGCTTCTGAAATCAAACAAAAACCTCAACAATAACCCAGCAACAGATTCAATCAATACTCTTTGAAAATCAAACTTTTGCATAATAAACCTCTAGCATGCTCAACCTAGGAATCATACTTCACAAGAGCTTAATTACCAACTAAAAATCATGCTTTAAACCACAGAAAACATCAACAAAATACAGCAGCAACAACCTCAATTAATCATGCATGCATCATCATTTTTCATCATTTTTTTCAAGAAATTACAACAAGAAAGGTTAGAGACTTTACCAAGGATTAGAAGAACACTTAGATTGGATGAAACTAGCTTGAAAATTGAAAGAAAACCAGCCCTTGAACCCCAAGCCTTCAGCCGAAAAAGAGAGAGAGAAAAGAGTGTGTTTTCCTTTTTCAAAGTTTTTTCTAAAATATGCTAAGTGTAAAATTTGAGAGAAAATAAAGTTTTAATGCATATAACACCTTATTTCAGCCAAAACAATTATTTAAAATAAACATTTAATCCATTTAATAAATCACATAAGACAAAATACTAATGGGGCAAAAAGACCATTTTGCCCCTCCACCATAAAATCATGAAAATCATACTAAAGGGGTATTTTTGGGAAATTCTAAATTCCCGGCCATTCCCGACATTCCCAATGTCTAACACCCGTCCCCAAACTACTAACATACTAAGTTGTGATTTCTACTGAGCCAAACGCCGAGTTCCAAAATACCGGACACCGGAAATGCAAAATATGAAAAACTACTGATAACATAATCATGCATTTCTGAATTCCATAAATAACAGTAATAAATTATTTAAATAGCTATAAATAATTTCATAATTAAACATAAACAACTGCTAATTTCAAAATTAACTAAGCGGGCTTTACATATTTAATACAGATTCCACACTTGAGAGAATGTCTTTCTCTTAAATACAGAGAATGTTCTTGGTGAGTATTTTCTCTTCTTGCTCTTTTGCAAAACCAAGATTCTCCACCCTATGAAATGAGCTTTGAGGGGGTATTTATAGTGTTTTGGTGGGGTAATCCCTAGAATTGTTCTTACACATGTATCTGTAAGTATCCATAAAGTTGGGCATTGACAATGAATATACCATGGGTGATGCATGGTCAAATCCCTAGGTGATGTAGGGTCTTTATGAAGAATGTCCTTTTTGCCTTGTGATTGACGTGACTCTTCGCAGAGTAGCCGTCGCTAGACTTAAATGATCATTACTGTAGCGCTGCTGTTTGGGGGTTGTGCCGTCAGACTTTATTGCGTGTTACAGTCCCAACACGCTTCCTCCCATGCGGCATTAAATGCGACTTGATTGCTCGGGAGAGACCTGACATATCCCGGAGAGCCTTCACGCTATACAAGCTTCCTGGAGTACCTTGTACTCCAGGTGCCTCCTCCGGGACTCCTGCTAACAGCGCTTCCTTGTGGCGCACAAAGACTTAGCAAATGTTTACAAGTTATTTGATCCACGTGTCCCCTCTCGACTGGTCCACGTATTTTGGGCGAATTCTGGAGCAACATTTACCCCCCAAGCCTTGTTTACTTAGTAGAAATAAAGCAAGGCTTGTTCAAGTGTCTCCGGTCGACTCCTCGTTTCCCTGGCTCTAGTCTCGAGCGCGTGGGGGCAAATTTAATGATGTCATTTAATGCAGCGATTTGCTTTTTGCAGGAATGTCTCCAGCCGCCTCCTCGGTCTTCTGATACGAACTTGGGGCGCGTGGAGGTGCGTCTAATAATGGCATTAAATGCAGCGATTCGCTTTTGCAGAGGTTGATTCGTTTCACGCCCTATGATTGATGCGGCGCATTAATGGTGTCAGACGGATACTCAAACGTTTCCACCGCCTTTATGGCAGATTGATCTGATCCGTTGGTTTTCGGGAATTCGAATCGTGCGTCTCCCCTACCGTGTGATTGGTAGGTGATGACGCCTGTTCCTCATGCGTTTCTGCCTATAAAAGCCACCACTTTCCCTTCATTTCGGTTACTTTCCATCCCTTGCCATTTCTGCTCGAATTTCCTAGAGAGAAAATTCCCCAAAGTAGCACGAACTGCCTTAGCACTTACACACTCCTTTCAGTTTTCCAGTGTTTGCCCTCGCCGGTTCTTCTCAACTTTCACTACCCCCAGTTCAGCGATCTACTGTAAGTTCCTTGCATCCTTATTAACATGCTTTCATTTACTTCGTTCGCTTTCTGGGTTCGTATTTTGAGACTTCTGGGTGTGTGAGTGTTTAAGTTCTTCGAGTTCTGCTTTATGTTTACTGCGTTAGTTGTAGAATCGCCATTATCATGCCTCTGTTGTAATCATACAGCTTTGTTTGAAGAGAGCCATGCATTTTTCGTTTAACAGTTGCTTAGGGCATAGGATGGTTTTTCTTCTCTCTTTTTTTTTCTTTTTGCAAAACCACTTTCTGCGATTTCACTGCACCCGACACTTGTTCAGGGATTTTCTCCAGAGTTTCTCATGTGACACGTGTCCGGAGGGGGCCTCTTTCCAGCGGTTAGGGGACCCCCACTCCCTTTTTCTTGATTTAGGGTTTGGTATGGGACCTAACTGCTGGACTTTTCTTTTTGTTTTTCTCAGAACACAAAATGTCTGCTTCTGGCTCAAAGTCTTCGAAGAAGAAAGGAAAAGATATGGCCACGCTGGAGGAGGTTTCTCTGGGACCCGTTGCCCAGGAGGGATATAAATCCCGTGCGACTGGTTGGGAAGCGGCCGAGCTTCGATCCACCCTGACTTGTCCTCACCAGCTGGAGAACATTATTAATGTTGCTGGGATCAAACCCTCCACCTCAGGGACCTTTCACCGGCCTCCTCGTGACTCGGAGACGCCTAATCATAACTATGACGGCTTCGGGGCTTGGAGTCAGACCCATTTGATGGCCGGTGCCATGCTCCCGCTCCAAGATTACTTTGTTAATTTTCTTGTATTTGTCGGCCTTGCGCCATACCAACTTATTCCTCAAGCTTACCGCCTGCTCTCAGGCTTATTTATTTTTTACACCGCCCGTGGCTGGGGGTCTCCTAGCCCGGCGGAAATTTTATATTTTTATGAACTTGTATCCGTCCCCAAGAAAGGGGACAAACTTAAGGATGGTTTTTATGGGTTCCGGATCCACCCTGCTAACGAGGGGGTGGTTCCGTATAATAGGCAGACTCACGTTAAGGAGTACCGCCACCGCTTTTTCTTTTCTTCCGGGTTCAGGGCCGTGGACCACCCGGAGCTTCTCACGGAGTGGGTGCGGATCCCACCTTACCAGCGGACGCTTCCCACTCAGGCTTTCCTTCGAAGGGCCCAAGCCTTCGCCTCCTATGACCACGCCGATCTTGATGTCGGGGGCCTAGTCACCACGGAGAATTGTAGAAAGGCCAAACTTATCCTTTCTCACCAATCCGTGGATGACTCCAACCTCTCACGGGTCATCTGCCCCAATGTGAGGGCGCCGGTTGCGGAGAAGGCCTTCCGGGACGAGCTTATTGCCACGGCAGAGAAGAAGTACCAAGATTATCTCTACCGGAAGGCCCAGGAGAAAGCATACTCTAAGGCCCAGGCTGCCTCGGGGAGAGGACTTCGCGTGGGGAGTCCGGTGGTGCGAAGGAGCCAAGCCATTGCCGGGAAGTCCGAAGCTAAATTTTTTGACAAGATACTTCAAGAAGAGATTGGGGATCGTCCTGCCAGGAGGCCCCTTCGTATTGAAGATTCTTCCGAGAAGCAAACTCCCCGGCCACAGCCTTCGGCCCCCGAACCAAACTCGGGTGCTCCCAGTGCTAGCACCTCCAGTGCCGGTGGTAAGTCTCCCTTGATAATTCGCTATGTTCCTTCCGTTGATGAATACACCAGTCATAGGCCCGTAGGGTTCGACGAGCGTCTTCGTAGATTTAAGATGCCGTTGACCCGGTGGGGGGATCGTTTGAAGGAATTTTATTTTTCGAACTTAGGAGATTACCTAGGTCGATCCCGGATGGGCTCCGGCCCTCCGGAACCTATTCCCTTAGGTTCCTCAGCTTACATAACGTCCAGCTGGTTTCGGCCCTCGGACAATTATCTCGGAGATGACGCCGCCAGCATTAAAGTACAGGACTTTGCTAGGGCCGAATTAGGAAGTTCGGGTAGGAGTAGCTTATTTGCTGTATCTTGTATAAGCGGTTCCTTGCGGACTTCTAACACTTGCTTATTTTTTGAAACAGATATCTCCATGGATGCCATCCTGGAACAGCTTGCCGGAGTTCATACTCCCGTGGCTCCTCCGGCCTTCACCCCTTCTCCCCTGGCCCCTTCCTTGAAGGTTTCTTCCAGCGTTCCCCCCGACACTATTGACTTAGTGGATGACGAGGAGGTGCTTCCGGGAGAAGGCCAAGGGAAAAGGTGGGACCTCTCGGAGGAAGCCGTTGAGGGTGCAGGAGAGCCTCAAGCCCTTCCGGAGGTAGCAGAGAAGGACGAGGAGGAGCCTGAAGTGGCTCTGATTCGCAAGCGTAAGGGCAAGATGGTTGCTCAGGATGAGCCGAAGAGGCCTCGGAGAGCCGACACTCCCGCCCATGGCCTAGACGGCGAGGCCTCCCCGATGGAGGAAAATCCTGCTCCCCCCCACATCGAGCTTACCCCGATTCCGGGGGACGAGGTGAGGCAGGAGCTTCACATAGCCAAACAAAACTATGCTATGGATGAGTACTCCCGGGGGTATGCCGAAGTGGAGGCCCTTAGGAGGATTCTGCGAGCTGAGGTTGAGGCGAGCATCAACCACCCGGAATACCAGGATCCGTGGGACCTTAATCTGGACCCCTTATCGGACTGGTTCCGTCGCTTCCTAGGGCCTACCTTGCCTCCTTTTGCCGCGGAGATGACCGGCGAGTTCGCTTCTCAGCTCACACGTTGCGCGCCCAAGCGGTTTGCCACTTGTGCTTCCCTGAACTCCATCTTCCAGGTCCAAGACCTCAGCCATTCTCTCACGGTGGTAAGTACTTTGCAAATTTTGCGTTTTCTTTTATTGTTTGTATTTTGTTGTTTTTTTTTCTTTGAGAGATTTCTCCTTATACTTCGTTATGGTTCAGCTTGCTGCTGAGGCTGGCCGCCTCTCCAAGAACATCATAAACCATGGCTTCATTCTGTCCGACTTTGGGGACATGAATGACGTCAGGTTGGTCCTCTAGGACCTCACAGCGGAAAGGCAGATCTACCAGGAGGCTGCCGAGCGCCAGGAGGCAGCGGCCAAGGCCAAGGAAGAGGAGGCCAAACGGAGGGAGGCTCAGGCGGAGGCCATGATCCGGGACGAGGCTCAGCGGAGAGACAGGATGGAGGCCCAGCACCAGGAGGAACTAAGGGCTCAAACCGAGGCTGCTGAGAAGGCCAGGCGAGATCTCCGGGAGGCCAGGGAGGCTTTGGATGAAATGGTCGCCAAGGTGAGATCTTTAGAGGAGACTCACCAGTCAGACATTGAATCCAAGGCCGCTCTAGCTGATGAGTTGAAGGAGCTTAGGGATTTCAAAGAACAATCCACCAGGAAGGCCAAGAGGGGCGAGCTCCTTTCTCCTGTTTCCTGCGCCCGGTGCCCGAAGCGCTTCGATGATGGTGTCTATATGGCTTGGGCCACCAATGATCAAAGTATCAAGCTTACTTTTTATCCCAAACCCGAGGAGATGATTGCCAGATTTCGGGAAAAGAAGAAGAAGCTTGATGCCGCGCTTGAGGCACGGATTTGACCTCGTCTTCCTCCGCGGGCCGACTGAGCTGCCGTATTATTGACCCAGATTCTACCCATTTCTTTTATAACTTTTTTTTTTGTTTGTACATATTTGCTGCTGCCTTAGAACAATTTACATATAGGTGGCAGCTTTCATTTGAAGGGGAGACAATTATATTTTAAG
This sequence comes from Cannabis sativa, assembly GCF_029168945.1. Lineage (NCBI taxonomy): Eukaryota > Viridiplantae > Streptophyta > Magnoliopsida > Rosales > Cannabaceae > Cannabis > Cannabis sativa. The sequence continues at coordinate 14,259,946 of NC_083604.1, forward strand.
GCCTGTCCCCGGGCCATTTATATGTATATGACCTGCCCTTTGGGCTAGGATATTTTTTATGCGATCTTTATTTGTCACACTTATATATTTTAACCTGTCCTTTGGCTCAGGGTTTTTATACTTATGCCTTTTATTTTTGTGCATACTTTTTGACCTGCCCTTTGGATCAGGATATTTTACTTAGTTTGTTTTTTTTTTGTCCGTGCGGTATACCCTAGTACCCCCCTGAGTAGCATAGAAACTTTTTTTTTAAGGCACTCAGTTTTATTTAATATAGAGGAGGTATACATTTGGACGGTACAAACCCTTTGAACAAAATCTAAGTCTAATTCGTTACTGGTAATATTTTCTGAGGTGATCGGCATTCCAGGCTCTTGGGACGGTGGTTCCGTCCATTCTTTTTAGTTTGTAAGTGCCAGAACCGATTTCGTTCTCGATCTCATATGGTCCTTCCCAATTTGGTCCAAGTACCCCCACTCCGGGTTCTTGGGTGGCTGGGAAAACCCTTCTTAGGACCATATCCCCAATAGCGAATTTTCTAATTTTAACCTTGGAGTTAAAGTACTTGGTCACCTTCTTTTGATAAGCAGCCATCCGTATTTGAGACTCATCCCGGAGTTCTTCGATTTGATCCAAAGCCTCTTGGAGCAGTGCCTGATTGGTGGCTGGATCATAAGTCGTCCTCCTGTGGGATGGGAGTAATGTTTCCACCGGGACCATTGCTTCACAACCGTACGCCATTGAGAACGGCGAGTGACCGGTTGTGGTTCTGGGGGTCGTCCGGTAGGCCCACAATACCCTTGGCAATTCTTCAGGCCAGTTATTTTTACAGGCCAGTAGCTTCTTCTTCAAGGTGACCTTTAGGATTTTATTGACCGCTTCCGCCTGGCCGTTTGTTTGAGGCCGGGCTACCGCGGAGAAGCTTTTTACCACTCCGTGTTGGTTGCAAAAGTCAGTAAATTCCTCGCAATCAAATTGCTTTCCATTGTCTGAGACTATTTTGTGAGGCAAGCCGTATCGACACACTATGTTTTTGATAACAAAGTCAATGCCTTCTTAGCAGTTATTGTCTTCATAGGCTCAGCCTCTGTCCACTTGGTGAAGTAGTCTACTGCTACTATTGCATATTTTACCCCTCCTTTTCCCGTAGGTAGAGACCCGATGAGATCTATTCCCCAGACCGCGAAGGGCCAGGGGCTGGTCATCAAAGTGATCTCATTTGGAGGAGCTCTCGGTATGTTCGCGTACCTTTGGCACGAGTCACACTTTTGGACATAGTCTATACAATCTTTTTTCATTGTTGGCCAGAAGTACCCTTGCCTCAATATTTTCTTTGAGAGGTTGGGTCCTCCCGTATGATCTCCACAGAACCCTTCATGGACCTCCAGCATGATTTGTCTAGCTTCAGGGTCCGATACACACCTTAAATAAGGCATGCTGAGTCCTCTCGGGTAGAGAATTTGGTCCATCATTACATAACGATGAGCTTGATACTGAATCTTTCGAGACAGTGCGCTCTTTTGGGGTAACTCACCTGTGGTTATGTACTTTATGATGGGGACCATCCAGCTGGGTTCTTGCCCAACCGTTAGTGTGGTCTCTTTTATTTTGATGCTTGGCTCTGCCAAGCGTTCCACTGGTACTACCCCCAGTTCTTTGATTTCGCTGTCCGAGGCTAACTTAGCCAGACAGTCCGCATGAGCGTTCTTCTCTCGGGGGATTCTTTCTATTTTGTAGTCCGTGAACTCGTGGAGCAGTTCTCGGACTATTGCTACGTATGCGGCCATCCGCTCGCCGCGAGTTTGGTATTCTCCGGAGACCTGGTTTACGACCAGCTGAGAGTCACTGTAGACTTCCACTCTCTTGGCTCCTACAGCTTTAGCCAATTTTAGCCCTGCTATCAGGGCCTCATATTCGGCTTCATTATTCGAAGCTGTGAAGTTGAATCGGAGTGCTGCCTGGAGCCGCAATCCGGTAGGTGATATCATAGCTACCCCGGCTCCTGAACCGTTCTCATTAGAAGCTCTGTCTACAAATACTCTCCAAGTGGGGATTGGTGGTTCCGGTGTATTGGCTGTTGCCTCGGCTTCATTGCATTCGGTGATGAAGTCTGCCAATGCTTGGCCTTTTATGGAAATCCGGGGCACGTAATGTAAGTCGAATTGACTCAGCTCCATCGCCCACTTGAGGAGTCTTCCGGATGCTTCAGGCTTCTAGAGAACTTGCCGGAGCGGATGATTGGTCAAGATTCTGATCGGATGCGCTTGGAAGTATGGTCTCAACTTCCTTGATGTCATCAGGAGGCAGAATACTAATTTTTCAATGACCGGGTACCTTGTCTCGGCCCCTACCATGCGCTTACTAACATAGTACACGGGGTGCTGAATTTTTTCTTCCTCCCGGACCAGTGCAGCGCTGACCGCGTGCTCGGAGACAGCCAAGTAAAGGAACAAGTCTTCTCCAAGGACGGGTTTTGATAGGATAGGAGGTTTGGCCATGTGGTCTTTTAACCTTTTGAATGCCTCCTCGCATTCATCTGACCATTCGAACTTTTGACATTTCTTCAGTATGTTGAAGAAGGGTATGCACTTGTCCGTGGATCGTGAGATAAAGCGGCTCAGTGCGGCTACCTTTCCGGTCAAGCTCTGCACGTCCTTATGTTTCTTGGGGGATGGCAAGTCCAGGAGAGCTTGGATTTTCTCCGGGTTCGCTTCGATCCCCCTTTGGCTGACTATGAAGCCCAGGAATTTTCCCGACTTGACCCCGAAGGTGCATTTTTTCGGGTTGAGCTTCATGCCGTATCTCCGGACGACTTCGAAACATTCTTCTAAGTCGCTTGCATGGCTGTTGCATGCTTTGGATTTGACGAGCATGTCGTCTACATATACCTCCATGTTTCGTCCCAGGAGGCTTTTAAACATTCGGTTAACCATTCTTTGATAGGTTGCTCCGGCGTTTTTCAGTCGGAAAGGCATGACTAGGTAGCAGTATACCCCCTTATCGGTCCTGAAGCTAGTGCACTCCTTGTCTGCCGTATGCATTTTTATTTGGTTGTACCCAGCATAGGCATCCATGAAGGACAGCAGCTTAAATCCGGACGTGGCGTCTACCATCTGGTCGATCCTGGGCAGCGGAAAGCAGTCCTTTGGGCAGGCTTTGTTTAGATCTGTGAAATCTATACAAACCCGCCATGTCCCGTTCGGCTTGTGCACCAGGACTGGATTGGCCAGCCATTCCGGATAGTACACGTCGCGGATCATGCCATTGGACAAGAGTTTGTCCACCTCTTTCTCTAAGGCCCCGGCTTTCACCGAGTCTAGCGGACGTCTCTTTTGCTGTACAGGGGGCAGGTCCGGGTTGACATTGAGTACATGGTTGATGACATGAGGGCTGATGCCGGTCATGTCTTCTTGGCGCCATGCAAAGATGTCGATGGCGCCCTTCAGTGTTTTTATTATTTTGTCTTTTTCCTCCAGATCCAGGCTCTTTCGGATTGGTTCTTCGACGTCCTCCATTGGTTCCACGACCCTTTCGGACCCTATGCGAGGATCCAACTCATCCTCTTCAGCCTTCTCTATCTCAGGGGGCCCCCGGACCATGAGTACTGGTAAGTGGGTGGCAACATTATAACATTGCCTGGCCTCTCCCTGATTTCCCCTCACCGTTCCGACTCCGGCTTCCTGGGTAGGGAATTTCAGGCATAGATGTCGGATTGAAGTAATCGCACCAAAGTCGACGAGGGTCGGTCGGCCTAGGATCGCGTTGTAGGCTGTTGGACAGTCTACCACCACGAAGGTGCAATACTTAAATGTGCTCTGGGGTGTATCCGGGCATAGGGTAACTGGGAGCCTGACTTTTCCCATCGGGATTAGCGTCGTCCCGTTAAACCCTGTGAGCTGTGATCCACTAGGCGAGAGGTCCCGGTCGGTCAACCCTATCGCAGTGAAGGCTTCTTTGAAGAGCAAGTTCACGGAACTCCCGTTGTCAATCAGGACCCTAGCCACCACTTTATTTGCGATGGGGGTCTCTATGACCAGCGGGTCGTTGTGAGGGAAACGCACCGTCTTGGCGTCTTCTTCCGTGAACGTTATGGGCTGGTCCATTAGCCGAGGCCTTTGAGCCGGGAGTTGAGTAACCTCCCACACCTCACTGTGTTTTGCGGCCTCGGCATATCTTTTTCGCTCCTTGCGAGTGTTTCCTCCGATATGGGGACCTCCGGAGATCATGGCTACCCGTCCATTAGGCCGGGGCGGTAGCCCGGGGATATGCTGGGTGTCACCTGCGGGAGCAGCTGGAGGCAATACTCCTGCTGTACCCCCTGGCGTTCCCGGAGGCATACCCCCGGCCACCTGCCCTTGACTAAGGTGGGGCAACCTATTTTTGATCCACTCATAGAGGTGGCCCAAGCGGATTAGATTTTCAATCTCGTCTTTGAGATTTTTACACTCGTTGGTGCTATGACCAATGTCGTTGTGGTACTCGCATCTTTTACTCGGATCTCTCCGGGAGCTATCTTTGTACAACGGCTGGGGTCTCCGGTAGTGCGTATTTTGCCTAGTGGCAAAATATACACGTTCCTGAGAGTCCGTGAGCTCTGTGTACTGAGTATATTGGGGGGTGTACCCCTTCTTTTGGCGCTTCTCTCCCGTTCGGGTGTTGCCCTTGGAGGACCTTTTGCTCCTCGACCCCTGGGTAGGGCCTGTTAGGCTAGCAGTCGGGGCAGCCTGTGAAGGAGTTCGTCCATTCACCCCGGACGGGTTGCCGTAATGGGAAGATGCCGGTGCCAAAGCTTGGCCCTGGCTGTATCCGGGAGTAGCAGAGAACTGTATGCCACTTACTTGGGGAGTTGCGGTCGGGATAGTACCCGAGGGCGACACTCCTGGCATGTATCCTGCTATCCCGGTGGGATAGTAGCCTCCGTAAGCCACGATCTGGGCTTCTTCGAGGTTAATATATTTTTGGACTCTCTTCTGGAAGTCCTGAAGGCTAGCAGCGCCTTCTTGCTGCAACTCGTTCCAGAAAGGAGTCCCAGTGCGGATTCCTGCTTGGAGAAGCGCAAGCTGTTGTCCGTCGTCGACCTTCTTGGTCTTCGAGGCTTCCTCTCGGAACCTCTTGATGTAATTCTTCAAGGTCTCGGTGGGCAGTTGTTTGATGTTGGTCAAGGCACTAACCTCCAAGTTAACCTTCCTGGCGGCGACAAATTGTCTCCGAAAGTTGGTTTGGAGTTTGTTCCAGCAACCCACAGTTTTTTGAACCATTCCTCTGCTGATCCGCTCAGAGTGAGGGGGAAGCACAAGCACTTGGCGTCATTGCTGACCCGCATGACTGTCATGACACGGTTGAACCGTGACAAGTGATCACTGGGGTCGGAGTTCCCAGTATATGCCGCCATTTCGGGCATCTTGAAGTTTTTAGGGAGTTCCGCCTCCAGGATATGCTTGGCACAAGGCTCCCGATCCTCACTGTCCGAGTCGGAGTCGTCTCCCTTCTGCCTCCGGGAGACTCGAGCAATATCTTTTCAAAGTATGGCAAGTTCTGCCATAATCCCTTCGTTTACAGTGCCCGAGGAGACCACGGGCCTGTATCTTTTTTGGTCAAGGTGATCCCGGAGGTCACCTTGATTCCCATTGATTTGATTTCTCAGATCAATGGGAGGACATCTCTGTCCTCTTCTTCCTCTACCCCCTGGTTCCTGGTGCACGGAAACGCTTTTCCGGCCCCCTCGATCCTGAGGGCCAAGACTCCCTCTTTGGGGCTTGCCCCTCTGCGGACCTTTCCCTTTAGGGAAATCTGAGCGGACCCTTCGCGGATCCTGCACCTTTTTCTTTCGCCCAGGGGTAGAAGTAGGGTTTTTTGTTTGGTTTTCCTCAACAGGGTGCCTTATAGGGCTAGGTTCCCTAGGTCTTTGCTGCTGGGAATTAGGCGAAGACGTCGCTGGCTCCCCGTCGAGCCCAGCGGCCATCGCCTTGGGATGTACGTGAATACCAGCTGCCTCCATGGCTTTCTGCATGGCCAGCATCACTTCCTGCATTTTTTGATTTTGCACTTTCTGAGCTTCGATCTCAGCTTCATGATCGATAGCTTTTTGTCTAAGGAGCACCAACTCCGAGTAACTTCCTCCGTCGTAGGCATACTCGTCGAGGTTTTCATCGTAGTTCTCGTTGGGAACTATCTCTTCTTCTCCTTCCTCGGACTCCTCTGCTGCTCTTGAGGCTACATCTTCCTCATTGGGATCTTGAGCGTCTTCTAGAGGGCGAGGATGACGTGTACTTCTTGTCTCCACCATTGTTGTGAAGTCAAATGCTTGTTATGTAGCAGCTTTCCTCAGCTCTCAATGAAAGCACCAAAATGTTGACCGAGATTTTCGGCAACTATTAAAATATGATTATAATAAAGAGCTGTAAGAAAGTGAGATGAAGGTTTTTTACGTGGTTGGGGCGTTAATGAGCCTTAGTCCACGAGTCTCTGTTATTAATGGATGTATTTAATACAGATTCCACACTTGAGAGAATGTCTTTCTCTTAAATACAGAGAATGTTCTTGGTGAGTATTTTCTCTTCTTGCTCTTTTGCAAAACCAAGATTCTCCACCCTATTAAATGAGCTTTGAGGGGGTATTTATAGTGTTTTGGTGGGGTAATCCCTAGAATTGTTCTTACACATGTATCTGTAAGTATCCATAAAGTTGGGCATTGACAATGAATATACCATGGGTGATGCATGGTCAAATCCCTAGGTGCTGTAGGGTCTTTATGAAGAATGTCCTTTTTGCCTTGTGATTGACGTGACTCTTCGCAGAGTAGCCGTCGCTAGACTTAAATGATCATTACTGTAGCGCTGCTGTTTGGGGGTTGTGCCGTCAGACTTTATTGCGTGTTACAGTCCCAACACGCTTCCTCCCATGCGGCATTAAATGCGACTTGATTGCTCGGGAGAGACCTGACATATCCCGGAGAGCCTTCACGCTATACAAGCTTCCTGGAGTACCTTGTACTCCGGGTGCCTCCTCCGGGACTCCTGCTAACAGCGCTTCCTTGTGGCGCACAAAGACTTAGCAAATGTTTACAAGTTATTTGATCCACGTGTCCCCTCTCGACTGGTCCACGTATTTTGGGCGAATTCTGGAGCAACAGTTATTAAGATTCTTTAGATATTTTTTAAGTTGATATTTTATAATTATGGGAACTTAAAATGGAATATCTTCTAAATTAAGTGGTTACTACTTAATTGGTAATATTTAATTACGTCATTGATTGAAGAATATTTAAGTTGGGTATTTAGATTCTTCTAAACAACTTAAATAAGATATTTTTCAAAATTATTCCATTTTTGAAATTTAATTAAAGTTTTACTTTAATTTGTAATATTTCATTATTGAGATATGGAATATAAATGATTAAACAAAATACATATTTTTAAATAATGAGCTTTAATCAAGAGAAATTCGATCTCCATTGTTGGTTTTACATAGTTATTGTTTTAGTGAGTAATCCTCCCTAATAGAGGAACGTTCATTAGCAAGTTAGTGTCGTTTAATCTCGAAAGATAAGTATTCTTATAAGTTTTTTTATATGGTTTATGACCACCCTAATGGTGGCGACTGTATAAGACTTACAAGAATGCGAAATAATGGTAGAAGCTCATAAGATAGAATTGCCTTGACTCTCACCTAAACGGGACAACGCTGAATTCCAATCTTGATCAAATAAAAGGTTGCTAGAATGTTTGACATTTTAGATGAATTGACAACTCTATTCAATGGATGATGCTTTGACTCTCGCCTAAACGAGACACTGTATCAGTTCGTTGGAAACCTTGGAAAATAAACTATGTTAGATTTAGTATTTTTATAACATATGTGATTATTTATTTTCTGAACCTGTGTATGAATTTATAGAACCAAAACCTTACTTCTGTTTATTGATATGTTGTAGTGCCAATATGAATAACCCTCATCCCGATCCACTCCTAGTTAGTATCTTTGCAAAAGAACTCAATAGTGTGAAAATGCATCCTGGTAGTTGCATTAACTCGCACCTATTGTTGATGAATCTGAAATTCCAAAAGGCAAATCTACTAGGAATTGATTTATCAAGGGAACAATGGGTAAGACTCATACTTAATAGTCTTCCTCAGGAGTATGATAGTTTTGTTCTATATTACTTATTGAGCAATCCTCACTCCTCCGACATGGACAAACTCGAGAATGAGTTAAGGGCCCATGAGCGGAATCTGATTGCAATGGGACCTCCTAGTATTGCATACTTTAATCAGAGGAAGAAGATTAAGCATGAGGGCTCTAACAAAGCTGCTTCTTCAAGTACCATTATCAGACATCATGTTCTATGTGCGAATTGTAATGGAAAGGGACATAAAGAAGAACAATGTCCCAGGCTTCTAGACAATTCAAACGAAGGTGATGCTTTTGTATTTAAATCATGTGTTTTAGAGAACGACAAATCCACCTGGATTGTTGATTCTGGATCTACTAACCATGTATGTTCTTCATTGCAGCTGCTTGAAACTTGGGAGAATCTTCACCCAGATGAGTTAAAGCTTAAGGTTGGAAATGGCGAGTTGGTATCAGTTAAAGCAAGAGGAACAGCCCGAATCAAGTTTAATTCTAAGAAGTTTTTACTTTTAGAGAATGTTTTATATATACCTAATTTTAGTAGAAACTTGATTAGCGTTTCATGTTTACAAACACTTTTTTATATATTGAATTTTTCGAGTTCGAATTGTTCAATTTATCGTAATGGATTTCATATATGTGTTGCAAACATGGAACAAGGGCTTTATGTTTTAAGACCTGATACTCAAATCTCACTAAATACTGAACTTTTCAATGTAGCTAAACCTAGAAGCCTTAAGAGAAACGAGATTGATAATGATGATCAAACTTATCTATGGCATTTACATTTAGGTCATATAGGCTTTGATAGACTCAATAGGCTAACCAAAGATGGTCCATTGAAAAATGTCGTCTTAGGAGAATTTCCAGTTTGCGAGTCTTGCCTAGAAGGAAAAATGACCAAACGTTCTTTCTCTCCGAAGGGAGAGCGTGCCAAACAACCCCTAGGGTTAGTGCATTCAGATGTTTGCGGACCGCTGAATGTAAAAGCCAGAGGAGGTTATGAGTATTTCGTCACTTTCATTGACGATTTCTCTAGATATAGTTTTCTTTACCTAATGCAAAAGAAATCTGAAACGTTTGAATCAGGAATTTCATGCTTTGGCTCAAAACCAATTAGGTAAAACATTAAAGATCTTGCGAACTGATAGGGGTGGAGAATATATGGATATGCAGTTCAAAGATCATTTAACTGAACTTGGAATTGAATCCCAATATACTGCCCCAAGCACTCCACAGCAGAATGGAGTTGCAGAAAGAAGAAATCGCACTCTCTTGGAAATGGTTAGGTCTATGCTGAGTTATTCAACTATGTCTACGTCCTTCTGGGGATATGCTATTCAAATGGAAAACGACATTTTAAATGTTGTACCATCTAAAGCAGTCCCTAAGACACCCGTCGAACTATGGAATGGTTGTACACCTAGTTTACGCCATTATAGGATTTGGGGGTGCCCTGCTCACGTCTTGAGAAAGAAAGAAGGCAAACTGGAATCGCAAACTGAAGTTTGCATGTTTGTCGGAAATTCTAAAGAGACTAGGGGTGGACTATTCTATAGTCACAAGGATAACAAAATGTTTGTTTCTACAAATGCTACTTTTCTTGAAGATAACTATATGAAAGACAACAAACTGAAAAGTGAAATTGTATTAGAGGAAATGCTCACAGATACTATTCCTTCAAATGTACCATCCTCTTCTACTCAAGAAGAGGAACATCCCACTCCCTCAATTGTAGCAACTGAGAAAACTACTACCAAAGCTCCTGTTCAGAAGGTCACCGCTCCTCTTCGTAGTGGGAGGGTTTCTACAAAATCATCTCGCTATGGCTTGGATGGTGAAATCAATATGGTCGTTGGTGACGGTATTGATGACGACCCATTAACCTATAAACAGGCAATGGAAAGTCCGCAACGGAAGCGATGGTCAGCCGGTATGGATTCAGAAATGGATTCCATGAAAAAGAACAAAGTCTGGGAATATGTAGAACCACCTGATGATTTTCGTCCAATTGGATGTAAATGGGTCTACAAGAAGAAAAGAGGTGCTGGAGGCGAAGTCGAAACTTTCAAAGCTAGACTGGTCGCCAAGGGTTATACCCAAAGAGAAGGTTTGGACTATGAGGAAACTTTTACTCCGATTGCCATGCTCAAATCCATCCGAATTCTTCTCTCCATAGCTGCCGCTTTAGATTATGAAATTTGGCAAATGGATGTCAAGACAGCCTTTCTTAATGGGCTTCTTGAAGAAACCATCTATATGGAGCAACCAGAAGGTTATGTTCTTCCTGGGCAGGAGAATAAAGTTTGCAAATTAAATAGGTCCATATATGGACTTAAGCAAGGTTCTCACTCATGGAATAAAAGGTTTGATGAGATCATCAAAACCTACGGCTTTCATCAGAATGAAGATGAACCTTGTGTTTACCAACTCACGGAAAACCAAGTAGTAGTATTCCTGGTCCTTTATGTTGATGACATTTTGATCATTGGCAACAATGTCAAGAAAATGACTCACATCAAGGAATGGCTTGACACTCAATTCGACATGAAAGACTTGGGTGAGGCAGCCTATGTTCTCGGTATTCAGATTCTCAGAAACCGGAAGAACAGATCCCTTGCTCTCTCTCAAACAACTTACATTGACAAAGTTCTAGAGAGATTTTCCATGACCAATACCAATGGGGCAAATATGCCCTCTAGACATGGTGTCCGTTTATCTAAGGAACAGTGTCCTACTGATCCTCAAGAGATAGAAGACATGGCGAAAATTCCTTATGCTTCTGCAGTTGGAAGTCTAATGTATGCTATGCTATGCACTAGACCTGACATCTGCTATGCAGTTGGAATCGTGAGCAGGTATCAGTCAAATCCAGGACGGGTACATTGGAATGCTGTTAAGTATATTTTGAAATACTTAAAGAGTACAAGAGATTATGTATTAGTCTACAAGGGTGGTGCTTTAAATCCCTTAGGCTATACAGACTCAGATTTCCAGGGATGTCTTGAAGACAGGAAATCTACATCTGGGATGGTGTTTACTCTTGGGGGTGGAGCAGTGGTTTGGAGAAGTGCTAAACAAACTGCGATTTCAGATTCTACCATGGAGGCAGAATACATAGCTGCGGCTGAAGCAGCTAAAGAGGTTGTCTGGCTTAGGAAGTTCTTCACCAGTCTTGGTGTAGTTCCTGGAATGGAAAAGCCTCTAGTCCTGCTTTGTGATAACAATGGAGCTATAGCCAACAGTAAGGAACCTCGGAGCCACAAGAGAAGTAAGCATATAGAAAGAAAGTATCATATTATCAGAGAATATGTGGCAAGAGGGGATGTACTGGTGGAGAAAGTGGATACGCAGGATAACTTAGCTGATCCATTCACCAAAGTCTTGGCAGTAACTTATTCGAAAAGCACCGTCAGAATTTAGGATTAATTGAAATGTACTGATTTGTTTTATATTAGTGCAAGTGGGAGTTTGTTGGGTTTTATGCCCTAAATAAAACTCTATTTCAATGTAATCCAGATTATTCAATATCAATAAAGTAACAGAAGTATTTTTCATTCATTTGTGTATGTTTTGGTTCCCTTAATCAATTTTTTGTCTATTTGATTTATAAATTCATCCAAACCCCTTTTCACATACTTGATCATGTTTATTGTGTTGTCAACACAGTGGAAAGTAAACATGACTATGTGAATAAAGTATTCCTAGATTTATCAGAACACTGGGTTTTATTGATATGACAATCTACAACAGAGTTTACTTGCATTTGGAGAAATGTTATGTTCTTTCCAGAACATAGGTTAAAGTAAAGCTCAGGTTGGATGCATGGAGTATGCATTGGAATGGACCGATATTGAACTTTGAAATAGATTTTTGAAACTTACCGTAAATATCCATTCAATTCAATATCATAAGTTGATCCTAGATCACATGATCGAAATCCTGATATGGTTAGGCTCAATTTCAAGAGTATTATTCGTGTTCTTTGATTTGTTAGTTAAGCCTAATTTTTGGTCAGGGCAATACATACATTTTGGGAATTACCGTGCGATTGAGTGGGAGCGCTAACATAAATATGGAATCTATAGCTTCTATCTGGCGAATAGTAAGCAAAGGGTGATTTCCTTCGAGCTTAACCAAACGAGATAAAGGATTGAGTACTCATTTCACTTAGTTGAAATATCATTTATACAGGGTTAAGTGTTTTAAGGATAAAATACATTGTAGGGTGTTATGGTAATTTAGTCCCTTTACAGTGTAAATCATCCATATAGAGGATCATTGATCACATTATGATTATAACAATGGATAACTAATGATGTGTCTATATGGTGGAACATATAGAGCATTCTATATACTGAGAGTGCAATTCTGAGTTCTATGTGTGGATTCAACGAAGAATTAATAAGTCAGTGAATTTAACTGGTAAATTCTAAATATGCTTATTGGAAGCTCGGATATATAGACCCATGGTCCCCCCACTAGTTGAGATAATATTACTTGTAAGACTCATTTAATTGATTTTAATTAATCAATTAAAATTCTCAAGATAGACTGTGTCTATTTGAGAATTTATCACTTATTAAGGGCAAAACAGTAAATAGAGATTTTGAAGGGCATATTTATTAATTAGGAAACTTTAATTAGTTTCATTATTAATAAAATAAATGACAATATATTATTTGATAATTAATTTTAATTATTAAATAATTAGATTTGACATTTATGTAGTTGAACAAAGGAATTGGCAGTTTTTGACAAAACAGGAAACTATCAGTGTAGGAAAAGGAAAGTTGGAAAAGTGGCAAGCCTTGTTTCCACAATGCCTAGGCCGGCCACTTAAGTTCCCTTTTCCCTTTGATTTTTTCAATATTAAATGTCAATTAATTCAATCATAGCCCTGGGTGGTCTTCTATAAATAGAAGGCAAAGGCTTCAGATTTCAACACAACTGATACACAACATTATTCTGACAGAATTTTCTCTCTGAAAATTCTCTCTGAGCCGCCACCCTCTCTCTCTCTATTCCTTCACTGTTTCGAAAATCTATAAGTGCTAGAGTAGTGCCCACACACATCAAGTAATACCTCAATCATAGTGAGGAAGGCTGTGTAGAATTCAGAAACAGCAAAGAAGGACTATCGGGCTCAGATCTTGATTATACTCTGCTACAGAAAGGAATCAAGGGTTAGAGATCTGAGTGGGAGGAGACATATATTCCGCTGCACCCAATGTAAGATTTTTGATACTCTTATGTGTTTAATTTTCTATCGTTTTAGAAGTTCATATTTAGGTTGTTAAATCAACATACTTGTGAGTAGATCTAAGTTCCTGGTAAAATAACTTCCAATAGTACACTCCCCAGTACAATCAATACACGGAGCTGACGGATTCCCAAGAGCGTGTGTACTTTGCTACTAGGCAAAATACGCACTACCGGAGACCAAAACCGTTGTACAAGGATAGCTCCCGGAGGATCCAAGGAAAAGATGCGAGTACCACAACGACATTGGTCATAGCACCAATGAATGCAAGAATCTCAAGGACGAGATTGAAAACCTGATCCGATTGGGCCACCTCTATGAGTGGAACAAGAATAGGCTGCCTCACCTCAATCCGGGCCAGGCGACCGGGGGTACAGCAGGAGCGTTGGCTCCAGCTGCTCCCGCGGGCGACACCCAGCACATCCCCGGTCTGCCGCCCAGACCTAATGGGAGGGTAGCCATGATCTCCGGAGGTCCCCATATCGGAGGAACTACTCGCAAGGAGCTCAAACGGTACGCGGGGGCCGTGAAACATAATGAGGTTTTGGAGGTTACTCAACTCCCAGCTCAAAGGCCCCGGCTGATGGACCAACCCATCACGTTCACGGAAGAAGACGCCAAGACGGTGCGCTTCCCTCATCATGACCCATTGGTTATAGAAACACCCATCGCTAATAAAGTGGTGGCCAGAGTCTTAATTGAAAATGGAAGTTCCGTGAACCTACTCTTCAAGGAGGCCTTCACCGTAATAGGCTTGACGGACCGAGACCTCTCACCCAGTGGGTCCCAACTCACAGGGTTTGATGGAACGACACTTATCTCGATGGGAAAAGTAAGGCTTCCAGTCACCTTGTGTCCGGACACCCCCCAGAGCACATTCAAATACTGTACTTTTGTGGTGGTGGACTGTCCGACTGCTTACAACGCGATCCTCGGCCGACCGGCCTTGGTAGATTTTGGCGCAGTCACGTCCATTCGGCACTTGTGCCTAAAGTTCCCTACCCAGGAAGCTGGGATCGGGACGGTTAGACGAAACACGGGGGAAGCAAGGCAATGTTACAATGTTGCGACCCACCTGCCAGTATTGATGGTCCGGGAATCCATTGAGCCAGAAATGGCTAAGGAAGATGAGTTGGACCACCGTGTGGGGTCCGAAAGAATTGTGGAACCAATGGAGGATGTCGAGGAATTATCACTGTGCGACCTCGACTCCACCAAAGTACTCCGGCTGGGAAAGAGCCTAGATCCGGAGGAAAAAGAGAAAATAATAGAAACACTGAAGGGCGCCATCGACATCTTTGCATGGCGCCAAGAAGACATGACTGGCATAAGCCCCCACGTCATCACCCATGTCCTCAACATCAATCCGGACATGCCACCAGTCCAGCAAAAGCGACGCCCGCTCGACTCGGTGAAAGCCGAGGCTTTGGAGAAAGAGGTGGATAAGCTTTTGACCAACGGCATGATCCGCGACGTATATTATCTGGAATGGCTAGCCAATCCGGTCCTGGTGCCCAAGCCGAACGGGACTTGGCGAGTTTGTATAGATTTCACTGATCTAAACAAAGCTTGTCCGAAGGACTGCTTCCCACTGCCCAGGATCGACCAGATGGTAGACGCCACTTCTGGATTCAAATTACTATCCTTCATGGACGCCTATGCCGGGTATAATCAAATAAAGATGCATACGGCAGACCAAGAGTGCACTAGCTTCAGGACCAATAAGGGGGTATATTGTTACCTGGTCATGCCCTTCAGACTGAAGAACGCCGGAGCGACCTACCAGAGAATGGTCAACCGGATGTTCAAAGGCCTCCTAGGACGAAATACGGAGGTTTATGTAGATGACATGCTCGTCAAGTCCAAAGCATGCAATAGCCATGCGGACGACTTAGAGGAATGTTTCGAAGTAGTCTGGAGATACGGCATGAAGCTCAACCCAAAGAAATGCACCTTTGGGGTCAAGTCAGGGAAGTTCCTGGGCTTCATCGTCAGCCAGAGGGGGATTGAGGCAAACCCAGAAAAAATCCAGGCTCTACTGAGCATGCCATCCCCTAGAAAGCATAAAGATGTGCAGAGCCTGACCGGAAAGGTGGCTGCCCTGAGCCGTTTCATCTCACGGTCTACAGACAAGTGCATCCCCTTCTTCAACATACTGAAGAAGTTTCAAAAGTTTGAGCGGTCGGACGAGTGCGAGGAGGCGTTCAAAAATCTAAAAGAACACATGGCCAAGCCTCCTATCCTGTCAAAACCCATTCTCGGGGAAGACCTATTTCTATACTTGGCTGTCTCCGAGCACGCGGTCAGCGCTGCCCTAGTCTGGGAAGAAGAGAAAACTCAGCATCCCGTGTACTATGTTAGTAAGTGCATGATAGGAGCAGAAACGAGATACCCCATCATTGAAAAGTTGGTCTTTCGCCTCCTGATGGTCTCGAGGAAATTGAGGCCATACTTCCAAGCACATCCGATCAAGGTGCTAACCAACCATCCGCTCTGGCAAGTCCTCCAAAAACCTGAAGCATCCGGAGGGCTCCTCAAGTGGGCAATGGAGTTAAGTCAATTTAACTTGCACTACATTCCCCGAATCTCCATAAAAGGTCAAGCTTTGGCGGACTTCATTACTGAATGCAACGAAGCCGAGGCAACCGCAAATATGCCAGTACCACCGATCCCCACATGGAGAGTGTTTGTGGACGGAGCCTCCAATGAAAATGGGTCCGGGGCAGGAGTGGCAATGATATCTCCGACCGGACTGCAACTCCAGGCGGCCCTACGGTTCGACTTCCCAGCTTCGAACAATGAGGCCGAATATGAAGCCCTAATAGCAGGGCTGAAATTAGCAAAAGTCGTAGGAGCCAAAAGAGTGGAAGTCTACAGTGATTCCCAGCTGGTCGTGAACCAGATATCGGGAGAGTACCAAACACGCGACGAGCGAATGGCCGCGTATGTAACAATAGTCCGGGAGCTGCTCCACGAGTTCACGGACTACAAAATAGAAAGAATCCCCCAGGAAAAGAAAGCTCACCTGGACTGTCTGGCTAAGTTAGCTTCAGATAGTGAAATCGAAGAGCTGGGGGTAGTACCAGTGGAACGCCTGGCAGAGCCAAGCATCAAAATAAAAGAGGCCACAATAACGGTTGGGCAAGAACCCAGCTGGATGGTCCCCATCATAAAATACATAACAAAAGGTGAGTTACCCCAAGAAAGGGCACTGTCTCGAAAGATTCAGTATCAGGCTCATCGTTATGTAATGATGGATCAAATTCTCTACCGAAGAGGACTCAACATGCCTTATTTAAGGTGTGTATCGGACCCTGAAGCTAGACAAATCATGCTAGAGGTCCACGAAGGGTTCTGTGGAGATCATACGGGAGGACCCAGTCTCTCAAAGAAAATATTGAGACAGGGATACTTCTGGCCAACAATGAAAAAAGATTGTATAGACTACGTCCAAAAGTGTGATTCGTGTCAAAGGTTCGCGAACATACCGAGAGCCCCTCCAAATGAAATCACCCCGATGACTAGTCCCTGGCCCTTCGCGGTTTGGGGAATAGATCTTATTGGGTCCCTGCCAACAGGAAAAGGAAGAGTAAAGTATGCAATAGTAGCAGTAGACTACTTCACCAAATGGACGGAGGCTGAGCCCATGAAGACTATAATTGCTAAAAAAGCACTAGACTTTGTTATCAAAAACATAGTGTGTCGATATGGCCTGCCTCACAAAATAGTCTCTGACAATGGAAAGCAATTTGATTGCGAAGAATTTACTGACTTCTGCAACCAACACGGAGTAGTGAAAAGCTTCTCCGCGGTGGCCAGACCGCAAACAAACGGTCAAGCGGAAGCAGTCAACAAAATCCTAAAGGTCACCCTAAAGAAAAAGTTGCTGGCCTGCAAAAACAACTGGCCTGAAGAGTTGCCAAGAGTGTTATGGGCATACCGGACGACCCCCAGAACCACGACCGACCACTTGCCTTTTTCAATGGCGTACGTTTGTGAAGCGATGGTCCCGGTAGAAACGTTATTCCCGTCCCACAGGAGAACGACTTACGACCCAGTCACGAATCAGGCTTCGCTTCAAGAAGCCCTGGATCAAGTCGAAGAACTCCGGGACAAGTCTCAAATACGGATGGCGACTTATCAAAAGAAGGTGACCAAGTATTTTAACTCCAATGTTAAAAACAGAAAGTTTGCTATTGGGGATATGGTCTTGAGAAGAGTCTTCCCAGCCACCCAAGAACCCGGAGTGGGGGTACTTGGGCCAAATTGGGAAGGACCATATGAAATTGAGGACGAAATCGGCTCAGGCACTTACAAGCTAAAAGGGATGGACGGAACCATTGTGCCAAGAGCCTGGAACGCCGATCACCTCAGAAAATACTACCAATAGGCAAAAATGTAACTTAGATTTTGTTTAAAGAGTTTGTACCGTCAAAATGTATACAGCCTCCGCATGTTAAATAAAATTGAGTGCCTTAAAAACAAAGTTTCTATGCCACTCAAGGGGGTACTAGGGTATACCGCACGGACAGACAAAAAACAAACTAAGTAAAATATCCTGACCCAAAGGGCAGGTCGAAAAAAGAGTATGCACAAAAATAAAAAGCAGTATAAACATCCTGATCCAAAGGACAGGTCCAAAAGAAAGATATGTGCATCAAAAGAGATCATATATAAATATAAAAACCCTAGCCCTAAAGGACAGGTCAAAATATATACAAATGGCTCGGGGACAGGCCTTAAAAATTATCTCCCCTTTAAATAAAGCAGCTATGTAATTATTGTCTTAAATACAAGAAAAATAGCTGTAAATAAACAAATAAAAAAAAAGAGAGTGAAATCCTAGTTGTACTCGGTCAAACTCGGGGCGGCCTAATCGATGAGAGGAGGAAGGCGAGGTCCGATACGTGCCTCCACCATGGCATCAAGCTTTTTCTTCTTCTCCCGAAACTTTGCGATCATCTCCTCGGGTTTGGGGTAGAAGGTAAGCTTGATGTTCTGGTCATTTGTAGACCAGGCCATGAAGACGCCATCATCAAAACGCTTGGCGCACCGGCTGCAGGAGACAGGAGAAAGAAGCTCATCTCTTTTTGCCTTCTTTGAGGCTTGTTCCTTGAAGTCTCTGAGCTCCTTCAGCTCCGCGGCCAGGGTGGCCCTGGATTCTCAGTTCGCCTGGTGAGTTTCCTCTAAGGACCTCACCTTGGCAGCCATTTCCTCTAAGGCTTCCCTGGCCTCCCGAAGCTCCCGCCTGGCCTTCGCAGTGGCTTCGCCCTTCGTCCTCAGTTCCTCCTGGTGCCTGGCCTCCAGCCTATCTCTCAGCAGGGCCTCCTCCCGGATCATTGCCTCCGCTTGCGCTTCCCTCCGCTTGGCCTCTTCATCATTGGCTTTGGCAATGGCCTCCCGGCGCTCAGCAGCCTCCTGATAAAGCCGCCTCTCAGCAGTAAGATCCTGAAGAATCTTCCTAACTTCATCCATGTCCCCGAAATCGGACAAGACGAAGCCATGGTTGATTATGTTCTTGGAAAGGCGGCCGGCCTCAGCAGCAGGCTGGGAAAAGATACAACTATAAGTAAGAATCTCCGAAAAAGAAAATAATAATAAGGAGAAAAGTAAACTATAAACTACTTACCACAGTGAGGGAGTGGCTGAGATCCTGGACTTGGAAGATGGAGTTCAAGGATGCACAAGCAGCGAACCACCTAGTTGCACACCGGGTAAGCTGGGACGCAAACTCGCCAGTCATCTCCGCAGCAAAGGGAGCTAAGGTTGGCCCGAGGAAGCGACCGAACCAGTCCGACAGGGGATCGAAATTTAGATCCCACGGATTCTGGTATTCCGGGTTGTTGAGAGTATTTTGCATCTCAACTCGTAAGATCCTCTGCAGGGCCTCCACCTCAGCATACCCCCGGGAGTAT
Source organism: Cannabis sativa (assembly GCF_029168945.1). Lineage (NCBI taxonomy): Eukaryota > Viridiplantae > Streptophyta > Magnoliopsida > Rosales > Cannabaceae > Cannabis > Cannabis sativa. The sequence goes on from NC_083604.1 coordinate 14,279,254, forward strand.
TCGTCCATGGCGTAGTTGTGTTTGGATATCCGGAGCTCCTGTCTCGCCTCATCCCCAGGAACCGGAGTCAGCACAATGTTGGGAGGGGCAGTGTGTTCCTCCATGGGAGAGACCCCGCCATCAAGACCGTGGGCCGGAGTGTCTGCTCTCCGTTGTCGTTTGGGCTCCTCCTGGGCAACCATTTTGCCCTTGCGTTTGCGAATCAGAGCAACTTCTTGCTCTTCTTCACTTTCTTCAACTTCCTCAGGAAGAGCCCGGTGCCCTCCTTCACCTTCTTCAACTTCCTCAGAAAAGCCCCATTGCTTTTCTTGACCTTCTCCCGGGAGCACCTCCTCATCCACTAAGTCAATAGTGTTTGGAGGAGCACTGGAAGAAGCCTTTGGAGGGGGGGCCACCTGGGAAGAAGTAAAGGGAGGGGGAGCTTCAAGAGTGTGAACCCCGGCAAGTTCAGCCAAAATAGCGTCCATGGAAACACCTGCTACAACAAAAGAAAGAAAACAAGTGTTAGAACATCCGTGAGAAACCACAAACACTCAGATATAACAAACAAGCTAATCCTACCCTGACTCGCTAATTCGGCCCTAGCAAAGTTCCGAATTTTAATGCTGGCAGCATCATCTCCGAGATAGCTGTCTGAAGGCCGGAACCAGCTGGATGTAATATAAGCTGAAGGGCCTAAGGGGACGGGCTCCGGAGGACCAGAACCCATCCGGGACCGACCTAGGAAATCTCCTAAGTTGGAAAAATAAAACTCCTTCAAATGGTCTGCCCACCGGGTCGAGGGCATCCTAAACCTATAAAGACGCTCATCGAACCCTACAGGCCTAAGATTGGCATATTCGCCAACAGAAGGGACGTAATGAACTGCTAAAGGAGACTTACCACCGGAGCTAGAAGTGCTGGCGCCGGGAGCCCAAGTGTTCGGCTCCTGAGCCGAAGGCTGTGGCCTGGGAGCCTTTCTCTCCGCCGAGCCCCTAATATGAAGGGGCTTCCCAGCGATCTCCTGGCTTCTTCTCTCGACCGGGCTCCCCACACGAAGTGGCCTCCCGGAAGCTGCCTGAGCCATAGAGTACGGTTTCTCCTGAGCCTTCCGGTAGAGATAGTCCTGGTACTTCTTCTCGGCAGTGGCGATGATCTCGTCCCGGAAGGTCTTCTCCGCGGCGGGCACCCTCACGTTGGGACAGATAACCCGGGAAAGGTTAGAGTCCTCCACGGATTGGTGCGGCAGGATGAGTTTTGCCTTCCTGCAGTTCTCCGTCGTAACCAGGCCCCCGACGTCTAGATCCGCCCGGTCATAAGAGGCGAAGGCCTGGGCTCTCCGAAGAAAGACCTGAGTAGGTGCGGTCCGCTCGTAAGGAGGAATCCTAACCCACTCAGTGAGGAGCTCCGGATGGTCCACTGCCCAGAACCCGGAAGAGACGAAAAAACGATGGCGATACTCCTTAACATGAGTTTGCCTATTATACGGGACCACCCCATCATTGGCAGGGTGGGCCCGGAACCCATAAAAACCGTCTTTAAGTTTGTCCCCCTTCTTGGGGACAGAAACAAGTTCATAAAAGTACAATATCTCCGCCGGGCTGGGAGAGCCCCATCCCTGGGCGGAGTAAAAAATAAATAAGCCCAAGAGCAGGCGGTATGCTTAGGGAATAAGTTGGTATGGCGCAAGGCCGACAAAAACTAAAAAATTAACAAAATAATCTTGAAGAGGAAGCATGGCCCCGACCATCAAATGCGTTTGGCTCCAGGCCCCGAAGCTGCCATAGTTGTGATTGGGCGCCTCCGCATCACGAGGTGGCCGCTGGTAGGTCCCAGATTTGGAAGGCTTGATTCCAGCTACCTCCACGATGTTCTCCAACTGATGGGGACAAGTTAGAGTAGAGTGAAGCTCTGCCGCCTCCCATCCAGTGGCCCGAGACTTGTACCCCTCCTGGGCAACGGGACTCAGCGAGACCTCTTCGAGGGTAGCCAGACGCTTACCACTCTTCTTGGATGACTTTGAGCCAGAAGCAGACATGTTTCGATTCTGTAAAAAGAATTAAGGTTCTAGCAGTTAGGCCCCATATCAAACCCTAAACCAAGAAAAAGGGAATGGGGGTCCCCTAACCGCTGGAAAGAGGCCCCCTCCGGACACCTGTCAAACAGAAAACCCTAGAAGGATTCCCTGGACAAGAGTCGGGTGCAATAAATTCACAGAAGGCGACATTGCGCACCAGAGAAAAAGAAAGGGCAGAAAGTCGAAAGAAAGCAATTTATCCTATGCCCTAAGCGACCAGTATACGAAGAACGTATGGTCTTTTAAAAAAAAGATAATAACAAATGCGTGACAAGAGTAATTCTATTACCAGAATAATGAACCTAGACCGATTACATGAAGAATCTAAACATTTGCATTCCCAGAGACTTCGAATACAAAACCCAGAAAAAACGAGCAGATAAGTAACAGCATGCCATGCATCTTAACAATAAAGCAAGGGGTGCAAGAAACTTACAATGAAGTGTTGAGACTGGGGGTCCTGCTGTGAATCAAACGAAGATAAGAAGGACTGACAGTAGTGAATGAAGATGAACTGGAAAAAATTGCAAAGTGTTCAACAGTGTTTTTCTGGGTCTGAGAATTTTTTCTCTCTGGGAAATTTGAGCAAAGTTGGCAAGAAATGGGAAGTAACCGAAATGAAGGAAAGGTGGTGGCTTTTATAGGCAAAGCTGCATGAGGAACAGGTGTCATCACCTACCAATCAAACGGTGGGGGAAACGCACGATTCGAATTCTCAAAGATCAACGGACCAGATTGATTTACAATTAAGGCGGTGGAAACGTTTGAGTATCCGTCTGACACCATTAATGCGCTGTATCAATCAATGGGCGTGAAACGAATCGACCTCTGCAAAAAGTGAATCGCTGCATTAAAAGCCATCATTAAATACACCCTCACGCGCTCAAAGCTCGTGCTAGGAAACCGAGGAGTCAACCGGAAGCACTTGAGCAAGCCTTGTTTTATTTTTCAAATAAATAAGGCTTGGGGGGTAAATGTTGCCCCTGATTTTGCCCAATGTACGTGGACCAACCAGACAAGGACACGTGGATCAAGCAATTTACAATCCAAAAATATTTGCTAAGTCTTTATGTCGTAAGGCAGCGTCCAAGACGTAGCTCCCGGAAAAGGCATATGGAACCCCATACGCTCCCGGAAGCTCGAGTAACGCTAAGGCATCTCCGCGAGGTGTCAGGTTTCTCCTGAGCAATCAAGTCGCATTTATTGCCGCATGGGAGGAAGCGTGTTGGGACTGCTACACGCAATAAAGTCTGACGGCACAACCTCCAACCAGCAGCTACAAAGTAATGATCATTTAAGTCTAGCGACGGCTACACTGTGAAGAGTCACATCAGTCAAAAGGCAATAAGGACATTCCACATAAAAGCCCTACAGCACCTAGGGATTTGACCATGCATTACTCATGGTATATTCATTGGGAATGCCCAACTTTATGGATACTTACAGATACACTTGTAAAGATAATTTTGGGGATCATCCCACCAAAAAACACTATAAATACCCCCTCAAAGCTCGTTAAAGGGGATCGAGAATCTTGGGCTGCATAAGAGCAAGAAGAGTAAATACTCACCAAGAACATTCTCTGTATTTATAAGAGTAAAACACTCACCAAATACATTCTCTGTATTAAATACATCCATAAATAACAAAGACTCGTGGACTAAGGCTCATTAACGCCCCAACCACGTAAAAATCCTTCTCTAATTTTCTTACAGCTCTATAGACTTATAATATTTTATTAGTTGCCAAAAAGCTCGGTCAACAATAGCTAATATTAAAATATCTGAACTTATAATTAAATAATATATAAATATTAAAAAGATTAACAAATTTTTAAAATCTGACCATAATTTAAAAATAAAATAATTAGTTTTTAAATTTAAACCTCAAAATATCAAAGAATTAATAATAATATATTAAAAATTAAATATTATTAATTTAAAATTGATATTTAGGTTTAAATTTATTAAAAATAATAATTTATTTTGAAATTAGGGTTTGAAAATTGAAAAAATTTCGAAATTGGGAAAAATCCCACAAAATTCGGATTTTTTGGGTGTGCTGCCCAGGAAGGCTGCACTTGCAGCCAAAAGAGGCTGCAACTGGCCCAATCGCGCACGCGCAGAGACGAAGATTGCAGGATCCCTGCACCGAGGTTTCTCGGCGTGTGCAAGGTCCTGTTGGGCGTGATGCAGGCTGGGCGAAGCACGTGCGTGCGCTTCAGACAGGGGTTTTGTCCCTGTCACGTGCACGAATGCCCTCCTTGTCCGAGGGCCTGGTGCATGCGATGCACCCCACTCGACACCATTCAAACCCGATTTTCAAACCTTCATAACTTTTTCAATTTTTATCGAAATTGAGTTCCGTAAAAACTAAAATTACTTAATTCTTTACAAGGAATCCAAATAAAATATTTTTAGAACAAAAATAAAATTATTTTTATGGAAAATTTTTGTAAAACACATAACATCATCAAGTAACACATAAACCAACATGAACACATCCAAATAAACACTCAATCAATATTCATCGTTTTAAATCCATATTACATGAAAGTAAATCATTACCATGGCTTGAGGCCAGTTGTTGGGAATATTTTACCAGGATGTAGATTTAGTAACAAGTATGTTTAATTAACAAACTAAATATGAATATCTCTAAAACAATGAAATTAAATACATAATTTAAGAATACCTTACATTGATTGTAACGGAATATAATGACTCCTTTTGTTCATGATCTTTAGCCCTTGAATCCTTTCTGTAGCAGAGCCTTATCAAGATCTGAACCTGGATCTCTTTCTCTCCTTCGGGTTTGGTTACCACCGTCTTACTCACTATGAGTGAGTACTTGACTTGCTATGTGTGGGCATGACACTCATTCACTATAGGTTTCGAATGGGTGAAGAACAATGAAGGAGGCTGAAATCACTAAGGAAGAAACTCTCTCATCTAGGTTGGTTGAATAGTCAAGTTGACAATAGTTGGATGAGTGAGAGTATCATGTTCCTTTTATAGTGTTTCAACTAGGGCTTAGGGCTGAATTATATGGATTAAAAAAGAATAAAAAATTGGGCGAAAATCACTTCTAGGCCATACACAATAATGGACTAGTTTCTAGTTAGATTTTTGCCACTTTATTTCAATCACTTATTCTTCTTTTCAATAATACCATATTTTCCAATTCAATCCTATAAATGCCAAAACTATTTATTTAATAATTATAACTAATTACTAAATAAAATTTTCATTTATGTAATTTATTAATTAGACCATACAAAGTCTCTTAATTAACAAATTGACCTCAAATCTCTTTTCTTCACAATTAAGCCCTTGCTTAGTAAAAATTCTTAAATAAGAGATAGTCTAATTTTAGAATTATAGTTGACTAATTAAAATCAATTAACTGAGTCTGCAAGCAGTATTACTTCAACTAGTGGGGGAACCATAGGCCTATATAACCGAGCTTTCAATAAGTAGATCTAGAATTCACCAAGTAAATTCTCAAGTAATTAATTCCGCCTTGCGCCACTATAGATTTGGAATTGAATAGCACTCTCAGTTATATAGAACGCTTTATATGTATCACGATATAGATACGTTATTATTATCTATTATTACAATTCTAATAGTCAAAGATCCTCTATAGGTGATCTACACTGAATAGGGACAAATTTACCGTTCTACCCTTCAATGTATTTTATCCTTAAAACACTTAGCTACCTATAAATGATATTTCAGTAAACTAATATAATTATTGAAATGAGATCTCAATCATTTATCTCTATCAAGCCAAGCTCAAAGGAAATTATCATTTCACTTCTAAATACCTATAGAAGCTATAGATTCCATATATATAATCAGCGCTCCTACTCAATTGAACTACCATGTCCTTAATCTGTATGTCACGAGAAGATCCAATTAGTCGACTTTAACCAACAAATTGAGGAACATAAATAATACAACTAAGTTGAACCTAACCATATCAGGATTAAGATCCATAAACCTAAGATCAACCATTGATATTGACTTAAAAAATATAACGGTAAGTTTATGATATCTTATCCAAGATCAATATCGGCCCCTTCCAATGTATACTCAACATCCGATACTGGTAAACTTTGTCAATGCCCTAGAAAGGACATAATACTTATCTAAGGTGTAAGTATACCTTATCACTGATTATCACGCCAGTCTAAATCCTATGAACTGACAAATCATGAGAATTAAACTTTTAAACATATAATCATGATTATATTCTACTGTGCTGACGAGACTATAATCATGAACAAATATATACATATATTTACATATGTTCTGGACTTAATACAATTTATACATTAAACATAATTATGAAATAAATCATGTGAACCATGCAACATAAAACGATTTCTGATTTTTATTAATTAGTAAGTCTGATTATATTGAAATGAGTTTTATTTAAGGCACAAAATCCAAACTAAACTCCACCACAAAGGTACTTGGCATTGGGGTGTTAATTAGAGATCACAATGGCCATGTTATAGAAGCACTTTCTAAACCAGTACAAGGTTGTTTTTCGTTTTGACAAAATAGAAGCAAAAGCACTTTTTCACAGCCTTAACTGGGTAATGCAGATGCAAGTGCAAATTACACATATTGAAACTGATGCATTACGTGTTGTTGATGCTTTAAACTCTACATCTAAGGATTTATCTAGTTTCTCTGATTTAATCAGATGTTCGTTGTCTTTTATCCTTTTTCCCTGAAGTTGTTATTTCTCATACTACGAGGAATGCTAACCATGTTGTTCATGATTTGGCAAAACATGCTTTAGAGTTGGATCAAGACATGTCTTGGATAGGACAAATTCCTCATCCTCTTTATACTATTATTGTAAATGACTATTAATTTATAATGATAGTTTAAACTTTTTAAAGAAAGAAAAAAAAAATATCATTATTTTTAATAAATATATATTTTAAAATTATATATAAAAATAAGTTTGAAATTATGTAATACAATTTTATTGTATAATTAATATTTATATATAATTTGAAATTTTTATAAATAGCTACACACAAAGTACAACCTGTTTACTAGTTTTTAATATTTTAAATAAATTAGATATTTTAAAATTTTAAATTTACGTTTTTAATTTATCATGTTAAGTTTACAGTATTTTACCATTAATAATAATTCAATAAATATAAATAAACCTTAAGTTAGGTGCCATTTGGTAACACTTTTGTTTTCTAATTTTTTAATCACAAAATGAAAGTAAAATTTTTGTTTTTAAAAATTTTGCTTTTGAAAAACAAAAATGCGTTCTGTAACCACTTTTGTTTTTTAATTTTAAAAACAGAAATCATAAGTATGTTCTGTAAAGTTTATTTTCATTTTCATTTTTTGATTTGATTTACGTCGGGTCTAGGTTCAAGGTCGGATTTGGGTTCAAGTCAGAGGCCGGGTTCAGCCCAAGGACCGTGGGGGATTTGGGTCCGGGTCATGATCGAAATCCAAGATATTGATTAAAGAAAAAAAAGTGTTAAAAAAAATATTGAAAGTAATTTTTTTTTTTTTTAAATTTTGATTCTCGATTAAAAATATTTTTGAAAAATATTTTCAATTTTTTAATTTTTAAAACAAAAAACTGATTAAAAAAGTGTTACCAAACGGCACCTTACCATATCTAAATTATTGCAAAATAAATTATTTGAGATCACGGGGCGGCTACGTTACCTAATTGATATATAATTTGTGAGAGTACCAAACTCCAAAAACTTCCGAATAAGAACAAAAGTGATGCATGCCCACTGTATTTTTTTTTCAGGGCGACCACTTAATAGTTAATACTGTTTCGATAGTGACATCACGACTCACAATTATTATAACTTATTAAAATATTAACAATCACTAGCCACAAGTGGCATAACATCAAATAGTGTTCAAGTTCCAATAATTATCTGCATGTATTTCATTTTTTTAATGCAATAATACTGTATTAGTTATTTGATGTATCTATTATCATTAATTAATCGTTTTAACTTAATTAATTATTGATGTAAGTTGCTAATTTTTAATAATATTATCTGATATCATTTCAAAACATACACACATGACACATCAATGATCAAGTTGGCCATTTTTGTGGGTTGTTTTTTATTTGTTTCTTCAACTATATTAATTAAACCTAATGACATAAGAGGCTGCTTATAGGGCGTGTAAGTGAGCAGGAAGAAATAAAATTTAAATGAGACCATTATTTATTTTTATAGTAAATTATTAAGAAAATTTTTATATTGAATTCTGCTTATTTTATGTTTAATAATAATTATTAAAAAACAGTAATTATTTATAAGACGTCACCTCATAATAGTACTAAAGAATAAAGATATTATAGTACTTAATAGATTTACTAATATTTAAACTTTAATATTTAATAAAAATTATATAATTGACTATAATAAAACATAAAATAATAATTATATTTTAAATTAATCTAAATTTAAATTCCAACAATAATACCAGAAGTAAAGTTAAGGTGTGGAGTTTTGAATTTGTGACCATTATCTTAAACTTTAAACATAGATTTACCAATAAATTAAACAATACAATTTGATAATATTTGTATAAAAAAGGCTCCAAAAAGTACTTAAATTTAAGCCTTAAATAATTTAGAAACCGAGTCAAATTTTACGTGGAGCGACCACTCTGCTTAGTCTGCATGTGGCTTCGCCTATGTAAGTGAGTCTAGTAATTACACTATATATATTTATATAACTATGGTTTCTTTGAATATAATATAATAATTACATATAAATTTTTGTTATTTTATTCTACAAAATAGTTAGTATTTGTATAAAAACTTAATATTGTTTAGTAATTAATTATTATTATTCAATGTTATAAAAAAATATCTTTAGTAACAAACTTTTAGTCATAATATAATTTTTTGTGAGTAAATGTGACTTTTAGTCACAATAAAAAGTTACTTGTGATTAAAACATAGTATTTAGATACAAGTTGTCAATAATTTAATTTTAGTCACAATAAAAAACACATTTAGTTACAATAAATTATAATTTTTATGACTAATACTTTTAACCACAACATAAAAATGATAATTTATAATTAGTCATAATTTTTTCACTTTTAATCATAAGTTTTGTTGTGACTAAAAGTAAAAAAATTTATAATACAAAATAATTTTTTTAAACTAATTATACTGTGTAATAATTACAACATTTCTTATGGATGATAAGAAATAAATAGTATTTAAGGAAGAAATTACATTGAATACTCGCTTTACTTTATATAGTTTAATTTTTTACTTTTATTTCTATATTCTTTGAAATATACCTATTTTTATAGATGATGTTCTTACTAATCCTCCTTAAGTTAATGTAAATTATGTAATAGATTTAAGTAGAGAGTGAGATATATTAGACAACCCACTCACAAAAGTGAGTACATTTTAATAAAATATAATATAAAAATATCTTTGATTAATATATATATATATATAAAAGAGGTATTTGTCAACTATCTTAATTGGAACATTTGTTATAACTAATTACATAATTATTTTATAATTAAATAATCCAACAATATACCAAATTAAGTCAATTTGTTAGAATTACACCTAAATTTGATTACAGTTGTTGGCATAAATATCATTAATTATGTACGTTATGACAAAAGAATCCGTAAACATTATTTTTGGCATTCAAATTAAATTAAAAATTGCTTGAAATATACTTATTTGGAAAACTATATATACTTAGATAAGATCGATCTGCCAAAGTTTTCAATTACATATAAATATATAGATATAACTGATAATGTTTTTACTTTTTTTTTTTAAAAAAAAATTATTAGATTTATATATGTTCATTAGAAATATGAAAAGGAAAGATAACAACTAATATATATGTATATATAAAATAATTTTATGGTAGTATTTTTATTTTATTCAAATAGCATAAGAATAGTTTTTTAGTTTATAATTGTTGAGTGTACACATTAATTAATATATACTTATCCAATAAAAAATTTTAATTATTAAAATAATAAAGTGCCTACAAAAAGGAAAAACTTACATACTATTGGGATTTATTCATTAAACACAATTTTTTATATTAATTTTTGACAATTGATTAAAATAAATCTAAGGGTCCAGATTAAAAAGTTGTTGCGTTTATTTTGAATGTAATATATAGATATAGATTGTGCACTTACCTTTAATCATAAGAACAACATTAAAGCTAGGCCATTGTTGGTGGTATTATTATTGCAGTCTTGCAACTTTAATTATGTTTTGGTCCATAATATAGCTAAATTAATTGTCTTTATATTCTAATGCTTATGATGATATTAGTTTGTTTTCTATCCCTTAGGAGGTTCTTAATGATAACACTGAGTGGACTAAATTTTTGGTTGTTTATAGCATGACAATATTGATTTTAAATATATTTGTTGTATATTATTTTGTGTAACGTCCTGATGCTTTGGTGCGCTACAGTGATTTTCCAAATAACAAATTACCTTGCTAATCAAGGGTTTTCTTTGAAAATCGTGTCAAATCAAAACTTGAATAAAATTAATAAACTTTATGAACATACAAATGTATATATATATTATATAATCGGGATCTCGTGCTAAAACTTCTATAAACATTTTGAAAATATTTTTACAAACTTGTCGCATAGCGACTATAAAATATATCCCAAGAAGTCCCGAGACCGAACACTTCAGATTGCTTTGTCTTGACATGTACAATCATTACCTGAGCTCAGAACTCACTCCTATTCAGCTTCCGCCTTTCCTTTACCTACACAGAAAGTAGAATCTGTGAGCCAATAGACTCAGTAACAAAAGCATACAACAAAATATAAATAATCGACCTGTCTAGACGCCCATACACCTATCCACAAGGCTTACCAAATGATTAAGAACGTTCTTAATTGTTGGTGTTATTGACCATGATATTGTTGGGTTTTATGCCCTAAATAAAACTCATTTCAATATAATCAAATTTACTTATTAATATAGATCAAAAATAACATTTAATGTTGCATGGTTCACATGATTTATTTCATGATTATATGTACATAATGTATGAATTCGTCTGAAACCCTTTTCACATACCTGATCCTGTTTATTGTGCTGTCAACACATTGGAAAGTAAACATGACTATGTGAATAAAGTTTCCTAGATTTATCAGACACAGGGTTTTACTGATATGATAATCTACAACAGAGTTTACTTGCATTTGGAGAAGTGCTATGTTCTTTCGAGAGCATTGGTTAAAGTAAAGCTCAGGTTGGATGCATGGAGTATGCATCGGAAGGGACCGATATTGAACTTTGACTTAGATTTATTAAACTTACCGTAATATCTATTCAAGTCAATATTGCCTAGTTGATCCTAGATCAAATGATCTTAATCCTGTTATGATTAGACTCAATCTCAAGAGGCTATTCGTGTTCTTTGATTTGTTAGTTAAGCCTACTTTTGGGTCAGGGTGATACGTACATTTTGGGAACACGGTAGTGCAATTGAGTGAGAGCGCTAACATAAACATGGAATCTATAGCTTCTATCTGGCGAATAGTAAGTAAAGGATGATCTCCTTCGAGCTTGACCAAACAAAAATAAATGGTGGAGATCTCATTTCACATAAGCTGAAATATCATTTATACGGGGTTAAGTGTTTTAAGGATTAAATACATTGTAGGGTGTAACGGTAATCTAATCCCTTTACAATGTAGATCATTCATATAGAGGATCATTGATCAAATTAGGATTATAACAATGGATAACTAGTGATGTGTCTATATGGTGGAACATATAGAGCATTATATATACTGAGAGTGCAATTCTAAGTTCTATGCGTGGGTTCAACGAAGAATTAATAAGTTAGTGAATTTTAGTAATAAATTCCTGATCTACTTATTGGAAGCTCGGTTATATACACCCATGGTCCCCCCACTAGTTGAGATAATGTTCCTTGTAAGACTCATATAATTGGTTTTGATTAATCAATTATAATTCTCAAATTAGACTATGTCTATTTGTGATTTTTTCACTAAGTAAGGGCGAAATTGTAAAGAAAGAGTTTTAGGAGCATATTTGTTAATTATGATACTTTGTATGGTTCAATTAATAAATATGATCAATGACAATATTATTTAATAATTATTTGTAGTTATTAAATAGTTATAATTGGTATTTAAATGGTTGAATTTGAAAATTGGCGTTTTTGAAAAAATCAGATGCAGAAAAGATAAAACTGCAAAATTGCAAAAAGTGAGGCCCAAATCCACTATGCATGGCCGGTCACTTTTGTAGGGAATTTAAACTGATATTTTCATTATTTTAATGCCAAATAATTTAAACCTAACCCTAGTGGAATGCTATGAATAGATAGTGAAGGCTTCAGGAAAATTACACTTAAATTTTCTACTTTTTCATCCTGAAAAACTGAGCCTCTCTCTCTCCCTATCTTTGGCCGACCACTCCATCTTTCTCTTCCTCATTGAGATTTCGAAATTCTTAGTGTGAGAGTAGTGCCCACACACAGCAAGTGATACCTCAATCATAGTGAGGAAGATCGTGAAGAAAGACTTTCAGCAAAAAGGAGTTTCAGCACTAAAGAATCAGAGAAAGAGATCCAGGTTCAGATATTGATAATGCTCTGCTACAGAAAGGAATCAAGGGCTAGATATCTGAACGGAAGGAGTCATATTATTCTGCTGCACCCAATGTAAGGTTTCTCAAACTTTATATGTGTTTATTTCATCGTTTTAGAAAGTTCATATTTAGGGTGTTAATCAACATACTTGTGAGTAGATCTAAGATCCTGGTAAAATAATTTCCAACAACTGGCCTCAGAGCCATGGTAATTGATTTGCTTGCAAGAAATTTGGACTTTAAAACGATTGTTTGATGTTTTGGATGGTATCATGTTGTATTGAGTGTTATTTGATGATTGACTGATGTTTGTGAATTTTCGTTAAAAATAATTGAATATCTGTTTCTGGAATTTTTTTTATTGGATAGTATTGAAAAAATTAAGCAAGTTACTTTTTTACAGAACTCAATTTCGATTTAATTTGAATTAGTTATGATTTTTTGAAGTTTCGGAAAAATTTCGAGATTGAGCAACAAAGTTGCGCGCGCGGAAATCATGCAGATTTCCCCTGCGCTGAGTTTGCACGCCGAAATCACCCATGCACGCGCGCGGACAGGTATGCACAGCATCCCGTCCGTACAGCTTGCAATTTTTTCGTTTTTCTTCTTTTTTCATGCTTTTTCATGGATTTAACTTCTGATTTTTTGTGTAGTTATGTATTTATACATTTACTATTCCTAATTCAATTCTAATTATCATAATTAAATTAATTAATATTTTTTAAATTTAATTCATGATATTAGTGTAATTTGAATTTGAAAATAGTAAATATCTATCTTTTTGCTTAATTATCTATCTTATTTTTAAATTTGATTATATCTTATCTTATTTTTAAATTTAAGGTCAGATATTAAATTTTTTAAATAATTTGACTTTATTTAAATTTAAAATAAGATAACTATAATCATGTAATTTTAAATAGATATAAGATATTTTGCTAACTTTTAAATTTTGTTATTTTATTTATTTAAATTACATTTAAAATCTGAAAAAGATATTTATTTATCTTTTTGAATTTTTTATTTAATTTTTATTTATAAAATAACATTAAATTTTTAAAAGTAGTTAGCAAATTTTGAAATGATATTTAGGTTGGTTGAAACCTAATTTTTCAAAATTGTAGGTTTATTTTTATATATTTTTTATTAATTTCGAATTTTAATTTTTTTTAAATTTTCGAAAATAATTTTTTTTTATTTAATTAATTATTTTTTGAAATTATTTATTTAAAATTAAATAAATCCTACATCCAACTATTCAGCTAATCTTGTTGCAGGAGTATGTGTTTTAGCTTGTTTGTAAGTTTTTAAAACCTATTATTGCTTGATTGCAAATAGACATGGTTAACTTGTTGACAGATCCAATGATCTGATTTTAACTCATGGCTCCCTTGGTCAAGTAAATAATTTGTAACAGGTATATTTTCACAATATTCTTTCATCTGTGTATGACCTAGCAACATGATAGGACCCATCCAAATTGTGTGCCTGCGTGAGCCTATATGTTTAATTTTGTTATAGATGCATATAGGTTGTTGTTGCTAAATAAAATATCATAGTTTTTTGATAGATTTTATTTAGGCCCATTTAGTTTGGGGCCTATTCAATTAATAACAGTTGTTCATTTTAAGGTTAAATTCCTCTCTTTTGGGCCTTGTTTGAGAGTTGGGAGCCATAGTAGTGGGTACGACATACTGAACCCAGCACCCCCTCACATGAACCACCCCAATTGTGAAGGCCCATTTGCCTGATTTGAATAACTGTACTAGGTTAATTAAACTAGTTTAACCTAATAAAATTAATTAGCAACATAATTAATTTCATTTATTTTGAAATTAATTTAAGAAAATCATAGTTTAAAGAATTTTATTCTAAGCTAAACTATATGTATTTTCTTGTATTTAATTAAATATGGAATTATAACCATCTAGATTCTTTCTGCAGCTTAATTTAAAATTTTCATTAAATATTCCTATTTAAGTTGATATTTAGTTATCTATAACTAACCAACTTAAATCTAAATATCTTTTGGATTTAAAATTTCAAAATTATATTGAGGAATTTTAGGCATTGGTTATTAAGATTCTTTAGATATTTTCTTAAGTTAATATCTTTTCGAATATTAACTTAAAATGGAATATTTTAAATATTTTTTGAGTTAATATCTTTTCGAATATTAACTTAAATGGAATATTTTCAAATTAAGTGGTTATAACTTAATTTTTTGATATTTAATTAAATTTAAATTTGAAAAAATATTTAAGTTCTAGATTTTTTTTAATACAACTTAAATTAGATATTTTTTTCAAATTCTGTGGAAAAGATACTTAGTCAAATAAGATATTTTCTAGATAGTTATTTCTAGACTACTTATTATTTCTAATATTAAATAGGAAAATATTATAAATTGTGAAATTAATTATTTAAATAATTAATTTTGGTACAATTTACTTTAACTATATTTTTCCTAGCATTAAACTAGAGATTAATTATTAAGCCCTCTCTACACTTAATTATTTATTTCTTGAATTTAATAAATTTAATTAATTTGAAAATTAAATATCTAAGTTGATTTTCATCATGATACTTAAATATTTCTTTTTCACGACACTAAATTAAATAGAAAATTATTTTTAGTTGAAATTTATTTTTTCAACTAAATTTAAATAGTTTTCAAAATATATTTTTTCTTTATTTTACTAATCAAATTTTGAAATTGAATTTCTTAAATGCTGGAATTTCGAATTTTATTTAAAAAATAGATTAAAGTTGTAAATTATTTATTTTAATTTTAGATCAACTTAAATCAATGATTTTTTTTTTCATTTATTGGTTAATTTAAAATAAATTAAATTAAAGTATATTATTAGAAATTGAATTAATTAGTCAAAGAAAAATCTAGATAGGTGATATTTTTTGCTTGAAGTATTTTTCTAGTGTATTTAATTAAATAGAAAATTAATATTTAAGTTTATTTTTATCATCATACTTAAATATTTGAAATTTTTCTTATATATATTTAATTAAATAGGAAAATTATATTTTTTGTTGTAAATTAATTTTATTAATTAATTTTGGGCCAACATTAAATTAGAATAATTTTTCCAGGATTTATTTTTTATTTTAACATGCATTTTCAAAAATTGTATTCTTATATACTTTAATTTTTCGAAATACAATATATATTTATAGAAAATTAAATTTGAGTTGTAAATTAATTTAAATTAATTTTGTAACAACTTCAATTGAATATTTTTCTAAATATTTATTGGAAATTATTACTAAGATGGAAATAAATCATGTTATTTTCATATCCATCTAAGTAAAATTTATAAATATAAAATTAAAATTTATATTTAGAATTTTTCATTCTAAATTGGAAATTTTAATTAAATAAATATATATTTAAAATAAATAGATTAAAATGAGAATCAAAGAAAATACAACTCTCTTTAAATAATGAGCTTTATTATTAAGATATTCGATCTCCATTGTTGGTTTTACATCGCGTTTGTTTTAGTGAGTAATCCTCCCTAATGGAGGAACGTTCATTAGAAATTTTGCACCGTTTAATCTCGAAAGATAAGTGGTTTGTAAGTGTTTTATATGGTATGGATCACCCTAATGGTGGCGACCATATTTGACTTGCAAATTATGAAACAATGGTGGAAGCTCATAAGATATAATTTCCTTGACTCTCGCCTAAACGGGACAACGCTGAATTCCAATCTTGATCGAATAAAAGGTTGCTAGAATGTTTAACATTTTAGGTGAGCTGACAACTCTATTCAATGAATGGTAGCTTTGACTCTAGCCTAAACGGGACACTGATATCAGTTTGTTGAAAACCTTGGAAATTATTTAGGATTGTATGTTTTAGTATTTTCACTTGTCATTCCTACTTGCTATATGTTTGATAATTTCTGAAGTGTGTATGAATTTATATTGAACCATGTTATTTTCTGTTATTAAATTGTAGTTTAATTTCGAATCTTCACTTTTGGTCTAACTTGGTTTGTTTATCTAATGAGATAAATCCCTAATGGATTTTCACCATTAGACATACATAATAGTGTTAGATCTCGAAAGATAAATATTGTATATGCGACATCTAACTGTTCATCAATTGATGACACCTTAGACTAGTATTTTTACGATATGAAACAAGAAGATTATATAAATAAGATTACTTTGACTTTCGCTAATCGAAGCATCGTTGGATTCTTATTTAAACAACGAAATTATCCTAATTCCTCTTAGCTTATTCGTTGCAAATTAGCTCAATAACATATCATTGGATGAATGGTCTATAAATCATTTCATGTCATTCTATATTTTCTCTTAAGAAATTAAATGACGCATATGATAATAATCCCGAAATTCTATTCCCAATTGATATAAATCCTCAATCTTAGAAATCTCCTACTTGTATGGGCAAATCTGACTTAGAGTTTAAATTGGTAGTGGTGGTCCAATAAAGAATTACTCATTATATTTGGTTGAATTTAAGTCTTTGACTTTAATTTTAGAATCCAAACAGAAATTTTCTTATATTTCTATTTCCAGGAAGCAATACAGTTACACTTTCCAAGTGTTTAATATCCATCTTCTATTAATGGATTCAAACTGTATAAAATATGAGTTTAGTATTCTGTGACTACGATCCACTTGCACTATTCTAAGAACTCTTTGATGTAACTAAACCTTAGTCATCAAAACGACACAACCACATTTTTATTAATCTATGGCATTTGTATCTTGTTCATAGTGGTTTTGACAAGATCAATCTCTGCAAAAAGTTAATATGCCTATATCCACTGAAAGTAGTTCATCTCATTCGCAGATGGATGTACATTCAGGGGTGGATATGAGTTTTTTCGTTGTATTCTTAAAACGATAACTCTAGATTATACCTTATGCAAAGAAATTTGAAATGTTTCTTTAATTTCTAGCAATGGTGAAACACCATTAAGGTAAGTGGTTAAAGATCTTGCGAACTGATAGGGGTGGAGAAATAGTTAGTAGATATGCAGTTCAAAGATCATTAAATTGATTTTTTGAATTAAATCCAAACTTACCTCCCCAAAAATTTCGAGTTGCATATTGATGATTAGTTACCAGTCATTGCCTAATTCCTTCTATGGTAATACAATTTCAGAATGATGTAATGGTTGTATACTTAATGTAAATCATTACTAGATTCATGGATGACCTAATCAAAATCTTAAGAAAAGCTAGAACTGGTTTGCATTGTTTGTTAGCTATTCTAAGTGATTAGGGGTGAACCATCCCATAGTCAATAGATAAGAAAGTGTTTGTTTAAACAAATACTACTTTTCTAAGAAAATGACTAAGTCTGAAAACAAAGTAACAAATAAAGGAGATATTTTTCTTGATTCCAAAAGTGTTCTATCATCTTATTTGACATATTATGATCCCACTGCCTCTGTTGTTTTGTCACAACCGAAGAGATCAATACCATTTAGTTTTTTTAGACATAATTCACGGTACCTTGTCGTAGTGGGAGAGTTTCTAGGAACTCACCTTCTTTTGACTTAGAAGACACTAGTGATTTAAAATCCATTGTGAGTTTAAACAAGTAATGGATTGTCAAGATAAGAAACTAAGAAGAAAAGCCAATAGAACTATGGTTTAATCCATTCACATGGAGCAACCTAAACTTTCTATTACAAGGACATAAAAGGAAATTTTTGTTTATAAGCCTATTCAATAAACTTAATAACACTTCCTGTTCCTAGTATTATAGGTTTGAGTTTATCTAAACCTATGGCTTGTGGTATACCTGGTAATTACTTACTCTAATGCAAGCAACCTACTTTAGTAAGATGCTGAAGCATCTTCTTTCTAATGGCAATATATGGAAGCTTCACAACTTCTTAGACATAGATTTTATTTATCTAAGTTTCAACTATTCCAGAAAAGATAAAGCCATGAAAGAATTTCTTAAATCAACAGTGAGAGGTCTCAGATATGCTTTAGTATGCCTTAGACCAGACACCTGCTGTTGAGTGGGAGTAATGAGTAGGTATCAGATTAATCTAGGAGAAGAACATTGGAAGACAATCAAGTAAATCTTAAGATTAAGAAGAGGAACTATATGTTAGTCTATAAGGGTGAGTTTAAAACTCTTAGACTACACCACATCAGATTTCGAAATTTGCCTTTGTGCTAGTAAATCTTTCTGATAAGATGGTGATTACTCTAGGTCTACCAGGAAGGGACTGAATGTTAAAGTTGCAGGAAAGGTATTTATTCAGTCTAAGGAAAGTTCTATACATTTTTGGCACCATTCCAAATTGCCTTAACTACTAGTGTTACTTCCTGAATAACCAAGAAGTAGTTGCCAAAGGTATAGAATCCAGTATCCAAAGAGAGTAGACATATAGAGAGGAATTTCACATTATCAATGATTTTGTGATTATGGAAGAGTAATAGTGGAGGAAAGGTTGTGGTTAATTCAACCTTTCAGATCCTATTACAAGGAGTTTACTACTACTACACTTGATTTGTATATCGAGGTGCTGAGATTATTTGACATGCATATTTTGTTTTATATTAGTGCAAGTGGCAGTTTGTTGGGTTTTATGCCCAAAATAACACTCATTTCAATATAATTAGATTTACTTATTAATATAGATCAAAAATAAAATTTAATGTTGCATGGTTCACATGATTTATTTCATGATTATATGTACATAATGTATGAATTCGTCTGAAACCCTTTTCACATACCTGATCCTGTTTATTGTGCTGTCAACACATTGGAAAGTAAACATGACTATGTGAATAAACTTTCCTAGATTTATCACACACAGGGTTTTACTGATATGATAATCTACAACAGAGTTTACTTGCATTTGGAGAAGTGCTATGTTCTTTCCAGAGCATTGGTTAAAGTAAAGCTCATGTTGGATGCATGGAGTATGCATCGGAAGGGACCGATATTGAACTTTGACTTAGATTTGTTAAACTTACCGTAATCTCTATTCAAGTCAATATCGCCTAATTGATCCTAGATCAAATAATGACCTTAATCCTGTTATGATTAGGCTCAATCTCAACAGGCTATTCTTGTTCTTTGATTTGTTAGTTAAGCCTACTTTTGGGTCAGGGTGATACATACATTTTGGGAACACGGTAGTGCAATTGAGTGGGAGCGCTAACATAAACATGGAATCTATAGCTTCTATCTGGCGAATAGTAAGTAAAGGATGATCTCCTTCGAGCTTGACCAAACGAAAATAAATGGTGGAGATCTCATTTCACATAAGCTGAAATATCATTTATATGGGTTTAAGTGTTTTAAGGATTAAATACATTGTAGGGTGTAACGGTAATCTAATCCCTTTACAATGTAGATCATTCATATAGAGGATCATTGATCAAATTAGGATTATAACAATGGATAACTAATGATGTGTCTATATGGTGGAGCATAAAGAGCATTCTATATACTGAGAGTGCAATTCTAAGTTCTATGCGTGGGTTCAACGAAGGATTAATAAGTTAGTGAATTTTAGTAATAAATTCTTGATCTACTTATTGGAAGCTTGGTTATATAGACCCGTGGTCCCCCCACTAGTTGAGATAATATTGCTTGTAAGACTCATATAATTGGTTTTGATTAATCAATTATAATTCTCAAATTAGACTATGTCTATTTGTGAATTTTTCACTGAGTAAGGGCGAAATTGTAAAGAAAGAGTTTTAGGGGCATATTTGTTAATTATGATACTTTGTATGGTTCAATTAATAAATATGATAAATGACAATATTATTTAATAATTATTTATAGTTATTAAATAGTTAGAATTGGCATTTAAATGGTTGAATTTGAAAATTGGCGTTTTTGAGAAAATCAGATGCAGAAAAGATAAAACTGCAAAATTGCAAAAAGTGGGGCCCAAATCTATTATGCATGGCCAGCCACTTTTTTAGGGAATTTAAACTGATATTTTCATTATTTTACTGCAAAATAATTCAAACCTAACCCTTAATGCTATAAATAGATAGTGAAGGCTTCAGGAAAATTACACTTAAATTTTCTACTTTTTCATCCAGAAAAATTGAGCCTCTCTCTCTCCCTATCTTTGGCCGACCACTCCATCTTTCTCTTCCTCATTGAGATTTCGAAATTCTTAGTGTGAGAGTAGTGCCCACACACAGCAAGTGATACCTCAATCATAGTGAGGAAGATCGTGAAGAAAGACTTTCAGCAAAAAGGAGTTTCAGCACTAAAGAATCAGAGAAAGAGATCCAGGTTCAGATATTGATAATGCTCTGCTACAGAAAGGAATCAAGGGCTAGATATCTGAACGGAAGGAGTCATATTATTCCGTTGTACCCAATGTAAGATTTCTCAAACTTTATATGTGTTTATTTTATCGTTTTAGAAAGTTCATATTTAGGGTGTTAATCAACATACTTGTGAGTAGATCTAAGATCCTGGTAATATAATTTCCAACAGATATCACCCACTACCAACACTATGATCGCACTGCGGGACCGACACTATGTTCGTACCGCTATGATAGCATCAATAGCACCCAAGAGTGTAATTGCCCATGATATCACTCTTAACCAGTACTGTGCCCGTTCTGCCGAACCGACACAATGGTTGTGCCGCTATGATAGCGCCAATTAATACTCTTTTGGGTGAATATCACTCTTAACCAGTACGATGCCTGTACTGCCGAACCGACACAATGGTTGTGCCGCTATGACATCACCCAAAACATATACAATCACAAACACAACATGCTTATATAATATGTTCTATGCTAATCTTACCTTATTTCCGAGTTCAAGTGTGCCAGACGACCTCAATGGAAAATTACACGCTTAATGGAGGCCCTATGTCACAACATAAAATTGATAAGTGTTTACCCTAGGACACTTCTCTAATGCCAGAAAAGAACCTAGGGTTTTTCTACTGAACTTTGTGGTGAAGACACTCTAAAATAAAATACATAATTTGGGTCTAGTTTATATACCATATTGTAGAGCTCGTCATAAGCTTTAAAACAGTATATAGAACGTCTAAAACAGACACCCGAGTGAAAAGTTATGGCCAAAATACAAAAATCGGCCTTCCCCGATACAGTCCAACCGGAATTCCAGTTGGAACAGCCCTGAACCAACCGGAATTTCGGTTGTCTGGGCAGATTCAACACGAAAATTCTCCAACTTTAAGCCTCCAAAACCTACTCAAATCTTCCCCAATCACCACAAAACTTTCCAGAGCATTAACATATAACATATTAAACATATTCTACAGCTTAAACACAACAATTACACCAAGAATTAAAAAGTGCCATTGTTGAGTAAGCTTTGAGTTCTTGAAACTCAAACTTGCTCAACCCAAGAATTAAGCACAAAAACCAGTAAAATCAGACCTAAAACAACCTTACAATCAACACAAACTAATCACATATCAATCTTAACTTACACAGCAACAAAATCACCAATTAAATATGCTTGAACCAACAATTTCTACTAAAGAACTTAACAAGAAATTATTAGGGTCATATCTCACTTTCTCCTTACAAGAGCTTCTGAATTCCCAATAAGAATCAAACAAACAAATCTGAATTGAACCCTAATCCTTGGTTCCTTCTTGGTTCGAAAAGGAAAAGAGGGAGGAGAGGTTCTAAGTCTTTTCTTTATTTTTCTTTATTTTTTCTCTAAATGATAAATCTAAATATAATTATCCTATGCTGAAACTAAATGTGGCCAGCTGTCCAAATAAAAACCAGCCACCTAAGCCCCTTAGTGAGATTACCAAAATGCCCTTTATTCCATAAGTTAAACAATAACAAGCCTAGGGATAAAATGATCAAAAGCCATAACCCCGCTCAAAACTGATATTCTATTTATCTCAAATATTTATTCCACTAAGAAAAAGGTTTCAGAGTTACCCATGTGACTCTAACGGCCATCCATTGCATTTTCCGTCGTCGCCGAGCAAAAATTATAAAATTTACATAATGCATATTTAACTTAAGTAATACTCTTAGAGTTTAATAGAATTTCTGAAATTGAGAAATTATAACTCTAATGCCCATTTCTAATAATGGGACCCATAACATACTAAACTCATGCATATTATAAAAATATCAATAATTAATGCTAATTACCTTTACTAATCCATATTCTAATATGCGGTCATTACATTTAGGGTAATCATAATAGATGTATTTATGCTTAAGAATGGACTGTTGTTCGATTATAAAAATAAAAAGAAAATAGTGAATCTTCAACATGATTTTCATTGAGGCTCACATTTTTTTTTAAATAATTCTTGTGACCTTTTACTAATTTGAAAATTATTCAAATTATTCATGGTAAAGTTGTAACGTCTCCACTTCAACCTTCCATTGGGCCCTTACACCCACGGAATGAATGGCTCTTATACACGAGTACGTCACTGGCTGCTTTATGGAATTACGACTGACCCTACAGACCAACACTCTCGCACGCTTCCTGAGAAAACTTTCCAGGAGGTCACCCATCCTGAAATTACCCCAGGTTAAGAATGCTTAACTGTGGAGTTCTTTCGTGATGGGCTACTAGAAAAGAGATGGCCATAACTAATCAACAATGGTCAACAGAGAGACGCCCAACTAAAAAGGTTGCGGGAATGCATGAAGTCGATGCCATAACTAGTTGACAGCCCAGGTGGAGGCATTAACAAAGCTGGTGACTACACAAGTCAAATAAGCTCAAGTTGCCTGCAAGCTGTATGGAGGATCTCATACTACTTATACCTGCCCTATAGATGTCGACAGTTTGACATTGCATAGGCTGATTGGTCTGAAATCCTTCATGTCTGTGCCTTCTTGATCTTTGGAATGAGGGTAATGATAGTTGAATTAAGAGGAGTAGGGTCCGCACCATCATTTAGGACAATTAATACAGCTGAAGTGACCATGTTCCTGACTGTTGGGTTTTGTGCCCTAAATAAAATCCATTTCAATATAATCAGATTTACTAGTTAATAAAGATCAGAAATCATTTTATGTTGCATGGTTCACATGATTTATTTCATGATTATACATTCTATTAGGTCCAGAACATATGTATTTGTACATGATTATAGTGTTGTCAGCATAGTGGAATATAATCATGATTATATGTTCAAAAGTTTAATTCCCTGATTTTTCAGTTCACTGGATTTAGACTGGCATGATAAAGAGCGATAGATATACTTACACCTTGGATAAGTGTTATGTCCTTTCGAGGGCATTGGCAAAGTTTACCAGTATCGGATGTATGGAGTATACATTGGAAGGGACCGATATTGAACTTTCATTAAATATGATAAATTTACCGTAATATATATTCAATTCAATATCACTTAGTTGATCCTAGATCAAATGATCTTAATCCTGACATGATTATGTTCGATCTCAAGAGTGTTATTTGTGTTCTTTAATTTGTTAGTTAAGCCTACTTTTTGGTCAGGGTGATACGTACATTTTGGGAACATGGTAGTACAATTGAGTGGGAGCGCTAATCATAAATATGGAATCTATAGCTTCTATAGGTATTTAGAAGTGAAATAATGATTTCCTTTGAGCTCGACTGAATAGAGATAAATGATTGAGATCTCATTTTAGTGATTATATTATTTCACTAAAATATCATATATAGGTGGCCAAGTGTTTTAAGGATAATATACATTGAAAGGGTGTAACGCTAATTTTATCCCCATGCAATGTAGATCATCTATAGAGGATCATTGATTATTGGGATTATAACAATGGATAATTAATAGTGTATCTATATCGTGGAACATATAGAGCGTTCTATATAACTGAGAGTGCAATTCCAAGTTCTATGCATGGATGCAACAAGGAATTAATAAGTGAGTGAATTTATCTGGTAAGTTCTGAATCTATTTATTGGAAGCTCGGTTATATAGGCCCATGGTCCCCATACTAGTTGAGACCATATTGCTTGTAAGACTCAGTTAATTGATTTTAATTAATCAATTATAATTCTAAAATTAGACTATGTCTAGTTTATGAATTTTCACTAAGCAAGGGCTTAAATGCGAAGAAAAGAGGTTCTAGGGTTTATTTGTTAATTAAGAGACTTTGATTAGTCTAATTAATAAATATATTAAATAAAAATATTATTTAATAATTAATTTTTAGTTATTAAATAATTGGAATTGGCATTTAAGTGGTTAAATTAGAAAATTGGCATTTTTGAGAAAATAAGATGGGAAAATAACAAAATTGCAAAATTATAAAGTGGGGCCCATTATCCAACCCATGGCCGGCCACTATGCATGGATTTTACCATTTATTTTTCTATTATTTTAATGATAATTAAATCTAACCTAAACCTAGGTGGTTACCTATAAATAGATAGTGATGGCTCCCACTTAAAGATTGATAAAATTTCACTTTCAGAAAAATTTTCCTGAGCCTTCTTTCTATTAAGCCGAAACCACATTCTCTTCTTTCTTCTCTTCATAGTTTCAAACCTTGAGTGATAGAGTGAGTTCCCACAAACATCAAGTGGTATCCCAATCATAGTGTGTAAGACTGTGAAGAATCCAATCAACAAGAAGGAGAATCGGTCTCAAGAAGGAGAGAAAGAGATCCATGTTCAGATTTTGATAATGCTTTGCTACAGAAAGGAATCAAGGGCTAGAGATCTGAACGGAAGGAGTCATTATATTCCGCTGCAATCAATGTCAGGTTTTCTTAAATTTTTATGTGTTTATTTCATTGTTTTTTAGGATGTTAATGAAACATACTTGTTAGTAAATCTAGATTCTAGTAAAATAATTCTAAAAACTGGCCTCAGAGCCATAATAATAATTTACGTTCATGAAATATGAATTAAAACGATGATTTGTGTTGATTTGGATGTGTTCATGTTTGTTTATGTGTTACTTGATGATGTTATATGATTTACGAAATTTTTTTCATGAAAATAATTCTATTTTTTTCTGAAAATATTTTATTTGGATTCCTTGTGAAAAATTAAGCAATTTTGGTTTTTACGGAACTCGATTCCGATAAAAATTGAAAAAGTTATGCATGTTTGAAAATCGGGTGCCCATGGTGCTCATCGCACGCACCAGGCTTCGGACAAGAAGCCTATACGAGCGCGTTCACTCAGACATTCCTTGTCTGAACTCAGCGTGCTGCTCCTTCAGATACGCACGCCGTGTCCTGTCTGCACGCCCAGATGCTGCAGCTGACCAAGAATTCTCGGTCAAGGAGGCTGCAACTCCCCCTTCCGCATGCGTCCCAGGGCCATTTGCAGCCTTTGATGGCTGCACGTGCAGCCTGGCTGCTAGCGATCCCAAAAAATTCGATTTTGGTGAGATTTTTTCCCAATTTTGGATTTTTCAATTTTCAAACCCTAAAATTAAAATAAAATATTAGTTTTTTAATATATTTAAACTTAAATATCAATATTCTAAATTAATAATATTTATTTTTTAATAGATTATTATTATTTTTTTATATTTTGAGGTTTAAATTTAAAAATTGATTATTTTAATTTTTAAATTATGGTCTGATTTAAAAATTTCTTAATTTCTTTAATATTTATATATTATTTATTTTTTAAGGTTAGATATTTTAATATTATACATATTTTAAATAAAAGATAACTTTATCTTTTTAATTTCAAATATTATATTAAAATCACCTTATATGATAAATTAAATAATTAATAAATTTGAAATTAACCTAGATATTTTCATAGATATTCTAACTATAATATTTTTAAATTCAAAAATTTGTTATTTTAATAAATATTTAATTGTTTAGAAATTATAAGTTTAAAAATGATATTTTACTATTTATATCATTTTATTAATTAGAAATTTATAAATTATATTTTAAATATTTAAATAACTTAGATATATTTGTAGAAATTTGAATAATGCTTAATTTGAGATATTTTGACATATAATTAGGATTGTTATTATTTATTTATTATTTTATTCTTAAAATAATAATTATCTAACCACATCTATTTTAAAATTGGTTTATTTTATTATTTTAATTTTATTAAATTATAAGATTAGAAAATGATATTGAAGATATTTTTTTTTCAAATCATTTATCTTATTTGATATTTAATTTAATTTGATAAAATAATTCAAATAAACCTAGATATTTTAAATTAGCTTTTTTATTTTTTTGAATTTTAAATTTTGATGATATTTTTAAGGTTGTTTTAACAACCCTAAATTTTCAAAATTTAATTGGTTAGTTTAAAATAATAATTTAATTATATTAATATCTTATTTTACATCTGTTACATGGACATTGTTTGTTTATTTATATAGTTTATTCAAAACTTTTTTTTTTAACAAACCTACTAATTATTTGATCTAAATTGATATGATTAACTTGTTGACAGATCCAATGATCTGATCTTAATCATAGTCCAATTTTCAATAGATCATATAAATAATTTGTAACAGGTAAATTTTGTACTTCTTTCATCTGTGTAAACCTAGTAACATGATAGGGCTCATCCAAATCATTTGGCCTGTGTGAGCCTATATATTTGCTTTCGGGCTTAGATGCATATAGAAAGCCCATTAAAGTTTTAACTAAGTAAATGGACTAGGTTGCTAAAATAAAATTTCTCATAAGTAATTTCATTTATGCCCAGTTAGAATTGGGCTTATTCGATGAATAACAAATATTTATTTAATGGTTAAATTCCTCCCCTTTGGGCCTTGTGTGAGAATTAGGGGGCCAATAGCAGTGGGTACGACATACTGAACCCAGCCCTCCCTCACATGAACCACTCCAATTGTGAAGGTCCATTTGCCTTATTTAAATAATTGTATCAGATTAGTCTAACCTAACTAAAATTGAATTAGCAACATAATTAACTTTTAAAATATATGAAATTTATTTTTTCATTGAATATTTTTAACTTAATTTCAGAAAAACACTTAGTTAATTGAAATATATTTTAGATAGTAATTTCTAGTGACTAGTTATATTTTCTAATATTTAATTACGAAAATATTTTAGGTTGAAAATTAATTATTTATTTTTAATTAATTTTGGACCAACTTACATTAAGAATATTTTTCCTAGTATTAAATTAGAATTATTGATTAAGTTTTTCTTATACTTGATTATTTAATTCTTACATTTAATACATTTAATTAAATTGAAAATTAAATATTTAAGTTGATTTCATTCTTGATACTTAAATATTATTATTTTTAGAATTTTTAATAAAATAGAAAATTATTTTAAGTTGAAAATTTTAATTTCAGAACAACTTAAATTTGAATAATTTTCAAAATATATATGTATATTTATATGTATATATTTTATTAATCATTTTTTTTTTTGAAATTGCATTTTTTATTTAAATGCAGAAATTTTGATTTTTTTTTTTTGAAAAATAGATTAAAGTTGAAAATTAATTATTTTTTTTAATTAATTTTGGACAAACTTAAATCAATAATTTTTTCATTAAATGATTAATTAAAATAAATGAATTAAAACATATTATTATTAGAAAATGAATTAATTAGTCAATGAATGTCTAGATAGTTATTATCTGTTTGCTTGAAGTATTTTTCTAGTGATATTTAATTAAATAGAAAATTAATATTTAAGTTGATTTTAATCATGATACTTAAATATTTGATAATTTTCTGAATATTTAATTAAATAGGAAAATTATATTATGTTGAAAATTAATTGATTAATTAATTTTGGACCAACATAAATTAGAATAATTTTTTAGAATTTATTTTATTTTATTTTATAGCATTTTCAAAAATTGTATTTACTTTAAATACATTTTTTTTTCGAATTTTGCATTACATATTTATAGAAAATTAAATTTGAGTTGAAAATTTTTAATTAATTTTGGATCAACTTAAATTGAATAATTTTTGTAATATTTATTGGAAAATTAATAGTAAGGATGGAAATAATTTATTTTTATTTTTCCACATATTCCTTAAGTATAATTTTATAAATATTAAATATTAAATTTATATTTAGAAAGTTATTCTAAATTGATAATTTTAATTAAATAAATATATATTAAAATAAATAGATTAAAATAAGTATCAAAGAAAATACAACTATTTAAAATAATGAGCTTTAGTTATTAGGATATTCGATCTCCATTGTTGGTCCTACATGGTTAATATGTTTTCAATATAACCTCGAGACGCTAGACTTCATCCCCCTAATGGATGGTTATTCGTTGAAGCATTTAACACCGTGACGATCTCTTATGATAAATATTTTGTAAGTTTTCGTCTCTATTAGACTCTCCCCTACGGTGACTACTTAGAGATAAATTTACGAAGTATGAAACAATGGTAGAAGCTCATAAAATAAGAATAACCTTGACTCTCGCCTACCGGGACAACGTTGGATTCTTATTTTGATCGAATAAAAGGTTGCTAGAATGGTATCAATTTTAGATGAGCTGACAACTCTATTCAATGAATGATACTTTGACTCTCGCCTACCGGGACACTGTATCAACTTGTTGGAAACCTTAAAAATTATTTAAGATATGATAGTTTTATATTTTCACATGTCTTTGTTATTTGCTAAATGCTTAATAATTTCTGAATTGTGTGTGAATTTACATTGAACCATGTTGTTTTCTGTTATTAATTGTAGTTTAATTTTGAATCTTCATTGTTGGTCTAACTTGGCTTGTTGTTTTTAATGGGACAAATCCTAATGAATTGTCATCCATTAACAAACATAATAGTGTTAGATCTCGATAGATAAATATTTGTAAATGCAACATCTAGCTGTTCATCAATAGATGACACCTTAGACAAGTATTTACAATGTGAAACAATGAAGAAATTTACAAATAAGAATAACTTTGGCTCTCGCCTACCGGGACATTGTTGGATTCTTATTTTAAATCAAAATTATCCTTTACTTATTCCTCTCAGCTTATTCATTTCGAATTAGCTTAAATAATATATCATTGGATGAATGGTTTATAAATCATTTGCTTATAATGTCATTCTATTTTCTATTAAGAAATTGAATGGCGCATATGATTATATTCCTGACATTCTATCCCGAAATGATATAAATCCTCGATTTTAAAATCTCCTACTTGTATATGCTTACTTTAGGCAAATTAAACTTAGAATTAGATTAGTAGTGGTGGTCCAAGAAAGAATACTCATGTATATTTGGTATAAAGTTAAGTCTTTGACTTTAAATTTTAGATTCCAAATAGAAATTTTTTTATTTCTATTTCCAGAATACAATACAGTTAAACTTTCACAAGTGATTAATATCCATTTTCTGTCAATGGATTCAAACTGTATGTCAATATGGAATGTGAGTTTAATATTCTGTGACCAAATCCACTTGGACTATTCTAAGAACTCTTTATTGTAACTAGACCTAAGTCATCAAAAGATCACAACCACATTCTTATATAAATCTATGGCATTTGTATCTTGTTCATAGTGGTTGACAAGATCCTTCTCTGTAAAGAGTCAATATGCCTATATCCACTAAAAATAAGTTTATCTCATTCGAAGATGGACGTACATTCAAGGGTGGATATGAGTTTTCGTTATATTCTCAAGACGATCACTCTAGATTTTACCTTATGCAAAAGAAATTTGAAATGTTTGAAAAATTTCATGAATTTTAGCAATGGTGGAAAACCATTAAGGTAAGTGGTTAAAGATCTTGCGAACTGATAGGGGTGGAGAAATATTTAGTTGATGTGCAGTTCAATGATCATTAAGTTGATTTTTTGAACTATATCCAAACTTACCTCCCCAGAAATTCGATTTGCATATTGATGATAGTATATGGTCTATGATTAGTTACTACCAATTGCCTAAGTCCTTCTAGGGATATACCCTAGTTATAGGAAAATTTCAGAATGATGGAATGGTTGTGTACTTAGTGTAAACCATTACTAGATTCATGGATGACCTAATCGTAATCTTAAGAAAAGCTAGAACTATTAACTAAGGTTTGCATGCTTGTTAGTTCTAAGTGATTAGGGGTGGACCATCCCATAGTCATTAGATAAGAAAGTATTTGTTTTAACAAATACTACTTTTTCTAAGAAAATGACTACGTCTGAAAACAAAGTAGCAAGTAAAGGAGATATTTTTATTGATTCCAAAAGTGTTCAATCATCTTATTCTGTATAAGATGATCCCACTGCCTCTGTTGTCTTGACACAACTGATGAGGACTATACCATTTAGTATTCTTAGACAAAAGTCACGGTACCTTATCGTAGTAGGAGGGTTTCAAGGAACTCACCCTGTTATGACTTGGGAGACACTTGTTATTAAAATCCATTGTTAGTTTAAACAAGTAATGGATTGTCAGAATAAGAAACTAAGAAGAAAAGCCAAGAGAACTATGGTTAAAACCATTCATATGGAACAACCAAAAGTTTTCTATTACAAGGACAAGAAAGGGAATTTTGAAAATAAGTCTATTCAATGGACTTAACAAAACTTCCTGTTCCTAGTATTAAAGGTTTGAGTTTATCTAAACCTATGCCTTGTGGTATGCCTGGTAATTTACTTACTCTAATGCAAGCAACTTACTTTAGTAAGATGCTGGAGCATTTTTCTAATGGCAATCTATAGAAGCTTCTCGAATTCTAGACATACATTTTATTTATCTAAGGAAAAGTCTCAACTATTCCAAAAAAAATAAGGCCAATGAAAGAATTCCTTATGATCAATAGTGAGAGGTCTCAAATATGCTTTCCTATGCATTAGACCAGACACCTGCTGTTGAGTGAGAGTAATGAGTAGGTATCAGATTAATCCAGGAAAGGAACATTGGACGACAATCAAGTGAATCTTAAGATGAAGAAGAGGAACTATATGTTAGTCAATAAGGGTATATTTAGTACTCTTAGACTACACCAAATTAAATTTCTAGACTTGCCTTAGTGCTAGAATGTCTGCTGATGAGGCCCAACTAAAAAGGTTGCGGGAATGCATGAAGTCGATGCCATAACTAGTTGACAGCCCAAGTGGAGGCATTAACAAAGCTGGTGACTACACAAGTCAAATAAGCTCAAGTTTCCTGCAAGCTGTATGGAGGATCTCATACTACTTATACCTGCCCTATAGATTTCGACAGTTTGACATTGCATAGGCTGATTGGTCTGAAATCCTTCATGTCTTTGCCTTCTTGATCTTTGGAATGAGGGTAATGATAGTTGAATTAAGAGGAGTAGGGTCCACACCATCATTTAGGACAATTAATACAGCTGAAGTGACCATGTTCCCGACTGTTGGGTTTTGTGCCCTAAATAAAACTCATTTCAATATAATTAGATTTACTAGTTAATAAAGATCAGAAATTATTTTATGTTACATGGTTCACATGATTTATTTCATGATTATAAATTCTATTAGGTCCATAACATATGTATTTGTACATGATTATAGTGTTGTCAGCATAATGGAATATAATCATGATGATATGTTCAAAAGTTGAATTCCCTGATTTGTTAGTTCACTGGATTTAGACTAGCATGATGATCTGCGATAGGTATACTTACACCTTGGATAAGTGTTATGTCCTTTCCATGGCATTGGCAAAGTTTACCAGTATCGGATGTATGGAGTATACATTGGAAGCGACCGATATTGAACTTTGATTAGATATGATAAATTTACTGTAATATCTATTCAATTCAATATCACCTAGTTGATCCTAGATCAAATGATCTTAATCCTGACATGATTAGGTTCGATCTCAAGAGTGTTATTTGTGTTCTTTGATTTGTTAGTTAAGCCTACTTTTTTGTCAGGGTGATACGTACAGTTTGGGAACATGGTAGTACAATTGAGTGGGAGCGCTAATCATAGATATGGAATCTATAGCTTGTATAGGTATTTAGAAGTGAAACGATGATTTCCTTTGAGCTTGACTGAATAGTGATAAATGATTGAGATCTCATTTTAGTGATTATATTATTTCACTAAAATATCATTTATAGGTGGTCAAGTGTTTTAAGGATAAAATACATTGAAAGGGTGTAACGGTAATTTTATCCCTATGCAATATAGATCATCCATAGAGGATCATTGATTATTGGGATTATAACAATGGATAATTAATAGCATATCTACATCGTGGACCATATAGAGCGTTCTATATAACTGAGAGTGCTTATAATACCCGGAATTAAGAAATGGATTAGCAAAACTCTAATTAGATAATTATGAATAATTGAGGAATTATATTATTATATAGTTCAATATATGTGAAATTATATGAATTTTAAATTGTTAAAGACCCCGTTGGTGAGCCAGGGGCATTTTGGTAATTATGCCCCGAGAAGGGTAAATTGATGAAATTAATTTAATTACGTGCTTAATATAACTATATTATTATATAGTATACCTGTGTTGTCTTTTTAGGTGTGTTCTGACAGGTTAGCGCGGTATAGTCACAACCGGGAATTTCGGGCCCGAAATGTAAATTGGATTGGTTATTTGGCATTTTTATTTGATATGTGATAATCTAAAAATTATTTGGAAATAAATTGAGTATGAATTATAAATATTCCCTTGAGAATGCTTATGCAAGTTATATAGCCCTAAGGGCAAAATGATCATTTGACCATAATTGAGTTATATTGAATTTAATGGATTTTGAGAGAAAATGATTTGTATTTTCTGGTTGCTTCTCCCTCTCAACCGAACCCTCTCCCTCTCTTTTACCCCTTTTGATTTTCAAAGCTTAAATTTGTGAAGAACTAGTTGATTTGAAGCTTGTTGGTTGAAAGAAAGGTGTTGGAGGCTTGAGGCTTAATTGTGTAATTGTTTGAGGTAGTTTTCTTGGTTTTAATTTATGCTTTCCTTGCTGAATATTGTGGTAGAAACATGCTTAGGTTATTTTGATTTTGGGTCTTGCATGTGTTGTGAAAAGGATGCTTAATCTTGTTAGGTTGTATGTTAATCTTGTGGAATTGAGCTTCTATTTATTGTGTGTTTTGTGATTGAGCTTGGGCAGTGATTACATGGTATTTCTAGGTTGGAATTTCATGTTTTAAATGGTGCTATGCTGCTGAATTGTAATAGGTTGGAGTTGGGATGAGTTCATGCTCTTGAATTTGAGATTTTGATGAGTTTGAAGCACGTGTTTGTGTAGCATGCAATCTGAATTCTCGGTTTAGTATGGGATTTTGATGCTTGCAATATATTAGTTATGCATCTAGTAATTTGATAGTGATCCTAATTGTTAATTTGGATGTTTGATTGAGAAATTTGAGTGAAAAGTTTGGTTTGGAAGCTGAAAATTCGAAGAGGGGCTGCTGGTTTTCTGGGTTCTGCACCCAGATGCCGCGACATGCTTAGCCCGCTCCTTTGAGTGGACCAGGGAATTTTTCCCAGGTGTCGCGGCATGGTCTGGGCATGTCGCGGCCTGCCCTCGTGTTTTTGGGCAGTTTTGAGTTGATTTTCGAAAGTTTGTAACTTTTGGTTCCGAACTCCGATTTGGGAGTTCTTTATATCGTTGGAAAGCTCGTTCCGAGCTCTATATGATTATTGGAATTTTAAATGCCATGCTTGAATTTTATTGAGTTGAAATTTAGGGGTTAACCCTAATTGTGAATTATCTCGGATTTGTGTGAGTAGGACTACCGGCACCTGATCAGGAACACCCGGGATTCGAAATCTCCTTCTATTGCCGGACAACAGGTAAGACAGTGATTAGCACATAGAGTATGCGCAGTGGCGCTTATATTGAGAATGATATGCATGAATGTTTAGTAACTAGGATTAGGGTTATTACCCTAATAGGAACGGTCTACTAGCCTAGGGTTATTACCCTAGTGATATATGTATGTAAATGCCATGCCATGTTAATTGAAATGAGATTTAGGGATTATGCGCTCAAGGCATAATCAGGTTGGACTCGGTACTCATAACCGAGATGAACCACTTCTAATGCCTTAATGTATTTAGTCGTGTGAGAGTAACACGTGAGTCTACGTCATGTAGATTTAATTTGATGTGTGAGCGGAACACATAGGTCTATGCCACGTAGACATAAATGGGCATGATGATATATGATCAGGTCTGTGCTATACAGAGATATGTGAATGAGTTTCAGGAGCAGGGCGAAGAATGTACATGTTCATGCCACTTCAAACCAAGCAGGTTATGGGTCTATCAGTGTTGAACTTTTATATTCTGTTTTGCCGCTTAGGTCGGCTAGAAAGAAAAGACTTGTAATAAGTTTGTAAATATTTTTCGGGATCCCAACTATTTTGAAAGTTTAAATATATTATAAGTTTATTTTTATTCTGTTTAATATAAAAGTTTAAATTCTGCGCTATTTTGATTAGTAATCCCGATTAGGGGATTAGGATTTCATAAGTATTTTGGGTGACGTGCCTAATTATTTATGGCGTTACAATTTGGTATCAGAGCGCCAAGGTTTTTAAACTTCTTGTAGATGGCTGAACATGTACATTCGTCGTCAGAGATAAACTCGACTCATGGTGCAGTAAGTATTGAGAGTAAATACTTGACTGTATGTGTGATCATCTGTTTACCGCTTTCCATTTTAGGCAGTATGCAAACATCGAGAGTATGTATGTGTTATGTGATGCCATGCTATAAATGCTATTTATTTATGTAAATATGTATGAGGTAAATAGATGAGTTAGGGTTTAAGGCAATAAGTGCGTAAGTGTGGTATTGGTGCTTAACTCGCTGGGGTTGTTGATTACAGGGGTACTTGTTGGGTTTTATGCCCTAAATAAAACTCTTTACAATCTGATTAGTTATCAATATAAGAAATTTGAAGTGATTGATGTTTGCATGAATTTTACATGCTAATGGTTTAATATGTTTAATATGTTTATTACATTCATACACACAAAATCAGTTAAATCCAGATCATATGTTTATTCACAATTACAGTATCGTCAACACAGTGGAATGTGATTGTGATCATATGAATCAAAAGTTTTGGTCTCTGTTTCATCAGTGTTATTGGATTTACACTAATGTGATAATCAGCGATGATGTGTATTTACACTTGGAGAAAGTGTTATGTTCTTTCTAGGAAATTAGTAAAGTATACTAGTTTCGAATGTATGGAGTATACATTGGACTGGACCGATATTGCAACTAAGTTAAGATATTACAAACTTACCGTTATACATATCTTTCCAAGTCAATATCAGTAGTTGATCTTAAGATTAAAAAGAATCTAAATCCTGATATACTTGGGCTCAACTGAGGAGTGCTATTCATGTTCTTTGATTTATTAGTTAAGCCTACTTTTGGGTCAGGGTGATACGTATATTTTGGGAACATGATAGTATGATTGAGTGGGAGTGCTGAACATAAATATGGAATCTATAGCTTCTACTGGTGTATAGAAGTTAAGTGATGATTCCCTTCGAGCTTAGCAAATAGAAGTAAATGGATGAGCTCTTGTTTAACTGACTAATTATTAGATCACTAAACACCATTTACAGGTAGCTAAGTGTTTTAAGGGGAAAAATACATTGAGGGGTGAGAACGGTAAAGAAATCCCATCTCGATGTAAATCATCTATATAGAGGATCTTTAAATCACAATAAGATTATATCAATGGTTAAATGAGATAGTATATTGGTATCGTGAAACATACAATATGCTCTATATAAGTCTGAGAGTGCAATTCTAAGTTCTAAGAGTGGATTCAACGAAGAATTAATAAGTAGGAATTTACTTGGTAAATTTGGTTCACTTATTGGAAGCTCAGCATATAGATCCATGGTCCCCATTCTAGTTGAGAACATTCTGCTTGTAAGACTCATTAATTGATTCGTGATTGATCAATTATAATTCTAAAGTTAGACTATGTCTAATTTTATGAATTTTCACTAAGCAGGGGTGAAATTGTAAGGAAAAGAGTTTTCTAGGTTTATTTATTTATTAATAGACTTTATATGTCTAATTAATAATTAAATTAAATGACAATATTATTTAATAATCTATTTTAGTTGTTAAATAATTAGTTTTGGCATTTAAAAGGTTAGAATTAGAAAATTGGCATTTTTGAGAAAATAGAGATAAAATTTGATAAAATTGCAAAATTAAGTGAGGCCCATTAACACCATATGGCCGGCCACTTAATGATGATTTTTCAAATTATTATTTTCATTATTTTAATGTCAAATAATTCTAAACCTAAGTGAGACCCTAGTGAAAGAGTAAGTGCCCACACACAGCAAGCAGTAACTCAATCATAGATTGGAAGACTGTGAAGGATCAAAGCTTGAAGAAGAAGGAGATTCGGGCTCAGATCTTGATTATACTCTGGTACAGAAAGGAGTCAAGGGTTAGAGATCTGAGTGGAAGGAGACATTTATTCCGCTGCATCAATGGAAGGTTTTCTTAACTTTATATGTGTTTATTTTATCGTTTTAGAAAGTTCATATTTAGGATGTTAATAAACATACTTGTGAGTAGATCTAAGATCCTGGTAAAATAATTCCCAACAACTGGCCTCAGAGCCATGGTAATTGATTTACTTACATGTAATTTGGACTTTAAAACGATTGTTTGTATGTTCTTTGGATGGTATCATGTTGTATTGAGTGTTATTTGATGATTGATTGATGTTTGTGAAATTTTCGTGAAAAATAATTGTGATTTCGTTTCTGGAATTATTTTTATTGGATAGTATGAAAAAAATTAAGCAAGTTAGCCTTTTACAGAACTCAATTTGGATTTTATTTGAATTAGTTATGATTTTTTGAAGATTAGACAAAATCGGGGCTGTGCTGATACTTTCCTGCGATCGCAGAACTGTCTGTACAGTTTCGAATTTTTTTTCGAATTTTTCCTTTTTTCTTCAATTTTTCATACTTTTTCATGGAATTAACTTCCAATTTTTTGTATGGTTTTGTATATATACTATTACTATTCCTAATTCAATTCTAATTATCATTTTGAATTAATTTAATATTTTTTTTAATTTAATTCAAGATATTAGTGTAATTTGAATTTGAATAGAATTAGTATTTATCTTTTTGCTTAAAAATCTATCTTATTTTTAAATTTGATTATATTTTTTTTTAAATTTAAGGTCAGATTTTATAAGATATTTATAATATCTTTTAAGATATTTATAATATCTTTTAAGATATTTTAAAAATATCTTATCTTTTAAGATATTTTTAAAAATATCTTATCTTTTAAGATTTTTTAATTAAATCTTTTTAGATATTTTGACCATATTTAAATTTAAAATAAGATATTTATAATCATGTAATTTTAAATATATATAAGATATTTTGCTAACTTTTAAATTTTGTTATTTTATTTATTTAAATTAAATTTAAAAAAATCTGAAAAGATATTTCATTTATCTTTTCTATTTTTTATTTAATTTTTATTTATAATATAACATTTAATTTTTAAAAGTAGTTAGCAAATTTTGAAATGATATTTAGGTTGGTTGAAACCTAATTTTTTCAAAATGTAGGTTTAATTTTAAATATTTATTTTTTAAATAATTTCAAAATTTAAATTTATTTATTTTAATTTTTTTTTCGAAATTAATTAAAATATTTTTTTTATTATTTAATTATTTATTTTTCGAAATTATTTATTTAAAATTAAATAAATCCTACTTCCAACTATCCAGCTAACCTTGTTGCAGGAGCATGTGTTTTTAGCTTGTGTGTAAGTTTTAAAAACCTATTATTACTTGATTGCAAATAGCCATGGTTACTTTTTGCCAGATCTAATGATCTGATGGCTCCCTTGGTCAAGTTAATAATTTGTAACAGGTAAATTTTACAATCTTCTTTCATCTGTGTATGACCTAGCAACATGATAGGATCCATCCAAAGTGTGCCTGTGTGAGCCTATATGTTTATTTTATTATATAGATGCATATAGGTTGTTGCTAAATAAAATGTCACACCATGATAGATTTTATTTAGGTCCATTTAGTTATTGGACCTATTCAATTAATAACAGTTATTTATTTTAAGGTTAAATTCCTCTCTTTTGGGCCT
The DNA here is from genome assembly GCF_029168945.1 of Cannabis sativa. Lineage (NCBI taxonomy): Eukaryota > Viridiplantae > Streptophyta > Magnoliopsida > Rosales > Cannabaceae > Cannabis > Cannabis sativa. The sequence goes on from NC_083604.1 coordinate 14,318,031, forward strand.
TGTGTGAGAGTTGGGTGCCATAGAAGTGGGTACGACATACTGAACCCAGCACCCCCTCACATGAACTACCCCAATTGTGAAGGCCCATTTGCCTGATTTAAATAACTGTACTAGGTTAATTATATTAGTTTGACCTAATAAAATTGAATTAGCAACATAATTAACTTTTAAAATATATGAAAATTTATTTTTCATTTTAATATTTTAAAGTTAATTTTAAGAAAAACACTTTTAGTTTAGATATTATTTCTAGACAAACTATTTGTATTTTTCTTGTATTTAATTAAATATAGAATTTTAACTAACTAAGATTCTTTCTGGAGTTTATTTAATTAAATATTCCTATTTAAGTTATAAATTAGTTGTATCAACTGATTTTTCTTATTTAACTTAAATTTGAATATTTGATTTAAATTTTAAATCAAGTTGAGGAATCTTAGGCATTAGTTATTAAAGATTCTTAAGATATTTTTTAAGTTAATATCTTTTAAAATATTAACTTGAAATGAAATATCTTAGATATTTTTTGGTTAATATCTTTTCAAATATTAACTTCAAAAGATATCTTCAAATTAAGTGGTTACAACTTAATTTGTGATATTTAATTAAATCTAGATTTCAAATTATTTAAGTTTTAGATTTTTTCTATATAACTTAAATTAGATATTTTTCAAATTTTGAAAAGATACTTAGTCAAATAAGATATTTTCTAGATAGTAATTTCTATACTACTTATTATTTCTAATATTTAAATAGGAAAATCATACTTTGTGAAATTAATTATTTAAATAATTAATTTTGGTACAATTTTATTAAGTATATTTTTCCTAGTATTAAATAGAAACTAATAATTAAGCCTTCCCTACACTTAATTATTATTTCTTGAATTTAATACATTTAATTAAGTTGAAAAATCTAAATATCTAAGTTGATTTTCATCATGATACTTAAATATTTATTGATTTTTCATGACACTTAATTAAATAGAAAATTATTTTTAGGTTGAAATTCATTTTTTTTTTCAACTTAAATTTAAATAATTTTTAATATATATATTTTTCTTTATTTTATTAATCAATTTCGAAATTTGCATTTTTATTATGCAATATTTTCGAATTTTTTATTTTGAAAAATAGATTGAGTTGTAAATTAATTATTTATTTTAATTAATTCTTGGACCAACTCAAGTCAATGATTTTTTCATTTAATTGATTAATTTAAAATATATATATATTATTAGAAATTGAATTAACTAGTCAAAAGAAAATCTAGATAGGTAATATTTTTGCTTGAGGTATTTCTTTTCTATTTTTATTATTTTCGAAAATTGTATTTTTATATACTTTAAATTTTCGAACCCAATAAATATATTCTCAAAGGAAACTTTTAAGTTGCTAATTATTTATTTAATTCAACTTAAATTAATTTCCTTAATATTTATATTTAAGATTATTACTAAGATGGAAATAATTAATTTTATTTCAATCACCATCTAAGTATAATTTTATAAATATTATATTAAATTATTATTTTTGAATTTTAATTCTTAATTTAGAATTTAATGAGATTTATTTATTAGAATAATAAAGAAAATACATTTTAAACAATGAGCTTTATTATTATTAAGATATTCGATCTCCATTGTGGGTTTTACACCGCGTTTGTTTTAGTGAGTAATCCTCCCTAATGGAGGAACGTTCATTAGCAATTTCGCACCGTTTAATCTCTATGATAAGTGGTTTGTAAGTGTTTTATATGGTATAGATCACCCTAATGGTGGCGACCATATTTGACTTGCAAATTGCGAAACAATGGTAGAAGCTCATGAGATAGAATAGCCTTGACTCTCGCCTAAACGGGACAACGCTGGATTCTGATCTTGATCGAATAAAAGGTTGCTAGAATGTTTAACATTTTAGATGAGCTGACAACTCTATTCAATGGATGGTAGCTTTGACTCTCGCCTAAACGGGACACTGATATCAGTTTGTTGAAAACCTTGGAAATTATTTAGGATTGAATTTTTTAAGTATTTTCTCATATCATTCCTACTTGCTATGTGCTTATAATTTCTGAATAGATTTTGTGTGTTAAACCATTATTAATTTCTATTTGTTGATTTCTATTATTTTGTAGTATCCTGTTTTACCAAAATGAATCCCATGTTATCACTGTTGACTGAAAATAAGCTGAATGGATCTAACTTTAATAAATGGAATGAGAACATTAATATTGCTCTCATAGGGGAAAGTGCCTTGTTTGTTTTAACTGAGCCGTCACCTGAAGTGCCTGGGGATAATGCATCCAAAGTTGTGAAAGAAAAGTATGAGCGTTGGCAGAAAGCAAATGACAAAGCTCTATACTTTATGCTTTCTAGCATGGTTGACACCCTCAAAACTCGGTTTTCTAAAACTGAGAAGGCTGCTGAAGTTATGACGAAGTTAAATGAGCTATTCGGTAAGGCATCGCTTCAGTCACGCTTTGACGCGACTAAGAAGTACATTAACGCACGGATGGAACCTCATCAAAACGTGCGTGACCATGTTCTCCTCATGTCCAGTTATTTCCAAGAAGCCCAGGATCATGGTGCTGAAATGGACAGTGCTACTCAAGTTAGTCTTATCTTGAATAGCCTGACTCCAGCATTTCTGCCATACTCATCAAATTATGTCATGAATAAGAAGGAAATTGACTTTCATGAATTAGTCAATGACCTTCAAACTTATGAAAATTTGATTGGAGGACCCAAGAAGAAAGGGAGTAAACCTCATAATCCTGGTAATGGTAATGGGACGATGAAACCTGAAGCAAATGTCGCCTCTACTTCAAAGCCCAAATCGAAGAAGAAGTGGAAGAACACCAAGAAGCGAGCCAAAGCCATGAAAAAGGCTGCTCCTTCTGGTGATGCTACACTTAAAGGAAAGTGTTTCCACTGCAATGAAAAAGGTCATTGGAAACCCCAGTGTCCTAAACTTCTTGCAAAGAAACAAGGTATTTCCATTTATAAACTTTAAGAGTTTTAGTGAATTATTATCCAATTGGATTTATGATTCTGGACTAACTTTGTTTATTTGTTTTCTTCTTCTTATAGGCCAAGCTACTTGAACTCAATTGAGTTAGATCAGCAAGCTGGACCAAGGGTGAAATCATCCAGATGAAGATGAAGCTCTTCAATTTATTTTTTGAATTAATTGTTTTAGTCTAAAGACAATTTGGATTTCAAATTTTAGTCAGGGATATTTATCCCTGTTTATCTCATATTGTTGCAATACATTTTTTTTATTAATAAAGTTTTTTTTGAAATTCCCTATTGCAAATTATGAGATTGAGCTTCATTTATTTTATCTTCATCAATTATTACCACATTATATTTGTATGTTTGTTTGTGTAAGTGTTTTTATTATTAATGCAAATTCTATAATATTTACAACTCTTCATAGAGTTATATTATACAAACATTAGAAATTATTTCTATGTTTATCAATAATTGTTAATTCTCATACAATTATTAAGAATTTGTTTAATAAAAGGATCTTATGATCTGATAGAGGTGGAGAAAAGTTAAGAAAACTATGCAGTTCAACGATCTTTTATATCTAATGAACTCTGGATAGTATTCAACTCCACATAAACTCTATCACACTAAGAGAATCATGATCTTTACAACCTTTAGGGGTGGATCATAATCTCTATATACTTAGGGGTGGAGGTTATCCACAAGTACCCTATATGTATATTCTTAGGGGTGGAGTCTATTCCACAATTCCCTATGAAACACATATCTTGTTTAAACATAGAAGTAATATAATGAGTCAGCTATTGTCAATATAAATTCTTGATCTTGATTGTATGTTCCATTTCGATTTTACTGTTGTAAGTAAAAGTTTGATACCTTTGAAAGTTCTTTGTTAAAGTTTCACATTACCTTAATTGAGTGGGAGAATTTTAAAGTTCTATACCCATCTTCATTAGGTTGATAATTGTGATAGGTACTTAAGAACAATACTGAAAAGCAAATCTAACCATTCACATGGATAGGTATAGCTTATCAGAATTATGAGAATAAGATAAAGAACTCTAGTTCAGTCCATTCGAATGACTTGAACCAAGAATTCTTAATCCTCATAAAATTTGATGGTATCTTAATTTTGATTACTTTAATCTCTGGCATGTATTTTTCACTTCAAATACTAGTCTGCTATGTTGATGACTTAGTCTTAAAGTTACAGACTAATACAAAAGTCACAACTAGGTAACTCCCCAAACAATCAGAGGTTAAAAGTATTATTTAACCAGACATCTGCTATTGAGTGGGAGCTATCTGAGATGTAATCAAATAGGGAACATTAGAAGATATTCAAGAAGGATTTATGAAAGTGATCTATATGTTAGATATTAAGGAACTGTGTATCAGTTTTCCTTGTATCTCACCATCTAATTTCGATTTATATGAGATGGTGCTTACTTTGGGGGTGGAGGAATTATTGTATAATAATTCAAGCTCTACCAGAGAAGAACTATAACTTGGTCTATTCGAAAATACCAGAAAGTTATATCACTGAAGAAAAGTCTACACTGTATTATCTCAATTACATATTTTAAAATATGAGAGATATGTCCTCTGTTAATTCAGATGTACTTTTAAAACAGTAAAGATTTGAGTATCCCTTGATGAGTAAAGCATATAGTAAAGGATGTTTCATAAGTGTATTTATGAACTAGTTTCCAGAAGTTTGGGTGGATTCAAATATACTACACTTGATCTGAAGATCAAGACATCAGATTGACCTATTTGCGCAGTTTGTTTTATATTAGTGCAAGTGGGAGTTTGTTGGGTTTTATGCCCTAAATAAAACTCTTTACAATCTGATTAGTTATTAATATAAGAAATTTGAAGTGATTGATGTTCGCATGAATTTTACATGCTAATGGTTTAATATGTTTAATATGTTTATTACATTCATACACACAAAATCAGTTAAATCCAGATCATATGTTTATTCACAATTACAGTATCGTCAACACAGTGGAATGTGATTGTGATCATATGAATCAAAAGTTTTGTTTCATCAGTGTTATTGGATTTACACTAATGTGATAATCAGCGATGATGTGTACTTACACTTGGAGTAAGTGTTATGTTCTTTCCAGGACATTAGTAAAGTATACTAGTTTCGAATGTATGGAGTATACATTGGACTGGACCGATATTGCAACTAAGTTAAGATATTACAAACTTACCGTTATACATATCTTTCCAAGTCAATATCAGTAGTTGATCTTAAGATTAAAAAGAATCTAAATCCTGATATGCTTGGGCTCAACTCAGGAGTGTTATTCATGTTCTTTGATTTATTAGTTAAGCCTACTTTTGGGTCAGGGTGATACGTATATTTTGGGAACATGATAGTATGATTGAGTGGGAGTGCTGAACATAAATATGGAATCTATAGCTTCTACTGGTGTATAGAAGTTAAGTGATGATTCCCTTCGAGCTTAGCAAATAGAAGTAAATGGATGAGCTCTTGTTTAACTGACTAATTATTAGATCACTAAACACCATTTACAGGTAGCTAAGTGTTTTAAGGGGCAAAATACATTGAGGGGTGAGAACGGTAAAGAAATCCCATCTCGATGTAAATCATCTATATAGAGGATCTTTAAATCACAATAAGATTATAACAATGGTTAAATGAGATAGTATATTGGTATCGTGAAACATACAATATGCTCTATATAAGTCTGAGAGTGCAATTCTAAGTTCTAGGAGTGGATTCAACGAAGAATTAATAAGTAGGAATTTACTTGGTAAATTTGGTTCACTTATTGGAAGCTCAGCATATAGATCCATGGTCCCCATTCTAGTTGAGAACATTCTGCTTGTAAGACTCATTAATTGATTCGTGATTGATCAATTATAATTCTAAAGTTAGACTATGTCTAATTTTATGAATTTTCACTAAGTAGGGGTGAAATTGTAAGGAAAAGAGTTTTCTAGGTTTATTTATTTATTAATAGACTTTATATGTCTAATTAATAATTAAATTAAATGACAATATTATTTAATAATCTATTTTAGTTGTTAAATAATTAGTTTTGGCATTTAAAAGGTTAGAATTAGAAAATTGGCATTTTTGAGAAAATAGAGATAAAATTTGATAAAATTGCAAAATTAAGTGAGGCCCATTAACACCATATGGCCGGCCACTTAATGATGATTTTTCAAATTATTATTTTCATTATTTTAATGCCAAATAATTCTAAACCTAAACCTAGTAGTTGCCTATAAATAGAAAGTGATGGCTCAGTCAAATCACAAGTTTTCAACAAGCCTTTCTGACAGAAATTTCTCTCTTCAGAAAAATTGAGCCTTCCCTCACTCTCTACCTTGGCCGAAATCTCTCTCTCTCTTTTCCCTTCATCTTTTTCGTGACCCTAGTGAAAGAGTAAGTGCCCACACACAGCAAGCAGTAACTCAATCATAGATTGGAAGACTGTGAAGGATCAAAGCTTGAAGAAGAAGGAGATTCGGGCTCAGATCTTGATTATACTCTGGTACAGAAAGGAATCAAGGGTTAGAGATCTGAGTGGAAGGAGACATTTATTCCGCTGCATCAATGTAAGGTTTTCTTAACTTTATATGTGTTTATTTTATCGTTTTAGAAAGTTCATATTTAGGATGTTAATAAACATACTTGTGAGTAGATCTAAGATCCTGGTAAAATAATTCCCAACAGTACTAGTAATGGACCCTCCGCAATCATCCAGACCACAGTGCGAGCAAGTAGAGCCCGGGGCTACCCGAACCGATCCACCAGCACCACTTCCACCTCCGCAAAATCCGGGGGATAATGTGGGGGCTGTTAATGCTAATCCTCCTGCTGACTGGCAGCAGATGTTTCATGAAATGCGAAGTGTCATACTTTGTCAAGAGGAAGAGTTGCAACGTTTGAGGCAACAGGCTGCCCTAGTTAATCAAGTGTTACCACCAGCTCCTGTGCCAGTGGTGGGTAACCAAGGGTATGATATGCCGCACCGAGACTCTGTGTTCGAGCGGTTTGTGAAGCTGCAACCTCCGGTTTTTCTGGGAGGTATTGATATTATTAAGGCCGATCAGTGGATCAGCACTGTTACCCTTATCCTCGATAATATGGGGGTGACGGGAATTGAAAGAGTGAATTGTGCGGCCTTTATGTTTCAAGATCATGCCCGCGTCTGGTGGGACATAGTGAATCAAACTCAGGATGTCAGTGTGATGACATGGGAAGAGTTTAAGAAACTTTTTGAGGAAAAGTTCTATAATGTGGCTGTAAGGACTTCACACCAGGAAGATTTTGTGAAGTTGACTCAAGGGAAAATGTTTGTTGCAGAGTATACTCTTGAGTTTGACCGGTTATCTAAATTTACTAGTGATCTGGTGCCTACCGATTTTACCAGAAAACAAAAGTATGTTCGAGGACTGAATGCTACAATCAATCGAGACTTGAAAATTACCACATCCCATGACACTCTGTATAAGAGAGTCGTAGACTTGGCCTTAATTGCTGAGGAGGCCTAGCAGCAAGTGATGAAAGAGCAGGCTACAAAGGATGCCGCCATGGCATCAAACCCTCCTGCTGGTGGTAATGTCAGTAAGGGGATCGACAGTAGCAACCCTGAGCACAAGCGGAAGGCTGAGGCTTCCGGAGCTTCAGGAGGAAATAGAAAGTTTCAGGGAAACAGAGGTGGCCGTCAAGGTCGCGGGTCCTCATTCCGGTCATATCTCGAGTGCCCTAATTGCAAGAAGCATCATCCTGGTGAGTGCCAAGCCAAGGCATGTTTCCAGTGTGGCATGGTGGGCCACTTTATCAGAGACTGTCCCCAAGCCAAGAGAGAAGAGCCTAAGAAGAATGTTGCTCAGAACCCAGGGCGACTTTTTACTATAACTCAGGTTGACGCTGATGCTAGTCCGTCAGTTGTGACAGGTCAGTTGTCTATTAATGGTTGTGCTTATACTATGTTATTTGATTCGGGAGCTACTCATTCATATGTATCGAGTAAAGTGATAGAAAGTTTACATAAGCCATGTGATACTTATGCTTCGGGGTTTGGAACCCTGTTATCCTCGGGAGACCTGATAGTATCCACAAAGTGGATTCAGTCCTTGTCTTTTTGGATTGACGGTTGTGAGTTGACCGCCAATCTAATTGAATTGCAATTATTTGATTTTGACATAATTCTGGGAATGGATTTTCTGTCTAAATATGGAGCAATGATTGATTGTAAACGTAAGATGGTGGTGCTTGAGCCCGAGAATGCTAACCCAGCGGTGCTCGTGGGTAAAGTTTAGGGGGCACGCATATCGAGAATATCATTGTTGAAAGCTAAAGACCTGATGGGTAGAGGTTGTCTAGGGTTCATAGTTACTACTGTGGACACTAGCCAACCTGTGACATCAGGGCCTAAAAATACGAGATTGGTATGTGAATTCCTTGATGTCTTTCCAGAAGATTTGTCGGGATTGCCACCTATTTGGGAAATTGAATTTGTTATTGAATTGGCTCCGGGAGTGGATCAAGTGTCTAAAGCACCGTACCGAATGGCTCCAGCTGAATTGAAGGAATTGAAGATACAATTGCAAGAGTTATTGAATCTGGGATTCATTAGACCGAGCTACTCACCTTGGGGTGCTCCGGTTCTATTTGTGAAGAAGAAAGAAGGAACCCTGCGAATGTGTATTGACTACCGAGAGTTGAACAAGCTTACCATTAAGAACAAGTACCCTTTGCCTCTAATTGATGATCTATTTGATCAACTGAAGGGGGAGACGATCTTCTCTAAGATTGATCTTCGCTCAGGCTATCATCAGCTGAGAATTTGATATCCTGAAAACCGTGTTCCGTACTCAGTATGGACACTATGAATTTCTTGTGATGTCTTTTGGACTCACTAATGCCCCGGCGACATTCATGGATTTGATGAATCGGGTGTTTAAAGATTACCTGGATAGGTTCGTGATTGTATTTATTGATGACATTTTGGTGTACTCTGAGACAGAAAATGAGCATGAGTTGCATCTCAGAGCGGTTTTACAAAGGTTACGGGATCACAAGCTTTATGCCAAATTCAAAAAGTGTGAATTCTGGTTATCTCGTGTCTCATTTTTGGGGCACATAGTGGATAAAGATGGGATCATGGTGGATCTGGCCAAAATTGAAGCTGTACGGGATTGGCCAGCACCGAAATCAGCTACAAAGGTTAGAATTTTTCTGGGTTTAGATGGTTATTATCGTCGGTTCGTTGAGGGTTTTTCAAAGATTGATGTACCCTTGACGGAACTGACTCGGAAGAACTAGAAGTTTGTTTGGACTGATCGGTGTGAGAAAAGTTTCCTGGAGTTAAAGCAACGCTTGATTACCGCTCCTGTACTAACTCTTCCTTCAGATAAGGAAAAGTTTATGATATATTGTGATGCCTCGAGACAGGGTCTTGGCTGTGTGCTTATTTAGGCTGGGAGGGTAATAGCTTATGCTTCTCGGTAGTTAAAGGAGTACAAGCAGAGGTACCCTACTCACAATTTAGAACTCACAGCAGTGGTGTTTGCGCTAAAGATTTGGCGGCATTACCTTTATGGCGAGAAATGTGAGATATACACTAATCATATAAGTCTGAAATACTTCTTTACCCAGAAGGACTTGAATATGAGGCAGAGACGTTGGTTGGAGTTGGTGAAGGATTATGATTGTCAGATCCTTTATCATCCTGGTAAGGCCAATGTGGTTGCTGACGCTTTGAGTAGAAAAGATCAGAGTCAGTTGAATTTTATGAAGCAAATTTCCCAACAGCTAGCAACTGAAATGACTCGAGCTCAGATTGAGTTGGTTGTGGGGCAACTGGCTAATATTACCCTGCAATCCAGTCTTTTAGAGAGAATTAAAGAAGCACAAAAGCAAGATTCGGAATTGATAAAAACCCGAGCTAGGGCTTCGGCTAGGAAGGCTAGTGATTTCTCAGTGGATGAAATGGGAATGTTAAGATTTGGGAATCGAGTTTGTGTGCCTATGGATGAGAACATCAAGAAAGAGATCATGGATGAGTCTCACACGACTCCTTATTCAGTTCATCCAGGGTCGACAAAGATGTACCAAGACCTAAAAGCCATGTTTTGGTGGCCAGGCATGAAGAATGACATCGCTGAGTATGTTGCAAAGTGCCTTACGTGTCAGCAAGTGAAAGCTGAGCACCAGCGACCTGCAGGGTTGCTGCAACCACTGAAGATACCAGAATGGAAATGGAAAGATATTGCTATGGACTTCGTGGTAGGTATGCCTAGAACCATGGGACAATTTGACTCTGTGTGGGTCATAGTGGACAAGTTTAAAAAGTCTGCTCACTTTTTACCTGTTCGGACGAATTTCTCCATTGATCAGTATGCTGAATTATATGTCAGAGAAATTGTTTGTCTACATGGTGTCCCAAAGTCCATTGTATCGGATAGAGATCTGAAGTTTACATCAAGATTCTGGGAGAGTCTGCATCGAGCTATGGGTACTCAGTTAAAGTTCAGCACAGCTTTTCATCCGCAGACGGATGGGCAATCCGAGAGGACCATTCAGATCTTAGAGGACATGCTACGATCATGTGTGCTTGACTTTGAGGGATCATGGGTAAAGTACCATCCCCTGATCGAGTTTTCTTATAATAACAGCTATCAGGCAACAATCGGGATGGCTCCTTATGAACTTTTATGTGGAAGAAAATGTAGATCGCCCATTCACTAGGATGAAGTGGGTGAAAGGAAGTTCTTGGGTCCCGAAGCTGTTCAGAAAAAACAAGTGAGGCAGTGATAAGATTAGAGCGCGAATGCTCGCGTCTCAGAGTAGGCAGAAGAGTTATGCCGATCCAAAGCATCGAGATATTGATTTTCAGGTCGGGGACATGGTATTTCTCCGAATATATCCGATGAAAGGCATAAAACGCTTTGGGAAGAAAGGAAAGCTTAGCCCGAGGTTCATTGGACCTTTTGAAATCCTTGAAAGGATAGGGCAAGTATCGTACAGGTTGGCTATGGCCCCAGCGCTGGCAACTGTACATAATGTGTTTCACGTTTCAATGCTTCAGAAGTATGTCTCAGACTCGTCCCATGTTCTGAGTTATGAAACATTGGAACTTCAGCCGGACTTGTCATATGAAGAGCAACCAGTTCAGATACTTGATAGAAGAGAAAAAGTCTTGAGAAGCAAGACTGTGGCACTGGTGAAAGTACTGTGCAGGAAAAGTAAAGTAGAAGAGGCAACCTGGGAACTCGAGATGGATATGCCGCAGAAATATCCAGAGTTGTTTAGGTAAATTTCAGGACAAAATTTCTATAAGGAGGGGATAATTGTGATACCCAGAATTAAGAAATAGATTAGCAAAACCCTAATTAGATAATTATGAATAATTGATGAATTATATTATTATAGTTCAATATATGTGAAATTATATGAATTTTAAATTGTTAAAGACCCCGTTGGTGAGCCAGGGGCATTTTGATAATTATGGCCGGAGAAGGGTGAATTAATGAAATTAATTTAATTGCGTGCTTAATAGAACTATATTATTATATAGTATGCATGTGTTGTCTTTTCAGGTGTGTTCTGACAGGTTAGCGCGGTATAGTCCCAACCGGGAATTTCGGGCCGAACCGGGTTTGGGCCCGAAATGTAAATTTGATTGGTTATTTGGCATTTTTATTTGATATGTGATAATCTAAAAATTATTTGGGAATAAATTGAGTATGAATTATACATATGCCCTTGAGAATGCTTATGCATGTTATATAGCCCTAAGGGCAAAATGGTCATTTGACCATAATTGAGTTATATTGAATTTAATGGATTTTGAGAGAAAATGAATTGTATTTTCTGGTTGCTTCTCCCTCTCAACCGAACCCTCTCCCTCTCTTTTACCCCTTTTGATTTTCAAAGCTTAAATTTGTGAAGAACTAGTTGATTTGAAGCTTGTTGGTTGAAAGAAAGGTGTTGGAGGCTTGAGGCTTAATTGTGCAATTGTTTGAGGTAGTTTTCTTGGTTTTAATTTATGCTTTCCTTGCTGAATATTGTGGTAGAAACATGCTTAGGTTATTTTGATTTTGGGTCTTGCATGTGTTGTGAAAAGGATGCTTAATCTTGTTAGGTTGTATGTTAATCTTGTGGAATTGAGCTTCTATTTATTGTGTGTTTTGTGATTGAGCTTGGGCAGTGATTACATGGTATTTCTAGGTTGGAATTTCATGTTTTAAATGGTGCTATGCTGCTGAATTGTAATAGGTTTGAGTTGGGTTGAGTTCATGCTCTTGAATTTGAGATTTTGATGAGTTTGAAGCACGTGTTTGTGTAGCATGCAATCTGAATTCTCGGTTTAGTATGGGATTTTGATGCTTGAAATATATTAGTTATGCATCTAGTAATTTGCTAGTGATCCTAATTGTTAATTTGGATGTTTGATTGAGAAATTGGAGTGAAAAGTTTGGTTTGGAAACTGAAAATTCGAAGAGGGGCTGCTGGTTTTCTGGGTTCTGCACCTAGAGCATGCCGCGGCGCGCTCCTTTGAGTGGACCTGGGAATTTGTCCCAGGTGCCGCAACATGGTCTGGGCATGTCGCGGCCCGCCCTCGTGTTTTTGGGCAGTTTTGAGTTGATTTTCGAAAGTTCGTAACTTTTGATGTCGAACTCCGATATGTGAGTTCTTTATATCGTTGGAAAGCTCGTTCCGAGCTCTATATGATTATCTGAATTGTAAATGCCATGCTTGAATTTTATTGAGTTGAAAGTCAGGGGTTAACCCTAAGTGTGAATTATCCCAGATTTGTGTGACTAGGACTACCGGCACCTGATCAGGACCACCCGGGGATTCAAAATCTCCTTCTATTGCCGAACAACAGGTAAGACAGTGATTAAAATGTAGAGCATGCACAGTGGCGCTTATATTGAGAATGATATGCATGAATGTTTAGTAACCGGGATTAGGGTTATTACCCTAATAGGAACAGTCTAATAGCCTAGGGTTATTACCCTAGTGATATATGTGTGTAAATTCCATGCCATGTTAATTGAAATGAGATTTAGGGATTATGCGCTCAAGGCATAATCAGGTTGGACTCGGTACTCATAACCGAGATGAACCACTTCTAAGGCCTTAATGTATTTAGACGTGTGAGAGTAACATGTGGGTCTACGTCATGTAGATTTAATTAGATGTGTGAGTGCAAAACATAGGTCTACGCCACGTAGACATAAATGGGCATGATGATATATGATCAGGTTTGTGTTATACACACATATGTGAATGAGCATATTACATTTGTTATGATTTATACTGTCTTGCTGGGCTTGGCTCACGGGTGCTCTACTGTGCAGGAAAGGGTAAGGCATTAGCCGATCAGCCATGAGTTTCAGGAGCAGGGCGAAGAATGTACATGTTCATGCCACTTCAGACCAAGCAGGTTATGGGTCTATCAGTGTTGAACTTTTGTATTCATTTTGCCGCTTAGGTCGGCTAGAAAGAAAAGACTTGTAATAAGTATGTAAATATTTTTTGGGATCCAAATTTTTTTGAAAGTTTAAATATATTACAAGTTTATTTTTATTCTGTTTAATCTAAAAGTTTAAATTCTGTGCTATTTTGATTAGTAATTCCGATTAGGGGATTAGGGTTTCATAAGTATTTTGGGTAACGGGCCTAACTATTTAGGGCATTACAGTGCAATTCCAAGTTCAATGCGTGGATGCAACAAGGAATTAATAAGTCAGTGAAGTTACTTGATAAGTTCTGAATCTGCTTATTGAAAGCTCGGTTATATAGGCCCATGGTCCCCATACTAATTGAGACCATATTGCTTGTAAGACTCAGTTAATTGATTTTAATTAATCAATTATAATTCTAAAATTATACTATGTCTAGTTTATGAATTTTCACTAAGCAAGGGCTTAAATGTGAAGAAAAGAGATTCTAGGGTTTATTTGTTAATTAAGAGACTTTGATTAGTCTAATTAATAAATATATTAAATGACAATATTATTTAATAATTAATTTTTAGTTATTAAATAATTGGAATTGGCATTTAAGTGGTTAAATTAGAAAATTAGCGTTTTTGAGAAAATAAGATGGGAAAATTACAAAATGGCAAAATTATAAAGTGGGGCCCATTATCCTACCCATGGCCGGCCACTATGCATGAATTTTACCATTTATTTTTCTATTATTTTAATGCTAATTTAATCTAACTTAAACCTAGGTGGTTACCTATAAATAGATAGTGATGGCTTCTACTTAAAGATTGATGAAATTTTACTTTCAGAAAAATTTTCCTGAGCCTTCTTTCTATTAAGCCGAAACCACATTCTCTTATTTCTTCTCTTCATAATTATAACCTTGATTGATAGAGTGAGTGCCCACACACATCAAGTGGTATCTCAATCATAGTGTGTAACACTGTGAAGAATCCAATCAACAAGAAGGAGAATCGGGCTCAAGAAGGAGAGAGAGAGAAAGTGGGGCCCATTATCCAACCCATGGCCGGCCACTATGCATGAATTTTACCATTTATTTTTCTATTATTTTAATGCTAATTTAATCTAACTTAAACCTAGGTGGTTACCTATAAATAGATAGTGATGGCTTCTACTTAAAGATTGATGAAATTTTACTTTCAGAAAAATTTTCCTGAGCCTTCTTTCTATTAAGCCGAAACCACATTCTCTTATTTCTTCTCTTCATAATTTTGAACCTTGATTGATAGAGTGAGTGCCCACACACATCAAGTGGTATCTCAATCATAGTGTGTAACACTGTGAAGAATCCAATCAACAAGAAGGAGAATCGGGCTCAAGAAGGAGAGAAAGAGATCTAGGTTCAGATCTTGATAATGCTTTGCTACAGAAAGGAATCAAGGGCTAGAGATCTGAACGGAAGGAGTCATTATATTCCGCTGCAATCAATGTAAGGTTTTCTTAAACCCTTATGTGTTTATTTCATTGTTTTAGAAATTCATATTAGGATGTTAATGAAACATACTTGTTAGTAAATCTAGATCCTGGTAAAATAATTCCAACACCGACTACATCACAATTGTTTTGGTAGAATATTGTAGACATTCTATCAATTCCTGGGCTTTATTAGGCCCATAGTTTGCAGAGCCAGCTCAACATCTGATTTTTTGAATGGTTTTAGAAGAGTCTCATTCATGTCCATAGTAACAGAAACTGGGATTGTAGCCAAAGTTGTAGCAAGAGCATTATTATCAATGGAAGAAGCCTGGAACAAGTTGGAGAAATAATATTGAATAACCTTGCTCATGTCTTGTTTGGAGGTGACTTTTATACCATCTTCTGTCCTGAGAAAAGCTATCTGTTGTTTGATTTTCTTGCTGAGGCTTTAAAATGAAAGTATTCTGTATTCCTGTCCCCTAATTGCACCCAATCAATTCTAGAGCGTTGTTGCCAGTATATCTCCTCTTGTTCTAACAAATCATCTAGAATTGATTCATTGTGTTTCAGTGCAGCAGCTGTCTCATTGTTGAGAGTATGAGAATTGATTAAGGTGTCAACTTTGGATTGTGCATCAGCTATATTCTTCTTCATTCGGTCACATTTTTAATGTGCCATTGCTGCAATGATTTAGCACACAAATCCAAGTTATTAAGGACACTCCTAATCGGGTCTAATGTGTTTTCTGCCAGCCAGCAATTTGAGATGATGCTCTTGCTTTCAGGGTCAAATAACCACAATTTCTCAAATCAAAATTTGTTGTATCTTTTATGCTGCTGAGGAGCCAAATTGTTGGAGATATCTGCTGATATTGCTTGGTGATCAGAGTTAAAATAGTCCAGATGTGAAACTTTGGGTTGGTTATAAGAAGAGTCCCACACATCATTCACAAAGCACCAATCTAGACACTCCTTTAAGGTGTTTAATGCTGTTCTATTTTTTACCCAAGTATAGCTATCGCCTTGAAAAGGTGGATCAAAAAGATGACAATGATCAAGGGCACTTCGAAGAGCACTCATCTGTGTTTCACTTTGCAAGTACCCCCCTGATTTATTCTAATTTGACAATATCTCGTTGAAGTCTCTAATGATTAACCATGGCTGCAAAGGAGCCACATCTGCTAGTCTACGGAGAAGTATCCATGAATCAAATCTATTTTGTGCAGCAGAAGCACCGTAGAAAGTTGTAAAATGGAATTGTGGGCCACCAGTTGCAGTCATAAACATTCAAAAAATCATGAGCCAAAGGTATTGACGTTAACATCAATGTTTTCCTTCCACAACAACATAAGACCTCCGCTTAGTCGTATCCGTGGTGCTTCCATACCATGAATGAATTTTAAAGATTGTCGTATGCATTTTAATGAATTGTTACTGAGTCAAGTCTCCATAAGAAAGAGAACATGAGGAGATTGCTACTGAACAAGCAATCGAAGATGTCTTAACGCTCTCGGGTTCCCCAATCCCCGCACATTCCAATTTAAGATTTTCATAATCCCTTGCGGGATCGCGAAGCAATATCCGCAGAGTCGTCAGAATCACCATTTGAATCCTTGGAAACCGAGGAAACATTCTGGCTTGAGCAGTCTCCTTTTGACGAGGAAGGAAAGAGAGTATTGCTATTTTGGTTGCAACATCTCTTAATCATTTCTCTCATACAAGGAGCATTAGTGTGCCTCTTAAAAATTCTGTTGGGGTTAAGGTTTTCTTTATTAATTTCTGGTTTGTTATAAGTTGTGGAAGTGAGTGCAGAGTGGTCATTAGAGATGGTATTCTAGAGGAAGAAGCATGCAACAAGCTGCTGCTGGTGGTGATATTAGGTAGTGCATTTGGTGGATAGGTTGCAAAGGGAATTTGTGGATGGTTAGCAGAGCCAATGTCGGGGGTATAAATGTGGTTTAAGTTGGTGAGGGGTGTAAGGTTGTTAGGAAGTGGAATCATGCCGCTTGTAATGAAGGGTATGGTAGGAGATGTAGAGTGTTCAGTGATCAACATGTTTGATGCAGCAGTTGCTATGGAGGACAGTTGGTTATGGGGGATGTTGTATTTGATTGAAGTGGCAAGGTCATAGATTGATGTTGATTCTGTTGAAAGGAAACAGAGGCATTGATATCATTCATAGCCATGTTTGATGCAGCAGCAGATGATTCTCCTTGAAAAATAATCTTTGGTTGAGGCTGTGATCTTACACCCAGTTTTGGGATTGTAGATACCAGAGATTTTTGAGCCAGGCATGTCAAGAGTAGCCATGCATTACCTTTGGAGAAATCAGTCCGGTACTTGTCATAGCCATTAGTTGGTAACTTTGCACCTTTCATCCAAGGACCATACAAGAGATCATCATCATTACCATTATCCATTCTTTCTATGAAAGCCACATCAAAGGGATGTCCAAGCCTACCACATTCAAAGCAAAATTCTGGTAGCCGTTCATATCTGAAATCAATCCAAAAATCATTTTTAATCCTTGGCAAACTGATCATTCGACCTCTGAGTAGTGGTTTGTCCACAGGGAGTCTAACAAGAATCCTTAAGAAAGGTCCCCATCCCTCATCAAGAGAGTCTTCATGGACATCAATAAACTCCCCAATGATGTTCCCCAAGGTAATAGCAAGCATTTTTTGACTTGCAAAGGAAGCGAAAACAGTAGATTTGAACCCAAAAAGGAGTAGTCAATAAGTTGTTCGCTGTGACATTTTGCAGAGTATCAGGGGAGCAAAAGATTACAAGATGGTTTTGAAAGTGCCAAGGTTCCTTGTTCAAAACTCGAAACTTATCCCTTACACAACTGAAAGAAATTTTGAACATACCATCTCCATAGTCAGAGATTGTAGCAGGAAATCTACCATTCCAATGGCCAAACATTTTATCATAGAAGGTAGGTATATGAACATAGTTATCAGTGAGAACTCGTGCTATAAGGATGTGGCTCGAGGTGGCAGTTGAAGCAGGGGCGACTTCAGCAGGAAAAATAGCAACAGCACTTTCTTCTTCAGTAAGAGCTAATGTTGAATCAAAGTGCAGAAGAGGATCCATCACGAAAACAACAGAAAATATCAGATCAACAATAGCAGTTAACGCATAAACACAGTGAGGTTGAAAAAAAACTGAAAGTAGAAAAAACGGGGAAAAGAAAACTTTTGAAAAAATAGTTAAAAACCCAAAAGAGTAGTTAAAAATACAAAACTGCTACAGACCCAACAGGGCACGTCCATATATATATGTATTTTATTCAAACTAATTTAAAAAGACTATTTATATTTTTTTTCACAATTAATAAATTATATGTTTATTTTATAGCTTTAGTTATATTTATATAACTTTTGGACAATACTTTACAGATAATCATATAAAAAAATTATTAACATCATTAAAAATTTTAATATTTACTTATTAATACTCAGATTTTTATATGACAACCTATAAATACATTAATATATAATCTTTGTTTTTCATATTTTAATAGTTTTAATAATAAAATTTTAATATATATACATTATTATGTTTAAATGTATTATTTTAACTTATTTATAATTGATAAATTCATATGTTCTTATTATTATATTAATAATAATAAATTATAAGTATTTTAGTATGTTGTGCTGTACTTTTTGCGCTTGTCGCATGTCGTGTTTTTCGGGCTAGTCTATTATTCGTACTTACGTGTTGTGCCTTTCGTGCTTTTCGTGTCGTATCTTGCTAAAGGACATATATTTCTCGTGTTGTGTCATGCCCAAGCTCGTATTTTTTCGTGCCTAATCGTACTTGTACCTTTCGGGTTTATATCAGTTTCATGTTGTGTCATAAAATTCAGCCTGCAGCACTAGTTGTTACTACGTAGTTATATTAAAACATTAATTAGTTTGACATTAGTAATAGAATCGATAATTTTTTTAAAAAAATGAGGAAGTAGTTATATAGATCAATTTCTTGATACAGAAAAAAATCTCATGAAAAAATTAGTAATAATCCAAAAAAAAAAATGCAAAAGTGAGTATGGAGGTCATCATCTAACTATAAATATATATATATTTAAATTTTCTGTGTCTAACTTTTATATATAATGACTTTCTCGTTACAAATTGATCTTTTATATTTTTTTTAGATAAAATTGATCTTTTATATGAGTATTTGAAATTTATTGAAGGAAAATTTGTACCATAAATACTATATATTTTTTATTTTTATATACTTAAATACTATATTTTTTGGGGGGAATTTAATACCAAAAGTTGTATTTTAGGTCTCTCCGTTACTACTATTTTATTAGTTTTGACTAGGTGTACACGTGTAAGGCTCAGATTAAATCTCCATTTTTTTTTTAAAATGTTTAGTTAAAATTAAACACACTTTTTAATCTAATATATCTAACTTAAATTTAATTTTCATAAAATTATTTTAATGAATTAAAATAAAAAAAAATTAAAAAACAAATGAGAATACGAATCAATCATCCCAAATAACCCTAAATCTCATCGTCTTCTTCCTGTTGCCTTCTTCAACCAAAAAAAAAATAAATAAAAAAATTACAGCCGATCAAACTAAAAAAATAAACCCAGAAACCAACCCCAAATTCCATTCCCTTCATCTTCAACCCCAAAAGAAGCACAAACCTATATTAGCAGAGAGAAAATGAAACAAAGTGAAGTGTTTTCTCATTGAATTGAACTGAAGCAAGGATTACAATATTTATAGAGCAAAGCTCTTGATACAAAGGGATGAAGCAACAGTATTCTGTTGTAACAGAATAACAGAATACTGAAGCAAAGAAAACTAACACGTGCCTAAAATACAATAACAACTTAACTGAAAAATAACCAACTGAGATGACTAACAGCAATCTTAATAGCCCCCCTCAAGGTGGAGTGTACAAATCTTTGACACCCATCTTGCTGATCATAGCTTTGAAAGATGCTGGAAACAAAGCCTTGGTGAAGATGTCTGCTAGGTTGTTGTTGGAGGAAACGTGCAGCATTTTGATTGTCCCTTGTTGAACTTTTTCCCTTACTATGTGGCAGTCAATGTCTACGTGTTTGGTGCGTTCGTGAAAAACAGGATTCTCAGATATGTGGAGTGCAGCATCATTGTCACAATAGAGAATGGCAGGTGTGGTGTGACAGATTTTAAAATCCTTTAAAATGGCAAGTATCCATGTTATTTCACAAGTAGCATGTGCCATAGCTCGATATTCAGCTTCGGCTGAAGAGCGAGACACAGTGGCTTGTTTCTTGGATTTCCAGGATACTAGAGAGTTGCCTATGAACACACAATAGCCAGAGATAGATCTCCTAGTGTCAATACAGCTGCCCCAATCGGCATCAGAGAAGACTTTGATGTTGAGACTTGTTTCTGCATATGCAGAGATGTGAGAATCGGATTTGTTTGAAAAAAATAGGCCCTGACCAGGGGTTGTTTTGAGATACTGAAGTATCCTTTGAGCAGCGAGTAAGTGAGATTTTCTTGGAGAGGCTAAGTATTGACTTAGCCTATTAACTGCATAAGAGAGATCAGGTCGAGTGATAGTGAGATATAGGAGTTTTCCAATGAGACTTCGATAAGTAGTGGGATTGGAAAGGAGCTGTCCATCAGTGGAACTTAATTTTAGATTGGGCTCCATGGGTGTAGAAACAGGTTTTGAACCAAGATAACCGGTTTCATTTAGTAACTGGAGAGTAAAAGGCCTTTGAGAGATATAGATGCCTTGAGGTGATCGACTTATCTCAATGCCAAGAAAAAATCTGAGATGTCCAAGGTCCTTTAATTTGAATTTATTGTTCAAAAAGGTTTTAAACTCAATGGTTGCTGAGGCATTGCTGCTAGCAATGACAATGTCATCGACATAGACGAGGACAGCCATGAAAAGGTGATTGTTGGATTTGATGAATAAGGAATAGTCGGATTGGGATTGAGTAAATCCATTAGAGATTAAGGTTGTGCTGAGTTTGGCATACCATTGTCTGGAAGCCTGTTTAAGACCATATATACTCTTTTGGAGTTTGCAAACTGCATTTGGGGGAAGTTTTGTGGCAGATTTATAGCCAGGAGGAAGTTTCATGTAGATTTCTTCATGTAAGTCCCCATGAAGGAATGCATTATTGATGTCCATTTGATGGAGTTCCCAATTGTTTATTGCTGCAAGAGCAAGGAGAATTTTCAATGTATTGAACTTAGCAACCGGTGCATAAGTATCAAGGTAATCAATGCCATATTTTTGAGTGTAGCCTTTGGCTACTAACCTGGCTTTGAGTCTATCAACTGCCCCATTGGGGAGGTATTTAATTTTGTATACCCATTTACAGCCAATTGGTGTGTATCCAGGAGGTAGAGACACCACAATCCATGTGTGATTGTCTTCTAAAGCCTTTGTTTCAATATCCATAGCATTGTTCCATCTTGGGTCTTTAGCAGCAGCAGAGTAGTGTTTAGGTTCAAAGATAGTATGGGCAGATAGAATAGCACTAAGAAATTGAGGAGATAGTTTATGAAATGACATATACTTTTGTATAGGGTGAGAAGTAGGGTCTGTAGTAGTGCCTATAGAACAAATGTAGTCTTGTAAGTGCTGAGGTTTCTTGAGGGTTCTGCCAGTTTTGGAAGTGGGAATAGTTGAACCTTCTGTAGGAGTTGGTACACTGCTGGTTTGAGATGGAAGATGAGTAGGGGATGGGGAAGAGGGAAGGGTTCTGGTGTGAAACAATTGGTCTAAATGTTGTGTAGAATGGTATTTAGGGAATGGAAAAATTGTTTCATGAAAGATGACATTTCTGGATTGAAAAATGGAATTGGTTTCAAATCGAGAAGAGTATAGGCCTTCATTCCAGAAGGATATCCAAGGAAAACACAGTTGTTGGCTCTTGGAGAAAATTTATGTCGATTTCTATCAAGTGTAGATGCATATGCAAGACAGCCGAATGTCCTAAGATGTTCATAGGCTGGCTTTTTGTTATGCAATATTTCGAATGGAGTTTTATGATGAAGAACCTTGGATGGTGTTCTATTAATCAAGTAAGTGGCTGTTTGAATAGCATGGGGCCAATAAACAAGAGCAAGCTGAGATTGGAAAAGCAAGGCTCTGGCCACATTGAGAATGTGTTGATGCTTTCTCTCCACAACTGAATTTTGTTGTGGAGTGTTAGGCTAAAATTAGTCTAAGTTTCGGGTCGTATTTTCAGTTAGTTTTCACTCTTTGTTTCTAGTTTTAGGGCTATTTTACGCTTGATTCTTTTGTTTCAGGTCCTTGGGTGTTTAAAGAAAGTATGTACAAGAATTGAGGAAAAGTGGTGAAAGAATCGAGAAGAAAAACCAAAGTTTGTGTCGTCGCTCGTTCCTGGCTCGTGGATCGGGAACATGCCGCCGCGACTGGGAACATGCCAGTCGCGACTGGGAACATGCCAGTCGCGACGGGAACTGGCAGAGAGGATCTCGAAGTTTCAAAGTTTAACCCCGTCGCGACGGGGGCTTTGCCAGTCGCGACGGGGACCCCAGTGACGGGATTTTTGGGCAGTTTCGTAATTTCACGAATTTTAAAGATGAGAATTGGTTTAAATAGTGAGGGTTCGTGAAAATTAGGGATTATTCAGAATTGGAACCCTAGAAACAGAGGAGGAGGCTAGAAGAGCGGCTTGTGGCGACCCGGATCAATGGCTTCAACTAGTTCTTTCTTTTCTCTTTAATTTTTCTATGTTCTTTTCTATTTCAATGTTAATTATGGATTTGATTATGGATGTTTTGAACTAAACTCCTATTTAGGGAGAATGATGAATGTTGTTTAAGTTTTTCCTAGTTAATGAATAATTGCCATTCCTCCATCTTGATTGTGAACACTATTCATATTTGTGTTTAATTTCCATGTGCAAGATTGATCACCTTTTACATGTTTTATGATCTCAATTCGAAATCTGAAAAGTGAGAATTGAGAATGCTAAAATTGGATAGTCTAGGTTTTGATGTGAAACGAAAGTATTTACATAGCCTTTGTGACATTTAGATTATTGCTTAATGCTGATTTCATGTTAATTTAATTAAGAGATTAATTAGAGAGCATGAGATTTAGAACCTAGAAGATCTGAAAAGAGCTAGGTTAATTTATAATCTGTCATTCACTTCAAGAGAAGGATAGCAATTAGACATTAACATTGGTAACTTAACAACAGGATTCGTCTCCCTATTCTCTCATCTTGATTAATATTCACTTGTTTCTTTAAGTTTCTTGAATTTCTTTCTTCCTTTTTTAATCATAAATACTTTTGATTTTCCAAATAGAATTATAAGTATAGTTTAGTAGTAATTAATCCAATTCCCTGTGGTTCGACCTCACTTGCGTGAGTATACTACTTGATTGCGTGCACTTGTGTAGTAATTAATAATTTTCGCAACAAGTTTTTGGCGCCGTTGCCGGGGAATTGTATAAAGATTAATATTACCCAAAATTATACTAACTTCTACTTTGGTATATTTTTTTTTCTCTTGCTGATTTTCTAACCTTTTTCTTGCAATATTTTCTTGATCTATTTCAGGAATCCTAAGTGTATGCGCGGTCAAGGACAAGCAGTCATATTACCAGTTGATCCTGAAATCGAGAAAACTTGCAGGAGGAATCGAAAGAACAAAAGGCAAGAAAGAGTTTCAGCAACTGCTGAAACATCAGAAATCATGGCTGCCAATGTGAACAATAATGTTGGAAACAATGGGGGTAATAACGGTAATAATGGTGGTGCCGTGGAAGACCAAGCTAATGGCCGTAGCTTGAGAGATTACATTCTCCCTACTCTGACGGGAGTGCAGTCATGTATCAGGCCACCGGCAGTGGATGCGAATAACTTTGAGATCAAACCTGCCATACTTCAAATGGTGCAGTCTTCAGTTCAGTTTGGTGGCCTCCCTTCTGAAGATCCTAATCTGCATCTCTCGAACTTCATGGAACTTTGTGAGACTTTTAAAGTCAATGGAGTTAGTGATGATGCCATTCGTTTGAGACTGTTTCCATTCTCACTTAGAGAAAGAGCCAAGAGTTGGTTAATCTCCTTGCCACCAAATTCCATAGCAACATGGACAGACTTAGCAACTAAATTTCTGTCTAAGTTCTTTCCCACAAAGTACGCTAAGCTGCGAGGAGAGATCACCAATTTCTGTCAACAAGAGAATGAGTCTCTCTATGAGTCTTGGGAGAGGTTCAAGGACTTAATCGAAAGTGTCCTCATCATGGTATTGAGAAGTGGATCTTTGGTTCATAATTTCTATAACGGGTTGGTTGGTAACACTAGAACTCTAATAGATGCGGCAGTGGCGGAGCCTTTATGAGAAAGAGTGCTAATGAGGCGTATGATCTATTGGAGGAGATGGCTCTAAACAACCAGCAGTGGCCAACTGAAAGGAGTCAATCTAAGAAGGTAGCTGGTGTGTTAGAGGTTGATGCCATTACAAAGCTGACAGCTCAGGTTGAGGCCCTAACAAAGCTGATCGCAGTGCAAGCCAAACAAGCTCAAGTGGTTTGTGAGATATGTGGAGGTCCCCATCACTTTTCTGAGTGTCAGGCAGATGTGGATGATTTGCCAATGGATCAAGCAAAAGCCATTGGAAACTATTCCCAAAACAATAATTATGGGCACAACCAACAGGGGTTCTACCAGCAGAGAAACCAGCCCCAACAAAACCAACAACAGCTGCAACAACAAAGTTCTAGTGGAGGCTCCACTATCCAAGCTGATTTATTGCTCCAATTCATGATGGAAACTAGAGCCTCTATTAAAACTCTAGAAACTAAAATGGAACAATTGGCTACTCAAGTGGAAAAACAAGCTCAAGGAAATTCGCCTAGCACTAATGATGCAAAAGGAAGAGAACAATGTAAAGCAATTTCCTTAAGGAGTGGAAAGAAATATGATGGGCCTGAGATGATACAACCAGTGGATGAAGAGATTAAAGATCAAACAGCACCAACTCAGCATCATCAGATAAGAAGATTGCGATAGTCCAGCACCACCACAACAGTCTCCACCAATCAATATTGATCATCATGTGAAAATACCCTATCCTCAAAGACTCCGAAAGACCAATCTAGACAAGCAGTTCACAAAATTTCTAGAGGTCTTCAAAAGATTACACATCAACATTCCTTTTGCCGAAGCCTTGGAACAAATGCCCCGTTATGTGAAGTTCATGAAGGAGATATTGTCTAAGAAGAGAAAATTGGAGGACTATGAAACAGTGGCATTAACTGAGGAGTGTAGCGCCATTTTGCAAAAGAAACTACCGCCCAAGCTTAAAGATCCGGGTAGTTTCAATATTCCATGCTCTATAGGGGGTTCGGTGGAAACTAAAGCTCTATGTGATCTGGGAGCAAGCATTAATCTAATGCCCTTGTCTGTCTTCAAAAGGCTAGGATTGGGAAAAGCAAAGCCCACAACAGTGACTTTACAACTAGCGGATCGTTCTTTGACTCATCCTCGGGGGATAATTGAAGATGTACTGGTGAAGGTTGGTAAGTTTATCTTCCCTGCTGATTTCCTAATTCTTGATATGGAGGAAGATTCAACTATTCCCATTATTTTGGGAAGACCATTCTTAGCCACAGGCCGAGCATTAATAGATGTTCAAAAGGGAGAGTTAAAGTTGAGAGTGCAAGATGAAGAGGTCAATTTTAATGTTTTTGCCCCAACCGACATTCCTACCTGTTGCAAGATTGAGATGGTGAAGGGTTCTTTTGTTAAAGCTGATAAGAAGAAAGCAAAGCCTAAAGAGCGACTTCGAACGATTCGGCGTCATTGGAAAAGATTGATGTGTGGTAGTTCTGAAGGTGAGCTTACTCTTGTGCGAAACTCTGAAATCAACACGATTGGTGGTAAATTTTCTTCATTTAGTACGAGGGCTCTTTTGGATGAAAAGGGTCCGCCCAACCCCTTCTGATGGGGGTTCAGGTAAGTCCTTCTCACCTTGAGTATAATAGCACATTGGGGACAATGTCATATTTAGTTTGGGGGGAGAGACTTAAAATTTTTAAATTCTGCACTTTAATTTCTGCATTTTAATTATCTATTTTAGTTTTTTTTATTTTAGTTAAGGAATGGCAATAAGCTTGACGATAGTTGTATACTGCTGATTAGTGTGATGTGATCTGAAATTATAAAATAACTGTGTGCTTGATTATGCTAACTCTTTGGATTAGTTTGGATGCTTAGGAACCTGTGTTTATCTGTAAATACTCAATTTGTGAAAATTGTTATAATTGTTTTACGATGGGTTGTGGTAAGATTGACAGGATAGCTTAGAACTTGCATGTTTATTCTTTTGAGACGAAATCCTTGATAGTGTTCAATTGGAATATGACTTAGGCATTTGTTGGATAGTTTGAGCCTTTCAAGCCTACCGTAATAAGATGTATCCCTAGTTAACCTTTTGAGCCTAAACCTACTATGTTTTTCACCCATCGATTTAAAAAAAAAAATTGCAACCACACTATTAATTTTTCTTCACCATTTTATCCATGATATCATAAGCTACATAATTAGTTTGGGGGAGGATAAACATTTAGTGTGAGGAAATAGTGAGAGGGAGAAAAACTTGTAAGATTGAGAAGAAAAAAAAAATTGTGTAATTCAATGTCACTGAAAAAAAAAATTTTGAATATGATGAAAAAAAAACACAATAAAAAGTAAAAATATGTGTGAAAAAAAAAAGAAAAAATTTCAGTGATGTTGAAAAATAATAGAGATGTCTTCTATCAATCTTGGTAAATTCGGGAATATTATGGGATCTTAGAAAAAAGAAAAGTAAGAAGCTTGTGGGTTCTGTTTGTGTGCTTATGATATCTTGAGCCAAAATTGTCTTTTGCCTATCCCTGAATATCTGAGCCATATTACCCAAAGCCTTGAAAAGACCTAATGATTCCAAAGAATACTGTCAACATTAGTGGAGAAAGGTAAGCATGCAAGCTTATGAGTTATCGGGTTGTGGAACTGTTGGAAAGAGTAAAGCTTTTATAACAATGTTTCACATTTGAATAAATTTTTGCAGTTGTACATAGTGTTATAAACTGAGCATCTGAGTTAATTGTTAGAGTTAGTAGGATCGAAATTCTAGTTTATGCAAGGAAGAAAACAGAGCATGAGTCAGCAGCGTAGTGATTATCTGACAGCGTAGTTAGTTTTTTTTACCTTACTCGGGGGCGAGTAAGAATCTAGTTTGGGGGAATTTGTTAGGCTAAAATTAGTCTAAGTTTCGGGTTATATTTTCGGTTAGTTTTCACTCTTTGTTTCTAGTTTTAGGGCTATTTTACGCTTGATTCTTTTGTTTCAGGTCCTTGGGTGTTTAAAGAAAGTATGTACAGGAATTGAAGAAAAGTGGTGAAAGAATCGAGAAGAAAAACCAAAGTTTGTGTCGCTGCCTGTTCCAGTCGTGACTGGGAACATGCCAGTCGCGACTGGGAACATGCCAGTCGCGACTGGGAACATGCCAGTCGCGACTGGGAACATGCCAGTCGCGACGGGAACATGCCAGTCGCGACGGGAACTGGCAGAGAGGATCTCGAAGTTTCAAAGTTTAACCCCGTCGCGACGGGGGCTTTGCCAGTCGCGACGGGGACCCCAGTGACGGGATTTTTGGGCAGTTTCGTAATTTCACGAATTTTAAAGATGAGAATTGGTTTAAATAGTGAGGGTTCGTGAAAATTAGGGATGATTCAGAATTGGAACCCTAGAAACAGAGGAGGAGGCTAGAAGAGCGGCTTGTGGCGACCCGGATCAATGGCTTCAACTAGTTCTTTCTTTTCTCTTTAATTTTTCTATGTTCTTTTCTATTTCAATGTTAATTATGGATTTGATTATGGATGTTTTGAACTAAACTCCTATTTAGGGAGAATGATGAATGTTGTTTAAGTTTTTCCTAGTTAATGAATAATTGCCATTCCTCCATCTTGATTGTGAACACTATTCATATTTGTGTTTAATTTCCATGTGCAAGATTGATCACCTTTTACATGTTTTATGATCTCAATTCGAAATCTAAAAAGTGAGAATTGAGAATGCTAAAATTGGATAGTCTAGGTTTTGATGTGAAACGAAAGTATTTACATAGCCTTTGTGACATTTAGATTATTGCTTAATGTTGATTTCATGTTAATTTAATTAAGAGATTAATTAGAGAGCATGAGATTTAGAACCTAGAAGATCTGAAAAGAGCTAGGTTAATTTATAATCTGTCATTCACTTCAAGAGAAGGATAGCAATTAGACATTAACATTGGTAACTTAACAACAGGATTCGTCTCCCTATTCTCTCATCTTGATTAATATTCACTTGTTTCTTTAAGTTTCTTGAATTTCTTTCTTCCTTTTTTAATCATAAATACTTTTGATTTTCCAAATAGAATTATAAGTATAGTTTAGTAGTAATTAATCCAATTCCCTGTGGTTCGACCTCACTTGCGTGAGTATACTACTTGATTGCGTGCACTTGCGTAGTAATTAATAATTTTCGCAACATGGAGTATCAACACATGAATTATAGTGAAAAATACATGTTTTGGTATAGAAATTATTTATGTTGAATTCTTTGGCATTATCAGTACGTATGGCTTTGATTTTGGCCGAAAACTGAGTAAGTACCAGAGAATAAAATGCAGGAATAATAGTTTGCACTTCTCCTTTGGTTTTCATCATGTAAGTCCATGTATGTCGAGATTTATCCTCAACAATGGTGAGAAAGTACCTGAAGCCTTCGAGGCTAGGTAAGTGAAAGGGACCCCAAACATCCATGTGAACCAAATCAAAGCAATTTTTGAAAAAATTATTATGAGAAATAAAAGGAAGTTTTTTTTGTTTTGCTTGATGACAAATGGAACAATGATGTGGAGATTGTTTATTAAAGGAAAAAGTAATCTCTTTATTTATTCCTGTCAAGATGCTTACAGATGGATGACCAAGGCGATTGTGCCAAAGGTCATTCTTTGGAATTACACTATTAACAGTACAATTATTGAATGGTAAAGGAGTTGTAGCAGTAGAGATTGGAGACTGCTTGAGAATATAGAGTTTTCCAATCTTGCTAGCCATCCCAACCTTCGAAGTCACTAGGGGTGCCTGGATAAAACAGTGGGCATTAGTGAAGAAAATGAAGTTGTTGTAATCTTCAAGATAGGATTGGACAGAAAACAAATTGTACTTAAATGAGGGAACATATAGAACATTGTAAAGTGTTATTTGCTGGTTTATAATGACAGTACCAGTTTTTATAATGGGAATGAGGCTACCATTTGGTAATGTAACATGCTTTGGATGAACTGTACTATTAAAAGAAGCAAATTTCTTTGAATCATAGCAAATGTGGTGAGTAGCACCACTATCAATAATCCAAAAAAAAAGATGAAGAAGAAGGATTACCAGCAAGATTTGTAGCAGCAATAACAGAACTGTTGTCAGATTTGGAGTTTTGTTGTTGAAGTTGCTGACTCAGAAATGAAATGAGCTGCTGGTAATGAGCAGTAAGGTCTGGTGGTGGATTAGAAATGTTCAAACCAGATTCAGTGCAAGAATTGGGGGCTGTAGAGCCTGAAGCAGCATTTGTTTGGTGAGCCTGGGGAGTCGATTTAGACTTTTCAGACTTATTCTTGTCACCATAACCAGGGGGAAAGCCATGGAGAAAGTAACATTTGTCAACAAGGTGTCCAGGCTTGTGACAATGAGAGCAAGAAGGTCTTGGTTTCTTGTTTCTTGGTTGATTTGGGGGCTAAGTAGCAGCAGCCATAGGAGGCAAAGCAGAGCCAAGAGTTCTTTGGCGCTCTTCTTGGATGATCATAGCAAAAACTTTGGAAATAGAAGGAAGAGGTTCAATGAGAAGGATCTGAGCTCTTACCGAATTATAGGATTCATTGAGTCCTGTGAGAAACTGAAGAACTTGATCCTGGTTGTAAAACTCTTGGAGACGCTGAAGAGCACCACAGGTACAGTTAGCAGAGGGTTGAAACTCCTTTAATTCATCCCAGAGAGACTTGAGCTTGGTGAAATAGGAACTGATGGATTGATCTCCTTGTTGCAGGCTGTGAAGTTCGGCCTTCAGCTGGAAAATTCTTGGGCCATTTCCTTCATTAAAGCGATCAACAAGGTCATTCCACATGTCAGATGCAAGGTTAAAGTACATGATGCTCTTGGCGATTTCAGGGGAAACCGATTGCATGAGCCATGACATGACCATGTTGTTGCATCTGGTCCATGAAGTGAAGGTTTGGGAAGACTGCCATCAAGAAAGGCAGTCTTGTTTTTAGCAGCAAAGGCCATGGTGATTGCTCGACGCCAGGATTGAAAATTTGGTCCTATGAGAGGGGAGGATACAAGCATGAGACCTGGATGATCTCCTGTGCTCAAGAAATAGGGACTGGACAAGTCCTCATGAGCAGGTCGATCTCTGGTTTCTATGGTGGCTTGTGGAATTGGAGCAGAGTTAATGTCTGGATTGGGAGTGGGATCAGAAGATGTATCGCCATTCTCATCGTTGACAGAGCTCTGTGTATTGTGTTTGGCCATTGATGCAAGGAAGGAATCGATCTTGAGAAAGATCAGAGAAGAAGATGGAAGCGGAAGCAGTTGTATCAATCTGATACCAAACAATTTCTTATTGTTCTATTTACAATTTTAAAGCTTCTAATTTCTAATTACACTCCTTCCGCACCAAACAATGAGCAAACAAAGAGGGGGAAAATCAAGTTGTTTTGATTGTTTGTTTCTTATTTCAACTACAGCAAAGGTGGTCGTCTTCCTCAAACTCGGAAACACCTAACATGGCCAAAGCTAAATGACTCCTCATCTCACTATTTATTTGTTGTGATTGAGAGTAATAATCAATAACGCATCCATTACCCAGAATTCCAGACTTCTTCCTCCTAGATATAAAGCGTTGTTCCTCACCTTTCAAAATTGCAAAAGTCTCACGGATGATGGCTGGCCTGCGCGATTCTTCACTAGTTACACAAGCAGCGGCAGCCTCAATCATTCGAACTCTAAATGCAAAAAAAGTCATTAATATGGCTAAAGCAGCAATACAATGGACTTGTTTACCAAATCAAACAAAGCCCTTACATGAGCTCCCTCGCTAGCTAACACCAGGAGAGAAGATGAAGGGAATAGAATTTGGGGTTGGTTTCTGGGTTTGTTTTTTTAGTTTCAGTGGCTGTAATTTTTTTAGGGCTTTTTTCATAAATGTACAACAAAAATAACATAATTATAAAAAATGTGCAAAAAAAAATTATTTTAAAAACTTATATATTTTGAAAACTTATTACATGAAATCATACATTTTAATCATTAAATAATAACTATGTTTATTAATGCTCAAAATAAACAATTTTGTAAAATTAATTAAACAGTTTTATAAAAATAAACAAGTTAATTTTTTTATTAAAAGATAAATGTTTATTATCTATTTTAATATAATTATTATAATTTAATAAGATTTTTTTTAATAAAATACAATACTAAAATTATAAACATTAATGTATATAAATATAAATCAATACTTAAGATTACTAAAAATAAACATAACACATAGAGTGATATAATAAACATATCTGAATATTATAATTTTGTTTATTAAATGTAATAACCAAAATATTTGATTATTATCTTCTATTACGTTAGTCTAGATAACTCGATGTGGAAATATTAATTGAATAAAATGTGATATTTTCTTGTAATTATTAGAAAGTGTTATTCTTTCAAGATTAATTATGGGAATTATGTAAGATTCTATAGTTATTAGGAATTATGGGGCTTAGTGTTTGAGTCCATTTTAGTTTTGGACTTAGTAAGTAGAGGATTTTAGTATTATTCTGAAGCTATATATAAGTTTAATTATTAATTATTTTAAATAAAAGTAGTAGTAACAGTAGCATATAAATAGAGGCTTAAATAATTATGGTTAAGTTTAAGAAGTTATAGCATATATATAAATAATCTAATAAGGGAATATATATGTATAGAAAGAGTATTATTAGAAGTAGAAACATGCAGTGATCGTGTGCATGAATTGAGGTTATTTGTGTGGCATTAATTGAGAAAAAAGTGGTACACTAGTAGGAAATAATATATTTTTGAAATTATGCATGGACATATGGGAAGAATTCAAATTTATAAATGGTCTACACGTAGAGCAAGAGAGAACATAAATCTCTCAACAATATTACTAAGTCTTGAATGTATGTGCATTTTCAAAGGAGATTTGAGTGGAGATGATTTAAGTTTGAAAAAAAATAATTAGTTAGAAATAGCTTAAGAATATAGTCTAGATACATGCATAATAAGAGAAGTTTAAGACTTTGAACTTTTCCTCAACCGAAGTAGTATCAAGAAAATGGTAGGATGCCAAGTGTTGTTCCATAACTAATCCATTTAAATTTGAAAACTTTAACTCTAGTTAGATAGTGTATCGTAGGTGAATTAATTATGAGTGGTATGCTATATGTGTCCCAGCTTATAAATAGAGTCATCAACATACTTTCACTCTTTCACTCAAAAAGGTAAAACTAGCACTAGGCCTCATAATATCCCTCTCTTGTTCATACTGCGCTACATATTCTTAGTTTTCTTCTTAAACCTCTCTGTCTAGCACCAACTACATATATAGTCACATCATTTCAAAACCATTAATTATTTGTTCTCTCTAGATCAAATCCTCACCATACACTATTATATTTCTCTCATATATATATATATATGTATATATATATCTTTCATCGACTTTACCATCACTATTTTTATATTCAAGTTTTAGTGCCCAACTAGATCTCATTGGAAGCTAATTAAGGTATAGCATTTTATGATTTGAGTTGTAGATTCAAGGTTAAGGTTTCGTGTATATATATACTATTATAATATATTCTAATTAATGAGTATATGAAATCTAGGTTTCTCATAAACCAATTATTGATTGGGCCACTATTGGAATCAAAGCTAGGACTCCACATTCGAGGTAAGGAAATTAAGTAGAAAAAACATAAGTTTTCTGTATGTAATAACATTCATAGGAAGAGTGGGAATAGTAAAAGAGAAGTTAACTAAGGTCTTCTGCCTGACTCTTTATTGTTTGTTATTTAATGTACTGTATAATATATATTTAAATAATGTGTTTATAAGATTCATGTTATTTATGTATGTTTACAGTATTAGAGCATGGCCATTGCTAAAGGTATATATTTAAATAATATGTTTATAAGATTCATGTTATTTAAGTATGTATGTAAATAGTGTGTTTATAAGATTCACATTATTTAAGCTAGTTATGTTGTTTAGATAATGGACGGTACAATGGATTCGCATTATTTAAACAATGATATGATTATGATATAGTTATGATATGATTATTATGTAGTTATGATATGGTTATGATATGCTTATGACTTAATTATAATAGGATTTATGATATGCTATTTAAATAATGTATAGTAGTTAAACATTATTAAAATCAGATTTATTGTAGATTATGTGACATGGTTTGACCGAGAAGATAATGGTTAAATACTTGACTGTTGGGTCTATATGGTAGATAGGGGGCCATCTAGTAGTGAGTACGATTTTACTGAACCCAGCCCTCCGCCATTAAGTCTAATAGTTCGAGTTTATTTGCCAAAGTCGAACTCCGGCATAACCATTATTGTGTGACTTAGCTTAGAAACTAGTGATTAGTTAATAGTGATAAGATTAAGCTTATATGTATTGCTATTTGTCTAAATATCTGCATCTAAGTTTTAGTTATATGTTTTTCTTTTATTTTATGTGACTACGTGACAAGCATTTCCTTACTGAGTTTAGTAGCTCACCCTTATCAAACTTACCATGTGCAGATTAAGGTTGTAAAACTTAGAAAGCCGGTGGCAAGTGAGACCTTGGAGGCTTGTGTGTGTACTCGCTGAGGACCATATAACTGAGGGTGGTCTAGGGCACGCTCCATTTATTTTATTAAGTGTTATTAAATTAATGTCGCAGTTATCTTTATTTATTAATTATTATGTCTTTAAGTCCAAACTGAGCTCAAATATGAAATATTTTATGTTTATAAATAAAAGCGACATTACAGTTTTTTTTCGCATTTTAACGCTTGTAACTAAATTAGTAATTTATGAAAAGTACGGGCGTTACAGTTTGGTATCAGAGCCACAGTTATATTGGTCCCGAACGTTCTCACGAGTTACACACATCGGCTAAAAAGTCTCTACTTGTTACCAAGTAAGTCTCATTTTATATGCTTGCATTTTATGTATATTTGTGTAATTTTCAAATTTACATTTTACTTCAAAAAAAAAAAAAAACCCCCTTAGTACCAATATCCAAGTTTAGGTACTAACCATATAAAATAATTCTTTTTAATATCTTCATATTAATATATTTTAAGAAATTCCTTAAGTAAAATTTTAGAACCTGATTTTAGTTAGTACCATATGACTCTTGAAAAAAAAAAAATCAAAGAATTTTTTTTAAGTAAATCATATAAAAATATGTTTTATTATTTTCTTTTACATGATTATAGAGATTATTTTGTGAACTGTTATGTTAATAGGGAGAAACTTTTATTTTATAGAAAAATAATTAGTTGATTTTATCTACTAGGAATATTATAAATTATTCAAATAGTTAGGTTAGTTTCTTAAGAATTTTATTTTAGAAGAATTAGAACTAAATATTAAGAGACAATGTTGCTTAGACGATCAAGTCGTCTCAATAGAAACAATCAAGAAGGAGGAGCTTCAACACCTACAAGAAGTTTAAGAAGGAGACGATTTACGAGGCTAGGATAGTCGTGGTGGAGGACAAGGATAATGAGTTGCACTATTACGGAAGAGGCGTCCGCGTAAGTACATAACAATTCATAAGCTGAGTTGAGAGGACATTTATTTTTGCGGGTAGTTGGTGCAAGAGAATTCCAAGCTTATGGAATGGCTCCAAGCTCAGGATGAAAAGTTGCATTGCAATAAGCGGTAAAGCACGAGAAATTCAGTTCAACAGCCAACACACTGCTTTGAGCCACCATATGAAAAAAAAAAAAAAAAAAATCACAGACATTTGAAGGAGGCTCTAATCCATTGGAAGGGAAGGAACGACCTAGGATTGTAGCACCCATATTGGGATATATGAAACGCAATAATAGACAACTGATGAATGACTTGATAGAACTGGAAATGAAGAATCATGACGCTGCATTCGATATGGATTGGCTATCCATTCATCAATTGTTAAAAGTATTTGGTCGCTTTTAGAAACAAAGGCCAGAGACTAGTTTACTTTCAGATGAGTTAAGATAGCCTTATGAACTTCTTTAATCTCATCCTTAAAGACTAGCTAGCTAAGGAAGGTATGGTGTCAAGCATTGTTGGTCAATGTAGTGCACCAAGCAGTGGAGACACAACTAATAAGAAAAAAGATGCACATAGTCTGTGAATTCCAAAAGGTATTTCTAAAAGATCTACTGGGGATACCCTCAGACAGTGATGTGGAGTTCACAATCAAGTTAGCTCCAAGAATGCTTCGATTTTAAAGGCTCCATACAAAATGGCAATTTACGAGATGTAGAAACTCAAAGTATAGCTACAAGAGCTCCTAGACAAAGGGATCATTAGACCAAGTTCCTCACCTTGGGGTGCTCCAGTACTCCTCGTCAAGAAGAAAGATGGAAGCATTGAGGATTTGCATAGACTACCGTGAGCTCAGCAAGGTGACCATCAAGAATAAGTACCCTTTACCAATGATAGACGATCTCTTCGATCAATTGCAAGGCTCGACTGTATTTTTGAAAATAGATCTAAAATCTGGGTATCACCAGTTGAAGGTCTGGAAGGAAGACATACCCTAGACAACATTTAGAACACGCTATGGACACTATGAGTTTTTGGTAATGTCTTTCGGTCTAACTTATACCACAGCAGCCGTCATGGATATGATGAATAAGGTGTTCAAGGAGTAACTAGATAAGTTTGTTGTTGTATTCATTGATGACATTCTTATCTACTCCAAAACTGTGGAGCAACATGAGGAACACCTGAGGATGACTCTAAATCAACTTAAGGAGAACCAACTATACGCCAAATTCAAGAAATGTGAATTCTGGTTAGAGAAGGTGGCATTCCTAGGCCATATAGTTTCCAAAGATGGAGTCGAGGTGGGCCCTACAAAGATCAAAGCGGTCAAGAGCTAGCCAACACCTAAGACTGCAAGTGAAGTAAGAAGCTTCTTGGGTCTAGCTAGTTACTATAGATGCTTTGTTGAAGGATTTTCCAAGATTGCTACTCCTCTAACCAACTTGACTCGAAAGGCGCAGAAGTTTGTCTGGTCAGAAAAGTGTGAGGGTAGCTTCCAAACACTTAAGGACAAACTAATAACAGCCCCTGTATTATGTGTTCCCAATAACAAGGATAAGTTTATGGTGTACTGCGATGCATCGAAATAAGGGTTGGGATGCGTGTTGATGCAAAATGACAAAGTAGTAATGTATGCCTCAAGACAACTTGAGGAGTATGAACAAAGATACCCAACACACGATCTGGAGTTGGCAACAGTAGTTTTTGCGCTAAAAATATGGAGGGACTATCTCTACGGGGAGAATTGTGAAATTTATACCGACCACAAGAGCCTAAAGTACTTCTTTACGAAAAAGGAACTCAACATGAAGCAGAGGCGATGGCTAGAGCTTGTTAAGGACTATAATTGTAAAATCCACTACTATCCAGGGAAGGTCAACGTAGTAGCAGACGCGCTAAGTAGACACAGTTATGCCAGCTTGGCAATACTAGCACAAATAGAAATGCCACTACAACAAGAACTCTAAAGAAGTCGTATAGAGATCATACTCAAAAACTAGCTAACCTAACCGTTGTCTCAACACTGCTACAAGAACATAAAGATGCACAGATTATGGATGAGTTCTTACAGAAGAAAAGAGCAGGCTTGCCAGAGAAGGAGACAGAGGATTTCTCCGAAGGTACAGAGGACATGCTAAGGTATAAGGGAAGGGTGTGTGTAGCCAACAACATAGAGCTTAAAAAAAAAAAGATCAAGATGGAAACACATACTACACCCTACTCAATGCATCCAGGGTCAACCAAAATGTACAATGGCTTAAAATTCTTGTATTGGTGGCCAGGGATGAAGAAGGATGTAGCTGAATTCGTAGCTAGATACCTCACTTGTCAACAAGTTAAGGCTGAACATCAGAGACCGGCAGGGATGTTGCAACCCTTGGAAATCCTAGAATGGAAGTGGGAAGATATAGCCATGAATTTTGTGACAGGACTACCCCGAACAACCAAGCAACACGACTCAATTTGGGTAATTATAGACAGACTCACAAAGTCAGCACACTTTGTTCCAATAAAGTCTACATACAACACAGAGCAGTACGCTGACTTGTACGTACAAGAGATATTGAGGTTGCATGGAGTTCCAAAGACGATAGTCTCTAATAGAGGTTCGGTATTCACCTCCAAGTTCTGGGAGAGTCTACATAAGGCAATGGGGACGCGGTTGAAATTAAGTACAGCATTTCATCCCCAAACAGATGGACAATTTGAACGCACCATCCAAATACTCGAGGATATGCTTCGAGCGTGTGCACTGGACTTCACTAGCTCGTGGAGTAAGTATTTACCTCTAATGGAATTCTCCTACAATAATAGCTATCACGCCACAATCAAAATGGCGCCATATGAGATGTTGCATGGACGAAAATGTAGATCACTGCTTCAATGGGATGAAATTGGAGAAAGACGCTATTTAGGTCCAGAAGCAGTAAGAGAAGCTTCAGAAGCAGTTGAAAAGATACGGTAAAGGATGCTCACCGCCCAAAGTAGACAAAAAAAAAAAGTTATGCAGATCTGAAAAGACGGGTGGTTGAGTTTTCTGTAGGGGACTTAGTGTTCTAGAAGGTATCACCTATGAAGGGGATTATGCGTTTTGAAAAAAAAGGAAAAGTTAAGTCCAAGATTTATAGGTCCTTTTGAGATATTGGACAGATTTGGTCAGGTAGCTTACCGTTTGGCTCTACCGCCAACATTAGCAGAAATGCATAATGTTTTCCATATTTTCATGTTACGTAAGTATGTACCTGATCCGACACATGTGCTTAAGTACGAGAACTTAAACTTGCAGCAATACATGAGCTTTATGGCACGCCCTGTGCGCGTGATAGAAAAAGGAATAAAGGTCTTACAAAATAAGACTATACCCTTAGTTAAAATCCTGTGGAGTGATAGTTCTGATAGAGAAGCGACATGGGAGTTAGAGAAGGACATGCAGAATCAGTACCGCAAGTTATTCTCAAGTAAGTAAATTTCGAGGACGAAATTCCTTTAAGTAGGGAAGATTGTAATAACCAAAATATTTGATTATTATCTTCTATTACGTTAGTCTAGATAACTCGATGTGGAAATATTAATTGAATAAAATGTGATATTTTCTTGTAATTATTAGAAAGTGTTATTCTTTCAAGATTAATTATGGGAATTATGTAAGATTCTATAGTTATTAGGAATTATGGGGCTTAGTGTTTGAGTCCATTTTAGTTTTGGACTTAGTAAGTAGAGGATTTTAGTATTATTCTGAAGCTATATATAAGTTTAATTATTAATTATTTTAAATAAAAGTAGTAGTAACAGTAGCATATAAATAGAGGCTTAAATAATTATGGTTAAGTTTAAGAAGTTATAGCATATATATAAATAATCTAATAAGGGAATATATATGTATAGAAAGAGTATTATTAGAAGTAGAAACATGCAGTGATCGTGTGCATGAATTGAGGTTATTTGTGTGGCATTAATTGAGAAAAAAGTGGTACACTAGTAGGAAATAATATATTTTTGAAATTATGCATGGACATATGGGAAGAATTCAAATTTATAAATGGTCTACACGTAGAGCAAGAGAGAACATAAATCTCTCAACAATATTACTAAGTCTTGAATGTATGTGCATTTTCAAAGGAGATTTGAGTGGAGATGATTTAAGTTTGAAAAAAAATAATTAGTTAGAAATAGCTTAAGAATATAGTCTAGATACATGCATAATAAGAGAAGTTTAAGACTTTGAACTTTTCCTCAACCGAAGTAGTATCAAGAAAATGGTAGGATGCCAAGTGTTGTTCCATAACTAATCCATTTAAATTTGAAAACTTTAACTCTAGTTAGATAGTGTATCGTAGGTGAATTAATTATGAGTGGTATGCTATATGTGTCCCAGCTTATAAATAGAGTCATCAACATACTTTCACTCTTTCACTCAAAAAGGTAAAACTAGCACTAGGCCTCATAATATCCCTCTCTTGTTCATACTGCGCTACATATTCTTAGTTTTCTTCTTAAACCTCTCTGTCTAGCACCAACTCCATATATAGTCACATCATTTCAAAACCATTAATTATTTGTTCTCTCTAGATCAAATCCTCACCATACACTATTATATTTCTCTCATATATATCTATATATGTATATATATATCTTTCATCGACTTTACCATCACTATTTTTATATTCAAGTTTTAGTGCCCAACTAGATCTCATTGGAAGCTAATTAAGGTATAGCATTTTATGATTTGAGTTGTAGATTCAAGGTTAAGGTTTCGTGTATATATATACTATTATAATATATTCTAATTAATGAGTATATGAAATCTAGGTTTCTCATAAACCAATTATTGATTGGGCCACTATTGGAATCAAAGCTAGGACTCCACATTCGAGGTAAGGAAATTAAGTAGAAAAAACATAAGTTTTCTGTATGTAATAACATTCATAGGAAGAGTGGGAATAGTAAAAGAGAAGTTAACTAAGGTCTTCTGCCTGACTCTTTATTGTTTGTTATTTAATGTACTGTATAATATATATTTAAATAATGTGTTTATAAGATTCATGTTATTTATGTATGTTTACAGTATTAGAGCATGGCCATTGCTAAAGGTATATATTTAAATAATATGTTTATAAGATTCATGTTATTTAAGTATGTATGTAAATAGTGTGTTTATAAGATTCACATTATTTAAGCTAGTTATGTTGTTTAGATAATGGACGGTACAATGGATTCGCATTATTTAAACAATGATATGATTATGATATAGTTATGATATGATTATTATGTAGTTATGATATGGTTATGATATGCTTATGACTTAATTATAATAGGATTTATGATATGCTATTTAAATAATGTATAGTAGTTAAACATTATTAAAATCAGATTTATTGTAGATTATGTGACATGGTTTGACCGAGAAGATAATGGTTAAATACTTGACTGTTGGGTCTATATGGTAGATAGGGGGCCATCTAGTAGTGAGTACGATTTTACTGAACCCAGCCCTCCGCCATTAAGTCTAATAGTTCGAGTTTATTTGCCAAAGTCGAACTCCGGCATAACCATTATTGTGTGACTTAGCTTAGAAACTAGTGATTAGTTAATAGTGATAAGATTAAGCTTATATGTATTGCTATTTGTCTAAATATCTGCATCTAAGTTTTAGTTATATGTTTTTCTTTTATTTTATGTGACTACGTGACAAGCATTTCCTTACTGAGTTTAGTAGCTCACCCTTATCAAACTTACCATGTGCAGATTAAGGTTGTAAAACTTAGAAAGCCGGTGGCAAGTGAGACCTTGGAGGCTTGTGTGTGTACTCGCTGAGGACCATATAACTGAGGGTGGTCTAGGGCACGCTCCATTTATTTTATTAAGTGTTATTAAATTAATGTCGCAGTTATCTTTATTTATTAATTATTATGTCTTTAAGTCCAAACTGAGCTCAAATATGAAATATTTTATGTTTATAAATAAAAGCGACATTACAGTTTTTTTTCGCATTTTAACGCTTGTAACTAAATTAGTAATTTATGAAAAGTACGGGCGTTACATTAAATTAGTATGTTTAATAAATAGAAAACAAAATAAACATATATATACAAAGTATTTTATATTATTAATATGTTTATTATAATTGTAAACATAAAAATAGACATAGACAATTTATACTATACTAAAAATATAAGTATATATTCTTTTTTCTATTGTTTCTATATATTGATTATTTTCTAATGAATTAGTGAACGAATTTTTTATTGAAGTATAATTCTTACATCAAAAAATAAATAAACAAACATAACTTTATAAACTCTAAAAATTATTTAATTAG
Source organism: Cannabis sativa (assembly GCF_029168945.1). Lineage (NCBI taxonomy): Eukaryota > Viridiplantae > Streptophyta > Magnoliopsida > Rosales > Cannabaceae > Cannabis > Cannabis sativa. Next base: position 14,359,189 of record NC_083604.1, read on the forward strand.
AAAAAATAAACATGACACAATAAATAAAGAAAAAGATAAAGATAAATAATTTTTTTTATATATATATATTATTTATTTTCAAAAAAATTACTAAGAAATAAACATAACACACATAGAGTGATATAATAAACTTATGTGAATAATATTATTTTGTTTATTAAATTAGTATGTTTAATTAATAGAAAATAAAATAAACACATATATAAAATATTTTATATTATTGGTATGTTTTTTATTATAATTATAAACATAAAAATAAACATTGCCAATATTACCATATATATAATAATCAATAATTATTACCATATATATATTATAAAAGAAATTGAAAAAAAGTTTTTAATTATATATAAAAATATATGAAAAAATGATAATAAGTATTTTTGCACATATTTTGTAATTAATTAAAATAATGTATACAAAATTGTAAAATGCCCTTTTTTTATTTATTTTTTGGTTGAAGAAGACAGCAGGAAGAAGACGATGAGATTTAGGGTTAATTGGGATGATTGATTCGTATTCCCATTTGCTTTTTAATTTTTTTTTTAAATTTTAATTCATTAAAATAATTTTATGGAAATTAAATTTAAGTTAGATATATTAGATTAAAAAGTTAAGTTTTTAATTTTAACTGAACATTTAAAAAAAAAATAGGAATTTAATTTGGGCCTTACACGTGTACACTTAGTCACAACTAACAGAATAGTAGTAACGGAGAGGCCTAAAATACAACATTTTGTATTAAATCCGCTAAAAAAATATTTAAATATATAAAATTGAAAATATATGGTATTTATGCTGCAAACTTTTCTTTATTGAATATAGAAAATGCGAAATTGCAATTAACAATACCTTGTGTGTCTTCAATTTCTGTATCATATATATGTCAGTGTATTGAATATTTTAGTAACTGTTTAATAATAATTCATAATAAATATTCATAAGTAGTAAATAAAGTTGGACGAATTTGAATTGAGTAACTACATAATATAATTAATAAAGAGAGCATAAGCTCATTTTATTCAATCAAAAGACAAACATAGCTCAACAGAACATAGCAAGTTGAGCTCCTTATTTAATACAAACACACATATACAATTACATGAGGCAATGTAGTAGGCTTTCTTTATTCATAATTATAATCAAGCCACTATTTTTATGGTACGTACTTTTGCCTCTATAAACGATTTCAGATCTGGGAAAGCATAGAAATGCCAGAGGCGTTAGGAAACTTAGACAAATAGTCTAAGTTATCTCCATAACTCACCCTTAACATGTCACAGTACCTTTTATAGTACCCAACAAGGTTTTTGTCATTATTGGTATTAGCATAAGTTGGGAGTTGGTTTTTAATTCCAGAATTTGCATTGATAACAATGTTGTGGAATGAAGGGTTGTTATCATGTTGAGTCATCCAATACCATACGGCAGTTTTGAAGGACACCACTGAGTCTGTTGCTACCAATTCAGGATTGTTTATCAAATCTATTCCCAGTGCTTCACTAGCAAGCCCATAGTTGTAGTTGCTGTTTAAATAATAATGATATATATTAAAATACAAATTCAGATAATATAGATACAATTAATAATCAAATTTACAATATTAATTAATGCATAGAGAGTGAGAAAAATAGAATAAATTAAATAGAAGATGAATATATAGTAGTATTTACTTATCTAAAGTAAATTATTTTATTTATAAATAAAACATTAACTGAAATTAATTCCTCTAAAATAAAATATACTTACTGGGTAAGTTGAATTGGTCCTCGACTATTATATTTTTTGCCAGCAGCACATGGCCAATGAGAAGATGTACAATAATCATACTCGCCAGAAGTTCTATTGATAAAGCAATATCCCCATGCATGTTGATCAAATGAATCAATCCATTTTCCTACACGTGAAAAATATTGATTGATCAGTATCACAAAATAATTAAAGTAACTATATATATAAATATATATATTATTGAATAATATCCATTAATTAATTACGTAAGTAACCTGCAGTTGCATGAGATGTTTGAGCAAAGAAAGCTGCGATTTCCCTTTTACGAGTTGCCACATCTCCAGTGGTACCAAAACCAGGAAAAGAGGCAGCAGCAATGACAAAAGACTGGTAATCGTAGAAACCTTTACTTGGGCAATCCTTTCTATGCTTAAACATTTCGTTGAAGATTGATTCACTAATAACATTTCTTATATCTGAATCATCATTGGCGTTATAATCTCCGAGCATAGCACGAATGAGTTCATCAGTGGAAGGTGCAATTCTCCAACATTGGTATTGACAATTGTTTCCTTGGCAATAAGCAGCTGTGCTACCACAAAACCCAAATCTGCTACAACACCTTCCTGGAGCGCATGGACTGTTTCCAGTGCCAGCCCCACATCTGTGATCAGGTCTTTCATTCCAACATTGACTTTGACAACCAGCTCCACAATAGGCTTCTGTGCTACCACAAAAACCCCATTGGCTACAACAGAGGTTATTTCGACACAAGGCCCCGCCTGCCTGTCTTCCACATTGGGCTCCATCTGTAGAGACAATCCCCACTAGCAAAACAGAAAGACAGGAAAGGAAAAAGAGTGTAAGAAGGTTGCTTAACTTCATCTTCAGAAGTATGTGTTTTATGCATGCAACTCTAATTATATGTTTGGGATGGCTTTAATGGAAGACAACTGGGGTCTATTTATAGAATACGTTCTCATGGGTATTTTGGGTATTTTGGGTATTTTGCAATTCTTTATGTAGTCATGACAGATTATTTATGTGCAAATTCATCTATTCTCATCGTTCGCTTTCTTTTGTTTCATATTTTTACATAAAGGACTGGATGGATTTTCTTTAACAGCATGCACTACAAAAAAAAAATAAAAAAATTCCCATGATTTCACCGGAAAAAAGTCGTTATCCGCAGCGAGGTATGGTTCTAATTAATGCCAGCAAAGCCTGAGCTTTGGTGGGATTCAGAATTTTGTTTAGCTGAGCCAAAAGTTGAAAAAAAAAATATCTAAAAATTCCCTAAATGTAAAGATAATGACATGAAACAAAATGGGCATAAATATAAAAATTACACTAATAAAGATGGAACGTAAACGAAAAAGAAATTACATAAAATGGATTAAAATATGAAAAATTGTTGTGAAATTTATTTACTTAGGGCCACAATTATATATATAAAATGTGTATTGGGTCATCGTATAAATAAGTCGAAGTTATGTATTTTAAAACAATATTTATGTTAAAGGCAAAATGCTATAAGGACAATTTCTAATTTAATGAGGAGCCAAATAATAAATAGTTAATAAATATTACTAGCAGTTGATAATATAAAAAGGTAATGGTTAGTGTTGTATCTTTTCTTCATGAAACCCCATCATCAAGAGGCAAAAGTTCCACAGAAAAAAATTTCACTGCAAATTTGTAAGATCATACAATTTTAAAGTCGATTCTATAAACTCTAGTACACTTCCGCTAATATTTAATTATATTGTTAGAATTCTCTCAATTAATTAGGATTAAATTTAGATTAGAGCATTCTAATTAATATATATTATTTTTTTTCATGAAAAATAAATGTATGAGTTTTGGTGGCCATCTTTTCCGTAAATATATATAATAAGTTTTGACGGCAGCAAATTCTTACACCATCGTTAAACATGGGTGGAGGTAGAGTATCAGAAGTATGTAGAAATTCTTTGAATTATTTTTAGAGTAATTTGCGGCGAAATCCCCTTATGTTTTGATTTTTATACACTTAACCCCCTTATCTTTATTTTTGGTGGCAAAACTCCCTTATGTTTTAATTTTTATACACTTAACCCCCTTATCTTTTTTTTTGGTGGCAAAACCCCCTTATGTTTTAATTTTTATACACTTAACCCCTATATCTTTTGTTTTGGTGGCAAAACCCTTCAGTTTACTTTTCTTTGCAAATTTAAAGTTTTAGTTAAATATTACCGTTAAATACTAACCGGATTACTACTGTATCGACTTCGAGGTTTTACCCTTACTTATACAAAGGTGTATACAGTGGTCATCCAGTTGATATTTAACGGTAATATTTAACTGGCGTGTCAAATTTACAAAGAAAAATAAACATAAGGGGGTTTTGCCACCAAAAAAAAAAATAAGGGGGTTAAGTGTATAAAAATTAAAACATAAAGGGGTTTTGCCACAAAAAAAAAAAGATAAGGGGGTTAAGTGTATAAAAATTAAAACATAAAGGGGTTTTGCCACCAAAAATAAAGATAAGGGGGTTAAGTGTATAAAAATCAAAACATAAGGGGGTTAAGTGTATAAAAATCAAAACATAAGGGGGTTTCGCCGCAAATTGCTCTTATTTTTAACATTATTATTTTATTTTATTGTTTTATGTGTCGTTAAGAGAGCATCACTCTATGTATATTGTTCAATATTGTTACAATCATTTTGTTTATCATTATGTCTGATTAAAAAATTGTTAATTTTCCTTCAAAAAAAAAAAAAAATTGTTAATTTAATTACTTTTTTATATTAAAACACACTTATGACCAATAGGTATTTAACCTACAAGTATGATACATATCTACCTATTAATAAGTAATATGCACATGTTTCATATTACTTTAAGGTTATCCATATACAGTAGAACCTCTATTCAAGAATACCCTATTCAAGAATAACCTCTAATTTGTTATAAAAAAATGAAGTCTCAATTTGGCCAGTTATAAATAAGAATAACCTCTATATTGTAATTAGTTATACATTTTTTAAGTCTCGTATTAATAAAATATACCTCTATATAAGAATACTTAGATCTGAAATAAATATATACATATATTTTATAAATTTACTTATGTAAAATTAATAATTTTATTTCAAATTATAGTACATGTATAAATATTATATGTACTCGAAAATAATTTTAATATAATATAGTATTAAGAATTATTTATTGGTATTTTTGTTACATTGATATTTTTTGATATTTTGATTTTTTTTTTCAAGTAATTAGAATATTATTTTCTTGGTCCCAAGTGTATTCTTGAATAGAGGTTCTACTATATATATCTATTCTATATAAAGTGTGCCTATATAACTGAAATTCTTGGTTTATGAGAAATTTATGGATGCATGACTTTTTATTTTTATTTAATAAAATAATAAAATATTATTTATATATAATAAAATAATAATAAAACAAATCCTGTTAATATTTGAATTGATATTTAGCATATTTCAACTCTATATATAATCACAACTATAACTCTAGAAATTAAAAATATATATATATAATAATCGTCCATTTTATTTATATTATTTAGAATAATTCATTGTGGTTCAAGATCACAATGAACAGAAAAAGTGGCAAAAACACAAGTGTAGTTCAAAATCATAGTAAACTAAGAAAGAATGAGAAGAGATTATTAAGCATTAAATATTCTCAGTAAACACACTCAAAGAATCGCATTGAGAGAGAAAAAAAAAAGAATACAAATTGTGATATATATAAATAAATAAAAGCGAAGAATATTATATAATTATTTATATTCTATATAAAGTGTGCCTATATAACAGGAGAAATTTATGGGTGACTTTTAATTTATATTAAAAATAAAATGATGTATTAATAAAAATAAAATAGTTTATTAATTTTGAAAATACAATTTTAAAAATTAAAAAGTAAAAACCAAACTAAACAGATTTTTTAAAACTACCAACTAATCAAAAAATTTCGTGTGGACTCATCTTTTAAATTTTCAAAAACATAAAACTTTTTTGAATTTTAAACTAATCAAGCCTTTGTATATATATGTACAGTTTGATAATAGATATATATGGGGTGGATTTTTAAATAAATTTAATTTTGTAGGTGAAAAAAATGACAAAATTGGTTGTAAATCACAAAGAGATAATTGAGGTTGAAAAGATGAGTAGGGAACCGAATATAGTTTATGATCGTAGATGTATATTTATATTAAAAATAAAATAATTTATTAATAAAAATAAAATGGTTTATGAGAAATTCATGGTTTAAAATATTTAATTTGATATCTTAATTATTAATAAACAATACCATAAATATACATCTACGATCATATAAGAATTTTATTCTATAACTATACGATCATAGATTAAGTGGTCAAGGTCCAAAGAAAAATAATAATTTTTTAAAATCTGAAATCAAGACACGAAAAACAGAAGCTAATTGAATAGGACTCTATTCAATTGAGGTGTTGACCATGCATGGTAAGTAAAAAGCTATATATTAAATTTTATGCCATGATACAATTAAAAATTAAATAAGAATTTACTACTATTTATATATTATATATATATATTGCTAAAGATGCAAAAGTATTGCATTTATATATCCTACGAGGTTTCAAAAATACTTTGAAAAGTTCATCTTGAATTAATTATTAATATATAATAAAAAATATTAGTTATTATATTATTACTTCAAACAAAGGAAAGTTCTAGCGGTGTTTCTACTTTCTAATCATAAACCTCAATTTTGGCTTCTTTAACCAGCTGCCACACACAACTTACTTACTCTGAATTTATAACCATTTACAATTTTTTAACACTCAAAAAGTTACTGAGTTTGTTTTCTATAGCTCTACTTATTAAGGTAGAAAAATATTTTTAGATTGACTCCATTCTGTTTATTAAATGAATTATTTTCAAGTTGACACATTAACTTAAAAATGACACAATAATGACCTACTACAAAGTATACACTTATATTCATTCTATTTATTGAGAATCAAAACTTCAATCTTCTTCACTAGATTAGCCAGAGACACATAATATTTGAACATAAACACAGGACACAATATTATAACTCAAACTCAGAAACACTTAGTCGAAACTTGAATGAATAATGCCACTCTTTTAAGTTTTAAGACTGTATATGACTAGGCAATTATGGTTATTGTATTATTATTCCTGCTACATAGTTGATCATTTTTAGATTTTTGATGTGAAATTTCGTATTGTGAGCTTTTTAGAGTCTTATAGACTTCAATGAGTAATAGATTTATATAATTATACCTGGAATAAATTTTCATAATGTTGTTTGGTGGATTCCTATTTTGTTATTAAGTAACATAATATTATTATTCGTTAGGTCTGTCACAATTATTATTAAGTGAGAATGAATCAATTTAAAAACCTTTTACTATATTGAAATGTGAGATTGATTTTAATATGAGCTTAGTTATATTTAATTTTATTTTGTATATCTATTGTTTTATTTGAAAACAGGTGAATAAATGACTACACTATATACAACAATTAAGGACATCACTCCAACTACAGAAAGTTGGAAGAATAAAATGAGAGTGTTAAAAAAATTTGAAAAGCGGACAAATAAGAGTTCACCACTCAAATATCAAAAGTTTAATGTTAGCAGACAAAAAAGTATACAATCAGTTAATTTACTGTTGAAATTGTCAATACTCTACTAATAAATGCTATATTTTCTGAATTTTGCCTGTACTCGCGTTGCAACAAATTATTATTTCATAAATATTTTTTTTTTCCTTAAAAATGAACACAGGGTAATGATGTTGAACCTAATAACTAATAATATTTTTTAAAATTTTTAATTGTATCACTTTTTAATAACATAGAAAAAAACTAGCATAAAATTTAGTATACGTGCCTCGCACGTAACTTTTTACTAGTATATATATATATATATTATATGGATACATCGACATCAGTTATATCCTTACCGTGGAAACAACTTACTATTCTTTGATCGACGATCAAGTGGTGCAGTAGCCTTAGGAACATGGTTATGAGTGTCAACTTCGTTACATAGGATTTTTTTTTGGCTCTGCTGAAAAAAGTCTTATCAGTGTATGGAAAAGAAATTTAAAAACTCTGAAAAAGTGTTCAAGAAAAAAAAACACTCTGAAAAGGTAAAAATATTGGTTATAAATTAAGCTCCATAATAAGTAAGATCTACTCTCCTCCCATTTTCGAAAAGGGAAACAAGTTGATGGATGCATCTTCCAGCTATGGCATCTATATCCATTACAATAGAGCTCGACTTATTTCAGCTTTCTTTCTTTCTCTCTCCTAATGAAATTTTTTAAAGGAATGATCGAATTTCCATTTAATAGATTTATTTTTATGGACAATTTACTACTTCCAACCTCATCATTAAGCTTTAAGTTGATTGATGTTCTGTTCTTATGATTTAGCTTACTTACATTAATCTATAATTATTTTTTTTCTTGGCATGTCACTGTAGTTTGAAGATTCATTTTATTATTATTCGATAAGATTCAACTTTAATTCGAATGCATATATATATTAGAATGATGTTACATGTCAAGTCACGTATGTTAATTTTCTTTTAGTTTTTAGTTTTTTTTATTATCATAATTTTAAATTTAATAATAATCAATGTAGTGATAATCATTAAAATTTGAAAGTATAATAGTAATTTAAATAAAAATAAAAATTACTATTATACTTTGTAATAGTAATTAAAAAAAATTATTATTCGTCCTAAATTTATCTTCAGAATTAATGAAAATACTCATATGCTTAAACTATCAAAACATTTAAATTTAGTTTAAAATAATATTTAAAATTTAACTAATTCTAAATATCAAAATTTGAAAATAATTTTTAATAAAAAATAAACAATATGAACAAATTTATTATTAATTGCACTGAATTAATTATATTTAGGTTTAACTAACTACATGGATATTGACCCTTTACGTGGCAACATCTAATAATTTGTTATCTTTTTTTTAATTTAAAAAAAAAATCACACAATAATTTCTCATAAATCAAAAATTCGATTATATAGCCACATTTTATATAGAATAAATATATATCTGGGATATTTAATATTATACATACATTATCTTCATTCGTATATAGCTCTACATTAATGTAGTATTAGTTTGAGAGTGCTATGTAATTTTGGTTCAACTATCTTTTATATATTAACTAGGGAATTAAGCCACGCTTCGCGCGGTGTTGTCTAATTTTTGTAATCTTTATATATATTGTGTAATTATACTGAGTTATATAATCTAAAATATAATATTTTAATGTGTGTTATGATATAAACAAAGTAATAGTATTGAAATTATAAATATAATTTACTATTTTTAAAATATATAAAAAGATAGTGATTTTATGAGAAATATTAAAGATTGTAAAATTAACAAAGAAAATACATGTACTTTTATAATAAAATAAATGAAAAAGTTAACTGTTTCTAAATTTAATAAACTGATCTTGTATCTGATGATGTAGTTATTTTTAAAAGACTATCTAGACTTTTTTTGCTTAATAAAAATAAATATATAGTTTAACTATTTTTTATTAAAGTTTTTATATTTTGTTTTGCGGTGTCGTTTGAATATTTTCTCCACAAAGGTGAATGTAATGTAACAGCTACAAAAGGAGCCGTCATAACATTACCTATTTTTGCCTATTAGTGATAGAGTTTTTCCATACAAAATGTTTAGATTAGAGGATTGATTTTAATAAATTTTGTGAATGTGAAATTTATACCTTAAATCGTAGTGATAAAGAGGAAGATCATGATACATATGACTAATTATTTCCACAATAAAATATTTATTTGTCTTATTATCTTGCGATAATTAAAATGATAAGTACTTTATAAAATTGGTTGTGCGATCACGCGATTATTATATATATCTTGTACCTAGCGCAATCGTTATAATCCTTGAAAAATAAATTTTAATTTATGAATATTTTTTATTTTAAAATTCATATTTTAAGTAGCTAATTATTAGAAAATAAATAACTACTTATACAAAAAAATATAAAAAAAATTTATTAAGGTAAGACATTAATCAATCACCTATAAAAAATAATATTTTTTAGATAAAAGAAAGTAAAATAATAAAACTACTACTTATAACCTACATGGATAACATCTAAACGATTTTTAAATAATGTGGGACTTATAGTTTGTATGTGTAGTGTATTTTTCAAAGAAAATAAAAGAATGTGTCATAAAATAAAATAAAATAGGAAGAAAAGAAATATGCTTTTCTTTATATATATTTAAGAGAAAATATTTTAGTTATAAAAAATGATTTTTAACTCGAACACTTAACAATATATAAATATAGAATAGTAAAATAAAATTCATTTCATAAATATATAAAATAAAATTAAAAATTATTATACAAATTTAATTATTAGAAAATAAATAACTACTTATGCAAATATATATATAAAAAAAAATTATTGGGTAAGACATTAATCAATCACTCATAAAAAATAATATTTTTTAGATAAAAGAAAGTAAAATAATAAAACTACTACTTATAACCTACATGGATAACATCTAAACCATTTTTAAATGATGTGGGACTTTTTGTTTGTATGTGTAGTATTTTTTTTAAAGAAAATAAGAGAATGTATCATAAAATAGAAAAAATAGGAAGAAAAAAAATAAGTTGCCACCTAAACTCTTCTTTTGCTTTCCTTTGTATATATATTGATAACATCTAAATCATTTTTAAATGATGTGGGACTTTTTGTTTGTATGTTTAGTATGTTTTTCAAAGAAAATAAGAGAATTTATCATAAAATAGAAAAAATAGGTTGCCACTTAAACTCTTCTTTTGCTTTCCTTTATATATATATATTGATGATTGGCAAATTAATTTTAGTTATAAAAAATTATTTTTAACTTGAACATATAAAAACCTAGAATAGTAAAATAAAATTTTTAAACTAAAATTTATTTTATAAATATATATAAAATTAAAAATTATTACTACAAAGTTAATTATTAAAAAATAAATAATTACTTATATAAATATGTATATAAAAAAAAGCTAATTAGTAATTTTTTCTCCTGAACTTTGACATGTACCAAATCGCGCCCCTTGAATTTTTTTGGCCGTTAAAAATTCCTCCCGAACTATTGAGATTGTTAAATTTAAGGACTTTTGTCTAATTTCATTCAATTTTACTATTTCAGTAATTGTTTATGTACTAAACCATGCTCCCCAAACTTTGATATCTACTCAATTATGCTCCTCAAACTTTGATATGTACTAAATTATGCCCCTTAAACTTTCATCCATGTTAGAATTTTTTTACTAATATTAGACAAAAGTCCTTAAATCTAACAATCTCAATAGTTCAGGGAGAATTTTTAACGGCCAAAAAAGTTCAGGGGGCATGATTTGATACATGTTAAAGTTCGGCGGGGGGTTCAATCACTCATAAAAAATAATATTTTTTAGATAAAAGAAAATAAAATGATAAAACTACTACTTATAACCTACATGGATAACATCTAAACGATTTTTAAATAAGACTTTTTGTTTATATGTGTAGTGTATTTCTCAAATAAAATAAGAGAATGTGTCATAAAATAGAAAAAATAGAAAGAAAAAAATAAGTTACCACCTAAACTCTCTTGTGCTTTCCTTTATATATATTGATGATTAGTAGTGATAGTACTATAAAAAAATGCCAAAAGTTAATGTTAAGATTAAAACTATGGTGGCGTTTGGTAACACTTTTTTAATCAGTTTTTTGTTTTTCAAAGTAGAAAAGTGAAAATATTTTTCAAAAACATGTTCTATAAAACTGTTTTTACTTTTCAATTTTATAATTAGAAATCAAAATTTTAAAAACAAAAAAAATCACTTTCAATATTTTTTTAAACAGTTTTTTTTCTTAATCAATCTTTTAGATTACGACCAGACCCGGACCCAAATCCCCTCCCTACGGTCCTGGCGCTAAACCCGGCTTTTGACTTGAACCCGAATCCGACCCCGGACCTAGACCCGACTTAAATAAAATCAAAAAATAAAAATAAAAATGAACTTTACAGAACACACTTTTGTTTTCTGTTTTTAAAATTGAAAAAAAAAAAAAAAGTGGTTATAGAACGCATTTTTATTTTTAAAAAATAAATTTTTTAAAAACAAAAATTTTACTTTCATTTTGTGATTAAAAAATTAAAAAACATAAGTGTTATCAAAAGACACCTATATTAATAATAAATTTTTATTAGACTTTATTATTACACAAAACACAAATGAATTTCAACACAAGGACTTTACCGCTGGTTTGAAGGCTATAAGGATAAGATCAAGGGAGAGGATGAGAAGGTTAACTTCCTTTTCACTGATGCTTAGAAGAGGAAGTAAAATTTGAGGCATTTCAAGGAGAATTTTTTTATAAAAAAAAAATGCGCAAAAAAGGGGAAGAAGACCAGCGATGATGGTGATGATGGAAAAATAGATTCTATGAGATGATGATGATTAAAAATTGGTTTTTTTTTAAAAAATAAAATATAAAGTTAATTTTGAATTTTGATTGGTTGTTAATTGTTTTTTTAATTTAATATCAGATTTCTCTGAAAAAAAAAAAATTTAATAAACTACAAACAAATACATGTTAAACCATTTTAACTTTTAAAAGTCATATAGATTTTTTTTTTTTTTTGCTAAAATATAGATGAGTGATTAAAAAAGTGTATATATAGTATAGAAACAAAAATGTAGTCACCATCATTATTCTATATTATATATTGAAAAGGAATTTTCCATATATATTATTATTTATGGCGTGTGGCATGTGTTCCATTTTAAGTGCCTACCAAAGGTGGTCCATGTTATTATATTAAATGTCATATTTGGATATTACATGAAATTGTATATAAATCCAGATAAAACTATAGATATATACTAAATTAATTGTGGTGGATATGAATTAAATTGAAAAAATGATCGTTTTCTCTTGTGAAAATAAGATCTTTGATCTTCAGTTAGTTGGAGAAAATAAGGCTTGATAAATTTAAACACCACGATTGTCCCTTAGAGTGCAAAGAAAATAGGGACAAATATGCTTTTGAACAAATTAATGAAATAAATAAAATAAAAATGAATCAATGTGATTCTGTTTTAGTAAAATTACTTTTTTATTTTAAAATTGAAAGGTAGAAATTTCTAGTGCAAGTTGAGAAAAAATTCAATAATTATTTTTATGTATTTTAAATTTTATTCGATCACATTTTTATTCATATTTTTAGTCTCAATTATATTTTTATTTCTCCCAAAAAGTATCCTTAAGATTATAGAATCTTGTTCAAGTTAGTAATCCTCGAGTGTTTTAATTCTTTGTTCTTAATTCATATTATTTTATTTGTAATATTTAGATTTGAGTAATTTATGTTCATTTTATTCCTCTCTTCTTTCTCTATGTAGTTGTATTTTTAATATTTGTATGTTTTAATTGTTTTTAGTCAAATCACTTACTGATTGAAAAAGTTGAAAGTAGTCATTATATAATACTATACAGGAAATATTTTTTGTGTCAGTTAGGCACTATCACAGAAACCTCTTTTGTGTCAGAATTTTTTTGACGCAAATACACGTGACGCTAAGTGAGGAGCTGTTTGCGTCAGTTAATCACTTTCTCAAAATTATATCATAATCTGTGTCACCTCCTACCTAACAATTAACAAACGCAAATGGTGTCACTTGCGTCTGTTAGTAGTTGATACGGTTACACTAACACAAACGTTCCTGGCCTTTTGTGTCATCTGCTAACTAACCCAAGTGTTTTTTTATATATATAAAAAGGCAAATGAAACTAATTAGACAAATGTACACCAAAATAAAAATAAAAAAGATATTGCTATAATTAATGAGATAATTATTTTTGATGAATAAAAAATATACTAAAAGGAAAAAGACTCTTCCATTTTGCTAAATTACGTACATATATTGTTCGTTTGGTACGCCGTATTACACTGTATTGTATTGTATAGTATTATATTAAATTATATTCTATGCAATATTTTTATATAAAATTATATGTGGTATTGAATTGTATGGACACATAAATATATAATATTTTAGTATAAATCAAAGTTTAACATAATATTATATAAAAATATGATATATAATCCAATTTAATATAATACAATACAATACAATACGGCCTAATACAGCGTACCAAACGAGCCCATAATAAATTAAAACATGGAAGCACACCCACCTATATCCATTACTGCCACCACGAACAAACCTGCCAAATAATTAACATGATTAACTGAAAAATCTTCTTGAAAGTGAAGAAACGAAAATTATGATTCACTTGCAGAGACCACAAAGATATAGTTGTAAATTAATGTGGTATTTGATCCTCTAAACCAACCTGAAACTAACTCACCTACACTTAACTAACTTAACTAACTTTCTGTTATGTTAGTTAGTTAGTTGTTGCCGGTTTTGCACCTATTTTCTAGCTGTGAGTTTTACCTATATATAGGCTACTCTTTTCACATTTGTAAGGAGAGAATTAAGAGAGAGTTTAGAGAGTGAGTGCTTAGTTTTCTAAGCTGCGTAACCATATTCTTGAAGGGGTCAAGAACAGAGGAAGTACTCGGGTAGGAGTTGAGAAACTGAGACTGTTTCTTTGGTGTGCTTTTCGAGTGTTGCAGAGCTGTATTGCTCTTGGATTGGTGCTTGTATTTCTACTCTCTTGTTCTCCATATTAATGATAGAATTGATGATGTCTTCTCAGCTGGAGTATGGCCAGGGATCGAATTGATCTCTAGGACCGGAACCAGGATAAATATTACTGTCTCCTTCTAGTTCAATTCTGTTTTGTTACTTTGTGTTGTTAACTGGTTTATTTGTGTGTGTTATTTCTGTTCAAGTTGCTGATTAATTAATGCGAGTTTTAGAATGAATTCTTAGTGTTATTGTTGCTTAATTTACAACAAAATTAGAGCTTCGGGTTCAAGATCCAATAAAGGGAAGTAAGGAATCAATATTCAATCAAGACTCATCTACAACCAATCATGACGGGAGCAGCAAGATTTGAACTTTAGAAGTTCAATGGGACAGGAGATTTCGGCCTATGGAGAGAAAGCTTAAAGGGAATACTTTTTCATCAAAAGGTTGCCAAATCTTTGAAACCCAAGGAAGAACTGACTGGCAAGTTGAAGAAGGAAGAGCTTAAAGACATGGAAGAATTGGCATACTACACTATCATAATGTACTTGTCACACTGTAAGAAGGAAGGTTCAGACCATGAAGATAGCTCGAGAATTGTGGAGCAAACTTGAAGAAATCTACATGAAACCCTCTCTAACTAATAAGATCAATCTGTTAGAGTCTTTATATGGTTTTAAATGTCTTCTTATTTGTCTCTAGATGGTAATCTTGATGCTTTTAATCAAATCATTATAGGATTGGCTAACTTGAAGTACAATGTTGATGAAGAAAGCCAAGCTATCATTCTTCTCAGATCATTGTCAGCTGCATACCAGGAATTGAAGGTTGTGATCAAATATGGAAGAGATACTCACACCCTTGATGATGTTCTTAGAGCCTTGAAATCCAAAGAACAAGAAATGGCCAAAGAAAAAGACAATGACAAGGATGAAGCATACCTGGCCAGAGGAAGAGACAACCACAATGGTAGAGATCACCACAAGAAAGATCATTTCAAAGGCCAACACAAATCTCAGTGAAGATCAAAGTCCAGGGGAAAATATCACAAGGACAGAAATGTTATTTCTGTGGGAAAGTAGGCCACATCAAGAGGTTTTGCATTAAGTTTAAGAATAAACTCAAAGAAGACAGAGAAAATAAGCATGATTCTGCTTCAAATGTAGAAGACTCAGATTATTCCTTTGATGGTGACTTGTACATATTTCAAATCAAAGAATCACTAATGAATGGATTCTTGATTCTGGATGCATATACCATATGTGTCCTACTCTTGAAAATTTATTGATTATAGGAAAGTGAATGTTGGTACTTTACTAATGGGGAATGAAAATTCTTGCAGGGTGAGGTTCCTCCTAACCACCCTTAAGATTGCTTATACTCTTAAGTCCACCTTGGAGCAGTTACCCGTGCCTACAGACAAGGATACTTATGAGGTCAAGGCACAAAGGAAGAAGAGAGAAGATGACAAACTTCTATGTAAAGGGCACATCCTCAACTCACTTTTGGATAGGCTTTATGACCTATACACCGACACTAAAGACGCCTAAGAAATTCGAGATCACCTTGAAAATAAATTCAAGGCCGAGGAGGAAGGTACCAAGAAATTTTTTATTTCCCAATATTTTTTTTTAAAATTTCTTATGATGAACCTCTTTTACCTCAACTTCATGAGTTGCAAGTAATTGTTAACAAATTGAAAGTGATCAAAATTAAACTTCCCGAGGCATTCCAAGTTGGAATTATGCACCAATAATGTAACTTTCAATGTTAGCAATGATAAAGCATCTATTTCCACTTATATGATTGAGCATGATTCTTTATTATTGTGGCATCTTAGATTAGCTCATATTGGTTTTTCTACTATGAAAAAAGTTAAAAAAATATTGTATGATTGATTGTGATATAAGAAATTATGGTAAATGTGAAACTTGTGTAAAAAGAAAAATGATTAAAAAAACTTTTTCCAAGTGTTAGAAATTCAAAATTGTTAGATTTAATTTATAGTGATTTATGTGAATTAAATAGAATTCTAACTAGAGGTGGTAAAAGGTATTTTATTACATTTATTGATGATTATAGTAGATATATTTATGTATATTTTTTAAAGCAAAAGGATGAGGCCTTTAGTGCTTTTAAGATTTTCAAAGCGGAGGTTGAAAATCAACTCAATATGAAAATAAAAGTGTTGAGAAGTGATAGAGGAGGTGAATACTTCTCTAATGAATTTACTCATTTTGTGAGGAAAATTGTATAATTCATGAGAGTTTGGCACCATATACACCACAACAAAATGATGTAGCCTAAAGGAAGAATAGAACATTTCTTGAAATGGTCAATTCTATGATAGTGTACTCTAAGTTGAACAACAACTTATGGGAGGAGGAACTTTTAATCGCATGTCATATTCTTAATAGAATACCTATGAAGAAAAATGACAAGTCTCCATATGAGTTTTGGAGAGAAAGAAAACCAAATATTTGTTACTTCAAAGTGTGGGGGTGTTTTGCTTATTGTAAGAAGACCAAACCAAATAGAACCATGGGTTCAAGGGCCATAAAATGTGCATTTGTTGGTTATGCCAACAATAGTATTTCATATAAGCTATTTGATGTGGAATCCAATATTGTTATTGAATCTAGAGAAGTAAAATTTTTTGAGAATAAGTTCTATGAGGACAACTCTGAAAGTTCCACACCTGAAGGTGATAATATTTTATATGAAAATAATTCTCAAGCTTCTACTTCTAAAAGAGGATCTCAAGAGGAGAACAAATGCTAAAGCTGTAGAACAATCCATGATCCTAGGAGAGGTCAAAGGGTGAGAAAACACTACTAGAAAATTGGGTTTTAGTGACACACATTGAGTAACTCTAAAACTATATAGTGACACTTCAGCGCGCGTCACTAATGAGGGTGACTGGAAAGACAGTTTTTAGTGACACTTCACACGTGTCACTGAACCCTTTTGCATTCATTTTCTGCCCGTCACCATAGGCGGTAACAACCACACACATGAAGTGTCACTATATCTTTTTTTTATTTTATTTTTTATTAATATTTTTGGAGATATAGTGACACACTAAAAGTGCCACTGTATTAAATATTTTTCTACAAAAAGTAATATTTAATTATTTTAATTCAAATTTTATATATTATAAATAATAATTTATATTAATTATATACAAATATAAATATAACAATAATAATTTTAATTAAGTAAACAATATTTTGTATTAATCATTTTGCCAAAATCACCAGAGTTTACAATGATACAAATTCAAAATATGTACACAAATAATCTGTATACTCAAATACAACTAGGCCACCATTGATCCTGCAAATAAGAACAATTTTCATGAACAGAAAAACTAAAACTTGAGTATCTCCACAAATAATTTATGGTTGTAACAAGTTTTTTGGCATGTAAAAACCTAAAAGATATATAAAAAAAAAGAAAAAATAGATCTGGTTCTTGGTGTAGCTCGGATCTCCATGAATGGCCACTCATCTAGTGATTCACGGTAGAGCGAGATGGAGATTGGAGGAAGAAGAGCACAACTTGGGTCTCATTTAGTGATCCACGGAGGCGAGAGAAGCTGACCAGAACCCATCTCACACGATTGAGCACCATTGATCCTTGCACGAACAACGGTGGGGCTTCATGCAAGGAATCGAGAGGGAGAGAACGGGAAAAGACACCGAGGAACGAGAAAGAGGTCGTCTGCTCCGTTCACCTAGCCGAGAGAGAGAGGGAGTTTTCTGCCACGGTTCATTTGAACGAGAGAGAGAGAGAGAGAGAGAGAGAGAGAGAGAGAGAGAGAGAGAGAGAGAGAGAGAGAGAGAGAGAGAGAGAGAGAGAGAGAGAGAGAGAGAGAGAGAGAGAGAGAGAGAGAGAGAGAGAGAGAGAGAGAGCGAGAGAGAGAGAGGCCTCCGCCTGGCCGTCCACCTTCGTTTACCTGGACGAGAGAGATGTAGAGAGAAAATGGAAAATGGGTGAGGCGGCTGGGAGTCAAGAGGAGCTGCTAGGGTTCATTTGAGAGTAAAGTGTTTTTTTTTAGAAAAAAATGTTTTGTGTATATAATAAATAAGCAGCTGCCATATCAGCTTTTCTAAAAGAAAATTATTTTATATTTTATTATTTAATTTCTTAAATTAGATTTTAATTGGTTAAGAAAGAGGTAGTGTGTTGTTCAAAAAAAAAGGCTAGCTGGCGTGGGGATGTATTTACAATTATTTTTTTTTTGTTTTTTATTTACTTATTAATTAGAGTTGTACTTTTTATTATATATAAAAAAATAAATTATGATATAGTGACACGCTAAATGAGTGGGCATATATTTATCCATTCGCGCCTGGCGTGTCACTATATGTCTGTATTTTTTATATTAATAAAAATCAGAAAATTTTGGGTTTTAGTCTTTAGTGACACTTCATATTTTTAGTGTCTCACATTACAAGAGACTAACACTGAATTTTAGAGTCTAATTGTGCATGTCACTAAAAATCACTCTTGACTCTTTAGTGACATGCACTTTTCTGCGTGTCACTATATAGTGTCACTAAAAAGGCAAATTGTAGTAGTGAAAGAGAAAAGTCTAAATAAGGATAAAATAGATTCTCAACTAATCTCTTTCTACATGGTAGAAGGGAATAGAGAAGAAGTAATAAGGAAAATTCCTCTAATACTTCTTATTGAAGATGATCCTAAGACTTTTCTAGAAGCCATGCAATCTAGACATAGGGCATTTTGGAGAGAAGCCGTTGATGATGAGATGGACTCAATTCTCTCCAATGACACCTATGATATTGTGGATCTTCCACAAGGATGCAAAGTAATTGGGTGTAAGTGAATATTTAGGCAGAAATATCACACTCATGGATCTATATAAACCTTTAAAGCAAGGCTAGTAGCTAAAGGTTTTAGGCAAAATGAGGGTATTTTGATACTTATGGTCATGTTGCTAGAACAACTACCATAAGGGTGTTGTTTGCAATGGCTTCATTACACAACTTGTGTGTTCATCAAATGGATGTAAAAACATCATTTATAAATGGTGACCTTGATGAGAAGGTCTATATGGAATAACTCAAAGGGTTTGTCCTACTAACCAATGAACATAAAGTGTATAAGTTGAAGAAATCCTTATATGGATTAAAGCAAGCTCCGAAACAATGGCACGTCAATTTTAAAATGCTATTATTTCAAATGGATTTAGGCATAACAATGGAGATAAGTGTTTGTATTCAAAAACCTATAAAAGTTATGTGATAATTATTTGCCTATATGTGGATGACATGTTAATCCTTAGTGATAACATGAAAGGTTTAGAAGAAACTAAGAGGTTTCTTTCTTCAACCTTTAAAATAAAAGACCTTGGAGAAGTGGATACTATTTTCGGTATCAATGTTACAAGGCATAGTGGGGGTTTTGCTTTAGGGAAAGCACACTATATTGAGAAAGTGTTGAATAAGTTTAGCTATCTAAAGGCTAAAGAGGCCAACACACCATTCGATCATAGAAACCACTAGTTAAAAATAGTGGTAGAGCGGTGGATCAGTTTGAGTATGCAAGTGCTATAGGGAGCTTTATGTACGTTGCTCCATGTACTAGGCTCGATATATCATTTGCGCGAGTAAACTTAGTAGTTACTAGTAATCCAAGTGTGGATCATTGGAAGGCAATAGGGAGAGTTTTGGGTTATCTAACGAAAACCAAAAATCTGTGTCTTCACTACTCCGAATTTCCTTCAATTTTTGAAGGACATACTAACGCAATTTGGATATATAGCCAACCTTGGGGATAATTTATCCACAACGGGTTGGGTATTTTGGGGGTCCAAGAAACAAACTTGCATTTCTCATTCCACAATGGAAGCAGAGTTTATAACTCTAGCTGTCATTGGGAAAGAGGTCGAATGGTTAAAAGATCCCTTAATTGAGATTCCAATTATCAAATAGGATGTATCTAAAATATCGATACATTGTGATAGCCAAGCAACTATTGCTAGAGCATATAGTGGAGTATACAACGGGAAGTCTAAACATATTAGTCTAAGACATGGATATGTAAGTGAGTTGATTCAAAGAGGAGTCATCTCAATATCCTATGTGAGATCAAGTGAAAACTTGGAGAATCCGTTTACGAAGCCACTAACGAGAGATTTAGTGGAAAAGACTTCTAAAGGGATGGGAGTAAAACTCCATAAATCAGTTCACAATTGAGGGTAATCTATCTTAATACTAGTAACTTTACTAGTGTTAGGCTCAATAAGTAAGAACAAATCAATGTGTAAACAAATGTGATAAGTACTATATGTGCCATCCTACAAAGCCGTGAAGTACTTAGTGAGATACCAATTTGAGGGCTAGACTTCTAAAAGTCTTTAATAAGTTTGGAAAATAAGTATTTTGGTAACAAATACTGTAAATCTACCTATATTGACCTAAGGGTGGTGCTGCCCTAAATGAGAAATAGGAAGTATATTTTCTCATAAAGGTCAATGAATGGAATGTGCACAACACCATTAACGGTGCAAATGAGATCTTGGGTGAACCTAGAAAAAAGTGTGTGTGTCATCACCGTTTTATTATGAAGAAAAGTTGGTTCATTACTTAGTCAACCAAATTTTCAATAAAATTTGTTAGGATTACAATATAGTTAAGTTGAAGTTGAAAGAAACTTTACTTTATGAACTTGAGCAAAGTCTCTATGGAGGGTGTTGATTTATTCAATCAAAGTGAGGAATATATGAGATATTTTGATTGATTAAATAAAGTGTTACAATGAGATGTCACAAATTTTAATGTAGTGTGGGAATGTTATATATTTGTTATTTAATAAATATATAATAAAGATTAAAATGTGGCATATTATATATTAATATAAGATTAATATATATTATGTGTTGTAGGTTGTATTATATCATGTATAGTATAATAATACACATAAAATTGTAACATATGAGAGTTACAAATCTGAAAATAGATTGTAACCTAAGGATCACAATTGATAATATGTAAGTAAGTGAGTTATTACATATGGAAATTATAAAATTAATGGGATAGGTTTCTAGCTGTTCGAAGCAGTTACAATACTCAATTATATTATTTAAATGGGTATTGGGACATTGGAGAAAGATTTGACTCGAAAAGGAGTTACAAAAACTAAATATTGAGTTTTCAGGAAACAGTTGTTTTATGGTTGTTTTTCAAACACTTGGAACCAAATTTTTGAAAACGTCGAACGTAAATAAATTAATTGAGCATGTTTCTAGCTCTCTTGCCTAATGTTTTAATCCCATTAAACACCAATTAAAGTGCTGGTAACAGCCATGTGATGAAAGGATTTGATTTTCAAATGTGATCCTCAAACACTATAAATTGAGGTCTTTGGTTCACTTGTAGACATCAACAATTTTCTATCTTCTAAACACTAAGCTAGAAAATATTGAGAGGCTTGTTTATTCTCAAAAGCATTTCCATTTTATTCCCTAAGTGTTTGTTATAGGGGGAAATAAGTTTTTTGGACAAAGGTGCTTAAACCTTTTTCAAGCGTTTGGTGATCCCCCATAGCTAACTTTGAGTTCTTCTTCATCCTCTATTTTGTTATGGTTTTCTGCTCTCTTCTCCTCTTTATTTTATATACACACTATATTTCTACTATATATCATATATATATACATCAACTATATATTTATTGTATATATATTTTCTTATTGCTTTTACATTTATGTGTATATTTTGCTTTGGGTTGTAACTTCGTCCTCATCTTTATTTCTTTCTTTTTATTTGTATTTTGTTCTTTGGGATTGTAACATTCATTTAATCTATAGTCCTTGTAATCTTGTTGAATGGAGTTTTAATTTTCTTGATCTCTTTGTTCATCTTATTGTTATTCTTTTATTGATATCTCATATTTTCGTAACAACAACATCATCAAATTGAGTCTGGCATCAAAGGTATGACATGTCAGATTAAGTTTGGAGGGTTAACCTTCTGGATTCGTTGGTTTAGATTTACCCGTAACTGAATATTGATTGAATTCGGATCTCCCGACCAGCTCCATTCTTTGGTCGGGTTGTTGTTGTTGGAATATTTATTTTACCAGGATCTTAGATCTACTCACAAGTATGTTGTTTAAACACCCTAAATATGAACTTTCTAAAACGATAAATTAAACACATATAAAGTTAAGAAAACCTTACATTGATGCAGCGGAATTAATGTCTCCTTCCACTCAGATCTCTAACCCTTGTATCCTTTCTGTAGCAGAGTATAATCAAGATCTGAGCCCGAATGTCCTTCTTCTTCAAGTTTGATCCTTCACAGTCTTCCAATCTATGATTGAGTTACTGCTTGCTGTGTGTGGGCACTTACTCTTTCACTAGGGTTCGAAATTAATGAAGGAGAAAAGAGAGGGATTATTTCGGCCAGGTATAGAAAGTGGGGAAGGCTCAGTTTTTCTGAAGAGAGAAATTTCTGTCAGATTACTAATGAAAGCATGTTATGTGACTGAGCCATCACTTTCTATTTATAGGCAACTAATAGGTTTAGGTTAGGAATTATTTGGCATTAAAATAATGAAAATATTAATTTGAAATCCCACAATAAGTGGTCGACCATGGTGTTATATTGGGCCTCACTTGATTTTGCAGTTTTATCAAATTTTATCTCTATTTTCTCAAAAACGCCAATTTTCTAATTCTAACCTTTTAAATGCCAAAACTAATTATTTAATAACTAAAATAGATTATTAAATAATATTGTCATTTAATTTAATTATTAGTTAGACATATAAAGTCCATTAATAAATAAATAAACCTAGAAACTCTTTTCTTTACAATTTCACCCCTGCTTAGTGAAAATTCATAAAATTAGACATAGTCTAACTTTAGAATTATAATTGATCAATCACGAATCAATTAATGAGTCTTACAAGCAGAATATTCTCAACTAGAATGGGGACCATGGATCTATATGCTGAGCTTCCAATAAGTGAACCAAATTTACCAAGTAAATTCCTACTTATTAATTCTTCGTTGAATCCACTCTTAGAACTTAGAATTGCACTCTCAGACTTATATAGAGCATATTGTATGTTCCACGATATCAATATACTATCTCATTTAACCATTGTTATAATCTTATTGTGATTTAAAGATCCTCTATATAGATGATCTACATCGAGATGGGATTTCTTTACCGTTCTCACCCCTCAATGTATTTTGCCCCTTAAAACACTTAGCTACCTGTAAATCGTGTTTAGTGATCTAATAATTAGTCAGTTAAACAAGAGCTCATCCATTTATTTCTATTTGCTAAGCTCGAAAGGAATCATCACTTGACTTCTATACACCAGTAGAAGCTATAGATTCCATATTTATGTTCAGCACTCCCACTCAATCATACTATCATGTTCCCAAAATATACGTATCACCCTAACCCAAAAGTAGGCTTAACTAATAAATCAAAGAACATGAATAGCACTCCTGAGTTGAGCCTAAGCATATCAGGATTTAGATTCTTTTAATCTTAAGATCAACTACTGATATTGACTTGGAAAAATATGTATAACGGTAAGTTTGTAATATCTTAACTTAGTTGCAATATCGGTCCAGTCCAATGTATACTCCATATACATTCGAAACTAGTATACTTTACTAATGTCCTGGAAAGAACATAACACTTACTCCAAGTGTCAGTACACATCATCGCTGATTATCACATTAGTGTAAATCCAATAACACTGATGAAACAGGGACCAAGTCTTTTGATTCATATGATCACAATCACATTCCACTGTGTTGACGATACTGTAATTGTGAATAAACATATGATTTGGATTTAACTGATTTTGTGTGTATGAATGTAATAAACATATCAAACATATTAAACCATTAGCATGTAAAATTCATGCAAACATCAATCACTTCAAATTTCTTATATTGATAACTAATCAGATTGTAAAGAGTTTTATTTAGGGCATAAAACCCAAAAAACTCCCACTTGCACTAATATAAAACAAACTGTGCAAATAGGTTAATCTGATGTCTTGATCTTCAGATCAAGTGTAGTATATTTGAATCCACCCAAACTTCTGGAAACTAGTTCATAAATACACTTATGAAACATCCTTTACTATATGCTTTACTCATCAAGGGATACTGAAATCTTTACTGTTTTAAAAGTACATCTGAATTAACAGAAGACATATCTCTCATATTTTAAAATATGTAATTGAGATAATACAGTGTAGACTTTTCTTCAGTGATATAACTTTCTTGGATTTCGAATACACAAAGTTATAATTCTTCTCTGGTAGAGCTTGAATTATTATTCAATAATTCCTCCACCCCCAAAGTAAGCACCATCTCATAGAAATCAAAATTAGATGGTGAGATACAAGGATAACTGATACACAGTTCCTTAATATCTAACATATAGATCACTTTCATAAATCTTTCTTGAATATCTTCTAATGTTCCCTATTTGATTACATCTCAGATAGCTCCCACTCAATAGCAGATGTCTGGTTAAATAATACTTTTAGCCTCTGATTGTTTAGAGAGTTACCTAGTTGTGACTTTTGTATTAGTCTGAAACATTAAGTTAAGACTAAGTCATCAACATAGCAGACTAGTACTTTGAAGTGAAAAATACATGCCAGAGATAAAGTAATCAAAATTAAGATACCATCAAATTTTTATGAGGATTAAGAATTCTTGGTTCAAGTCATTCGAATGGACTGAACTAGAGTTCTTTATCTTATTCTCATAATTCTGATAAGCTATACCTATCCATGTGAATGGTTAGATTTGCTTTTCAGTAGTGTTCTTGAGTACCTATCACAATTATCAACCTAATGAAGATGGGTATAGAACTTTAAAATTCTCCCACTCAATTAAGGTAGTGTGAAACTTTAACAAAGAACTTTCAAAGGTATCAAACTTTTACTTTGCTGTGTCAACAAAGAAAAACGAAATGGAACATACAATCAAGATCAAGAATTTATATTGACAATAGCTGACTCATTATATTACTTCCATGTTTAAACAAGATATGTGTTTCATAGGGAATTGTGGAATGGACTCCACCCCTAAGAATATACATATAGGGTACTATGGATAACCTCCACCCCTAAGTATATAGAGATTATGATCCACCCCTAAAGGTTGTAAAGATCATAATTCTCTTAGTGTGATAGAGTTTATGTGGAGTTGAATACTATCCAGAGTTCATTAGATATAAAAGATCGTTGAACTACATAGTTTTCTTAACTTTTCTCCACCCCTATCAGATCATAAGATCCTTTTATTAAACAAATTCTTAATAATTGTATGAGAATTAACAATTATTGATAAACATAGAAATAATTTCTAGTGTTTATTTAATATAACTCTATGAGAGTTGTAAATATTATAGAATTTGCATCAATAATAAAAACACTTACACATAAAAACATATAAATATAATGTGGTAATTGTTGATGAAGATAAAATAAATGAAGCTCAATCTCATAATTTGCAATGGTGATTTCGAAAAGAAAGAATACTTTATTAATAATAAAATAAAAAATGTATTGCAGCAATATGAGAAAAACAGGGATAAATATCCCTAACTAAAATTTGAAATCCAAATTGTCTTTAAACTAAAACAATTAATTCAAAAAATAAATTGAAGAGCTTCATCTTCATCTGGACGATTTCACCCTTGGTCTAGCTTTCTGATCCAACTCATCTGAGTTCAAGTAGCTTGGCCTATAAGAAGAAGAAAACAAATAAACAAAGGTAGTCCAGAATCATAAATCCAATTGGATAATAATTCACTAAAACTCTTAAAGTTTATAAATGGAAATACCTTGTTTCTTTGCAAGAAGTTTAGGACACTGGGGTTTCCAATGACCTTTTTCATTGCAGTAGAAACACTTTCCTTTAAGTGTAGCGTCACCAGAAGGAACAACCTTTTTATTCTTCATGGCTTTTGTTCGCTTCTTGGTGTTGTTCCACTTCCTCTTCGATTTGGGCTTTGAAGCAGAGGCAACATTTTCTTCAGGTTTCATCGTCCCATTACCATTCCCAGGATTGTGAGGTTTACTCCCTTTCTTCTTGGGTCCTCCAATCAAATTTTCATAAGTTTGAAGGTCATTGACTAATTCATGAAAGTCAATTTCCTTCTTATTCATGACATAATTTGATGTGTATGGTAGAATTGCTGGAGTTAGGCTATTCAAGATAAGACTTACTTGAGTAGCACTATCCATTTCAGCACCATGATCCTGGGCTTCTTGGAAATAACTTGACATTAGGAGAACATGGTCACGCATGTTTTGATGAGATTCCATCCGTGCATTAATGTACTTCTTAGTCGCGTCAAAGCGTGACTGAAGTGATGCCTTACCGAATAGCTCATTTAACTTCGTCATAACTTCAGCAGCCTTCTCAGTTTTAGAAAACCGAGTTTTGAGGGTGTCAACCATGCTAGAAAGCATAAAGTATAGAGCTTTGTCATTTGCTTTCTGCCAACGCTCATACTTTTCTTTCACAGCTTTGGATGAATTATCCCCAGGCACTTCAGGTGACGGCTCAGTTAAAACAAACAAGGCACTTTCTCCTATGAGAGCAATATTAATGTTCTCATTCCACTTATTAAAGTTAGATCCATTCAGCTTATTTTCAGTCAACAGTGATAACATGGGATTCATTTTGATAATACAGGATACTACAAAATAATAGAAATCAACAAATAGAAATTAATAATGGTTTAACACACAAAATCAATTCAGAAATTATAAGCACATAGCAAGTAGGAATGATATGAGAAATGTAGAGACCGCATATGATTAATGTTTTAAATTATTTAATAATTAGGGTTTATGTATGAGATTTTGTTATTATTAATAAAAATATAAATTATGAGAACTTAATTAAGTTCATATACATATTTATTATGATATTTATTTAAATTGCTCAATTTCTGTGATTGTGTTCGGAAGCTGTGGAAAGCGGCGTTGGGCCTTTAGAGAGTCGTATTTTATTTAATTTAGAGTTATATCGGGGTACTATTGTTAGATAATAGAGGCGTTAGAATTTTCGGGATTTTATAATTGACCATTTTACCCTTGTTAGTCATGATAGGTTTATTTTAATCAAGAGGGGCATTTAGGTCTTTTGCTAAAGGCTTTTTGTCCTTTGTGCATTGTATTTTAATAGTTAATATTTATTAAATAGGCTTTTATTTTATAGAAAAAGAGATTGATTATAAGTTGAAGAAGGAAAAACCTAGAATTCTCTAATTTCTCTCCCTTTCATTCGAACACCAAGGGAATCAGCTGGGTGTTTGGCTGTGTTCAATTCAATTCTAAGCAATCTTGACTGTGTAGAGAATCTCAATTCAAGGTATACCTCTACCTCCCTCTTCTTCATGAATTTTTCCATGGTTTAGAGTAAGGTTAAGCTTGAATTTTTGATATTTAGGTTGCTGTAGGAGTTAGGGTGGTTTAATTTCGTGTCTTAGGGTTGGAATAGGTTTATGTAGTTGATTTGAAAGGTAAGGGAAAAGCAAAGCTAGAGGAACAGTGAGGCAGAGCTCGGCATGATTGTACATATCGCGGCAGTGCAACCCGAAGGGTTTCGATCTCTTAATATTTTGGAGTCTGTATTTTGGGGTTGCATTTTAGCGAGTCAGTTTTTTTTAAAAAAAATATATGTACATATTAGTAAAGTACTTTTAACTTGTATTTTGATACTCGGGATCCCGATCCATATGGTTATTAAGATATAAATTATTAAAATTAATTATCAAGTTTATTATTATAAAATACGGGCGTTACAGTTTGGTATCAGAGCCACCGGGTTGTCCACTGAAGACTGTCAAGATATGTACAATCAAGGCCAGTGTCGAGTTCAACTCACGGTTCCGTAGGCTTTATTTCTTTTTGCAAACTGTTTTAAGATATGTTGTGATGTATATATGATTAAATAAGATGTTTTAAATCTTAATTGCGGTCCTGAAAATATTTTGACCACTGTCTGACCTACGTGCCTTGTGGGTTCGCAGGCTAAGTTTTAAATAATGGACGACCAGCGAAACGTTAGAAGGCAGGGTGAGTTGGTTGAGACTGGAGGTGGTCGGGGTGGTAGAAATCCCCAAAACCCCCGTGGACGCGGTAGAGGCCGCCGTCGAGTCCCGAGAGGTGGACAGGAGAATCCACCTCAAGCCCCGGTTGATTGGGAACAAAGGTTTGCTGAGATGCAAACTAGAATTGAGCAACAAGAAGAAGAGATCCGACGACTCAGGCAACAGGATGCTCCTGTTGAACCTCCCCCGCAACCGCCTGCTGCGGTTCCTGCAGCCCCTGCGGTGCCAGCTGAGCAACATGTTGCTGGTAACCGCATGGAGCCTTTATATGAGAGGTTCAGAAAGCAAGCACCTCCAGTATTTTTGGGAGGTCTTGATGTTCTTAAGGCTGAACAGTGGTTGACTGTTATCGAGAGAATATTGAATTTCATGGGAGTGGTCGGAAATGATAGAGTGGCATGTGCCACGTTTCAATTTCAAGAGGATGCCCTGATTTGGTGGGAGATGGTATCCCTCACCAAAGATGTGACCAGAATGACCTGGGAAGAGTTCCGGGAATTATTCAACGCCAAATATTACAATGAGGCTGTCCGCAGTGCAAAGCAGAAGGAATTTGTTGAGTTGGTACAAGGTGAGGGTATGTCAATGACTGAATATACAACCAAGTTTGATCGCTTGGCTAAGCTAGCCTCCGGAATCGTACCAACAGATTTCAGCAAGAAGAGAAGTATTTGGCTGGGCTGAATGCCAAGATCAGGCATGACCTGGTTATTACAACAAATGATACCACAACTTATGCAGAAATGGTTGATAAGGCTCTTCGAGCTGAAGGAGCAGTTAAATTTTTGCAAGAAACCCGAGAGTCTTCTGGTGTTGGTGGGATCACTGTTCTCCCTATGTCTGGTCCTGAAAAAGAGAGTGGGGGTTCTACCTTTGAACAGAAGAAAAGAACTTTCCCATCTTCGGGAAGTTCAGGGCAAGGAAAAAGGTTTCGAGGAAACCAGAACAGAGGAGGACGTCAGACTTATTCTTATCCGGAGTGCCCGCGTTGCAAGAAGCATCACCTCGGAACTTGTAACCGGAGAGCCTGCTTTCAGTGTGGTTCGGTGGGACATCTCAGGAAGGACTGTCCTCAGTTGAAGAAAGAGGAACCAAAGCCTGAGGTCAAACCTGTGCCTGCACCTGCTCGTGTCTTTGCTATAACTCAGGCTGATGCTGCTGCCAGTCCTTCAGTAGTTACAGGTCAGCTTCTAATCAATGGTTTTGCTTATACTGTTTTATTTGATTCGGGTGCTACTCGGTCTTATGTGTCATCAAGACTTCTTGATCAGTTTGATAGACCTAGAGATATTCTCGAGACGGGGTTTGGAACCCTGCTGCCTAATGGAGAATTAATTATTTCAAGAAAGTGGATTAGATCTGTAATAATTAGAATTGAAGATAGAGAATTAAATGCTGATCTTGTGGAGTTACCATTGGCCGAATTTGACATTATACTTGGTATGGACTTTTTGTCCAAATACTCTGCTAGTATTGATTGTAAACGGAAAATGGTGACTTTTGAACCGGAGAATGAGGAACCTTTTGTCTTTGTTGGTTCGGTCCAAGGTTCTCTTGTTCCAAGAATCTCAGCGTTGAAAGCTAGGGATTTGTTACATAATGGATGTGTTGGATTCCTAGCAGTGGTAGTAGATTCCAGTAAACCTGTGTTACTTGGACCAGAAGAGGTTAAAGTGGTTAAGGAATTCCTGGATGTGTTTCCAGAGGAATTGCCTGGGTTACCACCTCAGCGGGAGATAGATTTCATCATTGATTTAATTCCTGAAGCAGAACCTGTTTCAAAAGCACCCTACCAAATGGCACCTGCTGAATTAAAAGAACTGAAGATACAACTCCAAGGGATGTTGGATCTAGGGTTCACTCGGCCTAGTGTGTCACCTTGGGGAGCCCCTGTGCTATTTGTGAAGAAGAAAGATGGAACTCTTCGGATGTGTATCGATTATCGGGAGCTAAATAAGTTAACCATTAAGAATAAATATCCTCTGCCCAGAATTGACGATTTGTTTGACCAACTTCAGGGCAAGAC
This sequence comes from Cannabis sativa, assembly GCF_029168945.1. Taxonomy (NCBI): domain Eukaryota; kingdom Viridiplantae; phylum Streptophyta; class Magnoliopsida; order Rosales; family Cannabaceae; genus Cannabis; species Cannabis sativa. Next base: position 14,389,842 of record NC_083604.1, read on the forward strand.
AGTATTCTCTAAGATTGATTTGAGGTCTGGATATCATCAGTTGAGAATTCGAGAAGAGGATATCCCGAAGACAGCCTTCCGAACCATGTATGGTCATTATGAATTCTTGGTTATGTCTTTTGGGTTAACAAATGCACCGGCAGCCTTTATGGATCTCATGAATAGGGTATTCAAGGATTTCCTCGATAATTTTGTAATTGTATTTATCGATGACATTCTTGTGTACTCTCGGTCAGAAGCAGAACATGAGCAACATCTTCGAATGGTTCTACAGCGACTTAGAGATCATAAACTCTATGCAAAGTTCAAAAAGTGTGAATTCTGGCTGTCACAAGTGTCTTTTCTGGGGCATATTGTTGGAAAAGACAGAATTATGGTTGATCCAGGGAAGATTGAAGCGGTGAAGAATTGGCCTAGACCTAAAACAGTCACCGAAATTTGAAGTTTTCTCGGTTTAGCGGGTTATTATCGGCATTTTGTGGAAGGATTCTCCAAAATTGCGATGCCGTTATCCGAGTTAACTAGGAAAAATCAGCGATTTATATGGTCAGATAAGTGTGAAAAGAGTTTTCAAGAGCTGAAGCAACGATTGATTACAGCTCCTGTTCTAGCCTTGCCATCTGATCAAGAAAAGTTTGTGGTGTATTGTGACGCATCAAGGCAGGGTTTAGGCTGTGTGTTAATGCAAGCAGATAAAGTCATAGCCTATGCTTCTCGGCAATTGAAAGATTATGAGCAGCGTTACCCAACTCACGACCTAGAACTTGCAGCAGTGGTGTTCGCCTTGAAAATTTGGCGACATTACTTGTATGGTGAAAGGTGTGAGATCTATACTGACCACAAGAGTCTCAAGTATTTTTTTCACTCAGAAGGATTTGAACATGAGACAGAGAAGGTGGTTAGAATTGGTAAAAGACTATGACTGTGAAATCCTGTATCATCTTGGAAAGGCAAATGTTGTGGCTGATGCCTTAAGCAGAAAGGGATCTGATCAGATATCCAACATGGTCATGATTTCCTCTCAGTTAGCCTCGGAAATGACTACGGCAAACATTGAGTTGGTGACTGAGAAATTATTTAATCTGACACTTCAGTCAGATTTGTTGGAAAGAATCAGAATGGCCCAGTTAGAAGATCCTGAATTGGTTAAGACTCGAGAAGATGTCTTAGCAGGCAAAGCTAAGGACTTCTCAATTTCTGACAATGGGATGCTGTTGTTTAAAGCACGGGTGTGTGTCCCTGATATCAATGAACTTAAAAAGGAAATTCTGGAAGAAGCTCATACTACCCCTTACTCATTGCATCCAGGAACCACCAAAATGTATCAAGACTTGAAGCCCTATTTTTGGTGGTATGGGATGAAGAGGGATGTAGTGGATTATGTCACTAAATGCTTAACCTGTCAACAAATCAAAGCTGAGCATCAACGGCCGACAGGATTACTTCAGCCATTAACACTTCCAGAATGGAAGTGGGAAGACATTGCAATGGACTTTGTGGTTGGCTTACCTAGAACCACAGGAATGTATGACTCAGTTTGGGTTGTGGTGGATCGCTTTACAAAGTCAGTGCATTTCTTACCTGTTAAGGTAACCTATACAGTAGATCAGTATGCTGATTTGTATTTGAAAGAAATTGTTCGTCTTCATGGAGTACCAAAGTCAATCGTTTCAGATAGAGACCCTAAATTCAGATCAAAGTTTTGGATGAGCTTGCAAAAGGCTATGGGAACTAATTTGAAATTCAGCACAGCCTTTCATCCTCAAACAGATGGGCAATCTGAACGAACCATTCAGATACTTGAAGATTTGTTACGAGCTTGTGTCATGGATTTTGGAGGGTCCTGGAGTAAGTATTTACCTCTGATTGAATTCTCCTGTAACAATAGTTATCAAAGTACCATAGGAATGACTCCTTATGAGCTGCTCTATGGCAGAAAGTGTCGTTCCCCAATTCATTGGGACGAAACAAAGAGAACGAAAATACTTAGGCCCTGAATTAGTCCAGAAAACAAATGAAGCAATAGACAAGATCAAAGCTCGAATGGTTGCTTCTCAAAGCAGGCAGAAAAGTTATGCAGATCCTAAGCGACGGGATGTTACATTCCAACCTGGTGATCATGTCTTTCTACGAGTATCCCCAATGAAAGGAATCAGACGTTTTGGAAAGAAAGGCAAGTTGAGTCCTAGGTTTATTGGACCTTTTGAAATCCTGGAAAAGATTGGGCAAGTTGCTTATCGATTAGCTTTACCTCCATCATTGTCAGCTGTGCATAATGTATTTCATGTTTCCATGCTGAGAAAGTATGTGTCTGATCCAATGCACGTTTTAAGTTATGAAACGTTGGAGTTGCAACCTGACCTATCCTACGATGAACAACCAGTGCAAATTCTGGATAAGAAAGAAAAGATCCTTCGAACTAAAACCATATCGTTGGTTAAAGTACTTTGGAGAAATAGTAAAGTGGAAGAAGCCACTTGGGAACTGGAATCTGATATGAGGACTCAGCATCCTAAATTGTTCAGGTAGATTTCGGGGGCGAAATCCTTTTAACGGGGGGATAATTGTAGAGACCGCATATGATTAATGTTTTAAATTATTTAATAATTAGGGTTTATGTATGAGATTTTGTTATTATTAATAAAAATATAAATTATGAGAACTTAATTAAGTTCATATACATATTTATTATGATATTTATTTAAATTGCTCAATTTCTGTGATTGTGTTCGGAAGCTGTGGAAAGCAGCGTTGGGCCTTTAGAGAGTCGTATTTTATTTAATTTAGAGTTATATCGGGGTACTATTGTTAGATAATAGAGGCGTTAGAATTTTCGGGATTTTATAATTGACCATTTTACCCTTGTTAGTCATGATAGGTTTATTTTAATCAAGAGGGGCATTTAGGTCTTTTGCTAATGGCTTTTTGTCTTTTGTGCATTGTATATTAATAGTTAATATTTATCAAATAGGTTTTAGTTTTATAGAAAAGAGATTGATTATAAGCTGAAGAAGGAAAAAACCTAGAATTCTCTAATTTCTCTCCCTCTCATTCGAACACCAAGGGAATCAGCTGGGTTTTTGGCTGTGTTTAATTCAACTCTAAGCAATCTTGACTGTGTAGAGAATCTCAATTCAAGGTATACCTCTATCTCCCTATTCTTCATGAATTTTTTCCATGGTTTAGAGTAAGGTTAAGCTTGAATTTTCGATATTTAGGTTGATGTAGGAGTTAGGGTGGTTTAATTTCGTGTCTTAGGGTTGGAATAGGTTTATGTAGTTGATTTGAAAGGTAAGGGAAAAGCAAAGCTGGAGGAACAGTGAGGCAGAGCTTGGCATGATTGTACATATCGCGGCAGTGCAACCCGAAGGGTTTCGATCTCTTAATATTTTGGAGTCTGTATTTTGGGGTTGCATTTTAGCGAGTCAGTTTTTTTTTAAAAAAATATATGTACATATTAGTAAAGTACTTTTAACTTGTATTTTGATACTCGGGATCCCGATCCATATGGTTATTAAGATATAAATTATTAAAATTAATTATCAAGTTTATTATTATAAAATACGGGCGTTACAGTTTGGTATCAGAGCCACCGGGTTGTCCACTGAAGACCGTCAAGATATGTACAATCAAGGCCAGTGTCGAGTTCAACTCACGGTTCCGTAGGCTTTATTTCTTTTTGCAAACTGTTTTAAGATATGTTGTGCTGTATATATGATTAAATAAGATGTTTTAAATCTTAATTGCGGTCCTGAAAATATTTTGACCACTGTCTGACCTACGTGCCTTGTGGGTTCGCAGGCTAAGTCCTAAATAATGGACGACCAGCGAAACGTTAGAAGGCAGGGTGAGTTGGTTGAGACCGGAGGTGGTCGGGGTGGTAGAAATCCCCAAAACCCCCGTGGACGCGGTAGAGGCCGCGGTCGAGTCCCGAGAGGTGGACAGGAGAATCCATCTCAGGCCCCGGTTGATTGGGAACAAAGGTTTGCTGAGATGCAAACTAGAATTGAGCAACAAGAAGAAGAGATCCGACGACTCAGGCAACGGGATGCTCCTGTTGAACCTCCCTCGCAACCGCCTGCTGCGGTTCCTGCAGCCCCTGTGGTGCCAGCTGAGCAACATGTTGCTGTAGGAGTTAGGGTGGTTTAATTTCGTGTCTTAGGGTTGGAATAGGTTTATGTAGTTGATTTGAAAGGTAAGGGAAAAGCAAAGCTGGAGGAATAGTGAGGCAGAGCTCGGCATGATTGTACATATCGCGGCAGTGCAACCCGGAGGGTTTCGATCTCTTAATATTTTGGAGTCTGTATTTTGGGGTTGCATTTTAGCGAGTCAGTTTTAAAAAAAAATATATATGTACATATTAGTAAAGTACTTTTAACTTGTATTTTGATACTCGGGATCCCGATCCATATGGTTATTAAGATATAAATTATTAAAATTAATTATCAAGTTTATTATTATAAAATACGGGCGTTACAAGAAAATACTTAAAAAATTCAATCCTAAATAATTTCCAAGGTTTTTCAACAAACAAATATCAGTGTCCCGTTTAGGCGAGAGTCAAAGCTACCATCCATTGAATAGAGTTGTCAGCTCATCTAAAATGTTAAACATTCTAGCAACCTTTTATTCGATCAAGATTGGAATCCAGCGCTGTCCCGTTTAGGCGAGAGTCAAGGCTATTCTATCTTATGAGCTTCTACCATTGTTTCACAATTTGCAAGTCAAATATGGTCGCCACCATTAGGGTGATCCATACCATATAAAACACTTACAAACTACTTATGATGCGAGATTAAACGATGCGAAATTGCTAATGAACGTCCCTCCATTAGGGAGGATTACTCACTAAAACAAACGCGATGTAAAATCCACAATGGAGATCGAATATCTTAATAATAATAAAGCTCATTATTTAAAATGTATTTTCTTTATTATTCTAATAAATAAATTCTCATTAAATTCGAAATTAAGAATTAAAATTCAAAAATAAGAATTTAATATAATATTTATAAAATTATACTTAGATGGTGATTGAAATAAAATTAATTATTTCCATCTTAGTAATAATCTTAAATATAAATATTAAGGAAATTAATTTAAGTTGAATTAAATTAAATAATTAGCAACTTAAAAATTTCCTTTGAGAATATATTTATTGAGTTCGAAAATTTAAAGTATATAAAAAAAATACAATTTTCGAAAATAATAAAAATAGAAAAGAAATACTTCAAGCAAAAATATCACCTATCTAGATTTTCTTTTGACTAGTTAATTCAATTTCTAATAATATATATATATATATATATATTTTAAATTCATTTATTTTAAATTAATCAATTAAATGAAAAAATCATTGATTGAAGTTGGCCCAAGAATTAATTAAAATAAATAATTAATTTACAACTCAATCTATTTTTCAAAATTAAAAATTCGAAAAATATTGCATAAATAAAATGCAATTTTCGAAATTGATTAAGAAAATAAAGAAAAATATATATATTGAAAATTATTTAAATTTAAGTTGAAAAATTAAATTTCAACCTAAAAATAATTTTCTATTTAATTAATGTCATGAAAAATCAATAAATATTTAAGTATCATGATGAAAATCAACTTAGATATTTAGATTTTTCAAGTTAATTAAATGTATTAAATTCAAGAAATAATAATTAAGTGTAGAGAATGCTTAATTATTTATTTCTAGTTTAATACTAGAAAAAATATACTTAATAAAATTGTACCAAAATTAATTATTTAAATAATTAATTTCACAAAGTATAATATTTTCCTATTTAAATATTAGAAATAATAAGTAGTCTAAAAATTACTATCTAGAAAATATCTTATTTGACTAAGTATCTTTTCAAAAAATTTGAAAAATATCTAATTTAAGTTATATAGAAAAAATCTAAAACTTAAATAATTTCAAATTTAGATTTAATTAAATATCAAAAATTAAGTTGTAACCACTTAATTTGAAGATATCTTTTTAAGTTAATATTCGAAAAGATATTAACCTAAAAATATCTAAAATATTCCATTTTAAGTTAATATTCGAAAAGATATTAACTTAAAAAATATCTTAAGAATCTTTAATAACTAATGCCTAGGATTCCTCAACTTAATTTAAAATTTAAATCAAATATTCAAATTTAAGTTAGATAAGAAAAATCAGTTGATACAACTAATTTATAACTTAAATAGGAATATTTAATTAAATAAGCTCCAGAAAGAATCTTAGTTAGTTAAAATTCTATATTTAATTAAATACAAGAAAAATACAAATAGTTTGTCTAGAAATAATATCTAAACTAAAAGTGTTTTTCTTAAAATTAACTTTAAAATATTAAAATGAAAATAAATTTCATATATTTTAAAAGTTAATTATGTTGCTAATTCAATTTTATTAGGTCAAACTAATATAATTAACCTAGTACAGTTATTCAAATCAGGCAAATGAGCCTTCACAATTGGGGTAGTTCATGTGAGGGGGTGCTGGGTTCAGTATGTCGTACCCACTTCTATGGCTCCCAACTCTCACACAAGGCCCAAAAGAGAGGAATTTAACCTTAAAATAAATAACTGTTATTAATTGAATAGGTCCAAGAACTAAATGGACCTAAATAAAATCTATCATGGTGTGACATTTTATTTAGCAACAACCTATATGCATCTATATAGTAAAATAAACACATAGGCTCACACAGGTACACACTTGGATGGATCCTATCATGTTGCTAGGTCATACACAGATGAAAGAAGATTGTAAAATTTACCTGTTACAAATTATTAACTTGACCAAGGGAGCCATCAGATCATTAGATCTGGCAAAAAGTAACCATGCTATTTGCAATCAAGTAATAATAGGTTTTGAAAACTTACACACAAGCTAAAACCACATACTCCTGCAACAAGGTTAGCTAGATAGTTGGAAGTAGGATTTATTTAATTTTAAATAAATAGATTTCGAAATTAATAATTAAATAAAAAAAATTTAATTAAAAAAAAATTAATTTTCGAAAATAAAAAAAATAAAATAAATATTTATTTTCGAAATTTAAAAAAATGTTAATTTAAATTTCGAAATTATTTAAAAAAGAATATTTAAAATTAAACCTACAATTTTGAAAAATTAGGTTTCAACCAACCTAAATATCATTTCAAAATTTGCTAACTACTTTTAAAATTTAAATGTTATTTTACAAATTAAATAAAAATTAGAAAAGACAAAATAAAATATCTTTTTCAAATTTTAAATTTAATTTAAATAGATAAAATAAAAAAATTTAAAAGTTAGCAAAATATCTTACATCTATTTAAAATTACATGATTATAATTATCTTATTTTAAATTTAAATATGGTCAAAATATTTAAAAAAGATTTAATTTAAAAAATATATATAAAATCTGACCTTAAATTTAAAAATAAGATAAGATATAATCAAATTTAAAAATAAGATAGATAATTAAGCAATAAGATAGATATTTACTATTTTAAAATTCAAATTACACTAATATCTTGAATTAAATTTAAAAAATATTAAATTAATTCATAATGATAATTAGAATTGAATTAGGAATAGTAAATCTATTAATACAAAACTACACAAAAAATCGGAAGTTAATTCCATGAAAAAGCATAAAAAAACGAAGAAAAACGAAAAAATTGTGAGTTGTACGGACAGTTTTCGCGATCGCAAGAAAATTTCAGCACAACTCCGATTTTGTTGAATCTTCAAAAAATCATAACTAATTCAAATTAAATCGAAATTGAGTTCTGTAAAAGGGTAACTTGCTTAATTTTTTCCATACTATCCAATAAAAATAATTCCAGAAACAGAATCGCAATACAACATGATACCATCCAAAAACAAACAAACAATCGTTTTAAAGTCCAAATTTCATGTAAGTAAATCAATTACCATGGCTCTGAGGCCAGTTGTTGGAATATTTATTTTACCAGGATCTTAGATCTACTCACAAGTATGTTGTTTAAACACCCTAAATATGAACTTTCTAAAACGATAAATTAAACACATATAAAGTTAAGAAAATCTTACATTGATGCAGCAGAATTAATGTCTCCTTCCACTCAGATCTCTAACCATCGTATCCTTTCTGTAGCAGAGTATAATCAAGATCTGAGCCCGAATGTCCTTCTTCTTCAAGTTTGATCCTTCACAGTCTTCCAATCTATGATTGAGTTACTGCTTGCTGTGTGTGGGCACTTACTCTTTCACTAGGGTTCGAAATTAATGAAGGAGAAAAGAGAAGGATTATTTGGGCCAGGTATAGAAAGTGGGGAAGGCTCAGTTTTTCTGAAGAGAGAAATTTCTGTCAGATTACTAATGAAAGCATGTTATGTGACTCAGCCATCACTTTCTATTTATAGGCAACTAATAAGTTTAGGTTAGGAATTATTTGGCATTAAAATAATGAAAATATTAATTTGAAATCCCACAATAAGTGGCCGGCCATGGTGTTATATTGGGCCTCACTTGATTTTGCAGTTTTATCAAATTTTATCTCTATTTTCTCAAAAACGCCAATTTTCTAATTCTAACCTTTTAAATGCCAAAACTAATTATTTAATAACTAAAATAGATTATTAAATAATATTGTCATTTAATTTAATTATTAATTAGACATATAAAGTCCATTAATAAATAAATAAACCTAGAAACTCTTTTCTTTACAATTTCACCCCTGCTTAGTGAAAATTCATAAAATTAGACATAGTCTAACTTTAGAATTATAATTGATCAATCACGAATCAATTAATGAGTCTTACAAGCAGAATGTTCTCAACTAGAATGGGGACCATGGATCTATATGCTGAGCTTCCAATAAGTGAACCAAATTTACCAAGTAAATTCCTACTTATTAATTCTTCGTTGAATCCACTCTTAGAACTTAGAATTGCACTCTCAGACTTATATAGAGCATATTGTATGTTCCACGATATCAATATACTATCTCATTTAACCATTGTTATAATCTTATTGTGATTTAAAGATCCTCTATATAGATGATCTACATCGAGATGGGATTTCTTTACCGTTCTCACCCCTCAATGTATTTTGCCTCTTAAAACACTTAGCTACCTGTAAATGGTGTTTAGTGATCTAATAATTAGTCAGTTAAACAAGAGCTCATCCATTTACTTCTATTTGCTAAGCTCGAAGGGAATCATCACTTGACTTCTATACACCAGTAGAAGCTATAGATTCCATATTTATGTTCAGCACTCCCACTCAATCATACTATCATGTTCCTAAAATATACGTATCACCCTGACCCAAAAGTAGGCTTAACTAATAAATCAAAGAACATGAATAGCACTCCTGAGTTGAGCCTAAGCATATCAGGATTTAGATTCTTTTAATCTTAAGATCAACTACTGATATTGACTTGGAAAAATATGTATAACGGTAAGTTTGTAATATCTTAACTTAGTTGCAATATCGGTCCAGTCCAATGTATACTCCATATACATTTGAAACTAGTATACTTTACTAATGTCCTGGAAAGAACATAACACTTACTCCAAGTGTAAGTACACATCATCGCTGATTATCACATTAGTGTAAATCCAATAACACTGATGAAACAGGGACCAAGTCTTTTGATTCATATGATCACAATCACATTCCACTATGTTGACGATACTGTAATTGTGAATAAACATATGATTTGGATTTAACTGATTTTGTATGTATGAATGTAATAAACATATCAAACATATTAAACCATTAGCATGTAAAATTCATGCAAACATCAATCACTTCAAATTTCTTATATTGATAACTAATCAGATTGTAAAGAGTTTTATTTAGGGCATAAAACCCAACAGTTGGACTTTTTATGCTTTGTGAATTGGCCTGTAAGTTAATTTAGGACACACACGTGTCACCTATCCGGAAACGCTAATAATAGTGTTTTAAGAGATTTTCTCAGACCTCAGGTCTTCATGCAAATGCCTCTAAAATAACAGCCTTACACACTATGATTGGAATACCATTTGATGTGTGTGGGCACTCACTCTTTCACTATAGGGCTCGGTTTAGAAGAGAGGAAGAGAGAGAGAAGTTTCGGCTATATAGGAGTGGAGGCTAAAATTTTACTGAAGGAATGAGATGCATCATCTTATCCCTTAAGCCATCACTACCTATTTATAAGAAACCACTTAGGGTTAGGTTAGATTTAATTACCATTAAAATAATAGAAAAATAAATGGTAAATTACAATAGTGTGGCCGACCATGGATGTATTGGGCCCCACTTTGCAATTTTTCCATTTTCTCATTTTTCATCTTATTTTCTCAAAAATGCCAATTTTCCAATTTAACTACTATAGGGTTGTTGGTCTTTTTGTGCTTTGTGAATTGGCCTGTAAGTTAATTTAGGACACACACGTGTCACCTATCCGGAAACGCTAATAATAGTGTTTTAAGAGATTTTCTCAGACCTCAGTTCTTCATGCAAATGCCTCTAAAATAACAGTTTTTCAGGTATGCAAGATTCTGATGTGAACCATAAATGTCTTGGCATCTGTGGGAAGCATAGTGTGAGATGCTTGCTATGCCAAGAGAGAGTGCTTGTGAATGTTGTTTTAATGACAATCCACTCGTATTGGGCTCAAGTGATGTCGCTGCCTAAAAAAACCCTGCACAAAATTGACAATATCTGCCATGACTACTTGTGAAATAGCTCTTTAGATTGCAAAAGTCTCGGTTCAGTGGCTTGGAAAAGTTTCAATATAATAATAATAAAAAAAGATTCTATGTTGAACTTAGTAACATGTTTGTGTATAGATTTGAAGGTTTATATTTCATGCGTGTTTGAGAACTCTAACATTTTGTGGTCTCCTTTGAAGTCTCACAAATAACATAGCACACTCAAATTCGGATATTCTTGACTTACAGAATCTTACAACTCAAGCTAAAACATTGCTATGTATATCACGCTGTATTATGTTTATTTGTATTTGAATTACTGCTATATATCATGGTGTATGTTATTATTCTTTGAATAGAGTTGGGTGGCTTCCTTTGGAGACACTCACAAAAGGAAATTTGATTTTTTATGCTTACATATTCTTGAAATTTTTCCCTTAAACTCATAATATTTGATATTTGTGGGATATGACACATTTTATAATATTCCTAAAATACCCCCATTTACATTACCCCCTCTCTTTTCTTCTCTCTTTCACTACACTGTAGACCATCGGGCCCCATCGGGCCCACTATCGGGCCAACCATCGGGCCCACTATCGGGCCCACCATCGGGCCCATCGTGCCCATCGGACCCATCGGGCCATATTAAATTCTATTTTTTTACACATGCAATCGGGCTCCATCGGGCCCACCATCGGGCCAACCATCGGGCCCATCGGACCCATCGAGCCATATCAAATTCTATTTTTTTACACATGCATCGGGCCCACCATCGGGCCCACTATCGGGCCTTTGTCTTTCTCAATTTTTTGTGTTACCATTGGACCCAGACGGCTCCGCACGGCTGCATCGGCCCGACGAAATCAAACCCCAAATCCGCATTTTGCCCAAATCACATCCGACGAAAAAAAAAAAAAAAAAAAAAAAAGAGGGTTGGTGAGGGTGAGATGGTGAGAGAACAACCGAGAGAGATAGAGGAAGAGAGAGAGTTGAGGTTTGAAAATGAGAGGGGTATTTTTGGGTTTATTGTAAAGTGGTCATATTTTTTAAATTTTAAAATGTATTAGATTAGGGAAAAAATTTTAAAGTATTTTATGCATATTTTTTCAAATTTCCCCTCACAAATAACATAGTTAGTACAGTACTAGAGATAATATTTTTGCATGCATATGCACGAGTTAGCCACATACCTGTTAATTAATATAGCACATGTAAAATGTTAGGTACCTACCAAGTGTGGTCCACATTATATTAATGTTATAGTTGAGATTCTTGCATTGTAGCACTAAATAATAGAAGTGGGCATTAATTTAGATAGCTACTTTGATTTTTGAATTCGTGTAGTGTCAACATATTACTAAGAATTATTAGATGTGTTATTATCATTCGTTTTCTAGCGAACTACGTCGGACGGTATACAGTCTTCGAAGAATATATACAACTAAATAGAGATATCCTACGTGTGATTGGAGTTTTTTATAATTAGAAAGCTCGTCCACAAATTATATCCACTTCAAAATTTGTTATTCTTATCCACAACAAATGACAAAAAAACATAATTGTATGTATTGAGATTAAATCGAGTTTTTTCATAAATTAGAAGCCATTTTTGGGTGCGTGTCATATTGAACTATAAGATAGAGGACTTTTGGCAGCACATGTCAGCAAAAAGAGTGGCATGGTACAGCTAACTCATTTTAGTAAAACTTTTACCGGCGCACAATTATACCGGTAAAAGTAGCTTATGGCGGCGCAATTCGTGAATGGCACCATGAGAAACCTAACCGCTTTTTGGTGCAAATAATTTTTATTGATTTGTTACCTTAACCGGTGCATATTTGCGCTGGTAAAAGGTCTAATATTTTTGTGGAGAAATTTCTACGTGCGAATATTCTTTGTCGTCACAATTAATCTTTTACAAGCGCATAAAGCCAAGAAAAAAGTAGGTGAGAAAATTCCTACTTGACTTTTCGATGAGAGGAAAAATTTTACCTGCGCAAATTAGTAAAAGTATTATTGAAGTGACGTGTTTTATTTTTCGAGGGTTTTATTACTTCGTATCAGGGCATTCAGAACCTTTTACCGGCACAATTCATTATGCTAGAAAAAAATTTATATATCTAAATAAAGAAAGGTATTAGAGAGATTATGTGGCATTCTACATTTCATTCTATCTACCTTTTCTATTTTGTGATAATTTCATATTTTTATTTACTTTATATTCATAAAAATACATAATTATTATCTATACTAATCAATGACGATACTATTTACTATCAGTTTAAATAATATTAAACAAAGGCAAATTTTTTTAAAAAAATTGGTCATTTTTATGTCTTTTCATGTTCCTTTATCTTTGTATAATATATTTACCCTACCATTGACATCATGACTCAATATATTTTTTTATAATTTTTTCATGTAACAACTCAGTTAATTAAGTTTTTTTTTAATATATATTTATATCTATATATAGATAAACATGAAAATATTTTTTTTCTTTGAAAATACATCATTTCTCCAAGAAACAACATAATTTTAGGTGATATGTACTACATCTTTTACCATAAAAGAAACAACATAATTTTAGGTGATATATACTATATCTTTTACTATAAATACTTTTTTGTCATATTTTATCTAAAAAATACTCATATATGCATGATGAAAAAATACACACGGAACAAAATAAAAAAAACGTAAGGTAATGTGTTACATATTTTTTTTAATCTATATTTTCATTTTTTTAGTGTTTCATTTTTGTTAAAAAAAAATATTTATACGCATGCACATATGCATTAATCAACTATATTCTACAAATTTTAAAATGTAATGAGCATAACCAAACTAAAACACACATACCTATAGTTATGATTTAATTATAAGCGATTCTAACAGTTTCACTTTTTATTTATTCTGTATAATCTTTAGGCTTCCAATTATATTGTATGTATATATCAATATATATATATTTATATATATATATATACATAAAAAGGAGAGTTTCAAAAGAATGATGTGGGACTCTCAAATAAATTTATAGCTATTTAACTATTTTCTTAAAAAATAGTATCATCTTCTTTTAATATTCTATTTTCTTTATTAAAATATAAAAGATGATAACAATTAATCAAATTTATCTCTACTTTTATATTTATTTGAAACATACCTCTTTTTACGTGTATTGTACCCAAAATACCCTGATATAAGAGAGTCACATGGAGAGTATCTTGAAGTGACAGGGGCAAAATTGGCATAATATTTAAAAAAAAGAGTTAAAATGATAGATTTTAAAAAAGAGGGTAAAAATAAAAGAGGACAATATAAAAAGGGTATAGAGTGTAATTTTCTCTTGATAATACTTTTAATAAGTAAGTTACAACACATAATGAGTTACCTAATAATTTAATAATAATTAATATGAATATGAACAATCTCTTAGGCTTAAATTATTTTTCTATCAATTAATAATAATAATAACATAACAATAATAATAATATATTAATAGAATTATAAATTGTAATTATCATCACTTTTACGCTTTCTATCAATAATAATAATAATAATAATCTATATATATAAAGGAGAAGTATGAGGCGGTGATATGACACTCTAAAATAATTTTATTCTACTCTAAAATTTTTCTTCTTTTTTCATATTTTTTAATCACATTAAATATCAATTATTCAATAATTAATAAAAAAAAAATTCAAAAACAACAACTAATTAAGAAAAACAACATCGTATCACGTTTTTTTTATCTTTTTTTTTTTTGGTTTTATTTTTATATTTTCTTAAAAAATCTCTTTTTTTTTTAATTAAATTTTTAAAATGATATATTTGATGGCTTTTGTTTTTTCTTCTATCACTTACTAGATTTTATATATATCCTAAATTATTTTTCTTAAATCTATATCTATATCAATATATCTATATATCTATATATCTATATAAAGGAGAAGTATGAGGCGATGATGTGTCACTCTAAAATAGTTTTATTCTACTTTAGAATTTTTCTCCTTCTTTCATATTTTTTAATCACATTAAATATTAATTAATTCAATAATTAATAAAAAAAATTCAAAAACAACAACTAATTAAAAAAACAACATCATATCACGTTTTTTTATCTTTTTTTTTTTTATTTATATTTTCTTAAAAAATCTCATGTTTTGCTTATTTTTTTTAAAAAATTAAATTTTTAAAATGATATATTTGATGGCTTTTGTTTTTTCTTCTATCACTTACTAAATTTTGTATATGACCTAAATTATTTCTCTTAAATCTATATCAATATATATATATATACTAGCAAAAAACTATGTGCAAGACACGTATACTAAATTTTATGCTAGGTTTTTTCTATGTTATTTGAAAGTGAGATTATTATTATGTGTATCTAAATATTATAGTTTGTAATCTTGTCAATTAAAAGTGAATACTGAATGCAATATATTATGTGAATGCAATATTAGGTTTATGTGTTCTCATATCTATAATAATAAAAAAAGTCTAACCTGATTATAGAGTTTGGGTTTCTTCTATCAGCGATTTTGTTTCATTAGTGGTTTGACAATTGGAGTACACTTGTCAATTTATTCTTCTTAATTTGCTGGTGTTTTTTCAACTTCTTCTCCACACACCGTAAGTGTCAAATCTTTTGTTTACTTCTAAGCCTCCATCTTCGGTCGGTGCCACAACCGCTTTTATTGATTGTAGCAATATATATAAAACTATACACTAATACATGATTTTTGAACATTTTTTGATGACATATATATTGTAATGAAAAAAGAGGGAGAAGAGATGAGATATAACTGGGTTTTGGATTGATGACATATATTATTATTCTTAGCCAGCTCTGATATAAATTAGAATAAAAATGTCCAAATTATAATAGGAAAAGGAATACATAGATATTTAATTTTTAAATTTTTTATGGCGAACTAAATAATAAATAAAAAAAAAAGATAAAAAATAAAACAAAAGCTAAATTAAAAAAAAATAATAATAAATAAAAAAAAGATAAAAAATAAAACAAAAGCTAAATAACAATTGATCTATGGATCACACCAATTATAGTAATAATAATAAGAAAAAAAAAAAAGAAGAGGAATAAATCATCAAAACAGTGCGTTTCGAAACAGGGGATGAGGAAATACTACTATGGTTCCCTGGGACCAGCTGACTGTATCAGGAAAAGCCAAGATAAATTATCTACCCACTAAAACATCTATCAAAAATATAGTTATATATAATCTAAAGCACTATTACCCAGAGTGGTTTGTTGCCGATTTGAGAAGGGCCATCCTAGCGTCGAGGAGTGGTTGAGAAGTCTCTGAATCCATTGGATTAGGGTGTTTCATGTGTTCCTCGTACATTTTTGTTGCCAACGCACTGGCAGTAGACTGCCCAAGCACTCCTTCAGAACTCATGGGGTTAAAGTAACAAACTAAAACAAAGAACATCAGAAACTCAAAATAGCTTTCGAATTGATTATACTCTAAACCAAGCAAATCCTCAATTGTCAATTCAGTAATGAATTCAAAAATTACAAGCTAAAAACAATAATCATCTTAGTTTAACATTGTATTATTATTACCTACTGGATCTGGGACAACTTTCCCTTCAGTCATGAAGGAATTGGTAGTAGCATGCAGTTTTTTCTTTACCAAATAATCATAAATGTACACATAATAAAAATTAGAAAACAGTAATTATACTAAAAATTCAAAGAAATAGTGACTTTAAAATTTACAAAATCATAGAATGTGTTTATACATATACATACATTTTATTTGATGCCTAATTACTCAATGCCATTACCCAAAACAAAACAAAACCAACTCAATTCATCAATCACAATCTCAAAAAAAAAAAAACCAAAACATAAAAACCTTCAAATTTCGATTCGAACAGTAATAATCACTATTATAAGAGACAATTTTTTCAACAAATCACTGAATTAAAATCACATTGATGAAAACAAACCTTAGACGAAACCAAAACACGGATCCAAACTCAAATCAGCCACGATCTTCGTTATTCAAGCATTTGTAATTTCTTCTCCTGATAAATTCACCCAATAAAAAAAAAAAGACGAAGACATTAGCTCCGGAATCCAAAACCTAAACAAGTTCAAATCTCCTCTCCGTATCAAATCTCCGGTTGTTTTTTTTTAAATGGGTTGTGATTCTCGAATATTTAATATCAGTTCAAATATCAATTCAAATATTAATGGAATTTATTTTATTTTTATTTTATTATATATAAATAATATTTTATTATTTTATTAAATAAAAAGAAAAAGAAAAAGTCACCCATGAATTTTTCATAAACCAAGAATTTCAGTTATATAAGCACACTTTATATAGAATAGATATATATATATAAAGGAAAAATATAAGACGGTGACATGGCGCTCTAAAATCACTTCATTCTACTTTATTTTTTTCTCATTTTTTTTCATATTAATTAATTTAAAATAAAAAATCTAATTACTAAGTCATAGTTTCATACGGCTACAATCTAAAAATTTTCAAAAAACGAAATCTACAACAATTAATTGATCACTCTAAAATATCTATAATAACTAATTATTTTTAAAACCTAATTAACAAAACTAAAGTATTTATATATAAACTTAATTCTAAACCTAATTATATTTTACCATTCACTCTTCCATTTTTTTCTCTCTATCTCTATTATTTTGTTACCGTTTTCAATATATATTTTTCTATGGGAAAATTAGTTTTTACTTCCATATTAGTTTTATTATCAATGCACTTTAGTTAGAATTAATTAATTTCGTTTTTTTGTTTACATGCACGACATCATATTAACAATTGATGATGTTTTATATTGTTTTCGTGTTGATAATGTATTAACTTGTATTTACATAACTTTTTATATGCTAATATTTTTTTTTTTCTAGGCCCATCCATAGAGGCAATCTCTTTAATTTAATGCAACAAGTCTACTCCCCAAAGATATAGATAAGAATTCTACTTTTATTTATTTTGAGCAACCAGATTTACTTTTCTTAATGTTATCTCTCAATTTCTACAAATAAAGAAGCAATAATTTCAATTTAAATGGATTACTTTCTTAGCAAGAAGAGGTAGTTTCTATTTTAAATATTTTAATTTTCTTCATGACAAATAATATTATTTAAATTTTGATATTTATGTTGTATATTGTTAATATTTTCTAACAATTCATGATCAAGGAAAGTAAATTTTGCATGGAGGTTGCTTTCAACTAAATCAACAATAAAATAATTAAGCTAGCACTTAAAAAGAGAGAAAAAAAGAAAAAAAAAAAGAAGAAGCTACCACTCAAAGTACAAGATTTACCACAAAATACAAGTTTGCTTCAACTTAGTTTTAACTATATTTTTGAACAAATAATTATGTCATTAAAATTCACACTTAAAATTATTTTTATTGCAAGTTTATGAATTTTTATTTGAAAATTTTATTTTCTCTATGTGTTTTCTATATATTTATTAAGGAAAATTTCATTTATAATATTTTTGCACATGTGAAATATATATATTATATGTGAAGTGTTAGTTCACTTTTCATTATATTTTTAAACATATATTAAACAATTTTTTTTGTATAAAATATATAATTATCACAACAAATTATTGATTTTTTAATTATTTTAAAATAAATCTATTGATATTTTTTATTATGTATAGATATTTTATGTAATTTTTAATTTTCGGTAAAATTATTTTAAATTTTTTATAGTTAGTCAGCTATAATTCTAATAAGAAAATATTAATATTAATATTATAGTAAAAAATTTTAAAAATAAAATTTTTCAAACTGTATGAAAATAATATAATAGTTATTATTTTTGAGTATTTAATAAAAAGAGTATTATTATTTTTAATTTATTTTAATATTATTCGATTGGAACATTTTGAATTATTGTAATCCACTTTTGTAGCAAATAAAAAAAAAAACTATTCAAAATTTGTACATTGTTTGTTATGATAAAAAAAAAAGTCTTCTTATATTTTTTATTTTCCAAATTCATCTATTATTAATTTTTTTTTATAAAAAGATGCGTATAATTTCAATATTATAAATATCCTAACTAGCTAATCTATTATTAATTTTTTTTAAGAAAAAATAAAAATCCTTATAATTTCAAAAAACATATATAAATTAGTATTGATAATTAATTAATGTTTTTAAAAAACTTTATCATTTATTTTGATAATTTATTATATTTATATTCTATTAGCAAATATAGCATTTTTTTTTTGAGAAAAGCATTTTATTTATTTAAACCTGAAAGATAATAACAGTTACAATAGTTAGATGTAGTGGTAACTACAAATAAGAATACTGCGATTTTGAAATTATATAATGAGTTTTCTATAAATTTATATTCAAACTTATTAGGAAAAAAATCGGTAACGACAAATGAGATACAATACTGATGATAATGATTTTGAATGTAATAACAACAAGTGTGATAAGGTTATGTCATCAATTTTGAAATCATACAATAAATTTTCTATGAATTTATATCAATTGTTATATATATATTTTTTAATTTCAATTTAATTTATTTAAATGATACATATTTTAAAAACTAATTATATCATAATGTCTATAATAAATTAATTAAAAAAAAATAAACACATAAAAATATTCAAAAAGAAATACAAGTTTAGTAAATTCATTATTCATTTTATAGCAAAAAAATTATAAAAAATATAAAAATTTTGAATGTAATATAATTTTATAACTCAATTATCATTAAATAAATACAACCGCATGCGAAGCGCGGTATGTTTCCTAGTAATAATAATAAAGGAGAATGATATAGGAGGCTGATGTGGTACTGCATATGAGCTTTTTTTATTATATTTTTTTTTCTAATATCTTCATTTTTCTTATTATTTAGAGCTCTTATTATGACAAAAAAATAAAAGTTTGTAACAAAAAAAAAAAAGAAAACTATTTGTATTCTTTGTCTAACTCTTTTCATTTATGATTATATTAAGATTTCATTATTAAATATTAAAATTATTTGTATTCCTTCATTAAATAAATATTATTTGTATTTATTCTATATTTAATTATTAAAACTATTCATATTCTTCCATTAAATAATAAAAGAAACTATTTGTATTCTTTGTATTGTTCTTATTGGTCTATGTTTATATATAATGTCCTATACTCAAGTTGAAGTTTTGTATCTACTCATAATTTTTAAGTTTTTGTTATGTTTTTTTTTTCCTTTCTAATTTTGATGTTCTATGTTCATATTACATGATAATGACAATTCATTTTTTAAGATTATTATTTTTTATTGTTATTTCTAATTCTTAATGTTTTATTTTCAAATTATTTATGGTTATTCATTTACAAGTTTCTCCAACGGATATTTAACAAAGCTATACGGTAATTTTTTATCTTGATTTCTAAAACTATCTTTACATCCATATGTATTTAGATTCAGTTTTAGTTCATTATGCATCTTATATATATCTTATGTTTATTTTTTATTTTCATCATATTTCGCTCTTTGTATTAATTTTTTCTCTTTGTTCACGTCTCCTAAATATGTATGGGTGTTATTTTTAATATTTCATTCGTTTATTTTGTTGTTTGTAACTCTATTTGTACGTGTATGCATATATATTCTATTATTATTGATGACCTTCAATTAGTTTAATTCTTACATATTCTTATCTTCTAAGAATATTTTATTTGATTTTTATATGATGAAGAGTGTATATTCTTTTAATCGCTTGAAGTAGATATTTTGTTGGTTGCTGTTTTTTTTTCTTAAGTAAATATATGACATTTTTCATCATAGTTTTGAATTTATATATTAATAATAAAAAATACTTTATTATTGTGTGATTTGAGACATGGAGAAAAATATTTACAATATTTAGGAAATAAGGTGAGGTATATATAAATATATATGTTGAAATATATTTTTTGGTAATTTATGTTTTTAATTTATATCCTATTCTAACAATAATAAATAATAACATTTTGATAAAAAAAAATATAAAAGTAACAATAATAATTAATGGTAAGATAGAAAAAAAAATAGTAGATAACTATAAAAAAAATTAAATATAAAAAAATTGGTAAAAACATTTTTTTTTTTAAAACTTGATAGCTCATCCCTTGAAAAATATATATATATATATATAATTACAACCATAATAACTACATTTTTATGAAATAAAATTTGTTTACATATATATATGGAAGAGGTTTCAATGGTTATATTTTTATTGTAACCATCATGGTTACATTTTTTTAAGCTATTGGATTACTATTAAATGGTTGTGATTAATTTGGAAATTAAATAAAAATAAATAATAAATAACTTGTAACCTGAAAGTAAACTAATAATTTATTTCCTTATAAAACTTTGGAAAATTCTTTAATGGACCCCTTTATAATAGACACATCAATACTTTTCCTATAATCCATTTTAATTGGTGATGGTAGACAACTTCTTCAAAAATATTATTGGGCTTAGTGTATTGAATCAAAATTTAGTTTGATTTGGTCAAAGTGAATGTACTCATGCATCCCTTAAATTACTATTCAATTGGTCCACCTAGATAAATACAAATGAGAAAAAAAAAATTGTTTCATTTTTTATTCTTAGTTTTTTTTTCTAAGAAAAAAGAAACTGGAATTGATGGCATTAGAATTTTACCAGATTAAACGTTTTCACTAAAATTTTCCCCATCACAAATCTTTTCATTTTGTTTTTCAATTTAATCTCGTATGAAGCAGTTTTTTTTTTTCTTTTCTTTTTCTTCAGATTCTTCTTCATTTTGTTATTTCATAGTACCTTAATAAGAACTCATACAAAAATAATAAAAAAAATGAAATTTGTTTCTCCTCATGTATAATTATTTATAAGATATATTGATTGATTATAAAAGTTTTGTAAATCCAAATCCACATAAATGCAAAAAATATAAAAACAACATTATGTTTATGAACCAGATAAAAAAAGAAACTTGCAGATAAGAGATAACAAACAAAAGCCTTCAGATGAAAGAGATCCAATCAAATCACTCAATCTCTTCTCTCACTTTGTTAATCCTATTTAAATTTAATTTTTTTTTTAAGTAAAATAGAATTAAAGATTCAATGTGATGAGGCACACAAAATATAGTGGACATACATATTACAACCAATTACCCTTTAATATTTAGGGTGTCTATTGATAGACCCAATTTAAGGGTGTCTATTGTAGAATTACCCTAAAACTTTAATTAAGATTAATTATATTTTAAAATTAAATTAATCATAATTATTAATTATTTTTTTGCAATTTATTACTATATAAGGATCTTTTAGCAATTTACTTTTTTGCACTTAAATTATTTAAAACTTTATAACAAATTTTTTTATAATTTAAAATTATACACATATAATTTTATAATTTAAATTTTATTATACTTGTAATCTTAATTTTAAATTATTACACTTAATTATTTAATTTTTTTATTTAAATATTTAAAAAGTAAAAAGTGAAATAAGTTGAAGGATTTTTTTAAAAAAAAAATAGCTACACTTGTTATCGATTGACTAGTTTGATGCCTTATACTTAGTACATCTAATTGTAACAAAATAATTAAATATCATTTAAAAATAATTAATTATTTAAAAATTTATTATAAGAAGATAATTTTAATTTGTGTCAAAAGAAGTTTAATTTTTGTAAAAAAATAAATTTTATTGTAAATATTATAATTAAATGGCTTAATTATTAAAATAATTAGAGTAAGGATTTAAATATAAATATTAATTGCTAAAATAGGTCTTGTTAAATATTTAATTAATTATTTTAAGAAAATAGTTAATTATAATTAATTAATTTTAAAAAAGGAATGTCTACCTATTAGTAACCTGCTATTACAGGTCAAAGAAAAATGTAACCATATGGTTACAATAAAAATGTAACCATTAAATAGTCACCCATATATATATATATGTAACATATAAGAATATCAATCATTAATATAAATTTATGAGCCATATTTCATTACAATAATTATCTTATACAATAGAAATTTATTATTAATATATGTGCATTCGTAAAAAGAAAAGTACTTTATAAAAAATATTATTTAAATAAAATATATTTTAGAGACCAAAACACAAACTTATTTTTAATTATATATTTCTTGAAGGAAAAAAATTTATTACTCACCAATAACAATTATCTTAATTTGACATTAATTTCGTTTTATTGTTTTATTTTTTTAATTAATATATGTATGTACTACAAAATATATATATAATGTGTGTAAATACTATTTACCTTAATACTATTTCACTAAGTAGCAATTATCATTGAGATGCAATTTTAATTAATTATTTAATTGTTGACAAAAATGTACACATATATATTATATATATAAATTTTTGATACCTTAAGAATTAGTATCATGATATATGTATATCAACAATAATTTGAATTTATTAGTTAATATTAAATCTATATAAATAGAAATTGTATGTGTAATTAATTATTTTTTAATTTTTCATTAATTATAAAAAAATATTTAAATTGTTTATATAGTGTGTTACAAAATTAATTTATTACATAAAAAAATATTTGTATAAAAGAGGTGTTAGACGAAATAAATTTTTGAAGTTGAATTTTAAAGTGTTAAATTCGATTAATTATCATATTTATGAAATATAACTATTGTACTTTTAGTTTAATGTACATTTTTATAGTAAATTACATATCTAATACTTGTATCAGAAATAAGTTACATTAAAATAATTCATGATCTGAATTCTAAAGTATAGTATCCAAGTAATTGTTGTATTCAATATACGTAGTTTCTCATTTTTATGTATAAGAATTTGAAAAAAAAAAAGAAATATTTTACTATATGATTTATAAAATAATAAAAAATTATTCTATTTTTATTTAGAAATAAAAAGAAAATAACAAACACATGATTTATAATATTTCACTTAGTAAAAATATTAACAACTACTTAATATATGAATTTCTAAAATCACCAAATAATCATAAATTAAATTTTATTTTTCAATGATTATAACGATCACACGAACGCTCAACCAACTTTATACAGTACTTATCACACGAGCGCTCAACCAACTTTATACAGTACTTATCACACGAGCGCTCAACCAACTTTATACAGTACTTATCATCTTAATTACCACAAAACATTAAGACAAATACACATTTCATTATAAAAATAATTAGTCATATGAATCATGACTTTTCTTTTCATTTAAGGTAGAAATTTTATCACTTATATTTTTATATAAAACTCTCATTTTTTAGTTTTCAAAAACATAAAATGTTATGACGAATAATTTTATAGTTGTCATCCTACGTACATTCACCTTTGTAGAAAAAACGTTCCACCGGTACCACAAAATAAAATGTAAAAACTTTGATAAACTGTATGTTAAGTTGTTTCTTTGCAAAGAAAAAAAAAGGTCTAAACAATGTTTTAAAAATAACTATATCATCAGTCACAAGTCAAATTTATTAAATTCAGGAGCTATTATCTTTTTTCTTTATTTTATTATAAAAACACATGCAATTTCTTAATTTGTTAATTCTACCATTTAATATTTGTCACAAAATCATTATCTTTTTATATATTTTAAAATTATGTTTTTAATTTCAATATTATTACTTTGTTTATAATATACATCAAAATATATTTTAAATTATATCACTCAATAAATATAATATATATGTATAATTTACAAAAGTTAGGCAACACCGCGCGAAACGCAGCTTAGTTGCCTAATTTTGAATAAAATGAAGAAGGCAAACCTTCTTCCCTATTTTTCTCTTATTAATTCATTGCACTCATCTCTCTCTTTCTATGATTCTCACTCTCTCTCCGTGATTCTCTCACTCTCTCTCTCTCTCTCTCTCTCTCTCTCTCTCTCTCTCTCTCTCTCATATTCTCACTCTCTCCCCCTACTATCTCTCTCTGTCTATCTTTGTAAAAAAAAATTCACTACTACAAAAACAACTTTCAGAGGCGGTTTTGTTGGGCTTTCAGCGTCAATTTTGGCAAATTCGCTACCGACGCTGATCAGGGCAACGCTGTAGGGTTTAATTTAACCGACGCCATATATACCCCTACGGCGTCGGTTATTAGCTAATAATCGATGCCGTAGGGGTATATATGGCGTCGATTCCTAGCTAATAATCGACGCCATATACGGCTTAGGAACCGACACCATATATACCCGAATTTTAGTTTTTTTTAATTTTATTTAATTTATTCAAATTATATATTTATTAATTTATATATTATTTTATTTAATTCAAATTTAAATTACATATATACTTTTTTAAAAGGAAAATTAAATATTATTTAAATTAATTTTAGAATTGGCCAAAATACATAATTTTATTTTATAGAAGTAATTAAATATTACACAAATATTGTAAAATTAGTCCAAGTATTAACAAGTTAATAAATCTAACTACAAGTTAACCTAAAAAATAACTCATGGAAGAAAAATTCTTAGGCGTTTCAGCATCAATCGTCATCGTGAATCACCGCCATCCACTGTTCTATCCACTCTCGCTGTATTGGTAACAATTTATTTTTTGGATTGTATTATTGCTTATCCCCAAACTGTTAAAAAAAGTAAAAATTTATATTAGTAGTTTATATATATGTATATTATTTGTTATTATAATAAATACTATAATCAATAATTAAAACTTACAGCTTTTTGATCTTGTACGTAATGATTGGGGTTTGCACGTGTGACGATGTCAGTCATGTATTTCAAAACATAAAAACCAAATTCTTGGTTTTTAAGTTGTCTTGGACAATTTTCTATTGAAATTCCTTGCCACGGGCCAAGATACTCATGTGTTTCCCCTATATATTCGAATGCACGGTTTGAAAAATTATATTAGCATTTCAATTCATTAGTTAATTAAACTTTGTTACATAAATAGTCATTAAATTATTACCTTCCCAACATTTGATTAATTTGTTCAGGAACTTGGTGGCCACGTATAGGGTCTAAATATGAATAATTTTCTTTGGCGTAACGACCTTTAGCATCCAATGCGAACTAGAAAATTATATTGGGATATAAGTAAGATAGTATAAAAATAATTTGAAGTCATAATATAGAAATGAACAATTAGTACTAAAGAATTAAATAGTGTTTACACGATATTTTAAGGAACAAAGAACATTTGGTGGTTGTTATTCATCGACGATAACCAAGCAGCCAATCGTCATGCCGCTGTTAGGCTAAAATTAGTCTAAGTTTCAGGACGTATTTTCGGTTAGTTTTCACTCTTTGTTTCTAGTTTTAGGACTATTTTACGCTTGATTCTTTTGTGTCAGGTCCCCGGGTGTTTAAAGAAAGTATTTACAAGAATTGAGGACAAGTGGTGAAAGAATTGAGAAGAAAAACCAAAAAAATATGTTGCTGCCAAATCCCGTCGCGACGGGACAATATCCCCGTCGCGACGGGGATTGGCAGAGAGAAGTTCGAGACAAAGTTGCTTAACCCCGTCGCGACTGGCAATAGTGACGGGAATTTTGGGCAGTTTCGTAATTTTACGAATTTTAAAGATGAGAATTGGTTTAAATAGTGAGGGTTCGTGAAAATTAGGGATTATTCAGAATTGGAGCCCTAGAAACAAAGGAGGAGGCTAGAAGAGCGGCTTGTGGCGACCCGGATCAATTGCTTCAACTAGTTCTTTCTCTTCTCTTTAATTTTTCTATGTTCTTTTCTATTTCAATGTTAATTATGGATTTGATTATGGATGTTTTGAACTAAACTCCTATTTAGGGAGAATGATGAATGTTGTTTAAGTTTTTCCTAGTTAATGATTAATTGCCATTCCTCCATCTTGATTGTGAATACTATTCATATTTGTGTTTAATTTCCATGTGCAAGATTGATCACCTTTTTTTATGTTTTATGATCTCAATTCGAAATCTGAAAAGTGAGAATTGAGAATGCTAAAATTGGATAGTCTAGGTTTTGATGTGAAACGAAAGTATTTACATAGCCTTTGTGACATTTAGATTATTGCTTAATGCTGATTTCATGTTAGTTTAATTAAGAGATTAATTAGAGAGCATGAGATTTAGAACCTAGAAGATCTGAAAAGAGCTAGGTTAATTCATAATCTGTCATTCACTTCAAGAGAAGGATAGCATTTAGACATTAACATTGGTAACTTAACAACAGGATTCGTCTCCCTATTTTCTTATCTTGATTAATCTTCCTTTGTTATTTTTAATTTTCTGAATTGTCTTATTTAATTAATAAAAGTATTCTTTTACCAGATAGAATCAATAGTATAATTTAGTAGTAATTAGTCCAATTCCCTGTGGTTCGACCTCATCTGTGTGAGTTTACTACTTGATTGCGTATACTTGCGTAGTGATCATAATTTTCGCAACAAGTTTTTGGCGCCGTTGCCGGGGAATTGTTTAAAGATTAATATTACATAAAATTATACTAACTTCTACTTTGGTATATTTTCTCTTGCTGATTTTCTAACCTTTTTCTTGCAATATTTTCTTGATCTATTTCAGGAATCCTAAGTGTATGCGCCGTCAAGGACAAGCAGTCATATTACCAGTTGATCCTGAAATCGAGAAAACTTGCAGGAGGAATCGAAAGAACAAGAGGCAAGAAAGAGTTTCAGCAACTGCTGAAACATCAGAAATCATGGCTGCCAATGTGAACAATAATGCTGGAAACAATGGGGGTAATAACGGTAATAATGGAGGCGCCGTGGAAGATCAAGCTAATGGCCGTAGCTTGAGAGATTACATTCTCCCTACTCTGACGGGAGTGCAGTCATGTATCAGGCCACCGGCAGTGGATGCAAACAACTTTGAGATTAAACCTGCCATCCTTCAAATGGTGCGCCTTCGCCCGCCTTGGTGGCCTCCCTTCTGAAGATCCTAATCTGCATCTCTCGAACTTCATGGAACTTTGTGAGACTTTTAAAGTCAATGGAGTTAGTGATGATGCCATTCGTTTGAGACTGTTTCCATTCTCACTTAGAGAAAGAGCCAAGAGTTGGTTAATCTCCTTGCCACCAAATTCCATAGCAACATGGACAGACTTAGCAACTAAATTTTTGTCTAAGTTCTTTCCCCCAGCAAAGTCTGCTAAGCTGCGAGGAGAGATCAACAATTTCTGTCAACAAGAGAATGAGTCTCTCTATGAGTCTTGGGAGAGGTTCAAGGACTTAATCAGAAAGTGTCCTCATCATGGTATTGAGAAGTGGATGCTGGTTCATAATTTCTATAACGGGTTGGTTGGTAACACTAGAACCCTGATAGATGCAGCAGCTGGTGGAGCCTTTATGAGAAAGAGTGCTAATGAGGCTTATGATCTATTGGAGGAGATGGCTCTAAACAATCAGCAGTGGCCAACTGAAAGGAGTCAAACTAAGAAGGTAGCTGGTGTGCTAGAGGTGGATGCCATTACAAAGCTGACAGCTCAGGTTGAGGCCCTAACAAAGCTGATCGCAGTGCAAGCCAAACAAGCTCAAGTGGTTTGTGAGATATGTGGAGGTCCCCATCACTTTTCTGAGTGTCAGGCAGATGTGGGTGATTTGCCAATGGATCAAGCAAAAGCCATTGGAAACTATTCCCAAAACAATAATTATGGGCACAACCAACAGGGGTTCTACCAGCAGAGAAATCAGCCCCAACAAAACCAACAACAGCTGCGACAACAAAGTTCTAGTGGAGGCTCCACTATCCAAGCTGATTTATTGCTCCAATTCATGATGGAAACTAGAGCCTCTATTAAAACTCTAGAAACTCAAATGGAACAATTGGCTACTCAAGTGGAAAAACAAGCTCAAGGAAATTCGCCTAGCACTAATGATGCAAAAGGAAAAGAGCAATGTAAAGCAATTTCCTTAAGGAGTGGAAAGAAATATGATGGGCCTGAGATGATACAACCAGTGGATGAAGAGATTAAAGTTCAAACAACACCAACTCAAGCATCATCAGATAAGAAGATTACTGATAGTCCAGCACCACCACAGCAGTCTCCACCAATCAGTATTGATCATCATGTGAAAATACCCTATCCTCAGAGACTCCGAAAGACCAATCTAGACAAGCAGTTCACAAAATTTCTAGAGGTCTTTAAAAGACTACACATCAACATTTCTTTTGCTGAAGCCTTGGAACAAATGCCCTGTTATGTGAAGTTCATGAAGGAGATATTGTCTAAGAAGAGAAAATTGGAGGACTATGAAACAGTGGCATTAACTGAGGAGTGTAGCGCCATTTTGCAAAAGAAACTACCGCCCAAGCTTAAAGATCCGGGTAGTTTCAATATTCCATGCTCTATAGGGGGTTCGGTGGAAACTAAAGCTCTATGTGATCTGGGAGCAAGCATTAATCTAATGCCCTTGTCTGTCTTCAAAAGGCTAGGATTGGGAAAAGCAAAGCCCACAACAGTGACTTTACAACTAGCGGATCGTTCTTTGACTCATCCTCGTGGGATAATTGAAGATGTACTGGTGAAGGTTGGTAAGTTTATCTTCCCTGCTGATTTCCTAATTCTTGATATGGAGGAAGATTCAACTATTCCCATTATTTTGGGAAGACCATTCTTAGCCACGGGCCGAGCATTAATAGATGTTCAAAAGGGAGAGTTAAAGTTGAGAGTGCAAGATGAAGAGGTCAATTTTAATGTTTTTGCCCCAACCGACATTCCTACCTGTTGCAAGATTGAGATGGTGAAGGGTTCTTTTGTTAAAGCTGATAAGAAGAAAGCAAAGCCTAAAGAGCGACTTCGAACGATTCAGCGTCATTGGAAAAGATTGATTTGTGGTAGTTCTGAAGGTGAGCTTACTCTTGTGCGAAACTCTGAAATCAACACGATTGGTGGTAAATTTTCTTCATTTAGTACGAGGGCTCTTTTGGATGAAAAGGGTCCGCCCAACCCCTTCTGATGGGGGTTCAGGTAAGTCCTTCTCACCTTGAGTATAATAGCACATTGGGGACAATGTCATATTTAGTTTGGGGGGAGAGACTTAAAATTTTTAAATTCTGCACTTTAATTTCTGCATTTTAATTATCTGTTTTAGTTTTTTTATTTTAGTTAAGGAATGGCAATAAGCTTGACGATAATTGTATACTGCTGATTAGTGTGATGTGATCTGAAATTGTAAAAT
Organism: Cannabis sativa; assembly: GCF_029168945.1. Taxonomy (NCBI): domain Eukaryota; kingdom Viridiplantae; phylum Streptophyta; class Magnoliopsida; order Rosales; family Cannabaceae; genus Cannabis; species Cannabis sativa. The sequence goes on from NC_083604.1 coordinate 14,419,741, forward strand.
AACTGTGTGCTTGATTCTGTTAACTCTTTGGATTAGTTTGGATGCTTAGGAACCTGTGTTTATCTGCAAATATTCAATTTGTGAAAATTGTTATAATTGTTTTACTATGGTTTGTGGTAAGATTGACAGGATAGCTTAGAACTTGCATGTTTATTCTTTTGAGACGAAATCCTTGATTGTGTTCAATTGGAATATGACTTAGGCATTTGTTGGATAGTTTGAGCCTTTCAAGCCTACCGTAATAATGTGTATCCCTAGTTAACCTTTTGAGCCTAAACCTGTTATGTTTTTCACCCATCGATTTGAAAAATTGCAACCACACTATTAGTTTTTTTTCTTCACCATGTTATCCATGATATCATAAGCTACATAATTAGTTTGGGGGAGGAGAAACATTTAGTGTGAGGAAATAGTGAGAGTGAGAAAAACTTGTAAGATTGAGAAGAAAAAAAATTGTGTAATTCAATGTCACTGAAAAAAAAAATGAAATATGATGAAAAAAAAACACAATAAAAAGTAAAAATATGTGTGAAAAAAAAATTTTCAGTGATGTTGAAAAATAATAGAGACGTCTTCTATCAATCTTGGTAAATTTGGGAATATTATGGGATCTTAGAAAAAAAAGAAAAGTAAGAAGCTTGTGGGTTCTGTTTGTGTGCTTATGATATCTTGAGCCAAAATTGTCTTTAGCCTATCCCTGAATATCTGAGCCATATTACCTAAGCCTTGAAAAGACCTAATGATTCCAAAGAATACTATCAACATTAGTGGAGAAAGGTAAGCATGCAAGCTTATGAGTTATCGGGCTGTGGAACTGTTGGAAAGAGTAAAGCTTTTATAACAATGTTTCACATTTGAATAAATTTTTGCAGTTGTACATAGTGTTATTAATTGAGCATTCGAGTTAATTGTTAGAGTTAGTAGGATCGAAATTCTAGTTTATACAAGGAAGTAAGTAGAGCATGAGTCAGCAGCGTAGTGATTATCTGATAGTGTAGTTAGTATTTATCTTACTTGAGGGCGAGTAAGAATCTAGTTTGGGGGAATTTGTTAGGCTAAAATTAGTCTAAGTTTCGGGACGTATTTTCGGTTAGTTTTCACTCTTTGTTTCTAGTTTTAGGACTATTTTACGCTTGATTCTTTTGTGTCAGGTCCCCGGGTGTTTAAAGAAAGTATTTACAAGAATTGAGGACAAGTGGTGATAGAATTGAGAAGAAAAACCAAAAAAATATGTTGCTGCCAAATCCCGTCGCGACGGGACAATATCCCTGTCGCGACGGGGATTGGCAGAGAGAAGTTCGAGACAAAGTTGCTTAACCCCGTCGCGACTGGCAATAGTGACGGGATTTTTGGGCAGTTTCGTAATTTCACGAATTTTAAAGATGAGAATTGGTTTAAATAGTGAGGGTTCGTGAAAATTAGGGATTATTCAGAATTGGAGCCCTAGAAACAAAGGAGGAGGCTAGAAGAGCGGCTTGTGGCGACCCGGATCAATTGCTTCAACTAGTTCTTTCTCTTCTCTTTAATTTTTCTATGTTCTTTTCTATTTCAATGTTAATTATGGATTTGATTATGGATGTTTTGAACTAAACTCCTATTTAGGGAGAATGATGAATGTTGTTTAAGGTTTTCCTAGTTAATGATTAATTGCCATTCCTCCATCTTGATTGTGAATACTATTCATATTTGTGTTTAATTTTTATGTGCAAGATTGATCACCTTTTACATGTTTTATGATCTCAGTTCGAAATCTGAAAAGTGAGAATTGAGAATGCTAAAATTGGATAGTCTAGGTTTTGATGTGAAACGAAAGTATTTACATAGCCTTTGTGACATTTAGATTATTGCTTAATGCTGATTTCATGTTAGTTTAATTAAGAGATTAATTAGAGAGCATGAGATTTAGAACCTAGAAGATCTGAAAAGAGCTAGGTTAATTCATAATCTGTCATTCACTTCAAGAGAAGGATAGCATTTAGACATTAACATTGGTAACTTAACAACAAGATTCGTCTCCCTATTTTCTTATCTTGATTAATCTTCCTTTGTTATTTGTAATTTTCTGAATTGTCTTATTTAATTCATAAAAGTATTCTTTTACCAGATAGAATCAATAGTATAATTTAGTAGTAATTAGTCCAATTCCCTGTGGTTCGACCTCATCTGTGTGAGTTTACTACTTGATTGCGTATACTTGCGTAGTGATCATAATTTTCGCAACAGCCGTATTGTCAAAAGACTGACTCTTTTCTTCATTATTTTTACCATTCACTGCGAGAAGCTCAGGGTCGTAAAACTTGAAAAATTTTCTCAAACCGTTGATGCTCTCCCAGATGTGCCTGCCCAAAAAATTGTTAAGAGTTAGTGTCTTACAATAATTTGACTAGAATTTGAAGGAAAACAAACACGATTAGAGTTAACATCTAAATTAATCAATTACGATTAGAGTTAACATCTGAATTAATAAAAAACAAATAAAAATTCTAACAAATAACTTCTTACCTGTATATCTGTCCAAACTTTATTTTTCAGTGTAGGGTTGACTTCTATCCAATTTTTATAGGACAACCCTATCTTCTAATGGCATCTAACTCCTAAAGTCGATACGAGCTTGGAGTAGCTTTTACCATAATATTGTCCTTTGTCATTCACCTCGAGGGCCACTCTTTTGCCTTGATCCATCAGCTTGGATATTTCATTCATTTGAGTAGCTCCTCGTGTAGGCAGCGACCTAGAACACTTTGCCTCTGGGTTTGAATCTAATCCTAAACCCGAGTTGGCCATATCTACACCATTTACAAACAAAATTTTAAGTTAGCTATATACATAACAAGTAATCTATACAAAATATTAAATGCATAAACAAACATTATGTATTCAGCATAAATAAACACAATGTAAAGTAAGCTATATATCAAGCTACTAATTCTACTAAAATTTCGACAGCATAACGGTTGTAATTGGATGTTCCTAAAAATTTTAAAAGTGTCTAAAGTAACAAATAAAAAAAAAAAATAAAATAAAATGCTACAGAACAAACAAAATAACATAAATATACAAAATTTCTCCACCCATCCGACCGAGGACATGTATTCGCAGAATCTACTTCACTACAGATGGATATTTAAGATATTCAAACTCAACTAAGCATGCATTGAGAATTAATTATAATAACAAAAAGTTAGAGAATGGATATACCAATTGCAAATCCGATCAACACGTAAATATGTCGAACCTCAAATATTAGCTCACAACCTATAATATAATGCAATATACAACCAAATTAGAATTTTAATGATTAAATTACTTACTAGTTAATAAAAAATGTAACAAGTTACTAGTTACTAAATTCTATAGTTAATTTTTTTAAAAATAACATATACATATACATATATAATCAATTATGTATCACACAAACATAATTTTAAAAACTTTAATTCTAAACTAATTAAATTCCTACTACCTCTTTCTCATTCACAACAAATACATATACAATACAATTACACAAAATACACAAATAGTATATACACAATATATATATACACACAATATATATAAACACATATTCAATAATAAAACACAAAATATATACATATATATTATAAATCAAGTTAATAAATATTTACCTTATAATCGCAATCCGGCAATAAAGTGCGATAAAATTCTGGCCACCTATAACACATAATATAATATTAATAAAATTAAAAAATCCCAAAAAAAATTTACAAAAATGAAATGATACCAATGTACATTAATAAAATGAATAGAAAATATATTTATACCTTAATAGATGTTGAGATTCAACGTTTTCTCTGCTAAAATCGGTGGCCAGAGTTATACCACCACCTTCTTTTAAAATAGGTTCGGGTACAGTGCAAATGGGTGAAAAATAAAACTTTTTTAGTGTATGAGATTAGATATTGAAATTAAAAAATTTTAAGACAAAAATGGGATGAAATGGTGAAGAAATGAGGGAGATAGGGTAGTTTTTAGTGGTGGTTGGCGAGGGTTTTGTGGGTTTTTAGGGGTCTGGTGTGGCTGCTAGTTATCGTAAGGAAGAAGAAGACGGTATAAGGGTTTTTTTTAAACCCTATGTTGTCGGTTCGTTGCAAAGAACCGATGACATAGGTGCACATGTGTCAATAAAGTGTGATTCTATCCCGTCGATTCTTCGCTAGGAACTGACGACATAGGGTTTAACAAAAACTCTTAAAATTTCCCGATTTTCAACCGACGGCATAGTATTTATTAATATATACACCTACAGTTTTTTTACCAAAAAACTACCTCTAAATGTCAATTTTGAATTAGATGGGTGTTTTTACACCCTTTAGCTTCCCTTTTTATAAAATGGGTTGAAAAAAGGGAAGCTAAATTCCCATATTGTAGTAGTGATTGAAAGAGATCACCTGCGGCCACCAAAGGGACCTTCGACCACCACCAATGCCCGAGCCATTCCAATCGTCGCCTCTTGTTTTCTCAGTCAAGGTAAGTTTTAATTTTTTATTAAATCTTTATTTTATTTTAAATTTTTATATGGGGATAATTAATTTTGTATATATATGTGATGTTAAATATGTATATATATTTATATTAACTGTTTTACTTTTTATAATTTTTTTTACTTTAAATATGTATATACATATATGTGTATAGATAAGTATATTTGTGTTAATGTATAAATTTGTGTATATATGTGTATATGTGTGTATATATATGTGTATGTCACGTGATTGTATATATAATAATATATGGGTGACTACTTAATGGTTGCATTTTTATTGTAACCACGATGGTTACATTTTTTTTTGACCTGTAATAACATGTAACTAATAGGTAAAAATTCCTTTTTTAGAATTAATATAAATATAATTACCTATGTGCTTAAAAAAATCATTTTTAATTAGACATTTTTAAGCAATTACTATATATAAATAATTTTCTTTTTATATTTAAGTCCTCATTATAGTTTTTATAACTTTTAAAACATTTAATTATAATATTTGCATTGAAACTCTATTTTTTTTTTTTACAAAAATTAAACTTCTACTCCTTCTAAACTAATTTTATTGAATAATTAATTATTTTTAACGAAGATATTTGAGTAATTGGTTCACATCATTAATCTTATTTTTAGATAAATTTTTATTTAAATTTATTTATTTTTTAAATATTATATAAAAAATTAAAAAAAAAAATTAAAGATCATTTATTAAAATCACATAGTTGTGAAACATAATTTTTTTTTTTTTAAAAGGTTAACAAAATATTGTTGTAAAAAGCATGTTTTTCTCTACACCTAATCTTTTTCTTTTGAGGTCTTGTCTTGCAGTCACGCAGAATTAAGTCGTTGACTTTTTCGGTCGTGTTATATACTTGAAGTTCAAAGCCAACTTGAGAAGCAGGTTGAGTTATCTAAGTCGAAGATCCGTCAGTTATGTGTAGTTTCTAAGGAAATCTTCCTAAATCAACCTAATTTGTTGGACCTTAAAGCACTCATCAATATTCGTTGTACATACAAAAGCCATCTTTTTTAATTTTTATTTTACTTTCTATTAAATTTTGTAATTGTTTTGATTTTGTTTCAACTTTTTTTTTTGAAGTATTGTGTAGTTTAATTATATACCCATGTCATTCACCAATTAAACTTCTTTTTAGAAGTATGCTTTTTTTTTTTTTTTTTTTTTTTTTTTCTATTTGTTTCAATTTAATAGAATTTGGATAGGATTTGTTATTGGTTTGTATTGAATTGATTTATTTATCTAATAAAAACTAAAGAATTTATAATTTTTTTCTTAATAATATGATGAAACTAACAAGAGTTGCAACACAAAAACATACAAGATATTATTATTGTATAAAAAAAGTAAAGAATACTCCTAAGTGAATTAATAGAGAGATTGTTGATTTTTGGAAGATATAAAAAATAATGATGTGTTGAATCTTACGCCATTCTTAGATTATAAGATAGTTTTGAAATTGGTTTTTTAATTAATTTATTTTTGTTTTTATTGTATTTCAAATGATAAGATTACATGTGAAATAATTTAAAATTATAAGGTTATAAATTTAACAATTTCAAGAATTTATGTGAAAAAAATGAATTGCTAAAATAACTTTGTTTAGTAACAAATTACAAACAAAATATATTAATAATTACAATTAATTTAATTTTGAATAAAATTAATCTTAATTAAACTTTTATAAGGAAATAAATTATAAGGTTATTTTCAATTTACAAGTCATTTTTTATTTATTTTTATTTAATTTCTAAATTAATCACAACCATTTAATACTGATTTATTGGCTAAAACAAATGTAACCATGATGGTTACAATAAAAATGTAACCATTGAAACCTCTTCTAATAATATATATATTTGTGTGTATGTATATATGTGTATATGTGTGGATATAATATTATCTATTTTTAATTAATATGTATATATATATTTGTGATAATGCATGTGATTGTTTTGTATTATTCTTGTTATTTATAGGTTTTAAAATTTTTGAGATTGTCCTATTACAATTGTTATGCTGCTAAAATTTTGGTAGAAATAATATAGTAAGAAAAAAGTTAAATTAAAACTTTATAACACAAAAAAAGTTACTTCCAAAAAAAATTAGTTTAAAAAATTTAAAAATTAGAAATCAAATTAAATAAAAATTTCGCAAATAATTAAAATTTTTTTATGTATTTTGAAAATCAAAGTGATTTAATAGTTAGGAATAATGATCAAAATAATAAATTAGTGTCTTTTAATAGAAAAAATTGCATTATTTATTAAATAGTAATGACAAATTAGGAATATAAATTAAATTGATAAATTATTAATTAAATTTAATACAATATATTATTTAAACTTAAATATATACTATTTTTAATTATAAATTTTGATATAGGTAATTAATATTTTAAATTCAATAAAATTAATAACTAATTAACAGTAAATTAATTATGGATAAATTAAAATAATAGATAAAATAAAAATATAAATTAATTATATAATATGCAATATGTAATTTAAAATTTAATAAAATGATATTATAAATTTTGAAAAATAAGTTATTTTTACTTTAAATAAAATTAAATTAATCATAATATGTAATATGTTATTTAAGATAACGTAAGATATTGTAAAATAGCATAAGATATTATAAACTAGCAAAACATATTGTATAAAACAAAATTCTTTGATTGATTTGATCTCTTTAGTTATAAATCAAAGATATAATAGAATAATTGTATTTGTATTATCACATAGTGGCAATCTTTTTTTTTTTACACATGCATGAAATATCTTAGATATGTTTGGAGAGACTGAGTCAGAAACGTCTCTTAAATATGATTCTCCAAATTATTTAGGATTTTTTTATCCACATGAATAGTTTTAGCTTGTTTTATACTTATAGTTTGATCTATTACTTATTTGATTGTTTCATTAGTAGGGATTTCGGTACATCATCCCCTTACACGTTGTAAGTTGGAAAAATAACTATTAGTTTGCTTACTTTTGAGAACTATAGGGAGGTGCAGCTGAAATTTTTACAAAAATGAAATAATCTTAAGAGCATAGATTGTACTATATGTATATTACAAATTTGAATGGGATATTTTCTTTACCCTTTTAGTAATGGAGCGAAAAGGTGGATATGACTCTTGCCCATATTTTTGTTATATTTTAAATTTGCTGTGAATTACTTTATAGAGGAAGATGCCGACCGACAGAAGTTGGATGATTGCGAACCCGCACTCAGCTGAGATTTGAAGTGGCATCAACAAGTTTGTTGCGGTTGCTAGGAACCACGTAAATCCTGTCTGATTATCTTGATGACCTTGCATGCGGTGTTTGAATATGAATTTTCACACACTTGAAAAATATAAGAGTTCATTTATTTGTTAGCATGATCCAACCTTCGTAGATCCCTTGGTTTTTCCATGGGGAGTCTTTTTCCCAGTCTATTGTTCAACTTTTGGAAAATGACGAAGAAGAAATGGAACATGTGTTAAAGGATATTGTAAAGACCGCATATGATTAATACCTTGGATTATTAAATAATTAGGGTTTATGTAAGATATTTTGTTATTATTAATAAAAATACATATTATGGGAATTTATTTGAGTTCGTATATGTTTATTATGCTATTTATGTAAATTTCTCAATTTCTGTGGTTGTGTTCGGAAGCTGTGGAAAGCGACGTTGGGCCTTTAGAGAGTCGTATTTTATATAATTTAGAATATTATCGGGGTATCATTGTTTGATATTAGAGGCGTTAGAATTTTCGGGCTTTGGTAATTGACCATTTTACTCTTGGTTTGTTTTAACCTTTGTTTTTTAAAGAGGGGCATTTAGGTCTTTTATCATTTTGGCTTGTAGTGAGTTTGAGAAGCTGCCATTACTTAGTTTAATTAGGAAAACAAAATTATGTTAATAAATTTAAGGAAAGAAAGGAAAGAGGTGTGAATAGAGAACTTTGTAGCTCCATTCTCTCTCTCTTTTTCGTGCAACCCAAAGACCAGCAAGCAGAGGGATTTTTGCTGGTGGAATTCTAGTATTTTAACCAGAATAAGAAGATTCAATTTTAAGGTATTGACTCCTAGCCTCTTCCCTTCGATTTTATTAAGCATAAGTTAGGTTTGTTTGATATTAGAGGCGTTAGAATTTTCGGGGTTTGGTAATTGACCATTTTACCCTTGGTTTGTTTTAACCTTTGTTTTTTTAAAGAGGGGCATTTAGGTCTTTTATCATTTTGGCTTGTAGTGAGTTTAAGAAGCTGCCATTACTTAGTTTAATTAGGAAAACAAAATTATGTTAATAAATTTAAGGAAAGAAAGGAAAGAGGTGTGAATAGAGAACTTTGTAGCTCCATTCTCTCTCTCTTTTTCGTGCAACCCAAAGACCAGCAAGGAGAGGGATTTTTGCTGGTGGAATTCTAGTATTTTAACCAGAATAAAAAGATTCAATTTTAAGGTATTGACTCCTAGCCTCTTCCCTTCGATTTTATTAAGCATAAGTTAGGTTTTGAAGCTTGATTTTGGGAATTTTGGTACTGTGGTTATAATTATTGTTTGAATAGAAGTTCTGAAGGTTAATTGAGTTTACTTGAGTTGTTTTATGCTGTTTTTGTTAATTGTAGTGAGGTTTTGGCAAACTCAAACCTTGACCTCTAATGGTGTTTTTGAAACTGATGTGAATTGTTGAGTTCTGTTGGTTGGGTTGAGTTTATTTGGGTATATACAGGTACTCTAGAGAAAATTATGAAGTTTGGGATTGAATTGAGGTGTGGGGGTCGGATTTTTGGTTCCCAGTTCAGAACCAGAATTTCGGTTCCTGGGAGCCTGTGGCAACAGGTCGACCGGTTGGTCCTAGGAACCGGACTTTCGGTTGGAAACCGGTCTGCCGGTTGGGGCTTTTTCCCGAGCCTTAGTTTTTCCCGTATTTGCGTAATTTAGGGTATTAGCATCCTATTTATGGATAGGGTTATTCTTAGTTTCAATTTTAAATCCCCGATAAGTGTTTTAGCGTGTCTCTCATCGAATTCTAAACATTATGGTTTAGGGCCCTGTAAAGCATCGAGCTGCGTTTCCACTCAGGCTGACCGACACACTTGAGCACGGAATGAGGTAAGATAGCATAAGAATATATTTCTTGACTCAAATCTCATGATTGTCATGTGTTGTGATAAAGTTTAATGCTAGCAGGTATCTGTAAGTACTTGAAAAGACAAATCTGGGACACAATTATTGAGTTATGTGTGTATTTGAAACAATTATTCTAACTATTTTGTACAAGTTGGAAACTATTTTCCCACCAGCATTCTTTGACATAATAGTTTACGTAGTTATGCATCTCCCTAAAGAATTCACACTAGGCGGACTGGTGCACTGTGACAGTCAGTAGTCCCGGGATCCGTAAAGGGAAACACCGGGTAAGCTGTGCAATCCCACACCGCCTGGGGAAGGCCAAGTGGGATGATTCTGAGACTGTGTAGGTATGGGACTACACAGTTAAAGAGAGCTTAAATGGATTGATTGGTACTACCTATATCAACAAGGTCTTTTGCCCCATTAGTGTTTTATCTTATGTGAGTTTATTAAATGAAATAATGTTTATTTGTTTAATTAGTGGCTGAAATAAAATGGAATAAGTGGCTTTTATTCATTTTCTCTCATTTCTACACTTAGTCAAAAATTAGAAAGAACATTCCAAAATCACACACTCAAAGCTCTCTCTCTCTTTTCGGCCAAGGCTTGGCTGCTAGGGCTGGGATTTTTTTGCTCAAATTCTTGTGATTTTCATCTCATCTTTGTGTAATCTAATCAAGGTTTGATCTCTTAGAACTTCCCCTTTGTGTTTTCTTGAGTTTTATGAAAATTTGATGAAATGCATGCATGAATTGTGACAGTCAGTAGTCACGGGATCCGTAAAGGGAAACACTGGGTAAGCTGTGCAATCCCACACCGCCTGGGGAAGGCCAAGTGGGATGATTCTGAGACTGTGTAGGTATGGGACTACACAGTTAAAGAGAGCTTAAATGGATTGATTGGTACTACCTATATCAACAAGGTGCATCTTGTTTTTCGGTAGCCCATCTCGAAAGAACTCCACAGTTAAGCGTGCTTGGCCTGGAGCAATTTCAAGGATGGGTGACCTCCTGGGAAGTTTTCCCAGGATGCGTGTGAGTGAGGACAAAACACGCTGGAAACACTCGTGTTGGTCTGTAGGGTTAGTCATCAGTCCATGAAGCAGCCAGAGTGACATACTCGTGTATAAGAGCCATTCATTCCGTGGGTGTAACGACCCAATGGAGGCTTGAAGCGGGGACGTTACAAATGGTATCAGAGCCTTGACCCAGCCGGAAGTGTGGTCGACGAGGACGTCGGACCCCGTAAGGGGGGGTGATTGTGACAGTCAGTAGTCCCGGGATCCGTAAAGGGAAACACCGGGTAAGCTGTGCAATCCCACACCGCCTGGGGAAGGCCAAGTGGGATGATTCTGAGACTGTGTAGGTATGGGACTACACAGTTAAAGAGAGCTTAAATGGATTGATTGGTACTACCTATATCAACAAGGTGCATCTTGTTTTTCGGTAGCCCATCTCGAAAGAACTCCACAGTTAAGCGTGCTTGGCCTGGAGCAATTTCAAGGATGGGTGACCTCCTGGGAAGTTTTCCCAGGATGCGTGTGAGTGAGGACAAAACACGCTGGAAACACTCGTGTTGGTCTGTAGGGTCAGTCATCAGTCCATGAAGCAGCCAGAGTGACATACTCGTGTATAAGAGCCATTCATTCCGTGGGTGTAAGGACCCAATGGAGGCTTGAAGCGGGGACGTTACAAAATAACATAACCATGCATTTCTGAATTCCATAAATAACAGTATAATAAATTATTTAAATAGCTATAAATAATTTTTCATAAATAATCATGATTAACTGCTAATTTCCAAATTAAACTAAGCGGGCTTTACAATTTTTGTGCTGTTTAGGGGGGCGGGCCGCGGCATGCTAAAGCCATGCCGCGGCTCATGTTGGAAGTGATTTTTCTCTTGCGTCGATTGATAGTATTTTCGCCATAACTCTCTAGATATTGCTCCGAATCGGACGATTCAAGATGTTCCGAAAAGATAAAAGAGAGATCTAGACCTTTTATACTTTGACTTTTTCCAAAATATAATCAAAAGATAGTCGAATTTAGGCTTGAAGTTTCAGCTTTATTTCCTTACACAATTTTCTCTATTTTAAATATCATCTTTTTGTGAGATATTTTTATCTTTTTTTCCCATTTTTTTCTCTGATATTTTCTAATCTTCTTCTATTTTAAATCTGAAAAAATAAAAGATAACAAGCGTAAAAATGCTTCAAACACGATTAAAACTAAATTAAAAATATACTAAAATTAATCTAAAATTAATACTAAAAAATAACCTAACAGTATGTTCATCAAATGGATGTAAAAATATCATTTCTAAATGGTGACCTCGATGAGAAGGTCTATATGGAACAACTCAAAGGGTTTGTCCTACCAAAAATTGAACATAAGTTGTGTAAGTTGAAGAAATCCTTATATGGATTAAAGCAAGCTCCGAAACAATGGCACGTCCATTTTAAAATGCTATTATTTCAAATGAATTTAGGCATAACAATGGAGACAAGTGTTTGTATTCAAAAACTTGTAAAAGTTATGTGATAATTATGTGCCTATGTGTGGATGACATGTTAATCCTTAGTGATAACATGAAAGCAATAGAAGAAACTAAGAGGTTTCTTTCTTCAACCTTTAAAGTAAAAGTCCTTCGAGAAGTGGATACTATTTTCAGTATCAATGTTACAAGGCATAGTGGGGGTTTTGCTATATGGATGAAAGCACACTACATTGAGAAAGTGTTGAATAAGTTTAGCTATCTAAAGGCTAAAGAGGCCAACACACCATTCGATCATAGAAACCACTAGTTAAAAATAGTGGTAGAGCGGTGGCTCAGTTTGAGTATGCAAGTGCTATAGGGAGCTTTATGTACGTTGCCCAATGTACAAGGCTTGATATATCATTTGCAGTGAGAGAACTTAGTAGTTACTAGTAATCCAAGACTGGATCATTGGAAGGCAATAGGGAGAGTTTTGGGTTATCTAACGAAAACAAAAAATCTGTGTCTTCACTACTCTGAATTTCCTTCAATTTTTGAAGGATATACTAACGCAAGTTGGATATATAGCCAACCTTGGGGATAATTTATCCACAACGGGTTGAGTATTTTAGGGGTCCAAGAAACAAACTTGCATTTCTCATTCCACAATGGAAGCGGAGTTTATAACTCTAGCTGTGATTGGGAAAGAGGCCGAATGGTTAAAAGATCCCTTAATTGAGATTCCAATTATCAAAGAGGATGTATCTAAAATATCGATACATTGTGATAGCCAAGCAACTATTGCTAGAGCATATAGTGGAGTATACAATAGGAAGTCTAAACATATTAGTCGAAGACATGGATATGTAAGTGAGTTGATTCAAAGAGGAGTCATCTCAATATCATATGTGAGATCAAGTGAAAACTTGGAGGATCCGTTTACGAAGCCACTAATGAGAGATTTAGTGGAAAAGACTTCTAAAGGGATAGGACAAAAACTCCCTAAATCAGTTCACAATTGAGGGTAACCTATCTTAATAATAGTAACTTTACTAGTGTTAGGTTCAATAGGTAAGAACAAATCAATGTGTGAACAAATGTGATAAGTACTATATGTCCCATCCTACAAAGCCGTGAAGTACTTAGTGAGATACCAATTTGAGGGTTAGACTTCTAAAAGTCTTTAATAGAATTCAGTTTAGAAAATAAGTATTTTGGTAACAAATACTGTAAAACATTTACCTATATTTACCTAAGGGTGGTGCTGCCCTAAATGAGAAATAGGAAGTATATTTTCTCATAAAGTTCAATGGATGGAATGTGCACAACACCATTAACGGTGCAAATGAGATCTTGGGTGAACCTAGAAAAAGTGTGTGTGTCATCACCGTTTTATTATGAAGAAAAGTTGGTTCATTACTTAGTAAACCAAATTTTCAATAAAATTTGTTAGGATTACAATATAGTTAAGTTCAAGTTGAAAGAAACTTTACTTTATGAACTTGAGCAAAGTCCCTATGGAGGGTGTTGATTTATTCAATCAAAGTGAGGAATATATCAGATATTTTGATTGATTAAATAAAGTGTTACAATGAGATGTCACAAATTTTAATCTAGTGCGGGAATGTTATATATTTGTTATTTAATAAATATGTAATAAAGATTAAAATGTGGCATATTATATATTAATATATGATTAATATATATTATGTGTTGTAGGTTGTATTATATCATATATAGTATAATAATACACATAAAATTGTAACATATGAGAGTTATAAATCTGAAAATAGATTGTAACCTAAGGATCACAATTGATAATATGAAATTAATTGAGTTATTACATATAGAAATTATAGAATTAATGGGATAGGTTTCTAGCTGTTCGAAGCTATTAAAATACTCAATTATATTATTTAAATGGGTATTGGGACGTTGGAGAAAGATTTGACTCGAAAAGGAGTTACAAAAGCTAAATATTGAGTTTTCATAAAATAGTTGTTTTATGGTTGCTTTTCAAACACTTGGAACCAAATTTTTGAAAACGTCCAACGTACATAAATTAATTGAGCATGTTTCCAGCTCTCTTACCTAACGTTTTAATCCCATTAAACACCAATTAAAGTGCTGGTAACAGCCATGTGATGAAAGGATTTGATTTTCAAATGTGATCCTCAAACACTATCAACAGAGGTCTTTAGTTCACTTGTAGACATCAACAATTTTTCAAGCGTTTGGTGATCCCCCATAACTAACTTGAGTTCTTCTTCATCCTCTACTATATATCATATATATATCAACTATATATTTATTGTATTCTTATTGCTTTTACATTTATGTGTATATTTTGCTTTGGGTTGTAACTTCGTCCTCATCTTTTCTTTCTCTTTATTGGTATTTTGTTCTTTGGGATTGTAACATTTATTTAATCTATAGTGCTTGTAATCTTGTTGAATGGAGTTTTAATTTTCTTGATCTCTTTGTTCATCTTATTGTTATTCTTCTATTGATATCTCATATTTTCGTAACAACAACATCTTTAGATTGAGTCTGGCATCAAAGGTATGACATGTCAGATTGAGTTTGGAGGGTTAACCTTCTGGATTCGTTGGTTTAGATTTACCCGTAACTTAATATTGATTGAATTCGGATCTCCCGACCAGCTCCATTCTTTGGTCGGGCTGTTGGACTTTTTATGCTTTGTGAATTGGCCTGTAAGTTAATTTAGGACACACACGTGTCACCTATCCGGAAACGCTAATAATAGTGTTTTAAGAGATTTTCTCAGACCTCAGTGCTTCATGCAAATGCCTCTAAAATAACAGTTTTTCAGGTATGCAAGATTCTGATGTGAACCATAAATGTCTTGGCATCTGTGGGAAGCATAGTGTGAGATGCTTGCTATGCCAAGAGAGAATGCTTGTGAATGTTGTTTTAATGACAATCCACTCGTATTGGGCTCAAGTGATGTCGCTGCCTAAAAAAACCCTGCACAAAATTGACAATATCTGCCATGACTACTTGTGAAATAGCTCTTTAGATTGCAAAAGTCTCGGTTCAGTGTCTTGGAAAAGTTTCAATATAATAATAATAAAAAAAGATTCTATGTTGAACTTAGTAACATGTTTGTGTATAGATTTGAAGGTTTATATGTTTCATGCGTGTTTGAGAATTCTAACATTTTGTGGTCTCCTTTGAAGTCTCACAAATAACATAGCACACTCAAATTCGGATATTCTTGACTTACAGAATCTTACAACTCAAGCTAAAACATTGCTATGTATATCACGCTGTATTATGTTTATTTGTATTTGAATTACTGCTATATATCATGGTGTATGTTATTATTCTTTGAATAGAGTTGGGTGGCTTCCTTTGGAGACACTCACAAAAGGAAATTTGATTTTTTACGCTTACATATTCTCAAATTTTTCCCTTAAACTCATAATATTTGATATTTGTGGGATATCACATATTTTATAATATTCCTAAAATACTCCCATTTACATTACCCCCTCTCTTTTCTTCTCTCGTTCACTACACTGTAGACCATCGGGCCCCATTGGGCCTACTATCGGGCCAACCATCGGGCCCACCATCTGGCCCACTATCGGGCCCATCGGGCCCATTGGGCCATATTAAATTATATTTTTTTACACATGCAATCGGGCTCCATCGGGCCCACCATCGGCCAACTATCGGGCCCATCGGACCCATCGGACCATATCAAATTCTATTTTTTTTACACATGCATCGGGCCCACCATCGGGCCCACTATCGGGCCTTTGTCTTTCTCAATTTTTTGTGTTACCATTGGACCGAGACGGCCCTCGCATCGGCCTGCACGGCCCGACGAAATCAAACCCCAAATCCGCATTTTGCCCAAATCACATCCGACGAAAAAAAAAAAAAAAAAAAAAAAGAGGGTTGGTGAGGGTGAGATGGTGAGAGAACAACCGAGAGTGATAGAGGACGAGAGAGAGTTGAGGTTTGACAATGAGAGGATTTTTGCTTATTGTAAAGTGGTCATATTTTTTAAATTTTAAAATGTATTAGATTAGGGAAAAAATTTTAAAGTATTTTATGCATATTTTTTCAAATTTCCCCTCACAAATAACATAGTTAGTACAGTACTAGAGATAATATTTTTGCATGCATATGCACGAGTTAGCCACATACCTGTTAATTAATATAGCACATGTAAAATGTTAGGTACCTACCAAGTGTGGTCCACATTATATTAATGTTATAGTTGAGATTCTTGCATTGTAGCACTAAATAATAGAAGTGGGCATTAATTTAGATAGCTACTTTGATTTTTGAATTCGTGTAGTGTCAACATATTACTAAGAATTATTAGATGTGTTATTATCATTCGTTTTCTAGCGAACTACGTCGGACGGTATACAGTCTTCGAAGAATATATACAACTAAATAGAGATATCCTACGTGTGATTGGAGTTTTTTATAATTAGAAAGCTCGTCCACAAATTATATCCACTTCAAAATTTGTTATTCTTATCCACAACAAATGACAAAAACACATAATTGTATGTATTGAGATTAAATCGAGTTTTTTCATAAATTAGAAGCCATTTTTGGGTGCGTGTCATATTGAACTATAAGATAGAGGACTTTTGGCAGCACATGTCAGCAAAAAGAGTGGCATGGTACAGCTAACTCATTTTAGTAAAACTTTTACCGGCGCACAATTATACCGGTAAAAGTAGCTTATGGCGGCGCAATTCATGAATGGCACCATGAGAAACCTAACCGCTTTTTGGCGCAAACAATTTTTATTGATTTGTTACCTTAACCGGTGCATATTTGCGCTGGTAAAAGGTCTAATATTTTTGTGGAGAAATTTCTACGTACGAATATTCTTTGTCGTCACAATTAATCTTTTACAAGCGCATAAAGCCAAGAAAAAAGTAGGTGGAAAAATTCCTACTTGACTTTTCGATGAGAGCAAAAATTTTACCGGCGCAAATTAGTAAAAGTATTATTGAAGTGACGTGTTTTATTTTTCGAGGGTTTTATTACTTTGTATCAGGGCATTCAGAACCTTTTACCGGCACAATTCATTATGCTAGTAAATTTTTTTAAATGAAACGAAGAAGGCAAACCTTCTTCCCCATTTTTCTCTTATTAATTCATCGCACTCATCTCTCTCTTTCTTTGATTCTTACTCTCTCTCTCTCTCTCTGTGATTCTCTAACTCTCTCTCTCTCATATTCTCACTCTCTCCCCCTACTATCTCTCTCTCGACTCTCTCTCTCTCTCATCTTCTCTCTCTGTCTATCTTTGTAAAAAAAATCACTACTACAAAAATCACTTTTAGAGGGGGTTTTTTAAGGCTTTCTGTTGGAATATATTTTACGAGGATCTATATTTATTAAGAAGTATGTTTCTAACATCCTAATATAAATTTCTAAAACGATGAAAATAAACACATAAAAGGTATGAGAAACCTTACAGTGGTTGCAGCGGAATTAAATGACTCCTCCCACTCAGATCTCTAACCCTTGTATCATTTCTGTAGCAGAGTATCACGCCAAGATTTGAGTCCGATTCTCCTTCTTGTTGATTGGATTCTTCACAGTCTTACATACTATGATTGAGGACCAACTTGTTATGTGTGGGCATGTACTTAATCACTAATGGCTGAATTTGTTTTGTGAAAAATGGCTTTGGTATTTCGAAAATTCAAGAAGAAGAAGAAGAAGAAGAAGGAGGAATAGGTCTCATCCGAAAGCTAGCACTACTACAAAAAGGACTTTTTGCGTCAGCCAACGTGTCTAACAAAAATGATTCACTGATGCAATAAATAAGCAGTGATTTTATGCTTCAAATGGTAACTGAATCAAAAAGAATGCAATTAGCGTCGGTTGTATTTCCAACGCTAAAAGAGGAACCGAGGAAAAAAAGCAAGAAGTTTTAAACAAGTCTTTACATTTACTTCAGTGAAAAATTGACGCAAATTTCTTTTTCTTCAGTTGAAAATAGAGGCTAAAAGATTGGTGACTGTTATCAACTGAAGCAAAAAGAGTTAATTTTTTCTAACACCTCTTTGACAAATGAATCTCATCATTTCGTCTTCTTCATTTTGAACCCTAGCACAACCGCTATTTTCGCTGTCTCCTTGTTCGACGAACAATTATCAATCCCTTCACCCTGTCCTACGACCCAATCTCAATCCCAAAGGCCAGTGATGCACAAAACCACCACCAATAGCAGCCCGACGACCTAATCTCGCTCCCCTTTGTCCTCTCTCTCTCTCTTTCTCCACTTAATCTTGCTCGCCTTTGCCCGACGACCACCACAACTAGCCCAACGACGACAATGCCTCCTCGTGACCAACCGCTCCTCCTCCAGCAAAGCTATATATAAAAAGATTATATAATTAATTAATATTTAACCTATTTTGTTCTATGTATCTTTATCTTTAAAAAAAAGTTTTCTTTATCCTTCTTATTTTGGATTTTGCGTTGTCCTAATAAAATCTAAGAGTATTTTGTTTCCTTAACCTCGAAGATTTTTTTCCTTGAAGTATGTATATCTTCTTGTAGACATTTGTTTGTATAGCTAAGCTTTAAAAATTAGAAGGAAGATAAGACTATGTGATTCAAGATACAGTGAGTGGGGAAGAACTAAATCCTGTTACTTTTGGAATTCATTAATGGTAAATTAAAAGTTAACTTCTGGCATCAAATTGTTGAGCTAATCTTGTGGTTGTGTTACTTGTTTGTGTATAAATTTATGTGGAAGTGCTTCAATATTAGTTAATGTCATATTATATATGATAGCTTTTCATCATTTTGCTTAACATACAAAATACATCTTTATCACATTTTGAATGGGTGGTCAAAATTAGTAGTACCGTGAAGTGCTTCTCTCCATTGGTAACTGGATATGTTTTGCCAAATATAAATTATATGAATGCTATCGGTAGAAATCTATCATTTAGATTATGAAAATTTAATGCGTTTGAAAGATTTAATGTTGTGATGAATCTAAAAGGAAAAGGGGAAAGCTTCCTTTCTTCTCCCTGTTTTGAGTTTTGCTTTGTTCTAATTAAATCTAATATTTGTTTACTCATTTTAGAAGATGTTTTGCTTTTCCATGTGCTACTGTAATTTAGACTATAGAAGTGTCCATTAAGAAAATTAAAGTAATAGTCAATTTTCTGCAGGTGTATATTAATATCCCAATCATCCAGTATGTTGGCTAACTTAAATTCATTAAGTTGCTAGTCTTTTTGGCCAGATTATGGGACATTTTTCTTATTTGTTCTGAAATTTATAATTTTATATTGCATTTGTTATATTACTGTTGAACTTACTAGCTAATTTGTATGAATTTTTAAGGTATTGCTCAAAAAATGTTGTTATTTTTTAATTTTTTACATTATAGAAGTTTAACCATGATGTTTCGAGTTTTAGAATTGATTTAGTAAAGATATCAAGATATCATTCACATTGTCTCTCATATATAATAACACTATCTTTTTCTCAAATAACAAAAAATGTATATATAAATGAGTTTAAATTCTTAGTAACTAACTTTGCAAGCACATTTATTAAATTATTGTATATGGCTTAGTTTTGAAGTAATTTTTTTTCACTGATTTAATTATAATTAGTAATTGTAGAAAATGGAAACTAGTCATATCTAAAGTTGGATAGGAATACTCATTCTTTTAGCTTCTTGTATGTAACTCATCTCTTATTTATCTCTTAGTGCTATGCATGCCTTACAAGTCAAAAAAAGAAAACTAGATTTTGTCAAAAAATGTGTTTCATTATGTTCCAACAGTGTTAACTATCAATTATTTTAGTACTATTTTTAGACATATTAGATAGTGTTATTTGTTTTTTTTTTTTTTTTTGAAGGATGTGGCTCCATCTTTAATCTTTAAGTGTTTTTCAAATTGTTCATATAATATATATATATATATATATATATACATATATAATAAAAAAATTCCTACGGAGAAGAGAAACATAGGTTGCTGGTATTTTTTACTGGTTTTACTACTGTTTCTTGGAGTTTTAGACAGGTACTTATCACATTTACTTTCCTAGGAAGCAGTAGATCTAGTTAAAATAATTGAGGAAACAGCAGAGTAAATAGCAGAGGGCACTTGTGACATCCTGCTTCCTTTCCCAATTCGTTGGAATGATGATGTAATAGAATCTTTCTTATTTTTGTGCCTTTACCGTTAGCATTGGGATATGCAATATTCCCTTTTTCTGCTTTAACAAACTCTATACGTGTATGCCTTCTATTGGCTCTTGTAATATCTTCTTCTCTTCCTTTAGGCTATATAATATGCAGCAGCCTCACTCAATATTTTGAGCTGAGTTTTTCATTTTGCTTCCCTGCTATTTTCTTCACTTGGTACCAGAGCAAACCCTAGGCGTCAGCCATGGCAGATCCAGCTTCAGCTCCAGAACAACAGCAGCAACAGGTCAAAGGTTCAAGAACTGCTACCTCAGAAACTTCACACCAGCACCAACCAAGGCCATCAGCACAAGCTATGAGTCCCTCACTAGTGACTACTCCTTTCAGTAGCACTCTAAGCCAACAATTCACAATGAGGCTCGGCAGAAACAATTTTCCTCTGTGGAAAACGATGGTTTTCACCATCATTCGAGGTCACAGACTCGAAGGCTTCCTCAACAGCAAAAGAGCATGTCCGGAGGAGTTCATTACTCCAAGTATCCCTGATTCTCCCGACTATATTGTCTCCATTAATCCTGACTATGAGAACTAACTTGTTCATGACCAGTTGTTAATGGGTTGGCTTTACGGTTCGATGTCGGAAAGCATCGCGTCCGAAGTTATGGGCTGTCAATTGGCCTTTGCCCTCTGGACAACACTTGAGAACCTCTTTGGAGCCTATTCTTGTGGTCATACTGATGATCTTCGCACCAGACTACAAATGACAAGAAAGGGCTCGACTACCATGACCGAGTACCTCAAACAAAAACGTATGTGGGTTGATTCACTCGCACTTGCTAGTGAACCATATCCAGAAAGGCACCTTGTGTCTAATGTTCTCTCTGGCTTGGAGATTGAATATCTCTCAATCGTCTCTCTTATTGAGTCCAGATCTGAAACAACATGGCAAGAGCTACAAAGTATCATTCTCAGCTTTGACCACAAGCTAGAACGACTATCTACCATACCTCCAAGCCACAAGAACTTGAGTTCTCCCTCTGCTAACCTGGCTCACAGACCCACTGGTCAGTATGGATCGAGAAACACAAACCAGCAACATCAAGGAGGGCGTGGTTCGTCGACTAAGTCAGGTTTTTAACGTCCACGCTTCAAGCCTCCATTGGGCCCTTACACCCACGGAATGAATGGCTCTTATACACGAGTAAGTCACTCTGGCTGCTTCATGGACGGACGACTGACCTACAGACCAACACGAGTGTTTCCAGCATGCTTTGTCCTCACTCACACGCTTCTTAGGAAAACTTCCCAGGAGGTCACCTATCCTGAAATTACTCCAAGTCAAGCACGCTTAACTGTGGAGTTCTTTCGTGATGGGCTACCGAAAAACAAGATGCACCTTGTTGACATAGGTAGTACCAATCAATCCATTTAAGCTCTCTTCAACTGTGTAGTCCCATACCTACACAGTCTCAGAATCATCCCACTTGACCTTCCCCAGACGATGTGGGATTGCACAGCTTACCCGGTGTTTCCCCTTACAGATCACAAGACTACTGACTGTCACAGGTTCCCGTGGAAAGATTGGAAAACGCGGCAGGGGTCGTGGGGGTCGGTTTGGAGGGCCCAAGCCTATTTGCCAAGTCTATGGCAAGTATGGCCACTCAGCTGCAATTTGCTACAATAGGTACAACGAGAGTTACATGGGACATCAACCACCAGGAGACCTGAATCAAGATAAACAGCTCAATGCACTTGGTGCTACTCCACAGGTTTTAAATGATGATAGGTTGTATGTGGATAGTGGGGCAAGCAATCACTTGACCACTTATGATGGACAGAGCAATAAGACTGTGTATGGTGGTAAGGAGAAGATTACTGTTGGTGATGGTAATAAGCTGACTATATCTCACATTGGCTCAAGTCAACTTAAAACTATTTCCCATTCACCTTTAGTTCTTAAAAATTTACTCCATGTTCCAAACATTACCAAAAACATAATTAGTGTCTCTCAACTTACTGCTGATAATGATGTATCTATTGAATTCTTTCCCCTTGTTTATTGTGTGATGGATCGGGAGATAGGGAGAGTGGTTCTCCATGGAGCTCTTAAAGACGGTCTCTACAAACTCAACACATCCCTCATCTCACAGCAATACAACTCAAATGTCCAGTCTCTAATTTCTAAGTCTGCCTCTTTTACGGGTGTTGCTACTGTAACTTTAGAGTCCAATAAACTTAGTGTTAGTGAGTCTGTCTTAAGTTTGTGGCATAGAAGGCTTGGTCACCCTTCTCATGCCGTGTTGAGTCAAGTCTTAGAAGCTACTGATGTAAGGCCTTTTATGAATGAAAAACTAGAGTTTTGTGATGCTTGCCAATATGGGAAATCCCATTGTTTGCCCTTTAAAAATTAAACCAGCCCTGCCCCAAGAATATTAGATCTCATTCATACGGATCTGTGGGGGCCAACTCCTGTTAATTCCCACACAAATTCAGGTTCTAAATCCACTTTGTGGATGATCACAGCCGTTACACTTGGCTTTTTCCCTTAAAACATAAGTCTGAAGCTCTCTCGGCCTTCACTAGATTCAAGGCCTTGGTGGAAAACCAATTTGATAGGAAGATTAAAGCCTTAAGAACCGATTGGGGGGGGGGTGAATTCCAAGCGGTTACAGACATTGTCAATCAAAGTGCCATTGCTTTCCAACACTCTTGCCCCCATACTTCAGAACAAAATGGAAGGGCTTAGCGTAAGCATCGACATATAGTCGAAACTGGCCTCACCCTTCCAGCACAGGCACACATGCCTCTGAGGTACTAGACAGATGCATTTCATACTGCAGTACACCTTATTAATCGTCTCCCTACTGGTGTACACCATGGAAAATCTCCATATGAAGTCATTTTCTCCACAAAACCCGACTATAAGTCCCTAAAAATCTTTGGTTCATCATGTTTTCCCTGTCTGCGTTCTTACCAAACGCACAAGTTTCAGTTTTATTCTACGAAGTGTATCAATCTTTGCTATAGTGAAGCACATAAAGGCTATAAGTTCCTCAGTCCGCATGGTCGTATCTACATCTCCAAGCATATCATTTTTAATGAACAAAAGTTCCCATGTGAACATGGTTTCTTTAATAACTATCAACCTGAAAAAATTGTCACTCTTGACACTCCTCACTCATGGATCACACTTCTCACTGGCACCCGCGACTCTCCTAATGAATCCACACCAGATACCTCTTTTTCGACAAACACAAACGACAGGTCTCCCGCTGCAGAACCACTTACACAGTCCCAGATCAATCACAACAGCAGGTAAATGCTCCGTTAATTCATAATGATATTATCCTCTCACCACACTATCAGTCTCCTTCTGTTATTTCACAGGCTCAAGACACTCCAGCTTCCACTCATAGCTCATCACTACTAAACTCCCCTGCTGCAGTGTCACCTTTGAGGCCCTCTCATCCTATGATTACTAGGGCCAAGGTGGGCATTTTCAAGCCAAAAGTGTATCTCAACCATGCCAAATTTGATCTCTCGCTTCATGAACCATACTCACTCGAAGATGCACTTCGGCATGAGGGGTGGAACCGTGCTATGGGTGAAGAAATGACAGCTCTACGTCGTAACCGCACTTGGATACTTATTGACCCAAATATCGTCCATGTTCCACATATAGTTGGCTGCAAATGGGTTCACAAAATCAAGCTTAATCCTGATGGCAGCTTCCAACGCTTCAAAGCGCGTCTTGTTGCCAAAGGTTTCCACAAACGTCCTGGAGTCGACTTTGGTGAAACCTTCAATCCCGTGATCAAAGTCGCTACTATTCGTGTTGTCTTGACAATTACAGTCTCTCACAACTGGGAAATCCGACAGCTAGATGTCAATAACGCCTTCCTCAATGGAGTACTTGAAGAAGATGTATACACGATGCAACCACCAGGCTTTGAAGATGCTACAAAACCTCACCATGTCTGTAAGTTAAAGAAGTCCATTTATGTGCTGCGACAAGCCCCTCGGTCTCGTTATGATCAGCTTAAAAGGACTTTGCTTAACTGAAAATTTGTTAGCTCTAAGGCCAACTCATCTCTATTCATGCTGAAGACTCAAAAGTTTGTTATTATGGTCCTAATTTACGTGGATGATATCATAATAACAGGAAACAACTCCAAGGAAATCGGGCCGTTTGTTGACAGACTTAACAAGGTATTTTCACTTAAGGACTTGGGTGACTTGAACTACTTCCTTGGGATAGAGGTGTTTAGGGATCACACTAGAATTTATCTATCCCAAAGGAAATACATAGCAGAGGTATTGTAGAAGTACAAAATGGAGAATGTCAAGCCAAGCCCGACACCAATGACAGCAGGGAGAGTTATCTCAATTAATGATGGAGTTCAACTCGAAAATCCATCTCTTTACAAAAGTATAATTGGTGCCTTGCAATATCTGAGTCACACTCGGCCTTACATCTCCTTCACCGTCAATAAGCTGAGCCAATTTCTTAAGAGTCTAACCTCAGTCCATTGGGGGCTGCCAAAAGAGTGTTAAGATACCTTAAGGGCACCATGCATCATGGAATTCATATTGCACTGAGTGACAATCTGAGCTTACAAGGCTTTTCAGACGCAGATTGGGCGTGTTGCCTCGATGATCGGAGGTCAGTTGCTGGATATTGTGTGTTCCTTGGTGAGTCTATAATCTCTTGGTCGTCGAAGAAGCAAACTGTGGTTGCACGGTATAGCACTGAGTCAGAATATAGATCGTTGGTACATCTTGCTGCTGAACTGACTTGGTTGAAAGAACTTCTGAAAGAAATGAAGTATGAAATGCCAACAACACCAATAATTTGGTGTGACAACATGAGTGCTAGTGCCCTGGCTTCTAACCCAGTGTACCACGTGCGTACAAAACACATAGAACTTGGGTGGCGTTTGGTTGGAGGTAATGAAATGGAATGGAATGGAAAGGAAATAATTTTCATTCCATTCCTTTGTTTGGTTGCATTTTGAAGTATTGGAATGGCATTCCAATGGAATGCTCTTTCCACCATTTTGGTGGAATGGCTATTCCATTTTAAAAAGGAAGGAATGACCATTCCAATGTAACAAGAAAAAAAATTTAATTATTTTTTTATTAATTTTTTTTATCCATTTTAAATTTTATTCCATTCCATTCCTATTCCCATTCCCATTCCCATTCCTATTCTTATATTTTCATTCCTCCCAACCAAACGCCTCCATGTCCACTTCGTGAGAGACAAAGTGTTACAGAAGAAACTCGAAATCCGCTACATCCCTTCGCATGATCATGTTGCAGATTGCTTGACGAAGAGCCTGTCACCTAGCCGCTTTCAATTCCTTGTAAACAAGCTCAGCATGACAGAGTCTCCGCTGAGGGGTGGAGTTAAAAGCACTGAGGAAATAGCAGAGGGCACTTGTGACATCCTGCTTCTTTTCCCAATTCGTTGGAATGATGATGTAATAGAATCTTTCTTATTTTTGTGCCTTTACCGTTAGCATTGGGATTTGCAATATTTCTTTTTTCTGCTTTAACAAACTCTATACGTGTATGCCTTCTATTGACTCTTGTAATATCTTCTTCTCTGCCTTTAGGCTATATAATATGCAGCAGCCTCACTCAGTATTTTGAGCAGAGATTTTCATTTTGCTTCCCTGCTATTTTCTTTACTGATCTTGAAGGACCAAGTTGTTCTAAATCTTGAAGGCCATCATCCTTCAAAGTTACTGTACGTGAAACTGCTGCAAGTGGTTGTTGTAGTCTAGTAAGTTTTTCATTTCACTCAAAACTTAGTATATATTTCCATAGCATATATCTTAATAGTCTTCCATGATGAGATGTTATATTCTTTCATTCATATCATGTGTCCTTTACTTTTTATTTGAGACAGAACTTGCCCTATAAGTATGTACCAAAATACATTAATGATTTAACTTTAAAATTAAGCTTTAAATTTACTTAATTATACTTTTTTTATAAGTACGACTCTCACACTATTATTGTTTGAACTATATAGTATATATATGAAATGTCTACAATTGTGTGAAAAATTGGTGTATCGTAACGAAATTTAAATACTATATTATTTTTTATTAGATGCCATGCAATAACGTTAAGTTGAAATGAAATTATTTAAAATTAATTTAATATGTTAATTAAATGGATGTTGTTTTTTGTTTTGTTAGAAGTTTTAGAATGGATAGAGATTGAATGAGTGTAAATAGAATAATTAGACAATATACAGTGTGGATATATTACTGGATGAAGATTATCAAAAGCTTCATGATGTAGTGCAATCCTGCAACTTTTTTTAAAGAATGAGGTAATTAAACATGCTTGATTCATTTAATAATTAGTTTTTATTTCAAATACATTCAATGTTATTTATCTTTGATTTTACAATTAAGAAATGAAATGTCTTACAACAACCAGGAGATAAATAAAATATGGGATGAATGTGCTAATTTTGTGAAGTCTAATATATTGAAGTCTAAAGCTGTTGGCATTGGAGAACAAGTTAAATATCTGGGATAGAATCTTTCTTGTACTGCAATCATATTCGGTTCATCGATTAGTGAAGTTTGATATATTGAGGAATTAGTACGCGATTAAAGGATTGATGTGATAATGTATTTATTTTTGGTCAAAATTATTTGGTTTTATTTTTTTTTAAAATGTTTTTGCTGTAGTTCATAACCGAAGCAAAAAACGATTAGCGTCGGTGTACCAGTTTTTTGCTTCAGTTATGAACTGAAGCAAAATTTTTTTTTTTTTTTGCTTCGGTTCATAACTGAAGCAAAAAACCAATTAGCGTCGGTTCATAATCGAAGCAAAAAAATTAGTATTTTTAGCGTCTATGGTTATAGCATTGGTTACACCAACTGAAGCAAATACTTTATATGTCACTTAAAAATGGAAGTAAAAAACCCTTTATGTAGTAGTGTCGGTTTTTAGCTTTGGAGGAATTAGTTGGATGATTAGACCTTAGCTATTCTTTTATACTAATTTCTATAGGGTTAGAGTTGATTTATTTAGAATAAAAAATTTGATAAAAAGTAGAGCATAAAACCCTTAAGTGGCTGGCCATGATATGGGCCCCACACAAGTTTGGTTTTTGTCATTTTTCTCAATTATTTTATCTATTTTTCACAAATACCACTTTTGTAACTTCAACCCTATAAATGTCAAAACTATTTCTTTAATAATTAAAATAATTATCAAATAAAATTGTCATTTATAATATCTATTAATTAGACTCCACAAAGTCTCTTAATTAATAAATTAACCCTAAAATACCAATTCTTCACAATAAAGCCATAACCTAGTGAAAATTCATAAACTAGAGATAGTATAATTTTAGAATTAAAATTGATTAATTAAAATCAATTTACTGAGTCTTACAAGCAGTTTGTCTCAACTAGTATGGGGACTATGGGCCTATATAACCGAGCTTTCAATAAGCAGATCTAGAATTTACCAAGTAAATTCACTAACTTATTAATTCCTCGTTGAACAACTATAGAACTTGAAATTGCACTCGCAGTTACATAGAACGCTCTATATTTTCTACGATATAGATACGTTATTAATTATCCATTATTATAATCCCAATAATCAATGATCCTCTATAGATGATTTACATTACATAGGGACAAAATTACCGTCACACCCTTTCAATGTATTTTATCTTTAAAACACTTAGCCACCTATAAATTATATTTTAGTAAACTAATATAATCACGAAAATGAGCGCTCTATCATTTATCTCTATTTAGCCAAGCTCGAAGGAAATTATCGTTTCACTTCTATGTCCGGATAGAAGCTATAGATTCCATATCTATGATTAGTGCTCTCACTCAATTGTACTACCATGTTCCCAAAATGTACGCATCACCCTGACCAAAAAGTAAGCTTAACTAACAAATCAAAGAAGATGAATTATACTCTTGAGATCGAACATAACCATCTCAGGATTGAGATAATTTAATCTAGGATCAACTAGGTGATATTAAATTGAATAGATATTACAGTAAGATTATCATATCTAGTTCAAGTGTTATAGAGATCATGTGGAGTTGTGAATATATTTCTAGAGTTCAATACATATAAAAGATCGTTGAACTGCATATATTACTTGTTAACTTCTTCCACCCCTATCAGATCAAAAGATCTTTTTATTAAACAAAATCTTAATAATTGCTTAAGAATTAACAATTATTCATAAACATTGAATTTGAATTCGAAATATTTACTTGGTGTTGTCTCTTTGTAGAGATGAATATACCATAGATTTTGTATCAATAATAAAACACAAACACATATAAACATGATAAACATATAAATATAATTGGTATTGGCATACACAATATAAAGAAAATTATGAAGCTCAATTCATAAATGCAACTCATAACTTAACGAGAAAACTTTATTAATATTCTCAAAAAAAAAAAGGAATTGTCTGCATTAATATAAAATAGGGAATAAAATCCCAAACCAATAATTGAAACTAAATTGTTCATAAACTAAAACAATTAAATCAAAAATTTTTAAAAAAAATGAGCTTCATCTTCACTTGGACAATCTCCACCCTTCTGTCCAACCATCCGACTCAACTCGCTAGGATAACAATCCAAGTTTAAGCAGCTAGAGCTGAAATAAGAAGAAAACTAACATGGTTAGTAGATCTAGAATTAATAACCCAAGTGGATAATAATTCTCTAAAACACATGAGTTTATAGCATAGATAGAAATACCTTGTTTCTTTGCTAGAAACTTAGGACACTGGGGTTTCTAGTGGCCCTTTTCGTTGCAATAGAAGCAGTTTCCTTTTTGGTTTGCATCGGGATTTGCATTCTTTTTCTTGTTAACTGTTTTAGCAGCTTTAAGAGGCTTCTTGCTATTCTTCCAGTTCTTCTTTTTGTTGGGTTTCGAAGCAGAGGCAATGTTTGCCTTACCCTTGGTTGAACCATTAGCAGGGCCAGAACTAGGAACTTTAGTTCCTCCTTTCTGTGGTCCTCCAATCAAATTTTCAAATGTGTGAAGGTTGTTGATCAACTCGTGCAAATCAAGCTCAAACTTGTTCATTACATAATTTGATGTAAAGGGCAGAAAAGCTGGAGTCAAACTATTCAAGATCAAACTCACTTGAGTTGTCTGATCTATAACAACTCCATTATTGACAACCTCTTGGAAGTAACTAGTCATCTGGAGTAGGTGATCACGCACGTTTTGATGAGGTTTCATCCGTGCATTGATGAAATTCTTGGTAGCATCAAAGCAAGCTTGAATTGATGCCATCCCAAACAGTTCAGTTAACTGGTTCATGATTTTTGCAGCCGTGAGAGTATTGGCAAACCTTGTTTTCAAGGTGTCGACCATGCTAGACAGCATAAAGTATCGAGCTTTGTTTTTAGCATTCTGCCAACGCTCAAACTTTTCCTTGACTGCCTTCGTCGCATTCTCACCTGGCTGCTCAGGAGCCTCTTCAGTCAACACAATCAGGGAATTTTCAGCGATGAGTGCAATATTAATGTTCTCTCTCCATTTGATAAAGTTAGCTTCAGAGAGCTTGTTGTCAATTAACGGTGACACCATGGGATCGTTCATAGTCATATTGGACACTACAAATATCAATAAATAGAAGTCAAGTAAGGTTTAACACAAAATCATATTCAGAAATTATTAGCACTTAGCAAGTAGGAATGACAAGTGAAAATACTAAAACATATAATCCTAAATAACTTCCAAGGTTTCCAACAAATTGATACTAGTATCTCGTTTAGGCGAGAGTCAAAGATACCATCCATTGAATAGAGTAGTCAGCTCATCTAATGTAACAAACATTCTAGCAACCTTTTATTCGATCAAGATGAGAATCCAGCGTTGTCCCGTTTAGGCGAGAGTCAAGGTCATTCTATCTTATGAGCTTCCACCATTGTTTCATACTTTTGTAAGTCATACTCTTAGTAGCCACCATTAGGGTGATCAGTACTAGGAATAAAACACTTACAAATAATACTTATCTTTCGAGATTCTACAACGTTAAATTTCTAATGAATCTATTAGGGATGATTACTCACTAAAACAAGAACTATGTAGAAACAACAATGGAGATCGAATATCCTTATAATAAAGCTCATTATTTAAAGGGTATTTTCATCTAATATTTATTTTAATCTATTTATTTTAAAATATATATTTATTTAATTCAAATTATCAATTTAGAAAACTCTAAATATAAATTTTAATTTAATATTTATAAAATTATACTTAGATAGATCTGAAAATAAATAAAATTATTTTCCATCGTAGTAATAATTTTAAATAAATATTACGAAAATTATTCAATTTAAGTTTATCCAAAATTAATTTCCAACTCAAATTTAATTTTCTATAAATGTATATAGCAAAATTCGAAAATCCAATGTATTTAAAATAAATACAATTTTAAAATTGCTTACAATAAAATAAAATAAATCCTGAAAAAATTATTCTAATTTATGTTGGTCTAAAATTAATAAACTAATTTTCAACACAAATACAATTTTTCTATTTAATTAAATTTCTAAGAAAATTATCAAATATTTAAGTATCTTGACACTACTACAAATTTGCCTTTTAGTGACACTCTTTAGTGACACGCCCATTTGTGCGGGTCACTAAAAGGTTAGGAGTAGTTTTTAGTGACATGCACGATTAGTCTCTAAAATTCAATGTTAGTGTCCTATAATTTGAGTCACTAAAAATATGAAGTGTCACTAAAGATTAATGCCCATAATTTTATGAATTTTTTTTAATTAAAAATGTTCACCTATAGAGTCACTCTAAAAGAGACTGGAAAAATATATACCAACACGCATTGCGCGTCACTAAAGCCACTTTACAGTTTTTTTTTTTAAAAAATAATAATTATTTTATTCATTTGTATTAATGTATGGCAAAAAAAAAGTGGTAGGGCCGGCCATTGTTATTTCATATATTTTGTTATTATATAAATAATATAATAAAAAAAAACAAAATAATAAATAAATAAGTTGATAAGAATGAAACCCTAAATAACATCTCATTCTCTCTCAGAGCATCACCAAGGAGGCATCAAATTTGGTGATGCAGTAGAATTAGCCCTCCAACGTAACATCAAATTTTACACTAAATTGCTGTGTGTGCTACAGTGCACGGCATATATGCCGTGCACTGTTCACACGGCATACTTTTTTTTATATAACTAATTTTTGTATATGTCTATATTATTAATTGTATTTATTAAATTACAATGTGTCTTTTTAGTCTTTTTTTTTAATTAAAAAATTAATATAATAATAAGGAATATTTTTTTAGTGTAATTTTTGGTGTTGTGGTTGGAGTGAAGATAGTTTTTAACATCAAATTTGGTGATAGTGTGACACCATATTTGATGAGCTCCTTGGAGATGCTCTCACCATCTCTTACCGCCTCCTTGTCTCTCTTTGAAAATCTCCCAAGCTCTCAATGTAAAATGAAGATGGTCTGAATCAACAGATTCAGCGGCCATGAGCGGCCGTTTCTTGATGCCGGTGAGTCATACAGAGGCCACGAACGGCCTCTCCGCCACTCGAATCCAATCCTCCATTCCTCGTAGCTAAGTTGGTTCCTACCTGACCTTTTATAAAGTTTTTAAATAAAATTCATGTTTTGGTTGAAATTCATTCTTGGAAGAGCTTAATGACACAAGTTAGATAGTCATCAATACTCATTGATGGAATAACAATTTGGTGTAGTCTTCCTCATGTGTATGAAAATTATAATCAAGTTGGCTCCCAAAAGCCAAATTACTTATTTCAAATATGCATGTAAAAGTTCTTCAATTGGGTTATTGAGATTTTCTAATAAAATTTTACAGGCTGATTGATCAAGCTTTTGCAGAAAGTTGATGTATGCAGCACATCTGATGAAAAGGCAGTATATGCTTTATTGGGTCTTAAAGTTTATATTTTTCGTTGCAAGTTATATGCTTCCACTTGAGATTTAATTTTTACTAGAGCCAAATCTTATAAAGGGAATAAGTACTTAATATGATCTAAACTGCCAGTTTTTTTAGCTTTTAATCACACTATTATCAAATATTATTTACAAGTATTTCATATTAGTTTGTATAATTTAGCACAATCTGTTCTTGTTATTTTTTTTCTGTTTTATAACAGATCTATGTTTCAGGTTGCCGGCGGTTGGGGATTTGCTTTGCTCCTATAAGCTCTGCTTGCGTCGTCGAGGTTCGGGGTTCGCAAGTAGCTGTTTTTTGCGTTGTCGGGGTTCACAGGTGGCTAGTTTTGTCTTAGAGGTTGGGCGTTTGGAGGGATTAGGAGCTCGCCAGCAAAGTGAAAACTTTATCACATTTATTTTGGGTTTTATAAATTTGGTTCTGATTTAGTAATGGTTAATGTATAATGATGATGTATATGTTAGTATACTAATAATTTATCTCTAATTTGATTATAATTTTTGTATGGTGTTATGGAAGAATTTGTCTATCTCTATTGTAATTAACTTGTAATTAATTTAAGTTTTTATTTAAATAAAATACATTTTTGTCTATTTCTATAGTGTAATTTATAAATTTTACATTTAGTTAAATTAAAATTAGCATTGTTATATTAATTGTATTTGTATATAATTAATATAGATTATTATTTACAATATATAAAATTTGAATTAAATTAAATTAAATATTATTTTTTTTTAGAAAAATATTTAATGTAGTGGCACTTTTTGTGTGTCACTATATCTCTAAAAATATTAATAAAAAGGATATAGTGACACTCTCTGTGTGTGGCTGTTACATATTTAGTCTGACAAAATCTGACTCTATACGCGTATAGTGACACGCAAAATATGAATGCAAAAGGTTTCAGTGACACGTGTGAAGTGTCACTAAAAATTATCTTTCCAGTCACCCTCATTAGTGACGCGCGTTGAAGTGTCACTATACACTTTTAGAGTTACCCAATGTGTGTCACTAAAACCCAATTTTCTAGTAGTGTGAGTAAAATCAACTTTAATATTAATTTTCTATTTAATTATATATAACTAGAAAAATACTTCAAACAAGCAAAAAATAACTATCTAGATTTTCACTAACTAATTTATTTATTTTCTAATTAAAATATAATATATTGTAGTCCATTTATTTTAATTAATCATTAATGAAAATTTTATTTGATTTAAGTTGATCTAAAATTAATTAAAAAAAAAAATTAATTTCAACTTTAATCTATTTTTTAAAAAAATTTAAAATTATCTGCATTAAATAAATGCAATTTAAAAATTTTGGTGGGTAAATGATTAATAAAATAAAATATATTTTGAAAATTATTCTTTTTTAAGTTGTTCTGAAATTAAAATTTCCAACTTAAATATAATTTTCTATCTTATTAAATATTCTGAAAATAACTAATATTTTAGTGTCTAGAATAAAATCAACTTAAATATTTAATTTTCATTTTAATTAAAAGTATTAAATAAAAGAATCAAATAATTAAGTATAAAATCAACTTAATTATTAATTCTAATTTAATACTAGGAAAAATATTCTAATTTATGTTGATCCAAAATTAATTAAAATAATTAATTTTCAACTTAAATATATTTTCCTAATTAATTAAATGTTAGAAAATATAATTAGTTACTAGAAATTACTATCTAGAATATATCTCATTAACTAAGTATTTTTCTAAAATTAACTTTAAAATATTGAATGAAAATTAAAATTCATATATTTTAAAGCTAATTATGTTGCTAATTCAATTTTATTTAGGTTAGACTAATATAATCAACCTAATACAATTATTTCAATAAGGCAAATCGGCCTTCACAATTGGGGTGGTTCATGTGAAGGAGGGTTGGGTTCAATATGTCGTACCCACTACTATTGGCTCCCTAACTCTCACACAAGTTCCAAAAGAGAGGAATTTAACCACTAAATGAATAATTATTATTCATCGAATAAGCCCAATGCTAATTGGGCCTAAATAAAATTACTTATGTGAAATTTTTATTTAGCAACCTAGTCCATTTAATTAATTAAAACTTAAATGGGCTTCCTATATGCATCTAAGCCCAAAAGTAAACATATAGGCTCAAATAGGTCAAATAATTTGGATGGGCCCTATTATGTTACTAGGTTTACACAAATGAAACAAATTGCAAAATTTACCTGTTACAAATTATTTATAAGATGTATTGACAATTGGACTGTGATTAAAATCAGATCATTGGATCTGTCAACAAGTTAATCATAGCAATTTAGATCAAATAAATAATAGGTTTGTAAAAAAAATTGAATAATTAAATAAATAAACAAACATTACAAACAAACATGTAACAGATAACTCGAAAGTAGGTTAAGATATTTCTATTTTAAAATTAAAATATTTAAAATATATTTTAACGAGAATTTAACATTTAGGTTCTTACAAATATTTAAAATCTAACAAATTCCTAAATATCCTAAATTCTAACTTAATTTTAAATATCTAACCAATTTTCAAATTATCAGTTTATTTAAATAATTTATATTAATTAAATATCTAATAAGGTAATATAATAAAATATCTTGAATTTAAAATTTAGATATTCCTAATATTATATTCTTAATCTTATAATTTAATGAAATAAATACAACAAGAATAAACAATTTGAAAAAAAAAAATATATTTGTTGGTTAGGATATTATCAATTTTATTTAATTATTAAATAAAACAAACTATCCTAAGTTTGAAAATTTTTAGGTTAGAAACCTTAAAATATCTATTCAAACCTAAATTAACGAACTTTTCAAATTTTTATGTTATTTTGCCAAAAATTAATTTAAATTAAAAAAATATCTAATAAGATAAAATGTCTAAATATAACATTTTTCAAATCTTATAATTTAAATTAATAAAATATATTTCAAAAAATAATAAATTTTAGAAAATTAATATGGTTAACAAATTTTGCAATTTAAACTAGATTATTTCTAAAATTTTAATAATATGCTAATATAAAAATAAGATCATTTTAAATTTTAATAATAAAATAAGTAATATCTGATCTTATAATTAAAATAAATAAAATAAAAAAAATTCAAAATTAACCATAAGTCTATTTTTGTGGAAAAATCAAATTTTTCAATTCAAAGGCTACTAATATCTAAAATTAATTTTAATTAATTAAAAATTAATAAAAATTAATTTTATTCTGATAATAAGATTTTTAATTGAAAATTTAGATTCCACACAAAAGTCTACCAAAATTTGAATTGTGTTTCAATGAAAAATGATTTTTGAATCAAAAGATATGATGAAAACAAGTTTGGGGCACAGGGGTATGCATTGCTTACCCCTGCGCGCGCGGATGAAGGCTTCTGACCGAGACAGAAGGCTGCATGCAGCCTCAATGGCCAAGGGTACTCTGCATGACACAACTACAAACAGCCCGTCTCCGAGTTTCCTCTAACAGGGCTTGTCTGAAACTGCGTGGATGCCGAGTGAACCCCTCGTGCTTGCGCGCGTGTGTTCATCCTGTTTCACATATTTTAATCAAAATTCAAAAAATAAAAACTAATTCATAAAAATTCTAAATTAGGATCTGTAAAAGCCTAAATTCATTAGTTTTCTTGTCTACTTTCTAGTAAAATATTTTCAGAACAAAATAAAAAACATTTTACAACATACATTGCGATTTCTATACAATCTCAAATATGCACAAAAACCATCATGAAACCATCCAAATCAACACAAACATCGTTTTAAATTCATATTTCATGAAAGTAAATCATTGCCATGGCTCTGAGGCCAGTTGTTGGATTATTGTTTTACTAGGATCTAGATTTACTACTATGTATGTTATTTAACGTTCTAAATATGAATTTCTAAAATAATATAATTTAAACACATCTAAAGTTTTAGAAACCTTACATTGGGTGCAGCAGAATTAAATGACTCCTTCCGCTCAGATCTCTAACCCTTGTATCCTTTCTGTAGCAGAAAATCACTAAGATTTGAGCCCGATTCTCCTTCTCTTGAATTGGATTCTTCACATTCTTACACACTATGATTGATTACCGCTTGATGTGTGTGGGCACTTACTCTATAAATATAGGGTTCGAAATATTGAAGAGAGAAAGAGAGAGGAAGGATTCGAAAATAGAGAGAAGAGATGGCTCAAAAATTTTGATTGAAGGCAAGTGAATTCATCATCTTTTAATTTGAGACCATCACTAACTATTTGCAGGAATCCAACTAGCTTTAGGTTTAAATTATTTTTGCATTAACAAATTGATAACATAAATAGTAAAATTGACTTAAGTGGTCGGCCATGGATGTGGGCCCTACCACTTTGCAATTTTACCATTTTTCAACTATTTATCTTATTTTCTCAAAAATGCCATATTTTCAAATTCAACCACTTAAATGCCAAAACTATTTATTTAATAATTGAAATTAATTATCAAATAAAATTTCCATTTAACATATTTATTAATTAGACTTAATAAAGTATCTTAATTAACAAATAAACCCTAGAATCTCTTTTCTTCACAATTAAGCCCTAGCTTAGTGAAAATTCATAAACTAGACATACTCTAATTTTAGAATTATAATTGATAAATTAAAATCAATTAACTGAGTCTTACACAACTAGTATGGGGACCATGGGTCTATACAACCGAGCTTCCAACAAGTAGAACTAGAATTTACCAAGTAAATTCCCTAACTTATTAATTCCTCATTGCATCCACCATAGAACTTGGAGTTGCACTCTCAGTTATATAGAACGCTCTATATGTTCCACGATATAGACACGCTATAAACATTTAACCATCGTTCTAATCCCAATAATCAAAGACCCTCTATAGATGATTTACACCGAGTGGGGACAAATTTACTGTTTCACCTCTCAATGTATTTTATCCTTAAGACACTTAGCTTCCTATGAATGATATTTCAGTAAACTAATCGAATAACTGAAACAAGAGCTCTTCCATTTATCACTATTAAGCCAAGCTTGAAGGAAATCATCATTTCACTTCTATGTCCAGATAGAAGCTATAGATTCCATATCTATGTTTAGCGCTCCCACTCAATTATACTATCACGTTCCCGAAATTTACGTATCACCCAGACCAAAAGGTAAGCCTTGACAAACAAATCAAAGAACACAAATAACACTCTTGAGATTGAACTTAAGCATGTCACGATTAAGATCTTGTTATCTAAGATCAACAAGTGATATTGACATAGAAAGATACAACGGTAAGATTATAATATCTTTACCAAGATCAATATTTGTCCCAGTCCAATGTATACTCCATACATCCGAAGCTAGCATACTTTGCCAATGTCCTGGAAAGAACTTAACACTTATCCAAGGTGTTAGTATACTTTATCGCTTATTATCACATCAGTGAAAGGGAAATTATCTTTTTCGGCATATAATCACAATTACCTTCCACTGTGTTGACATCACTGTAATTGTGAATAACTATATGTTCTGGACTTAACAGATTTTGTACACATTAAACCATAAACATGAAAACTACATGTAAACACAAATGACTTCTAATCTTCTATTAATAATATATCAAATTATATTGAAATGTGTTTTATTTAGGGCATAAAATCCCAACAGCAACTTGGGAGTTGGAGTCACATATGCGGGACCAATATCCCAAGCTATTTAGGTAAATTTCAAGGACAAAATTTTTATAAGGAGGGGATAGTTGTAATATCCCGAAAATTAATACAGTATTGAAGTGGACATATTTTATTAAATATGTAATTATTTTGGTATTGAAATAAGATTATGATCTTACTTAGAGTAATTAGGGTGAATTTATTAAATGATTTAATTAAGCGTAATTTATTAATAACGAAGATTATTTTAGAGTATGTGGGTATCGTGGATACCATTTCTGAAATTAAATGTTTTCGGGCCCGACGATCGTGGAAGCTCGGCGGAGTGGTTAGAAATGTCACAAAAATAAAGGATGGATTATTTTAAAAATATTTTGGACTAGTTTAGAATTTTGGGTTGTCGAGTTGGCGGAATAGTTAGAATTACCAAAATGGTCTTTTATTAATTATTAGGTTATTTTGCCCTAAGTGAAATTTTCTAGGCTAAGATGAGGATTAATATTGAATATATGTTTAAGTTAAATTAAGTGTTATTTTTGAAGGAAATAGGATGTAACCTAGAAATTCAAGAAAAATAGCATAACATAGCTCTTTCTCTCTCTCTCTCTCTTTCCTCCGGCTCAAGGGAACCCAGAAGCAAAATTTGAGATTTTCTTCAATTCTCTGTTTAATTCTTGTAGCAAACAGTCTTACATTCAACCTAGAATCTTGAGGTAAGTCTTCTTCTTATGTTAATGGTGATTTTCTAGGTTTTTTAAGCTAGGTTTTGTTAGTTGTCTAGGGTTTTTTGGACTGTAGGTTTAGATTCTTGGGTTTTATGCCCTAAATAAAACTCATTTCAATATAATCAGATTTACTTATTAATATAGATCAGAAATAACATTTAATGTTGCATGGTTCACATGATTTATTTCATGATTATATGTACATAATGTATAAATTCATCTGAAACCCTTTTCACATACTTGATCCTGTTTATTGTGTCGTCAACACATTGGAAAGTAAACATGACTATGTGAATAAAGTTTCCTAGATTTATCAGACATAGGTTTTTACTGATATGATAATCAACAACAGAGTTTACTTGCATTTGGAGAAGTGTTATGTTCTTTCCAGAGCATTGGATAAAGTAAAGCTCAGGTTGGATGCATGGAGTATGCATCGGAAGGGACCGATATTGAACTTTGACTTAGATTTATTAAACTTACCGTAATATCTATTCAAGTCAATATCGCCAAGTTGATCCTAGATCAAATGTTCTTAATCCTGTTATGATTAGGCTCAATCTTGAAAGGCTATTTGTGTTCTTTGATTTGTTAGTTAAGCTTACTTTTAGGTCAGGGTGATACGTACATTTTGGGAACACGGTAGTGCAATTGAGTGGGAGTGCTATCATAAACATGGAATCTATAGCTTCTATCTGGCGAATAGTAAGCAAAGGATGATCTCCTTCGAGCTTGACCAAACGAACATAAATGGTGGGGTACTCATTTCACATAAGCTGAAATATCATTTATACGGGGTCAAGTGTTTTAAGGATAAAATACATTGTAGGGTGTAACGGTAATCTAATCCCTTTACAGTGTAGATCATTCATATAGAGGATCATTGATCACATTAGGATTATAACAATGGATAACTAATGATGTGTCTATATGGTGGAACATATAGAGCATTCTATATACTGAGAGTGCAATTCTAAGTTCTATGCGTGGATTCAACGAAGAATTAATAAGTTAGTGAATTTTAGTGCTAAATTCTTGATCTACTTATTGGAAGCTCGGTTATATAGACCCATGGTCCCCCCACTAGTTGAGATAATATTGCTTGTAAGACTCATGTAATTGGTTTTGATTAATCAATTATAATTCTCAAATTAGACTATGTCTATTTGTGAACTTTTCACTAAGTAAGGGCGAAATTGTAAAGAAAGAGTTTTAGGGGCATATTTGTTAATTATGATACTTTGTATGGTTCAATTAATAAATATGATAAATGACAATATTATTTAATAATTATTTATAGTTATTAAATAGTTAGAATTGACATTTAAATGGTTGAATTAGAAAATTGGCGTTTTTGAGAAAATTAGATGCAGAAAAGGTAAAACTGCAAAATTGCAAAAAGTGAGGCCCAAATCCACTAAGCATGGCCAGCCACTTTTATAGGCAATTTAAACTGATATTTTCATTATTTTAATGCCAAATATTCAAGCCTAACCCTAGTGGAATGCTATAAATAGATAGTGAAGGCTTCAGGAAAATTACACTTAAATTTTCAATTTTTCCTTCAGAGAAAAACCTGAGCCTTCTCTCTCCCTATCTTTGGCTGAACCCACTCTCTCTCTCTTCCTCATTGAGATTTCGAAATTCTTAGTGTAAGAGTAGTGCCCACACACAGCAAGTGATACCTCAATCATAGTGAGGAAGATCGTGAAGAAAGACTTTCAGC
Organism: Cannabis sativa; assembly: GCF_029168945.1. Lineage (NCBI taxonomy): Eukaryota > Viridiplantae > Streptophyta > Magnoliopsida > Rosales > Cannabaceae > Cannabis > Cannabis sativa. The sequence goes on from NC_083604.1 coordinate 14,460,175, forward strand.
AAGAAGGAGGTTTCAGCATCAAAGATTCAGAGAAAGAGATCCAAGTTCAGATATTGATAATGCTCTGCTACAGAAAGGAATCAAGGGCTAGATATCTGAACGGAAGGAGTCATATTATTCCGCTGTACCCAATGTAAGGTTTCTTAAACTTTATATGTGTTTAATTTATCGTTTTAGAAAGTTCATATTTAGGATGTTAATAAACATACTTGTGAGTAGATCTAAGATCCTGGTAAAATAATTTCCAACATAGATAAGTTTTGAGCATGATTTCTAAGTGGAATTAAGTTTGTTTGTGCATGATTTAGTTGATTTCATGGCTTTTTGGAGGAGATTTGGGTGGTTTTGGGGTGAAAACAAATTTTTCCCGTTTCTGCCAGCTGAGAAACAGGTTAATCAGTTTTATAGGTGCTGTAATTTGGTCAAACAGTTTGCCTTCATGGGGTAATTTTGGGTTTTCTTCTCAAGTTTGATTACAGTTCGGAGTATCTTCCAGAGTGTAATTCATAGTATTTTAGAGATATTTAAGTTAGTTTGATCCAGGGGGAAATAGGGTTATCCGGTCATGAGAGTTAGGGTTTGTTCCCGAGAATTTAATAAATGTTTTTATTAAGTTTTGGTTGTCATGACATAGGACCTGGATTGCCCAACTTGTTTTCCACTCAGGTCGGCCCGCACACTTGAGTTCTGGGTTGAAGTAAGAAAAAAGTATTATACATCACTTCGGATTAAGTGATTAACATGAGTATGGTAAGCCTCGATTCTCAGCCGCGATGCCACGCCCGGTGGACAGGGTGTTTCTTTGATTGTATTTTGAAACGTAAAGTTTATGTTGCAAAATTATTTTGAATCTAATTAATGTAAGTATTTTGTTACGAGGCGGTCCCCATAAAGAATAGTATTTAACTTTTAAAAAAAATATTAGAAAGGAATCATTTTAAATGGAAAATTTTATTTACCCACAATTTTTGTATAAATACCTAATTTATCAAATAAGAATTTTATAATAGCACACACACGTGGCGTTCGTGTTGGACAGGGCATTACAAATGTGATAGCTTCAATCAGTACTTATGCCAAACATACATTCACCGATATCCAATATAAATCTATGTATACTGATACCGCCATTCTAAAGTAATCTAACAGGCAACCATAAACATGTAAACTAAACATGTAATCACATAAGCATATCATTATACTAATCTTACCTCTATCCCGAATTTAGGTGTGTCGGTCAACCTGCGTGATACACAAAATCACTTTTTGGGTGCTTAGAATAAAAACTAAAGTTTCCCTATCGATGGATAACATAGTAATACCCTAAATATTACAAAAACAGGATAATTTAGGGTACCCTAAACTGCCCCAACCAGTAAATCGATTCCCAACCCGAAAACCGGTTCTATGGGGTCTTCCTGGGGGGAACCGGTGGACCAGTTCTAAAGGGCATTGCTGAATTGGTTGACCGGTTTAGTGCAGGAACCTCCAAAAACTTCACAAAGAACTTAATTTGACCCCAAATGGTGTCAAACCTCCAAAGTACCTATTGATGCCTCTAGGAACATATTTCAAGCAACAAAACGATATACAAACCCTAGAAACAAAAATTACCATGAAAGGGCAAAGTTTGAGCTCTTAAGCTCAAACTTTTTCCAATCACAACAACAAGCAACACACCAAACTTAAATCAGCTCAATCAACTTCAATTTAACCACAAGATTAAATTAACCTCAACTCGCACAAACAGAACCCTAACTCAAAATTGCACGAACAAACCATACCTTTCTATTTAAAAACCCAAGGAAGAAGAGAAGAAGATCTTACCTCACCAAAATACTAGAATCAAGGTTACTAAATTCCTATAGAATTGATCCAAAATGAAGAGGAACATTGACTTTCCCCCTTTGGTTCTTGGTGACCGACTCAAGAAGAGAGAGAGAAAGTGGTTCAATTTTCTATTTTTTTCTACTTTAATTAATTAAAACCTAAGGAATAAGTATCTAATAAATCCATATATTCAACCTATTATAAAAAGAATAAGCTTGGAATTACTTAAAATACCTAATAAATCAATAATAGAAAATTAGGGTAAAATGACCAATTTACCCCTTGCTTCCTCAAGAAGTAACCTTGCCACCTAATGGAATTACGATCAAATCTAAAACGTCAAATATTCCCGACATTCACAGTGTCTATCTAAGCTAATAGTGTTGGAGGCAATGCTAGACGCTAAGCTACCAATCCAACCTTTTCGAGGATCTTAACAGGCCTTGTAAACCTAGGGTATAACTTGCCCTTTTTCCAAAATTATTTAATCCCCTTCATTAGAGACACTTGTAGGAATACGTGATCTCCTACGTAGAATTCTACATTTCTGCATTTTAGATCTGTATAGCTCTTTTGCCCACTGTGAGAGGCAAGCATTGTGGCCTTGATCTTTACTATAGCCTCGTTGGTCTGTTGTACTTATTCCGGACCTAAATATTTCCTTTCTCTAGTTTCATCCCAGTGAATTGGAGATCTGCACTTCCTGCCATAAAACATCTCATAGGGAGCCATCTCTATAGTATTTTGATAGTTTATGTTGTATGAAAATTCTATTAGTGGTAAGTACTCACTCTAAGAGCCTTCAAAATCCATCACACACGATCGCAGCATATCTTTTAATATTTGGATTGTTCTCTCGAACTATCCGTCAGTCTAAGGATGGAAAGCCATACTGAACTTTAGCTAGGTACCCATGGCTCGCTAGATACTTTGTCAAAATTTTAAGGTAAACTTCGCATCTCTATTCGATATGATGGACTTCGGAGCCCCACGTAACCTCATTATTTGTTTAACATACAAATTTGCATAATGATCGACTATAAAGGTTGCTTTCATTGGTAGAAAATGTGCGGACTTAGTAAATCGATCCACAAAAACCCATACTGAATAAAATAATCTTGTGGTTCTAGGTAACCCAACCACGAAATCCACTGTAATGTCCTCCCATTTCCACTTAGGAAGAGTCGAAGGCTATAATAACCCTACAGGTCTCTGGTGTTCAGCCTTAATCTATTGACAAGTCAAACACTAGGATACAAATTCTACCACATCCTTCTTCATCCTGCACCACCAGTAAAAGGGTTTTAAGTCCTAATACATTTTGGTAGTGTAAGGATGCAATGAATAAGGAGTGGTATGAGCCTCCTCAAAAATCTCATTTTTAAGTTCTACACTGTTCGGAACACAAACTCTAGTTTTATACAACATCATCTCGTTACCTGACACTGCGAAGTCCTTAGCTTGACCAGTAAAAACATCTTCTAAGATCTTTACCAATTCGGGATGAGCTAGCTGAGCAGCTTTAATTCTGTCAAACATATCTAATTGTAGTGTCAAATTATTATGTTTGCCCACAACAAACTCATTACCTAATCTGACCATGTCACTTGCTAGTAGGGCTGAAATCATGATCATGTTAAATACTTGCCCGAGTCCCTTCCTACTTAGGGCATCTGCCACCACATTGGCCTTTCTAGGATGATAATGGATCTCACAATCATAATCCATAACCAGCTGCAACAACCCCCTCAGTCTCATATTCAAATCGTTCTGGATAATGAAATACTTAAGGCTCTTGTTATCGGTGTAAATCTCACATTTTTCTTCGTAGAGAAAATGTCGCCAGATCTTCAAGGCAAAAACCACTGCAGCAAGCTCTAAGTCATGAGTTTGGTATTGCTGTTCATATTCCTTTAACTGATGGGAGGCATAAGCGATTACCCAATAAACTTGCATCAAAACATACCCCAAACCCTATCTCGATGCATCATAGTAAACCATAAACTTTCTTTATTCGATGGTAGTGCTAACACTAGAGCTGTAATTAAACGCTATTTAAACTCTTGAAAACTTGCATCACACTTGTCTATGCATAAAAACTGCTAATTCTTTTTGGTTAGTTCTGTTAAGGGCATTGACATCTTAGAAAATCCCTCAACAAACTGACCATAATCACAAGCTAAACCCAGAAAACTTCTAACTTCTGTAACTGTCTTAAGTCTTGGCCAATCATTTACGGATTCAATCTTCCCTGGATTAACCATGATCACATTCTTACTGACAATGTGTCCGAGAAAAGACACTTGAAACAGCCAAAATTCACACTTTTTAAACATGGCATAAAGCTTGTGTTCTCGTAATCTCTGCAAAACCATCCAAAGGTGTTGTTCATGCTCCACTTCTAATTAAAAGTACACAAGGATGTCATCGATAAACACTTTAACACACATATATTGAGGAAATCCTAAAATACCCTATTCATCAGATTCATAAAGGCTGGGAGAGCATTAGTTAGTCCAGAAAACATAACCAAAAACTCATAATGCCCATACCTAGTACGGAAAGTAATCTTTGGAATGTCCTCCTCTTATATTCTCAACTAATGATAGCCTGATCAGAGATCAATCTTAGAAAATAATGTCTTCCCTTGAACATGATCGAACAAGTCATTGATCCTAGGTAAAGGATACTTATTCTTGATAGTTAACATGTTCAATTCCTGATAACCAATACACATGCGTAGGGATCTGTCTTTCTTCTTAACAAACTACACTCGAGCTCTCTAGGGTGACACACTAGGTGAAGATAACCCTAAGTCAATCATCCCTTGAAATTGAATCTTCAATTCTTTAAGTTCTGCCGGAGCCATTCTATAAGGTGCTATAGAAATTGGATCCGCTGTAGGTGCTAAGCCAATTATAAAATCTATTTCCCGCTACAATTGTAAGCCCAAAAGTTAATCAGGAAACACATCTAAACATTCTTAAACCACTTTAATGTCTTCTGGCCGAACTAATTCAGGATGTGTGTTATCCAATACCACTCCCAAAAACCCTAGACACCGATCTTGTAACAAATATTTTACTTTCAATACCGAGATTACTAGAATTTGGAATCCCTGAACTGATCCCAAAAACACAAATGCCTGCTCGCCCTGGTGTTGGAAGATCACCATCTTCCGTTTACAGTCAATACTAGTAGATTACTTTGACAAGAGATCCATTCGAAGTATGATATCACAATCTTCTAAGCCCAATTCCACTAAATCAGAACTCAACTCTCTATCCTAAATTCTCATTGGCATAAACCTAACTCACCTTTTGGAGATCACTAATTCTCTGCCAGGCAATATGGTTCCAAACATTTTATCATTTCTATCAAATAATCTACCAAATTTATCAATAATTCTAGCTACCACATACGAGTGAGTTTCCCCAAAGTCAATAAAACATAAAAATAAGAGTTGTTGACCGAGAGCTGACCTGTATCAACTGAGGGGCTAGCTTCTGCATCAGTCTGAGTAAGAGCAAACACCGTTGCTGGAATGGGTTTTGCTTTCGTCTTCTGTTCTTCTTTCTTTAAATGTAGGCAATCTCTTTTGTAATGTCCTGGCAAACCACACTGAAAAAATCCTCGCCCTTTACACTCACCCAGATGATCCTTCTTACAATTGGGAAATTTTGAGTAAGTGTATCGGGTTTCAGAACCACCCTGACGGTTACCACGACCTTGGTTTGAAACCTATTGTTCTGACTTGAGCCACATGATGTAGATGGTGCCTTTCTCTTCTCATCAGTGGTTGTGTCACTACCACCCCTACAATAACGATAGGTAGGAGGAGGGGTAACTCCACCAACAATTTGAGTCCCCTAGGACTTCTGAATGCACTCAACTTCGTTGTTAGCTCGCAGTGCTTTTCCCACCATATGAGCATAGGTGGTGTTATCATCTATCGTAATCATCAGGTCATGTTTAATCTTGGGATTCAACCCATCCATATACTTTTCTTTCTTGCTAAATTTTGTTGGCACAATTCCCGTGGCCAACCTAACCAACCTATCAAATTGGGTTGTATAATTCGTAAACGACATATTCTCTTTCTGAGTTAGCTGACTAAATTCTTTTCTTTTTGCACTACGGACTACCTCGTTGTAGTACTTTTCATTAAGAAACTCTTGAAACTCTACCCAGGTAATAGTAGTGACAGCCCAAGTAAGAGCCACCATATCCCACCATACCAAGGCATCCTCCTGAAATTGGAATGTGGCACAAGCCACTCTGTCGTTGTCAATGACTCCCATAAAATTCAAAATCCAAGTAATAACGGTAAGCCATTGTTCGACTTTCATAACATCTGGACCTCCCAGAAGGACTGGAGGTGCCTACTTATGGAACCTTTCATACAATGGTTCCATCCAGTTCACAACTGCAACCGGCCCTGCCTGCAAAATAGGGGCATAAGCCATTTAGACCACAAGAGCAGGTATTGCAGGAGCACCATGCTACCTCAAACATTTGATATCTTTGTCTTGTTCATTAATTCTGGCTTGCATTGTTACAAACCTGTTTTCCCAATCCTGGGCAGCCTGCGGTGAGTTAACATTTCCCGGACTGGGTGCCCGGCCTCTTCGGCCTCTACCTTGGCCATAAATTTTTGAGGGAAACTAAACTCCATGACTGCCACTAGATCCAACCGAATTACCTTGGCTTCTCGTGTTCTTCTTGGCATCCAATCTAATAAAACAGCCACCAAAACGAAGAACTAACCTAGTTAGATCATGATCAAGAATAAATCACTAATTACCCCTTACTTAAGAAATTAAAACATGCACCTATTAAGCTATTAGGCTAGTAACATGCTTCCTATCAGGCTTTTCTTATTACATTCTAATAAAACAAACTACTAAAGCAATAAAGGCTTACTAAACTGTGAGTCGAGCTTATCTCTGTTGATGATTAAACATGTCGTGACGATGTTCAGAAGACAACGTGGCAGCTTTGATACCAAATTGTAACACCCTACTAGTTTAGGCGTGTTATCGTGATTTTATATTAACTGTGCAATCCGTTGCTAATCAACGGGTTAGTTGAAAAGCATTGTTAATTAAATCTTTATTTAATTACTCTTATATTGAAAGTAAATAACTTTTACATAAGTTGGGATTTCATATTAAAATATTTATAATTGTAATACAAAACATTCGATACAAAAGTTGCCGCCTAGAGACTATTCAAAATATAGCCTGTTTTCCCAAAGATCGTACGCTCCAGGTCTAATTGCCTCGACATGTACAATCTTCATCTGCTCACACTCAGTGTTGTTCAGCCTTAGATTTTCCCTTACCTACACGTGGAAATATTAACTATGAGTCAATGGAATCAATCTAAAAAGCATAAACATAACATAAATGTAAACCAGATAACAATTAGGTCCCCATACACCCAATTATAACCCTATCCCCACGTCCCATGCTATACTAAGTCTAGAACGTTCATACGACAATACTATTGACCATAATATCAACCTATACTCGGTACTCTAATTGTACCAATGTGATAGCATCAATCAGTACTTATGCCAAACATATATTAATTAGTATCCAGTATAACCCTGTGTATACAGATACTGCTATTCTAATGTAATCTAACAAGCAATCATAAATATGTATACTAAATGTGTAATCACATATGCATATCATTACACTAATCTTACCTCGATTCTGAATTCAGGTGTGATGGTCAACCTGAGTGGAACTACTGCTAGACGATTTATAGGCCCCTAAATCATAATATTCGTAAAACTGATGAGAGATATGCTAAATCACTTTTCCGAGACAAAAAGAATCAAAACTAAAGTTTCCCTATCGATGGATAACATGGTAATACCCTAAATATTGCAAAAACATGAAAATTTAGGGTACCCTAAACTGGCCGGTAAACTGGTTCCTAACCGGAAAACTGGTTCTATGGGGTCTGCCTAGAAGGAACCGATAGACCGATTCTACAGGACCAAACTGAACCAGTTGATCGGTTCAATGCAAAAATCTCTAAAAACTTCACAAACAACTCATTTCAAACCCAAATTGTCTCAAACCTTCCAGAGTACATATTCAAGCCTCAAAGAACATATTTCAAGCAACAAAACTAGATACAAACCCCAGAAACAAAAACTCCCATTAAAGGGCAATGTTTGAGCTCTTAGGCTCAAACTTTGTCCAATCACAACAACAAGCACTACACCCAACTTAAATTAGCTCAATCAACATCAATTTAACCTCAGAGCAAAAAATTAATCTCAACTCGCATAAACAGAACCCTAACTCAAAATTACATGAACAAACAACACCTTTCTACTTAAAAACCTAAGGAAGAAGAGAAGAAGATCTTACCTCACAAAAATACTATAATCAAGGCTGCTGAATTCCTCTAGAATTGATCCAAAATGAAGAGGAACACTGATTTTCCCCCTTTGGTTCTTGGTTACCAACTCAAGAAGAGAGAGAGAAAGAGGTTGAATTTTTAATTATTTTTCTAATTTAATCAATTAAAGCCTAAGGAATAAATAACTAATAAACCCATACATCAAACCTATTACACAAAGAATAAGCTTGGAATTACTTAAAATTCCTAGTAAATCCATAATAGAAAAGTAGGGTAAAATGACCAATTTACCCCTTGCTTCATCTAGAAGTCACCTTGACTCCTAAGGGCATTTTGGTCAAATCTAAAACCTCAAATATTCCAGACATTCACAAGTCTATCTAAATTTCCCCCACTATTTGTAAAATACTAAATCATAAGAAAAGTGACTCTACTGGCCAAACATCACGTTCTACTGTCACCAGGCATAAAATATGGAAAAACATGAAATCTCACATATAATATAATTAGCACACCTAAAATTCAAATATATCTCCAAAATCATAAAATAATAATTAAAAGTTCACTTATGAAACTAAACCTTATCTATCTACTAATTGTCATATTAATGTTAATCGGTCATTACAAGTGAGTCTAGGGGTCAAGGATGATTGGAGATGTCAAGAAGATTTGTCGTGGAGACTTCGGTCTCGGGACGACTGGGGCTTCATTTTGCATTCGTTGTGTGACATGTTTGTAAAGTTTATTTTGAATATGAATATAAGTTTTAAAAGCAGGATCTTGACTTTTTTTTTGGATATATGTATATATTTATAAATGTTTAAGGTTAAACAAAAATTTTAAATTGGTCACAATTTTCAAGAAAACCTTTGATTAACATATGTGTGCACGGTAATTAGAAAGTCGCTATACCGTGCCTAAGCATTAGGGCGTTACAATTTTGGTATCAAAGCTGCTAGGTTGTTCATCGAAGATCTTCAAGACATGTACAATCATCGTCAGAGATAAGCTTGACTCACAGTTCAGTAAGCCTATACTTGTTTAGTAAGTTATGGGTTTAAAAAAACATTATAGGAACCATGTTAGTAAAATTTTAGTTATTTAAAGGTGTTGCGTAAAATCCTTAAATGCAGTATTTGAATATAAGTGATCGATGTCGGACCTACCAGACTTATGGCTTTGCAGGCTAAGTCCTATAATATGGACGCAAGAAAAACACAAGGAGTCCATGTAATATGGTCGAGACCAGAGGTAGTCGGGGAGGTCAGAATCCTTCGTGTCCTCATGGACGCTACAAAGGCCATGGAAGGTTTCAAAGGGGTGGTCATGAAAATCCACCACAAGCTCCTCAGGATTGGGAGCGAAGGTTTGCATAAATACAAACCAAAATTAACGAGCAAGATGAAGAAACTTAGAGGCTGAAATAGCAGGGTCCTCCTACAGTACCTCCACAGCAAGTGCCGGCCGCTTAGGTTCCAGCAGTGCCAGCAAAATAACTTATTGTTGGTAACCGTATGGAGCCTTTGTATGAGAGATTTCATAAACAAGGGCCTCTAGTTTTTCTAGGAGGTCCACATATTATGAAAGTCGAGCAGTGGCTGACAGTAATTGAGAGAATCTTGAACTTTATGGTTGTCACTGAGAATGATCGGGTGACCTGTGCCCCGTTTTAGTTCCAGGAGGGCACTATCGTGTGGTGGGATTTGGTGTCCCTTGCCCGAGACATCACTACAGTGACCTATGAAGAGTTTTGAGATTTGTTCAACGCTTAATATTATAATGAAGCTGTCCGTAGTGCTAAGCGGAGACAATTTATTGATCTGGTTCAGGGTGAGAATATGTTAGTAATGGAATAGTACCTACAGAGTTTAGCAAGAAGGATAAATACTTGGTAGGTTTGAATGTGAAGATTAGACATGATCTCATTATCACCACAAATGACACAACAACTTATGCTAAGATGGTTGAGAAGGCTCTTTGAGCTGAGGGTGTAGTGGAATTTCATTAGGAGCCCCGAGAGACTCCAAGTGTTAGTGGGACCACCACTCTACCTTTTTCTTATTATGGTAGGGATGGTGGTGATTCCAACATTGATTAAAAGAGGAATACTTTTTCGACATCAGGAAGCTCATGTCAGAGTAAGAGGTTCTGTGGGAACCAAGGTAGAGGTGGATGTGAGGGTTATTCTAAGCTTGAGTGCCTTCATTGTAAGAAACATCGCCATGTGGAATGTAACTGGAAAGCCAGTTTCTAGTTTTGTTTGGTTGGGCACCTGAAGAAAGATTGCCCTCAACTAAAGAAAGAAGAACCAAAGCAAGAAGCAAAGACCGCTCTAGCACGAGTATTTGCTATTGCTCAAGCAGATGTTGCAGCCAGTGCTTCAATAGTTCTAGGTTAGATTCTTGTTAACAACTTCTATTTTACAATTCTATTTGATTCTGGGGCTACACATTCATATGTAGCGTCGAGAGTGATTAATCAGTTGGATAGGCCCAGTGATATTTTAGAGGAAGGATTTGGAATGCTACTACCTAGCAGAGAGTTAGCTATCTCCAAAAGGTAAGTTAGGTATGTGCCAATAAGAGTTGAGAATAGGGTGTTGAGTGTTTATTTGGTAGAGCTAGATTTAAATGAGTTCAATATTACACTTAGAATGGACTTCCTATCCAAGTATTCCACAAGTATTAATTGTAAACGAAAGATGGTAACCTTTCAACTAGAGAGTGAGGAACCTTTTCTTTATGTCAGGTCTGTTTAGCATTCCCAGATTCCAATCATTTCAATTTTTAGGGCTAAAGATTTATTGCACAGTGGATGTGTAGGATTTTTAGCAGTTGTGATTTACTCTAGCATATCCAAAACATTTGGGCCTAAGCATGTCAAAATTGTAAAAGAATTTCTAGATGTATTTCCCAAGGAGTTACTAGGATTGCCACCACAGCAGCAGATAGATTTCATTATTGACATGGCACCTAGGGCAGAGCCTATTTCAAAGGCCACTTATTAGAAGGCTCCAGTAGAACTCAAGGAGCTAAAAAAATAACTTCAGGGATGCTGGATCTAGCATTTACCCGACCCAGTTTGTCGTCTTGGGGAGCTCAGATTTTGTATGTGAAAAAAGAAAGATGGATCCCTTTAGATGTTTATTGATTATCGAGAATTGAACAAGCTGACAATCAAGAATAAGTATCCACTGACCAGAATTGATGACTTATTTGATCAACTTCAGGGTAAAACTACTTTCTCCAAGATTAACTTGTGTTTGGGTTACCATCAGTTGAGAATTCGGGAGGAAGACATCTCGAAGATGGCATTTTGGAATAGGTATGGTCACTAAGAGTTCCCAGTGATGTCATTTTGATTGATAAATTCTTTGACGAACTTTATGGATCTTATGAACAGGGTGTTCAAGGATTCCTCGACAATTGTGTTGTAGTATTTATCGATAACATCTTTGTATACTCCTAGAGAGAAGCGAAGCATGAGCAGCACCATCAAATGGTTTTGCGATGACTCAGAGATCATAAGTTGTATGCAAAGTTCAAAAAGTGTGAACTCTTGTTGTCAAAAGTGTCCTTCCTAGGGTGTATCATGAAAATGGACAAAATTATGGTTGATCAAGGGAAAATAGAATCAATTAAAAATTAGCTGAGGCCAAGTACAGTTACTGAGATTTGAAGTTTGCTTGGATTGCTAGGATATTACCAAAGTTTCATGGAACAATTTTTTAAGATTTCAATGCCACTCACAAAATTGACTAAAAAGAATCAACACTTCATATGGTCTAATAAGCGTGAAACAAGCCTCCAAGAGTTGAAGCAGCGATTGATCACGGCTCCAGTGCTAACTTTGCCATAAGATTGAGAAAAGTTTGTAGTCTATTGTGATGCATCCAGACAAGGTCTGGGGTGCATTTTGATGCAAGCTGATAGAGTCATTACTTATGCTTCTCGATAATTGAAGGAATATAAGCAGCGTTATCCGACACATGATTTAGAGCTTGTTGGTGCTGTTTTTGCCCTAAAAATATGGTGATATTACCTATATGGGGAGAAGTGCGACATCTATACTGACCACAAGATCCTCAAGTACTTATTTACTCAGAAAGATTTGAATATGATGCATAGGCGGTGGTTAGAGCTAGTCAAGGATTATGACTGTGAGATTTTGTATCACCCTAGGAAAGCAAATCTGGTGGCAGATTTTTTAAGCAAAAAAGGTCTCGGGCAGGTTTTTAGTACTATATAGTTCTCACCTTAGCTGGCTTCAGATATGGTTAGAGTTGGTATTGAGTTCGTTGTAGGAAACTGTATAATCTGACAGTTCAGTCAGACTTGTTAGTAAAAATAAGAGAGGTGCAATTTGAAGACTCTGAGTTAGTCAAGACTATAGAGGAGATGTTAGCTAGTTGGGCTAAGGATGTCTCAGCCTCCAACAATGGAATGTTAATTTAGAATGCTAAAGTTTGTGTTCCGAGCAGTAGTGAGCTTGGGAAAGAAATACTTGATGAGGCTCATACTACACCTTGCTTATTACATCTGGGTACCACCAAGATCTGAAACCCTATTATTGGTGGTGCGGAATGAAAAGAGATGTAGTGGAATACATATCCAAGTGCTTAACATGTCATCAAATTAAGGCAGAACATCAAAAACTGGTAAGGTTACTTCAACCATTAGCTCTTCCTGAATGGAAGTGGAAGGATATTACGATGGACTTCGTGGTTGGTTTGCTCAGAACCACAGGAATGTATGATTCAGAATGACTCATACTCGACCGTTTAAAAAAGTCATCACACTTTCTGCAAGTAAAAATAACATATACAATGGACCAATATGCGGAATTATATAAGAAAGAAATAGTTCGTCTCCATGGAGTTCTGAAATCTATCATTTTAGATAGAGATCCAAAGCTTACATCAAAATTTTGGTTAAGTCTTCATAGAGCTATTGGTACAAAGCTAAAGTTTAGTATAACTTTTCACCCTCAGACCAATAGACAGTCCGAGAGAAGAATACAGATACTAGAGGACTTATTACGAGTCTGTGACATGGATTTTAAGGATTCATGTAGTAAATACTTGCCTCTAATAGAATTATCCTATAAAAATAACAATCAAAAAACAATAGGGATGGCTCCCTATGAAATATTGTAAGGTAGGAAATATCGCTCCCCAATTTATTGGGACGAGATCAGGGAAAGGAAGTATTTGAGTTCTGAGTTAGTTCAAAGGACCAATGAAGCAATGGACAAGATTAAGGCTCAGATGCTTACTTCACAATGCAGGAAGAAATGTTATTCTAATTACAAACGCAGAGACATAGAATTTCAAGTGGGAGTACATGTTTTTCTATGAGTCTCACCAATGAAGGGTGTAAATCGTTTTGGAAAGCAGGGCAAATTAAGCCCTAGGTTCATAGGTCTGTTCCAGATACTCGAGAAGGTCGGGGAGGTAGCGTATCGACTAGCCTTGCCACCAACATTATTAGTTGTGGCAAATGGTTTTCATATTTCAATGTTGAGGAAATATGTGTTAGACCCGACTCATGTCTTTAGTTACCAAGCCCTAGAACTACAGTTAGATTTATCGTATGAGGAACAACAAATTTAAATCCTCGATAGGAGAAAAAGGTTCTTCAGAATAAGACCACAACATTGGTCAAGGTATTCTCCACCTAGGAGTTAGAGTCTGGCATGAGAGCTTAATATCAAAAGTCATTCAGGTTAGATTTTGAGGGCGAAATCCTTTTAATAAGGGGATAATTTTAATGGCTGCATGATTAAAATATAAACTAGTGGAGCAATTAGCATTAACTATTGTTATTGAATAGTTATATTTGAATATATATATATATATATGATGTGGGTCTCATTTTCAGAAAAGAGGCATTACAGTTATAATTTCTTAATTATGGAGATTTTATTAAACTCTAAGTGTATTTTTTATGTCATAAGTGAAATTAATAATTTTTATAATTTTAGCTCGATGACAATAGAAAATACAACGAATGGCCATTAGAGTCACATAGGTGAACTTAGAACCTTTTATTTAAGGGGACAATCATACAATTGATTTTGGAATATAAGGATTAGGTGGGGTTTCAATGTTGGACCTTTTTACCCCTATGTCATTCTACTACTTAAGCATTAAAAAGGGAGATTTTGACATTTTAATTTAGTGTCAAGTGGATTATTCCACTAAGTGGTAGCTGATTTTTTTTTGGATAGAGTTAACTTAGGTTTATCATTGTTTATGTTAGGTAAAAAGTTAAGTAATTAAAAACAAAACATAGTGTAAGAGCAAAAAACTGAACTCTTGCTCTCTCTCTAATTTTTCAGCCACAAGAGAACCAGCAGGGATTCAACCCAACTTCTTCAAGATTTCTAGAGTAATCTAGCTGAATTCAAGGAATTTAATCCAAGGTAAAACCCTAATTTCATTTTGTCAAGCTTTTATGTAAGTTTTAAGGTTTTTCTTCTGTTTCATATGCAAGTTTGGGATTAGGTTCTGTTTAGCTTATTTGAGCTTAGGATTATATTTTTTGGGTTAAATTAAGTTGATTGAGATTAATTTCGGCTAGTTTTGCTGGTTTGATGGGTTTTTTTAGCATATTTGAGTTTGAAACTCAAACTTGGCTCAACAATGGTGATTTGTGTTTCCGTGTGTTTATGCTATCGCTACTGCTTGGAATTAGTTGTTGGGTGTTATTATAGGTGTTCTGGAAAGTTTTGTTGAATTTGGGGAAAATTTAGGTGAGATTAGATGTTTTTAGGGTCTCCTGCAGTGAACCGATAAACAAGTTTTGCTAGTTCCTAGAACCGGTTAACCTTTTCTCTAAGCAGGACCCTAGAAACCAGTTTTCCATTTGGGAATCTAGTTTACCGATTTGGGAAGTTTCTAGGGCCTTAGTTTTTGATGATTCCTCAATTTTTAGGGTATTTTAATGCTATTTATCGATAGAAAAACTTCTAGTTTTTTGTTTAAATTCCCGAAAAGGTATTAGCAAGTTGTTTACGGGTTTATATGATTATGACATAGGGCCTCTGTCGAGCGCATAATTTTCCATTCAGGTCGACTGACACACTTGAATTTAGAAACAAGGTACGACTAGCATAGAATATATACATGTATATGTGTATGTTTATTATATGCATGTTGTTTAGGTGATTCATATGCAACCAACACTAGTACGGTAAGGGTACTGAGTGCATTGGTACAATATATGATGTTCAAAGGGTACGATCCGATGTTACCAACACTAGTACGGTTAAGTACGTATTGCATATGGTTCAACACTCAGTAGTACTCGGGGTACGGTTCAGCCCTACTAACACTAGTACAATAGCGGTACATAGTCCATGTACAAAGGTTGTACTTCTGTTAAAAATATTCTTGATGATCTATTTAGCCTTGTGGATAGGTGTATGAGCACCTAAATACTAGTTGGTGATATATTATATGCTATATGGTTTTCTTACTGAGTCTGTTGACTGACAGATATTGTTATATGTGTAGGTGAAGGAAAGGCTAAGCACCAGTAAGTCAAGAGCTTGGGGATGATTGTACATGTCAAGATGGTTTAACCTGGAGAGTTCGATCTCGGGACGACTTGGGCTTCATTTTGTAGTCGCTGTGCCACATGTTTGTAAAGTTTATTTTGAATATGAATATAATTTTTAAAAGTGGGATCCCAACATAAAAGTGTGGGTCACTAAAGAGTTAGGAGAGATTTTTAGTGACCCGTACAATTAGACTCTAAATGATCGGTGTTTGTCACCCAGAATGTTGGTCACTAAAAATATAGAGGGTCACTAAATACTAAAACCCAAAATTTATAATTTTATTCAATAAAAAAAACTATGGCCGATAGAGACGCGCATTACGTGTATGCAGAAGTGTGTACTGACACACTATGTGAGTCGTTAAAGCCATGTGTCAAACACGTGGCTTTAGCGATGCACATAGCTTGTCGGTACACACTTTTGCATACACACAATGCCCATCCCCATATAGTCATATTAAAAAACTAAAAATCCACTCTTAATCTCTTAGCCCTTAATTATTCATCGTCTCGTCCTGTTTGTCGCAGACGTGCAAAGAACCAGACCATAAACCCCCTTCCGTGAATCATCTTTCCCATATATTTTTTTAATTTATTAAGAAAAAAACTCGGCCCTAACCAGCACACCCCCCGTCCCCTTTCTCTCTCAGACGCCATAACCAGCAGGTATGGAAAGAACCAGACCCAAACCCCTTATGAGATTCATCCTTTTCCCCTATATTTTTTTTTTTTAATTTTTGAACCAAAAAACTCGGCCCTAACCAGCAGACCGACCCCGTGCCCTTTCTCTCTCAGGCACCATAAGGAGCAGACCCCCGAGCCCCTTGTGCCCCTTCATCTATCTGGTGCCCTAACTAGCAGGAGCCCCAAGTGATTCAAGGTAATGATTTTCATTTTTTTAAAATATTTTTCATTTATTTATTTCTTTATTTTTAACAAAAAAAAAAAAATTTGTTTTTTGTTTTGTTTCGTTATGGAATAATGGTCATTATTGGAATAATAAGATTTTCATTTAGGATTAATGACACATACTTGAATGCACCTTGCGGAATTTCATTCAAGCTGTGTGGAGTCATGGCTGAATAAGTGGGGAACATGCTGCCCTGTATGTAAGCATGATATGAGAACCAAATCTAAAAATTCCGAGGTAAATTAAGACGAAATATTCTACTGTGAGACCGTACAATTGGTCGGTCCTTATTTTATAAGTAAAATTTTTATTTCATAATGAGACTGTACAATTAATAGGTCTTAATGTGAGACTTATTATCTCTAAATTCTCTTATTAATATCTTATGTGTTTTGAATAGGAGTTTTAGGATAAATGTATAAAAATTTAATCCCTCAGGAAAAAAATTTGATTGTCAACTGGAAAATAATGTTAGATTAAGACAATAAACAAGGGTAATGATTAAAGGGAACTTAATCCCCTTACTTTTGAACAGTTATGAAGTCAGTAAATTAAAAAGAAAATCATGCTAAAGATGTTAGATTTCTATGTTTGTAAACGCATGACTATGCAAATTCTATACTCTCAGAAATATTACTTTATTAGAAAATAGTAACTTTAGTGACATTTTCAAATCTCCAACGTATAAAAGAGAAGTAATAAGTAATGCAAACCATTCTTGTTTTATTATTATTATTAGTTTGATCATGATGACACCAATTATTTAAATAGTGTTTTTCATGTTATTATTATGGTTTTAGTTACTAGCAAGGATCATTGCAAACTAAACATGGTCATTTTAAATTGGAAGAGGTACGTGTGTAAATTAATTTTTTTCGTTAATTAATATTATAATAATATTAGCGGAGTTTGAATATCCTAAATATTCATTCATAATGAGGTAGATAGAGTTTTACCAAAAAATTTCTATGTTTTTACCAAAGAAAATCAAGCATGTAGATAGACTTATAAGTGTAAAACATACATTACAAAAAGAAAATGTATAGATAGTCATTAGGCCCTGAATATGGGGTGCTATTAGTTTGTAAAGATTATTTTGAGCAATACAATTTTCTGATTTATCAAAAAAAAAAATTCTAGAATTTTATTTGTTATTACTGATATATGTTTGTTTGTTTGATTTGATCGTATTATGAATAAAATTTTATGTGTTTCATTTTTTAATTTTTGTAATTTCGTACGTATGACATAGGAAGAAAGATACACTTTTAGGTCGAGGTACATAACATATACAAACTACATATATATCTTATTTTATATTATTATCATTATTATTATTATGAAGTGTCGGAAATATTTTACCAGGATCTAGATTTACTAACAAGTATGTTTCATTAACATCCTAATATGAATTCTAAAACAATGAAATAAACACATATAAAGTTTAGTAAACCTTACATTGGGTGCAGCGGAATATAATGACTCCTTCCGTTCAGATCTTTAGCCCTTGATTCCTTTCTGTAGCAGAGCATCACCAAGATCTGAACCTGGATCTCTTTCTCTCCTTTCTTTGATGCTGATTCTCCTTCTTGTTGTTTGGAATCTCGTACAGTCTTACACACTATGATTGAGATACCACTTGATGTGTGTGGCCACTCACTCATTCACAGAAGGATTTCGAAAATAAAGAAGAGAAGAAGAGGGAAGTGGTTTCGGCTATAGAGAATAGGAGGCTCAATTTCATCTGACAAAGTTAACAAAAGTTCAGTGTGAATGTGAGCCATCACTATCTATTTATAGGTAACCACCAAGGTTTTGGTTAGATTTGTTCGGCATTTAAATAATAGAAAAATAAATAGGAAAATTACACTAAGTGTGCCGCCCATGGATAATGGATTGGGCCCACTTTGCAATTTTGTCATTTTATCATTTTTCTATCCCATATTCTCAAAAACGCCAATTTTCCAATTTAATCATTTAAATGCCAATTCTAATTATTTAATAACTAAAAATTAATTATTAAATAATATTGTAATTTAATATATTTATTAATTAGACATATAAAGTCTCTTAATTAATAAATAAACCTAAAATCTCTTTTCTTTACAATTTCGCCATTGCTTAGTGAAAATTCATAAACTAGACATAGTCTAACTTTAGAATTATAATTGATTAATCAAAATCAATTAATTGAGTCTTACAAGCAGTATGGAACCATGCAACATAAAATGTTATTTTTGATCTTTATTAATAAGTAAATCTGATTATATTGAAATGAGTTTTATTTAGGGCATAAAACCCAACAAACTCCCACTTGCACTAATATAAAACAAAATGTGCATTTCAAATAATCTCAACACCTTGATATACAAATCAAGTGTAGTAGTAGTGTACTCCTCGTAATAGGATCTGGCAGGTTGAATTAAACACAACCTTCTCTCCACCATTACTCTTCCTTAATCACAAAATCTTTGGTATTGTGAAGTTCCTCTCTATATGTCTACTCTCTTGGGATACTGGATTCTATACTTTTGGCAATTACTTTTGGTTAATCAGGAAATAACACTAGTAGTTAAGACAGCTTGGAACGGTGCCACAAATGTATAGAACTTTCCTTAGACTGAATAAGTACCTTTCCTGCAACTTTAACATTCAGTCTCTCTCTGGTAGACCTAGAGACTTCAGATAGGTTTTTACACTTCTCCAAAATCTTTACTCCACCCCCAGAGTAATCACCATCTTATCAGCAGACTTTCTAGCACAAAGACAAGTCTCGAAATCTGATGTGGTGTAGTCTAAGAGTTTTAAACACACCCTTATCGACTAACATATAGTTCATCTTCTTAATCTTAAGATTTACTTAATTGTCTTCCAATGTTCCTCTACTGGATTAATCTGATACCTACTCATTACTCCCACGCAACAGAAGGTGTCTGGTCTAAGGCATACTAAAGCATATCTGAGACCTCTCACTATTGATTTAAGAAATTCTTTCATGGCTTTATCTTTTCTGGAATAGTTGAGACTTTTCCTTAGATAAATAAAATCTATGCCTAGAAGTCGAGAAGCTTCTATCGATTTCCATTAGAAAGAAAATGCTTCAGCATCTTACTAAAGTAGGTTGCTTGCATTAGAGTAAGTAATTACCAGGTATACCACAAGCCATAGGTTTAGATAAACTCAAACCTATAATACTAGGAATAGGAAGTCTCGTTAAGTCCATTGAATAGACTTATACGCAAAAATTTTCTTTCTTGTCCTTGTAATAGAAAACTTTAGGTTATTCCATGTGAATGGATCAAACCATACTTCTATTGGCTTTTCTTCTTAGTTTCTTATCTTGACAATCCATTACTTGTTTAAACTCACAATGGATTTTAATCACTAGTGTCTTCCAAGTCATAAGAAGGTGAGTTCCTAGAAACCCTCCCACTACGACAAGGTACCGTGAATTATGTCTAAGAAAACTAAATTGTATTGACCTCTTCGGTTATGTTAAGACAACAGAGGCAGTGGGATCATCATATGTAGAATAAGATGATAGAACACTTATGGAATCAAAAAAAATATCTCCTTTATTTGCTACTTTATTTTCAGACATAGTCATTTTCTTAGAAAAGTAGTAGTCGTTTAAACAAACACTTTCTTGTCTATTGACTATGGGATGTTCCACCCCTAATCACTTAGAATATCTAACAGTTCTAGCTTTTCTTAAGATTTTGATTAGGTCATCCATGAATCTAGTAATGGTTTACACTAAGTACCCAACCATTGCATCATTCTTAAATTGTATTACCATAGAAGGATTTAGGCAACGACGAGTAACTAATCATCAATATGCAAATCGAATTTCTAGGGAGGTAAGTTTGGATATAATTCAAAAACCAAGTTAATGATCTTTGAACTACATATCTACTAACTATTTCTCCACCCCTATCAGTTCACAACATCTTTAACCACTTACCTTAATGGTTTTCACCATTGCTTGAAATCATGAAATTTTTCAAACATTTCAAATTTCTTTGCATAAGGTATAATCTAGAGTGATCGTTCTAAGAATACAACAAAAAACTCATATCCACCCTTGAATGTACATCCATCTGCGAATGGGATGAACTTACTTTTAGTGGATATAGGCATATTAACTCTTTGCAGAGAATGAGCTTGTCAAAAACACTATGAACAAGACACAAATGCCATAGATTAAAAAAAATGTGGTTATAGTCTTTTGATGACTTAGGTTTAGTTACATTAAAGAGTTCTTAGAATATTGCAAGTGGATCCTTGTCACAGAATACTAAACTCATATTCCATACAGTTTGAATCCATTGATAGAAAATGGTTATTAAACACTTGTGAAAGTGAAACTGTATTGTATTAAAAAATATTATTTGGAATCTACAATTTAAAGTCAAAGACTTAAATTTATACCAAATATAATGAGTAATTCTTTATTGGACCACCACTTCTAATTTAACTCTAAGCCTGATTTGCCCATACAAGTATGAGATTTCTAAGATTGAGGATTTATATCATTTTGGGATAGAATTTCGAAATTATAATCATATGCGTCATTTAATTTCTTAAGAGAAAATAGAATGACATTAAATGATTTATAGACCATTCATCCAATGATATGTTATTTAGCTAATTCGAAATGAATAAGCTAAGAGGAATTAGGATAATTTCGTGTTTAAATAAGAATCCAACGATGCTTCGATTAGCGAGAGTCAAAGTAATCTTATTTATACAATCTTCTTGTTTCATATTATAAAATACTAGTCTAAGGTGTCATCAATTGATGAACATCTAGATGTTGCATATACAATATTTATCTTTCGAGATCTAACACTATTATGTTTGTCTAATGGTGGAAATCCATTAGGGATTTATCTCATTAGAAAAATAAACCAAGTTAGACCAACAATGAAGATTCGAAATTAAACTACAATTTAATAACAGAAAATAATATGGTTCAATAGAAATTCATACACAATTCAAAAATTATTGAACATATAGCAAGTAGGAATGACAAGCAAAAATACTAAAACATACAATACTAAATAATTTCAAAGGTTTTCAACAAACTGATATCAGTGTCCCGTTTAGGCGAGAGTCAAATCTACCATCCATTGAATAGAGTTGCCAGCTCATCTAAAATAATAAATATTCTAGCAACATTTTATTCGATCAATATTGGAATCCAGCGTTGTCCCGTTTAGGCGAGAGTCAAGGCTATTCTATCTTATGAGCTTCCACCATTGTTTTATATTTTGTAAGTCAAATACAGTCACCACCATTAGGGTGATCAATATCATATAAAACACTTACAAATATACTTATCTTTCGAGATTAAACGGTGCTAACTTGCTAATGAACGTTCCTCCATTACGGAGGCTTACTCACTAAAACAAAAACTATGTAAAACCAACAATGGAGATCGAATGTCCTAATAATAAAGCTCATTATTTAAAGTGTATTTTCATCTAATATTTATTTTAATCAATTTATTTTAAATATATATTTATTTAATTAAAATTTCCAATTTAGAATGAAAAATTCTAAATATAAATTTCAATTTAATATTTATAAATTTTACTTAGATGGGTATGAAAATAACATGAATTATTTCCATCTTAGTAATAATTTCCAATAAATATTTAGAAACATATTCAATTTAAGTTGTTTCAAAATTAATTTAAATTAATTTACAACTCAAATTTAATTTTCTATAAATATATATTGCATTTCGAAAAATTGAAGTATTTAAGAATACAATTTTCGAAATTGCTTATTAAAATAAAATAAAAATAAATCCTGGAAAAATTATTCTAATTTAATGTTGGCCCAAAATTAATTAATAAAATTAATTTACAACAAAAAATATAATTTTCCTATTTAATTAAATATTAAAGAAAAATTTCAAATATTTACGTATCATGATTAAGAATCAGCTTAAATATTAATTTTCTATTTAATTAAATACACTAGAAAATACTTCGAGCAAAACAGATAATATCTATCTAGACTTGCATTGACTAATTAATTCATTTTTTAATTAAATATATTTTACTTCATTTATTTTAATTAATCATTAAATGAAAAAATCATTGATTTAAGTTGGTCCAAAATTAAAATAAATAATTTTCAACTTTAATCTATTTTTCAAATAAAATTCAAAATTTCTGCATTTAAGAAATGCGATTTCGAAATTGAGAGAAAAAGATTAATAAAATAAAATAAAATAAATTTTGAAAATTATTCAAATTTAAGTTATTCTGAAATAAGATTTCAAACTTAAAATGATTTTCAATTTTAATTAAATAACATGAAAATAATAATATTTAAGTATCATGATGAAAATCAACTTAAATATTTAAATTTTCAATTTAATTAAATGTATTAAATTCAAGAAATAAATAATTAAGTATAGAGGAGACTTAATTGTTAATTCTAGTTTAATACTAGGAAAAATATACTTAACTTAGATTGTACCAAAATTAATTATTAAACAATTAATTTCACAATCTATGATATTTTCCTAATTAAATATTAGAAAAAAAATAACCAGTTCTAGAAATAACTATCTAGAATAATTTCATTTACTAAGTATTTTTCTAAAATTAACTTTAAAATATTAAATGAAAAATTAAATTTCATATATTTTAAAAGTTAATTATGTTGCTAATTCAATTTTAATTAGGTTAGACTAAAAAAAATTAACCTAATACAATTATTTAAATAAGGCAAATAGGCCTTCACAATTGGGGTAGTTCATGTGAGGGGGAGCTAGGTTCAGTATGTCGTACCCACTTCTATTGGCCCCCAACTCTCACACAAGGCCCAAAAGAGAGAAATTTAACCTTTAAATAAATAATTGTTATTCATTGAATAAGCCCAAATCTAATTGGGCCTAAATAAATTTACTTATGTCAAAATTTATTTTAGCAACCTAGTCCATTTACTTAGTAAAACTTAAATGAGCTTCCTATATGTATCTAAGCCCAATAGCAAACATATAGGCTCACACAGGTCAAATGATTTGGATGGGCCCTATCATGTTACTAGGTTTATACAGATGAAAGAAATTGCAAAATTTACCTGTTACAAATTATTTATAAGATCTATTGACAATTGGACTATGATTAAAATTTGATCATTGGATCTGTCAACAAGTTAATCATAGCAATTTAGATCAAACAAATAATAGGTTTGTAAAAAAAAATTGTATATTAATAGATAAACAAACAATACAAACAAATAACTGATTTGGAATATCTAGAAAGTAAGCTAAAATATCTCAATTTTAAAATTTAAAATAAGAATTAAATTTTAAAATAAATATCTTAACTAGAATTCAAATTTAGGTTGTTAGAGAATATTTGAAAAAAATTCAAAATTCAACAAACTTCTAAATTTCCTAAATTCTAACAAAAAATCAAAAATATCTAACCAATTTTTCAAATATCAAGTTTATTCAAAATTTAAATTTATTTAAAATTTTTAATAAGATAATATAATAAAATATCTTGAATTTTTTAAATTTAGATATTTCATTATTATATTCTAAGTCTTATAATTTAATAAATTTAAATTTTACATAAATAAACTAATTGAAAAAATAAGATATTTTATATGGTTAGAATATTAAAAAAAATAATAAGTTTGAAAAATTTATAGTTTGAAACCCTAAAATATCTATTCAAACTAAACTAACCAATTTTTTCAAATCTTCATGTTATTTTTGCTAAAATATAATTTTAAAAAAATGTCTAATAAGATAAAATGTTAAACCTAACATATTCCTAATCTTACAATTTTAATTAATAAAATATATTTTGAAAATAACAAATTTGAAAAAGATATGATATGGTTAGCAAATTTTGAAATTTGAACAAGATTATTTTTAAAAGATAATATTTTAATATCAAAGTAAGCTCATTTAAAATTTAATAAAAAAAATAATATCTGATCTTATAATCAAAATAAATAAAATAATCTAAAATTTCAAAATTAACCATAAGGCTCCTTTGTGAGAAATCAAATTTTCAAAATTCAAAGCCTACTAATATCAGAAACTAATTTTAATTAATTAAAAAATTAATAAAAATTAATTTTATTCTGACAATTAGATTTTTAATTGAAAATTCAGATTCTACACAAAATTCTACCAAAAATTGGCTTTTGTTTCAATGAAAAATGATTTTTGAATAAAAAGTTATGACGAAAACAAGTTTGAGGCACAGGGGTATGCATTGCATACCCCTGCGCGCGCGGAAGCAAGGTTTTGGCCAAGGACAGAGGCTGCTAGCAGCCTCATTTGACCGAGGGACACAGGCGCGAGCTGCCCTTCAGACAGGGGCTGTGTCCGAATAAACTCTGTCAGCACCTTGTCTGAATGGGTGCTGTCCGAGCGTCCGCGCGCGCGTATGTGTTTCGAATCCTGATATTTTCGTTCAACTTCAAAAAATCATAACTAATTCATAAAAAAACCAAATTAGGTTCTATAAAAGCCTTAATTTATTAATTTTTTGTCTACTTTTTAGAAAAAATAATTAAATAATTCTAGATCAAAATAAAAAATAATTCAGTAACATATATTGCGATTTCTAAACTATCATCAAATAAGCACATAAACCACATGAAACCATCCAAATCAACACATAACATCGTTTAATTCATATTTCATGAAAGTAAATCATAACCTGGCTCTGATACCAGTTTTCGAAAATATTTTACCAGGATCTAGATTTACTAACAAGTACGTTTCATTAACATCCTAATATGAATTCTAAAAGGGAAATTTGATTTTCTATACTTAAAAAACTTAATTTTTTTTTTAAACCAATACATTTTTACACTACAAAAAATATGACCAATTTTCCTTAAACCGTAAAATACCCCTCTCATTATTCTCAACCATTTCTCTCTTCCTGCTTTCTCTGTCAAAACCCATCTCTCTTCCTCTCTCTCACCGTGACCGCCCCACTTGACCGCACCCACCCCCTCTCTCTTCCTCTCTCTCACCGTGAGCCTCAAACCCACCCACCCACTGTTTACCGCCCCCACCCACGGCGCACGACAGTCCCTCTCACTCTCTTCGTCTCTCTCTCTTTCAGACGGAATAGAAGAAAAAAAAAAGCACATGGTCCGATGGTCGGACCACATGGTCCGATGGGGTCCGACCAATCGGACCCATCGGACCATGAGGTTTTTTTTTCAGTTCGAGGAAAATGAAGAGAGAGAAGCACATTGGTGCGATGGTCGGACCCCATCGAACCATGTGGTCTGACCATCGGACCATGTGCATTTTTTTTTGTTCGGTCCGAGAGAGAGACAAAGTAGATAGAGGGGGGTATTTTTGGGGTTTTGAAAAAAGTGTCATATTTTTTGTAGTGTAAAATGTATTGGTTTAAAAAAAAAATTAAGGTTTTTAACTATAGAAAATCAACGTAAACCTTACATTGGGTGCAGCAGAATATAATGACTCCTTCCGTTCAGATCTCTAGCCCTTGATTCCTTTCTGTAGCAGAGCATCACCAAGATCTGAACCTGGATCTCTTTCTCTCCTTACTTTGATGTTGATTCTCCTTCTTGTTGTTTGGAATCTCCTACAGTCTTACACACTATGATTGAGATACCACTTGATGTGTGTGGGCACTCACTCATTCACTCAAGGATTTCGAAAATAAAGAAGAGAAGAAGAGGGAAGTGGTTTCGGCTATAGAGAATAGGAGGCTCAATTTCATCTGACAAAGTTAACAAAAGTTCAATGTGAATGTGAGCCATCACTATCTATTTATAGGTAACAACCTAGGTTTTGGTTAGATTTATTTGGCATTTAAATAATAGGAAAATTACACTAAGTGTGCCGCCCAAGGATAGTGGATTGGGCCCACTTTGCAATTTTGTCATTTTGTCATTTTTCTATCCCATATTCTGAAAAACGCTAATTTTCTAATTTAACCATTTAAATGCCAATTCTAATTATTTAATAACTAAAAATTAATTATTAAATAATATTGTCATTTAATATATTTATTAATTAGACATATAAAGTCTCTTAATTAATAAATAAACCTAGAATCTCTTTTCTTTACAATTTCGCCCTTGCTTAGTGAAAATTCATAAACTTGACATAGTCTAACTTTAGAATTATAATTGATTAATCAAAATCAATTAATTGAGTCTTACAAGCAGTATGGTCTCAACTAGTATGGGGACCATGGGTCTATATATCCGAGCTTCCAATAAGCAGATCAAGAATTTATATCTTAAATTCACTGACTTATTAATTCTTCGTTGAGTCCACGCATAGAACTTAGAATTGCACTCTCAGTATATAGAACGCTCTATATGTTCCACCATATAGACACGTCATTAGTTATCCATTGTTATAATCTTAATTTGATCAATGATCCTCTATATAGATAATCTACACTGTAAAGGGATTAGATTACCATAACACCCTACAATGTATTTTATCCTTAAAACACTTAACCCCGTATAAATGATATTTCCGCTAACTAAAATGAGTACTCCATCATTTTTTTTCGTTTGGTCAAGCTCGAAGGAAATCATCCTTTACTTTCTATTTGTCAGATAGAAGCTACAGATTCCATATTTATGATAACGCTCCCACTCAATTATACTATCATGTCCCCAAAATGTACGTATCACCCTGACCCAAAAGTAGGCTTAACTAACAAATCAAAAAATATGTATAATACTCTTTAGATCGAACCTAAACATATCAGGATTAAGATCATTTGATCTAGGATCAACGGGTTATATTGAATTGAATAGATATTACGGTAAATTTAATATATCTAATCAAAGTTCAATATCCGTCCCTTCCAATGTATACTCCATACATCCGATACTGGTAAACTTTGCCAATGCCCTGGAAAAGACATAACACTTATCCAAGGTGTAAGAATACCTATCGCTGATTATACCATGTTAGTCTAATTCCAGTGTTCTGACAAATCAGGGAATAAACTTTCGAACATATATGTAACACCCTAACTACCATAGGCATATTACGTGATTTTTAAATGAACTGTGCAGCTTGTTGCTAATCAACGAGGTTTATAGAAATCGTGATTAATTAAAATTTTTGCTTTTTATTTAAACTTATAAAATATTTTATACAAAAATACTCGGGATCCCGATTACAAAACACTTTACAAAAGTTTACTGTCTAATACAAAATACTTGTCGCCTAGCGACTAATTACGAAAAGCACTGCTGTCCCGAGGATCGTACGCTCCAGGCCTAACCGCCCCGACATGTACAATCTTCACCGGCTCGTCCTCACAGTTCCACAGCCTTGGCCTTGCCCTTACCTACACATGAACATAGCGCTGTGAGTCGACAGACTCAGAAAGAAAAGCATAAATCATAATCATACATAAATCCTGGGTTATGATCAGACGCCCATACCCCTGACCATAACCCTAACTGCCGTGTCCCACACGATACTGAGTCCCGAACGTTCATAAGACAGTACTATTGACAAGTAATGGCCTATACTCGGTTCACTGGTCATACTCCAGCTGCAAGTCATACTCTAGCCTAACCGATGTGTTACAGTATCAGCCTATACTCGGTTCACTGGTCATACTCCAGTTGCTAGTCATACTCTAGCCTAACCGATGTGATATAGTCAAATAGCACAGTACCACCAACCCTAGAATCAGCCTATACTCGGTATACTGGTCATACTCCAGTTGCTAGTCATACTCTAGCCTAACCGATGTTATATGGTCAGATGGTACGAAGCCAACATACATATCTAATGTAATCTAACAGGCTTCCTAACATGCACGCTAAACATGTAATATATATGCATATTGTTATACTAATCTTACCTCAATTCCGAATTCAGGTGTGCCGGTCAACCTAAGTGGAATGAACTGCACGACGATTTACAGGCTCCTAAACCATAACAACACTTAGGTGACTCACTAAATCACAACCGGGACAAAGATTTTAAAATCAAACTTAACCTACTGCAACTTAATACAAAAATACCCCAAATTAGCAGGAAACAAACTGCCTGAAAAACCCAAAACTAGCACGAAACGAAAAGTTGAGAAAAACTCGTTTCACACCCTACTGTAAAATCTGGGTAACCGGTTTTACAAGCAGTGTAAAACCGGAAAACCAACAAAAATAAAATCTCCAACCAAAACGTTTCCAAACTCAACCAAACTTTTCAGAGCTGCTAATTAGACCCCAATAAACATTTTCTAAGTGATAAAACAAAGCTTCATGCACAAATACAAAAAACGACATTAAAGCTCCAAGCTTTAAGTTCAAAACTCAAGCTTGGATAAACCCCAATCACATGCATCAAAACCTGCTAGAACTTACTCAAATATGCATAAATAAGCCTCAGAAGATAGCAGCAAACAACTACAGCAAGCAGAGCAACAAAATTCAACATATTTCCATAAAAACCATAATTTTGAGTTAAAACTCCACACTTGCTTAAAATCAACTAATCATGCATCAAAACCTATTCTATTTCACTCAATTAGACATTTTTAAACTATAGAAAACAACAACAACAACCAACAGCAGCTATCAACATTAAATCACCAAGCATGCACCTATTTTTCATCAAACAAATCAAGAACACCAAGAAGGTTTCAAGAACCATACCTTCTTAGCTTGAGATCACTACCAACAAGTTGAAATAATCAAGAATTTCAGAGAAAAATCCCAGCCCTAGCAGCCCCAATCAAAACCGAAAAGAGAGAGAGAGAGCTCTTGAGAGAAAATGTAAAAGTTACTTCTTTTCTTTGATTTTTTTTTCTTATTTTCGCAAAGTGAATAATAAAAGGGTTTTTACATACTTTTATTCAGCATAAATTAACTATTAAAATCAGATTATAAACTTTAAATAAAATTTATAAATGACAAGGCACATATGGCGAAATGACCTTTTTGCCCTCACACAATAAAATGAGATAAAAGGGGTACTAATGGGTATTTTGGGAAAACTCTAAATTCCTGACTAATCCCGACATTTCCAATGTCTAAATAAGCCGTCCCACTATACTGAAATACTAATTTGTGATTCTATTGAGCCATACACCGAGTTCCATGTTGCCGGACACCAAAAATGCAAAATTATGAAATTTCACTATATGACATAAAAATGCATTCTGAATTCAAAAATAACAGCATAAATAATTATTTAAATATCTATAAATAATTTTCCATAATTAAACATGATTATCTGCTAATTTTCAAATTAAACTAAGCGGTCTTTACAATAAAATTAATATTATATTCCACTGTGCTGACAACACTATAATCATTAACAAATTCATATGTTCTGGACTTAAATAGAATTCATATATTATGTATATATAATCATGAAATAAATCATGTGAACCATGCAACATAAAATGTTATTTTTGATCTTTATTAATAAGTAAATCTGATTATATTGAAATGAGTTTTATTTAGGGTATAAAACCCAACATGAAGAATGCATTTGATAACTTTAATTAATATATTCTTCTTATTATTATTATTAATATTAAGAATGCATATGATAACTTTAATTAATATATTATTTATCTTTAAATTTTGTAGTTAAGCGATGCAAAGTATGTACAAGAGGAAATTGGTGAAGTGAAAGACCATTAGGCAAGTGAGATATTATCAGTTATTCAAACATACCAACATTAGTTATTTATTTTTTTAATAGACTGATGTTAGTTATTAGTTGACATTTTTATATAGTTTTATAATTATTTTTTATTTGTATTATTTATGTTTCTTATTAATATGTAATATTTGTTAGCTTTGTTGATGTTTAAGAAATATTTTAAATATTTTTTTAGTAAAATATATGAGATCTATTAGAATTACTTAGAATGGTATAATTTATAAATTTTATATTTAGTTAATTAAAATTATTATCGCTATATTTAATTGTATTTATGTATAATAAACTAAATTATTATTCATAATATATATAATTTGAATTAAAAGAATTGATATTATTTTCTTAAAAAAATATCTAACATAGTGACCCTTTTTGTTGGTCACTATATCTCAAAAAATAATAAAAAAAGAAAAAACCATATAGTGACACTTTATATGTGTTGCTGTTAATTTTTTAAGTCTGATTAAACCTGTTAACGCAGATTTTCATTAACTAAATTTGAGCCTCGCGATTATAATTCAACACAGAAAAAGTAAAAGCTATAGAAAAATAAAATATGAACACCGGGTTTTTTTACGTGGACTAACAGTTTGGTGCTTTCATTGAGAGCCTCTGTTAAAAAGCTCAGAAAAGCCTTCCCTTCTTTTAAAAGAAAAACCTTCTCCTTTATGGCTGGAGATCCACAGAATATTAACACCCCACATGAGGAGACTAACCATCGTTCTGGAAAAGAGCCCATGGGCTCTAGAAGATCTACCAATCTGCAGTCCAAAAGGACCACCCATTCTAGGAGGGTTCAACCTAAAGATGGCCCCAGTGCTCGGACCACACGTCCCTGGAGAACTCAACCCGACATTGGTCCTAGTATGCGGACAACGCGCTCGAGGAGAACTCAGCGTGGGAATAGTCAGAATCCTGAGACGAGGGATGAAGAGTTCAACCGTGGAGGTGCCCAATCTGTGGGAGAAAGAACTTATGAAACGCTGAGTTAGAACGAGAGGTAGTCTCGGCCAGGGCGGCGCAGGGGACGAACGCTCAAAATCAACCTAAACCTGGAGTGAGAAGACCACGAGGTAGACCTTGTGGCTTATGAACATGGAGACAGGAAAAGGCCCGGGAAGAAAAACCTGGGGAAAATGAGACACCCATTGGGTATTAGGATGAATAGCCAGAAAGGAGGCAACTGGAAACTGATGAACGAGAAATTCCTCATGAAAATGAGGAGGATCTTGGAACTCAATCGGGAGAACGGAGATCACCTGCTAGGAATCACCAACGTTCTTGCCAAACCCATTGAGCGAGGACTCGTACGTACCCTGATGGGGAAATACCACAAACCGCTCTCGGGAGGAAAGAACAGAGCGTGAAGAAGCAAGTGTGACTTCGAGGCGATCCAGAATTCATAGATGATCAATTCGAAGAGGAGAAAGTACTAAACAGCTAATGATCAGGAAATTATGGGAACAAGTAAATCTGCGAGCCACTTAAAAAGAAAGTCTATGATTAGAACGCCGTCTATGAGTAAGACGAGATCTACCAGCAATTACTCCCAACCGGATCTACGAGAGCACTTGAATTGAAAGAAACTTGACCTTCGCCAACAGCTTGGTCCAAAGCAAGAGGATCCAATCCAATTATGGATAAACGAGCTGGAGAACAAGTTCAGGAGATATCAAGTGGGGGAATTAGGGAAATCATCTGGATACAACTCTGACGATGAGCTTGAGCCGTATCGCCCATATATTATGAATACCCCTTTTCCTTCAAGATTCAAAAACCACCATGTCTCGTCCTATGATTAAACCACAGATCTGGTCTCACATTTGAATAACTTTAACACGATAATGCGAGCGAGTAACGTGAGGAACAATTTACATTATATTTTGTTCCCCACCTTGCTTCTTGGAGTAGCGAGCAACTGGTTTAACAAGTTTACTCATCATTCAATAATTTCTTGGGAGTAGCTGTCCAGGGATTTCAAGAAGAAATTTCAAGCCGCTAGGGATAGGTGACCCAAAGCGGCCTCGCTAACCAATATAAAGCAGTAGCCTGATGAAACACTTAAGGCGTACTTAAGTCGTTTTAGCACGGTTGCCTCTAGGGTTAGAAACTTGTATGACAACACACAACTTCCAGCCCTTCAGGTGGGGATCTCCACTGATCTATTAACCGCTGGTGGCGAATTATGGGATGATCTTCAAGGACGTCCGGTAAGAAACATCACTGAGTTCAATGAGATAAGTTAGGTGTTTCTCCGAAAGGAAGAAGCCCAAAAGGAAATGAACTTGTTGAAAACAAGCTTGAGAGGTAAACCCAGCAATGTTTCAGCAGGGACTGCTTCAACGAGAATTGATAACTCTGGGGCTTCTGCTCCGAAAAGGAAAGAGAGAATTAGGGAACCGTCGAAGGATAGAAAGAAACAAAAGAAGCATGACAAATACGTGCCAGTGTATACTATTTATACCGAGCATAATGAAACTCGGGAAAATATTTACCTCGCACATGAGCAGAAGGTAGCCTTCGGCAAACCCAAGCCTATGAGGAATTCTAGGAGCAAAAGAGATCCTAACAAGTATTGTAAATTTCATAAGGATATTGGGCATACGAACGAAGAATGTCGCCAATTGAAAGATGAGATAGAGAGTCTGATCACTCGAGGCCATTTTAAAGACTATGTGAAAAGACAGGGTTAGGGATACAACTAGCCCCATCAGCCTAATAACCTAAACAACCATGGGTTACAACCTATTCATGTGGAAGTAGAGGACATCCTGGTTATTTCGGGAGGGTCGCATATTGCAGGGGAAAGCAATAATGCTCAAAAGAGATATGTGAAGGATATAAAGAACGAGCAGTCGGTCTTTGCCCTAAAACTTGTTGGAATTATTTTACCAGGATCTAGATTTACTAACAAGTATGTTATTAACATCCTAAATATGAACTTCTAAAAGGATGTGAAATAAACACACATAAAGTATAAGAAACCTTACAGTGGTTGCAGCAGAATATAATGTCTCCTTCCACTCAGATCTCTAACCCTTGTATCCTTTCTGTAGCAGAGTATCACCAAGGTTTGAGTCTGAATCTCCTTCTCTTGAAACTGGATTCTTCACAGCCTTACACACTATGATTGAGTACTACTTGATGTGTGTGGGTACTCACTCTTTCAATATAGGCTCGGTTTAGAAGAGAGGAAGAGAGAGAGTGTGTGGTTTCGGCTAGGGTTGTCAAGGAGGCTCAAATTTTATCTGAAGGAATGAGATGCATCATCATTTCCCTTAAGCCATCACTACCTATTTATAGGAAACCACCTAGGGTTAGGTTTGATTTATTTGGCATTAAAATAATGAAAAAATAAATGGTAAATTTGCTATAGAGTGGCCAGCCAAGAATGGATATTGGGTCCCTCTTTGCAATTTTACCATTTTTCTCATTTTCCTTCTTATTTTCTCAAAAATGCCAATTTTCCAATTTAACCATTTAAATGCCAATTCAAATTATTTAATAGCTAAAAATTAATTATGAAATAATATTTTTGTGTGATATTTTTATTAATTAGACTTATCACAGTCTCTTAATTAACAAATTAACCATAAAAACTCTTTCTTCACAATTAAGCCCTTGCTTAGTGAAAAATTAATAAACTAGACATAGTCTAATTTTAGAATTATAATTGATTAATTAAAATCAATTAACTGAGTCTTACAAGTAGTATTGTCTCAAATAGTATGGGGACCATGGGCCTATATATCTGAGCTTCCAATAAGCAAACCCAGAATTTACCAAGTAAATTCACTGACTTATTAATTCCTTGTTGCATCCACCATAGAACTTGGAATTGCACTCTCAGTTATATAGAACGCTCTATATGTTCCACGATATAGATACGCTATCAGTTATCCATTGTTATAATTCCAATAATCAATGATCCTCTATAGATGATCTACATTGTATAGAGATTAATTTATCGTTACACCCTTCAATGCATTTTATCCTTAAAACACTCAGCAACCTATAAATGATATTTTAGTGAACTAACATAATCTCTAAAATGAGTACTCAACCATTTATTTATGTTTATCCAATCTCGAAGGAAATCATCATTTCACTTCTATGCCCTGATAGAAGCTATAGATTCCATATCTATGTTTAGCGCTCCCACTAAATTGCACTACCATGTTCCCAAAATGTACGTATCACCCTGACCGAAAAGTATGCTTAACTAACAAATCAAAGAACATGTATAATACTCTTGAGATCGAACCTAACCATGTCAGGATTAAGATCATTTGATCTAAGTGTTGGGTTTTGTGCCTTAAATAAAACCCATTTCAATATAATCAGATTTACTAATAAAGATCAGAAATAACATTTTATGTTGTATGGTTCACATGATTTATTTCATGATTATATATACAATGTATAAATTCTATTAAGTCCAGAACATATGAATTTGTTAATGATTATAGTGTTGTCAGCACAGTGGAATATAATCTTGATTATATGTTCGAAAGTTTCATTCCCTGATTTGTCAGTTCACTGGATTTAGACTGACATGATAATCAGCGATAAGTATTCTTACACCTTGGATAAGTGTTATGTCCTTTCCAGGGCATTGGCAAAGTTTACCAGTATCGGATGTATGGAGTATACATCGGAAGGGACCGATATTGAACTTTGATTAGATATGTTAAAATTTACTGTAATATCTATTTAATTGAATATCACCTGTTGATCCTAGATCAAATGATCTTAATCCTGATATGATTAGGTTCAATCTCAAGAGTATTATACATGTTCTTTGATTTGTTAGTTAAGCCTATTTTTGGGTTAGGGTGATACGTACATTTTGGGAACATGATAGTATAATTGAGTGGGAGCGCTAACATAAATATAGAATCTAGGAATTTCGAAGTGAAACGATGATATCCTTCAAGCTTGGCTAAAGAGAGATAAATGGTTGAGATCTCATTTCACTTTGCTGAAATATCATTTATACGGAGCTAAGTGTTTTAAGGATAAAATACATTGAAGGGTGTAACTGTAATTTAGTCCCTATACATGTAGATCATCTATTAGAGGATCATTGTTCAAATTAGGATATTAACAATGGATAATTAATAGTGTATCTATATCGTGGAACATATAGAGCGTTCTATATGACTGAGAGTGCAATTCCATGTTCTAAGAGTGGATTCAATAAAGAATTAATAAGTTAGGGAATTTACTTGGTAAATTTGGTTCGGCTTATTGGAAGCTCGGTTATGTAGGCCCATGGTCCCCATACTAGTTGAGACCATACTGCTTGTAAGACTCAGTTAAATGATTTTAATTAATCAATTATAATTCTAAAGTTAGACTATGTCTAGTTTATGAATTTTCACTAAGCAAGGGCAAAATTATGAAGAAAAGAGATTCTAGGTTTTATTTGTTAATTAGAGACTTTATATGTCTAATTAATAAATATATTAAATGGCAATATTATTTAATAATTAATTTTTAGTTATTAAATAATTAGAATTGGCATTTAAATGGTTGAATTTGAAAATTGACATTTTTGAAAAAATGAGATGCAGAAATGATAAAACAGCAAAATTGCATAAGTGGGGCCCAATATCCAAAGCCCAGGCGGGCCACTAGTGTAGACTTTTATCATTTATTTTTTATATTATTTTAATGCCAAATAAATCTAATCTAAACCTAGGTGGTTACCTATAAATATATAGTGATGGCTCACATTCACACTTAACTCTGTCAGATGAAAGTTGAGCCTCATATTCTATACCATAGCCGCCACCCTCTTCATCTCTTTTCTTCTCTAAATTTTCAAACCTTGAGTGAATGAGTGAGAGCCCACACACATCAAGTGGTATCTCAATCATAGTGTGGAAGATTGTGAAGAATCCAATCAACAAGAAGGAGAATCAACATCAAAGGAAGGAGAGAAAGAGATCTAGGTTCAGATCTTGGTGATGCTCTGCTGCAGAAACGAATCAAGGGCTAGAGATCTGAACGGAAGGAGTCATTATATTCCGCTACACCCAATCTAAGGTTTCCTAAACTTTATATGTGTTTATTTCATTGTTTTAGAATTCAAATTAGGATGTTAATGAAACATACATGGTAGTAAATCTAGATCCTGGTAAAATATTTCTAACAACTGGCCTGAGAGCAATGGTAATGATTTACTTTCATTAAATATGAATTAAAACGATGATATGTGTTGATTTGGATGGTTTCACGTTGATCTGTGTGTTATATGATGATTGATTGATGCTTGTAAAATTTTATGAAAAGTAATTAAATTTTCGTTTCTAGAATTATTTTTATTGGATAGTTTGGTAAAAATTAAGCAATTCACTTTTTTACAGAACTTAATTTCGATTTTTATTGGATAGTTTGGTAGTACGGTTTCATATCGAATTGAGTGTTGAGCCATTCCTTGATGTGAGTCATTTTCTTGATATTGTTTCCAATAATCAAAATGTCATCAACATAAAGGACCAGGAATACTACTACTTGGTCTTCCTTGAGTTCGTAAACACAAGGTTCATCTTCATTCTTAAGAAAGCCGTAGGTCTTGATGATTTCATCAAACCTTTTGTTCCATGAGCGAGAAGCTTGCTTAAGTCCATAGATAGACCTATTTAATTTGCAAACTTTCTTTTCCTGCCCTTGAAGAACATAACCTTCTGGTTGCTCCATATAGATGGCTTCTTCAAGTACCCCATTAAGGAAGGCAGTCTTGACATCCATTTGCCAGATTTCATAATCGAAAGCAGCAGCTATGGAGAGAAGAATTCGGATGGATTTGAGCATGGCAACAGGACTAAAAGTTTCCTCATAGTCCACGCCTTCTCTTTGGGTATAACCCTTGGCTACAAGTCTAGCTTTAAAAGTTTCGACTTCGCCTCCAGCTCCTCTTTTCTTCTTGTAAACCCACTTGCATCCTATCGGATGATAGTCGTCAGGTGCATCTACATATTCCCAGACTTTGTTCTTTTTCATTGAATCCATTTCTGAATCCTTGCCGGCCGACCACCGTTTCCGTTTCAGACTAGCTAGTCATTGCCTGTTTATAGGTTAATGGATCGTCTTCAATACCGTCACCAACGACCATATTGATTTCACCATCCAAGCCATAACGAGATGGTTTTGTTGAAACCCTCCCACTACGACGAGGAGCGGTGATATTTAGAACAGAAACTTTAGTAGTAGATTTCTCAGTTGGTTCGACTGAGGGAGTAGGATTGTCCTCTTCACGAGTGGAGGAGGACGGAACATTGGAAGGACTTATATCTGAAAGCAATTCCTCTAGAACAACTTTACTTTTCGGTTTGTTGTCTTTAATATAGTTCTCTTCAAGGAAAGTAGCATTTGTAGAAACAAACACTTTGTTATCCTTGTGACTATAAAATAGTCCACCCCTAGTCTCTTTAGAATTTCCGACAAACATGCATACTTCGGTACGTGATTCAAGTTTGCCTTCTTTCTTTCTTAAGACATGAGCAAGGCACCGCCAAATTCTGTAGTGGCGTAAACTAGCTGTACCACCATTCCAAAGTTCGACGGATGTCTTAGGGACTGCTTTAGATGGAACAACATTTAAAATGTCATTTGCCATCTGTATAGCATATCCCCAGAAGGACGTAGATAGAGTTGAATAACTCAGCATAGACCTAACCATTTCCAAAAGAGTGCGATTTCTTCTTTCCGCAACTCCATTTTGTTGTGGAGTGCCTGGGGCAGTGTATTGGGATTCAATTCCAAGTTCAATTAAATGATCTTTGAACTGCATATCTATATATTCTCCACCCCTATCAGTTCGCAAGATCTTTAATGATTTACCTAATTTGTTTTGAGCCAAAGCATGAAACTCCTGAAACTTTTCAAACGTTTTAGATTTCTTTTGCATTAGGTAAAGAAAACTATATCTAGAGTAATCGTTAATGAAAGTGACAAAATACTCATAACCACCTCGGGCTTTTGCATTCAAAGGTCCGCAGACATCGGAATGCACTAACCCTAGGGGGATTTTGGCACGCTCTCCCTTTGCAGAGAAAGAACGTTTAGTCATTTTTCCTTCTAGGCAGGACTCGCATACTGACAGTTCACCTAAGACGACATTTTTCAATAGACCGCCTGTAATACCCGGTAAAAATATACATATATTTTAAATTTTATTTGTTATACAATTTGTGTGAGAATAAATATTTATTTATTTCTACTAATAGTGAATAGAGACTATTGCTTAAAATAGTATTGATAGATTTCTAAACATAGTTGAAATTATAGTAAGTGTCAAGGTAAAATTTTGGTGTTTTTACGAATTAGGATAATTACTCAATTAAAGCCCAATATGAAAGTCTATTAGAGTTTTATAGATTATTTAGTGGGTTTAATCTATTGTATGAAGTGCATTAAATAACATTATAATGGAATTAATGTCACAAAAATTCGTAGGTTTTGATAAATTTGCAGGATTAAAAACTGTTTTACTAAAATGATCATATCTAGAGTTTTAGAGCTCCGATTGAGGTGATTCCAGTGGCGTTGGAAAGATAATTCAAAGATCTATAAATTTTGTAGAAATAGTTATATCATAATTCGGAATTTTTATAGGTGAAAACTGAGCCTAAAGTTACGAAATAAATGGCTTACTTTTAAAATTTAAAAATTTAGATATTTGTTGATTTAATAATATTTTAGCATTTTATTATATATTATTATTTTTAGTTAACCTAAACCTATCAGAATACGATATCTCATAATCTTTTTATCAAACCCTAAACTATCATAGTTTTATTTTTCCTCTCCAAACCAATTAGTCAAAGCCTCATTCTTCTTCATGTTTGCTCCTCTCAAACCTTCCACAATTCTTCTTATTTTCTACCTTCATTCTTAAAGTTTTGGATTTATAATCAAGGCTTGCGGGCTTGAGACATCGAATAGAAATATGTGAAGAGGTATGAAATATTTTCTTGCTCAATAATGCTAAATGTTATCTAGGGTTCGGATCTATTATATTTTTTCGTTTTCAGAAAAATAAGTTTCAGTAAAGTGATGATATCTCTCTTGATATTGATCCGTTTTTAGAGATTTTTATATCGTTGGAAAGTTTATTCGATTTCCCATAAGTTTTATGAAGAAACTTTTTGTTAATTCGTTACTCCATATTCTTTCTCAGAAATAGTTTCAGTAAAACAATCATAACTCCCTCAGTTTTAATCCATTTTTAATGATCTTTATATCATTGGAAAGATAATAAAATTTTCTATAATTTTTATGAAGACAACTTTCACTGAATTAATATATTTGTTGGTCAAAAATAGTGATCTTTCTGCTGTACTGTAAGAGTACGAATTTTAATGTTAGGGCCTTGAACCATGTGTTGTTATAGGTAGTAGTGACAAGATAACAAGTCTTAAGCAGTGGGATTTGAGGATCTTGTCCTCAACAAGAAAATTCATTGAGGTTCTTGGAGTAGCAAGAAGGTGTTCTTAATAACTGAGGTAAGAAGAGTGGACATCTGTGCACAGGGTGTATGTTAAAACATACAACTTTATTGTGGGTTTGATGTTCATGTGTTTATAAGATTTTGTACTATGAATTATTGTTATGTTAGTATTGTTAGTATGTGATAGTGATAAGGCTTTTGACTGTTTGTGTAAGAATAACACTTATAGGATATGTTTTCTACTGCTGGTGTGAGCATAGCACTGCAGGATATATTTTTGGCTGCTTGTATGGGTTTACTTGCAGGTTATCCTGTCATGGGTGAGTACAACTTGTGATAAGGGATTGCCCTATTGGATGCCGAGTGTGAGAACAGCACAAGGCAGGGAAAGTTACACTTCATCTCTGATCAACATGAGTGGGAGTAGATTATCGTATGTGAGGACAATGTGCGATAAGATACTATGTGTTATGTGTGTGAGTATAACATGCATTAAGGTTACATTGTGATGTGATGTTATATTGTATTTGAGAATAGTATGTGATATGATATGTTGGTATATGTATGCAAGTATGGTATGAATTGATTTGATGTTGTGATATTGTTATACTTATGACTATGTTATCTGGTTGGGGGGGGTTATGTCCTACATAGCTCTTCTTACTGGGCGTTAGCTCACGGGTACTCTGTGTGCAGGTAAAGGCAAAACTATATAGTGAGGGTGGCGAGCTCGAGGCGTGGATTACATGTTAGGGGATTGTCACGATGTTTTGGTTTAAAAATATTTCATTTAAGATTATAATTCAAATAGTTTTTGTAAAGCTTTATATTTTAAGGTTATGAATAAATAAATGTTTTGTTTTAAAAATAATGAGATCTCATGCTTAGTTATTTTTCATTAAAGAAGTCTTTTATTGTCTTTATCTTAAATGGTTTTATAACGGACTAGCTAGTGTGACGTCTCGGGAAATCGGGGCGTTACAATATGGTATCAGAGCAATACGGTCCTAAAGGATGTGGTTGACCCTAACATGTAAAGTTCATTGCCACAAGACGAGCTCGACTCACTGTACTGTAAGTTTTAGTTAATCTGTTCATGTTAGTCTTACATATTTTATGTTGCGTTACATCTTCAGTGTAACTAGAAGTTTTCTTTGTGTTTAGAAGATTATGTTTTAAAATTTTATGGGTAGGATTCGATCAATGAGATATTTTTGGAATAAAAAAAAAATTTAAGAAAATGTTTCAAGGTATTGCTATATTACGTAATTTAAGTTTGATTTTTTGATAAGTTGTACTTATTTTCATAAATAAGGAGCATAAGAAGAGTATTTTTCAAAGGAAATTGTGTTATAAGCAGATTGGAATAGAGTATGTTAGGGAAAAAAAAGAGAATTTAGTTGTTATATTAGTATTTCTAACGAGAGTGTATGTTTCAGGTTTAATAAATTAGACATATATAACTATTGGTACGTTCTTAAGTTTGATTTTTTAAGTGTTAATGGATAGATAATTTTAAGCTCTACTCTTTTATTAGAGATAATTAAGTTGAATTTTGGTTAAGGGTGAAATCTAATCATTAAGGTTATAATAGAAGAATAGATTGTGACAGTCGGTAGCCCGTGATTCGTAAGGAAATTAGATAGTTTTATTTGTGTTTATTTGCATAAATTTAAACTCTTTATGTATTGGAATATGGTTTATGCTTTGTTATTATGAATATGTATGTGGTACTGAGAATGTGTGGTATGGACACAATATGAGTTTATGAATTGATATATTGATTAGGGTTGTTTTGACTTGTATATGTTGTATGTTGCATTCATATATTGTGTGTTGTATGCTGCAAGTTGTATGCTAACGTCTCAGGTAAAGTGAGGGACCATGGTGGGGTATGATACGGGGTAAGGCCGTTGAATGTAGAGATACCCTACCCTGCATTTTTCTGAGTCGTGTTTGAAATTATTATGGTGGGGTATGATACGGGATAAAGCCGTTGAATGTAGAGATACCCTACCCTACATTTGTCTGATTCGTGTATGACATTGTTATAGTGGGGTATGATACAGTGATGTTACTGTTGAATATAGAGATACCCTATCTTATAACAATGGTAGGGCTACATAGGCCCAGGTTATTATATGGGCAGATTAGGCCCAGGATATTGTAAGGCCAGGCTAGGCCCAGGTTATGTAAGGAATGATTATGATATGCCAATGTTATGGTAAAGACATGATATGATTGAAATAATTTTATATGTTATTGCTATGATTGTGCTATGAGTATGATGTTAGGGTTGTGATCCCTACATATATGCAATGGTTTCGTTTAGTACAAATAGATGGTATATGATTAAGCGAGTAAAGAAAAATATATATGAGAATTGGATTAAGCGATTTTCGTTCTCGAGTTATTCTTAGAAAGAGTGATTTTGATAGAAAATTTTATTCATATTTCATTAGTTGGATGGATTAGTAAATGTTTCTTTTATAGTGATATGCATGTAGCTCATTCCTGAGAGTATGTTAACTTGTATGCTTCTAAGCCTATATATTGGCTAGCTCGCATGTGTAAGAAGAACTTTAACGATCTTTAGCTTACATGTAGTTCATGTAATTTATAGAAGACATGTGGTCTGTTTGAATGACATCGGTTTGTTGATGATATATTGGATCGTTATGTGTAGGGCAACATTCTTAATAATTATGCTACGAAACTATAATAACAAAATTGTAGCTTTATGGAAGAAATTAAGTTAAAAAAAAATTAACATTCAATGAAAGAATGGGAACAATTAAAGAGAAGTTTGCATAAGTTCTTCTACCCTACTCCTTGTTGTTTGTTATTTTTGTATTGTATAATGTGTTCTCAAGT
The DNA here is from genome assembly GCF_029168945.1 of Cannabis sativa. Classification (NCBI taxonomy): domain Eukaryota; kingdom Viridiplantae; phylum Streptophyta; class Magnoliopsida; order Rosales; family Cannabaceae; genus Cannabis; species Cannabis sativa. The sequence continues at coordinate 14,502,876 of NC_083604.1, forward strand.
GGCATATAAGGATGTTCATAAGAGAAGAGTTTTTTTTATATAAAATTACGAGCATGTTATTGCAAAATTTATGTATTTAAAGCACGTATATGTAAGTATTGTGATGGAGTATGTTTGTTATTTAAGTAATATATAAAGGAATAACAATACTTAAATTAGGTTGTATATGTTATATGTGTTGTAGTTTGACCAATAAGATAAAAGTTAAGTACATATTTGTTGGGTCCATAAGGTAGATAAGGAGGTCATGTAGTAAGTGGTGACAAACATGAAGTCCCTCGTGTATTTGGTAGTTAAATTTCGAGGACGAAATTTCTTTAAGGAGGGTAGAATGTAATACCCGGTAAAAATATACATATATTTTAAATTTTATTTGTTATACAATTTGTGTGAGAATAAATATTTATTTATTTCTACTAATAGTGAATAGAGACTATTGCTTAAAATAGTATTGATAGATTTCTAAACATAGTTGAAATTATAGTAAGTGTCAAGGTAAAATTTTGGTGTTTTTACGAATTAGGATAATTACTCAATTAAAGCCCAATATGAAAGTCTATTAGAGTTTTATAGATTATTTAGTGGGTTTAATCTATTGTATGAAGTGCATTAAATAACATTATAATGGAATTAATGTCACAAAAATTCGTAGGTTTTGATAAATTCGCAGGATTAAAAACTGTTTTACTAAAATGATCATATCTAGAGTTTTAGAGCTCCGATTGAGGTGATTCCAGTGGCGTTGGAAAGATAATTCAAAGATCTATAAATTTTGTAGAAATAGTTATATCATAATTCGGAATTTTTATAGGTGAAAACTGAGCCTAAAGTTACGAAATAAATGGCTTACTTTTAAAATTTAAAAATTTAGATATTTGTTGATTTAATAATATTTTAGCATTTTATTATATATTATTATTTTTAGTTAACCTAAACCTATCAGAATACGATATCTCATAATCTTTTTATCAAACCCTAAACTATCATAGTTTTATTTTTCCTCTCCAAACCAATTAGTCAAAGCCTCATTCTTCTTCATGTTTGCTCCTCTCAAACCTTCCACAATTCTTCTTATTTTCTACCTTCATTCTTAAAGTTTTGGATTTATAATCAAGGCTTGCGGGCTTGAGACATCGAATAGAAATATGTGAAGAGGTATGAAATATTTTCTTGCTCAATAATGCTAAATGTTATCTAGGGTTCGGATCTATTATATTTTTTCGTTTTCAGAAAAATAAGTTTCAGTAAAGTGATGATATCTCTCTTGATATTGATCCGTTTTTAGAGATTTTTATATCGTTGGAAAGTTTATTCGATTTCCCATAAGTTTTATGAAGAAACTTTTTGTTAATTCGAAGTCATACTATGTCAAAAAGTTAGTTTTATTCAATATCATGTGATTCGTTTCTTGAATCTTGTTCTTGCAAAACTGTTTTGGTAAAATTGTAATATCTCTTTGAATATAATTCCAATTTCAAAGATTTTGGTATCATTGGAAAGGGAATTTAATTTCCTAAAACTTTGATGAAGATGTTATCTTCTAGTTCTGAACCATTCAATGTCAAAAGTTTGTATTTTTGCTAAGTTGTGTAATTCGTTACTCCATATTCTTTCTCAGAAATAGTTTCAGTAAAACAATCATAACTCCCTCAGTTTTAATCCATTTTTAATGATCTTTATATCATTGGAAAGATAATAAAATTTTCTATAATTTTTATGAAGACAACTTTCACTGAATTAATATATTTGTTGGTCAAAAATAGTGATCTTTCTGCTGTACTGTAAGAGTACGAATTTTAATGTTAGGGCCTTGAACCATGTGTTGTTATAGGTAGTAGTGACAAGATAACAAGTCTTAAGCAGTGGGATTTGAGGATCTTGTCCTCAACAAGAAAATTCATTGAGGTTCTTGGAGTAGCAAGAAGGTGTTCTTAATAACTGAGGTAAGAAGAGTGGACATCTGTGCACAGGGTGTATGTTAAAACATACAACTTTATTGTGGGTTTGATGTTCATGTGTTTATAAGATTTTGTACTATGAATTATTGTTATGTTAGTATTGTTAGTATGTGATAGTGATAAGGCTTTTGACTGTTTGTGTAAGAATAACACTTATAGGATATGTTTTCTACTGCTGGTGTGAGCATAGCACTGCAGGATATATTTTTGGCTGCTTGTATGGGTTTACTTGCAGGTTATCCTGTCATGGGTGAGTACAACTTGTGATAAGGGATTGCCCTATTGGATGCCGAGTGTGAGAACAGCACAAGGCAGGGAAAGTTACACTTCATGTCTGATCAACATGAGTGGGAGTAGATTATCGTATGTGAGGACAATGTGCGATAAGATACTATGTGTTATGTGTGTGAGTATAACATGCATTAAGGTTACATTGTGATGTGATGTTATATTGTATTTGAGAATAGTATGTGACATGATATGTTGGTATATGTATGCAAGTATGGTATGAATTGATTTGATGTTGTGATATTGTTATACTTATGACTATGTTATCTGGTTGGGGGGGGGGGGAGGGGGGGTTATGTCCTACATAGCTCTTCTTACTGGGCGTTAGCTCACGGGTACTCTGTGTGCAGGTAAAGGCAAAACTATATAGTGAGGGTGGCGAGCTCGAGGCGTGGATTACATGTTAGGGGATTGTCACGATGTTTTGGTTTAAAAATATTTCATTTAAGATTATAATTCAAATAGTTTTTGTAAAGCTTTATATTTTAAGGTTATGAATAAATAAATGTTTTGTTTTAAAAATAATGAGATCTCATGCTTAGTTATTTTTCATTAAAGAAGTCTTTTATTGTCTTTATCTTAAATGGTTTTATAACGGACTAGCTAGTGTGACGTCTCGGGAAATCGGGGCGTTACACCGCCTTTGGTTAGCCTATTGAGTCTATCAAATCCTATATGACCTAAACGTAAATGCCATAGATAAGTTTGATCATCATTATCAATCTCTTTTCATTTGAGGTTTCTAGGTTTAGCTACATTGAAAAGTTCACTGTTTAGTGAGAGTTGTGTATTCGGTCTTAAAACATAAAGCCCTTGTTCCATGGTCGCAACACATATTTGAAATCCATTACGAGAAATTGAACAATTTGTACTCGAAAAATTAAATATATAAGATTGTGTTTGCAAACATGAGACACTAATCAAGTTTCTACTAAAGTTTGGAATAAATAAAACATTTTCTAAAATTAAAAATCTTTATTGAAACTTGATGCGGGCTTTTCCTCTAGGTTTGACCGAAACTAACTCGCCATTGCCAACTTTAAGCTTTAACTCTCCTGGAAGCAGATTTTCCCAAGTTTCAAGCAGCTGTAGTGAAGAACATACATGGTTAGTAGACCCAGAATCAACAATCCAAACGGATTTGTCGTTCTCTAAAACACATGATTCAAAGACAAAAGCATTACCTTCGTTCGAATTGTTTAGAAGCCGGGGACATCGTTCTTCTTGATGTCCCTTTTCATTACAATTCGAACATAGAAGATTATGTCTGATAATTGTACTTGAAGTAGCAGCTTTGCTAGAGCCTTCATGCTTAATCCTTTTCCTCTTATTATGAATTGCAAACCCAGGGGGACCTATTGCAATCAGATTCCGTTCATGGGCTCGTAATTCTGCTTCGAGCTTGTCCATGTCAGAGGAGTTGAAATTGTTGATCATATAAGAAATAACGAATTCATTATACTCCGGAGGAAGACTATTAAGAATGAGTTGGACCCATTGTTCTCTTGATAAATCAATTCCTAGTAGATTTGCCTTTTGGAACTTTAGATTCATCATCAACAGGTGCGAGTTTATGCAACTACCAGGATGCATTTTCACACTATAGAGTTATTTTGCTAAGATATTAACTAGGAGAGGATCGAGGTGAGGATTATTCATAATGACATTACAACACATCAATAAAACAAAAGTAAGGTTTTGGTCCATAAATCCATACACATGTTCAGAAAATAACAAATAATCACATATATTATAAAAATACTAAATCTAACATAGTTTATTTTTCAAGGTCTTTCAACAAACTGATACAGTGTCCCATTTAGGCGAGAGTCAAAGCATCATCCATTGAATAGAGTTGTCAACTCATCTAAAATGATAATCATTCTAGCAGCCTTTTATTCGATCAAGATTGGAATTCAGCGTTGTCCCGTTTAGGCAAGAGTCAAGGCAATTCTATCTTATGAGCTTCCACCATTATTTCATAATTTGCAAGTCAAATATGGTCGCCACCATTAGGGTGATCCATACCATATAAAACACTTACAAACTACTTATCTTTCGAGATTAAACGGTGCGAAATTGCTAATGAACGTTCCTCCATTAGGGAGGATTACTCACTAAAACAAACACGATGTAAAACCAACAATGGAGATCGAATGTCTCTTGATGAAAAGCTCATTATTTTAAAATATGTATTTTGTATAATCATTTATTCCATATTATAATAATGAAAAATTACAAATTAAAGTTGGTTTAAATAAAAAATCAACTTCAATTAATTTTCTATTATTATTTAAATTCGAAAAATAAATTCGAATAAAAATGGAATAAGTTCCATATAATAATGAAAAATTACAAATTAAAGTTGGTTTAAATAAAAAATCAACTTTAATTAAATTTCAATTATTATTTAAATTCGAAAAATAAATTCGAATATAATGGAACAAATTTGAAAATATCTTGTTTAAGTTGTTTTAGAAGAATCTAAAAAATCAACTTAAATATTTTTCAAATTAGACTTAATTAAATTTAAAATTAAGTTGTAACCACTTAATTATATTCCATTTTAAGTTAATATTCGAAAAAATATCAACTTAAAAAATTTCTAAAGAATCTTAATAACCAATGCCTAAAATTCCTCAACTTAATTTGAAATTTTAAATCTAAAAGATATTCAGATTTAAGCTGGTTAGTTATAGATAACTAAATATCAACTTAAATAGGAATATTTAATGAAAAATTTAAATTAAGCTTCAGAAAGAATTTAGATGGTTATAATTCTATATTTAATTAAATACAAGAAAATACATATAGTTTAGCTTAGAATTTAAAATTCTTTAAACTATGGTTTTCTTAAATTAATTTCAAAATAAATGAAATTAATTATGTTGCTAATCAATTTTATTAGGTTAAACTAATTTAATTAACCTAGTACAGTTATTCAAATCAGGCAAATGGGCCTTCACAATTGGGGTGGTTCATGTGAGGGGGTGCTGGGTTCAGTATGTCGTACCCACTACTATGGCTCCCAACTCTCACACAAGGCCCAAAAGAGAGGAATTTAACCTTAAACTGAACAACTGTTATTAATTGAATAGGCCCAAAAACTAAATGGGCCTAAATAAAATCTATCAAGAACTATGATATTTTATTTAGCAACAACAACCTATATGCATCTATAATGAAATTAAACACATAGGCTCACACAGGCACACAATTTGGATGGATCCTATCATGTTGCTAGGTCATACACAGATGAAAGAAGATTGTAAATATACCCGTTACAGATTATTTACTTGACCAAGGGAGCCATGAGTTAAAATCAGATCATTGGATCTGTCAACAAGTTAACCATGGCTATTTGCAATCAAGCAATAATAGGTTTTAAAAACTTACAAACAAGCTAAAACATATACTCCTGCAACAAGGTTAGCTGGATAGTTGTATGTAGGATTTATTTAATTTTAAATAAATAATTTTGAAAAATTAATTAAAAAAAATTATTTTGGAAAATAATAAAATAAAATAAAATTTAAAAATTTCGAAATTAATAAAAAAATATATTTAAAATTAAACCTACAATTTTAAAAAATTAGGTTTCAACCAACCTAAATATCATTTTAAAATTTGTTAACTTCTTTTAAAAATTTAATGTTATTTTATAAATAAAAATTTAAAAAAATAAATAAATATCTTTTTCAGATTTTAAATGTAATTTAAATAAATAAAATAACAAAATTTAAAAGTTAGCAAAATATCTTACATCTATTTAAAATTACATGATTATAGTTATCTTATTTTAAATTTAAATAAGGTCAAATTATTTAAAAAAATTTAATTAAAAAAAAAATTAATATCTGACCTTAAATTTAAAAATAAGATAAGATATAATCAAATTTAAAAATAAGATAGATAATTAAGCAAAAAAGATAGATATTTACTATTTTTCAAATTCAAATTACACTAATATCATGAATTAAATTTAAAAAATATTAATTAATTTAATTATGATAATTAGAATTGAACTAGGAATAGTAAATGTATAAATACAGAACTATACAAAATATCGGAACTTAAATCAATGAAATAGCATGAAAAATTGAAGAAAAACAAAAAAAATGCGAGCTGTACGGACGGTATGTTGTGCATACCCGTCCGCGCGCGCATAGGAGTGCACTACCGAGGTTTCTCGGCGCAAGAGGGTCACCAGCACGATTTCCGCGTGCGGATGCTGGTTGCCCGATTCCTAGATTTTTTCGACACTTCAAAAAATCATAACTAATTCAAATTAAATCGAAATTGAGTTCCATACTATCCAATAAAAATAATTCCAGAAACAGATATTCAATTATTTTTCACGAAAATTCATAAACATCAATCAATCGTCATATAACACTCAATACAACATGATACCATCAAAAACATCAAACAATCGTTTTAAAGTCCAAATTTCTTGCAAGCAAATCAATTACCATGGCTCTAAGGCCAGTTGTTGGAAATTATTTTACCAGGACCTTAGATCTACTCACAAGTATGTTGATTAACACCCTAAATATGAACTTTCTAAAACGATGAAATAAACACATATAAAGTTTAGTAAACCTTACATTGGGTGCATCGGAATAATTGTTGGAAATTTATTTTACCAGGATCTTAGATCTACTCACAAGTATGTTTATTAACATCCTAAATATGAACTTTCTAAAACGATAAATTAAACACATATAAAGTTTAAGAAACCTTACATTGGGTGCAGCGAAATTAAATGACTCCTTCCGTTCAGATATCTAGCCCTTGATTCCTTTCTGTAGCAGAGCATTATCAATATCTGAACCTGGATCTCTTTCTCTGAATCTTTGATGCTGAATCTTCTTTGTTGATGATCTTTCTTCACGATCTTCCTCACTATGACTGAGGTATCACTTGCTGTGTGTGGGCACTACTCTTACACTAAGAATTTCGAAATCTCAATGAGGAAGAGAGAGAGAGTGGGTTCAGCCAAAGATAGGGAGAGAGAAGGCTCAGGTTTTTCTCTGAAGGAAAAATAGAAAATTTAAGTGTAATTTTCCTAAAGCCTTCACTATCTATTTATAGCATTCCACTAGGGTTAGGTTTGAATTATTTGGCATTAAAATAATGAAAAAATCAGTTTAAATTTCCTACAAAAGTGGCTGGCCCTATACAAGTGGATTTGGGCCTCACTTTTTGCAATTTTGCAGTTTTATCTTTTCTGCATCTGATTTTCTCAAAAACGCCAATTTTCTAATTCAACCATTTAAATGCCAATTCTAACTATTTAATAACTATAAATAATTATTAAATAATATTGTCATTTATCATATTTATTAATTGAACCATACAAAGTATCATAATTAACAAATATGCCCCTAAAACTCTTTCTTTACAATTTCGCCCTTACTTAGTGAAAAATTCACAAATAGACATAGTCTAATTTGAGAATTATAATTGATTAATCAAAACCAATTACATGAGTCTTACAAGCAATATTATCTCAACTAGTGGGGGGACCATGGGTCTATATAACCGAGCTTCCAATAAGTAGATCAAGAATTTAGCACTAAAATTCACTAACTTATTAATTCTTCGTTGAATCCACGCATAGAACTTAGAATTGCACTCTCAGTATATAGAATGCTCTATATGTTCCACCATATAGACACATCATTAGTTATCCATTGTTATAATCCTAATGTGATCAATGATCCTCTATATGAATGATCTACACTGTAAAGGGATTAGATTACCGTTACACCCTACAATGTATTTATTCCTTAAAACACTTGACCCCGTATAAATGATATTTCAGCTTATGTGAAATGAGTACTCCACCATTTATGTTCGTTTGGTCAAGCTCGAAGGAGATTATCCTTTGCTTACTATTCGCCAGATAGAAGCTATAAATTCCATGTTTATGATAGCGCTCCCACTCAATTGCACTACCGTGTTCCCAAAATGTACGTATCACCCTGACCTAAAAGTAGGCTTAACTAACAAATCAAAGAACACGAATAGCCTTTCAAGATTGAGCCTAATCATAACAGGATTAAGAACATTTGATCTAGGATCAACTAGGCGATATTGACTTGAATAGATATTACAGTAAGTTTAATAAATCTAAGTCAAAGTTCAATATCGGTCCCTTCCGATGCATAATCCATGCATCCAACCTGAGCTTTACTTTACCCAATGCTCTGGAAAGAACATAGCATTTCTCCAAATGCAAGTAAACTCTGTTGTAGATTATCATATCAGTAAAACCCTATGTCTGATAAATCTAGGAAACTTTATTCACATAGTCATGTTTACTTTCCAATGTGTTGACGGCGCAATAAACAGGATCAAGTATGTGAAAAGGGTTTCAGATGAATTCATACATTATGTACATATAATCATGAAATAAATCATGTGAACCATGCAACATTAAATGTTATTTCTGATCTATATTAATAAGTAAATCTGATTATATTGAAATGAGTTTTATTTAGGGCATAAAACCCAACAAACTCCCACTTGCACTAATATAAAACAAAAAGTGTGTCTCAAATAATCTCAACACCTTGATATACAAATCAAGTGTAGTAGTAGTAAACTCCTCGTAATAGGATCTGAAAGGTTGAATTAACCACAACCTTTTCTCCACCATTACTCTTCCTTAATCACAAAATCATTGATAATGTGAAATTCCTCTCTATATGTCTACTCTCTTGGGATACTGGATTCTATATCTTTGGCAACTACTTTTGGTTAATCAGGAAATTAACACTAGTAGTTTAAGGCAATTTGGAATGATGCCAAAAATGTATAGAACTTTCCTTAGACTGAATAAGTACCTTTCTTGTAGCTTTAACATTCAGTCTCTCTCTGGTAAACCTAAAGACTTCAGATAGGTTTTTACACTTCTCCAAAATCACTATTCCACCCCCAGAGTAACCACCATCTTATCAGAAAGATTTACTAGCACAAAGGCAAATTTCAAAATCTGATATGGTGTAGTCTAAGAGTTTTAAACACACCCTTATAGACTAACATATAGTTCCTCCTCTTAATCTTAAGATTTACTTGATTGTCTTCTAATGTTCTTCTCCTGGATTAATCTGATACCTACTCATTACTCCCACTCAACACCAGGTGTCTGGTCTAAGGCATACAAAAGCATATCTAAGACCTCTCACTGTTGATTTAAGAAATTCTTTCATGGCTTTATCTTTTCTGGAATAGTTAAGACTTTTCCTTAGATAAATAAAATCTATGTCTAAGAAGTTGTGAAGCTTCTATAGATTGCCATTAGAAAGAAAATGCTTCAGCATCTTACTAAAGTAAGTTGCTTGCATTAGAGTAAGTAATTACCAGGTATACCACAAGCCATAGGTTTAGATAAACTCAAACCTATAATACTAGGAACAGGAAGTTTTGTTAAGTCTATTGAATGGACTTATAAACGAAAATTTCCTTTTATGTCCTTGTAATAGAAAACTTTAGGTTACTCCATGTGAATGGATTAAACCACAGTTATATTGGCTTTCTTCTTAGTTTCTTATCTTGACAATCCATTACTTGTTTAAACTCACAATGGATTTTAATCACTAGTGTCTCCCAAGTCATAAGAAGGTGAGTTCCTAGAAACTCTCCCACTACGACAAGGTACCGTGAATTATGTCGAAGAAAACTAAATGGTATTAACCTCTTTGGTTGTGACAAGACAACAGAGGCAGTGGGATCATCATATGTCATATAAGATGATAGAACACTTTTGGAATCAAGAATTAAATATCTCCTTTATTTGCTACTTGTTTTTCAGACTTAGTCATTTTCTTAGAAAAGTAGTATTTGTTTGAACAAACACTTTCTTATCTATTGACAATGGGATGGTCCACCCCTAATCACTTAGAATAGCTAACAAACCATGGTTAACAGTTCTAGCTTTTCTTAAGATTTTGATTAGGTCATCCATGAATCTAGTAATTATTTACATTAAGTACCCGACCATTACATCATTCTGAAATTGTATTACCATAGAAGGATTTAGGCAACGACTAGTAACTAATCATCAATATGCAACTCGAAATTTCTGGGGAGGTAAGTTTGGATATAATTCAAAAATCAATTTAATGATCTTTGAACTGCATATCTACTAACTATTTCTCCACCCCTATCAGTTCGCAAGATCTTTAACCACTTACCTTAATGGTTTTAACCATTGCTAGAAATTAATGAAATTTTTCAAATATTTCAAATTTCTTTGCTAAAAGGTATAATCTAGAGTTATCGTTTTAAGAATACAACGAAAAACTCATATCCACCCCTGAATGTACATCCATCTGCGAATGAGATGAACTACTTTCAGTGGATATAGGCATATTAACTCTTTGCAGAGATTGATCTTGTCAAATCCACTATGAACAAGATACAAATGCCATAGATTAAAAAAAATGTGGTTGTGTCTTTTTGATGACTTAGGTTTAGTTACATCAAAGAGTTCTTAGAATAGTGCAAGTGGATCCTGGTCACAGAATACCTAACTCATATTCCATACAGTTTAAATCCATTAATAAAAGATGGATATTAAACACTTGAGAAAGTGTAACTGTATTGTATCTGGAATTAGAAATATAAGAAAATTTCTGTTTGGATTCTAAAATTAAAGTCAAAGACTTAAATTCAACCAAATATAATGAGTAATTCTTTCTTGGACCACCACTACTATTTAAACTTTAAGTCAGATTTGCCCATACAAGTAGGAGATTTCTAAGATTGAGGATTTATATCAATTGGGAATAGAATTTCGGGATTATAATCATATGCGTCATTTAATTTCTTAAGAGAAAATATATAATGACATGAAATGATTTATAGACCATTCATCCAATGATATGTTATTAAGCTAATTCGAAATGAATAAGCTAAGAGGAATTAAGATAATTTCGTTTAAAATAAGAATCCAACGATGCTTCGATTAGCGAAAGTCAAAGTAATCTTATTTATACAATCTTCTTGTTTCATATCGTAAAAATACTAGTCTAAGGTGTCATCAATTGATGAACAGCTAGATGTCGCATATACAATATTTATCTTTCGAGATCTAACACTATTATGAATGTCTAATGGTGAAAATCCACTAGGGATTTATCTCATTAGATAAACAAGCCAAGTTGGACCAACAATGAAGATTCGAAATTAAACTACAGCTTAATAACAGAAAATAACATGGTTCAATATAAATTCATACACAATTCAGAAATTATAAGCATATAGCAAGTAGGAATGACAAGTGAAAATACTAAAACTTATAATCCTAAATAATTTCCAAGGTTTTCAATAAACTGATATCAGTGTCCCGTTTAGGCGAGAGTCAAAGCTACCATTCATTGAATAGAGTTGTCAGCTCGTCTAAAATGTTAAACATTCTAGCAACCTTTTATTCGATCAAGATTGGAATTCAGCGTTGTCCCGTTTAGGCGAGAGTCAAGGCAATTCTATGTTATGAGCTTCCACCATTGTTTCATAATTTGCAAGTCAAGTATGGTCGCCACCATTAGGGTGATCCATACCATACAAAACACTTACAAACTACTTATCATGCGAGGTTAAACGGTGCGAAATTGCTAATGAACGTTCCTCCATTAGGGAGGATTACTCACTAAAACAAACGCGGTGTAAAACCCACAATGGAGATCGAATGTCTTAATAATAAAGCTCATTATTTAAAGAGAGTTATATTTTCTTTGATTCCCTTTATTTATTCTATTTATTTTAAATATATATTTATTTAATTAAAATTTCTAATTTAGAATAAAAAATTCTAAATATAAATTTTAATTTAATATTTATAAATTTTACTTAGATGGATATGAAATAATATGAATTATTTCCATCTTAGAAGTAATTTCCAATAAATATTTAGAAAAATATTTAATTTAAGTTGTTACAAAATTAATTTTAATTAATTTACAACTCAAATTTAATTTTCTATAAATATATATTGCATTTCGAAAAATTAAAGTATATAAGAATACAATTTTCGAAAAATGCATATTAAAATAAAAAATAAATCCTGGAAAAATTATTCTAATCTAATGTTGGCCCAAAATTAATTAATAAAATTAATTTACAACAAAAAAGATAATTTTCCTATTGAATTAAATATATAAGAAAAATTTCAAATATTTAAGTATGATGATGAAAATCAACTTAAATATTAATTTTCTATTTAATTAAATACATTAGAAAAACACTTCAAGCAAAAATATCATCTATCTAGATTTTTCTTTGACTAATTAATTCAATTTCTAATAATATACTTTTATTCAATTTATTTTAAATTAATCAATAAATGAAAAAATCATTGATTTAAGTTGATCCAAGAATTAATTAAAATAAATAATTAATTTACAACTTAATCTATTTTTCAAGATAAAATTCGAAATTCTAGCATTTAAGAAATGCAATTTCGAAATTTGATTAATAAAATAAAGAAAAAATATATTTTGAAAATTATTTAAATTTAGTTGAAAAAATAAATTTCAACTAAAAATAATTTTCTATTTAATTAAATGTCATGAAAAAGAAATATTTAAGTATCATGATGAAAATCAACTTAGATATTTAATTTTAAAATTAATTAAATGTATTAAATTCAAGAAATAAATAATTAAGTGTAGAGAAAGCTTAATTATTAGTCTCTAGTTTAATACTAGGAAAAATATACTTAAAATAAATTGTACCAAAATTAATTATATAAATAATTAATTTCACAATGTATAATATTTTCCTATTTAATATTAGAAATAATAAGTAGTCTAGAAATAACTATCTAGAAAATATCTTCTTTGACTAAGTATCTTTTCCACAAAATTTTTAAAAAAAATATCTAATTTAAGTTGTATTAGAAAAAATCTGAAACTTAAATTTTTTTCAAATTTAAATTTAATTAAATATCAAAAATTAAGTTGTAACCACTTAATTTGATAATATTCCATTTTAAGTTAATATTCGAAAAGATATTAACTTAAAAAATATCTAAAGAATCTTAATAACCAATGCCTAAAATTCCTCAACTTAATTTTGAAATTTGAAATTCAAAAGATATTCAGATTTAAGTTGGTTAGTTGTAGATAACTAAATATCAACTTAAATAAGAATATTTAATGAAAAATTTAAATTAAGTTCCAGAAAGAATCTAGATGGTTATAATTCTATATTTAATTAAATACAAGAAAGTACATATAGTTTAGCTTAGAATAAAGAATTCTTTAAACTATAATTTTCTTAAATTAATTTCAAAATAAATGAAATTAATTATGTTGCTAATCAATTTTATTAGGTTAAACTAGTGTAATTAACCTAGTACAGTTGTTCAAATCAGGCAAATGGGCCTTCACAATTGGGGTGGTTCATGTGAGGGGGTGCTGGGTTCAGTATGTCGTACCCACTTCTATGGCTCCCAACTCTCACACAAGGCCCAAAAGAGAGGAATTTAACCTTAATAAGAACAACTGTTATTAATTGAATAAGCCCAATAACTAAATGGGCCTAAATAAATTCTATCAAGAACTATGATAATTTATTTTAGCAACAACAACCTATATGTATCTATAATTAAATTAAACACATAGGCTCACACAGGCACACTTTGGATGGGTCCTATCATGTTGCTAGGTCATACACAGATGAAAGAAGATTGTAAATATACCTGTTACAAATTATTAACTTGACCAAGGGAGCCATCAGATCATTAGATCTCGCAAAAAGTAACCATGGCTATTTGCAATCAAGTAATAATACGTTTTGAAAACTTACAAACAAGCTTAAACACATACTCCTGCAACAAGGTTAGCTGGAGAGTTGGATGTAGGATTTATTTAATTTTAAATTAAATAATTAATTTCGGAATAATTAATTAATTAAAAAATAATTTTTCGAAAATTTTAAAAAAAAATTGAATCATTCAAAATTTAAAAAAAATTTAAATTTAAAATTAAACCTACAATTTTAAAAAATTAGGTTTCAACCAACCTAAATATCATTTCAAAATTTGCTAACTACTTTTAAAATTTAAATGTTATTTTATAAATAAAAATTAGAAAAGATAAGTTAAATATCCTTTTCAGATTTTAAATTTAATTTAAATAAATAAAATAACAAAATTTAAAAGTTAGCAAAATATCTTACATCTATTTAAAATTACATGATTATAATTATCTTATTTTAAATTTAAATAAGGTCAAAATATCTAAAAAAGATTTAATTTAAAAAATATATATAAAATCTGACCTTAAATTTAAAATTAAGATAAGATATAATCAAATTTAAAAATAAGATAGATTTTTAAGCAAGAAGATAGATACTAATTCTATTCAAATTCAAATTACACTAATATCTTGAATTAAATTTAAAAAATATTAAATTAATTCAAAATGATAATTAGAATTGAATTAGGAATAGTAATAGTATAAATACAAAACTATACAAAACATCGGAAGTTAATTCCATGAAAAAGCATGAAAAATCGAAGAAAAACGAAAAAATTGTGAACTGTACGGACAGTTTTCGCGATCGCAAGAAAATTTCAGCACAGCTACGATTTTTTTCGAATCTTCAAAAAATCCTAACTAATTCAAATAAAATCGAAATTGAGTTCTGTAAAAGGCTAACTTGCTTAATTTTTTCCATACTACCCATTAAAAATAATTCCAGAAACAGAATCGCAATTATTTTTCACGAAAATTTACAAACATCAATCAATCATCAAATAACACTCAATACAACATGATACCATCCAAAAACATACAAACAATCGTTTTAAAGTCCAAATTTCTTGCAAGTAAATCAATTACCATGGCTCTGAGGCCATTGTTGGAAATTTATTTTACCAGGATCTTAGATCTACTCACAAGTATGTTTATTAACATCCTAAATATGAACTTTCTAAAACGATAAATTAAACACATATAAAGTTTAAGAAATCTTACATTGGGTGCAGCGGAATATAATGACTCCTTCCGTTCAGATCTCTAACCCTTGATTCCTTTCTGTAGCAGAGTATTATCAAGATCTGAACCTGGATCTTCTTCTCTGAATCCTTGATGCTGAATCTCCTTTGCTGATGATCTTTCTTCACAATCTTCCTCACTATGATTGAGGTATTGCTTGATGTGTGTGGGCACTACTCTAATCACTAAGAGAGGTTCGAAATATAGATGAAGAATAGAGAGAGAGAGTGGCGGCTAGAGAAGAGAGTGGAGGCTCAGGTTTTTCTGATTCAGAAAGTGTAATTTTCCTGAAGCCTTCACTATCTATTTATAGCATTCCACTAGGGTTAGATTTGAATTATATGGCATTAAAATAATGAAAAAAAATCATTTAAAAAAGATAACATAGGTGGCCGACCCTGGCTAGGTGGACTGGGCCTTGATTTTTGCAATTTTGCAATTTTACCACCTTTTGTATCTGATTTTCTCAAAAATGCCAATTTCCTAATTCAACCATTTAAATGCCAATTCCAACTATTTAATAACTATAAATAATTATTAAATAATACTGTCACTTATCATATTTATTAATTGAACCATACAAAGTATCATAATTAACAAATATGCCCCTGTTAACTCTTTCTTTACAATTTCGCCCTTACTTAGTGAAAATTTCACAAATAGACATAGTCTAATTCGTGAATTATAATTGATTAATCAAAACCAATTACATGAGTCTTACAAGCAATATTATCTCAACTAGTGGGGGGACCATGGGTCTATATAACCGAGCTTCCAATAAGTAGATCAAGAATTTAGCACTAAAATTCACTAACTTATTAATTCTTCGTTGAATCCACGCATAGAACTTAGAATTGCACTCTCAGTATATAGAATGCTCTATATGTTCCACCATATAGACACATCATTAGTTATCCATTGTTATAATCCTAATGTGATCAATGATCCTCTATATGAATGATCTACACTGTAAAGGGATTAGATTACCGTTACACCCTACAATGTATTTATTCCTTAAAACACTTGACCCCGTATAAATGATATTTCAGCTTATGTGAAATGAGTACTCCACCATTTATGTTCGTTTGGTCAAGCTCGAAGGAGATCATCCTTTGCTTACTATTTGCCAGATAGAAGCTATAAATTCCATGTTTATGATAGCGCTCCCACTCAATTGCACTACCGTGTTCCCAAAATGTACGTATCACCCTGACCTAAAAGTAGGCTTAACTAACAAATCAAAGAACACGAATAGCCTTTCAAGATTGAGCCTAATCATAACAGGATTAAGAACATTTGATCTAGGATCAACTAGGCGATATTGACTTGAATAGATATTACGGTAAGTTTAATAAATCTAAGTCAAAGTTCAATATCGGTCCCTTCCGATGCATACTCCATGCATCCAACCTGGGCTTTACTTTAACCAATGCTCTGGAAAGAACATAGCATTTCTCCAAATGCAAGTAAACTCTGTTGTAGATTATCATATCAGTAAAACCCTATGTCTGATAAATCTAGGAAACTTTATTCACATAGTCATGTTTACTTTCCAATGTGTTGACGGCACAATAAACAGGATCAAGTATGTGAAAAGGGTTTCAGATGAATTCATACATTATGTACATATAATCATGAAATAAATCATGTGAACCATGCAACATTAAATGTTATTTCTGATCTATATTAATAAGTAAATCTGATTATATAAAAATGAGTTTTATTTAGGGCATAAAACCCAACAATAATATGACTCCTTCCGTTCAGATCTCTAACCCTTGTATCCTTTCTGTCGTAGAGTATTATCAAGATCTGAACCTGGATCTCTTTCTCTGATTCTTTAGTGCTGAAACTCCTCTTGCTGAAAGTCTTTCTTCACGATCTTCCTCACTATGATTGAGGTATCACTTGCTGTGTGTGGGCACTACTCTAATCACTAAGTGTTTCGAAATCTTAAGGAAGAAGAGAGAGAGGGAGTGGTCGGCCAAGGTAGAGAGAGAGGCTCAGGTTTTTTCTTAATGAAAAGTGTGTTATTTTCCTGAAGCCTTCACTATCTATTTATAGCATTCCACTAGGGTTAGGTTTGAATAATTTGGCATTAAAATAATGAAAATATCAGAGGATAATTCCTATAAAAGTGGTCGTCCATGGCAGTGTGGATTTGGGCCTCACTTTTTGCAATTTTGCAGTTTTATCACTTTTGCATCTGATTTTCTCAAAAACCCCAATTTTCTAATTCAACCATTTAAATGCCAATTGTAACTATTTAATAACTATAAATAATTATTAAATAATATTGTCATTTATCATATTTATTAATTGAACCATACAAAGTATCATAATTAACAAATATGCCCCTAAAACTCTTTCTTTACAATTTCGCCCTTACTTAGTGAAAAATTCACAAATAGACATAGTCTAATTTGAGAATTATAATTGATTAATCAAAACCAATTACATGAGTCTTACAAGCAATATTATCTCAACTAGTGGGGGGACCATGGGTCTATATAACCGAGCTTCCAATAAGTAGATCAAGAATTTAGCACTAAAATTCACTAACTTATTAATTCTTCGTTGAATCCACGCATAGAACTTAGAATTGCACTCTCAGTATATAGAATGCTCTATATGTTCCACCATATAGACACATCATTAGTTATCCATTGTTATAATCCTAATGTGATCAATGATCCTCTATATGAATGATCTACACTGTAAAGGGATTAGATTACCGTTACACCCTACAATGTATTTATTCCTTAAAACACTTGACCCCGTATAAATGATATTTCAGCTTATGTGAAATGAGTACTCCACCATTTATGTTCGTTTGGTCAAGCTCGAAGGAGATCATCCTTTGCTTACTATTTGCCAGATAGAAGCTATAAATTCCATGTTTATGATAGCGCTCCCACTCAATTGCACTACCGTGTTCCCAAAATGTACGTATCACCCTGACCTAAAAGTAGGCTTAACTAACAAATCAAAGAACACGAATAGCCTTTCAAGATTGAGCCTAATCATAACAGGATTAAGAACATTTGATCTAGGATCAACTAGGCGATATTGACTTGAATAGATATTACGGTAAGTTTAATAAATCTAAGTCAAAGTTCAATATCGGTCCCTTCCGATGCATAATCCATGCATCCAACCTGAGCTTTACTTTAACCAATGCTCTGGAAAGAACATAGCATTTCTCCAAATGCAAGTACACTCTGTTGTAGATTATCATATCAGTAAAACCCTATGTCTGATAAATCTAGGAAACTTTATTCACATAGTCATGTTTACTTTCCAATGTGTTGACGGCACAATAAACAGGATCAAGTATTTGAAAAGGGTTTCAGATGAATTCATACATTATGTACATATAATCATGAAATAAATCATGTGAACCATGCAACATTAAATGTTATTTCTGATCTATATTACTAAGTAAATCTGATTATATTGAAATGAGTTTTATTTAGGGCATAAAACCCAACAATAATATGACTCCTTCCGTTCAGATCTCTAACCCTTGTATCCTTTCTGTCGTAGAGTATTATCAAGATCTGAACCTGGATCTCTTTCTCTGATTCTTTAGTGCTGAAACTCCTCTTGCTGAAAGTCTTTCTTCACGATCTTCCTCACTATGATTGAGGTATCACTTGCTGTGTGTGGGCACTACTCTAATCTCTAAGTGTTTCGAAATCTTAAGGAAGAAGAGAGAGAGGGAGTGGTCGGCCAAGGTAGAGAGAGAGGCTCAGGTTTTTTCTTAATGAAAAGTGTGTTATTTTCCTGAAGCCTTCACTATCTATTTATAGCATTCCACTAGGGTTAGGTTTGAATAATTTGGCATTAAAATAATGAAAATATCAGAGGATAATTCCTATAAAAGTGGCCGGCCATGGCAGTGTGGATTTGGGCCTCACTTTTTGCAATTTTGCAGTTTTATCACTTTTGCATCTGATTTTCTCAAAAACGCCAATTTTCTAATTCAACCATTTAAATGCCAATTCTAACTATTTAATAACTATAAATAATTATTAAATAATATTGTCATTTATCATATTTATTAATTGAACCATACAAAGTATCATAATTAACAAATATGCCTCTAAAACTCTTTTTTTACAATTTCGCCCTTACTTAGTAAAAAATTCACAAATAGACATAGTCTAATTTGAGAATTATAATTGATTAATCAAAACCAATTACACGAGTCTTACAAGCAATATTATCTCAACTAGTGGGGGGACCATGGGTCTATATAACCGAGCTTCCAATAAGCAGATCAAGAATTTATTACCTAAATTCACTGACTTATTAATTCGTTGTTGAATCCACGCATAGAACTTAGAATTGCACTCTCAGTATATATAATGCACTATATGTTCCACCATATCGACACACCATTAGTTATCCATTGTTATAATCCTAATTGGAGCAATGATCCTCTATATGAATGATCTATACTGTAAAGGGATTAGATTACCGTTACACCCTACTATGTATTTTATCCTTAAAACACTTGACCCCGTATAAATGATATTTCAGCTTATGTGAAATGAGTACTCCACAATTTATTTTCGTTTGGTCAAGCTCGAAGGAGATCATCCTTTGCTTACTATTCGCCAGATAGAAGCTATAGATTCCATGTTTATGTTAGCGCTCCCACTCAATTGCACTACCGTGTTCCCAAAATGTACGTATCACCCTGACCTAAAAGTAGGCTTAACTAACAAATCAAAGAACACGAATGGCCTCCTGAAATTGAGCCTAATCATAACAGGATTAAGAACATTTGATCTAGGATCAACTAGGCGATATTGACTTGAATAGATTTTACGGTAAGTTTAATAAATCTAAGTCAAAGTTCAATGTCGGTCCCTTCCGATGCATACTCCATGCTTCCAACCTGAGCTTTACTTTAACCAATGTTATGGAAAGAACATAACATTTCTTCAAATGCAAGTAAACTCTTGTTGTAGATTATCATATGAGTAAAACCCTGTGTCTGATAAATCTAGGAAACTTTATTCACATAGTCATGTTTACTTTCCAAAGTGTTGACAACACAATAAACAGGATCAAGGATGTGAAAAGGGTTTCAGATGAATTTATAAATCAAATAGACAAGCAATTGATAAAGTGAACCAAAACATACACAAATGAATGAAAAATACTTCTGTTTTTTTATTGATGTTGAATAAAATAGATTACATTGAAATGGAGTTTTATTTAGGTCATAAAACCCAACACCCACTGCCTCTGTTGTCTTAACACAGCCAAAGAGGTCAATACCATTTAGTTTTCTTAGACATAATTCACGGTACCTTGTCGTTGTGGGAGGGTTTCTAGGAACTCACCCTTTTATGACTTGGAAGACACTAGTGATTAAAAATCCATTGTGAGTTTAAACAAGTAATGGATTGTCAAAATAAGAAACTAAGCCAAGAGAACTATGGTTTAATCCATTCACATGGAGTAACATAAAAGTTTTCTATTACAAGGACATGAAAGGAAATTTTCGTTAATAATTCTATTCAATGGACTTAACAAAACTTCCTGTTCCTAGTATTATAGGTTTGAGTTTATGTAAACCTATGGCTTATGGTATATCTGGTTAATTACTTACTCTAGTGCAAGCAACTTACTTTAGTAAGATGCTGAAGCATTCTCTTTTCTAATGGCAATCTATAGAAGCTTCTCGACTTCTAGACATAGATTTTATTTATCTAAGGAAAAATCTCAACAGTGAGAGGTCTCAGATATGCTTTAGTATGCCTTAGACCAAACACCTGCTGTTGAGTGGGAGTAATGAGTAGGTACCAGATTAATCCAGAAAATGAACATTGGATGACAATCAAGTAAATCTTAAGATTAAGAAGAGAAACTATATGTTAGTCGATAAGGGTGTATTTAATACTCTTAGACTACACCAAATCAGATTTCTTGACTTGCCTTTGTGCTAGAAAGTCTGCTGATAAGATGGTGATTACTCTGGGGTTGAGTAGTGATTTTGGAGAAGTGTAAAAACCTATCTGAAGTCTTTAAGTGTACCAGAGAGAGACTGAATGTTAAAGTTCCAGGAAAGATACTTATTCAGTCTAAGGAAAGTTCTATACATTTTTGGAGCTATTCCAACATTTCTTAACTACTAGTGTTACTTCCTGATTAACGAAAAAGTAGTTGCCAAAAGTATAGAATCCAGTATCCCAAGAGAGTAGACATATAGAGAGGAATTTCACATTATCAAAGTTTTTGTGATTAAGGAAATGTAATGGTAGAGAAAAGGTTGTGTTTAATTCAACCTGTCACATCCTATTACGAGGAGTATACTACTACTACTACTACAATTGATTTGTATATAAAGGTGTTGGATTTTGTGACCTAAATGAAACCCATTTGAAAATTGGCGTTTTTGAGAAAATGAGATGCAGAAATGATAAAACAGCAAAATTGCCAAACCCCAGGCCGGCCACTAGTGTAGGCTTTTATCATTTATTTTTTCTATTATTTTAATGCCAAATAAATCTAACCTAAACCTAGGTGGTTACCTGTAAATAGATAGTGATGGCTCACATTCACACTTAACTCTGTCAGATGAAAGTTGAGCCTCCTATTCTATACCATAGCCGCCGCCCCCCTCTTCTTCTCTTTTCTTCTCTAAATTTTTGAACCTTGAGTGAATGAGTGAATGCCCACACAAAAATCAAGTGGTATCTCAATCATAGTGTGGAAGATTGTGAAGAATCCAATCAACAAGAAGGAGAATCAGCATCAAAGGAAAGAGAGAAAGAGATCCAGGTTCAGATCTTGGTGATGCTCTGCTACAGAAAGGAATCAAGGGCTAAAGATCTGAACGGAAGGAGTCATTATTTTTCCCTGCACCCAATTTAAGGTTTCCTAAACTTTATATGTGTTTATTTCATTGTTTTAGAATTCATATTAGGATGTTGATGAAACATACATTGTAGTAAATCTAGATCCTGGTAAAATATTTCCAACACTAATATCAACTAGGTAATATTGAATTAAATGGATATTACAGGAAATTTATCATATCTATACAAAGTTCAATATCGGTCCCTTTTGATGCATACTCCATGCATCCAACCCAAGCTTTACTTTAACCAATGCCCTGGAAAGGACATAGCACTTATCCAATGTGCAAGTAAACTATGTTGTAGATTATCATATCAGTTAAACCCTGTGTACTGATAAATCTAGGAATATATATTTAATCACATAATCTTAATTACGTTCCACTGTGCTGACGACACAATAAACAAGAACATAAATGTGATAAGGGTTTGGATGAATTTATAAATCAAATAAACAAATAAATGATAACATGAACTTAGTGACACAATAAATAATGAAAATACTTTTGTCTCTTTATTGATAATTGAATAATAACGATTACATTGAAATGGAGTTTTATTTAGGGAATAAAACCCAACAAACTCCCACTTGCACTAATATAAAATAATCAGTACATATCAATTAATCCTAAACTCTGACGGTGCTTTTTAAATGCAGTTCCTGCCAAAACTTTGGTGAATGGATCAGCTAGGTTATCCTCTGTGTCTACTTTCTCCACCAGTACATCCCCTCTTGCCAGATATTCTTTGATGATGTGGTATTTCCTTTCTATGTGTTTGCTTCTCTTGTGGCTTCGAGGCTCTTTACTGTTGGCTATGGCTCCAGTGTTATCACAAAGCAAAACTAGTGGTTTTTCCTTTCCAAGAACAACACCGAGTCCTGTGAAGAATTTTCTAAGCCAGACAAGTTCTTTAGCAGCCTCTGCCGCAGCTATGTATTCTGCCTCCATGGTAGAGTCTTAAATTTCCGTTTGTTTAGCACTTTTCCAAACCATTGCTCCACCCACAGAGTAAACACCATCCTAGATGTAGATTTCTTGTCATCAAGACATGGCTGGAAATCTGAATCGGTATAGCCTACGGGATTTAAAGCACCACCCTTGTAGACTAACACGAATCGCCTTGTACTTTTCAAGTACTTCAAGATATGGTTAACAACATTCCAATGTTCCTGTCCTGGATTTGTCTAATACCTGCTCACGATTCCTACTACATAACAGATGTGAGTCTAGTGCATAACATAGCATACATTAGACTCCCAACTACTGAAGCATAAGGAACCCTTCTCATGTCCTCTACCTCTTGAGGATTAGTGGGACACTATTCCTTAGATAGACAGATACCAAATCTAGAAGGCATGGTTGCCCCTTTTGGTGTTGGTCATTGAGAATCTCTCAAAAACTTTGTCTATGTAAGTTGTTTGAGCGAAAGCAAGGGAAGTGTTCTTCTGGTTTCTAATAATCTGAATATCGAGAACATAGGCAGCTTCACCCAAATATTTCATTTCGAATTGAGTGTCTAGCCATTCCTTGATGTCAGTCATTTTCTTGATATTGTTGCCAATAATCAAAATGTCGTCAACATAAAGGACCAGGAAGACTACCACTTGGTTTTCCTTGAGTTGGTAAACACAAGGTTCATCTTCATTTTGAAGAAAGCCGTAGGTCTTGATGATTTCATCAAACCTTTTGTTCCAGGAGCGAGAAGCTTTCTTAAGTCCATAAGTGGACCCATTGAGTTTGCAAACTTTCTTTTCCTGCACTGGAAGAACATAGCCTTCTGGTTGCTCCATGTAGATAATTTCTTCAAGAATTCTGTTAAGGAAAGCTGTCTTGACATCCATTTGCCAGATTTCATAATCGAAAGCGGCTGCTATGGAGAGAAGAATTCGGATGGATTTGAGCATGGCAACTGGACTAAAAGTTTCCTCATAGTCCACGCCGTCTCTTTGGGTGTAACCCTTGGCGACCAGTCTAGCTTTAAAAGTTTCGACTTCGCCTCCAACGCCTCTTTTCTTCTTGTAGACCCATTTACATCCGATTGGACGATAGTCATCGGGTGCATCTACATATTCCTAGACTTTGTTCTTTTTCATGGAATTCATTTCTGAATCTATGTCGGCTGACCATTGTTTTAGTTCGGGACTTGCCAGTACCTGTTTGTAGGTTAATGGGTCGTCATCAATACCGTCACAAACGATCATATTGATTTCATCATCCAAGCCATAACGAGATGGTTTAGTAGAAACCCTCCCACTACGATGAGGAGCGGTGACCTTCTGAACAGGAACTTTAGTGGTAGTTTTCTCGGCTGTATCAACTTGTAAAGGTTCAACTGAGGAAGTGGGATTATCCTCTACTTGAGTAGAAGCGGATGGAACATTAGAAGGAGTTATATCTGAAAGCATTTCCTCTAACACAACTTTACTTTTCGGTTTGAAGTCATTAATATAGTCATCTTCAAGGAAAGTAGCATTTGTAGAGACAAACACTTTGTTATCCTTGTGACTATAAAATAGTCCACCTCTAGTCTCTTTAGAATTTCCGACAAATATGTAAACTTCAGTTCGCGATTCCAGTTTGCCTTCTTTCTTTCTTAAGACATGGGCAGGGCACCCGAAATCCTATAATGGCGTAAACTAGGTGTACGACCATTCCATAGTTCGACGGGTGTCTTAGGAACTGCTTTAGATGGAACAACATTTAGAATGTCGTTTGCCATCTGTATATAGCATATTCTCAGCAGGACGTAGACAGAGTTGAATAACTCAGCATAGACCTAACCATTTATAAAAGATTGTGATTCCTTCTCTCTGCAACTCCATTTTGCTGTGGAGTGATAGGGGCAGTATATTGAGATTCAATTCCAAGTTCAATTAAATGATCTTTGAACTGCATATCCATATACTCTCCACCCCTATCAATTCGCAAGATCTTTAATGTTTTACCTAATTGGTTTTGAGCCAGAGCATGAAACTCCTGAAATTTTCAAACGTTTCAGATTTCTTTTGCATTAGGTAACTAAAAAAATATCTAAAGAAATCATCAATGAAAGTGACAAAATACTCATAACGGCCTCGGGCTTTGACATTCAGGGGTCCATATAGACATCTGAATGTACTAACCCAAGGGGCTGTTTGGCACGCTCTCCCTTTGCAGAGAAAGAAAGTTTGGTCATCTTTCCTTCTAGGAAAGATTCGCATACAGGTAATTCACCTAAGACGACATTTTTCAATGGTTCATCTTTGGTTAACCTATGGAGTCTATCATAGCCTATGTGACCTAAACGTAAATGACATAGATAAGTTTGATCATCATTATCAATCTCTTTTCTTTTAAGGTTTCTAGGTCTAGCAATATTGAAAAGTTCATTGTTTAGTGCGATTTGTATATCCGGTCGCAAAATGTAAAGACCGCTTACTTTAATTTGGAAATTAGCAGTTAATCATGTTTAATTATGAGAATTATTTATAGCTATTTAAATAATTATTTATACTGTTATTGTTGAATTCTGAAATGCATTTTATGTCATTTAGTGATTTTCATAAGTTTGCATTTTCGGTGCCCGGTAACATGGAACTCGGTGTTTGGCTCAGTAAAATCACAACTTAGTATGTTAGTATTGTGGGACGGTTTATCAGACATTAGGAATTACGGATTGGCCGGGAATTTAGAATTTCCCAAAATACCCCCTTTAGTGTTATTTATGTTGTGTTTGCATGGAGGGGCAAATTGGTCATTTTGCCCCATTGTTATTTTGTCCTTTAGTGGACTTAATAATTGAGAAATATGTGTTTATTAATGTTATATGTTGGCTGAAATGAATAAGTGGAATTCTTTATTTTCATTTTTACAAAGTTTCAAAAATTAGAAAGTTAGAAAAAAAAAATTAAGGAAAAGCTCTCTCTTTTTCCTCTCTATTTTCGGCCCTTTGAGGCAGCAAGAAAAGTGGATTTTGCTCTTGTGATTCAAGTGATTTTCAGCAAGTTAGAGTGATTCTAGTTGAGGTAATTCTTGTTTAGCTTCTCTACTTTTATTTTCTTGATTTTTTTATGAAAAATGGTGTAATGCATGCTTAGTTTAGGTTGTTGTTGTTGCTGTGATTTTGTAGTTGATTTCAGAGGTTTAAGCATGATTATTTGAGTTGATTTGAGCTGCTAGTAATGCATGATTAGTGGTGTTGTTTAAAGTTATGGTTTTTCTATTCAAAAGCTTAAGTTTTCAATGTGAAAGTTGTGAAATTGGTGGTTGTAGTTATTGCATGAGTTAGGGTTTGGTTTCTACAGTTTTAATATGCTTGAATATGAGGTTTTAATCAGGGTTTGATGCATGATATGTTGCTTAGTCAAGTTTTGAGTTTTAGAACTCAATCTTGAACCTTTAATGGTGAATTGGGTTTCTATGGTTGAAGCTCGGTTTTGTTGCTTTAGAATTGTTCCTCAAGGTCTAAATAGCAGGTCTGGAAGTTTTGGTATTGTTTGGATTTGATTTGATGAAACTATGAATTTTTGATTGTGGTCTGCGAGGAACCGGAGTTCCGGTTGTGCATCCGGAATTCTGGATGAGGGTTCAGGAATTCCCAGAATCGAAATTCCGGTTGCAGAACCGGTCTACCGGTTGGGGAATTTTCAAGAACCCTAGATTTCCTCGTTTTTATGTTTTTTGGGGTATTGCCATGCTTTTTATCGATAGGGAAACTTTTAGTTCCTAGTTTAAGTCCCTGGGAAGTGATTTAGCGTATCACTTAATAGTGTTGTGATTGTTATGGTTTAGGAGCCTGTAATCCGCCGCGCAGTT
Organism: Cannabis sativa; assembly: GCF_029168945.1. NCBI lineage: Eukaryota > Viridiplantae > Streptophyta > Magnoliopsida > Rosales > Cannabaceae > Cannabis > Cannabis sativa. Next base: position 14,529,803 of record NC_083604.1, read on the forward strand.
CGTTCCAGTCAAGTTGACCGACACACCTGAATTCGGAATTGAGGTAAGATTAGTATAACAGTATGCATATATAGATTACATGTTTAGCGTGCATGTAGGAAGCCTGTTAGATTACATTAGATATGTATGTTGGCTTCGAACCATCTGCTGTATCACATCAGTACAGGCTAGAGTATGACTAGCAGCTGGAGTATGACCAGTGTACTGAGTATAGGCTGACACTGTATCACATCGGCACAGGCTAGAGTATGACTAGCAGCTGGAGTATGACCAGTCTGCCGAGTATAGGCTGATACTCGGTTTGGTAGTACTGTACTATTTGACGTACCACATCAGTACATGCTAGAGTATGACTAGCAGCTGGAGTATGACCAGTGTACTGAGTATAGGCTGATACTGTAACACATCGGTACAGGCTAGAGTATGACTAGCAGCTGGAGTATGACCAGTGTACCGAGTATAGGCTGTTACTTGTCAATAGTACCGTCTTATGAACGTTCAGGACTCGGTATCGTGTGGGACACGACCGTTAGGGTTATGGTCAGGGGTATGGGCGTCTGATCATAACTCGGGATTTATGTATGTTTATTATTATGCTTTTCTTACTGAGTCTGTCGACTCACAGTGCTGTGTTTATGTGTAGGTAACGGTAAGGCTAAGGCTGATGGACCGTGAGAGCGAGCCGGTGAAGATTGTACATGTCGGGGCAGTTAGGCCTAGAGCGTACGATCCTCGGGACAGCAAGGCTATTTTTGTAATTGTCGCTAGGCGACAAGTATTTTGTATAGACAGTAAACTTTATTGTTTTGTAATCGGGATCCCGAGTATTTTGTATAAATATTTTACAAGTTTAATTAAAAAGCAAAAATTTTAATTAATCACAATTTCCATAAACCTCGTTGATTAGCAACGAGCTGCACAGTATGTTTAAAAATCACGTAATACGCCTATGCTAGTTAGGGTGTTACACAAAACATACAGCCCTTGTTCCATGTGAGCAACCCATAATTAAAATCCATTACCAAAAATTGTGCAAACAGAACTTGAAAAATTCAATTTATAATATTGTGTTTGTAAACATGAAACACGATCAAATTTCTACTAAAATTAGGAATAAACAAAACATTTTCTAAAATTAAAAATTTCCTTTGAAACTTGAGGCGGGCTCTTCCTTTGGCTTGGACCGATACTAACTCGCAATTTCCAACTTTGAGCTTTAACTCCTCTGGGTTAAGATAATCCCAAGTTTCAAGCAGCTGCAATGAAGAACAAACATGGTTAGTAGGTCCAGAATCAACAATCCATAAGGATTTGTCATTCTCTAAAACACATGATTCAAAGACAAAAGCACTACCTTCGTTCAAATTGTTTAGAAGTCTGGGACATCGTTCTTTTTGATGTCCCTTCTCATCACAATTTGAACATTGAAGAGTATGACAATCAATTGTACATGAAGAAGCAACATTGTTAGAAGCTTCATTCTTAAATATTTTCCTCTTACAAAAGTTTGCAAAACCAGGAGGTGGCATTGCAATCAGATTCCGTTCATGAGCTCACAATTCTGCTTCTAGCTTATCCATGTCGGAAGAGTTAAAATTGTTGATCATATAAGATACAACAAATCTATTATACTCTGGAGGAAGAATATTAAGTATGAATTGAACCCATTGTTCTTTTGATAATTCAATTCCAAGCAACTTTGCTTTTTGGAACTTTAGACTCATCATCAATAGGTACGAGTTAATGCAACTACCACAGTGCATTTTCACACTATAGAGTTCATTTGGAAAGGCATTGACAAGGAATGGGTCGGGCTGTGGGTTATTCATTTTGGCACTACAAATATCAATAAACTGAAGTAAATCATATGGTTCAATAAATTCATACACAAATTCTAAAAATAACAAGTATAACAAATATGTTTATAAAAAATACAAGAAATCTAAATATTTTTATTTTCTAAGGTTTTCAACAAACTGATACAGTATCCCGTTTAGGCGAGAGTCAAAACATCATCAATTGAATAGAGTAGTCAACTCATTTAAACATTCTAGCAACCTTTTATTCGATCGAAAAGAGAATCCAACGTGGTTCCATTTAGGCAAGAGTCAAGGTCATTCCTATTTCATGAGCCCCCACCATTGTTTCATACTTTTGTAAGTCTTACTAATAGTCACCACTATTAGGGTGATCCATACTAAAAAATTAAACACTTACAAATAATACTTATCTTTCGAGATTCTACGACATTAAATTGCTAATGAACGCTCCTCCATTAGGGAGGATTACTCACTAAAACAAGAACTATGTAGAACCAACAATGGAGATCGAATGTCTCTTGATTAAAGCTCATTATTTAAAATGTATTTTTATTTAATCATTTATTTTATTTATATTTTAATAATAAAAATTATAAATTAAAGTTGGTCTGAAAAAAAATTAATTTTAAAAAAATTTCCAACTTTAATTAAAATTTCAATATTTAATTTTCGAAAATTATACATAAATATATATAAAATTCGAAATTAAATAAATAATTAAAATGTAATAAAATAAAATTTGAAAAATATCTAATTTAAGTTGTTCTAAAATAACTAAATTTTCAACTTAAATTATTTTCAAACAAAATTTAATTAAATAACAAATTAAGTTGTAACCACTTAATTTGAAAAATATTCCATTTTAAGTTGATCCAAAATTTAACAAACTTTCAACTTAAAAAATATTCTAAGAATCTTCAATAACTAATTCCTAGAATTCCTCAACTTAATTTTGAAATTCAAAAAATATATTCAAATTTAATTTGACAAAAAAATTAGTTAGAAATAACTAATTTACAACTTAAATAGGAATATTTAATGAAATATACAAAATAAGCTTCAGAAGAATCTAATTAGTTATAATTCTATTTTTAATTAAATACAAAAAAATACATATAATTTATCTTGAATTAATTTCATTAAACTAAGTGTGTTTTTCTTAAATTAATTTCAAAATATTCGAATGAAAAAAAAAATTCATCTATTTTGAAATTAATTATGTTGCTAATAAAGTTTTATTAGGTTAAACTAATTTAATTAACCTAGTACACTTATTCAAATCAGGCAAATGGGCCTTCACAGTTGGGGTTGTTCATGTGAGGGAGGGTTGGGTTTAGATGTCGTACCCACTGCTAGGGCCCCCTAACTCTCACACAAGGCCCAAAAGAGAGGAATTTAACCTTAAAATGAACAGCTCTTATTAATTGAATAGGCCCAAACACTAAATGGGCCTAAATAAAATCTATCATGGTTTGACATTTTATTTAGCAACCTAGTCCATTTTAATTTCAAAAAATTAAATGGACTTCCTATATGCATCTAAGCCCAAAGAAAACATATAGGCTCACACAGGCACACAAATTTGGATGGATCCTATCATGTTACTAGGTCATACACAAATGAAAGAAGAATGCAAAATTTACCTGTTACAAATTATTGGTTTGACCTATTGACAATTGAACCATGGGTTAAAATCAGATCATTGGATCTGTCAACAAGTTAATCATGACAATTTAGATCAAGCAACAATAGGTTTTATAAAACTTGTTTTACAATCAAACAATATAAAACACATACACCTGCAACAAGTTGGATAGTTGGATATAGGATTTATTTAATTTTAAATTAGTTTAATTTAATTTAAAAAAATTCGAAAAATAAATAAATAAAAATATTTTTTTTCGGAATATAATAAATAATAAATAAATTAATTAAAAAAATTAAAATTAAACCTATGAATTTGAAAAATTAGGTTTCAACTAACTTAAGTATCTTTTTCAAAAAAAATGCTAACTACTTTTCAAATTTCATGTTATTTTTGAAATAAAAATTCAATAAAATAAAATGATAATTTAATATCATTTGTCTGATTTTACAATTTAATTTAAATAAAAAATGACAAAATTTAAAAGTTAGAATAATATCCTATTTCTATTTAAAATATCATGATTAAAATGATCTTATTTTAAATTTGAAATAAGGTCAATTAAATAAAAAAAATTTAAATATTAAATATGTGACCTTAAATTTAAAAATAAGATAAAATAATCAAATTTTAATAAATAAGATAATTAATTAAGCAAAAAATAGATTTTTACCTATTTTCAAATTCAAATTTCACTAATATCTTTAATTAATTTAAAAAATATATATTAATTAATATAATTCTGATAATTAGATTTGAAATATGAAAAACAAAAATCTAAATACAAAATTATACAAAAAATTCGAAATTAATTCCATGAAAAAGCATGAAGAAAATGAAGAAAATTGAAAAAAAATGCAAGTTGTACGGATTTTATCCTCGCGCGTCCCAGGAGTCCATAGTCGAGTTTTGCCGCACACGGATCATGCACAACAGGATTTCCGCACGCGGAATGGGGTTTCAGATAGCACCTGGGCAAGAAAATTCAGAATGCCCGTGTCTGAACACGGGTGACACCCGTGTGTCACGTGCATCCGCACGCGCATGGGGTGTGTCACCACCCCTATCTTTTTTCAAAACTTCAAAAAATCATAACTAATTCAAATTAAATCGAAATCAAGTTCTATAAAAAAAGTGAATTGCTTAATTTTTCCCAAATTATCCAACAAAAAAATTTCCAAAACGAAAATTTAATTATTTTCATAAAAAATTTCACAAACATCAATCAATCATCAAATAACACACATATCAACATGAAACCATCAAAATCAAACACAAATCGTTTTAAGTCCAAATTTCTTGAAAGTAAATCAATTACTATGGCTCTGACGCCAGTTGTTGGAATTATTTCACCAGGATCTAGATTTAATAACACGTATGTTATTAACATCCTAAATATGAACTTGTAAAACGATATGAAATAAACACATATAAAGTATAAGAAACCTTACAGTGGTTGCAGCGGAATATAATGTCTTCTTCCACTCAGATCTCTAACCCTTGTATCCTTTCTGTAGCAGAGTATCACCAAGATCTGAGTCCGAATCTCCTTCTCTTGAAACAAGATTCTTCACAATCTTACACACTATGATTGAGTACTACTTGATGTGTGTGGGCACTCACTCTTTCACTATAGGCTCGATTTATAAGAGAGGAAGAGAGAGAGAGAGTGTGTGGTTTTGGCTAGGGTTGTGAAGGAGGCTCAAATTTTATCTGAAGGAATGAGATGCATCATCTTTTACCTTAAGTCATCACTACCTTTTTATAGGAAACCACGTAGGGTTAGGTTAGATTTATTTGGAATTAAAATAATGAAAAAATAAATGGTAAATTTTCCATAGAGTGGCCGCCCATAAATGGATAATGGGCCCCACTTTGCAATTTTGCCATTTTTCTCATTTTCCTTCTTATTTTCTCAAAAATACAAATTTTCTAATTAAACCATTTAAATGCAAATTCTAATTATTTAATAACTAAAACTTAATTATTAAATAATATTGTCATTTAATATATTTATTAATTAGGCTTATCAAAGTCTCTTAACTAACAAATTACCCCTAAAAACTCTTTCTTCACAATTAAGCCCTTGCTTAGTAAAAAATTCATAAACTAGACATAGTCTTATTTTAGAATTATAATTGATTAATTAAAATCAATTAACTGAATCTTACAAGAAGTATTGTCTCAACTAGTATGGGGACCATGGGCCTATATATCTGAGCTTCCTATAAGCAGACCCAGAATTTACCAAGTAAAATTACTGACTTATTAATTCCTTGTTGCATCCACCATGAAACTTGGAATTGCACTTTCAGTTATATAGAACGCTCTATATGTTCCACGATATAGATACGCTATCAGTTATCCATTGTTATAATCCCAATAATCAATGATCCTCTATAGATGATCTACATTGTATAGGGATTAATTTATCGTTACACTCTTCAATGCATTTTATCCTTAAAACACTCAGCCACCTATAAATGATATTTCAGTGAACTAACATAATCTCTGAAATGAGTACTCAACCATATGTTTAGCGCTCCCACTCAATTACACTACCATGTTTTCAAAATGTACGTATCACCCTGACCCAAAAGTAGGCTTAAGTAACAAATCAAAGAGCATGTATAATACTCTTGAGATGGAACCTAACCATGTCAGGATTAAGATCATTTGATCTAGGATCAACTAGGTAATATTGAATTGAATAGATATTACGGTAAATTTATCATATCTATACAAAGTTCAATATTTGTCCCTTCCGGTGCATACTCCATGCATCCAACCCAAGCTTTACTTTAACCAATGCCCTGGAAAGGACATAGCAGTTATCCAATGTGCAAGTAAACTATGTTGTAGATTATCATATCAGTTAAACCCTGTGTACTGATAAATCTAGGAATATATATTTAATCACATAATCTTGATTACTTTCCACTGTGCTGACGACACAATAAACAAGAACATAAATGTGATAAGGGTTTGGATGAATTTATAAATCAAATAACCAAATAAATGATAACATGAACCAAATGACACAATAAATGATGAAAATACTTCTGTCTCTTTATTGAGAATTGAATAATAAAGATTACATTGAAATGGAGTTTTATTTAGGGTATAAAACCCAACAAAACCTTCCAAGAAGGTGAAAACTGAGGAACCCCACATTATATTCAAAGAGGAAGACGAGAAGAACGTGAGATATCCTCATGTCGATCTGCTGGTCATAACCATTCAACTGGCCAATAAGAGGATCAACAGAGTGTTAATAGATAATGGCAGCTCGGTAAATATCATTTATATGGAGACTATAATGAAAATGGGGCTCGAAAAGGCCAAGTTAAGGCCTTGTATGGTGAATCTTTACGAATTCACCAGGGATAGAATCGCTAGCCTTGGCATAATCGAGCTTGCTTTAACTGTAGGCGAGGCACCTTTAACTGCTACTGTTTTGCTAGACTTCTTAGTTGTCGACCTACCCTTGGCTTACAACATATTGTTGGATCGTCCACCACCTATCTTTAAAGTTCCAAACACCAGATGGCGTGGGAGTGGTGCGTGGTGACCAGATGCTCACTTGCAATTGCTATCGCATAGAGTTGCAGCATAGAAGGGTCGATCATCAGTTGATGACGATCTTGGCAGGAGAAAACAAGAAGAAAGAGGAAGATCTGATCCCCGAGTTCAAGATGAAAGAAACCTGCTAAAACAAATTGAAGAATTGGACGACGTTATACTCGACGCAGGAAATCCCACCAAATGTGTGTCCATTGGGATGAACTTGACGAATAGCTCAAATAGCAATTAATAAGCTTTTTGAAAGCGACTCAGGATCAACTCGCCTGGAGTCATTGGGATATGATAGGGATTGACCCTAAGATTATCTTCCATCACTTAAATGTTGATCCAAACTACCCGAGGAAGAGCAAAAAAGGAGGCCCTTGGATTCCGAGAGGCAAGGGGCACTAAAACAGGAAGTTGACAAGCTGGTAGTCAATGATTTTATATGCGAGGTATTTTACCCCTCGTAGATAGCCAATCCTTTTTTGTCTCGAAACCTAATGGAACTTAGAGAACTTGTATTGACTTCTTCGATATGAATAAGGCATGCCCAAAAGACTGTTTTCCTCTTCCCAGGATCGACCAGTTAGTGGATGCAACTCCAGGGCACGAGCTTATGTCATTTATGGACGCATATCATGGATATAACCAGATAAAAATGTATGTCCCAGATCAAGAACATACAACCTTCTCGTCAGTATCCGATAATGAAACCCAATTTGATGGCGACTTGTTCACTGAATTCTGCGAGAGGAATCCAATTATCAAAAGCTTCTTGTCAGTATCTAGGCCTCAGGCAAATGGACAAGTGGAAGCCATTAATAAAACCCTAAAGGATACTATCAAGAAAAAGTTAGACGCTGCCAAAGGAAGATGGGTTGACGAGCTACCTCAGGTGCTCTAGGCCCACAAAATTACCGAGAAAATAGCCACGGGACACACTCCTTTCTCGCTAGCATTTGGCTCGGAAGCAATGCTGCTTGTTGAAGTGAACATATTGACTCATAGAAGAGAGTTTTAGAATCAAGAACAAAACTAGGAACTTTTAAAATTGTCCTTGGATCTATTTGAGGAAAAACGAACTGAGTTCCAAATCATCAACGGTGCATACAAACATCGAGTCATAAGATACATCAACAAAAGAGTCAAGAAAAGACTATTTAATGTTGGAGACTTGGTGTTAAGATGAGTCTTTGCAAATAAGAGAGATGCATCAGCAGGAGTGTTCAACCCGAAATGGGAGGGTCCATATGTCATCCAAGCAGTAGTTGGAGTCGAAGTCTATAAATTAGCTCGACTTGATGGCTCGCTAATAAAAAACTACCACTACTACAAAATTGGGTATTCCCAACGGTTAATAAGGGGGCCAATTCTGAAAACCGTTGGAAAAGGTAAGGGAAGATTTTTCCCAACGGTTTAGAACCGAAGCAAAGAAACCCTTGGGAAAAACTAATGCCAACAGTGGAGAACCGTGGGCAATAGTAAATGAAATTTTTTAAAAGAAAACAGTGAACGCCAACAGTGGAGAACCGTTGGTAATATGATTACTGTTAGAAAATATTTTTTTGTTTAAAAAAAAGTATCAAATTTTTTTTTTAAAAAAAAAGTTAACAAGTTTTGTATTTAATTAAAAGATTAACAAAAAAAATTGAGCAATTTTTTTTTTTAAAAAAAAAAGAAAAATAAAAAAGTGTATAAATAGAACATTATAAAATACTATTGTAGAATTATTTTGAATTTAGTCATAACAAAATATTATAATACTAGTATTTTAAATTTTAATGGTATTTGCCTAAAAATATTATTTTTGAAAGAAAAAAAAATACCATTTTATTTGATTACATTTTTTTTTGGAAATGGTTAGCATTTATACATGTATTAGTGACATTTAATATAAAATGTTACTAATTTATAAATAGTTAATTTTAATAATATTTAAAGTGTAACTAAATTATAACCTAATCACATTTGTAAAAATAATTTAACTGATTATATTGTTCTACATTTTAAAATGTCAGTAATTTGTTTTATATAATAGAAAATGTTATTTTCATTAAAAGAATAATGCTTTCAAATATTAGTAAATAAATTATATATAAAAAAAATATATAAACAATATTTTTTTTAATTATCTCAAAAAAAAAAAAACATTATACTTTTAAGAAGTTAACTGGTATTTACATTTTATGGTTAAATCACATTCGATCTCTAAGCCGCCTCCAGCCATCACTCGTCATCGCTGGTCTAAGTCGCCTCCACCACATCACCACCTCCACCTCTTCTCCCTTCCACGATCAACAGCTCTTCCCACCCTCCGAGCTCTGTTATTTCTCCTTTTGCTTGAGATGAAAATGCAGGTTTCAAACTCATACTCATGGTTTCTCTTTGTTATTTCTTTACTTTTTCTCATTGCAAGGTGACATCCATGGTTTCTCTATGATTATTTTTCTTATTAAACCATTTGTCTACAACATTTTAGATTTGAGGTAATCTAACCTCTTCTTTATTTGTGAAAATTTTCGGTAACATTTGAATCATTTGTTTAATTCAGATTTTTGTATATTCATGTGATTATATATATGTGTTCAGTTCAATAATGGCGTAAATTTTGTTTTATATTGTGTTTGTCTCATCTTTTTGGTTTAAAAATTGTTGTTGAAATTAATATCAATATGTATGCCTATTTCTATCTTTCTTTTACAATATTTATAATTTAGATTTGTTATTTGCGTTTGACATCGTAAGTTTATAATAGAAGTTGGGTTTAGTTACAGTGCAAACTTTGTTATAAATCTTTTGAGAAAATGGATTAGGTTTGAGAATATTACAGCACCTTCAAGGTAACTAATTATAGATTTTCTCTCTTAATTGTTTTAAATAATTGATTGATTTGGAATTAATTTAATAAACGTACATTACTGAATTGAAGATTTTGATTCATTTACTGTGCAACTTGGAAGATATGGCTGCTAATCCTTTCCATTCATTGTGCAGAAGTGTAGTTGTTGTTGTGGTACTGGAGCAAGATTAGGAATATATGTTGCATCATTGGTTTGGAGGTGTTGTGGTGTGTCCCCTCCAAGTGCTTAGTTTTGATTCAAGAAACGTGTGTCGTCTGCTCAAGCAATTATCAAGTTGATCAAATGGATTCACCGAAGAAGAGAATTAGAAAGTGAAGAAGCAGGTGTATATATTGGTAACTACTGCTCTTATATATAGAATCTGGTATACTAGGAATGATAAGTATTGGAATCATTCAAATCATTTTGTGGAGTCAATTTTTCATCATACAAAGATAAATATGAAAGGGAGGCTTACACGAATTAGCTTCAATAAAGTTAGTCAAATAGATAGAGAGTGAATAGAAATGTTGTAAATGTTACAAGTCTATTATCAGGCCTTTAAGGTACTGTTGAACAATTGTAAGGTTTCAAATTGTGGAATATATATTTAAATGATGATTTATAAAATAATATATTAGTGTAGTGAAATAATAATTTGAATTTATATTTTATGATTTTTATTTCATTAATTTTTATTTATATTATCATTTTTGTTAATTTTTATTTATACTATTATTTTTGTTAAAATTCATTTATATTATTATTGTAACACCCTAACTAATATAGGCGTGTTAGCGTGATTTTTAACGTACTGTGCAGCTCGTTGCTAATCAACGAGGTTATTAAAAATCGTGAATAATTAAAATTTGCTTATTTAATTAAAAACATAAAGTAATACATTATGAAATTTTACGATCCCATTTGCAAAATACATTTATAAAAGTTTGCTATTTATATACAAAAGTTTTGTCGCCAAGCGACTATACAGCAAAAGCCTCGATGTCCCAAAGACCGTACTCTGCAGGCCTAACCGCCCCGACATGTACAATCTTCACTTGCTCGTTACCACGACTCCTCAGGTTTAGCTTTGCCCTTACTTACACATGGAAATAGCACTGTGAGTCGACAGACTCAGTAAGAAAAGTATAACATAAGACATACTAATATCCCAGGTTATAATCAGGTGCCCATACACCCAACCATAACCCTAACTGAGTTAGGAACATTCTCAACAAAGTATGACTAACTGCGATTCCAACCTATACTCAGTACTCTAGTTGTACTGATGTGGTAGCAGATAACTCATACTATCTGATAGCCTAGCATATATTTGTTGGCATCTGGGTGCAACTCTATGTACACCTCACTGTTGCCCTGATATGCTAATCTGATGGCTATATATTTGCCTAACATATATATGTTGGTATCTCGATGCAACTCTATGTAAACCTCACTGATACCCTGATATGTTATTTTGATGGCAACTAACATGTACGCTAAACATGTATAAACATATGCATATCATTATACTAATCTTACCTCAATTCTGAATTTAGGTATGTCGGTCAACTTGAGTGGAACAACTGCTCGGCGAATTATAGGCTCCTAAATAACATTGATAACAACATGAATAAGTGACTCGCTAAATCACAACCGGGACTTAGGTTTTAAACCAAAAACCTATCTACATCAACTTAATATGGCAATACCATAACCTAGCAGGGAATTAACCAACCAAAGCTCTGGAACTAACTCAAATCGAAAACACGAAAAAGTTCAGGAAACTGGTTTCTGATCCGGTTAACTGGTTTTACAAGGCTTGTAAAACCGGTTCGGTTAATCAGTTTTACACCAGGTAGCCTAAAAATTTCTAAAACCTAATCAATTCCACTCCAAATCTTACCAAACCTTCCAGACCTGCATAATATAACCCAATAAACGATTTCCAAGCAATAAAACAAATACCCAAGCTCAGAATCAAGTTTCACCATTAAAGCTCCAAGTTTGAGTTCTAAAACTCAAACCATGGTTAAACTTACTAATAGCCATTAAATCATGCTCAAATCTACACAATATACCATAACTAAACCTCTGAAAACAATATCAAACAACTACAGCAACTACAACAGCAAAAATCATCAATTCATGCAAAATTCCATTTCTTAAAACTCAAGAACTAAAGAGGAAGTTGCAAGAGACTTTACCTAAGCTTAGATCCTCCTACAACTGCTAGAAATCACAGCATCTTGAAGAAAAAAAAACATGGAACCTAGCTGGTTCTAGGGGTTTCGTGAGAGAGAGAGCAAATTTGTTTTCCTCCAATTTTTGGTATTTTAGAATAAAATGAAAACAACATAGGGTTTAATTGATAATATCAGCTTAACATAGATTTAAAAAACTGATTTTTAACTAAAAAAAAGTCCACTAAAGGACAAGAAACTAATGGGGAAAAATGACCATTTTGCCCCTCCCACACTAAACATCATAAAAGGTCACTTAGGGGCATTTTGGGAAATTTTAAAATCCCAACTATTCCCGACATTCCCAATGTCTAACATTATTTTCCCGCTATACTAAAAATACTAGGATGTGATTCTAATAGTCAAACACCACGTTCCAATGTTGTCGGGCACAAAACATGCAAAATTATGAAATTTCTATATATGACATAAAAATACATTTATAATTCAAATAAATCATCATAAATAAATAATTTAATACTAATAAATAATTTTCATAATTAAGCCCTAATTATCTACTAATTTCCAAATTAAAGCTAAGTGGTCTTTACATAAATGATGTAACTCGCATTACTGATGTAAGCTTTAAACTTCAGTTACAAATAAAGAGAATCATTTATATTAAGTAATTACAAAGTTTCATTCTTTAAAATTAGAAAAGGGGCATTTATGTATGACTAATCAGAAATTATTTGAAAATACATTGTATAATGCAAACCCGCCATTTCAATTTTTTTTTAAAATTCAAAGGTTCTCGACTAAACCTCTTGACGAAAGTGGAGTCGAACCGTTATAACTACCTGACCAAACCTTTTTATTGAGAAAGGGGTCGAATTATTATAATACCTTGATCAAACCTTTTTGACAAAGAAGGGATCAAACAACTATAATTTTTGATTTATAACCTATCTGACGGGAGAGAAAAATCAAAAGTCATAACTCGCGTATAAAACTGAATACTAACAGTTCTCGCGAGTTAGGAAAGTACTCAACGAGGCATCACGATGCCTTGATGAAGTAGTTAAACCTAGAAAATTCATGCGAGCAAATTAAAAATATACAAAGTGATAGAATCCAAGTATATTTAAGTTTGCTTAAGGTAAATTATAACTGCAATTGCGAGGCAGAATTGACAACCGCTCAAAAATCGTAAAGTTTGGTAGATTACTAACTACTTAAACAAGAAGATTATGAGCAATGGAGAAATCCAAAAGTGCTGTATATTTGATAAAAATATAGTTGTTTACATTGTGAATAAAAATGCAAGCAAATACAATTTTATTAAGTTCGAATAAAAATAGTACAAGGCATTTAAGCTAAGAAAAACCTAAGACGTGTTACAAACTTGTCTTTACAAAAATGCCACTAGGGGCAAATCATTAAGTCATTCTCCTAAACGAAGGATGAAAGAGGAAGCCGATGAACTCGAGAAAGACCGTCTGCATATAGCTTGAAAAAGACCGTCTACACGGAGCTTGATAAAAGACCGACTACACATAGCTTGAGAAAGATTGGCTACACGTAGAGAGCCTTGATCTCTGCACAGGCCTCATTCCCCTCATCATCAGAAGATCCCATTTCCTGAACCCGAGATATCATTCCCAGCCTTAGGAAATTTCTCAATACTGGAGAGAGGCTGACATAAAGATCTTTTGGCAAAGGTTAGGGTCTTGGGTTGGCTGGATTCTTTGATAGAAACAACGCCAACTTCCTTCCCAGATCCATTTGAAACCATGCCAATCTTCCTCTAAAATTCTTTGCCAGCTCGAGGAGGATCTTCGAGATCGCTCACAAGGTCTCTACCCTTTAGGATCACTTGTGAGGATCAGCCATGGCAGGTCACGGGGTTTCCCTGGTTTGGATTGGTCGGAAGCTCCTCAGCCATGAAATCCATCGTTTTCGGCTTCAGTTAAGGCTTGAAGTCTGTAGGAACGAATGGAAATTTGTTGGTGCATCTGGGTATTATGAATTTGGAAGGCTAAACTTCTGAACTCAAAAGAGACACTTTGGCAAAAAGGAAGTAATCCATTCTAAAAATGGATTTCACTAAAAAGCCAGAAGGGTTGTGAAAAATGACAAGCTTGAGCTGCCCTTTTATACATTAAGTTTAGTGACAAGAAAGCCAAAGATTGAGAAATCTAACGGTTGGGAATCGTGTAGAATATGAATAGGAGATTCATAATGATTTTCGAAACCATACAACTGCCAAAATCAAATGAGGTGTCCTTTCCAAGAAAGAATTTTGGTAAAAATGCCCTCTGTAATTATTAAAAAGCTCTTTTTACTAAAAAAGAAATTTTTAAGGGGCAATTGTTATACCCAAAATTTGGCTGGAGGACACATGTCAAGATAAATGGAATGTGAATCGGTGCCATATCTTTTTCGGAATAACTCATTAATTACGAGTTGAGATATCTCCAATAGTAGCAAAGCTAGGAAATGATTGAGTAATAGTGACAGAAGCCTCGTAGCTATAAAAGCCCCGACCTTGACAATCACTTCTATGCTTAAACATTTCGTTGTAAAGTGATTTAGTTACTATATTGGTTACAGAATCTTCACGCACAGTTGGTGCTACTGCGAACCAGCACTGGTATCGGGAGTTTCCACCCATACAATAATTGGATCCGCTACCACAACAATTGTGGATACTGCACCTTCCTTCATGACATGGTGGATTGCCAAATTCAGGACCACATTTGTGATTGGGTCTTTCATCTACATAAACCATTCCAAGGCATAATATATTAGCCAAACATAGTGTGATGAGAAGACTGCTCAAGGACTTCATATCTTTCTTCTCGTTTTTAAAGATATGACAAGTAGCAAAGTTTGAGTAGTTTTGTTGTGTGTGTGCTTTGAAAGAGGGTTTCATGGTTATTTATAGGTGAGCTAGCTCAATTAGTTATGTTGTCTATTATAATTTACACTTACATAAATATTAGGTAGAGAATGTTTGAAATATTAAACTTGATTTAATAAAGTTAAGTTTTAAAAGTTTCTTGTTCCTACTAAAGTTTCTAGACTATTATTATAATTACTAAAGTGTCTAGAGTTTTCTTATTTGTTTGAGTACTCATTTTCTAGAATTATCTTTCACTTGTGTTAGTAGAGGGAACTATGTAGAACAATGTAGAAACTATCCATTTAATAATGTTTGTAGATTAGTCTATAGAGTCTTATAAAAAGACATGCAATCTTATCACTATGTACCAAGTCACAAATCACACAAATTGAGATATAAAATATAGCTTCTTCCATTCAAGTATTCTCTCCAAAGTTCTTATTTTCCAACAAAGTGGTACCAGAGCCAAGTTTGTGAAGAAAAATGGCAAGTGGAGGAATGATCCCCTTCCAAGTTCCAATGCTCACCAAGAGCAACTTTGATAATTGACGTATTAAGATGAATGCGCTACTAGGAGCTCAAGATGTATGAGATATTGTTAAGAAAGGTCATAAGGAGCAAGACGATGTTGCTCTTTTCCAAACACAGCGAGATGCCTTAAGGGATTCAAGAAAGGGGGACAAGAAAGCTCTCAACCTCATTTATCAAGCGGTGGATGAAGATGTGTTTGAGAAGATCTCAAATGCAACAACGGCCAAAGAAGCGTGGGAGAAGCTTCAAGCTTTCAACAAAGGAGCAAAGGAAGTGAAAAAGATCCGTCTTCAAGCTCATAGAGGTGATTTTGAAACTTTATTTATGGAAGATAATGAATCAATTTCTGATTATGTACTAGAAAATTGTCAATCAGTTAAGAAGAAATGATGAAGAAATAAGTGAAGTAAAGGTTATAAAAATTATTCTTTGTACTGTGAGTCCAACATTTGAGTACATTGCTACAATCATTGAAGAGAATAAAGATTTAGAATCCATGACTATTGAGCAACTCATGGGTTCTTTACAAGCCTATGAGGAGAAACAAAAAAGGAAAAGGAACGAAAGAAGAAGATGGAGCAATTACTAAAGCTCACCTTGGAAGAAGAAAATTTCGGCAACAGTAAATATCAAAAAGGAAGAGGACGTGACCAAGAAAGTGAGTGGTCGAGGACAACGAACAGAGGAAGGGGGGCTATAATAGCAATAATTTCAACAATGGAGAACGAAGTCGAAATTCACAACCACTAAGAGGGCGCAGAAGAGGCAACTCATTGTCAAGGAGTGACAAATCTCACATCAAGGGCTGCAATTACAACAAGTACGATCATTATGCCTCCAAATGTAGATCAAGGAGGGTCGAAGAAAGAGCCAATTTTGTCGAAGACAAAGGTGGAGAAGAAGGAACTTTGTTGCTTGCCTGCAAGGACAAAGATGAAGGTCAAGAAAATAAAGGGTATCTTAACACCGACGCTAGTAATCACATGTGCGGAGAAAGAAGAATGTTTGTGGAGCTCAATCAAATGGTAAAAGGGAATGTCTCTTTTGGAGATGAATCAAAAATACCTGTGGAAGGCAAAGGTAAGATTCTTATACGCTTGAAAAATGGAGGTCATAATTTCATCTCAAATGTTTACTTTGTGCCCAACATGAAAAATAATATTTTAAGTTTGGGTCAATTACTGGAGAAAGGTTATGATATTCACTTAAAAGAAAATAATCTTTTTTTAAGAGATGGTAAAAGTAATTTGATTGCTAAAGTTCCCATGACAAAGAATAGAATGTTTCTCTTGAATATTAACCATGATGTTCCAAAGTGTTTAAAGGCATGCTACAATGAGTCATCGTGGCTTTGCATCTACGCTTTGGACATCTCAATTTTTGTGGACTTAAACTCTTAGAGAAGAAGGAGATGGTTCGAGGCCTTCCATGCATCAACCAACCAGATGGACTTTGTGAAGGATGTTTGCTTGGAAGGAAATCCTGAAGAAGTTTTCCAAAGGAGTCACAATCAAGAGCCACAAAGCTGTTGGGTTTTATGCCCTAAATAAAACTCTAGTTCAATGTAATCCAGATTATTCAATATCAATAAAGTAACAGAAGTATTTTTCATTCATTTGTGTATGTTTTGGTTCACTTAATCAATTGTTTGTATGTTTGATTTATAAATTCATCTAAACCCCTTTCACATACTTGATCATGTTTATTGTGTTGTCAACATAGTGGAAAGTAAACATGACTGTATGAATAAATGATTTCTAGATTTATCAGATCACTCGGTTTGACTGATATGACAATCTACAACAGAGTTTACTTGCATTTGGAGAAATGCTATGCTCTTTCCAAAACATTGGTTAAAGTAAAGCTCAGGTTGGATGCAGGGAGTATGCATTGGAATGGACCGATATTGAACTTTGAAATAGATTTATAAAACTTACCATAATATCTATTCAATTCAATATCACTAAGTTGATCCTAGATCACATGATCGAAATCCTGATACGGTTAGGCTCAATCTCAAGAGTGTTATTCGTGTTCTTTGACTTGTTAGATAAGCCTACTTTTGGGTTAGGGTGATACGTACATTTTGGGAACACGGTAGTGCGATTGAGTGGGAGCGCTAACATAAATATGGAATCTATAGCTTCTATCTGACGAATAGTAAGCAAAGGGTGATTTCCTTCGAGCCTAACGAAACGAGATAAATGGTGGAGTACTCATTTCACTTAGCTGAAATATCATTTATACAGGGTTAAGTGTTTTCAGGATAAAATACATTGTAGGGTGTTACGGTAATTAAGTCCCTTTACAGTGTAAATCATCCATATAGAGGATCATTGATCACATTAGGATTATAACAATGGATAACTAATGATGTGTCTATATGGTGGAACATATAGAGCATTCCATATACTGAGAGTGCAATTCTAAGTTTTATGTGTGGATTCAACGAAGAATTAATAAGTCAGTGAATTTAAGTAGTAAATTCTTGATCTGCTTATTGGAAGCTCGGATATATAGACCCATGGTCCCCCCACTAGTTGAGATAATATTACTTGTAAGACTCATTTAATTGATTTTAATTAATCAATTATAATTCTCAAGTTAGACTGTGTCTAGTTGAGAATTTATCACTTATTAAGGGCAAAACAGTAAATAGAGATTTTGAAGGGCATATTTATTAATTAGGAAACTTTAACTAGTTTTATTATTAATAAATAAATGAAAATATATTATTTGATAATTAATTTTAATTATTAAATAATTAGATTTGACATTTATGGGGTTGAACAAAGGAATTGGCAGTTTTTTACAAAACAGGAAACTATCAATGTAGGAAAAAAAAAGTTGGAAAAGTGGCAAGCCTTGTTTCCACAATGCCTTGGCCGGCCACTATGCTTCCCTTTTCACATTGATTTTTCATTTTTTAAATGACAATTAATTCAACCATAGCCCTAGGTGATCTTCTATAAATAGAAGGCAAAGGCTTCAGTTTTTGAACACACTTTATTCTGACAGAATTTTCTCACTCAAAAACTCTCTGAGCCGCCACCCTCTCTCTCTCCATACCTTCTCTGTTTCGAAATCTATGAGTGATAGAGTAGTTCCCACACACATCAAGTAATACCTCAATCATAGTGAGGAAGGCTGTGTAGAATTCAGAAACAACAAAGAAGGACTATCGGGCTCAGATCTTGATTATACTCTGCGACAGAAAGGAATTAAGGGTTAGAAATCTGAGTGGGAGGAGACATATATTCCACTGCACCCAATGTAAGATTTCTGATACTTTTATGTGTTTAATTTTTCATCGTTTTAGAAGTTCATATTTAGGTTATTAAATCAACATACTTGTGAGTAGATCTATGTTCTTGGTAAAATAACTTGCAACAACTAGCACCAGAGCCATGGTATTTTATTTTCTTGCAAGAAATTTGGACTTAAAACGATTTGTTTGTGTTTTTGATGGTATCATGTTGTTTTGTGTGTCATATTGATGTTTGATTGTTGTTTGTGAATTCTGGGAAAAATAGTTACTACTCTGTCTCTGTAATTATTTTTATTCGATAGTTTGGGAAATTCTAAGCAATTTACTTGTTTACAGAACTCGATTTCGATTTAATTTGAATTAGTTATGAATTTTTGAAAATTGGAAAAATCGGGATGATGGACACCCTCTCACGCGCGCGGAAGGGCTGCAAGCAGCCTTCCTGCGCCATGAAATCTCGGCGTGCATCACCTGGGCGCGCGCGGATGGGCATGCCTGGCATGCCATCCGTACTGTTCATCCAATTTTTCAATTTTTTCGATTTTTCATGCTATTTCATGGAATTAACTTCCGATTTTTTCTGTAGTTTTGTATATTGATTTTTATTTTTCAAATTTCAAATCTAATTATCAGAAATAAATTAATTTGATTTTTCAAAATTAATTTTAGATATTAGTGTAATTTAATTTTTTGAAAATAGGAAAAATCAAGTTTTGCTTTGCTCTTTTATTATTTCCTTTAAAATTTGATTATTTTATTTTTTTTTAAGGTCAAAATATTAATTTTTTTTGGTAACTTGACCTTAATTAGAATAAGATCCAAATAATCATGATATTTTAAAAGAGGAAATAAGGTATTTTTTGTTAACTTTTAAATTTTGTTATTCTTATTTAAATTAAATTATAAAATAAGAAAAGGGTATGTATTTACCATTTTCTATTTTATTATTTAATTTATTAAATAACATGAAATTTAAAAGGAAAGTTAGCAATTTATTTTGAAATGACATTTAGGTTACTTAAAACCTAATTTTTCAAATTTGTAGGTTTAATTTTTTAAATTTTTTTTGAAAACCGATTTTTTTTTTATTTTTCGAAATATATATTTAAAAAAAATTAAATAAATCCTACATCCAACTATCCAAATCTAACTTGTTGCAGGAGTATATTTTTTAGATTGTTTGTAAGTTTCCTAAAACCTATTATTGCTTGATCTAAATTGCCATGGTTAACTTGTTGAAAGATCCAATGATCTGATTTTAACCAATGGTTCAATTGATGATAGATCAAGTAAATAATTTGTAACAGGTAATTTTTACAATCTTCTTTTATCTGTGTATGACCTAGTAACATGATAGGATCCATCCACATGTGTGTGCTTGTGTGAGCCTATATGTTTAATTTCTGTTATAGATACATATAGGTTGTTGTTGCTAAATAATATCATAACCTGATAGATTTTATTTAGGCTCATTTAGTAGTGAGCCTATTCAATTAATAACAGTTGTTCATTTTAAGGTTAAATTCCTCTCTTTTGGGCCTTGTGTGAGAGTTGGGAGCCTTAGAAGTGGGTGCGACATACTGGACCCAGCCCCCCCTCACATGAACAACCCCAATTGTGAAGGCCCATTTGCCTGATTTGGATAACTGTGCTAGGTTAATTATATTAGTTTGACCTAATAAAAAATTGATTAGCAACATAATTAATTTCATTCTTCCTTGAAATTTATTTAAGAAAAACATAGTTTGAAGAATTCTATTCTAGAAAAACTATATGTATTTTTCTTGTGTTTTATTAAATATAGAATTATAACCATGTAAATTCTTTCTGAATCTTAATTTTATAATTTCATTATATATTCCTATTTGAGTTGAGATTTAGTTATATCTAACAAATCAACTTAGATTTGAATATCTTTTGAATTTCCTATTATAAATTAAGTTGAGTAATTTTAGGAATTGGTTATTAAGATTCTTTGGATATTTTTTAAGTTGATATTTTATAAATATGGGAACTTAAAATGGAATATCTTCTAAATTAAGTGGTTACTACTTAATTGATAATATTTAATTAAGTCATTGATTGTAAAATATTTAAGTTGGATATTTAGATTTTTTTTTTAACAACTTAAATAAGATATTTTTCAAAATTATTCCATTTTTGAAATTTAATTAAAGTTTTTTTACTTTAATTTGTAATATTTCATTATTGAGATATGGAATATAAATGATTAAACAAAATACATATTTTTTAATAATGAGCTTTAATCAAGAGAAATTCGATCTCCATTGTTGGTTTTACATAGCTATTATTTTAGTGAGTAATCCTCCCTAATGGAGGAACGTTCATTAGCAAGTTAGCACCGTTTAATCTCGAAAGATAAGTATTCTTATAAGTTTTTTATATAGTTTATGACCACCCTAATGGTGGCGACTGTATAAGACTTACAAGAGTATGAAACAATGGTAGAAGCTCATAAGAAAGAATTGCCTTGACTCTCGCCTAAACGGGACAACGCTGAATTCCAATCTTGATCGAATAAAAGGTTGCTAGAATGTTTGACATTTTAGATGAATTGACAACTCTATTCAATGGATGATGCTTTGACTCTCGCCTAAACGGGACACTGTATCAGTTCGTTGGAAACCTTGGAAAATAAACTATGTTAAATTTAGTATTTTTATAACATATGTGATTATTTGTTATTTTCTGAACTTGTATATGAATTTATAGAACCGAAACCTCACTTCTATTTATTGATATGTTGTAGTGCCAATATGAATAACCCTCATCCCGATCCACTCCTAGTTAGTATCTTTGCAAAAGAACTCAATAGTGTGAAAATGCATCCTAGTAGTTGCATTAACTCACACCTATTGTTGATGAATCTGAAATTCTAAAAGGCAAATCTACTAGGAATTGATTTATCAAAGGAACAATGGGTAAGACTCATACTTAATAGTCTTCCTCAGGAGTACGATAGTTTTGTTCTATATTACTTATTGAACAATCCTCACTCCTCCGACATGGACAAACTCGAGACTGAGTTGAGGGCCCATGAGCGGAATCTGATTGCAATGGGACCTCCTGGTATTGCAAACTTTAATCAGAGGAAGAAGATTAAGCATGATGGCTCTAACAAAGCTGCTTCTTCAAGTACAATTATCAGACATCATGTTCTATGTGCGAATTGTAATGGAAAGGGACATAAAGAAGAACAATGTCCCTGGCTTCAAGACAATTTAAACGAAGGTGATACTTTTGTCTTTGAATCATGTGTTTTAGAGAATGACAAATCCACTTGGATTGTTGATTCTGGATCTACTAACCATGTATGTTCTTCATTGCAGCTGCTTGAAACTTGGGAGAATCTTCACCCAGATGAGTTAAAGCTTAAAGTTGGAAATGGCGAGTTGGTATAAGTTAAAGCAAGAGGAACAGCCTGAATCATGTTTCATTCAAAGAAGTTTTTGCTTTTAGAGAATGTTATATATATTCCCAATTTTAGTAGAAACTTGATAAGTGTTTCATGTTTACAAACACAATTTTATATATTGAATTTTTCGAGTTCAAATTGTTCAATTTCTCGTAATGGATTTCATATATGTGTTGCTAACATGGAACAAGGGCTTTATGTTTTAAGACCTGATACTCAAATCTCACTAAATACTGAACTTTTCAATGTAGCTAAACCTAGAAGCCTTAAGAGAAAAGAGATTGAGAATGATGATCAAACTTATCTATGACATTTACGTTTAGGTCATATAGGCTTTGATAGACTCAATAGGCTAACCAAAGACGGTCCATTGAAAAATGTCGTCTTAGGAGAACTGCCAGTATGCGAGTCTTGCCTAGAAGGAAAAATGACCAAACGTTCTTTCTCTGCAAAGGGAGAGCGTGCCAAACAACCCCTAGGGTTAGTACATTCAGATGTTTGCGGACCTCTGAATGTAAAAGCCCGAGGTGGTTATGAGTATTTCGTCACTTTCATTGACGACTTCTCTAGATACAGTTTTCTTTACCTAATGCAAAAGAAATCTTTTCAAGAATTTCATGCTTTGGCTCAAAACCAATTAGGTAAAACATTAAAGATCTTGCGAACTGATAGGGGTGGAGAATATATGGATATGCAGTTCAAAGATCATTTAACTGAACTTGGAATTGAATCCCAATATACTGCCGCAAGCACTCCACAGCAAAATGGAGTTGCAGAAAGAAGAAATCACACTCTCTTGGAAATGATTAGGTCTATGCTGAGTTATTCAACTCTGTCTACGTCCTTCTGAGGATATGCTATTGAAATGGCAAACGACATTTTAAATGTTGTACCATCTAAAGCAGTCCCTAAGACACCCGTCGAACTATGGAATGGTCGTACACCTAGTTTACGCCATTATAGGATTTGGGGGTGCCCTACTCACGTCTTGAGAAAGAAAGAAGGCAGACTGGAATCGCGAACTAAAGTTTCCATGTTTGTCGAAAATTCTAAAGAGACTAGGGGTGGACTATTTTATAGTAACAAGGATAACAAAGTATTTGTTTCTACAAATGCGACTTTCCTTGAAGATAACTATATGAAAGACAACAAACCGAAAAGTGAAATTGTATTAGAGGAAATGCTTACAGATACTGTTCCTTCAAATGTTCCATCCTCTTCTACTCAAGAAGAGTAACATCCCACTCCCTCAGTTGTAGCAACTGAGAAAACTACTACAAAAGCTCCTGTTCAGAAGGTCACCACTCCTCGTCGTAGTGGGAGGGTTTCTACAAAACCATCTCGTTATGGCTTGGATGGTGAAATCAATATGGTCGTTGGTGACAATATTGATGACGACCCATTAACCTATAAACAGGCAATGGCAACTCCGCAACGGAAGCGATGGTCAGCCGGCATGGATTCAGAAATGTATTCCATGAAAAAGAACAAAGTCTGGGAATATGTAGATCCACCTGATGATTATCGTCCAATTGGATGTAAATGGGTCTACAAGAAGAAAAGAGGCGCTGGAGGCGAAGTCGAAACTTTCAAAGCTAGACTGGTCACCAAGGGTTATACCGAAAGAGAAGGTGTGGACTATGAGGAAACTTCTAGTCCGGTTGCCATGCTCAAATCCATCCAAATTCTTCTCTCGATTCCTGCCGCTTTCGATTATGAAATTTGGCAAATGGATGTCAAGACAGCTTTTCTTAATGGGCTTCTTGAAGAAACCATCTACATGGAGCAACCAGAAGGTTATGTTCTTCCTGGGCAGGAGAATAAAGTTTGCAAATTAAATAGGTCTATTTATGGACTTAAGCAAGCTTCTCGCTCATGGAACAAAAGGTTTGATGAGATCATTAAAACCTATGGCTTTCATTATAATGAAGATGAACCTTGTGTTTACCAACTCAAGGAAGACCAAGTAGTAGTATTCCTGGTCCTTTATGTTGATGACATTTTGATCATTGGAAACAATGTCAAGAAAATGACTCACATCAAGGAATAGCTTGACACTCAATTCGACATGAAAGACTTGGGTGAGGCAGCCTATGTTCTTGGTATTCAGATTATCAGAAACTGGAAGAACAGATCCCTTGCTCTCTCTCAAACAACTTATATTGACAAAGCTGTAGAGAGATTCTCCATGACTAATACCAATGGGGCAAATATGCCTTCTAGATATGATATCCGTCTATCTAAGGAACAGTGTCCTACTGATCCTCAAGAGATAGAAGACATGGCAAAAGTTCCTTATGCTTCTGCAGTTGGAAGTCTAATGTATGCTATGCTATGGACTAGACCTGACATTTGCTATGCAGTTGGAATCGTGAGCAGGTATCAGTCAAATCCAG
The DNA here is from genome assembly GCF_029168945.1 of Cannabis sativa. Lineage (NCBI taxonomy): Eukaryota > Viridiplantae > Streptophyta > Magnoliopsida > Rosales > Cannabaceae > Cannabis > Cannabis sativa. The sequence continues at coordinate 14,554,394 of NC_083604.1, forward strand.
GACAGGAACATTGGAATCCTGTTAAGTATATTTTGAAATACTTAAAGAGTACAAGAGATTATGTATTAGTCTACGAGGGTGGTGCTCTGAATCCCATAGGCTATACAGACTCAGATTTCCAGGCATGTCTTAAAGACAGGAAATCTACATCTGGGATGGTGTTTACTCTTGGCTGTGGAGCAGTGGTTTGGAGAAGTGCGAAACAAACCGTAATTTCGGATTCTACCATGGAGGCAGAATACATATTTGCGGCTGAAGAAGCTAAAGAGGTTGCCTGGCTTAGAAAGTTCTTCACCAGTCTTGGTGTAGTTCCTGGAATGGAAAAGCCTCTAGTACTGCTTTGTGATAACAATGGAGCTATAGCCAACAGTAAGGAACCTCGGAGCCATAAAAGAAGTAAGCATCTAGAAAGAAAATATCATATTATCAGAGAATATGTTGCAAGAGGAGATGTACTGGTGGAGAAAGTGGACACGCAGGACAACTTAGCTGATCCATTCACCAAAGTCTTGGCAGTGACTGCATTCGAAAAGCACCGTCAGAATTTACGGTTAATTGAAATGTACTGATTTGTTTTATATCAGTGCAAGTGGGAGTTTGTTGGGTTTTATGCCCTAAATAAAACTCTATTTCAATGTAATCCAGATTATTCAATATCAATAAAGTAACAGAAGCATTTTTCATTCATTTGTGTATGTTTTGGTTCACTTAATCAATTGTTTGTCTGTTTGATTTATAAATTCATCCAAACCCCTTTCACATACTTGATCATGTTTATTGTGTTGTCAACACTGTGAAAAGTAAACATGACTATGTGAATAAAGGATTCCTAGATTTATCAGAACACTGGGTTTTACTGATATGACAATCTACAACAGAGTTTACTTGCATTTTGAGAAATGCTATGTTCTTTCCAGAACATTGGTTAAAGTAAAGCTCAGGCTGGATGCAGGGAGTATGCATTGGAATGGACCGATATTGAACTTTGAAATAGATTTATAAAACTTACCGTAATATCCATTCAATTCAATATCACTAAGTAGATCCTAGATCACATGATTGAAATCCTGATATGGTTAGGCTCAATCTCAAGATTGTTATTCGTGTTCTTTGATTATTTAGTTAAGCCTACTTTTGGGTCAGGGTGATACGTACATTTTGTGAACACGGTAGTGCGATTGAGTGGGAGCGCTAACATAAATATGGAATCTATAGCTTCTATCTGTCGAATAGTAAGCAAAGGGTGATTTCCTTCGAGCTTAACCAAACGAGATAAATGGTGGAGTACTCATTTCACTTAGCTGAAATATCATTTATACAGGGTTAAGTGTTTTAAGGATAAAATACATTGTAGGGTGTTACGGTAATTAAGTCCCTTTACAGTGTAAATAATCCATATAGAGCACCATTGATCACATTATGATTATAACAATGGATAACTAATGATGTGTCTATATGGTGGAACATATCGAGCATTCTATATACTGAGAGTGCAATTCTTAGTTCTATGTGTGGATTCAACGAAGAATTAATAAGTCAGTGAATTTAAGTAGTAAATTCTGGATCTGCTTATTGGAAGCTCGGATATATAGAGCCATGGTCCCCCCACTAGTTGAGATAACATTACTTATAAGACTCATTTAATTGATTTTAATTAATCAATTATAATTCTCAAGTTAGACTGTGTCTGTTTGAGAATTTATCACTTATTAAGGGCAAAACAGTAAATAGAGATTTTGAAGGGCATATTTATTAATTCGGAAACTTTAATTAATTTTATTATTAATAAATAAATGACAATATATTATTTGATAATTAATTTTAATTATTAAATAATTATATTTGACATTTATGTGGTTGAACAAAGGAATTGACAGTTTTTTACAAAACAGGAAACTATCAATGTAGGAAAAGGAAAGTTGGAAAAGTGGCAAGCCTTGTTTCCACAATGCCTAGGTTGGCCACTATGCTTCCCTTTTCACGTTGATTTTTCATTTTTTAAATGTCAATTAATTCAACCACAGCCCTAGGTGGTCTTCTTTAAATAGAAGGCAAAGGCTTCAGTTTTTGAACACACATTATTCTGACAGAATTTTCTCACTCAAAAACTCTCTGAGCCGCCACCCTCTCTCTCTCTATACCTTCTCTGTTTCGAAATCTATGAGTGATAGAGTAGTGCCGACACACATAAAGTAATACCTCAATCATAGTGAGGAAGGCTGTGTAGAATTCAGAAATAACAAAAAAGGACTATCGGGCTCAGATCTTGATTATACTTTGCGACAGAAAGGAATCAACGGTTAGAGATCTGAGTGGGAGGAGACATATATTCCGCTGCACCCAATGTAAGATTTCTGATACTTTTATGTGTTTAATTTTCCATCGTTTTAGAAGTTCATATTTAGGTTGTTTAATCAACATACTTGTGAGTAGATCTATGTTCCTGGTAAAATAACTTCCAACAAAAGCTGCTTCAGCTCGTACTCACTGATGTTCGTGGCCCAATTAAACCAAACTCATTTGGTAAAAGTAAATACTTCCTTCTCTTTATTATTGATGATTTTTCGAGAAAAGTATGGGCTTATTTTTTGAAAGAGAAGTCAGAATTGTTCGAGAAGTTCAAGAAATTCAAAGCTCTAGTTGATAAAGAAAGTGGTCTTCCTATTAAGGCCTCGAAATATGATCGAGGAGGAGAGTTCACATCAAATGACTTCAAAAAATACTCTAAGGATCATGGAATTCGTCGTCCATTAACAGTGCCAAGATCCCCGCAACAAAATGGAGTATTAGAGAGGAAGAATCGAACCATACTCAACATGGCTCGCAACATGCTTAAAAGCAAAAGAATGCCAGAGGAATTTTAGGCTGAAGCGATAGCGTGCGCTGTCTACTTGGTGACTCGCTCTCTAACAAGAAGTGTACATGAGAAGACACCTGAAGAAGCATGGAGTGGAAGAAAACTTAGAATTTCTCACCTCAAAGTCTTTGGAAGTATTACTTATGTTCATGTTCCTGATCAGAAGAGAACAAAGCTTGATTACAAAAGTGAGAAGTACATCTTCATCGGCTATGACTCAAGATCAAAAGGCTACAAGTTGTACAACCCAAATACTGGCAAAACTATCATCAATCGCGACGTAAAGTTTGATGAAGAAGATTCTTGAAATTGGAACACAGAAGAAGATGAGTATGATTTTCTTCCTTACTTTGTAGTGGAAGATGTAGCGGAGTAACCAAGGATGGAAGAAGAATTTCAAGAACCTACTACTCCACCAATCTCGCCAACTAGAAATATACAAGAAGATTCAAGTGAGAGCTCAAATGAAAAGACACCGCGCTTTAGAAGCTTGCAAGAACTTTATGAGGTAACTGAGAATCAAAATGATATTTCTCTTATGTGTCTATTTTGTTATTGTGAACATCTAAGCTTCCAAGAAGCAGTAAGAAGTAAGAAATGGAGAGATGCGATGGATGATGAAATTGATTCAATTACAAAAAACGACACATGGAGCAAGCTGTTCTTCCACAAGGATACAAGCCAATAGTAAAGTGGGTGTACAAGGAAAAGAAGAATGCTAAAGGCAAGGTGGAGAGATATAAAGCAAGATTGGTGGAAAAAGGCTATAGTCAAAGGGAAGGCATCGACTATGAGGAGGTATTTTCTCTAGTTTCTCGTCTTGAAACTGTTAGACTAATAATTTCTTTAGCAACCCAAAATAGATGGAAGATTAACCAAATGGATGTAAAGTCTGCTTTCTTAAATGGTTTCCTCAAGGAAGAAGTCTACATCGAGCAACCATTGGGCTATGAAGTAAAAGGGCATGAAGAAAAAGTTTTAAAGTTGAAGAAGACTTTATATGACCTAAAATAAGCACTAAGAGCTTGGAATACACGAATTGACAAGAACTTTCAAGAAAAGAATTTCACTAGGTGTCCATATGAGCATGCACTCTATATCAAAATTAAGAATGAAGATATCTTGATTGTATGCTTGTATGTGGATGACTTGATCTTCACTGGAAGCAACTCTAGTATGTTTGAGGAGTTAAAGAAAGATATGGCAAAAGAGTTCGAGATGACAAATATTGGGCTCATGTCTTATTACCTCGATATTGAGGTAAAGCAAGAAGACAAAGGCATTTTCATCACTCAAGAAGACTATGCCAAGGAAGTACTTAAGAAGTTCAATATGGATGATTCTAATCTAGTTAGCACACCATTAGAATATGGAACAAAATTATCAAAGCATGACGAACGAGGAAAAGTGGATCCAACTCTTTTCAAAAGCCTTGTTGAAAGTTTGCACTACCTAACTTGTACAAGGCCGAATATTCTCTATGCTGTTAGCTAGAATCGTTCACCGCTTTATGGAAGCTCCAACAATAACTCATTTGAAAACTGCAAAGAGAATACTTCGGTACATCAAAGGTACGACCAATTATGGTCTATTTTATTCATCTTCTAACAAATATGAGATAGTTGGATATAGTGATAGTGATTGGAGTGGAGTCTTGGACAATAGAAAGAGCACTATTGGATTTGTGTTCTTCATGGGAAACACAACATTTACTTGGATGTCATAAAAACAACCAATCGTTAGACTATCGACTTGTGAAGTTGAATGCGTTGCTGCAACTTCATGTGTTTGTCATGCTACTTGGCTAAGAATGTTGTTGAAGGATTTGAACGTGCGACAAGAGGAGCCAACTGAGATTTGTGTTGATAGCAAATCAACAATTGCACTAGCAAACATTCTTTCACGAAAGAAGCTAACACATCGACACCAGTTATCATTACATAAGAGAATGCATTGGAAGAAAAGAAGTAAGAGTGGAATATGTCAAATCTCAAGATCAAGCAGCATAAATTTTTACAAAGCCACTCAAGAGAGAAATATTCATCAAACTACGAAGTATTATTGGAGTCACAAATCAAGTTTAAGGGAGGTGTTCAAATATTAAAATTGATTTAATATAAAATTGATTTAATATAGTTAATTTCTAGAATTTTCTTGTTGCTACTAAAATTTCAAGACTATTCTTATAATTACTAAAGTGTTTAGAGTTTTATTGTTTGTTTGAGTACTCTTGAATTTTCTAGAATTATCTTTCACTTGTGTTAGTAGATGGAACTATGTAGAACAATGTAGAAACTAGCCATTTAATAATATTGCGAGATTAGTCCATAGAGTCCTATAAATAGAGATGTAATCCCATCATTATGTACCAAGTCACAAATCACACAAGTTGAGATATAAAATGTAGCTTCTTCCATTCAAGTATTCTCTCTAAAGTTCTTCTTATTTTCCAACAGAAAAATGCTAGACTGAAATAATATCGGGCCTTATGTAATCACTCATTTATTTAAATATATTTATTAATTTTATTATATTTAATATGTGAACTATACTACATTAATATTTTTGTATAGACTCATTAATTTAATTAAGATTTTAATGATGTGGAATCTAGCTTTGAACTATAATAATTATTTAATTTTTTTTAAATGGATATTTAACTCTAAATGTTTCCACATTCATATTATCTAAATTGCATTAATGATATATTAATATGACACATCCTCACCGTAATGACTTATGGTAATGCTATACTATTAAAGAACATTATTATTGAGTATGTTCAACATTATCTATATAGGTAGCGTTTTTTTTTGTTGGTTACTTATATTTTTTAAAAATTATTAAAATAAATTATATGAGTTGAGGTTTAATAGTACCATTACTTTATGAAATGATATCTAGGAGAGTGCTAGACACTCCACTCATATTTTTTAATATTTATCTTACAATACGGTACCAGAATTGTTTTACGATAATTGGTTAGAAATATTTTAAAAAAATTATTTTAGTATATTATATAAGACCTGATATTTTTTTTTATAAGATATGAAATTTAATATTTAATTATTTTAATAGCAATATAACTTGAAGAATACTAAACACTCATCTTGCCTTTTAACATTTCTTTAATATGAACGTGTTGACAATGAGTAATGATACATGATATTAAATTATATATATAACAAACACTTATGTCATAAATAATATAACATAAGTTTTATTTTAAAATATTATTCACTTAAAAAAACAATTTTTAAGATAAATATATATAAATTTTACATATAATTTATGTGTCCGCATTGATATATTTTTAATATACTAGATGAAAGTGACGTGGCGAGCCACGTAAATGTTAGTTTTATTTAAGTTTTAGTAATTTTTTAAAAAAAATTCAGTAACTAATTATGAATTATTTTTTATTATTTGTTTTATAAAAATAGACTTGTTAAGAATGTCATAATTGTATATATAAACTTATGATGTACACATTGTTATTAATAATACAAAAAAATTTGTAATATTAGAAGTACTTATGAACTATACTTATGATTATGATTAAAACATGTTACACTTATTAGATTGAAAGAGACTTCATATTAATGATAAATCAAAGAGAAGAGCTTGCAGTAAATACATCTTTCAACTACCTATATAAATATTTATATATATATAGTTCACAGGTAAGATTATTTACAGTATACAATTCTTGTAAATTTTAGAGATTTTCAAAGGTAGAAGGAATCTCTCCACTAACCCCACAATTGGTAATACCACTGTCAAGTAAGCAATAAAAAATTAGGATTTATCTCAGTGGAATAGATAAAATGGAATTATATACAATCCATACTACATACGATACTTCTAATTTGTAGGGACCATGGGTTGGACAAATTGTTCATGGGAAAGTTCCTGTATTCAAAATTGTTTTAGAAGAATAAATATAAATAATATCACGTAAATTAAAAAATTAGAAAGATAAGTATAGAATAATAATAAGATTCAATTGGACAATAGAAATTTCATAAACAAAAAGAACACATATAACTTAAACTTACAAAGATGATAGCTCTGTCAGTTAGAACTCTAACTGCAATTACTATATATAATAATAAGAGTGTTTTTTTTTTCTTTTCACTATCTCACCATTTTTTGAACATTAAGGTTAGTTCATGATAATTCATTCTTTTCTTCTTTCTTGATTCTGATCGTTCCAAATTTGGGTCACAACAGATTTGAGAAGATTTTTTTTTAAGAAGAGAGAGAATGTGAGAGAAAAAAAGGAGTAGCAATATAGGTAGGAGGTGTGATATTTACACAGAGGGAGAAAATATTAATCAATCAATATTACCTTGCACTTACGAGTGCTGAAATATAGTTTACCAGGTTGCCAATGTTAAATTGGAATGGAATTGTATTAAAACTTTCCCTGATTTGTCTGGCATAAGTAAAGCAACGTGTGTAAAATTTGGCCCGGATGCGAAGTACCTTGCAGTTGGATCAATGGACCAAAACCTCTCTCCATATTCTCGACTCACTCCAAATCCCGAGTTCGACTCAGTAGTACCCCATTGAAGCTCTCTCTCTCTCTCTCTCTCTCTCTCTCTCTCTCTCTCTCTCTCTCTCTCTCTCTCTCTCTCGGAAAACAATACCAGACCTCGCCGAGACTTACGCCTGTGTTCCTTCGACGGAGCGAGCCCGAGGGATTCTCATCTCCGGAAGTCCGAAATCCAATTCAATTCTCTACACTAATGGCCGATCCGTAATCATTCTCAATCAATGTGAGAGAAAATACCAAATAAATACCAAATAAATAAATAATTACCTTTTTCCATTCAATAAAGTATCCATTGACACAAGCTTTGACCTTTAGGCTGAATAATTTATAAAGGCTTCACATTACTTCTATCAACACCACCTCTTGATTCATCGGGAGTACCCCCGCTAAATAGTTCAATTTCCTTTTCCACTTTTTTTTATTGGATAGATATGATACATATATATCCCAAAATTAATCTAATTCCCATATGAGAATTTATGTGCTCATTTCAATTACGGTACATTTCAAAACATACATATTTTCTACATAAAAACAAATAATTAAATTTAAAATTGAACAAACCATAGACTATTCATAATCCAACACAAGAAAACCAACTTGTAGATTTATGTGAAAGAAGATAAGTCCTGCACATGTCCCCTAAACAGGCAGGAAACTGGTCACAATTTAAAGGGGATGAAGAAAAAAAAAAGAATTTGATTATGAGCATAATATAACAATTGAAGATATGTACCAAACGAGTCTGTTGTAGTTCGACTGCTCGTAATGCTTGCCTTGAACGAATCGGAGCAATCGTGCTCCATCGTATTGAAGAGCCTCCACCAATCGACTGCTAATCGTATTGAAGAGCCTCAACTAATTATCGTGCTGGCCTTGACCGAATTAGATCAATCAAAGCAACAAATCGGACCAATCGGAGCAATTGGGCTCCATCGTATTGACGAGGATTATCTAATCGACTGCTCATCCTTCTCGTTCTGGGCTGCTTTAATTTATTCTTCAAAGAATTCAAATACAGGGTCAATCGCAATAGAGGTTTGAATTTGAGAGAAAAAATAGCAAATAAATAAACTGCCACTACAAGAAAAGATAGTAGTAGGGCCGACAAAAGTTGCCCCTAAAAATCTTTATAATCGTCCCTAAAATGTATTAGGGACGACAAGTTGCCACTAACATGTCGCTACTAATACTTCGTCCCTAATGCTCCTTTTTAGAGGCGACAAAATAAATCCTCCCTAAAAGTGATTATTAGGGGTAATTTTTTATTGCCTCTAAAAGTAATAAAATCGCCCTTATTTTAGAGAAATTAGGAGCAAAAAAAATCTTCCCTAAAAGTGTAATGTCGTCCCTATTTGCATGCAAGTATACCAACATTTAGTAGCATTAATCGATCCTATATTATTTAACATCAACAATTAAATGTAATATATCAAATGAATTTCAATTTATAAACATTCATAAAACTTGTTTCATGATTCAAATTATCTAAAACAAAAAAAATATTCCAAATGTCTAATAAACTCGTGTCTAGTAAATCTCATTACATCAATATATGAGTGAGTGTTGTAAAGTCTTGAAACTTAAGTCCAAGCACACTGAAGCTTGATTTGACATTCCTACATACAAAACAATCAACAGATTATTAATTATATCAATACTAAGAGATGCTACGAGAACAAAATAATCACAAACCTCAATAATGCTAGTAAAATTCTTTACCTCGTGATCTACTATTGTTATCCGTCAGAGTCTAATTTAGATTGAGGGGAAGCTCTGGGTAACAGCAGTGGCAACAAGATTTCCAAAATTAGCAACAGCTTAGCAAAATAGAGAAAACAACAAACAGTATCTTTGATAAATTTGTATATATATATTCTCAAAATAGAGAAAACAAGAAATTATACAATATGATTAAGTTATAGTGTTCATAAATCAAAACAAATATTCCATAAAAGCTATAGACGTTTTAGTTAGCCAACTTTCATATTTCGTAAATAAATATATTGTTAAGTGTCAAACGTGTACAATATTTATATATGAATGTATATACACAAATGGATGGATAAGTATGTAATTGTTGGGTTTTATGCCCTAAATAAAACTCATTTCAATATAATCACATTTACTTATTAATATAGATCAGAAATAACATTTAATGTTGCATGGTTCAGATGATTTATTTCATGATTATATGTACATAATGTATAAATTCATCTGAAAGCCTTTTCACATACTTGATCCTGTTTATTGTGCTGTCAACACATTGGAAAGTAAACATGACTATGTGAATAAAGTTTCCTAGATTTATCAGACATAGGGTTTTACTGATATGATAATCTACAAAAGAGTTTACTTGCATTTGGAGAAGTGCTATGTTCTTTCCAGAACATTGGTTAAAGTAAAGCTCAGGTTGGATGCATGGAGTATGCATCGGAAGGGACCGATATTGAACTTTGACTTAGATTTATTAAACTTACTGTAATATCTATTCAAGTCAATATCGCCTAGTTGATCCTAGATCAAATGATCTTAATCCTGTTATGATTAGGCTAAATCTCGAGAAGCTATTCGTGTTCTTTGATTTGGTAGTTAAGCCTACTTTTAGGTCAGGGTGATACGTACATTTTGGGAACACGGTAGTGCAATTGAGTGGGAGCGCTAACATAAACATGGAATCTATAGCTTCTATCTGGCGAATAGTAAGCAAAGGATGATCTCCTTCTAGCTTGACCAAACGAACATAAATGGTGGAATACTCATTTCACATAAGCTGAAATATCATTTATACGGGGTCAAGTGTTTTAAGGATAAAATACATTGTAGGGTGTTACGGTAATCTAATCCCTTTATAACAATGGATAACTAATGATGCGTCTATATGGTGGAACATATAGAGCATTCTATTATACTGAGAGTGCAATTCTAAGTTCTATGCGTGGATTCAACGAAGAATTAATAAGTTAGTGAATTTTAGTAATAAATTCTTGATCTACTTATTGGAAGCTCGGTTATATAGACTCATGGTCTCCGCACTAGTTGGGATAATATTGCTTGTAAGACTCATATAATTGGTTTTGCTTAATCAATTATAATTCTCAATTTCGACTATGTCTATTTGTGAAATTTTCACTAAGTAAGAGCGAAATTGTAAAGAAAGAGTTAATATGGGCATATTTGTTAATTATGATACTTTGTATTGTTCAATTAATAAATATGATAAATGACAATATTATTTAATAATTAATTATAGTTATTAAATAGTTAGAATTGGCATTTAAATGGTTGAATTAGAAAATTGGCGTTTTTTAGAAAATCAGATGTAGAAAAGATAAAACTGCAAAATTGCAAAAAGTGAGGCCCAAATCCACTAGTATAGGGCCGGCCACTTTTTTAAGAAATTTAAACTGATATTTTTATTATTTTAATGCCAAATAATTCAAACCTAACCCTAGTGGAATGCTCTAAATAGATATTGAAGGCTTCAGGAAAAACACACTTCTGATTCAAAAAAAAACTGAGCCTCTCTCTCTCCCTATCTTTAGCCGCCACTTCCCTCTTCTTTTCTTCTTCAAAATTTCGAAATTCTTAGTGTGAGTAGTGCCCACACACAGCAAGTGATACCTCAATCATAGTGAGGAAGATCGTGGAGAAAGACTTTCACCAAGAAGGAGTTTCAGCATCAAACATTCAGAGAAAGAGATCCAGGTTCAGATATTGATAATGCTCTGCTACAGAAAGGAATCAAGGGCTAGATATCTGAACGGAAGGAGTCATTTAATTCCGCTGCACCCAATGTAAGGTTTCCTAAACTTTATACGTGTTTATTTCATCGTTTTAGAAAGTTCATATTTAGGGTGTTAATAAACATACTTGTGAGTAGATCTAAGATCCTAGTAAAATAATTTCCAAAAACTGGCCTCAGAGCCATGGTAATTGATTTACTTGCAAGAAATTTGGACTTTAAAACGATTGTTGGATGTTTTGAATGGTATCATGTTGTATTGAGTGTTATTTGATGATTGATTGGTGTTTGTGAATTTTTGTTAAAAATAATTCAATATCTGTTTCTGGAATTATTTTTATTGGATAGTATGGAAAAAATTAAGCAAGTTACTTTTTACAGAACTCAATTTTGATTTAATTTGAATTAGTTATGATTTTTTGAAGATTCGAAAAAAACGGAGTTGTGCTGAAATTCTCATGCGCGCGCGCGAAAACTGTCCGTACAGTTCGCATTTTTTTCGTTTTTCTTCGATTTTTCATGCTTTTTCATGGAATAAAATTCTGATTTTTTGTATAGTTCTGTATTTATACTATTACTATTCCTAATTCAATTCTAATTATCATTATGAATTAATTTAATATTTTTTAAATTTAATTCAAGATATTAGTGTAATTTGAATTTGAAAATAGTTAGTATCTATCTTTTTTGCTTAATAATCTATCTTATTTTTAAATTTGATTATATCCTATCTTATTTTTAAATTTAAGGTCAGATTTTAAATTTTTAAATTAAATCTTTTTTTTTTAAATAATTTGACCTTATTTAAATTTAAAATAAGATAACTATAATCATGTAATTTTAAATAGATGTAAGATATTTTGCTAACTTTTCAATTTTGTTATTTTATTTATTTAAATTACATTTAAAATCTGAAAAAAAATATTCATTTATCTTTTTTTAATTTTTTATTTAATTTTTATTTATAAAATAACATTTAAATTTTAAAAGTAGTTAGCAAATTTTGAAATGATATTTAGGTTGGTTGAAACCTAATTTTTCAAAATTGTAGGTTTAATTTTAAATTTAAATTATTTTTAAATTTTCGAATTTTTCAAATATTTTTTTTTAAAAAAAATTCGATTTTTTTATTTAATTAATTATTTTTGAAATTAATTATTTAATTTAAAATTAAATAAATCCTACATCCAACTATCCAGCTAACCTTGTTGCAGGAGTTTGTGTTTTAGCTTATGTGTAAGTTTTCAAAACCTATTATTGCTTGATAGCAAATAGCCATGGTTAACTTGTTGACAGATCCAATGATCTGATTTTAACTCATGGCTCCCTTGGTCAAGTTAATAATTTGTAACAGGTATATTTACAATCTTCTTTCATCTGTGTATGACCTGGCAACATGATAGGACCCATCCAAAGTGTGCCAGTGTGAGCCTATGCGTTTAATTTCATTATAGATGCATATAGGTTGTTGTTGCTAAATAAATTATCATAATTCTTGATAGATTTTATTTAGGCCCATTTAGTTTTTGGGCCTATTCAATTAATAACAGTGGTTCATTTTAAGGTTAAATTCCTCTCTTTTGGGCCTTGTGTGAGAGTTGGGAGCCATAGTAGTGGGTACAACATACTGAACCCAGCACCCCCTCACATGAACCACCCCAATTGTGAAGGCCCATTTGCCTGATTTGAATAACTGTACTAGGTTAATTACACTAGTTTAACCTAATAAAATTGATTAGCAACATAATTAATTTCATTTATTTTGAAATTAATTTAAGAAAAATATAGTTTAAAGAATTTTTTATTCTAAGCTAAACTATATGTATTTTCTTGTATTTAATTAAATATAGAATTATAACCATCTAGATTCTTTCTGAAACTTAATTTAAAATTTTCATTAAATATTCCTATTTAAGTTGATATTTAGTTATCTACAACTAACCAACTTAAATCTGAATATCTTTTGGATTAAAAATTTCAAAATTAAGTTGAGGAATTTTAGGCATTGGTTATTAAGATTCTTTAAATATTTTTTTAAGTTAATATCTTTTCGAATATTAACTTAAAATGGAATATTTTAGATATTTTTTAGGTTAATATCTTTTCGAATATTAACTTAAAATGGAATATTTTTAAATTAAGTGGTTACAACTTAATTTTTGATATTTAATTAAATTTAAATTTGAAAATATTTAAGTTCTATTTTTATTCTAATACAACTTAAATTAGATATTTTTTCAAATTTTGTGGAAAAGATACTTAGTCAAATAAGATATTTTCTAGATGGTTATTTCTAGACTACTTATTATTTCTAATATTAAATAGGAAAATATTATAAATTGTGAAATTAATTATTGAAATAATTAATTTTGGTACAATTTATTTTAAGTATATTTTTTCCTTGTATTAAACTAGAGATCAATAATTAAGCCTTCTCTAGACTTAATTATTTATTTCTTGAATTTAATAAATTTAATTAATTTGAAAATTAAATATCTAAGTTGATTTTCATCATGATACTTAAATATTTCTTTTTCATGACACTTAATTAAATAGAAAATTATTTTTAGTTGAAATTTATTTTTACAACTAAATTTAAATAATTTTCAAAATATAATTTTTCTTTATTTTATTAATCAAATTTCGAAATTGCATTTCTTAAATGCTAGAATTTCAAATTTTATTTGAAAAATAGATTAAAGTTGTAAATTATTTATTTTAATTTTGGACCAACTTAAATCAATGATTTTTAATTTATTGATTAATTTAAAATAAATTGAATTAAAGTATATTATTAGAAATTGAATTAATTAGTCAAAGGAAAATCTAGATAGATGATATTTTTGCTTGAAGTATTTTTCTAGTGTATTAAATAGAAAATTAATATTTAAGTTGATTTTCATACTTAAATATTTGAAATTTTTCTTATATATTTAATTAAATAGGAAAATTATATTTTTTGTTGTAAATTAATTTTATTAATTAATTTTGGGCCAACATTAAATTAGAATAATTTTTCCAGGATTAATTTTTTATATTAACATGCATTTTCGAAAATTGTATCCTTGAATACTTTAATTTTTCGAAATGCAATATATATTTATAGAAAATTAAATTTGAGTTGTAAATTAATTTAAATTAATTTTGTAACAACTTAAATTAAATATTTTTCTAAATATTTATTGGAAATTATTACTAAGATGGAAATAATTCATGTTATTTTCATATCCATCTAAGTAAAATTTATAAATATTAAATTAAAGTTTATATTTAGAATTTTTCATTCTAAATTGGAAATTTTAATTAATAAATATATATTTAAAATAAATAGATTAAATAAAGGGAATCAAAGAAAATATAACTCTCTTTAAATAATGAGCTTTATTATTAAGATATTCGATCTCCATTGTGGGTTTTACACCGCGTTTGTTTTAGTGAGTAATCATCCCTAATGGAGGAACGTTCATTAGCAATTTCGCACCGTTTAATCTCGAAAGATAAGTAGTTTATAAGTGTTTTGTATGGTATGGATCACCCTAATGGTGGCGACCATACTTGACTTGCAAATTATGAAACAATGGTGGAAGCTCATAAGATAGAATTGCCTTGACTCTCGCCTAAACGGGACAACGCTGAATTCCAATCTTGATCGAATAAAAGGTTTCTAGAATGTTTAACATTTTAGATGAGCTGACAACTCTATTCAATGAATGGTAGCTTTGAGTCTCGCTTAAACGGGACACTGATATCAGTTTGTTGAAAACCTTGGAAATTATTTAGGATTGTATGTTTTAGTATTTTCACTTATCATTCCTACTTGCTATATGCTTATAATTTCTGAAGTGTGTATGAATTTATATTGAACCATGTTATTTTCTGTTATTAAGTTGTAGTTTAATTTCGAATCTTCATTGTTGGTCTAACTTGGCTTGTTTATCTAATGAGATAAATCCCTAGTGGATTTTCACCATTAGACATACATAATAGTGTTAGATCTCGAAAGATAAATATTGTATATGCGACATCTAGTTGTTCATCGATTGATGTCACCTTAGACTAGTATTTTTACGATATGAAACAAGAAGATTGTATAAATAAGATTACTTTGAGTTTCGCTAATCGAAGCATCGTTGGATTCTTATTTTAAACGAAATTATCCTAATTCCTCTTAGATTATTCATTTCGAATTAGCTCAATAACATATCATTGGATGAATGGTCTATAAATCATTTCATGTCATTCTATATTTTCTCTTAAGAAATTTAAATGATGCATATGATTATAATCCCGAAATTCTATTCCCCATTGATATAAATCCTCAATCTTAGAAATCTCCTACTTGTATGTGCAAATCTGACTTAGAGTTTGTATTAGTAGTGGTGGTCCAAGATAGAATTACTCATTATATTTGGTATAAATTTAAGTCTTTGACTTTAATTTTAGATTCCAAATAGAAATTTTCTTATATTTCTAATTCTAGAATACAATACAGTTACACTTTCTCAAGTGTTTAATATCCATCTTCTATTAATGGATTAAAACTGTATGGAATATGAGTTAGGTATTCTGTGACCAGGATCCACTTGCAGTATTCTAAGAACTCTTTGATGTAACTAAACCTATGTCATCAAAAAAATACTACCACATTTTTTTAATCTATGGCATTTGTATCTTGTTCATAGTGGATTTGACAAGATCAATCTCTGCAAAGAGTTAATATGCCAATATCCACTGAAAGTAGTTCATCTCATTCGCAAATGGATGTACATTCAGGGGTGGATATGAGTTTTTCGTTGTATTCTTCAAACTATCACTCTAGATTATACCTTTTAAGCAAGAAATTTGAAATATTTGAAGATTTCATTAATCTCTAGCAATGGTTAATACCATTAAGGTAAGTGGTTAAAGATCTTGCGAACTGATAGGGGTGGAGAAATAGTTAGTAGATATGCAGTTCAAAGATCATTAAATTGATTTTTGAATTATATCCAAACTTACCTCCCCAGAAATTTCGAGTTGCATATTGATGATTAGTTACTAGTCGTTGCCTAAATCCTTCTATGGCAATACATTTTCAGAATGATGTAATGGTTGTATACTTAATGTAAATCATTACTAGATTCATGGATGACCTAATCAAAATCTTAAGAAAAGCTAGAACTGTTAACCATGGTTTGTTAGCTATTCTAAGTGATTAGGGGTGGACCATCCCATAGTCAATAGATAAGAAAGTGTTTGTTCAAACAAATACTACTTTTCTAAGAAAATGACTAAGTCTTAAAATAAAGTAACAAATAAAGGAGATATTTAATTCTTGATTCCAAAAGTGTTCTATCATCTTATTTGACATATGATGATCCCACTGCCTCTGTTGTCTTGTCACAACCAAAGAGGTTAATACCATTTAGTTTTCTTAGACATAATTCACGGTACCTTGTTGTAGTGGGAGAGTTTCTAGGAACTCACCTTCTTATGACTTGGGAGACACTAGTGATTTAAAATCCATTGTGAGTTTAAACAAGTAATGGATTGTCAAGATAAGAAACTAAGAAGAAAAGCCAATAGAACTATGGTTTAATCCATTCACATGGAATAACCTAAAGTTTTCTATTACAAGGACATAAAAGGAAATTTTAGTTAATAAGTCTATTCTATGGACTTAATAAAACTTCCTGTTCCTATTATTATAGGTTTGAGTTTATCTTAACCTATGGCTTATGGTATACCTGGTAATTACTTACTCTAATGCAAGCAACTTACTTTAGTAAGATGCTGAAGCATTCTCTTTCTAATGGAAATCTATAGAAGCTTCACAACTTCTTAGACATAGATTTTATTTATCTAAGGAAAAGTCTCAACTATTCCAGAAAAGATAAAGCCATGAAAGAATTTCTTAAATCAACAGTGAGAGGTCTTAGATATGCTTTTTTATGCCTTAGACCAGACACCTGCTGTTGAGTGAGAGTAATGAGTAGGTATCAGATTAATCCAGGAGAAGAACATTGGAAGATAATCAAGTAAATCTTAAGATTAAGAAGAGGAACTATATGTTAGTCTATAAGGGTGTGTTTAAAACTCTTAGACTACACCATAGCAGATTTCGAAATTTGCCTTTGTGCTAGAAAATCTTTCTGATAAGATGGTGATTACTCTGGGGGTGGAATAGTGATTTTGGAGAAGTGTAATAACCTATCTGAAGTCTCTAAGTCTACCAGAAAGGGACTGAATGTTAAAGTTGCACGAAAGGTACTTATTCAGTCCAAGGAAAGTTCTATACATCTTTGGCACCATTCCAAATTGCCTTAAACTACTAGTGTTAATTTTCTGATTAACCAAAAGTAGTTGCCAAAGGTATAGAATCCAGTATCCCAAGAGAGTAGACATATAGAGAGGAATTTCACATTATCAATAATTTTGTGATTAAAGGATGAGTAATGGTGGAGAAAAGGTTGTGTTTAATTCAACCTTTCAGATCCTATTACGAGGAGTTTAATACTACTACACTTGATTTGTATATCGAGGTGTTGAGATTATTTGAAACACACTTTTTTGTTTTATATTAGTGCAAGTGAGAGTTTGTTGGGTTTTATGCCCTAAATAAAACTCATTTCAATTTAATCAGATTTACTTATTAATATAGATCAGAAATAACATTTAATGTTGCATGGATCACATGATTTATTTCATGATTATATGTACATAATATATAAATTCATCTGAAACCCTTTTCACATACTTGATCCTGTTTATTGTGCTGTCAACACATTGGAAAGTAAACATGACTATGTGAATAAAGTTTCCTAGATTTATCAGACATAGGGTTTTACTGATATGATAATCTACAATAGAGTTTACTTGCATTTGGAGAAGTGCTATGTTCTTTCCAGAACATTGGTTAAAGTAAAGCTCAGGTTGGATGCATGGAGTATGCATCGAAGGGACCGATATTGAACTTTGACTTAGATTTATTAAACTTACTGTAATATCTATTCAAGTCAATATCGCCTAGTTGATCCTAGATCAAATGATCTTAATCCTGTGATGATTAGGCTAAATCTCGAGAAGCTATTCGTGTTCTTTGATTTGGTAGTTAAGCCTACTTTTAGGTCAGGGTGATACGTACATTTTGGGAACACGGTAGTGCAATTGAGTGGGAGCGCTAACAGAAACATGGAATCTATAGCTTCTATCTGGCGAATAGTAAGCAAAGGATGATCTCCTTCGAGCTTGACCAAACGAACATAAATGGTGGAGTACTCATTTCACATAAGCTGAAATATCATTTATACGGGGTCAAGTGTTTTAAGGATAAAATACATTGTAGGGTGTTACGGTAATCTAATCCCTTTACAGTGTAGATCATTCATATAGAGGATCATTGATCAAATTAGGATTATAACAATGGATAACTAATGATGCGTCTATATGGTGGAACATATAGAGCATTCTATTATACTGAGAGTGCGATTCTAAGTTCTATGCGGGGATTCAACGAAGAATTAATAAGTTAGTGAATTTTAGTAATAAATTCTTGATCTGCTTATTGGAAGCTCGGTTATATAGACCCATGGTCCCCGCACTAGTTGAGATAATATTGCTTGTAAGACTCATATAATTGGTTTTGATTAATCAATTATAATTCTCAATTTAGACTATGTCTATTTGTGAAATTTTCACTAAGTAAGGGCGAAATTGTAAAGAAAGAGTTAATAGGGGCATATTTGTTAATTATGATACTTTGTATGGTTTCATTAATAAATATGATAAATGACAATATTATTTAATAATTATTTATAGTTATTAAATAGTTAGAATTGGCATTTAAATGGTTGAATTAGAAAATTGGCGTTTTTGAGAAAATCAGATGCAGAAAAGATAAAATTGCAAAATTGCAAGAAGTGAGGCCCAAATCCACTAGTATATGGCCGGCCACTTTTGTAGGAAATTTAAACTGATATTTTCATTATTTTAATGCCAAATAATTCAAACCTAACCCTAGTGGAATGCTATAAATAGATAGTGAAGGCTTCAGGAAAAACACACTTTTGATTCAGAAAAAAACTGAGCCTCTCTCTCTCCCTATCTTTAGCCGCCACTTCCCTCTTCTTTTCTTCTTCAAAATTTCGAAATTCTTAGTGTGAGTAGTGCCCACACACAGCAAGTCATACCTCAATCATAGTGAGGAAGATCGTGAAGAAAGACTTTCAGCAAGAAGGAGTTTCATCATCAAAGATTCAGAGAAAGAGATCCAAGTTCAGATATTGATAATGCTCTGCTAGAGAAAGAAATCAAGGGCTAGATACTGAACGGAAGGAGTCATTTAATTCTGCTGCACCCAATGTAAGGTTTCCTAAACTTTATACGTGTTTATTTCATCGTTTTAGAAAGTTCATATTTAGGGTGTTAATAAACATACTTGTGAGTAGATCTAAGATCCTGGTAAAATAATTTCCAACAGTAATATATTGCCAATATTATTTTTATTAGAGCACTAACAGTAGTATAGTTAATGTTACCAACTGTGCATTTTCATTAAAGCTAACTAATTTGCTACTTTACTTTTCATTAAAGCTAACAGTAGGATACGTACCTTCCATGTTTTGATCCCCAATGCAAAAGTCTTCCCCTCCAGAAATTGAAGTGTAGCCAAGTGACAAGTCATCTGTAATAATACAAAGACAAATGCCAGAAAAAATAATCTCTGAAGAATATCTATAAAGCACTATGTTCTGTTTCAATATGAACTTCAAGAAACAAGAAAAAACTATATATCTGGACTGAGAAGAGAATGAAAAATGTGCCAGTTTATAACTTTTAGATCCAATGATTTGTACTGTTAATCATACTGAAAATCATTAGCCATCACTCTAATAAAATCATAAAAGATCCCAAAATCGGAGATAGAAAAGGGGCCACTGTATAAAGATTTAGGCAAGTGTTCCCACAATAAATAATATTACTACTTGCTGGCAAGAGATCATCAAGCCTCTGCCATGAAATTTCCTGCAAACCCACAATAAATAAGAACTTCCTCTCAACACTAGAACCAATGCTGCAAATTACTGGAAAATTCTAATGTAGAGATAATGAAGAAAAATATAATTGATTAGGCATGTAATGCAGGGTATTCTATTAACTAGCATATAGAGCAACTCACTCTTTATTAAAGAGAAGAATTTCTCCTGCAGAGGTGGGATCCTTGCTCATACTAAATTACAGAATGTCACCCTACATAGGAATATAAAAAAAGAGGAATAAATAAATATATTATTATTTCATTATTGGTTTTAAAATAATAATAATAATAATAATAATAATAATAATAATAATAATAAAATAATAAATATCAGTCAAATAGAGAGTAAAAATAGGATCTCAACTCCCCACTCCCCTATTTTTACTCATCCTTTACATTACAGGAAAAAAAATAATAATTTTATTAGAAAAAATAGGTCTACAAGTAGGAGAAATTGAGAACAGAAAAGGGGTATCGATACTTTGAAAAAAATCTGAGAAGGAGAGAAAAGAAATATAGAAAAAAAAACTACGATACTTAGGGAACACTCTCATTCCTATTTCTTTTTTTCTTTTGATGTTTATTTTGCTCCTCTCTTGTTCTTTTTGTTTATTTCTTTCTTCATTTATGGAATGTCCTCATTCCATAAATGAAATTGGATGCCCTCATTCCACCAAAAATTTGGATGCCCTCATTCTACCAAAAATTTGGATGCCTCATCCATGGAATGCCTTCATTCCATCAAAAAATTGGATGCCCTCATCCATGGAATGCCCTCATTCCACCAAAAATTTGGATGCCCTCATCCATGGAATGTCTCCTCATTCCACAAATGAATTTACTGTCAAAACTATTTGCAGTCAAATATGAATTTTGATTAAACAACAGTAAATTAATCTCATTCACACCTTATTTATATTTATGCTCCAGACGACTTGTATATATATATATATACAAGAATAAATTTCTGTACACCGAATCGTTGGACGTAAAGAAAATAAAGTAGTTTAAAATCACCTACGATAGAAAGTATGAGTCAGTAGTGGTTTAAAAGGGTTGCAACAGAAAGTGATTCTGAGGGATAGATTATTCTTTTGAAAACACAAATCGTATCCAATATATATACACATGTCAAATTTTAATATATATTGGCATGAATTGAATAATGGTACTAGTACCTAAAAAGAAATTCGTATGAGGTGTGATTTCCTATGTGGGCCTTGATATATGTATATACGCATGTATATATATAATATATGTCCACCACGTGAAGCGAAAAGAAGAAAAGGAAAATATAATGTGCCTCTGTTTCAAGAATGAACACCTATTACATATGTATCAAATATATACATATAATATGTATAATGAGGACATTAAACTGTGTGAGAAAATAAGTGGCTTACACTTTAAAATTGTAAATCAAATCCCAAAGTCCAAGAAAATTCCACTCGTAGACTGCAGGTAAAAGTAAAATCAATCTTGTTATCAGGAAGTAAATAAAAAAAACATAGGTTAACAGATAAATATCATTATATACATATATAGTATATGTATTGGTGTAATCGCATCAAACAAAATTTCTACCGTGAGCACATGTGTGAGTTAACTGTTAGCATAAATTTTTTTTATATAATGGTTCCCATTAAAAACTAATGAAGGCCAATTTATATACCTCTCAAATTAGTCTTATTTCATAAAGTATAAAGACTAATTAAGTTCAGAGATATATTATACTACGAATGTGTGATATTTTCATCTCATTAATTTGAATTTAATTTCAAAATTCTTTTATAAAAGTAACGAGATATGATATATCAAAATCATATCTAACTTGCTCGCACAATTCGATTTAAGAAAAAAATAAAAAAACAATAAAACATTTATTATCTCAAATTGATAATAAATAATTATTATTCCTCAAATTGGAATAAATAATTAAAATATCAGCCAAACAATCTTTTTTATTTATAAAAGATAATAAAAAGATTCCAAAGTTAACAAATAATTACTTGTTTTTTTTTTTGAATGCTCTCTCTTTCGGGGAAGAGCCTTCCGTTCGATATGCTGAAAAAGCCTGTAAACACCATGGATGATCTTCTTGCCAAAGCTTCAAATCTTACAGTCTTGGATGAAGATGGATGGGAAATCAATGAGGCCGGGGGTTCTGTAGTTGGGGAACACTGTGCGAAGGCCAGATTTTGTTCTAACAGACCGATGAGTCGTCCTCTGCTGAAGACGATTTTAGGGCGTGTTTGGGGCATTGCTGATAAGAATTGGGGAGTGGAAATGAAATTCAGCAATAACAAATCCAGTTTCTTGGTCTTCTCTTTCAAATCTGCTCAAGATTTGAACAGAATTTTGAACAAGAGTCCTTGGTTACTTAATTATGGAACTCTGATTCTTGAAAGAATGGAGAATCTGCCGTGTGATTGGGAAAAGGAATTGCTGTGTTTTCCGATTAGTGGGCGCGTTCTTCACTTGCCTTCTCGCTTGATTACTCAAGGCAATATAGATTGGCGAATATGGTTGGTGAAGTTATAGAGGTTACGAATGTTGATATCCCTCGAATCGTGACCAAGGATTTCTTCACCTTCAAAGTATGGTGCGATATAACCAAGCCGATTTTTTCAGGGCTTCTCTTTCCTTCGGAAGGCAGAAAGATTTGGATCCCTTTCAGGTATGATAGTCTTCCTTTTATGTATTTTAATTGTGATTTTTTGGGGCATGATACTCGGGTTTGTGCAGAATCGCCCAAGATGTATGATGATGGTCTTGGAAATTGGAAGCCAAGCTATGGTCCATGGTTAAAATTTGATGAAAAACGTGATGCTAAGATTCAGCCGAATGTTGCTCTTGACCCCTCTGTGAAGAAGGCCTATAATTCTGTTTCCCTTGCTAAAGATCTTCCCCCCCCCCCTGCTGTCTTGGTTCAAGGTCAGGGACATGGAGTTTCTTCAACTCTCTATTCGAATTCAAAGAATCTGATAGAGTTAAATTCGGGGTTGGCTTGTATTGATTCGGGAAGAACTTCTCTTATTGATAAGGAAATGGATGGGATTAAGGAAAAGATGCAGGGTATAAGTGCGGCTGTGAATGTCAATAGTAAGAGAAGGGGCTTCTGGCGAGAGGACAGTTCGAATCCTCAAGGTACTGCAGCTATGGATACGGAGTTTGGACTGAATTCTCTAATGGGGAACGAAAGTGTAGATTCTTTTATGAATAATATTAATTTGATGGATGTTCCCATAACTTATGAAGATAGATTGGGTACTTACAATAAGGTGGAAGGTCCTTTAAAAAGAAGGAGGGTGACTCCAAAAAGACTCAAGAACAAAGGGAAGGAGGGTCAGGCCGAGATCAAGTTAAAGGAGTTGGCTAAAGAAGTTCGGGGTAATTCATCAAGGGGATTTTCCAATTTTCTGGATTTGAACCTTGACACTACTATGGAAGCGGTGAACCTAGATGTTCTAGGTCGCCGAGCGCCATGATTGCCATGTTTTGGAATGTCCAAGGTCTTGGGAACCCTTGGACATTGAATTCCCTGAAATCCCATGTCAAAGATTATCATCCCGAGATGATTTTTCTGTCGGAAACTTAGTTGACTAGTTGTGGAATGGAGTTGGTTCGGGTGCAATTGAGCTTTGCTGGATGTTTTACGGTGGATGCTAGGGGAAAGAGCGGAGGCTTAGCGCTTCTTTGGTCTGATGATTTCAAAGTAGAGATCAAGTCTTTTACGGTTTCTCATATCGATGCGTTGGTGGAAAATGACTTAGGGTTCGTTTGGCGGTTTACTGGCTTCTATGGAAGCCCGGATCCAGGAGGAAGGGTGGAAAGTTGGAAGTTACTGAATAGACTAAGAATATGTTCACCAATGCTTGGATATGTGGCAGCGACTTTAACGAAATTATTAGTCAGAAGGAAAAAAAAGGGATGAAAAAAACCAGATTACCTTATGAAAAATTTTAGAAAAGCTATCTCGGATTGTCAATTACGGGAAATTTCTTCGGCTGGGAATTCCTTTACTTGGTGTAATGGGCGTGCTTCTAATTTGATCTTTGAAAAGCTGGACAGGGTGTTATGTAACTCGGTTTGGTTGGATATGTTTAACTTTAACAAAGTTACTCTTCTATAGTGGTGGAACTCAGACCATAGACCGATATTGTTGGAAGCTCATCAAAGTGATAGAAGGAGTTCGTTTCGAAGAAATTGGGGTTCGAGATTCCATTACGAGCAGGCGTGGGCGGATAATGATGATTGCATTAAGATTATAAAGAAGCCTGGGGGGATAAAGTGATGGGTAGGCCTCTTGATAACCTGAATCATCTTATTAATAAGTGTGGAAGGAGACTCTATGAGTGGAACATTAAACAAAAGAAAGCTAACTTTGCCAGATCCAAGGAGTTAAAAGAGAAGATTGATTGGCTCTCCAAGTCGCCTAATATAATGGATTGGATAGCTCGTCAAAAGTTGGAAAAGGATCTCAATTGTGTGGAAGAAAAAAGGGAGATGTATTGGAGACAAAGAAGCCGAGCACTATGGTTGAAACATGGAGATCGAAACACAAAATTTTTCCACTTTAAAGCTTCATCTAGGAGGAAAAAGAACACCATTTTGGGATTGTATGACAACCAAGGACGCTGGCGAACATCTGAAACAGACTTCACTGATATTGCAATAAGTTATTTTCAATGCTTAATCTCGAAATCTAATGGTGAAACCGAGACAAAAGAAGCTCTTAGAGGATTATTCCTTGCCGGATTAGTACTGAAGAGAATCGTGCATTGCTAGAACCTTTTTCTAGTGAAGAAATTAAGTCTACCTTATTCCAAATCCATCCTTTAAAGGCCCCAGGGAAGGATGGACTCCAGGTCTTTTTTTCCAAAAAAATTGGGACTTAACTGGTTCAGATTTTACTGCTGCCTGCCTTGACATCCTCAACAATAATTCAGATTGCAGTTCCATAAATGAGACTCTTATATGCCTTATTCCAAAGGTTAAGCAACCCTCTAGGATGTCCGAGTTTCGTCCTATTAGCCTTTGTAATGTGGTCTATAAGGTTCTGTCAAAGTGCCTCGCCAACAGAATGAAATTAAGCATGAATTCAGCCATTTCAGAGAATCAGAGCGCTTTTATTAATGGCCGAATTATTCAAGATAATGTCATCATTGGTTTTGAAAGTCTTCATTGCATGAGAAAAGGGCGTTTCGGGAATGGGAGCAAGATGGCCTTAAAACTTGATATGTCCAAGGCGTATGATCTCGTTGAATGGGATTTCTTAGAGGCTATGATGGATTGCTTGGGATATGAGGGTGAATGGGCTAAGAAGATAATGAATTGTGTGAGATCGGTCTCTTTCTCAATCCTTTTAAATGGCTCTATCAAAGGTCACTTTTGGCCTGAACGGGGATTAAGGCAAGGGGATCCCCTTTCGCCTTTTCTTTTTCTCCTTTGTTCTGAAGGGCTTTTGTGCATTATACATGAAGCGGAAAGGGCTGGCAAAATTCATGGTTTGCGGTTCGGTGGCTTAGATCAAAGGCTTTCCCACCTATTTTTTGCAGATGACAGCCTTGTTTTTCTTGATGCTACTTTGGAGGAATGCAAGACGATCAAAGAGGTTTTAAAAAGGTATGAGCTGCTCTCGGGTCAATGTATTAATTATGAAAAAACTGAAATGTGTGTTGGGAGCAAAATTGATTCATTCTCGGCAGGTATGTTGGCTGCTCATTTGGGAGTCTCCTTAGTTGAAAATCACACTAAATATCTGGGTATGCCTTCCTTTGTGGGAAGAAACAAAAAGCAAGTGTTTGGCAAAACTAGGGATAAGGTGGAAGCTAAACTTCAAGGATGGAAGATGGGCCTATTTTCTCAAGCCGGAAAGGAAGTATTGATTAAAGCAGTGATACAAGCTATTCCTTGCTATATAATGAGTTGTTTTCGGATTACAAAAGGCATTCTCAAGGATATTGAAAGTATGATTGCTAGATTTTGGTGAGGATCTACTACAAAAAAATCACAAAATCCATTGGGTAGATGGAAGAAGCTTTGTAGACTTAAGGAGCAAGGAGGTATCGGGTTTCGTGATCTAGAAGACTTTAACCAAGCTATGTTGGCAAAACAAGGGTGGAAGTTGTTGACTATGCGTGATTGCCTTATGGCTAAAATCTTAAAAGCCCTCTACTTTCCCCACGGTAACTTTTTGGAAGCAAGCATAGGCCACTTTGGTTCTATAGTTTGGAGAAGTA